>NC_086197.1:75459640-76945473 GCF_035770615.1 Melospiza melodia melodia
TGCATTCTTTGTTTTTTGGGGTACCCTCACCACCAAGGAGACCAGCTGGAGAGGATTAGGACACCCAGGTGGGATCCACAGAGTGGTGATATTTTCTTTAATCTGTCTCTGTCACTATCTTTCTGTTCCCCCTTCCTCTTTTCTGTTTCTTTCTCTTTCCTTTTTCTCTCTGTTGCTCTCTCTCTCTCATTATTTACTATTAAATAAGATCTGTACTTTGGCTATGGCCTCATTTGCACCTTAATTTGGGCAGAGGCATTTCTAATAATTTTAAGAACTGGACTGTAACAGCGCAAGAGGAACATTTTTCACAATGAGGATAGACAGGCATTGGAATAACCTCCCCAGGGAAGTGGTAGATTCATCTGGACAGACTGTTGGGCCATCTTGTCTAGACTGTGTTTTTTGCCAAGAAAGGTTGGAGCAGACGATCCTTGAGGTCCCTTCCAAGCTGGTATTCTATGATCCTGTGAAAGGCCATGCCTGCTCTCCACTTGCTGTAATCAAGGTCCAGGATCCATGAGGAGCTGCTAGAACAACAAAGGCTGAATTGTCCTAATTTTCTTGCTCCTACAGGAATGCTTCCAAATGAAACTGTTTCTAGCAACAGGCAACATCTAAAAGTGAAGGACCATATTCAATCCAAAATTATAGCCAGTTAAATATTGGTGTGGTGTATTTTTTCAAGAAAAAGCTATTCCCCCAAGGCTATAGGGGAAAAAGGAGTGGGCTATGTTCCCATACCACTGCCCATACTGTCACATACTAATCTTAGCTTGCATGTTATAATTTGTTTACTCAACATCATCAAAATTCTGATTTAGATTACAGTAATGTAATTTTGGACTTCAAGATCATCATGTTCCCCTGCTTCAGGCCAAAGACAAAGAACATTTGGTTCCAAATCACTAATAGCTTTTGCTCAAAGGTCTGGCATAAAACAAATAAATATGCCAGAATGGCATTTATTTCCTGCTTGTATACAACAAATAAAGCCTCACTTGTTTAAAAGGAAACTTCATTAAAAATCTTCTAAAGCTTTCTTGTGAAGCTACACACAGTGACCTCAGGCAAAGGTAGACCAACCATAGATAATTGAGTTCACAGATCTTGCAACAGATAAGACCTGCCAATTTTTAAATGTTTTTAGGCTAACTGCATTATTTACTCATTAGGAGTGGTTTGTATTTACAGAGATCACCATTCTGTGTGCACACATGGGGAACAATGGGGTCTGCTTACCCATCACCCCTCAGAGGCAGCTCTGCATCCCACTGCTCCCACAGGAGCAGGGTTGGGTGGGAAGGAGGGCAGAGGAGAGGGCACTGCCCTACTGCTGCAGTGGCATTGCTCGTTCCTCCATCTGCCCTTCAGCTTTGCCATCACTCTCCGCTAATAATGTAATAATTTTAATAATAATTGTAATAAGTGTAATCCTACACCTGTGAGGGGATTTTTTTCTTTTTAATATAAGGACTACATGGCACAGCCAAGGGAGCATTAAATTGAAGCAGCATTAGGAAGGCTGGTAGGTGGTAGCATGGGGACATGGACTCTAAGGCTTTCCTTCTATCAGTCGTAAAAGATCACTAAAGTTAACAAAACCCCAAATTTAAAATATTCTAATTCAGAAGACATTGCAAAGTGAATTTATTTTCAGTTTTATTGCCAGATGTGAAGGTAAATAAATCACTGGGCTGGAAGAAAGTGCCTGTATAGAGACCAAAATTGTGATGATTACATTTATTGTGGCCAAAGAGTACGGCAATCTGGACAAAACAGGTCTGGTATTTTTGAAGGAGTCAAAAGACAACGGAGTCAACTAGGAAAAATAATTTAGATTTCAAGAAGGTTTGTTATATAGCAAGATATCAATGAATTCACAGTCAAGAGAGAAGAAATTTTGTCCCTAGGTGCTTTTTTTTTGCAGGGGTGAATTGAAAGAAGCTACCACAAATGGGAGAAATCCAACAGAATGGAACAAAAGAGAACAGAAATAAACAGATAATAACCAATATATTTTGTGAAGTTAACATAATTGATAAGAGAGGCTAATAACGTGTCTCTGGGAAACATATAATGGGAAGCTTTTTAAAAGTATAGTAGGAACAAATGAAATCCCAGCAATAATTCAAACTCATAACTAGAAGTGATAATGCCGTGAATAATGAGACAGGAAAAGGAAATGAAGGAGTGTACAATAAATAAATCCCTGTTCTGTTTTTGAAATTAAACTAGAGGAATTTCTTTCACATGAAGATTATGAAGTTCTCAGTTAAGAGCTGAAAAAGATATTAAAAAAAATCCAACGCTTGTATGGGGGATAATTGCTTGTAATCAGCAGGCCTGAGCAACTTATAACTAAAGATTCCATCAAACTGATCTTGAAAGAGTTGTGAGATTATACAGGTGTCTCTAGCACAGGTAATCTTTAGGCAATCAGACCTAGACAAAATAGCAGTAAACCAAGACAGGATTAAGTTAATTATGACAAAAAATATGATTTTCTAATAATCTCAACTACATATGTAGGAATAATTAATTTTTTTGGTTTGGTTAAGCAGGCTTTTGTAAGGCATTTGTCTTATTCCTGCCTGCCACAATTAATGCCCCCACACAACATCAATGAAGTGTGCATTAAATGGATTAAAGTCACGCTAATAGACAGACCTGTGCAACTTGGCACCAATAATCATCTATGAATGTAGATGTTTTACAGAATCTTGTGTCATTCATTGGCACAGAAATAAACAAAAATGCCACCACTGACAAAATGTTGACTAACATAATGATTGGCTTGACCACCCCCAAAACAGGTGTAACAGAAAATATGAAATTACGAACAAAATACAAAAGGCAGATTTAAAGACTGTTAGAGGTACCACAATAACTGTGACTAAGTTTTTAAATCTACAGTCTCCTTGTTTTTTCATGTGCCTATTCCAAAGCACTACTCAGAATATATCATCCTCCATCCTAAGCAATGAACAAATTGTAAAGTGCTTGCTGTGTGCCCTCTGCTCCCCTTCCCAGGATAGGCAAAACAAAAAATTAAAAGGCAGCAGCCTGTTCTTTTTGAAGGTCTTCTGTGTGGGAGGCTAGAGGGCTGCTCTTTAAACCATTATCAGGATTCATTCCATCAATCAAGATAAGAGATGCAGGTACCCTGTCTCCCAGATAGGAAGACTCAATTCTGTAATTTCTCAGTAATTTCTTAGGTGCTACTTAAACCCCAACAAGCCAACATGGGATATCTAAAAGGTACATTCAAACTCTGTTGATTAAACTATCATGTAATTTGGTGAAGACTGCAAAAATTCCAGGGTCAGAAGGCAGGATAGCTGCATTGTGCTAACTTGATTGCAAGCTATGATGAGCCACTAGGAAAAATGGATGGGCAGTACAGATCAAGAACTAGAGCCCAGGACTGGCACATAGTACATCTTGAGTAAACTTGGGGTTTTTATCCTTCTTCCTTGCTCTCATATTTTGAAGGTGTTTGTGGTTTTTGTGTTTTTGTTTATATTTGTTTTTTTTTTTTTTGTTTGTTTGGTTTGGGTTTTTTGTTTGGGTTGGTTGGTTTGTTTTTGGGTTTTGTTTGTTTATTTGGTGGGGTTTTGTTTGTTTTGGTTTTGTTGGTTTAGTTTTGTTTGGTTTGGGGTTTTTTTGGTTTGATTTTGTCTGGTTGTTTTGGTTTTGGCTTTTTTTGCAGATGGAGGAGCTTCATAAGGACACTGGAATGGAGGATTTCTGTAGAGTTGGGAGCAGGGAGTTGTAGGTCTAAATGAGACACAGCAAGAATGATTTTAGCCCCATCTCCCACAGCCTAGTTTAGGCTGAGCTGCAGGTCCCCGTGGGAAAGGGAAGATGCCATCAGCTGCTGTGATCTCATTCCAGCTGTACTGGAAAAGAAAAACCAGCTGGGATGACCCTGGCTGCATGCCAGGCACCCACCAAAGCCTCTCTATTCCTCCTCTCCACAGCTGGACAGGGGAGAGAAAATATACCAGAGAGTTCATGGGTTGAGAGGAGGACAGGCAGAGATCACTCACCAAATAGCGTCAGCAGCAAAACAGACTCAAAATAGAGCCATTAATTGAATATATTATTAACAGAATCAGGATAATCAGGACAATGAAAAATAAAATAAGATCTCAAAACCACTTTTCTTCTGCCCTGCCCCTCTTCCCAACTCCCCCTCTTTCCCCAGCCTTGCAGGGAGACAGGGAGTGAGGGTTATGATCAGATGTCACTTGGTGCCATGGTTTAGTTGAGGTGCTAGGGCTGGGTTGGATTCTATGGTCTTGAAGATCTCTTCCAACCGAGTGATTCTGTGAATTCTGTGAATTCTGCAAATTCTTTATTCCAGTAAGATCTTTGACTAAGCCATACTAGTCATATGCAGCTATAAAATTCAAATGAGAGGTATAATGCATAAAATGTTCTGGCACATCTCTAATACTAAAAGTATATTGAACAAAGATACCAGAAACTCAGAAAAGTATAGGTGGTAGCATAGTGTTTCCACAAGCTTAACATCTAATTAAAAAATACAGTTTATGTAAAAATTTAAAGCAATAATCTTTCACTAACTCTCCCTCTCCACTAATATGTGGAATTCATCAATGGCTTTTAGAAACTGGCCAGCAAGAGGAAATGTTTTGCCTGTAGTAACATGTACTAAAAGCTCATACAACTTTAGCTGTCATGAACAAGTTCTAATTAAAAAGAAAATCAAAAAATGAGTAACACCTTACCTAAATGTCATCAGTTCAGAGTAACACATGCTATTGAATCAATCGGTCTCACTAACAAATGTTAATAAAATTAACTGTAGAATGACTCATACCAGTGAGACAGATGAGTGAGTGTCAATATATAAATTTTGAGGAAGAGGAAAGCAAAACCACATGAAGCCTAAGGATCCAATCCAGAAAAGTTTGAATTTTCTCTAAGTTTGCAGTCATTAAAGAGAACTGAAGAGGTTCATTTCTTGGCTAAAGTTAATTGCTGCAAAATGTAGCAGATGCCAAAATATCAATGGGTTTTCAAAGCAACTGGAAACATTAATGAAAGAGACCATTAATTAACCACAGCCCTGTCTCTGCTATTGAGGCTCAGGAAATTCAAGAAACTGAGGAAGCATCACTGGACTCTTCCCTTACTGTTATATTCCTGCTTTTACAAGATACAGGGGGAAATGAACACTCAGTGTAATCTAATAGAAGCAATCTGAAGTTCTTGTTATGTTTCCTATCTCCTCAGAGTATCTATGTAATATTTCAATGAATTGTACTTCTAAAAAAAGAAATGCAGATCAGGTGCCAGCTGAGATACCACAAGCTGTTTTCTGCTTTGCAAAGGGACAGGACTTTCTTCATAACTAATTGCACACCAAGCATGCAGCAAAGTAAGCTTCTTGGGAAGTAAGCCATCCAAGACAGTTTAACTGTATCAGGATTACATACTCCAGGGATTTAGCTGAAGCAGAAGGATTTGCATGGTATGAGAAATCTCTCAACAAAAACATTTTTTCTTTCATTCTTTCATGTGGTGTATGGTCCAGCAGCTGCTACTCAGTGTTTGGATTTTATTCAACAATCCAAATTATTGAAATACACTTAGTATTCTGAAAGCCAGCTACACTCTTCACAAGCTCTGAATAATTTTTTAAAGAGTAGTCTCTGAGGAAATGGTTATTCAGAAGGGTTAGGCAGTGGTCTTCTTCTGTTGTTGAAAAACCAAGAACTCATGAACAGATGAGGATGACACTCTTTTCAAAAAGTGACACAAGTATATATATTTGCTGAGAATATTTATGTAGGATAACATGAAGGGAACTTTGTCCCCACACCTTCAATGACATTTTATTACTTATTCTAAAATGTGTAGGCATGGCAAAGTTGGTCAATAGTGCTTGATGCATTGGCTTTCTTTGACAGGTCTGGATACCAGTATAATGTGGGCATCATTCACCTCCATTTGCTTTAGGTCATGTGTTGTTCTCCAGTTCATAGCTTCATAGAGCTGTGGAACAGCCTTTCTCCGGGAGAACTTTTGAAAAAAGAACACAGTAAAAAGGATTAGATGTAGCCATAAATATGATAAATGTCTTGCTAGAAACTACAGTAAATAGCAGTGATATCAGCCCAGAGATGAGTTCTGCAAACCTGAGTGGATAAATTATTCACCATGTGCTTGCTTCTCATGGACATCATTTCGCAGAACATCCTATGTCACAAGTCATTTGCACTCCAAATGCAGAATTCTTGTGTGTTGCTGCTTAACATTTCATCCCACTTACCTCATTCTCCAGACCTGCATTAAATGATGGGAAAAGAAATCAGATATGGTGCAAACTGTGCCTCCCACTCCTTTCTCTAGGACTTTGTCCAAAATCTTTTGACTTGTCCCTCTTGGGGTTTTTTCTCCCCTTTTGCAGTTGTTGTTGAGTTTTATTTGTTTGTTTTCTTTTGTCTAGTCTGGTCCAAGTTATGCCCACTGAGCTTCTCTGCACCACAATGCCCCAGAGTGCAATTCTGGATACTCAGCTTAGTGTTGAGTCCTTCAGCAATGTCCCAAGTGCTCAAACACAAAGTTTGTCCATATTTTGCACAGTGGCTCTGTTTTCACAGTACTCCAGGGACCCTCACTGAAAACCTACCCAGCAGGTATGTTCATGAATGAACTGCTCCCTGTCTGCACAGAGTTACACTATATGGACTTAGCTCTTATTAGAACTCAGCCCACCACTGGATACAAACTACACACAAAATTTCAAAATGTCCAGGTTCCATCAGAAATTACTCTTGCTATATTTTTCCAAAGTATGTGTCTTCTAAATAAAAACATCACATACTCATATACCATGGCTAAAGAAATGGGTTTTTTTTAAAGATCATTTGCCTGGCAGGAAGTATTCCAGAGAAGAAAAAAATGAAATAGAAGAGCAAGCCCCGATGATGAAACCTAACAAAACCTACCAATTTCAGGTGCTTGTGGAAAAAAAGTTGTAGCAGAAAAAAATAGCACTTTCTTTGACAGTGACAGCAAAGATTTGAAAATAGGAACAGAACATCTACTGACACGATGACTCTATTATAGACTCTGTGGGGATTTTTATCTCTAAGTTGCTTGCAGCAATACATCTCATTCAGCTCCTCAGCCTCACTGATGCACCAAGCTTGACCCTGTGTTTTGGAAATGTACTCGCTATCAGTCAAGCTTGTTTGCATTAGTGTATCCCACTTTTATTTATCATAGTAATATACTCCATTTATATTTATTGCATGCTGCCTCCTTTAGTTGAGCTTTGACCTGAGGTTGACCCAGATGTTTGTATATTGTGCATGCAGGTACTGTTGCTTTTGTGGCTAACATTGACTGAAGAGCAGACCTGCAAAGAGACCTGGGGCCAGGCTACGTGCAAAAACCCCCAGTAGAACAGACATATCAAATTGCACTTAAATCCTGCCAAATTATTTGCAACGTCTCAAAAAATATTTTTAAGCCTCAAGGCTTTTATAACAATTATTTAATGCAGAATGTGTATTTTTTCAACTGCTGCCTATAACAGATCTTAGTTCTCACTGTAGCATGAAAGTCATCACTAAAGCTATCTTGCTTCAGTGTTTCAAAGTAAAATGAGAAAGCTTCAGCCAGTAATGACAGTCTATAAACCCAGCAGGTTTTATTTGGCTCTGAAGCGTTATTTGGCTTTATTTGGCACCTAGCATACCTTCACTGATGTATAAATAAAGAAACCAGACATACTTTTGTGTTCATGGCATTAAACTACATGTGATCAAGCCGCGTTGGTGCTGGCTGACCCCTCTTGCTTGGCTTGTGATTCATTCCCTTATGTGAGAGCACTGGCCTGGAAAGATGTGTCACATTAAAGGAGAACAAGAAATGCTCCATGCCCATTCTCTCTTTTTGGAAAGATTTCATAGGATTTATTTTCTGGGAAGCCTGCCTCCTGCTTCTTCCAAACCATGGATATACAAGGACTATTGCTAGCAACCAAATCAGTGAGACGTAAGGAGTTACCAGCTGGCAGATGAGCTGTGCTGTCTATTTGCATAAATGTTCCTTGTCTGCTACAAGTGAGAAGTAAAATGTGTTAGCTAAAATAATGGAGGTGGTTAGTACTAGAAAGAAATGCTTTATTTCATCAACCCTTATCTCAGTGCTACTTACACAAAATAGCAACTGTGACCTTTGCAATGTTTTAAGCTAATGCTTTTTTGTTCCACATATGGATTAGGCGACATATACACATACATCAAGCCATTCCATCTCAATGACAAGTGGAAACCTATTGAAATTAACTATAGAGACTAAGCTGCTTGAGTCTCTAGAGCTCGGCTATCTTCTCATATCTGATATTTGGTTCAGCTTTTTGTGTCAAAAGTGACAAGAAAGAGGTAAGCTTTGAAATTAGGAGAACTGAAGTAATTTGAAAATTTGAACAGGATTTCCATGTACATAAACTGAATTGTTTATGGATTCAGGGACACAGGCAATGCAGCAGAGACTGGAGAACACAAACATGAGGTCATTTATTAAGCTCATTCTCATGAGCTACAATGTTGAGCATCAGCTTTTCCCCCCCTCTGTTTTCAGTTCTTTATCTTGGCCTTATCTGACCCCAGGAGGTTTGCTACTATAGGCTTGTAGATGGCTATTAGTAGATCTAAAGTGATTTTGTTATTTGATTTTCCATTCCTGTATATTTATCACTTTAATATATTTGTTTGCTAAGTCCTTTAAGAAACCAGTGCTTGGAAATATTAGTCAAAACAGGCTTGAGACTTCTCCCTCTGCACAATGGCTCATGTGGTATATGACTACAGCTACTGCAAGGACTTTAAGGCTTCACAAATGGACAGTATCTATAAAAGAAGTGGAAAGAAAAAGCAAATTCAACTACTACAGCACTTTTCTTAAGTGAAATCCTAAGGGCCAGATTCTATGTCACTCCACATTGTGTGCACTTCAGTTACACCACTGGAAATTGCAAAGCAGATGTAATTTGCTTCCAGCTCACAGTACAGCAACACTTTACTAGATACAGCTGTTAGGGGCCACTGAAGAATCTACCAGAGGGGTTATTTCCCTCCTGTAAAGATGTGAAATGGTCTCCTGAAAGAAATGGTACAAGCGTTATTGAATGGACTTTCTCTCATTAAATGAGCACTGGGAAAGGCTTGAAAAAATATAGCAGTCTGGTGACCTGGGAGTCTCCCCCAGCTCTAATTTCTGTGATCAAGGAGACGAAGGATAGAGAAGGAATTGAATTATGCCTGAGGCACAAGGATTCCTGGAGCTGATCACCTCTCCCAGGAAAATGTCAGTCTAAAAGGTTTTCCAATACTTCTCACTAGCAGTTTTGACATGTGAAATTCAGGTGTTTCTCTGAACTCTAGCTGATGTTATTGATAATATTTATTATCACAAATGTCAAGATACTGTCCCAGTTGCTTCATTATTGAACATTTCTTACGTGACCTTCCACACGATTATTAGTTTGCAGTGATTTGTGAAACTTCAGAGGGCCCAGCATGAGCGTCCTGTGGTGACAGGACAGTAAATGATTAGAAATCCTCTATCTCCACCAGCCATATGGTCAGCTATACAAGGACTTTAAATACAACTCTTTTGTTGTTGCTTTTACCCTGTTTTTTCTCTTTAATTTTTGACCCAAGCAGTTCAGGTTGAATGCTTGGGATGCCTTTCTCATAGGTTGTGGGGAGTTATATTTAGGTGTGTGCAACCTAGGGAACTCAGATATAGAAGGTTAGAAACCTACCTCTTCAGAAAGCCCTTTCAAACCAAAGGAGAAATATGATCTCTTTCATTGGCCCCTTGACTCCAGACAATACTACTCATACAGTGGTTGATTCCACTTTCTAAAGGTTCACACTTTGAAAATTCTGAGCAAACAACAAAGAAAGGGAAGGGAAAATGTTTCTTTCCGTGTCTTAAAATAGTATTTAACATTGTGGTAAAGAACTTGAGAATCTACTTCCCCTTATCTTTTCTTTGAGATGGTCATGTGCACTTCTTCAAAGCTGGTGCTGAAACCACTGTCCACCTTGCTAGCATTTAACTTAGCTTTGTTTCATTTGGGTTTCCATAACAAAACAAAACAGGAGCATTGGAGGAAAAACATATTTTGTGTATTTTAGGAAAACACCCTTAGTAATCTGAAATTTTTTAATCTTTGCTTTCCTCATGTCCCAGCTTTCCTCATGTCCCAGCGATCTGCTCTACTGTTGCTAACACTGTCTGGTTGTAACAGATATTTTCACCTGTCTTTTATGGGTTTTTCTCAGATCTGACAAATATCTTAGAATCAGGAAAAGCACAAAGAGACATCTATTACTTTATGGTACTTCCTTAATTTTATCTATTATCAAAGCTTCACTAACTATGTCTATATCTTTTTTGACAAGCTAATACAATCAACCCTGCTACTTTAGCTCATCTACTATCAAGATGGGAATATCATGTTCCAATGAAATTGTTAACCATTAATAGGCACAGTGCTGAAATATTAATCCATTTTGTCTCTCCAGGGCATTATAATCAACAGATCGAGTGGGACTTAAAATGTATGTGTGCAGATTGCCACAGTACACAGCACATCACACTGTGACTTAAAACATACTCTGAAGAGATCTCTCCTTTTCATATGTAATATGGAACTGGAATGAGAATTAGAGGCAGAATGTTTATCGATCTTTCCCAAGAAGATGAAAAAAAGATGTCTACTGCTACACCATCAACTGTTTTATTCTGCTACTCTGTAAGAAAAATAAGTTTTAAAGGAAATACTATAATGAACTTCCCACACATGAGTTAAATTGAAAAAACCTCCCACCAGCATGCATTATGCAGATTGCCTTATTCATGTCTGTCATATGCTTCTGCACAAACACCAGTCTTCTTGCCCTCAACTGTCTTGCCATTTGCCACCCTAGTCAGTAAAATAAATTCTAGTATAATGCACGAACCTTCAGTGAGCTTCCGCATTTCACAAAATCAGAATAGCAGCCATGCAAAAGGCTTTCTTTTCTTAAAGGACTAAAGCTACACTCTTGATACAGCCCAAAGGTGCTAGCTCTATCTCCAGTATTGTGTGTCTGCCATTAACTTTCACTCTGGGAGCCCCCTCCTAAGGTATAAACCAGAATCAGAATACCTGATATGTTAGCTAGATTATTTTGCTGATAGCTTTAATTTTGTTATAGAAGACAGTGGCTACTAACACATAGCTTTGACCATCGCTGTGTACCTCTAAGATGATTTTTGTTTTATTCTTTGCAAAAAGTGGATGAGGTGAATATCCTAGGGATAATAAACCAGAGATAGAAAAAGACACTCTCTTTCCAGCTTTCATTTGTGCAAATTATAAGGCAGCCAGATAATTCTGCAAAAAATGAGGTCAGTCATGAAGAACATCACAATTTAAATGGTTTTTTGTCTTTCCTTTTCCCGACCATGCCTTAGATATGTTTAGATACCATTATTTCTGGAATGTCCACAAACACAGCTCTGATAATTAAAAGAGATTTCTTGCCCTTAACTGCTCATTTTCACAGTGAGTGTGTTAACATGAAGCATTACCCAATTTTTAAGTCTAGATATTGATTATTTCAAGCTGTACACGGACTAATATTGTTTTCCTTGTGGACAGACTAATGTATTTGTCCACAACAAAGGACAAACAGATGTACATCTTTTCTTCAGAGCTCAGAGATTAATTTTAAGAAGGAAACTAGACAAAATGATTTGCACTGCTGTTAAGCAGTTTCTTTCTCTGTGTTCTTTCTTCTCCCACTGAGGGGACTAGTGATAACACAATACTTCCTTTTTTGCCACAAAAAAAGTAGGGAGCAGCTGTTTCCATGGAGGAGGAAACAGGAGCTTTGTAGAATAAAGAAAGCTTGTGCAATTTTATTAAAATCTGCACTTTACAACTGAAACATAATCTAAGTATGAAACCAGCTGATATGGCTATTTTGCTGGTTGTTAAAGAGTTTATACTACATTAAATTGACTCCCATGGGTTTAATTTTTCAGTGCTGTTACAATCACCAACCTCTCTTATTGAGAGGGTCAATAGGCACAATGTGAAGTCTTGTAAATCATTGCCTTGCTATTTTTGTAATATATAATGTGACCTTTTCACACACCTTAAAAATTATAAACCAGAGCACACACTGTATATCAAACAAATAAATCAGCTGCTATAAATGCAGTCTTTATTTTGGTTCTGGAAAGATTAATTCTACTGCATTTCATATGTTTTAGATTGTTTTTGGCTTCAGAGGCAAAATCTGCTTTTGTGCTCAGAAAGCAAAGACCCTGGACATAATCTATTTTAAAAGCTTAATAGAGAAAAAGTGACCCTGAAAGCACATTTTAAAGTTATTCCACTAAAAGCCTTAGAACTATAAATGTTAAATAAATTAAGTCATTATACTGAAAAAAAGAAAATCTGGTCAGTTGATAGAAACTTCTAAGTGAAATTTTGAGAAGGGAAAGACAAATGAGAATTAAGCATAACAGTGACCTGATAACCTATTTAGTGCTCCAGGGATGCTTTTTTTTTACAGGTGTATTTACCAGCCATGCTTCCCATGCAAACTGAAATTCTTGATGTGATATCTGGGAAAACTGAGTCACTGAAGAATATGTTTTACAACGGAAAACTGTAGTGTTATGAGGAAAAACTTGTTTAAACAGGAGACTGATTACTCAGCTGCCCAGAAAAACCAGATGTTTTTCCCCTCATATTCTTGTGCAGTTTCCTTCATGCCTTTTACCACCTGCATTAAAGGATAATGTTTCATGCCTACAGTCTTCTGCATCAGCCAATAGTGAGAAATAGATGTCCTTGGTCTTGCTTAGTATCCTAATCCAAAAGGTCCCAACTTTCCTAGTCCTCACAGTTTCTGTCTCTGCCAATGGAGGAAAAGGCACTGATCTGAGGCATTTGAATATGTAAGAAAGGGAAAATATCAGAACTAAGGTGATACAGCTTTTTAGAAGAAAGAGCTGCAAAAGTTCTGAGACCTATGAGGTTTTGTGTTCCTGCTGTGCCAAGTCCAACCAGCAGAAGATGTTTCTCAAACACCCCTCAGCCACAATGAAGTGACTAGCTTTGGGCACAGGCAATTTGAATGGAGGAAAGGAGAAAATGTCTTCATTGAACAGATGTCCTACACAATGCTAGCAAATCCCATGTGGTGGAGCTAAACCAATGATGAGATGCCCCTTGAATTTCAGCTGGTGAGTGCTCTACAAAGGCTTCACAGCTGCATTCCTATGATGTACACATCATCCTGCTATTGACTTTGCTGAAGAAGTTTAATATGACATTTTGCCTGGTTCCTATTTACATGTTTTTATCTATTTTATCATGTCTTCATCACCTTATTGTTCTGATGACCCTTTTGTTCTTCACTCCTCTATTTCCTCAAGCCAAGATTTTTAGAGTATTCATTGTTAAAATAAACATTCATGAGGAAAAACTTATTTAAACAGGAGACTGATTACTCAGCTGCCCAGAAAAACCAGATGTTTTTCCCTCATATTCTTGTGCAGTTTCCTTCATGCTCACAGCAGTCTTCAAGGACTCGGAGAGACACTGCTCTGACTGAAAGTCCAGCAAGAATCTAGTGCATGAGGTTGTCTTACATGGTCCAAGACAGCTGGGAAGTGCTGTTTATTGGTGAAGTAGTCTTTTACCTAGCTCCATGAAAGAAATTAAATTTGAGGTACAGTGCTTCCTGGATTATACATTTATCCTTGTACAAGGCCAGACAAAATTTGACATGACATAAAATACTTTCCCATGAGAAGAATTGGATATATCTATAGATTAGGTCTAGGCTGACAGCCAAGTTGTGATCTGTACAGTTCCCTGATACAGGCTTGCATTCTTTTTATTTAGAGAATATTTTTTGTACTTGGCAAGTTATAACTGACACTGTCCTACAAAAAATAGCAATCAACTTATGCTGGAACTGTAATTAGAGAAAAGGTACTGCTTTTTCCTTGTGGTTCATTTAATGTAAGGGTCAAAAGGGTTTGAATTCAATGATCTCATGATCAAATCAGGTCTGCTTGCATTTTAATTCATGAAAATAATCTGTATGCTCACATTGACTTTTTTTTCAGGCAGAAAAATCCCTTTGATTTGAACATCTAAGAGTTTTCCTCTTCCTTTTCCTTCACCTCTTCAGGGAGCTTCCCCAAAAGAGTTGTCAGATCTGCCATTCAATTCCTAGCCTTTTCTCTACAGTTCCTCTGAATTGACACAGCTGAAAAAGAAGGCATAGCCCCAAATATTCTTCTATCTCATCTCATCTCATCTCATCTCATCTCATCTCATCTCATCTCATCTCATCTCATCTCATCTCATCTCATCTCATCTCATCTCATCTCATCTCATCTCAATTTCATCCTAAAAATTATTGAAATTTAAATGCACATATAATAATTTTATTATAAAACTCTTTTTTTTTTTGCCTGTGGCAGTCTTATTATACTCATTAGGCAACAGGCAGAAGCTGATGCGCAGGAATTTCCCCCTAAATGCGAGGAAGAACTTCTTTACTCTGCACTGGAACAGATTGCTCAGAGAAGTTGTAGAGTCTCCCACAGTGAAGATATTCCAGGACTGCCTGGACACAGCCCTGTGCATTGTGGTCAGGGATGACCCTGAGCAGGGAGGTCAGACCAGATGATCCACTGTGGGCCCTTCCAACTTTATCCATTCAGTGATTCTGTAATATAAATGGGATGGGAAATGGCCTTTTATGTCCATATTCACTGCACCTGCAAAAACTGAGCTCAGCTTCATTGTCTTGTGTCTGCTTGTTTTCTTTATTTTAGAACACTGCACTCCCAAACAAACAAACTAAGAAACAAACAAGCAAACAAAAGCCTAGCCCAAACCTAATCCCATAATCCTGAGATCTTTTAAGATTTTACTCAAAAAAAGTCTGACCTATTTCAGTTTCACAGAAAAGCAGTACCTCAGTCAATGACATAACCTAGTAATTCCAAATGTAAGACTAGTTGTGAAGGACTTGGACTAAAGTGCATTTGTAAATGTAACTGTGATTGGCTACAATATAAAAAGAATTTTACATGCTAGAGTTTTGCATGAAACTTTTTGTGAAAATATTTGGCAGTGTCATCAGTATAATATCTACCATATTGCCGTAAGCCACAACATTGTAATTGACACACCAGAAAAATAAAATAAAACATTAAATATATGAACAGTTAATACAGTAACAAAACCCAAGGTAAGCTTTATGGCAATCTAAACAAGGAAAATCAAGACTGGATAATTTATTAATTATTTGCCTTCATAAAATTTCCTTTAGAAAAGTGTGCTATATAATGAAATACACGTTTCACAGGATAGACAAATATTTTTCTAACAATAAAATGTCCACTATCCAGCAATAAATACAGTCATATAAGTAGTTATGCTTTTTGACTGCCTTGTCTTCAAGAGTTTTAGATCTTAGTAATAATTACACGGTGTATTCATTTATTTTCCTATGTTAAAGAATATGCAATTTACTTGAATGACATTAACAAGCCTGAAAGCTTGCTTAAGCTTTCAAAATATTTCAAAATATTAAAATAATCAGTTCTTACAGTTTTTAAAACAGAATTTCAAGAACATTGGGATTTTTCATTGAAAATAGGTGTTCTAATATGTACAGTGATATTACTAGATAATTATGTAATTTAAAATGTAGTTCAGTATCTGGACCAACCTGCCCTCTCTAATCCACAATTCAAAGGATGTTGGATGTTAAAAGAATTTCATTAGTTGAAGCAATGTCATATTGATTGAATGTAATAGTCTTCTGGGAAATTTCTCAGATGTTTAATCAAAATGGGAGTGCCCAAGGGCACAGGAAGCTCCTGCTCTGCCCTGTCATGGAGACCATGGCACGATCTGTTCACTGATCCTGGCAGTCATTCATGATGTGTGTTTTATGTGGATGTCTGAAACAGTACATTGCTGGAAAAGTCTTATTACTCATGCTTTGGTTTCCACTCCAGAGTTCTACAGGTATCAATGGTCTGGAGCCCAGAGCAGCTGTGGCAAGGTGTGGGGCCAAGGGAATTGCAGACTTAGGGCTCTGTCCCTTCATGCTTTAAAGCCCTTTTGCCCCGCTCTCCTTCTATTGCTTGCACTCCTAAAGATAGACATGGCACACAGACAGAATGCTTGATAAGTTGTGTCACATTATACATCCTACATTATACATCCTATATTCTCATCCTACAAGGAAATTGGGTTTCCCATGGACCTCTGTCTTCCATTTGCAGCTGCATGACCCAGAGCTTTTGGGCAGTGGAGCTGAGGGCTCGTCCCTCCTGCAGTCAGTGACCCTTTTTAGGGTGTCTGCTCTGCCCATTGTTCTTTCTCCAACAGGACATTTTCCTTTATTGAATCCTGCACTGCAAAGTCAGGACAACGCTACAGCGAGGGGTGATATGGCAGCAGGGCTCTCAGTGACCCTCCGTGGGGAACACGGGGAGGAGAGATCTGCACCAGGGGCAGCCTGGCTGCTCTGGCTGCCAAAAAAGTGCCGTGTGTTAAGGGGGTTTCCCTCTCTCACCTCTGAGAAGATTCAAATCTGTGCTGCAAAGTACTTCAAGCCAAATACTATTTGGGATCAGATCTATGCTTGGCTGGAGTTCTGACAGCCCCTTCAAAGCAAGTTTTACTTTATTTATTTTTAGATCAACTAAAGATGCTCTATTGACTTCCTTCAGCGCAATTTAATAAAATGCATGAAGATCTGTCTGTCTCCTTTCAATTGCAAAAGACAGAAAGATGATTGGAATGGAGATGCCTGCCAACTCCTCCCCATCTCAGAGAGCAGAATTATCCCACATCCCATGTCCTGGAAAAGCATCTGAATTGAGGATGCCTCTAAATGCAGGGGGTTCTTTTGCAGAGGAGCCACTGAAATATGAGGATTATTAGTGCTAGCATTCTGCATGGCCCCAGTTGCCAGGGTTGAGCATGAGGTGGAAGGTGGAATCTAAGACATTCAGGCCCCAGGCTATATTTTCTTTTATCATGAGTAGAGGCCACAATTGGCATGGGAGTAAGTGTAAATAAGAAGCCAATAATTTTGGTAAAAACTTGGCTTTGTATGTTCAGCTGCATGGTGGCAGCTACCAGCAGGGCAGTGCCATTATGATGTAGGTCTCTGGAAGTGAGGGCAGCCCCTGGAGAAACTGGTGCCAAGGGACCTTTGCCTCACAGGCTGCTGTGTATGCCCTTGGTCAGTGGCTGAAGAAGTGGCCTTGTTCAGTCACTCCCCCAGAAAATTTTAAAAACTTAATTTAAAACAAGAGGCTTGAATTTGATTGCCTACAAGGTGAATAAGGAAATTTTGGTTTTCAGAGATGCTGAACACCTACAGCCTCTGCTGAGCTCAAAAGACTAAGATGGCAGCAGCTGCATGCTGAGCTGCAGAAGAATATTTTACTTGAAGCCCAGCTACACACTCATTGCAGCTTGGATTTGGATGCTTCATTTAGGGAACAAGAGATAAATCTTATGGCCTTTGACCATGAAGTCCATGTTTCAGTTTTATCCTCCACGAGGAAATAATAAAATTTACCTACAGTGTCTTAAATACAATCAGGAAAAAACAGTGAAATACACAATGAGCTGCATTAGTGTATAATCATACACTTTCATTGTATATATAATAAAAAATAAAATACCATGCAATTAAAGAACACTTCATCTTTTAAATCCCTGTGATACTGATTTCTTTCTTTTTTTCTGAGCGTAAGCTGTGAGAGTGTGTGCATATGTTTAGCAAAATGCCCTTGAGAAATAAAATAACGTGAAACTCATTTTTTATTTTGTGGGAAACTTCATAACATTTTCTCAGATTGCATCCATGGGATGGATTTCTAGCTTATCTTATGTGTGAGAAAAGACCTTATAACCTATATGTGACAGTTGTTTGGGTTTTATAAAGTGTCCTGCTCACAGTGGCATTAGTCACAGATATTTCTGTGCTACTTCAGAAAGCAAAGGAAAATGATGATTCTTCTATATTTAACTACAATGTGTGCCTTTAGTCCCATGTCACTTAGAAAAATCCTGCACCAGGATAGGTCTGCTTTTAAATTGGAAAAAGAAAATAGGTTGGTTTTTTTTCCCTGTAGTTGGCTCTGGTTTTCAGCGCTTTGGACCCTCAGCTTTATTTTCTGAAAACAGTTTGCCAGATCTTTAATTGGCTTTTGTTTAAAGGAATATTTCTATGTAGAAGCTGCCACCTGTATGAATATTGAGGAGGTAAATTGATTTCTGTGTAGAGTTCAAGGAAAGCTGACAGAAGAGGAGGAAACACATAGCTTGTGTTAGTCCTCTGAAGAATTCCTCTGCTGGGAACCAGGGAAAGACTAAACCTAAATGAGTTTACTAATAAGGTTAATTTAAAAATTATTCTAAAGCATTGTTATTACTATCATTATGAGAGGTTTATTGTAACTTCTCCTATTTTCAATCTCAAATGCCAGCAATAATGACATCTTTCACGAGAATAGTATTCATTTCAGTGCCCTGGGGCTGTGCACTCTCTTCATCTTTTTTATCTCTGACTCTTTCTGCTGGTTTTAATTCAGCATTAGGTATAATGTGAATGTCCTTGCAGGGCACACAAGCCACTGCACACACACCAGCTTTTCTGAAAGTAGTTGAGACTCTGCATGTGAAAATGCACCTTTGGTTAAACCAGTGTCCACAGCAATTAAACTGCCAAATATTTCATAGGCACCACTGATGTAAGAAAACTGGGGAAACTATGGCTCTAAATCACAAATGGGAGCTTTGGCTGAAGGCAAAATGAAGAGAACTATTAGTATCTCTGGAAGAAAATGGATAAAACAACAAATTCTGCAACAGTTGTTCCATATTATTAAAAGGCGTCATGATAAGGTTTCTTTTGCAAACACAAAATTATGCAGAGCAGGGTTTTAATATAATTTATTTTCCATACCTTTTATTGAAAAATAGCTAATGAAAATTACTCTCACATTTTCACTTTATCTTATCAAGCCTTCTTAATGGAAAACTCCACTGTTTTGCATGGATGTTTCAAATTTTCAGCAGCTTGATTTAGTAAATAAAGTTGTCACTCAAACCTCATTTCCTGTCCAGCTGAAATGAATCAAAATGGACTCTGAATTAATGCTGCATATTTTCTGCATTTGATGTCTCTGTCACCAATGAGATAGCTATAATCTATCTCATTCTTTTTATGTTTCTGAAATGGGTCTGCATTACTGATTATATTTATTTATTTATTTGTTTGTTTGTTTGTTTGATGATTAGCAATACAAGGACACTTAGGAACAAGCACAGTGAAACCCTTCTAGCTCATGGTGCCATGTCATTCCCTGAACAGTCATGAGGTACAAGATCTATCCTAACCACATCATTTCAAGCATGCTAAAAGCATAGTGAACCAAGTGCAGAATTCATATGGCACTGCATGATTTGCATTAGATATAAGTGCAGTATTAGATTAGGATTTTGTTTTACTTGGAGACAATGCAATAGAAATCACAAATTGAGCTCTCAGTTCTGTTATGGCTGGATTATAGAGTGTAGGCAGTCTCAACTAACAATAAAAATATTTGATGACATAGGTCTTCTTCTTGGATAATATTCACAAGGGGGTTCGTTAACCATCCTGAGTTCTGCTTCAAGCTGTGTAAGTGCCTTGCAGAAGGTATTAATCTTGTATGTTTATATTTGTGTCATAAGATGTTTTTATTTATAGATTGGGAACATGTTAATTTGCTCACTATGTTTGGAAGTATATTTCTCTGTGTTTCTTGCATTAAATATACAATCATCTTACTTCTACTAGAGAAGCCATCTCCGTAAGCTGTGTTTGGTCACTTTTATTTCTACAAAGTTCATAACTAGTCACTGCTTTGTTGGAGAAATTTGTGTTCATGTTGATGATTCCTGTGGCACCGATGGATGTAAAGTGAGACATCTTCTCATTTCAGGCAAATGTCTTCCTCAAACACCCTCAAGAGAGCTCAGCCAGGACTCCTCAGGACCAGTTAGAAGAAGAAGAGCTCAGTGAAGAAGCATGTTTTAAAACCCTGGTGTGTATATGTGCTCCTGTGTCTAAGTTGCTTTTGTCTTCCTTCCTGAAGTAGAAAACTGTAGTTCCAGAGAACTACCATATGGTCAGCCTTGTTGACTCCACTGAAGAGCCCAGAATCCCTCAGATATTTCACTGCATGCCTGGAAATTAACCCAGCACTGCTGAATCAGAACAAACAAGGTAGGTCTGTTGTGATGCAAACCTGGACACAGATCAGAGGATCATGTGTGCCAGAGTCCTCAGCCCAATAAGCACACACAGATGTGTGCAAATGAAAACTAATAGACAAGACTTAAATGGGGACTAATATGGGCATATTTTGGAGAGAGTTGTACTCAAGTTAGTTGGTGAATAAGAAATTGACATTGGTTCTGAGGATGAAAAGTGTAGTGAAAGGCAACCTGTAACAAACCAGTGCTACAGTCTATTAAAGCAGAGGACACAGGGAAGGAGAACTGGATCCTCTGACTGGTGAGGGAGATCTCTGCCTAGGCTTCAGATCTCCATGTGTGTGCACAGTGTGACAGGATGCCAACCACACAGCAGCACATATTTGAAAGAAGCCTTTTGCAAGAAGTAAAGAAACTCTAGGCTACAGAACTCTAATGGGCTGGCTCCTAACATAGCAATCTGTCCAGCTAAACTGGAAATAACTATTTGGTGGATCATGCTCAATAAAACAAAGACCAAGGATGCAGATCTGATCCATTCTTGGTTAATGCCTTATACTTTTCAAGCGATGTTTATTTATTGCTGTTAAAACAACTACCTGTTAAGAAAGTGACTAGTAATAAGGCATCTTACCTTGATTTGTATCTCTTCTGCTGCATCCCCTAGAAGCTCTAAACATAGTCTGGAGATGCCTGGTCCCAGCAAATAAAACAAGATCCACATGTGATTTGATTTTCATGCAGCCTCTGAGGCAAAACTCGATCTGTGTTTGATGCAGTTCTCACAAAAAATGAGAAAATTAGTATGCAGTAAAATGCAGGCACACAGAGAGCTGGACACTGTTCAGATTTAATGTTTGCCTGTTTCTGATTTATTAACCCAGTACAGATGCAACTATTTCTTTTCAGCAATGTCCTATTCTCTCCCCAGTGTTCCACTTGCACTGCCAGAGGCACAGCAAGAATAGCTGGCTTGCCAAAAAGTGCACAGTGCCTGCTGGCTGGGGAAGGATAAGGCCCTCAAGTAGTCACAATCTCATTTTAACACAGGTTTACTCTGTTATTACTGCATCCTTTAGCAGCAACTAAAAGCATCACATTTTATTTCAACACAGAGTCTCAGCAGAACAGACAAAAATTGTTATTGAAGGAGAAGACAAGTAATCATAAGACACTAACTCTTCATGGTTCTTCCATGGGTTCTCTGTGTAACCTCAGTGAAATCACACGAAACATGGTTTGCAACCCTGGATTCATATTCTCCCCAAACCAGCAGTGTCTTGGCTTTACCCTTGACCCTACATTGTGTCTTGAGCATCCAATATGCAGCTCAACACTCTGCAGCCTTAGTGATTGAGTATGGATAGACCAACACACTCACCTCATCCCATCACCCATGCAAACACATCCTATTGCCCAGGACTACTTGGAAAGAGAATTAAAATAATATTTCTAATGGCAAGGAGCAATATGACAGCTGATTTACAGTACAAATTGTTTCACTCTGTGTTGTTACTAATCACCAGATCAGGAATCTCTTCTGTACATCTATTCACTGTGTGGTCAACACACTAAACCCAAACTCTTTTAAGATTTTATTTTAATGAATCCCTTCCCTGCAGTGCATCTGAAATTCAGCTGGAATTGCCAGCATCCCTAGTTTCAAGTCTGAACCACAATGTCTGACATGGCTTGCTGCCCATAAACATTTAGAGAACGCTTTTCTTCTTTAAAGCATTGCACAGCTTGTGAGGAGGCTTTCTGGAGATGGACTGTATCCCCAGATACCACGTCTGAGGCTGAAGGAATATGTGAGGAAAACAAATCAGAGGCACTAAGCCTTTCAAGAGATTTCCTTCAGTTAACATCTTTCCAACATTTCAAATAGCAGCAAGAGCAAATTCGGTGTGTTGGGCAGGGTCTTGTGGGCAGGCACAATCCCATGGCCACCTTCCCTCAGGGGGCAACCAGGGCTGCTGGACCCCCAGCTTCCACCTTCCCTGTAACTCCTTCCACTTCCTCCAGGCTGGTGAGCAGCACCTGCCTCCTGCAGCAATAAACCTGCTTGAGGGGTCACAGCCAGGGCTGATGTGAGCAATGCAAGGCAGCAGTGCAGAACACACACTTTGTGCTTCCCCATTTGTCAGACACTGCTCGTGCTAATGGAACTGTAATTCTCTCTGAGTGGGGATATGATCAGCAAGCACACTTACTGCAAAAATCAGTTTAAATATTTAGTTACTTTGGTTATTGAAATAAGAACTCTGAACAATTTTTGAACATGCACAATATTCTTGTGGGAGAAAATAGTCTCTGGAATATATGGATATTCTGGGCTGTTGTGGAATAAATACAACTTTCCTCTAACATTTTAACTAAAGATTTTCTGAAAAAATATCAGAATAAACCATATTAAAAATACCTTTACCCCAGGCTACTATAAAGAAGAAAAAAATGTTCCAAATGTGAACTAATGAAGTACAAAGTAATGAATATTTAATTTGCATAATTTACCAAAGTGCAGTTAGGAAACCAAGCAAAATTCTCCATAAACAAAGTGTTCATTAGGCATTTACTGTAGCTTTTATGCAATCATTACATTTTTTTCCCCTGTATTGCTATTACTGTGGTATTACACAAAGGTGAATGAGCATCTCATGAGACTGTCTAGAAGGTTCAAAGGAAAAAACTGAAACGAGGAAGGCAGTGGTGTCTATTAAATTTAAATAAGCTACCTGTTTACAGTGAAGAAGATAAAAGACTAAGCACAGCAGAAGAGCAACTGAGAAAAGGAATGGAAAAGGTAATTGAGTTTTACGTTACGGGCTTCTTCACTTGGCAGTGTGAATATTATTGAATTAGCCCTATTACTATAAAGATTACACAAAAGCAGAGCTGTGTGAAGGCTTGCTATGAAACTTTAACAATATCAATGGAGGTAAGTGCTACCCAAACTGCACGCAGGAATGTATCAGAGAAAGAATACAGTGGAGT
Organism: Melospiza melodia melodia; assembly: GCF_035770615.1. Lineage (NCBI taxonomy): Eukaryota > Metazoa > Chordata > Aves > Passeriformes > Passerellidae > Melospiza > Melospiza melodia. Next base: position 75,483,003 of record NC_086197.1, read on the forward strand.
TTTTTTTTTCTATAGAACTGAACTGTGGTGTGATGTGAATTTTAATAAGAGCATACAGAAAAAATGAAAATGGGGACTGCAAAAAATGTCCATGCACAATGGGAACGATTTCACAGCCACTACCTGCACAGTAAATATCAAGAGGTGAAATATTTGTATTAAAGGGAATGTCCTTCATAGCACAGCTTTATTTAATGCACTATTCCTTGCCACATCCCCTCAGTCTCTAGCTTACCAAGCTTCTTCTGGAACAAGGTCACATATTTACCTGAAATATGGATTTCACACTGTTTTATAGATTCTAAGTGAGAATTAAAGGTCAGCAGATTTAAATTACTGAATGTGAATCTAAAAACTGCTTTTGTTTGACTGCAGAAGATTGAACTAAAGTGGTGCTGCATTGCCTCACCCTCTTTTCCAACTTTTCCTTCCTCACTACAGCCCAAATTTATATCTGCTCCCTACACATTATTTATTTATCTACTGACACAGGTTTTTCTGTAAAGCTTTTCCATAGGGTGTTTGAATAATCTCTAAAATCATAACTTACTCAGTATTTCACAAATTTCTTCCAGAAGGTACCAGGGATATCCTGTAAAAATAACTGACTCAAAATCAAGCTCTTTTTTCCCTACCTCATTGAAGTGGGAGAACGTGGCTGCTGCACAGGAGAACTTACCCTGGCAACAGGGGTCTTGATTAACCATAAGAAGTACCAGTGCCTCAGGCTGATGAGAAAGTCTAATTGGGTATTAAAAGAGCATTATTTTGACAAATTATACATTCTAGGAGTGAATACAGACAGCATGCTGTGTTCTGCATTTTGTCTCCCTCACCTCTGAAGGAAAGAGTGAATTGCCCTTGCCATGGGTCACCCCGTCTGTTCCCACACCTGACTCTGCCCTGTAAGCTAGCAGCACGCCCCAAGTGGAAGGAGCTCTGGACAGCTGGCAGAGACAGCCCAGGGGCATCTCCTGCCTGTTTGATGCAGCCCCTGCCCACCTGAAGGCAGAGCAGGCAGGGAGCTGCTCAGCCTCCCAGGAGCTCAGCCCTGGCAGCTGCAGGCGCTGGCTCTGAGAGAGCCCAGCAGGGCGCTGCACCCACAGCCCTCCATTTAGCAAGCGGTTAGCAGATCATGGTGATCCATGAGAGACTAATGACAGAAGGTGAAGCAATTAAAAAAGTGAAATTAGGGGAGAGATGGAAACATCAAAACATAACCAGCGATAGGTCCTGAACAAAACTGTGTATGAATAGACAATTTTCAGGTTTTTTCACAGATATTACTCTTTCAGTCTTAGGGTAATTTAACAGAAAAGTGAAAAATTCTTATCTTTTTGCTCCTCCAAGAGACCAGTAGTGTTGTGACACTAAGGAGGGTGAAGTGAGGCAGTAGGATATGAAAAGCAGATTCCACAGTAGTTGCTATAGTGCAGGGAAATGACATCACTGACATCACTGCTCAGGAGCCTATTAGCACAATGCCAAGAGACCAGTTTAACAGACTGCCTCAATTTGTAGGGGACTCCATTTCCATGTACCTTAGCTGGGCATATCAATATCTCCCCTGTGAGGACAGTGCTGTTTTGCTTGAGTAGCCAGCTGCAGAGGACAGTCCCTGTTTAGAGCAGGTGTTACACCAGAGGATCATGTATGATTTTCTGGAAGTCAAGAAGAATTTTTATTTCATGATCTGTGACATAATCATAATAAACATTGCCCGGATTTCTTCTGAGTCGTTGAAGAATTTTTAGGTAGATGGAGGCTGGAAGGTGGCCTCCCTGAAAATCCATGGACAAGGTTAATCTGAGAGTAGGAGTGCTCTTTCACCACCCACAGGTGCATTCTGCAGTGGGAGGGTTTGGCTGTGACACCCTGTGGGTACCAAATGCCTTATAAGCTGCACCAATCCAAACTGTATCCCTACAGTCTTCTGTTCCTCCTCCTCCATTCCTATGTCCAACTCATTCCTTTCCTTTTTTCTTTATTCCTGTGGTAATGGCTGCTCCACCATGTACATTTGCTTTCAACCCATCCCAGCTTTATGTATGCATTGGTGACGAAATAACAGCTCTGATCACCAAGTTAACAGTACCTGGGTTTAACTGGGATCTGTGATGATGACAGTTGTTTCATGCCCTTGGCCTCATCTACAATCCAACATGTAAACACTATGAAAAGTGTTGTAACAAGGATTAAACACTCTGACTGTATCAAATAAGACTCAGGCACATCGGGTTTTGTGTGCTTCAGGCTGTTACCATGTAAAATACAAAGGAAAGTTGGTGACATGGGTGTGCACAAGCATGAGTGCTGAGCAGGCATGAAGTGGGTGTGGTGAAGAGGAGATGGTGTGGCCAGGCCAGCTGGTGCCAGCTCAGAAAGCAGCTATCCCATTCTGAGCATTCACCTTTCAGGCAGCACTGAAATGTGTTTCAGACAAAGCCAAATGACGAAACTGGAGCTGAAGTGCGGCCAAGTGTCTAAAAGTAGCCTTTTTCCTGCTGGAATAACAACTGTGTGTTGATGAGTGGAACAGCAGATGGACATTTTGGAGGGAAACTTAGTACAAAATGACAAGTTTCTATGCTGGCTTCAGACACAGTTAAGTATGATCCAACCGTCAGAATCTGAAATAGTGGCACAGAGAAGTGGAGAGCTATGATGTGAGCTGTGCATCCAGAAAATCCCAGCTCTCACAGGTTTGCTGCAGCACTGCACCACTAGCAAGAGCTGTGAATTGTACCACTGTGTAGCAAACTATCTTGTTCTAGCTCCCCAAAAATGACCCAACAGTGATGCTGGTACTAAAACAACTGATGTCTGGTTCTGCTTGGCAGGGAGTGGGACGTTATTCTTTATTGCTAAACTGTGGATGAAATGTAAATATTTTCACTGTGTCCAGTGGATCTTTGCTTACCCGAGGAGCATGGAGAGCTGCATCAACCTCCTGAGAGCAGTTTTTTGCTGCTTGGCCCCTGGGACTTTTCAGGGTGCTGCTGGCAGCATGGGCTGCTCCCTTAAGATGGCATTCTGATGAGAGATGCTTCCCTACTACAGCTCCAGAAATACAATGAACTAGCCTGGGGAGTAAGTAATTTGTATTGATGCCTTTCCAGCCCCAAGAATGGGACATCCCCTAGTGCCCTGTCTTCTCCCTCCTGCAGAAACTGGGAGGAGTTCCCACAAAAGAAATGGGGTAAGAGTGCAGACTTGAAGGTAAGCCTGGCTCAGATGGGAAGATTAAAGGCAATGCATTACTCACATTGAAATTATTTTTGAGCAATATTCTATAAATATTGGAAATTTCATCAGTTTATTTTTATCATATGTAAGCATATTCCTTCTCCTTCCTGAACATAAATGAACTGACTTAATAGGACTCCTTTTCATTTAATAGAATTATTATTCCTTTTGCATCTCCCCTGCTGCTTCATATCACTGTTGAGTATTTATTAAGAACTAGTAAAATTCATGGATTTTTCTTGCTTGCCAGGTACAGAAAAATACAGAAAGTAGGCAAAGGGCAATCTTTTGTGCTTACTTGGCAGAGAAGGCTATGGCTATAATACAGTATTAGATTATATAAAGAAAAGTAGTAAAATTGTTGAAATGAAATAACAATTTCCCTATCTCATGACCCTGTCTTACAGAGGGCTGATGCTGCACTTTTCACAAAAATCCTGGGATGATAAACAGGAAGACTGTGGCAGTTTCCATTGCACAATGCTACTTTATGGGAAACACTCAGGACCAGAAAACACAGTTTTTCAGTCTGGTTCAGTCTGGGGATAAGCCTAATATGTTTTCTCTCAAAGACAGACTTTGCATTGCAAATTGAAGCCCCTAGTCAGAATGCTGTCCTTAATCTTCCTTATGCCCAACACCAATTTCTTTTTATCTTTTTTTCCCCCCTATTTCTTGTCTTCTCCCATTTTTCTTTTTTCCCCCTTTTTCTCATGATTCCTCCAAGATATTTCACTTTCTCCAGGGATCTACTTGTTAAAACTCTGTTCTCCAGAAAACAAAATAAAGACCCTGTTTCTCAAAGAAATCTGTGCATTTAATTTTCATCAAAAAGATGTGGGCTCATGTTAGCATGTTTGATATTTGCCAATTCAAAATGTATCTCTCTAAACTCCTCTGAAAAGGAATTATATTCATTATGCACCGAGTATTCTCAGTTCATATTAATAGTAAACATTCCTTGCAAACCAGTAAATTATTTTGATTTTTTTTAAATTTTATAACCACATCTCAGTTATAACAACCAACTGATATAAAACCTTTAGCATGTTAAAAAAATAATTTTCAAATACTTGATAATATGTAGGAGTCATCCAAACAGTGACAAATTTGCAGGCAGACTTTCAGAAATAATTAAGAATGTTTTATTCAGGTGTTTGTGAGCCAAAAGTGTAAATCATTTTTTTAGTTGGCTTTGTACTGAGATTATACTCTCAAGTCTTGTCTTTGGCTCCATAAAAAAGCTAACTTTGTTTCCCACAAAAATGTGAAAACTACCATATCAGGAAAGATAAAATCTACATAGATTACTTGAAAGATTTCTCAATGCTTACAAAAATGATAATCTTCCTGTGTGCACTGTGAGCATCTTCTAAAGAGAAAGGCACTGGGTTCCTTATTATAACTGATTCCAGCAGAGCTAAGGCTGCAAAAATGAACACAGAATACTTCATGCTTGAATAAAGACATTATTGTATCATTAAAAAATTATATCCTCTTGTCTCAGGAGAAAGCCTCCAAAATTACAAAAATAACAAAAGTAGAGTGAAACTCTCTAATAATAAGATTTATGGTTCTATCTTTCATCCCATGTGTGTATTTTATACTTATAAACAAGAAAACATATTTTATACTTCAAAGTGTTCCTTTGCACCCATAATACAGGATTGTTTAAAGATTCCTGAATGTATTCTTGGCCTGTGTGTTTGTGTATCTGTGCATATGAAGGGCTTTGAGGGAAAGCCATTGAGGAGCAGCTGAGGTCACTTGGTCTGTTCAGCCTGGAGAAGAGGAGACTGAGGGGAGACCTCACTGCAGGTACAGCTTCCTCATGAGAGGAAGAGGAGGGGCAGGCACTGGTCTATTCACACTCATGACCAGTGACAGAACCCAAGGGAATGGCTGGAAGCTGAGTCAGGGGAAGTTTAGGTTGAATGTAGGAAAAGATTCTTCACCCAGAGGGGTGTCAGGTACTGGAACAGCACCAGCCTGACCAGGTTTATAAAGATCATGGAAAATTAAAAAGGTATTGGAAAGAAAAGGGTACTGGGGGAAAATAAGAGGAAGCTGAAATGACCCTCATTTGCTTGTCACTTACACAGGATATATAAAAATCATATATGGATCATATGGATTGCAGCCTACAACTTTCTGGAAAGGCAGAGCTTGAGCACTGTGAACTTCTCAGTTAGACTGGATCTGTCTCACCAAACTCAACCTTCTCACCCTACGGATGATTTGATCTGGAGCAGCAGCTAAAATACCCTCTCACAAGGTAAAGGGTGCAGGTCATGGCTGGTGCTGTGCTTATGTTCTACCTTACTCTTCATCCTACTGAATAATCACTGCTGTAGGTGAGCTTAAAGAAAGCAAATAAATTGTAGAATACCTAATCCATCCCCGGCCATTAAGAAGATTCAACTATATTTTAAATGAATAATCACATTGAGAAATATCCCTGGAAGTAGGAAAAGGGGTATGAACAATGTTTTTGGGACAACTATAAAAATAAAAATAGTCTCAATTCATATAAAGACTTGAAAGCAAGGATTCTGAATTTTGTATACTCATGGGACCCAAGGAGGAGACACAGAGGTGAGGCAACAGGAAATGTGACAGCAACAACTTGGCTCATCTGGAAGAATAGGTGGCAGAGGTTAATAAGTGATGTCCCAGAGAGGTGAGAGAAAGTCATGCCACTGACAGTGCTGGAGGTGAGGGAAGCAGAGATAACTTCAAGGGTAATCCTGAAAAATCATATCTGGAGGTAGGGGGTTTGATATGGGATGGCAGCCAATCCAAAGAGAAACATCCAAGAGAAGGAGGCATGAGCCTCAGAGCATGCATATGCAGCAGAAGTAAATTTGAGAATTATGAATAAAGCCAAATGAATCAATCCACTCAGCACTAAGGAGAACACTAGAGGAAGATGACAGGCACAGACAAGAAACTTGCACTGTCATTCATAATTGGTTATAACTTTAGCTCCCATTTATCAATACTTCATTTACCCAATGAGCAGGTTCACAGGCAGTTAACATAATGAGGAGCATCCTGGAAATTACAAAACAGAGTGGTGAATGTATGGCTCGACAGGGGAGACACAGGAAAATAGGTGAAATGACCTTCACTGTCCCAAGCACCATAAAACTAGGTGCAAACATGACTGCAAACTTTCATGCAGACAGAAGTATGACACCTGTACAGAAAATGAATGTGGAAGCACACCTGGCCATGACAAAACCTTGCTACAGAAGTTACTGCTTTCCTCATTTTCTCAGCACCAATTCTTTGAAGCAGTGTCATTTTACCTTCCTATTTCAACCAGGTATTTAATAGCAAACAATTCACCACAGGATCTCTGATGAATATCAAAGACTCATTTGTAATGAAATAAACTGAAACTGCCAAAAGTTAAAAAAGCAAATGTGTAAAACAAACTTTTGCCTTTGAAATTAATGAGTTTTGAAATATCTCTTGCACCAAAGCAGAGCAAAGCAGGAAAGCAAAGCAAACAAGGAACCTAGAGAGACAGGAGAGGATGGAACCAGACCAAATGACAGATCACAAACCTGGGGAATCAAGTAATATGCAAATAGTGGTAATCAACACGGATAACAGGAAAAGCATGATCAAAGCTAAACCCTTCTGATAGAAATGACTCCTATGCTAGAAGTGCATTAGCACCCTGTAACCAAAATAAAAGAGCCAAACAAAGTAATTCAAATCAAAGAGTAGCATGCAAAAAGAAAGAATTCATTAAAAAGTAACATATGGCAAGCAGGTTCCACCTCTTACCTACAATTAACTCAAGAAAGTGACCAATAGTTCTCACTGAGATGTATGATATTAGAACAAAAATTAAGGAGGAAGAAGCCCCAAACCCCAACAATAACAACTGGGAAAAACCAAACTAGTAGTGAAGATTCTGCATAAAGGTGTAGAAAACATTTGAGGAACTAAAAACATGCTGAAATATAGGAAGCCTCTCAGGACCATGGAACTAATCAAGACTAAGAGATTCTCTAGAGATTTCCTAGAGATTCTCTATGCTCCTCATCTTCTCTGGTAATATATCCATCTGGTTCTTGTGAATTCCACCTCCATCATCTGTTACATTCCCTCTTCAGTACTTCAAGTTCCATCCACGCTGCTAACCCCATGGTCTTGTGGGGACTCTTATCACCCTTCTTACAGCCCCAGAGTACCCTAACAACCCCCTGACAACAGCCTTATTTCTCCACCCCCATTCTACGTCCCTTGTGGCCTTCAACATCATCCTTCATCATGTTCCATGTTTCTGGCATCCCCAATTAGTAGGTTGTCCTCATCACTTCCATGTGCCTTATGCTTCACCAAATCACATAATTGCAGAAATTGGAAGAACTTCCGGGTGTCTCCAGTCTGACCCACCTTGCCCAAGCAGAGTCAGGTAGAAGAGGTTGCTCAGGGTCATGGCTGGTTAGGGTTTGAATACCTCCAGCGGGGGAGCTCCACACTCCCTCTGGCCAGCCTGTGTCCACCCTCACAGTAAAACAGCTTTCCTTATTTTTAGGAGGAATTAACCATGTAATAGCTTTCTTCACTGACCCCAATGTGTTCCCCAGTATGACCAGCTCTGAGCCATACCGCATTCACCTGCTCAAAGTACTTTTAACATTGAATATACATATCTTGCACCTCCACGCAGAGGTTGTCATCTGCTGTGTCTTCTACCAAATGTGCTTCGCTTGCTGATAGGCAGAGGCTGTGACCTTGGCCAGGATGTGATGGGCCATGTGCATGAACAGCTGGCAGCCTTTTGGCTGCTAGGCAAACCAAATAAAACCATCAGGGCTGAACTCCCTCTGTTTACCCTTGGTAATTGTCTTAATAAGCTCCTTTCCTACACAATCATCACTTAAGATCTCTCTGACGATGCAATTGTCCCTTCACTTTTCTCAAAACGGGCAGTGGCTTCGAAAACTTTTGACAGGTGCTAAAAAAGAGCGCCCAAACTTAAATGAAGGTGCTTATTCTTTCCTGTTGGCAATGCTCTTAAGTTAGACTCTGAAGATACTTTTATGTGTCCAAAGGTGGGAGGAATTAGGCCAACAAATAACAAACACATTGTAAATAAAGGAGATGAGACTGGGTATGGTGATATGACCCAGAGACATTTCAGATATGTTCATGATGGATATTATTGCCACCTCTCTTCAGTCAGGGAAAATACTTGAGAACCAATAATAAGATCATATCTGAAAAAAAACCAGCATACTTCAAAAATCTTTAACTATACCATGTATTCCATAAAAATCACAGGTACTATCTTTCCTGGGTATTGGTCTTTTTAGCAAAGCTTTCAGGGATCAACATAAGAGTTGAGCAAAAGAAAAAAAGGTATCACGCCAAATTCACATGATAAATCAGAGAACAGCAGGCACTGAGCACACCTTAGGCTCAGAGACCATTTTTCTTTCTTCCAAGAAACCTGCAGAACAAGATTCATATAAAAATAGCTTGTAATAAAAAAACAGGTTGCCTGGGGAAAAGAGTAAAGCTGTTCTAAAATAGCATCTGAATCTGTGAATGGAATGAACTAATTTAATAACACTGAAAAATATTGCAAGGACCAACTTCCAGCTGAGACAGGTTTGGTAAAGCACCTCCTGGCTTAGTATTTTGGCTCACCTGGTGGAAATGCACAGAGGGTCTCAGCTGGAAGCTCAGCTGTGCTAATGTGCAGGACATACACTGGAAGTCCAGATACCAGATGGGGGATTTTGCTAACTGCTTAAATTGGCTCTCATGGCGGGCCACCAATTGGCAAGCACAGGATCATTTTAGGCTTGTATTATGCTAAAAAGCACAATAGAGGTTGGGGGGAAATGAAGAGCATGAAAACAAAGGTAATCCTATTCTCGAGCAAGCACAGAGTTGGCCGCTTTCTGTGTGATTATAGGAGCCTTGTATTTGCCATTAAAGTCTGGAAAGTAATGATTCTCTTGTTAAAAGACAATTAAAGTTAATGCAAATAAAAAACCCCAGTGCACATGCTACATGTACACACATATATGCTTCAATTCGATACAGCTGATGTCTTGATCCCTTTGTGACCATTGAAATAGGAATGATGAACATCACTGCCTGAGGCTACAGTGGCATGTGGATTGCAGGTGATTCTCAATCAGAACATGAAGCTCAAGGTTTTTAGAGCTATCTAGGGACATCTACCTCATTTGCAACTTTTTGCTAAACAGAGGCCTCTTGTATTCTTTCAACCAAGTTACCTTTTCAGAGAAAGGAAATGACTTTTACTTTTTTAAATTTAAGAGCTTTTGTGCTCCTCTGAGGTGGATTAAACTATTAGCCTGTGGTAAAGAATGCATAAACTGAGTAAATTTGAGATGAAAACCAGCCATTCTCTATAAATTACAGAAGAAAGGTATTCAGGACTAGAGTCTCAGCACAAGATCTCAAAAGGAAACTCTGTTTAAGACAAATTAATAACTTTTGCAGATAACTAGTTTTGATTTGTGAGCCAAAAGGATATAATCATGAGGATGAGAGGCAAATAATCCTCAAGTGGAACAATTAAATTCCTATCAATTGTGACATAATAACAGAACAGTCTTCTAAAGCTCTGGAGATGCCTAACCTTTCTTTTTATTAAGCAAAGATAATCTACAATTACACTGCTTAATTATTTGCAAAGATTCTCAATATTTTCTGTGCTGTAAAAATTGCTTTTCTAAATTGGTTTGTTTTTAGCATGGTTGTTTTTCAACTCTCAAAAGTAAATTATTTCGTTTCCCGGTTCTTATGGGGTATTGAGCACTTTGGGTTTTTTTCCCCTTATAATACTGAGCACAATTTTGTAGCCTGGGTTGGGTCCCCATCACAGCCAGATGCAGTGTTTTTATGCTTGGGGTGATGTTTGAGTTTGTCTTTCTACTCAGCAAGCCACTTTGCAAAGGACAAATGCCAAACCACTGCTTTTTGTCCAAACAGCCATGGATCTGTCTCCTGCACGGGTGTCAATGCAAGGAGCTTCCAGTTCTGTGTCCTGAGGATTTTACAGTGATGATCAAGGACATGCTTTGCAATCAGAGCTGCTGGTGAGGGTATAACCAAATATATATAAGCCAAAACTAGATGGGTGAAGATGGGTGAAGCCTAGACCTACATCTGGAGCTAAAACTGATCTTAGGTACCCTTGCTCTGACTTAGAGAAACTGCACCCCACAGCCTTGTCCTGGGTCTGGACCCACCTGGCAATACAGATGAGGTGTGTGGTACAGCCCACAATTCACACCAGCTCTCTGTGAGCGTGGTGTAGCTTCCTTCCTTACCACGCATCCAAGTTTTCCTCCACAGAAAGCCAGGACATGCTCATTCACCCATGTTTTTTCCTCAGCTGCCTGTGGAGAAGAAGCCCAGCTGTGCCATGAAGGGCGAGGATACCAGCATGGGCTACACTGTCAGTGCAGAGGACACAATTCCCTCCTGGAGAGGCTCCTCTCTCCCACAGGGCGAGGATACCAGCATGGGCTGCATTGTCAATGCAGAGGACACAATTCCCTCCTGGAGAGGCTCCTCTCTCTCCACTGGGAATACAGGGACCTTGGGGCAAGCAGGCTCCTGTGCCAAAACCTTACAGCAAGGGGAGACCCGTTTAGACAACCTTTATCTGAGGAAAGCTGACACTGTCACCTATTAGTGGGGTCACACTCTAATAAACTAACTAAAAACCACTAACTAACGAATAAACTAAATAAACTAACTAATTAACACTCTAACTAAACACAATCAGGTTTATCTCAGCTTGTCAGATTAGCAAAGCCTGTTTAAAAGAAATAAAAAATTCATTAAGAAACATAGTAAGATTTTCTTTAAAATGCTGATGTTTTGAAACCTTTTTATATTTCAGATACTTATATCTCACACCTAGAAAAAATGTAGTGAACACTGCCTCCATGTTTAACAGGCATTAAAGGGCTTATTTGTTTGCTTAATTTTGAGTTTTCCCTTTGTTAATGCACAAATTTTTCCTTATTTTAGTGCAGATATTTTATTTTCAGCTACAAGTCAATCACATAATAAAAAAAACTCCTCTCTGTGATACATATGTTTCTAAGAGAGGCAAGAAATGAATTGTAATATCTAGAGTATTTGCATTTCTTCTTCCACTAAAGAGGGGAAGGAGTATAATCTCAGCATTATCCTGATTTATACTTCATGGGAATGTATGTAAAAGAACATAAATACTATTGCTGCAATTTTATATCATATTTCATGTGGGTTTTTTTTCCTTTTTCTTATTAATGCTTCCCAGTTTCATCTGCTTGCTGCTTTCCTCATGAAAGAAATGAGGATGCTGATATAAAATATTACATCAAATACACCTGTGAACATGCACTCCTGTTTCCAGGATTTTAGAAAATAAAGAGTTGCTTCCAAGCTTCTGCTTTTCTACAGAGTGAGGGGATAAGCAGCTTTGGTTAATATCTTTAAAAGTGCTGAGAGACATAAAAATGTAAGTGGCCTTCCTGCTTCATTCAGACATTAAAAAGGGGTTGGAAGGTACTTAGGAACAGAAAGAAATGGGATTAGAAGAATGAGGCTGTTTTGTGAAGCAACTAGAAAAAGTCCCAGGCTTTGGAGTTGGTAATAATATTAGAATTAATGTACCTAGCCATATTGCCACAGTCTGCAGCTGAGGAAAGGATTCTGGGAAAAAATGAAGGGTTGTGTATGTTTTTTACATATAATGGCAGGTTCTTTTCTAATATTGCTGTTGTAGCAGAAACCATATTTCACGTTAATATTACTTAATATGTTATTCATTGCCCTGGGCTCCAGAAACGAGCGGTGAATTAGGTCATGGTGAATAAATGCCTATCAGTGTCCATCAAATGACATTCCTCATCTCCTTTCCCCCTTTTTTTGTTTCATGTGGTATCAAAATCTCATTCTCTTGTTTATCAGGCAGTACATGACAGAGCAAATCTTTCTGGGGGCATCTATAAATATATAGCTCACATTACCGCTAGCGTCAGCCTCAATACAGATGGTGAGACTGATGTAAATCCCTCTCATTTCATCAAGGTATGCGCTGCATTTGGTCAAATGAGCACATTTTAAATGACCCTGAGCTAATTGCCTCTCAATGATATGGCACAAGACCAAACCAAGGGCCAGCTCAAGCTCCTAGAGTTGAAGGGTCTCCACGCTGTACCCAGGTCCATCAGTTCTTCTCCCTCTCTTTGCCCAAAGCCTTACCAGAGCTGATTTTAGCAAATGCTGGCATATGAGCAATGACTTCTGAAGCTGTTCATCAGCAACTCCTATTTGCCCAATCCTTTTTCTTTTTTTTAATTACCCCATATTCTTTTTATCTCATGTCCCGCACCTCAGACAGTTGTTGATATATTGCTATTTTGATATACACTGACATGGCTCCTGAAGTGCTACATAAGTGATTCAGGCTGCAGCAACAGTTAATTTATAGCCTGCACACACAGCCTTAGCTCCCAGTGATGCCTAGGCTAGGTAAAAGTGACCCTCTCCACCCTGCAAGGGGCGGCTCCTCACACCTCAGCATTGCTGGATAATGGAAGTTTAGCAGTCTACCTCATCCTGATGTGATCAGACCTTTAAAATTAATGGGATAGGTAAAATTAATGACCTACATTTAGCAATGCACAAGTGCTACGCGACTTTATTTGCCACTGACCTCTGTCCCAGGCTCACCTCTGGCTCTGTGGATGCTGTGTTGTGTTCAGTGAGAGCCCAGTGCTAACCACCAGAATGAAAACTCATCGGGCTCTGCCAAATAAAGACTGAATGGAGGTCTCTCTGTAGAGAGTTTTCTGGAAAAACATAGATATATGCTTGCAACCTGAACTAAGGAAGAAAAATTGGCTTTTTTCTGTGTGATAATTTCAGTCAGCTGATAAGAGGATGCTGCTCTCTTGTCACCTGGTTGAAATGACAGCTAGTTTTGGCTATATATTTTCCTATTGGGGGAAAATTCACTTTAAATACCTAGTTAGAGACCTGTTACTATTTTAGGGGAATGCCCTGAAGGTCTTCACCCTGTCCCTTCTATTTATGCATTTATACTGCTTTAGTTAAGACTGTGGCAGCAATGCTGTCAGAGATACTGTATTTTCAAGAGGCCATGGGATCTTTTTTAACACTGTAATGTGGTCATAAAAATGTGCTTTGGGCTGCAACCTGTATTATGAGATTTGAGCCAATAAGCAGACTCATTTAACCAAAGAAAGCCTTCCCATCTCAAATAGCTGGATTTTTAAAATTCTACATGTGCAAAGAATGAACATACCTTAGTGACTTGGATAAAATTTTGTTGGACTACGTTTCAGCAAGAGTTCCCAGCAGTGCAGGGCATACAGAGGAGCATGCATGCAGCTGTGAAAAAAAGTGTCTGCCCTTCTTTCATGCCAGGAAACCAGAGACAAAAAGCACAATACAGACATCCTGACAATACAGTGCCACTGAGCACTAGAATAAAAAGCTGAGCCATGATTAACCCCATCCCAGGGTGACAGGAATAATGTTAATGGTGGTGACATATTTAGCTACTACAATAATGGTCTTTCCTATATATAGGTTTTTATGGTCTCTCCTGTATGAAGGTAGAATTAGTCTGTGCTCATGGAATTTGACTTGGCTTTGCTTCATTTATTTGGTGCTGCTTCTAGATGTCTTCTATGTGGTGCACTTAAAAGAATTGTCCTGCCTGAAACATAGAATAGACATCTGTATCAGTCAGGAATTTCACTTTTGCTGTGGCAAGAGTTCTAACAAAGATAGACAAAATTGTCATTTGCTTCAGCCACAACAAGACAGCATTTTAAAGAACCTGTGGACAAACAGAAAGGGGAAAATGGTCATGGAAGTAGAAGTGGAACAAGGAAAAATGGGAAGACAACGGGAGTAAGCTACAGAGCATTAAACCACTAGTGGCTGCTTTCACTTGGAAATGAAATGTCCTTTACTGGCTGTGGATAGCTTCTAGAAGACACTCAATGTAATAATGCTGACCTTACATATTTAGGTCATGTGCCTCACCTCTTCAAGGTGGCCTTGTGCAGAGGAACCCTAGTGAACACAGCTAGTGACTCTTGTCAGCTAAGCTGGATTTCTGCAGATAACTTCTGTCAAGCTGGCACTTCTTTTTATTTAAACTGTACTCAGATAAAGAATCAAACTTTCTAAGTTTCCAAGGAACTTTAAGGAAGGACTGATCCAGACTTCAGATCCTGGTCTCCAGAAAGAGAGGATATTCTTTTGGGTGAATGGGAAGGACTCCCAGAGTCAGCGTAAGAATGATTGGAAGTAACAAGTGAGATGATACACTTAAATACTGGGGTTGATAATGTTACCAGGTAAATATAGTAAATGGACAAAGCTGAAATTTTGTACTCATAAAAAGCAAGATAAATGTTCAATGAATAGGAAAAATGTATGTTCTTATCCCATAAACAAACTGAGCTTATTCAGAATTTGCATGCACTGGACAAGACTCAGGGCAGTTTTGGAGAAAGGAGTTTAAGTTTTGACTAAAACAGGCTAAAATATTTGGATGTTTTTAAACAATTCTCTCTTTCTTGAATATAGGCAATTACAGCCTCAGGGGGATGTGCATGAGAGAATCATGACACAAAAGTCACACCTGAAAATATGGTTATGCTTCAAGAGCATCTTCTGTCAGAACAATGTTGGACTACACTGATAACACTGTGCAAGGTTGGAATGGCCCAAGGTGGAACCAGGACAGGAATGAGTGGCAAGGTTAGCCATGAAGGACAGTGGCAAATGAAGGGCTGGTTGTTTTAGGGCGCGTGTTTGCTCAATACCAATACGCACAACTTTTTCGTGTGCTACACTGCATAGGCACAGAAAGCCTCTCTTTTATGGTGAAACAGATGCTGGAGATAGTTACATATTTATTTACAATAATTTATGCTAATTCATGGTGCCTCAGTAGTCTTTTCTACACAATATCTGAGGGTCTGAACAACTTTGTACTGTCCTTGGAATTATCTAGGGTGTACAAAAAATCCAAGGGGATGGTGATTAAAGCTGGGATAGCTCCAGCTGACAAATACATTACAGATAAATTGGTATTACTGATCATTGTTTAAAGCCACTGGACACTAGATTTGGCAGACTGATTTGACTGTGTTCTTTTGTCTTTTCCCATGGATAATTTTTTATCTTCTCTTGCTTCAAAAGCTAACTCGCTTCCTTTGAAGGACATTAAGCTTGACATGGTTCAAGCTAAGCTTCTTGAACTTAAATCCAGCATGGATATCCCCTGACTGAATCAGCTTTGACTTGAATTGTGTGTATCTAATATTTCACACCGTTTCAATTATACTCCACAGCAGCTGAGGACTATGTGAATTCTAGTGCTAAATTTAATCAAATGCTCCTCCAATGTGGAAGAGAATATATTTTTGGAATTAATGGAAAGAGACAAATGAAATCAATTCCTGGGATCTTGGTTCTGTCCACTTTGCACCAGAGGATGTCCCAGAGAAAAGACCTTCACTAGCAACTGAAGCCTGAAGTCTGATAATGTGAGAACTTAAAACTGCAAGATATGAAACCCATGAAGGATGGTACACTTCATCTGGACTGTAGAATCAACAAGAATTTAATAAGTTAATCAGATCATCACCATTTGAGTGCACATAAATTTGAATTGTTTCCCCATTATGAAGTGGTTGTCTGTAAATTATTGCCAAGAAAGCCATTTTCAAATTAATGTCTGAGCTATTAGAAAATACAAAGGGCATTTTCATTAATTGGAAGCAGCTTTTCTTCCGCTCTCTCTATCATTACCTTTGTTGCCCAGAATCAGTTTAGTGCTCAAATTTATTGATGTGTATGATTCAGTGGCATTATTTGTTTAGAATTTGTCCTATACCTGATGGAATAAACTCATTAAGGGTAAATGAATAGTTATGTAGTCATCAACTAAAATGAGTCACTGCAGTTCTCTGAAGTCATTACAGTGCCTTTGAACACAGCTGGAAAGAAAGTCTCTGTGAAGGTTACAGCTTCCCTCTCAGAGGTAACCACATTAATTTTCATTCCTTCTTTGGTACAGCTTCTTTTTTACAGAAAGCATGAATCATTCTTCAGCAGAAGACAGTGGGTTCTTCTTTTATCCAGGAATGTATCAAACCAGCTTGTGAACAGTTTCACATTTTTGCTGCCACAATGCATTGGTTTTGCAGTATATAGAAGCTGGGATTCAGAAAGAAGAACATTGTTTAGAAAAATAGGTGCTTTAAAACCACTGTTTTTGGAGTTAAGTATGATGTACATCTACAGCTGACAAACATTCTGCCACTGAAGGCTGAAAGAGGAAGAGGGCTTGAAGACTGCAGAACTCACTGTGTAGGTTCTCTATTTTAGTAAAACTGTCCACAAGGGCAGGATTTCCTGATTGCATGTTACAACTCATGCAAGGGAATGTACTGTAAGAAATCAAGGTTAGCTTCCACCTGGGCCTCTCTTTTTGAGAAGAAAGCCTTTATTTGAGAAGTAATTGTCTCCTCAAGCTTTGCCTACTTGTTTATATGCTTGATAATATAGGTAAACTGAACTTTGTTTTGTTGATACTCACACCATCCTCGCACTTATTTTGATATCCAGTAAGATAGAGACTTGTAAGGTGTTAGCAGTGAGGCACTACAGCTGAAGGGAACAGACAAAGGATTCCTACCCACTTTTTACTGGCAACTGGAGTATCTCAGTGCACCAGAGGTAAATATCTATAAAGTGATACAACCTTTTTCATAGTCAAAATTCATCACACTGTAGTTAGCATAAGCCTTTTGAAAATCCTATTGCTTGAGAGCTGTTTTACTGAGAATGCTGTAAGGACCATAAGGAAAAAAAATCTCACTAAAACTGACAGTATCTAATAATCTTTCTCACAGCCACAAACAGCTCAGTTACTTGAATTTCTCATAAAAACAGTCCTAATGCATTTTGTAAGCATGTTGTCTATGTATCTTCTCCCTGCTGGCTCAAAAGCTGTGCTCATTTGTGGTGAGGCTAGAGACATCTATGGAGGGATTATCAGCTGTTTATGGCATTTTTAATACTGCTCTTAGGCCTGTGCATTCCAAAATACTTTGGGCTCCCTCCACCTGTTTTTACAATGCTGGTGGAGCACAGGTATGGTCACAAGAGTGTTAACACAAGACTAGAGCCAAGGCCCATTGAACTCAGCAGGAGTTTTTCTTTCAGGTTCTGAAGAATCGGAAAGATTTCAGATCATGTCCATGGTAGCTGTTATTTCACTTTAGACAACAGGAATTAGTTATAATTAGTTATGATTCTTATTTTTCTCTCCCCCCCCCCCCCCCGATGTAGGTGCATAATTAGACTTGGGGAGACATTTGAAATGCAGCCAATGAGACATTTGATATAGCACACGTAAAATTTTCTTCAATTAGGAATGCAGAATTGTATTACACAGCACATTAAATGGCACATTAGCAGATGCAAGTGCTTCCATTGAATTAAGATTGGTTAGTTTGCTTGTTAGATTAATTTTTGTAACATTAAATGAGTAGTTTTCTGGTTTTGAACAGCACACATAAAAGAACTGATCCAACTTTTCGTCTCTACTTGTGGGTTCTAGAAGTGGACCAAGAAAGCTTCTCTGCCTGGACCACTGTGTGTGCTATGGTACATGAAAGCATCTGAGATAGAAAATGTTCTTTTAAATTGCATGCTTAATTCCTAGGGAAAAAAAAGTTTAAACTTCTAAATTTCTAATGTATTTTAGATGTCTTTTGCAAACTGCTCCAAATATTACTTCTATACAGAGCATCCATGTTGTAAAAATTCACCATTCCTGGAAGTAAGAAAACAAAAAGAGCAGCTGAAAAGTATTTACAGGAGAAAGACAGCAATGGAAAAAGGGTAACCTCAACTTGGTTGAAAACTACTGGGTTATTCCCCAGAGGTTTTCTCAGGGAAAGATATCTGTGTGGAAAGGCATCTCTCCGGTGTGGGAGAACAAAGCAGGAGTCAGGAAATCTATGTAGAAGATGCTGCTGGAGCAGAAGGGCTTGTTGCTGTGTCTCCATCTACAGCAGATTATCTTGTCATAAAGATTTGTTTATAGCAAAGCTGCACCTCAGGCAAACTGACCTCCCAGAACCTTTTTATCCTGCACCAGTGTCACTGGGAGAGTACAGCAACAAAACCCACAAGATACCAGTGAGTTATAGAGGTCGGTTCTTTAACCCACATCCTACCTGGAACACATAACTCCTAACACCCCACCCTGATTCCCCACTGAACCTAAATCCAAGCATTTGAACTTTTCATGGGATAGAAGCTCAAAACCTGCCAATATGGAACATGATAGCACTGAGCCAGGAGCCACCTCAGTTGATTACCTGCACTTCTTTTGTCCCTGGAGGGCAAGGAGGACATCCTCTTTCTGAACTGGTCCTGAAACATCTTCCCTAGATTTTGGAGGTGCAATTAATTATTGCAGCCACTCAGAGACCCCAGCTGAGTTCACAAACCTTGGCAAAACGCTGTGTAGCAGAATCTCTGGAGCACTCCCACCTTGTGCAGGCTCCACCGAAGGTTTTCCTAGTGCATCTCCTACAGCAGGGAAGCTGCTCACTCTCAGGCCAGGCTTACCTGACCTCACAGGGAAAAACTGATGCAGATTTTTTCCAAAGCTTGTTCCTCTTAAGTGCTGATTCTGTCTTGTAGACCTGAGTTAGATTTCTGTGACATAGACTTGCAGACAGGGCCACCTCCTGCCGTCTGAGCTCTGCATGAAACAGTGCAGGTCGGGCATTACAAAGCACAAGCCTGGTGTGTAGGACTGGATGAGGTTTCTGCTTTCTTTTCTAGTCCTTCTGCTCTTGCACTGCCACACTCAAGGGCAGCCAAAGACAGAGCTGCCCTAGCAGTATGTGTGAAAGAGTCACGATTCCTCTCAGCATTTCCACTTACTTTTGCCTTCACAGTCCTCTGAGATTCCTCACACAGCCATGAAACACTGCAGTATTTGCTTTCTGAGCTCTTCATTCAGTCAGGTTTGAATCTACTCACTGCACAAAGCATCAATAACATTATCCCATTTTCTGGCAACTTTTATGTTCATTTGCCTTGTAGCCAAGTCACTCAGAAATGAGAAATGAAGAGTAAACTCTTCAGAAGGATCATAAGAGAGTTTTCATTTCCTGATTGAAAGACTTCTGATCTTAAGCAGTGGAAAAGCCACAGCAAAACCATACCTTTGCTCATTCATCTCAGTGTGTAAAATCAGGTCCTTACAAGCTGCAACAGCTTAATCAAGCAACCTTTGAAACACAAAGGCTTCTGACTCAAATGGAGTTAATGGAGGTTTTTTTTGTTTTTACTGCTGCTCTCATAATGTTAAAAGTCATTCACATTTCCACAGTGTGCTTGCTGATGAGTATAAGCAGCAAAGCTTTGGATCCAGTTATACCTGTGCTTCCATCTGTTGTTGCAGAAACCAGTTATATTATCATTCTTTCTGTTAATGACTTCTTGAACTCATTCAAGATACCTGTTCCCTTGCTCTCTTCTTCATTGACAGTGACAGTGGAATTGCTGCTTTTATATTCAAATGTCCTGAGCACAAAAATTGCCAGTTGAATTACATCTGTCCTGGGTGTTAATCTGGATAGAAGAGAACACATTCATTTTCTACAGCTTTTAATGAACTGTTTCTTCTGTTGTTGAGGCACAGCATCTGACAGCAGCTCCTCGTTTGGGAGGATGGTTTTATATTCACTACATGTCATTAATGAGCAATGTACCTATGCGTGGATACCTGAGAAAGGAGCTGGTATTCAGCCAGTTTTTTCTTCACTTGCATATTCACTGTGAAAAATTGATTTTTTCCAACAATACTACACCCACCAGAAGACTGTTCAATGGTATTTTTCTCCTTTTTAATATATTTTGCAAAGTGCAGTTGTATATTATTCAAGAAGATGCTTCCTTCTGTCCTACTTTCTGAATAATATTTTCATGTTACTTTTGGATATTTTTCATGATCTTCAGTGATGCTTCACAGGAACTTATTGTCCAGAGCAGTACTGCATGACATTTGAAACTCAGAGACTTGTCTTTACCCATCATCAGTAAAACTCATGACCCTATTCTCGCCGAAAATACATTTTTTCTCTTTTCTCTAAGATAAATTACTCATGTCTCTTTAATTTTAATGCCTTTTATTGCAGCCCAGGATTTGTTCCCCCTACTGTTTTTTCTTCCTCTTTGTCCACAGCAGCTGGGCTTTATTATCTACTCCTCCCAGTGCTGCATGGCTGGAAGATGGGTCCTCTGTTATGTGCCCTCACCTCTTTGCTTGGAGCTGCTTTCCAAAAGAGCAGAGCAGAGTCTAGAGTCAGGCAGGCATGGGAATCACAACAAACATAAATCTCACAGCAAACATAAATCTGCAGTAGGCTCCTTTGGAGAAGGTAACATAATTACACTTTTATTTGGTGAAGAGGTCCCATGCATGTGTTCAGCAGCATTCCCCCACCCCACCTCTCATGGTAGAACTCACTGCCCATCACCGTGCTTCTGCCTGGTGCCGAGCATGGCAGCTCAGCATCACCCCTCTGCATCACTGCACATGATCAAAGATGTAGAAAGCAAGCAGGCATAAGAAGAAAGATCATCAGTGCTTACCAGCCCCTTCAAACTGAAGCTCTATCGCTTTTACTTCCCCCTGACACTTTAATTAATGTACTATGTCTACTAAAGCAGGCAATACCATGGGAGAAGAGAGCTGGTGGCCTGCTTTACTAGGTGAGAGGATACTGTTTTACACCAGTTTGTTTTTTGGACATGTTGATTTGCAGCGCTTGAATAGGCAGAAGCTGTCAATACTTTAACATCTGGGAAACTGGAGTGAACTTTGCTGACTGGAATACCATAACTGAAAGCATTTATCCTCTCTCAGCTATAATGGCAGGATAATTTTATGTGTTCTCTGCTTTCTTTGCTTTCTTCAAAGCAAAGAAGATAGTTAAAAGAAATGTGTGTGCGTGAGAGATTATATTAATGTGGCTAAGGCTTGTAACCAGTTCATACATGTGCTGATATGGTAGCTGCAGCTGGGTGTAAGTGGTAATGGTGAAGTTTTATGGATATTTGGTAAAATATTTGAAGTAATAACATTAAAAAGCTATCAATGGCTCATTCATTTAGTACTGTTATTGTAAACAGAGTAATGGCCATTACATTGGTGTTTTTGTGTTTGCATTTGAAAGCAGATTTTCAATAATAACAAGGCTGGAATCAGTCCAAGTCAGATCATATGTACAGTTAAATATCTACATAGTAAAAAACAGAGATAAGACATTTCATTACTGATGTGAAATAGAAAGTTCTAAGAAAAATGAAAAAATAATTTGATGCCTTCCAACCTCCTTAATCCCCTTGTGGAGATTGTGCTTGTTTGACCTGATCTAACTAGGTTTAGCTCACTTTGTTGTTCCTGGAATGCATTACTCCAAATGCTAATGCCACTATGTTCACTTTATTTATATAATCCACACCACACTGGCAAGAATACCCAGCTCTTGCATCCTGTAGGTCCTTACCCCTCCAGGTATGCATATGGTTTTCTGCTTTATTATTTTACACTTGGACTTCACAAATAGTATGAGAAAAGCAATCAGATGAGTGCCTTGAAATTTCAGTACTAAGCCAATAAACTCTGAATATGTAATGAATTTTTCCTTGTATACAGCAGTGGTACTGTTTCAAAGAATCAATAGGGTGCACAAAATAAAACTGTATTTAATCTCAGCTAGTCCTGGTCTTGTCTGCCTGAAGTCAGTCATTCACTGTCTCACAGGCAGACCACTGGACAGCACAGTCACCCTTACTAATGCAAAGGGTGCCCCTGACTTTTCCTCTGGATTAGCTGCTGAATCAGCAAAAGGTGGTTGACTGGCTGCTCCAGAAATGAGGGATTGTGAATGAGAGGTAAATCTGAACCTCTGGTATAGTCCTGATGCTGCTCCTGATGTTGGATGTAAGGAGGCAGCAGATCTGCACAGACTGGTTCAGCTGGGTGCAGGGGGCTCCAGCCTAGAAGTCTAGCTCTGAACTGTCTAGCACAATGCAGATAGTGAAGTAGAAAATAAAAAGCAACTGGTTGAGTTGCGGTTTGGCCTCAGAATTTGTCAATATGGTTCTCAAGAGCTAAATTTGGATGAAAACCTTCAGATTTTGGACCAGCTAGGCATGCTGAACTGAATCAAATGAGCAACAAGCAGAAGGAAGTATAGCCTCCATGATCTTGTAGAAATACCTCATTTTCATCTTTGTTCTTACTTTTCCAAGGAGAAGATTTACATCTGCAATAATTCTCTGTCTTTGGACTTCAAAATTAGGCAAGAGAGAGAAAATGATTATGCATCAAAAATAAAGAGTCAACTCTGTGTTTCTATTACTTTTGATTATGAAATGGCACAGCAGTGTACTGCACCCTGGAAGTTAGTGAGACCAGAAAAAGTTTTAGAAAGCTTCTTCTGCACTGAAGATGAAGCTGTTTTAAAAATTTGCCTTATACAGTTTCCCTATACAAATATAAATGTTTTGAAAGGCTTCACTCAAGATATCAACCATCTTCATAATGTTAACGACTATTAAAAAGACAACACAGTTGCATTTATTATATTTGGCCACATTGTAAATATGTTCACCCAAGAAGGATGACAGGCAATTTAGTAAATTAATGGTGATTGCGTTCATTTTGCAGTATTTACTTTTTTTGAGATCATCATAATGCTGTACAGTACTAGGGGTAATTCCCTGTGGAAGGTACCAGTCCCTTAGCACTCAATTTGTTTATCCATTCTTAGTTGTAGACATTAAGTGAAAATAATAATAATAATAAAGCAGCAATATCCTTTGCCACCCTGGTGAACATAAAAATTAATAATCTCAGAGTCTGTGTTCAACCTGACACTGTGAACAGTGCAAATATGGTACAAAGTCTATCTTTACATTTATTTGCAAATGTGTATAGATATGCTTCATATAAATTAATCCTCTATTTCATTATAAGGAAGGAATTATGTCTGTGGTCAAAAGGGTGGGGTACACTTAATCTGATTTAGCACAGCATGGGAAAAATTAATTGAAAGTCAGAACTGCATAGTGTTTATTATAAAGTAATTTCACACCAGCTCAGGATTAGCATGGTAACAGGTGACAATAGGTCATTACTATGTTAATTGAAAGACAGCATGCTTTTATAAAAAAGGAAAAAGAAGAAAAAAAAGAAAAAAGGGACAGAGACGAAATGAAAAGGAAAAAATATTAAAATGCGGTATTTTATCTAGGATTGAGCTGCAGTTCTATGGGACACGTTCTAGGGAGAAGATAACTTCTGAAAAGAATTCATTGGCTTTTGGTGATAACCATGCATTGTTCACAGTGCCATGAAGCATGGCAGATGCTCATGCACATGTCTTGCATGAGTTAAGCTGGTCACCTCTGTTTCCACAAGAACAGGCTGCATCTCCAAAGCAGTGCCCTGACATTTTCATCTGGCCGACGCTGCTCACTGGCCCAGGCACGTGGAGCCAAGCTGGGCATGAGGGGAGCGGAGCCCATCTATTTGCCAGGCTTGCCCAAAGTCCCTGGGAGCTATGAGATTTTGCAGCAGTGTTTAACAGAAGAAAAGACTCTGGTTTTGTTACTTGACAAAAGGATTAATAAAATAAAAAGTCTTTCAGACCACCAATGGAAAATCGCCTGTCACTTCAATAGCACGCTGAGGCATGAAGCGGGGGCAGGCTGATCCTTGCACTCAAGCTGCAATGCCATTATCCCAGCTCTGAGCAGGGATGGGGGCTGCAGGGCCCGGCTGCTCTCCCCTCGTGCAGCCTGACAGACGCCAGCGTGCAGGCATTTCCCATTATACGCTCCCACCTGAGTAAGCAGTCCAAAGCTGCCAGCTTCAGCCCGTCAAAAGAAATCAGGAAACTATTTTTCCCCTTTCATTTGCATAATAGCAAAAGGTGTTAAATCAATTTTGGGAGCAGAAGATCATTCTGAAGGTTCTTCGGTTGACAGAATACAAAGGGTACAATATATGCACTTGTGCAGAGGTGAGCAGGACAGAAAAGAACTCTGTATTAACTGCAGTCACTACAAAAGGATCTTTGCTAATTGCATGTTATAATTTAAACAAGGATCCTTTCTGAAACCAAAACAATACACCTATGTAATGAAGCTAGCTCTTGTTCAAAGTAAATGGAAATTCAGAGCCACAGTTGGGACCTGAAAATGGGAAATTCTGATTTTATTTCCTGGAAGAAGAATTTAACCTCTTCGGATACCCTCATGCAGCCTGATAGATGAGCTGATGAGGAATGTGACCTTTCTGTTCACCCTGCTTCAGAAAGGTTTGCAATTCAGTCTGACACAATATGTTGTAATATGTTAATTTCAATGCAGTTCTGCCAAAAACACTAAGAGTGATCCCTGAGACCTTTACATCCCAGAATACAATCATTCCAGACTTCATTCTCCCCTAAAAACATCCTGATTAAGGTGCTTACTTATCTAATAAAGGTCAAAAGAAAGAAAAGTGTAAATGTTCTTTGATTTCTTACTAAAAAGAAAGGAGCTCAGACAGAAGATGGTGTTCTTACATTCAGTGCACAAATGTGGTCTGCTGAGTTAGAGAGAAAAAGAGTAATGCTGCTCTTGGTCAGGTCACACACCATCATCTGCAATCTAAACTACTGCAGAGCTAGGGCAATAATGAAATTCAAGTATCCCTGCAGTAGAAGAAATACTTGTGTCCTTCTCCTCAACCATACAAATAGCAATATAATAGAGATATTTGCTCAACCCCATCAGGAAAATCTCTAGTGATAATTAGGGCAAAACACAGCCTCAGGTCAGGCTATGCCCAGGAGAAGTGTTTTTCTTGATGATAAGACAGAGTAGTAAAGTGGAAAAGTAAGTGATTAAGTTCACCTCTACAAACACAACATTTCAAAAATTATATTAGAGCTGGTGGATCCTTTTTTGGCCATGGTCTAATTATTGCCCAATAAAAGCATCCAATGATTATTATTTTTAATGGTTTGTCATGTCTTTGCATCTCAGTTACAGTAAATAAAAGCCCCAAGTCAGGCATTTGCAGTAGGCTCCTCTGCTCTGATGCTATTCCTCCTCTGCAGCCAAGATGAATCATAAGCAGCAGCGCTGCTCCCTGCTCATCCCCCTGCCCCAGCTCAGCACCTTGAGCCAAGCTGAGCCACCCACGGCCAGGGGCTTCCCCTGGGGACTGCCAAAAAGTCACAGCCAGCGTGTCCCCTCCCCTTGGGCTGGCTGTGGTGACGGCAGCTTTCTGGCAGCATGCAGGCGACGCGTCATTGCTACAGGCAAGAGCAGAACCGAGGGGCTTTGAAGCAGCATCGGTGATGCCATTGTCATCTCTAAGTGCCACTGATTCCCTTTCTTACTTGTTCTCCTTTCTGCTCTCCATTTATTTAAAAACAAAGCTAAACAGAAAAAGAAACAAGAAGAAAATACCCAAACTCTCAAGCAAGGACGACAGAGTGGGAAGAAGAAAGAGCGTGTTATAAATCTGTTGGCAAAACTGATGGGACAAAATAGGAAAAACCTGTGTATGAAGCTGCAGCAAATGTAATCTCAAAGTGTTTCTAAAAGTAATTTTCCCCTATTCATTTGTTCTTGGCTGTCTCTGCTGTTTACTCTGCTGTTCTGTGTTCTTTAGCAATAGCAGTTTCATTTAAACTCTGTGCAGAAAGGACTCTGCCTTCTCACCTTTCTGTACAGCTCAAGGATAGCTTACACAGCCATGTTATGGCTGTGCCCTTTCCAGATGAGGAATATGTTGATTTGGTTTCAGTTCATTAACTCTCTAAGGAATCTCTTCCAGTTTAGCTGTCTGCAAGGCTGGAATCTCTCATACTTCAGGATCAGGGCATTTTTTCTCTTCAAATTTCTGAATGGGTGTCCCAACAGACACAGACACTGCAAGGAACCCTAAAGAACTGCAGGATGTACTTCTCTGGAAATGAGCACCCTCTCTTGGGATAATGAAATTTTGTGTGTTGTGTTTGGTGCTCTGGGATTCATAAAGGTTATCAGTAAGGCATTTATAATAAAAGTTCTTCCTGCTTTTCCTGGTATACATGGGGAAGATGGGAGTGTTATCATTCTGACATTTCTGTCAGAAGTGGTATTTGAACCACTGGATGATTCCGACAAATGCCACTGCTGTCATCTGCTGCTCAGTTTTAATTATATCTGACTGAGTCTTTCAATGGCACCAAGCAGAAAACTTAATTAGTTGGTTTAAAGGCTGATCTTCAGAGTCTGAAGAATCCAAACAGTTTACAGCATTTATGCATGGAGACTGCCATTTTCAGACTGATGATGCAAGTCAGAAGAATTAACAATGCCACTTATAGGAAGGAAAAACAGAGAAAGACTTACAAGAATATCCTTCTACAAACCCCACCATTTTAGTACATGACATATCAGTGAGGCAACCTCATGTCTAAGAAACTGCTGCGCTGGCTCACAGGTGGGTCTCAGACAAATGGTAGCAGAATGCAGGCAAAGATTGGGTGCTCATGGGAACATAGAGCAAATGAACATCTGTTACCTTAAACAGAATGTATATGTTTATTCTGCAGCGGACTGCAAGCACTGCACTATTTGGGAAGACTGAAAGGCTGGCATTTTCTCATACACCAGTGCACTGTTCAAACAAGCTGCTTGAAAGGAGATTGCATTAACAATTTATACTACCTCTGTGTTTGCTTTCACAGTGTTAATATGATTATATTTCTCCACTATATCCTGGAAAAACAAGCATTAGTAAGATGCAATGTCAAACTGCTAATATGATGCAATTAGAATTTAACATTGCATTCACATACTGGTTGCAGACTGCCTGTAGATAGCTATTTTCAATAGCTGGGGGGAAAACCTCAGCTAGTAAAACCACATTGTTTTGTTCCAGAAACCCAGGGATGTGGGTTTGGGAACCCTCATGCAGATGTGGACTGGTGGGCTTTGCTGGTTTGTGAGATCACATCCTCCGGAATGGTTCGGCCGGTGTCCTTTAAGATATTGCCAAATTTCATCATTTGCAGGGAATGGGCTGGATTTTATGTATAAAATGTGCCTAGAGCTCTCTGTGGGCTTCAGTCAGAAAGCAAAGCACTTGATGACTTAACACAGCCCATGTGACTGATCAGCTCTCATTGTCCTCCCCTGCTTTCAAAAGCTTTGTGCTTGCAACTTAGTTGACCACAGAACCACTGAGGCTGGATTGCACATCTGGAGATCTCCACATCCAACACCCTCCTCAAAGCAGGGTCAGTTAGAGTCGTTTGATCAGGAATGTGTATATTTAATTAGATTTTGAATATCTCCAAGGCTGGAGACTCTCCAGCCTCTTTGGATATCCTGTGACAGTGTTTGACTATGCACATCAAAGAAAAGCTTTTTCTGTTTAATCAGATTTTTCAGTATTTCAGGATTTTTTTCACTGCCTGTTTTTCTTTTGGTGATCTCCACTGAGAGCATTCTGACTCCATTGTCTTCCCTCATCAAGTATTTATACACATTGATTAGATCCTCCTGAGACTTCTCTTCCCAGGCTGAATTGACAAAGCTGTCTCAGCCTGTGCTTTTCTGACAGGTGCTCCAGTCCCTTAATCATGTGTGTGGGTCTTGACCCAGTTTAGCATGTCCATGTATGTCTTGTGGGAGATCCCTGGACTGGATATGGCACTCTCCACTGACAAGGACAGGGCATGTTTCTGGCTCATGTTCAGCTTTTCATTCCCCTTTATTGACCTTCAGGATATGCCTGTTGGTCCATCTCTCTAGCCTGCCCAGGTACCTCTGGATGGTAGCACAAGCACCTGCCAGCAACTCTTTCCAGTTTTGTATGTTATTAGACTTGCTGAGGGTGCACTCTGCAACACTGGTCAGGTCACGAATGAAGAGTTAAGCAGAGGAGGTGGGGGAAATGGCTAAATGACTTTATGGCTTTTGTCACTATATTCTTCAAAGCCACAAATCTAGTTGACCTCACCCTGCCTGGATTGCTGCTCTGTTGAATGCCAATCCACTGGACTTTTCAGGTCCATGAACCCATGTAGGTGTATGACTGGAGATGAAAAGTGAGCAGTCAATTTCATTGGTCTTTTTCTGCAAGCAAGAAGGGACCTTTTGTCCATCTTTCCTGCACTCTGAATGGGATAATGAAAATATCCTCTTGCTCTGAGGGAGGCTTTCCCTCTTCTCTTTCATGGATTATTGTGTCCTTGGTGACTCACCCATCAAGATGAGTAGAAATAAACACAATAACACACTGACCTGTAACATTCAGAAGAGTTTAGTTAAAGAATCTCATTTTGCCTTGAACAGTACTTTTGCCAGTGGACATAAAGCAGTGTATTTATAGGATATGTGATATGTTTTGTTTATCTTTGACATTTTATATCTTAACATGTTGCAGCAAAAAACTGCTGCAGTTACAGTAGGCCTCACTGTGGCATGGTGAGGAGCTGCTGTGGATGTGAGTCTGTGCAGGGGGCTCTAAGCACTGTTGCTTCTGTACAAATACAGCCTCCTGCAAACTGGTGCTTTGGTACTAAGCTGTGCACACCATCTATGTGGTAGAGGATACAAGAAATTTCCTTCTTTATCCTTAAGTGCTGAAATCACCGCTTCCATCTTCCAGCTGGAGAATGTTGCACAATGTTTATTCTTCATTGTCACCATGAGGAAAAGAGACACCACAGCATCTGCTACTCCTTCTCATCCTTCTTACTCCCTATGCCCTGACCTTAGCAGTTCATGAAAGCTAAGCTGATTTTTTAATTTAAAAGTTCTTAGGCCATGTTCATAAGGAGCTTTGTATTTCAGCTCTGTTTTGCTGCCATGTTCACAACTGAACATCTCTGTGCTGGGGCATCCTGCTGAAGGAGAGGAGGTGGCTGGTGAGCAGCCCTGCACAAAGGGATCTGGGCTGTGCTGTTTGGCAACAGGCTTGACATAAATTAGCAGAGTGCTCTGGCAGTCAGGAGGACAAACTCCTTCCTGGTGGTGCATCAAGCACAGCATCACCAGCTGGTCAAAAGAGGTGATTATCCCACTGTATTCAGCATTGGAGTGACCTCACCTGGAGTGTTGTATGCTGGACTCCACAATTCAAGAATAAGGTGAAGGTACTCACATGTGTCCAAAGGAAAGCAACAAAGCTGGTGAAAGGCCTGGAAGGAATGTACTGTGAGGCACGGCTAAAGGCTCTGGGTTTGTCTAGTTTGGAGAAAAGAAGGCAGAGCTGTGACCTCCTTGCTCTCTACAACTTCATGGGAGAAGGTGGAGATGGAGGTGGTGATCTCATCTCCCTGGGATCCAGTTATGGGACATTTGGGAATGGTGCAACGCTGCACCAGGGGAGGTTGAGACTGGACATCAGGGATCAATTATTTACTGAGAGGATGGTCAGGCACTAGGCATCCTAGAGATGTGGTCCATGCCTCAATCATTTGAACAATGCTCTAAATAGCATGCTTTAACTTTTGGTCAGCCCTGGATTGCTTGGTCAGCTGGCCTAGATGATGGCTGTAGGTCCCTTCTGACTAATATCTCTTTTCCCCAACACCTCAGGGTCTCACATGCTTTGTTGGTTTTGTTTGTTTGTTTGGGTTTGTTTGTTTTGGTATTTTTTCCCCATAAATTTCCTGCTAGGCAAGCAGCAGCATTCTCTCTCTCTCTAGGAAGTAGAACCTGGAATTCATTGAGATTAACCATAAAAAAACCACAGCTTATAGGGCACCAGTGTTTTCAGAGGAACTGTGGAGTGAAATGGCCACATGGTTAAAGTGTCTTGCTGAGGCTTCCAGGATGCAGTGAGTCTCCTTTCCTTCTAAAAACATTCAGGTAAATGTCAGTATCCTCTCTTTGCAAAAGCCTCTCCTAGCCCATCCCTGTGCTCGATGATGGCTGCAGTGTTTGCAAACTCAGCCTTTTGACTGAGCTGTCATTCTCCATCATGCAGCTAACACAGTGATTGCTGTATTACAGACCCATTATTTGACACTGAGGATACCTGGTTAATACATTAGCTAAAGGGATACTGAGAATAGTGTGCTGCCTTTAGCGGGTAATATTGGATGCTTTTGTCTTTGAAAAGTCCCACTGGTCTTTCCTTTGTGAATGGCTGTAAATTGCTTACTGGAACTAAAATGACACTTTTTGTCCAATTCTTTCTTGATTTTACCCACGAGGTACATAGAACCAGTTGATTAAACCACTTGGTGCTTTTTTATGTCTAAGACAGACACATGAATCTCTCAGCATATGAATTTAGGATTCTTTTAAAACAGGTAAAAGAGGAGCATTTCATACACTTCATACATTTCAAATCAACCTGTTTTGTATCCTTTTTTTGAAAGCATTAACATAATTTAAGACAGACCTTTGTTTTACTTTGCTAAAGCTATATAAAACTTAGAGGTCCAGCTTGAATTATTTGAACAAATATCCTCCACAGGACATCCTTCCTAAAGAGAGAAATCAGCTGTCTTTTGGAGGAGTCTCTTCTGTATTCCTGAAACTAACTTAAACTCTTAACCTAGATGGCAAATTTAGCTAGTATCCCAGTTTTGAGGTCATTACACTCAGGTGAGGTGATACCTACCAAAGCCTGCAAAAGCTTTCAAATTTTTTTTTTTCCTTAGGCATTTTCTCCCTTTTAATTTTGCAGGACAGGCACATTTTACGGAACATCTTGGTTTTACAGAAT
This sequence comes from Melospiza melodia melodia, assembly GCF_035770615.1. NCBI lineage: Eukaryota > Metazoa > Chordata > Aves > Passeriformes > Passerellidae > Melospiza > Melospiza melodia. The sequence continues at coordinate 75,514,123 of NC_086197.1, forward strand.
CCAGGGATTATAATAGTGCAAAAACAAGAAAAAAGAAAAGAATAATGCTGACTCCTTTTATCTCACTCCCAAACCTCCCAGGAAGCACACACTTGTTTGGTAGTGGGAGCCCCTTTGGATCCACGTCCATTCCTCAGACAATGGGAGTGCAAAACCCGCAGTGGATGTTAATTTTTTTTCATACCAGTAGAAATGGAAAAGCATTCAAATTTGCACTGAAAATTGAGATGATGTAAAAAATGACACATTTTGTAAATATAAACCTTTTAAAATAAAATAATACAGATGACATAAAAGTGTAAAAATTGTTACTGACATGAATAATTCACTAACTATTGAACGGTATAAGTCACCAACTAATGTGTATTATGTGCCGTTTAATAGTGGATGTATCTGAAGAAATATGGAAATTGGAATACTTTAATAACTTCATATATGAAAGATGATGAGACTGCCTAAATGATTAAGAGGAAGATATGTTATAATGAACTAAAGCCACTCGAGTGTAAGGTAATTTTAATTCAAATCTCCATCTGCTTATGTATAATTAAGACTCATTTAACAAGTTAATGCCTAACAGAGAGAACTGATAAGTTTGGTATTAAAGAGCTTAAGAGAAGTAAATTAAACTGTCGAGTTTGAGGAGCTTTCATTTGAATTCCCTGTACCTAACCAAAACACATCTTCCAGGTGCATTTCTTTACCCTGACTATGCAGCCAGGTCCCAGATTTGGAGAGAAAAAGAAGATGAAAATCATAATATCTTTGTTATATTTTCATTTTAGATATCATGTCAAGTCGGGAGTTTGACAGCATCTTTGCTCATATGAATATTTATACTGTTCAACCTGCTCTCCATATAGTGTCTATACACCATTAAGAAGATACTTTTCCTTCCATCAGAAAGATTTATACATTGCAGAGATTGCCAATGGGGTTAAATAACTTATGAAAATAAGAGGATTGCCTTTGATGTGTAAAGAAAGTAATATTTTCATCACTGGTAAATTTTATGTGCTATTCACCCACTTAACTTTTTCTTTCAGTCTTTCTCCAAATATCTTTCTTGCAAATTCCAGTAGTCAAAACAGTGGCTTCAACCTTTTCATCTTTCATCATGCAATTTTAATTTCAATCTTTTGGCTTCTTCTTCACTGTCAAGATGAGAGTTTCCTATATTCACTTCATACTTAAAATTCTGTGTGCTGCTCTTTTTTTTTTTTTTTTTTTTTTTTTTTTTTTGTCACTGGAGCCAGACATCGGCTTTGATTTGCTCCTAGTGCTCTGGAATAAGTTAGACACTTTGGGGAATGTATTGGAAGAACAAATACCACAGTATGTCTAATGCTTATTGCAGTGCAGATGCTCCCAAGGGTTGACAAGTATTAAAGCTATGGGATTTGATGACCAACACCCAATCTCAATAAATGCCTAACACAGACACTGCACTAATTGAAGTTTACTGCTTTGTTCCTAGGCCAAAAAGACTTAAGCATCATTCTGGTTTAGTATCAGTCTAAGTGCAGAAAAAATAGGGACTGAATTGTTTAAAATCCATTAAAGAATACAACCAATGTCTTACTTCTCAAATTGAGTTTTGGGCATTGGAGGTCCTTAAAATTCAACAGCAAGTGAAATACCTCTATTTTTATATATCCACAGATTAACACAATTTACTATTTGTAGCTAATCTCTTCATTGTGAAAGCATTTGGGTTAATATGCATTTTTGTATGTGTATCACAAATAAGTGAGCATATGTTTTAAAAGGTCTTCCTTTCCTCTAGCATTTAAAAATGCACTCTGTACTGAGCCATCTCCAAAGACATTTGTAGCACTTCAGCAGAATGAACTTCAAGTGGCATAGGAAATGTGTCAAATGAACCAAACCACCTAAATTGACTACAGCTGAAAACTTACAGTCAGACAAGGGTCTCAATTTGTGCTGATAAGCTGACCTATGAAAAAAAAATTTCTTCTTTTAGTGAAGCCTGCCCTTCAACATTTACTACCTTTCAAGTTCAGAGGTCTTGCTTCCAGAAGAAAGAGGAAATGAGAGAAGAAAGGGAAGGGAAGGGAAGGGAAGGGAAGGGAAGGGAAGGGAAGGGAAGGGAAGGGAAGGGAAGGGAAGGGAAGGGAAGGGAAGGGAAGGGAAGGGAAGGGAAGGGAAGGGAAGGGAAGGGAAGGGAAGGGAAGGGAAGGGAAGGGAAGGGAAGGGAAGGGAAGGGAAGGGAAGGGAAGGGCTTGGTTAAGAGTTCAATTTGTTCTTAGAGACCCAGGAAATCAAAATTTCAAACAAAAATTTAAAATCCAAATGCAAAAGAAAAAAAGAAGGAAAAATAAAAGAAAAATGAAGAAAAAGAAAAGTCAGAAGTTCATACCTACACCATGAACTAGTCTGGATGAGGAGGCCAGCATTTTTGTGAAACATTGCTGATGCCCTTCCCTGGTACCTGAGTGTATCCCAGAACACATTGCAATCTCCTGGATGACACTCAAATTATAGATTTTTGTATGCCAGAAGGACATCTTTGTTTTGGGACATCTTGTACATTAACTGAAGAAAGAAGCTACCACTAGGGAATATTGGCACGAGACAGACTAATTAGAGAGTAAGGACTCAGTCCCTCCCCATGGTCTAGTGCCTGTGAAAAGCAGCACATACATTTCACTTTACGGTTCCTATCAGCTGTAAGCAATATGCCTGTAGGTCAGCCCCACTACCCACAGCTAGGGTGGTATCTGAGTATACAAGATAATCCTTCCTTCCTTTGAGCTCCATCTAAGCAATCCTTACAGTAGAGTAATTTCACTTCATAACCACACAGATGTTAAGGTTCTGAACCTCTACACAAATGCCATTTTTTCCTGGCTCAGAACCAGATGAATTGGGCAAGGCAAGCCAAGATCCCTAGTTGCCAGGAACAGGAAAAGCTGGACATGGCTGAAGGATCTGACAGTGAGAGGTGGAGACTTCTCCTGGAAGGACAGGAACCTGCTCTCTCCTGGAAGGGCCCAGAGACTTTATACTTGAGCTTGCTGCCTTGCCAGGTGCATCCCAAATCCCAGGCTGCACCTTCTCTCAGAGGTATCATCCAAAACCGCTCCATCATTCATGCAGTAGCTGACATTACAGCAAGATTAGCAACATCTGAAAACCTGGGGAAAATCTATACAAGTCTTATAAATGCAGCAATTGCCATCCAAGCATGTGGAATGCTCTTTAAACAGAGAAACGTTTCAGAGCCAAGGCGTTTAAAGATAATAAAACCTGCTCATGATCCCTCTGCAATATTCTTTCTCCTCCTACAGGTATCAGCCAACTGGTCTCTCTGAGAGTAACACCACCAGGTTTCTGACAGCTGCTCTGCGCTACCGCAGCTGAGTGCAAGCTCCCATAACCTTCATTTTATCCTCATTCCTGAAGAGAATTTAATACTCTTAAATTAGCAGTGGGTGCCTGAAATAGATATTAATAGAGCACTCAGCACATATATGTTTGTTATCAACAGCTTAAAGGTTAAGAACCTGTGGCAATTCCAGCTTTGAACCAGGAAATATTTTAGCATCAATGCCACGTCATGAATAAAGGGTGCTATTCTATAATTTGTACCAAGAGGTGCAAATGAATATTAGTTAAACAAAAACAAATGAAAAAGTCAAGCATCATGGTAGTAATGAATAATTAAACCCCTGTGAGTCCAGAAAGTGTAACACTAAAGTTGTTGTATCATCTCTTGCAAGGTCCTTGCTCAGTCTCACAGGGCAATGTATCAAGCACAGACTAGATTTCATCTCAGATTGCTTGTGTTCAATTCAAATAATGTTACCATTCCCGTGCAGGTTTAGTTTATTGCCATGATCATACCCTTTTCCCTTTTAGGATACTTACATTGAGAGGATGATTCAGGGATCCCACAGATTTTAACCTTACTTATGGTGAGCGGTGCTCCTAAATCAGTTGGCAATACAGTTGTCAAGAGGAACAAGGCTTTTTACAAGGCCATTTTGTTGTCTTCAGAGGAAAAATTACCTCCCACTGGTCTCAGCTGGGTACCAGTGTTGGGGAAAAGATGAGTGGGACATGAACTCCTTTCCCAGCAGTGATGTGGCCATGGTAACATATCCATGCAGCTACTCTTCCCTGACTTTTGCCCTTTATCTCAGAGCAATCCTGCTAAACAAGACCTGGTCTTGTTCCACTTGGAAAGCAGTTTTATGTTCCTTTATATGAAAAGAGTTCTCAGCAGACAAAGTTTTTAAAGATTTATGACAACATAAAAAGCATTTTGTTCCTTCTCTTTTAATTTGCCTTAGAGCTAAAATGTTATTGTCCTCAGTAAAAATAATGACATTTTGAAAAAAATGTATGCAGGAATAAACCACATGTGGGATGTCAGCATTGGATTTCACCGACACAAAATTGCTGGAATGAGGGAGTGCAGTGCTGAGTCCTGCCCTGCAGAGAAACCAGCTGAGAGCAGTGAACAGTAAAGCACTCACCTGCCATCCAGCCCCTGCACACCACCACCCTGGGTGGCCCTGCTCGGGGGCTGCGTGGTTATTTTCATGCTAGCAGCAATGATCAAGGCATTTCATCAGGCAGAAATGAATGCTTCTCCCCAAAGCTGCCCAGAGAAAAAGGAAAATGACACTTAATAACTGTAGTTTAGAAGAAAGGAGAGAAAACTGTGGGCTGCTGGAAACTGCCCAGATTAAGGATTAGGTAGGGACATGGTATTTCAGCAGGTGAAGAAGAAAGGAGAAGGTAGCTGGGCTCTGGCAGGCATGTGCTGAACTAGAAATCGTGTCAGGTGTGCTACCAACAGTATCTCTGTATATCATCTCTTGGTTTTCTCTTTTGTCATACTAGATTTTCACAGATCTCCCTAGATTTGGAAATATTTCCACTTACAGCCTATTAGTGCACTATAAGTATTGTTCATTCTTTATTTGTTTCTCTAATTATTATCTATTGCTTAGCTCCTCTCCTCCCCTCCACTTGGACTCTCCACCCCACCACCCTCCAGTCAGGACTTTTCTCTAATTAGATGTGGATTTTCCTACTTTTATTTCTAAGTGATGAAATATTACATTTTCTGAAGATTCATGTTGTTCTCTGAATATGAGTGTCACACTAGGTTGATGAGAAAACTCTGTCATGATTTAGTAATGGGAGAAAATCGGTAAGTACTGTGTCTAAGGGAAAGACATAAGAGCAGCCATTGTCTTGAGCTGATAGCAGCTGTACTCAGATTAGGAAAGACCTGTGTTTAAGTGTGATTTCTGGAATGCAATAAGGGAAACAGCCAAACCTCTGGGCTGTGATGTCTCCAGAAGAATATGCACCTTTCTAAATGCCTTTGGTTGGTCAAAGACGATTCCTAGGCCCACCTGGAGAGAGAATCTGGTACAGCCCCTTGAAAGCAATACTATGTGACCCTATGATCCTTTCTGGTCAGAGATTCCATACTTTTTTTAATTTAAAAGAAAACAGTGGAGGTGTTTTTCAATGAGCCTGAACAGCTGTATGTTTGCTGAGGATTTAGTGTGATGTCTCCCTGAGTCTTGAAGTGAGAATTTTCTGATTATCAGACTGTGAACTCTCAGTGGCATAATTTTCCTAAGTACTTGGAGAGCAGTGCTTTTACAGTATTTATATGCCTAGAGATGCAAAGAGTACTGCCAATGTGAACTAATGCCAAAATTGTTTAAAAACAAATGAATGATTCCCAGAATTTGGTAGTTTAGAAATAACATTATGTGCCTTTCTGCAATGTTAAGCATATATTTTAAAGCCTGATGCCAGGTGGCTTCAGTGCTTTTCTGCTATGGAAAGCAGTACAATCAGTTAGGAACTTGTGTGAGTCAAGCACAGGGACAATGAAAATGGAGCCATTAGGCCATTTCTTCAACCCCACAGACCGCCCCAGACTAGTCGTTTCAGCTTGCTCTGTCTCACTGGGCTGCCAGCAGCAGCTCACAAGATTCCCCAGTGGCAGCAGAGGGGCCTCTGCTGCATGGAGAGTCAGGGAGTCCCATCAGGCATCCAGACAGCAAATTGCCATTGCTCCTGAGCTCCAACCAGCTCCCACTGAGCTCTAAATGACTTGGATGCTCCTCAACAATAATTTTACACCCTTAACTCAATTAGTTGCTTTTCATTCTCTGTTTTTCCTTAACTCATGCTCTATGAAAATGTCACTGGTAGTTTTTCTTGCATGAGATTTGGCTCAAAGTTAGGCATATGCTGTGCTTATGTTTTGTATGTGTAGAACAAACAGCAAGCTCAGCCAGAGAGAGGACTCATGGCAGTTACCTAACATCTTACAACAAAGAAATACAACAATGAATCATTTAATTAACTAATAACAGCAGGTAAGGAAAAGCTAGAAAGACCCACTCATTCTATGTGTTCTGCAAAATGAAAAGCTAATTCATAAGAAATATCCTATGGAATCGTGTCCTTTGTTCTTGAAATCTCTATATGCTGTAAATACCATGCACGAATGAAATGGCTTATACCCAAAGGAAAATTCTCAATCTAAATAAAACAATGCTTGGGTTTTGTTTATTTCTTAAAGATAAGCAATAATTTATTTCTCTTTCATCTTCACAATTATCACATACTGTGCAGCTACAAGACCAATGCCACTACATAACACAGGAGAATTTCTCACCTACACTTTACTTGGACAAGTACAATTACAATTTACAGATTAAATGTACTGTAAAATATGCAGTTGGAAAAATGTAATTCTTATCTATATGATGGGATGTGGCATATGTTTTATGAACAGATTCAATCTAAGATGTAAAACTTTAAAACTGTTAAGCCAAGGATACAGTATAAAGCATTTTGATTTGGTATTGTATTGTTACTAAAGTAGAAAAAGCAAAATTAGAGAAATAAATCCAGATCTTAAGTTACAGGATATGTGTTAGGTTAAGAAATTTTTTGCTTTACTTTTCTATTTTTTTTTTACAAATGAATAATATGAATATATTGCAGGATAAAGAAAGACTGCCAGATAAGGAAGGTACTGTTATATGAAAAACAAATGAAAAATACCAGGTCATTTTGCTTACAAAAAGATCAAACTATAAACAGTCACAAAATATATAAAAATGCCACATTGAACGAGGCAATTGTACTCTACCTAAACTGGTAGTATACTCTCTGTGAGAAGTTGTGTTCATACAGTAGTAACTGATAAAAAGGCATTGTGCACTCTTGTGCCATCTGGGGATTTAGCACCATGTGTCATCAGTTCTTGTATTGTCATCCAGTTGTCCAAGATTTTCTTGTTTCTCTTTTTCATCATCTTTTTGTGACTCAGTTCAATAATGTTGATTTCTTTTTTGCCCTCGCTGCCACTCTGTGGACTTTCCTTGAGACACTCCAGCCTGCTCCTCATCATGAACTCCCGCCGCCTCCTCTGCTCCTTGGCGCGCACCAAATGCTGCTTCCGCTCCTCCTTGCTCCAGTAGCGACCCATCTTCATCTCGCTCATCGTGTCATCATCTGTCGTCATCCCACTGCGCTCCTCTTTAATTTTTAAGGCACGTTCCTTCAGGATTCTGTCTCGAACTGGTCTCTTTGTGATGTACCTCGTCCCATCACTCCTTATTTTCACTTTCCATTCCATCTTGGGCTCCGCGCACTTCTGCGAGTCTTTGCACATGCTCACCAGGCTGAGCTGGCTCTGGGCGTACTCCACAGCAGACTTCTGCTGGATCAGCTGCATATAGCTCTGATAATGCTTTGCATGAGCAGGGATGTTCCCGTACCTGTAAGAAGAACTGTGATATGGAGACAAATAGGGAATGTGCTCGCTGCCTTGCCTGTCCTGGTCTGTGAATTTGCTGCTTTCTGATGCCAGCACTGCATTCTCAGCAGCACTGTTTTGCTCAGTGGGTTTGGTTTTGGCTGAGGTTGTCTCCCTGTTGCTTTGTCCTGAGGATGACTGATTAGCAACAATTGTGGTCCTCAGGTTTTTCCTGTTGGTTATGCTGATTACCCTCTGGAGAGAGTTATCCGGGGATCGCTCCACAGTCAGCGGAGTGCTCCTGCAGCTTTCAGCAGTGTTGTAGGCACTGGAGCTGTCCTTGTCAGACTTCTCAGGGTGCTCCATGATGTCATCCAGTTTGCCTCTTTGTACATCTGTGCTGGTGTTATAATTCCTGAAACTTTCATCATGTAAAGACCAAATGTCTCCATACTGGTCTCTCACCTTTTGGAGCCGGTGAGCTTGCATAATGTTCTGGCATTCAAGTTCAATGTTCCTCAGTTCCTCATTGAGTAGCTGCAGCTCATGCTCCACTCCATCTTGGTCTCTTCTGTTGCATTCTATCATGCTGCTTGAGTAATAAAGATCATACTCCCCATGGTTTCGAATCTTGCACTTCAGTTCCAACAGCTGTCGAAACCTTTCACATTCTTCCTCTGGGTTTCCTATGAAATCAGATTCAATGTATTCCCCAGACACAAAGCTTTCATTGCACTGGAGCTCAACACTGCCTAAAGTGTCCTGGCTGTGGCCCAGATCCCGTTTGCTCTGCAGGGTAGCACCGTTCTGCTCCTCAGCTGCATTTTCCTGCTCTGAGCTCTCATCGTTGCGAAGACTTTCATCTGTAGGTCCCACCCCACTGTCCTTCTCATGATTATTGGATGATGAGGTTGCAGTGTCTGTAGTGCCATCTTCCTCTTCATGTTTCTTTGGCTAAAAAAAAATGAGTAAACCAAAAGGATTACCAAATGCAGATAATATAGAACAATTATTTTCCAGTTCTGTTTTGCTTAAGCAGCTGGGATCTGATTTAAGCACAATTAAAACAGATCACTAAATAGCAGTCCTACTGCTCATAGCTTTTAAAGATTTCTGAGAGCCATGCTGTGGTTTCCATACTAAGCAAAGTAAGTGAATTACAGTACTAGTGACATAGCTTCTTAGGTCTGTAAAGAAATACTTCCCTCTCTAGCTAAGCCATCTCTTGGCAATGCTTAAAGATTATGACCACCAGATGGTGAGCTAGTTTTGATTCTGGATTATGGCTCCACTGGTGGAACTGAAATCTTCTCAAACTTGAGAGAAAGCTTCAGTACTGGTATCACTTCAAACAAACAGAGCAAGCAGCCAATGAAGCAATGACTAGTGCAACCTAATGGGGTGCAAAAAGACTACTGTTGCTTTTTTTAAAAAGTGAACTTTTGTTTGCTTCATTACACCCTCCATGGCCTTCTCCTACACTTATTGTGCTCAGTAGCCTTTTTCTGAAAAAGTGTTCATTTCAGATTCTAGGATTCTGCTCAGAAGGACCTCAGTCTGTTTCATCCCTGGAAACTCTTTTTGAAAACTCATTTTGTTTCATTGTTAGACTTTATGTTCCTTAAAAATAAAAACAGTCTTTCAATATTAAGTGCAGAACAACACTGAATGCTTTGCCATGGATATAATGTCAAGCTTTTTGACTGCTGATTAGCACTCCACTCATTGTACCTCACCTATTTATATTCTCAAACTATTTATATTCCATAGAATATTATCCAGAGATAATACCTGTCTTAAGAGACAGACACTTTATTTTTCAAACCAGATAAGCAAAGAATCAGGCAGAGTGCAATTTGTATGACCAAGTACCTAACTACGCACAGTACCAACATCATGTCTCTTTTAGGAGGTATAATTGCGTAATTATGTATAATGACTGTAATAATCAGGAGAGAAAAAAGGTACTGTGCACCCAGTGAAAGGAAACAAACTTAAAGAGGTCATAATTCCCTTTTATCTACTTTGACAAACAGTAAAACATGATGAAAATGTGTCTCCTATGTCATCCCTTCTCCTCTCTTCATGTGCACCTCATGATCACATGCCCTTCATCTGGTTTCATTTCTTCAACTGTTATGAAAAAATAATGGCCTAGGGTCAGAAAAACAAAAATAACCTCCACCCCCAACTCAGTGTTAGAGTGGAATAAAGCAGATATTGAAAGAAACACACCACACAGGAGAATTTTGTGTCTGTGACAAACCAGTTAAAAAGTTTTGAAAAGATGCCTTAGGAGATCTAGGTTTCATTTAGTATCCTTCTAGTTCACCTCCTCCTGGTGAGTGCTGCTTCATATGCTATTCTCTTCCCTTCTCTCACCTGCTTTGGAGTGCTGCAGCTTGTCTTGACCTCCTCTGCCCCCAAACCCTTCAGCAGAGAAGTGACTCCAACCTGGGCAGCTTGCATTCACCCCAGCCATTGCACTGCAATGTGCAATCCATATTTCTCACTGCTCTGGAAAATATCTAACTACCGACAGGAGGGAGAACAGCTCCACCAGACAACAGGAGGGCAGTGCTGCAGAGCAGTCAGGAATCTGGGTGCCTGTTCCAAATGCAGGGCTCCATTCACATGACCAAACGAGGATGGTCAGGATCTGCTCTTTGACTCTGGGCATCAGTGGAATTACACAATTTGCATCCATATGACTAAAACTCCAAAGAGGGTGGTTTATGTGTTAGCCCAGCTAGACAGCTTACAGGAGCAGAGCTTTATGATACTTCCTCTGATGTCTTCTGCATGGTATTACACCGCCCAAAGCATATATTTGAGCACTTCTGAAAGAAACCACTTAATGAGGCTATTTGTATAGGTGTTGGGAAGAGACTTTACAATCGAGGCCCATGCAATCAACACTTTCAGAACTGGTAGGTCTTGCTTTCCACACCCCTTTTATCAATAATTTAAGCTTTGCTTCTTCAACTTGATTTATACTGACTGAATATAATACTCTGCCATCTACTGAAGTTACACTATTGGGAATTAACATGCACACACAAAAGATGTAAACAAAGCGAAGTCCATCTTTTGAGTCAAGTAGAAACCAGATGAGTGGGATTGATCTGATGAAATGTGTCTATAGTACACACATCTGAATGTCAGATAGGGGCTTTGGGTTCCCTCAGGGAAAAACAAGTGCCTATACATTCAGATTCTTCTCAAACTAAAGCAGACATCCATATCACATTAAATTTTTCTGCAGTATGTGGATACTTACAGCTAAGTCAATTAAGAAAATGGAAGTAATACAGATATTTATTGTACTGCATGTTTTTGAGATACATTTTATTAAAAAAAATCCATTGTGACTAAAGTAAGGTAGCCCCTGACTTTTTTGACCTGGACATTTCATGCTTGCCAGAGCTCCTAAACATGTGCAGACTGAGCAGTCTTTTACAGCATGAGATAATGTAAATTTTATTTTAAAAGATAACAAGCCTAATTCCACATTACATCTCTTCTGAAAAACAAGAGAGAATCCACAATTTTCCGTGTGTTGCTTTTTCTGGTCTTATCAGCTATCTATCTAAAACAAAGTGTTTGTTTTCAAACATACATTGTCAATCTCTTCCACAATTATTTCTGTTTGAAATACCAAAGGGCTCCTTAGGCCTCATCTTTGCAGTGAGAACTCAGATAATGAGAAGGTAAACCCAGCGGTGCGTACAATCAAGCAATAAATGAACCTCAAAAGATTCTGCATTTCAGCTCCAGCAAGAATTCCTGCCTATAAAATGGCTAATCTTGCGGGAATTCAGGCACTGTTCTATCCTTTTACAATTTATAATGTATATTGGGACTCAAAAGCCAGGCTGCTACTAAAGTCTGAATGCAGTATGATTCAGCTGAAGCCTCTAACAAACCCGGCTGGGCTCTCTGGTCAGTCTCTGACAGTGAGAGAGAGACATGTCACAGGGAGAGGAACCCCCAGTGGCAGGCTAACCATGAGGGAAATTTGGAATTTATTTCAGTGGTTCACTAAAAGAGAAAATGCTCTTCTGCCAACAATGCTGGTTTTTTAAAACAGGCTTCTTTAAAAAAAAAAAAAGCATTTTTCCCCAGATATTTTCTCTGTATTTCAGCTTTGAATGAACCAGAATAATTCTTTTTATCTAATTCTTTCTTCTTCTTCCTCTTAATAGGTTCTGATATATTACACGATACCAACAAGAATTTCTGCAAGGCAAATGTATGGCAGTCTTCTGAAAATTATCTCTGCTGCACAATGAACCATGATGTCGTAAAGGGAAAGGAACACAATGAGTTATAAAAAATGGAGAATTACATCTTTCCTTGAGGCTTTTTGGATTATTCCATACAGAGAAGATACAATTCTTGATTGAATTCTACAGATTAGGTAAAAAACATACAGAAAAGACACGACTATCTACTTGACTCTTCTATTACACACTGTAGCAAAATTTTTTGTGACAGTTCACATTAAATGTTAAAATGGCATTCTGTAAAACAGACTTGTATTTGGAAGGATATTCTGATAGAGAGTGTATTCATTCCTGCAGCTCTCGAGATTCATGATGACAGACGATTATGAAGCCAGAGGACTACGTTTTTGTTCACAAAAATCAAGGCTGGTCTCCATGGCCAGCCAGGGAGCTTGGAGATACTCAGATTGGCCACTGGCAGCTGCAATCAGAGTGGTTTCATAGCTCCAATGGATGGTGTGATTCCCCTCAGGAAACTGCTAGATTTCCCAGCCTAACAAGGAGTAAAGAACCAGTTTTCTGACTTGGCGAGTCACTGCATAGACTCTGGAGAGACAGTAGCTGTCACAAATTACTGATGCCCCATTACACACTAAGCTGCATTTGGTTGATTTGATTACTCATCAGAAGGGCAAAGAAATATCTGGCTGTCCTAGAATTACTTCAAGCAATGCAATGTCAGATACTGACAGATCACAACTGACCACAATTTTTTTCCCAGTGTACTTTTCTTTACAGTAATATAAAATCTCAATATGGCAAAAAGTATGTTTGGTAAAAGATTCTAACAGGGAATAAACAAATTTAATGGGTTCTGTGAAAGTACATCACAGAATATCACTGTTTACTCATAACACTATCCACGACCCAAATTCATCCAAAGCAAAAGTTTGACAAGAACTTTGCAGTGGAAGGTCACAGTGGTAAAGTGATTGCAGAGGTCCCAACATGTAATGTCAGTAGGAGTTGATAGACAGACTTGCTCAAGAATTTCTACCAGAGCTGGAGGTTTGTATGAAAATGTCACCATGCAAATGAAATTGTTTTGCAAAGAGCAAGTGGTTTTTCTGACAGGAAATATTTGGTATCCAAGATAAAATTTTGGCTAAAACAGTAAACAAGATGCCATATATCAGCTGAAAGTAGCTAGCAGTGCAGCAGTTAGCACATTTAACCTGGGAAACTGAGGCTTGGCTCACTGCCTGGAAAGAAGAATCACATCTAAAAGGCTGGTAAAAATCCTGTTGCAAAGCTCCCTTCCCCCCAACCCCGGAGTTATTTCACTTGGTGTAAATAATTAAATGCTCATAAGATCAAATATTTGTAATCTGATCTGTCATTTTCCAGAGAATTGACTTAATTATTCTGTCAGTGTCTGTGTCCCAATGAATATTTCATTGATATACAGGGAAGAGCTTTACTATGAGCTATCACCTACTCATTGACCCAGTGTCAAGGCTGAAGGGGAGGTCAGGAGAAAACAGACTAAATTCACATTCAGGCCCCCAGTGTGGACCAAGCATTGAGGCATTTGAAGTCAAAGAAGCTCCCTGGTTCCCAGAAAAGAGAAGGCTCTCATAGTCTTTCTCCCTCTCCAAAGAAAAATGCCACAGGCTCTCTTTTTGACCAATTCAGAATGGGGAAAAAATTGTAAGTCACAAAGTTCTGTGGGTGGAAAAAGAGATTCTTCCCAGCTGCATAAATCCAGAAGCCAGGAGAAGCTGAATTTTATTTCTTTGGCTCCACATAGGGGTGCATACTGGCAGATCATCTGATCCAGGAGTGGGTACTTACACCTTTCACAACAACGTACATCTGAGAAGACCACTTGATGAAATGTAGGGTATGTTTGCCACAGTCACACAGCCTACAGAACATATGGGCAGGTAAAAGTCAGGATAGGAGCAAGCTGAGACTATGCTAACAATAGCTTATTTGTCTCCATTAACAAAACAAATGCTGAGCTGTGCGCTGTCGGTGCAAGAGAAATACACTCACATTAACAAAACACCTGTTGTTTGTTTAAACATGTCTTCCATCTTGTTTTGCAAGCTCTGCTGCAAGGCTGGCTCATACATTGCATCCCAAAAGGATCAACAAGTCCAGGTCTAAAGTTAAATCCCCCATATGGGGATTTAACCCATGACCTTGATGTTATTATCATCAGTAAAAAAAAACTGACATGAAGTTTAACATCATAAATCCCAAACACTTCAGAATTAAGGAAATTAACTGAAGGAAAGCAATATTACTCTGAGAGTTCGGAGAAAAGGAGAAATGTGCACTTATCACACCCTATTAAATTGTTTATTAACTTGATATACTGGGTCCAAGCATGTATTGCTCTCTTTTTCCTTACATAGTGTGCCAGAGATCACAGCATTCGGAGAAAGAACTCTATCAAAGCCTTTGACTCCATTTTACAGCACATTATTTCATTCTCTATTAATAAAAAAGTATACCTAGAAAAATTTCAAATTATATGTTTAGTAGTGGTCGTACCTGCTCCACCTCATTGGCTGTGTACTGCATCGCTTCATTATGCTGCTCTTCCAACATTTCCAAGTTTAACTCCTCTAAGAACTCATTCCTTTCATCATCCAGCCACCCCTCCTCCAGCTGCAAAGAATACATCAGTATGTTATTTTATGTTAGCAAGGACACATGCTAAAATAGAGTAAACCCAAATGGCAATGCTTGACTAGTTCTTTTTATTCTAATGATTCTCTTCAGAAAGCCAGGCAGTAGGAGTTCAAGTTCACGTCTCAAAAAAAAATAGAAAAGAAAAAGGACAAAAAGATGGGATTCATGTCTTTTATCCTTTCGTAAAACAGTATGACTGATTTTCTCTCATAATGAAGGAGACTGCACAGCACAGACATTATTTCCTTTCAAAAGGTATGAAAGGCACAGCGCACAGTCCTGAAGCTGTCATGTTCATTACTACTGAGAGACCCTGCATGGCAAGAATGGCAGTGTCACTAATAGGGCCAGGAGGCAACTGGGCTCTTCTCTCTAACAGCCTCCATTCCAGCCCTGCTGCCACCACCTCAATGGAAACCTTATGCTGTGTTTCTGTCACTATCTTCCCATTGATCTTTCAGGTAAACAAATAAACAGAACAGGGTGGTAGAAAGATGAGGTACTTGAAGGGAGGCAATTTAGTTCTCCCGGTGTGTCTGGAAGCAAGGTTTATCTGTTTGCTTGGTTTTTTTCTTGCCAAGTATAAAATAGTACATTGACATTTGGTGAACACAGTGTTGCAAAAGGACAGGAGGGGATGCCATGTTTTCTGTCAAGTACATATCTCTTCTTGAACCAATTTCACACCCTTCACATCTTTCAAAACTGATAAAACAGGCACCTTGGTCTAAAATGCTGTTCTTTCAATTTTGTTCATTATGCTCATGTGTGCACATGAGCATAATGATCCTTTGTACCTGCAATCCCTTGCCAGATGGCACACTGCATCAAAAAGAAAAACACTGGTCAGTGGTACTCTTGGCTATAATGTAAGGATTGTAGCAGAAGGAAACACTGATTGTTTTGTCATTGATGAAGGAACCACAGGACAATGGTGACAAAAACATGCTAAAAGGAAAAGCCTCAGCATAAGACAATTACATGAATACCAAGTACTCATGTCCCAAGACAGCCAGAGAAATGTAGCACAGGCCAACTCCTAGAGCAGAATTACCACTGCCTCCAAGCCAGGATATGTCTGGTCACAGATATCAGTCAGAAAAGTTACACTAAACTAGTAGCAGCAGCAGCAGCAGTAGTTGTAGTTCAAAGCTACACAAGGAGTGACTGATGCTGTGCAGTATTTCTAAAGGAATACTGGTAGAACATCACTGTTTCCTTAATAAACTCTGATGTGGTTTTGCCCATGTCAACAAATTCAGTCCTCTTATAAAGAAGCCTTTCATCATTTCTTCTGGTAAAGCCAGCCACATACGGTTTGGGATTAGGAAGAGACTTTCTTCCTTGAGGACATATAATTTTTATGTTTGTCCTCAATGGGACTTTCAAACTGTTCTGTGAAACATCTGGTAGTTTTGTTTACTTGTCTTGTTTACTTTTTTCACCCCAAGGAAAGCATGAGCACAGCCTTCCTCTGATGTAAAGGACATAGTTTAATTCACCTCAGGTGAGAAAATTGCAGAGATGAACAACTTTGGGGGATGAAGGATGAATCTCACTTGGGCAAATCTGCTCATTTGATTGTGGCAGTCCCATTATATAAGTAATAAGAACACTTATGTTACTGCTTTTGAAAGAAAACTAATACATGCCTTGGCATACACGTGCATTACTTACACTGTGTACACATTCACACATGAGAATGTCTGTGTGTGGTGTGATCCTCTGGTGCTCTGTTTCAAAACTTCATAATTCACTGCACATACATGCGGTCAGAGGGGTTTTCTTCCCTGTTACTGAGGGAATGTGCTCAGCAGTTACCCTTCAAGGCTGCAGCACTGCCATTACAATTTTCTATGTAGAAATGAAAGCCTGCCTGATGCTGCTGGCTTTTGGCAAGTCAAAGCAACACAACTAGCAGAAATCAGCTGACAGCCTGATCTCTCACCTACTCCATCTTTTTCATCAGTTTTGTATGAGTATGTGCTTAAAACACATAAACTGAACACAAAAATCCAGCACCAAAGGCCCAAACCTAAACCAAACCCCACTTATTATTTTAAGGTGTATTCGTGTGGAAAGCTACATTGGTACACATAAGAATCTCCTTATATTAATCTTATCATATTGACTCCTAATTTCATGTTGACCAGTCTAAACAAATACAGAGACTGAACTTTCTCTGGGCGTGTATTTTTTATAGTGGGTGAGTTTCTGTACCCTAGAGAAAAACAGAATCCTAATGAAAAACAGTGAGAATAATATTGAAAAATCTCTTTCAAAATTTCAGCAACTGAGAACTATAATTTTGCAGTTTAAAGTGAGGCACACCTATTTTTGCTGTACTTTGTCAGTGGTTTTATAAGAATTGTTTAGCTTCCTGAAAAACATAAAGGATATGAATGTTGACATTGTGACTCTTTTATAACTACAGTATTTAAGTAGAGATTCCAAGTGGCACTGAATCACATTTTAATTTAATTTATACAGAATATGCAGCTAGTGAGACTGAAAATATCAGAACAATAGCATGAGAGACAAATGGCACCTTAACCAACTCTGAATTGTGTGCAGATAGAACAGTGACAATATAATGTCCTTTGGCTTTGCAAAGGCCTACAAATAGAATATAAAGGGATATAAAACCAGCAGTCTTCTACCACTATACCCCTTCTTTATCTGCTAATCAATCTAACATCTGTTCCCTTCAATGATATTAAAAATTCTTGGAATAGCAAGATTCTTGGTATTAGCATAATTTTATTTTTAAAATCATAAAAATATTTCTAAAATGCTTTTGAAAATGCATCTCCCAAAATGAAGGCACATTTTTGTGACCAGGGTGCTGTTATAACAATTAGATTTCCATTTGCTGAATGAGACTGTGGAGAAAGTCCCATAATTTATACATACATTAATAGTTTACATGCCTGGTTATAACCACACAGCATAAAACAACCCGTCAGAAATGACAAGCTACTGCTTTGTGTAAGTTCATATAAATTATAAACTTCATATAAAAGATAAAACTGATAAACGTTAAGTATGGGAAATTTATCCCCTGAACAAAGCAGAATCCTCTAATGAGTAATGCATAGTTCTCAAGTTCTACTTCATATTTTACTAGTATCATATTGGTGCTGCCAGCTTTATTTATATACCTGCTCACTCTGCTGGAAAAAAACTTGTTTAGTTTGGGGAAAACATGCCCTAGTAATATCATATTATTTTCTTTGCTGGATAAAAAAAGAGCAAAGCTCCGCAATTAACTGTTTGCTCCTTTTGTCAGTGACTTTGGCATTCCCATTTCTTGGCAGCTCATTACTTGCAGTGACAGTGAATGCATGGTATAACCCAGGTTCTGGCTCAGTGCATCTGTTTAGTCTAACCTGCATCTCTGGCCTCGCCACCAGCAACACAATTTTCCTGCATTCTTCGCTGGAGAGCAACGCCACTGCCTCTTCCCTATTCTGGACATCTTGGCCATTTATCTAGGAAACAAATGAAAGTGGCACATTAGTTTCTATTTCCACAAAGCAACACACAATAAAGGGCAGATATCAGCTCATTTGTGCTGAATGCATGGACAATGAAAATTGCGCAACGGGCTCATCTTCAGCCCCTCGGTGGTAAGTGCCTTCACTCAATTATGCGCTTACTGTAAGAGCTGTATTGATCGTTGAAGGATGGTGGACATCAGAGGAAGCAGTTATGTTCATAAATGTCCAACCTGCGCCCTGGCAACATACATCTAGCAACACAATTAACCAGCCCCTGACAGGTGACGTTCATCTTTCTCCGTTCAGAGTAATGGAAGTGTCACTCTGAGATAATAGTGCTGGTGGAAGAAGACTGGTAATGCTACAGCTGAAATCAGTCACACTGAATGCTGGTAGAGAGCCAATTAGAGAGCTACAGTATTATCTCTCACCAGGCAATACTTTCAGGCCACTGCTTGTTGCTGCTCCATTTAATCATTTCATATTTGTGCGGACAGCTTAGTAGCTGCTACCACACAAAACATATGTATCCCCCTTACAAGGGGATAATCAAAATAAAAGTGGTTCTTCAATGAAACTCGTCTTTTCTTGCTACCTTTCTTCTATTCTGTAACCCCATTAAAACAACAACATCAATGACTACATGGTAACAAACACAATTTTCATTGTCCACAAACCATTTCTGAAGGAATCAAATAGAAATCTTATTTCCCACAAGAATTCAGTTTTGTCCAATTCACAGCACAAGAAGTGGATTATTCTCATTGTGGCAACAAAACCTCCAAAATTCGGTCTATTTCAAAGAGAGTGAAAACAAAACTGGATGGTAGAAATACCTGAATATTTTTGGTGGGAAAAAATCTAATGGTTTGATTTCAAAGTAGAATTTGTAATTTCATTTCCATTTCTAGTCCATTTGAACTTGTAGTTGAAAATCAAAGAGAAAGTTGCATTTTTGTACATATGTTTGGCCTGAAAGCCCTGATTCAAAAGCATAGCTTTAATTCAGATTAAACGAAATCCCTGATCACCTAACTGACAGTGAGCAAAATGTCTGAGACTCTTCAAAGCTTACATGATGGGATAGTTGTGGTCTGTGGGAGACCAGGTAACACGGAGCTGCCCTAAGAAGAAAAGCAGAGATGCAGCCACAGAGAGGCTTGGGAGCAGATTTGCAGCCTGTACAAAACATCCCCAGACATGGTGGCTCCTCCAATAACTCCTATCAGCTGAGTAGCTGCTCGCCATGTCCCCAGAGGAGGCAGCCGGGCTGTCCCCACACTACCTGAAGGTGCCCACCCCATCCCGGACGCACTGTCATTCAGCCTGCCCCATGGGCTGTGCTCAGCCTGCAGGTTCTCAGCTAAAAACATCAGAAGTTCAAGCAACCACCACGAGGACTGCCCTCTCAAAACTTTCCCTTGACATTGTAACATTTTATTTTAAATACTCAGGCAGTTTTCAGATGCTTAGACTGTAAAGACTGGTGGTTTCTGAGAATGAAAAGGGGGCAGTTGCAGCCTCAAAAATGAGACAAAACCTGCTGTCATTTTGTGAGGAATACACATAACAACATTCCCCCCATAGCCTTAACCGATGCTGCCTGCCACCCACAGAAAACACCCCTGTGCTCAAGGACCTGTATCTCTCCCAGCCTCAGTGTAATCCACCCCTAATGGCACCGTCACCTTCTATTTCTCTGAGCTATCTCATCAATAAGAGGAGATAGAGGGTCAATGTGTTTTCAGATATGAAAGTAAACCCCACATAACTCTCCGGGTGTTAACTTTAATGATAAAATTCATAGCAATATATCAGCACTGACATTAAAGTAATGCTCCAGTCCACAAGAGGATGCCAGAATTATCTATGTTTTCTCTCACCCCTGGAGTCTTTACTCAAAATTGAAATGAATTGAATTTCATTAGGAACTGGAGAACATTTGCCTGAACTGCTGTAGGCTGTCCACCCAGGAATTTTACAAAAAGTAAAGGAGTGGAAAGTTTCAGCAAAGATATTTCATGCAGAAATGAAAAGATTGGAAGGAAGGAGCAGATTGATCTTGTGAAAACCTGGAAGCTCATCTGCTTAAATTAATGAAGGGCAATTATGGAACATGTTACCGAAAACCAACCTGTCATCACCAGGAGTTTCTTGTGGGGCTTCAGTGAAAAAAGGCAAAAATACAAGGCAAATCAACTTGGAACTGGAATTAAAATGCTACAATACAGCAAAAAGTTTCTAGTCAAGTGATTTTTGGTAGCTGTTTCATGATTTTGCACAGTGGTGAAAAATGAACTACCCATTGCTGGTTGAAAATGGAAACCCACTGCCATTCTCGCTGTTTCCCTCATTGTACAGGTGCCCTGCCCTGTGCAGCAGCCAGCCACCCACTGATAACTGTAACACACAAACCTATGCTGTAATGCACAAACCTATCTTTGGGGTAGCTCTTTAAGTAAGTGGATCAACAGAAACAAAGGGAGAAAAAAAAAAGCCAAGGTGGTGGATTAGAAAATAATTCAGAAAAGCAATGTATTAATGGGGAAGGAAATAAAATATTAACAAAAACCTAATGAACCCCCTCCTTAAATTTGTTCAAGATCATCCTTCTCTAAACAACACATTTTTTGTGTGAAAACTTATTATCTATGCTTACCATAAAAGAGTTTTACTCAAATTTATGCAATTGGTTAATGATCAGCATGTCTTTGACATATTTATGTCTGCAGGATTCTGTTTAGAATTTGACACTGAGATGAACATAGTGGAAATGAGATTTTCTAATAAATATGGGAAAAAAAAAAGACATGGGATGTAAGTGCATGAGCCAGAACGAGTTTGTCAGTCTCATTTTTCAGTACACACACTCTAGCTCCCAGCTATTGTGTTAAAAAACAGACGAACATGGATTTTCTCATCGATCACAGTAACAAAGAGAACCATCTTCCCTCATTAACAGTCCACTGAGAAGATGGCACTGCATGTTTGTCTGAAGAAAGAGTTTTTAAGGAAGAGTCTCTCATCACATACTTGCAAAATGCGGTCTCCTTCACGGATCCGTCCATCTCTGGCAGCAATGCTGTTTGGATCAACCTGCGCAGGACAACAACCAGGGACTGAACATGAAAAGACTTTTATGGGAAATTTTAAGAGCTGCACAATTGCAAGAGTTGAAAAAGTATAATTTTGAAACAGTACAGAGGCAAGCTGAAGTTTCCTTTAGAGTAACAAAAATGAAGGAGTTCTTTAAAGGATCATATACGAGCCTGTTTCAGAAAAAAGCCTCAAGACAGAAAGGGTTGGGAACATATGATTTTCAAATTAATGCTTTGCCACTGTCGGGCATTAACCTTCAGCTGTCAGAACATTAAAAATCAATGAAACACCCTTTTCTCTGGAAGTTCACTATGGACTGAGAAGCTTCTGCAGCAGTTGATACCTCTATACAAATGGGCCTGTCTTTGGACATGATCCTTTTTCTTCCATGGAAACATTTACTATTAAATTATTATCTTAGTGATCAATCTGTTCACAAGGAAACATCAAAAAAACACGAAGGATCCATATTGTATGGATCACTCACAGGTCCTGTAAATCACGCCTAGTCTGAACCAGTTAAATATAAGTTAATTTAACCTAAACAGAAATTTAGGGCTCCAGTGATAGTTTATCAAAGACACTACAGCTCATCCCTGAGTAATGACCTACTGTTTGTTGCAGGACAATTCAATCTATCACCTTTCACTTGATGGTTATCTTAAAACATTTATTTTGCCTCATCATGATATAAGTTCTTTTTTCAAACCAAAATTTTGAGTTGGGCATTGAGTTTGTGGGATACATCTTCTATGTGCTAGATACTATTTTCTTCTTTTGCATTGTCATAAAAAAAAAGCAATGAATCTGAAGTCCTTAATCAAGTACAAAAGATAATATCAATACATTCACTTTAGAAGGTCTGAGAAAATTTTATCCTGCAGGATAAACAGAACATTTCAGATATAATCCTGGAATGTCTTAAGAGATTCCTGAACTTTCTTTGCCCTCACAAGGTCAAACGACAGCTTATACAACTGGTGGAAGATATATTTGTAGGTAATTTATATTAATTCCTCATTCTTGTTCCAAGGCTTTGCTTTTCAGCTTATTTAACATTGCTACTGGCCTCTTTATGTGTCATCTTGCCTTCATCCCATTCGCCGATACATAGGAGAATTCTGTATTTTGTGATACTCTCCATCCATGAGCTCCACTAAGAATTTAGAATCACAGAATGTCTCAAGGCGGAATTGACCCATATGGCCCCCATTAAATCCAACAACTTCCTCCTCAAAGGACTACCTAAAAAACCCCACCACATGACTAAAAGTTTTGTCTAGTTGCTCCTTTAACTGTGACAGGCTTGGTGCTGTGACCACACCCTTGCACAGCCTTATTCCAGGAACAAACTACCCTTTTAGTGAAGAACCTTTCCTTAATGTCAAAATTTGGTTCAACATGTCAAAAAAGTGACCACCTGGGATCACAGATCATGCAGAATAATCAGCAGTGACCTTGGACTCAGAAGAGTTTTGTTTTACACAGAGAAAAAAACATCTTTGAATGACTGGAGACTCAAACTGAGATGGCGCACTTGGAAGTCTTGTGGACTGACCGTGTGAAATGCTAACAATCTGTGCTGGGTGCCAAGTTTTCTGAGTGGAGCCAGTGAAAACCTGAGCACTCATCCCACCTCAATATTTAGAATTCTATATTTTGGTTTTCTAGCATATTATTAATATCTCAAGCTACTCCCTCTACCCATCTCTGGTATGTCTGTGTGTACCACAATTGTAACAAACACAAAAATAATACAATAATTATTGACCACTTTTAGTATTACTGAGGCTGTGGCAGAGAGAGAATGCAAGCAGGGCTGTCGAGAAGGCACTTTTCTCCTCAAAAGCTCTGCCTGATCTCCATCATAACGGCACATTTATTTTAAGATTCAGACCATTCTCAGACTGCTTTACTAACTACAATGTTGTAGTTCAAGGCATTTACACTAAAGAAGCCCACTAGTAATTATTACTCTGCTTGGGCAACATGATTTGAGCTGATAATCTAAATTAATTGAGAGTGACACGAGCTGGTCGATGACCAACACTTCTGTGCTCCTGTCCAAGAGCACTTTCCCGTTGATTCCCTGGCATGTGTAGCCCTCCATGAACCTCTCCCATGCTGCTCCCCAGTGCCATGTCCTTACCTCACTGACATAGATTCCCGTGTCCTCCTCATCATCAGTTCTGTAGCAGACAGTCAGCCCCAGCTTCTCCTGGCTGCCAATGCGGCACAGCTCCACCTCCTACAAGAAAATTCACAGGCTTTTGTGGCGGCTCTTGCCAAGGGTGGAAAGAACTGCACAGCACAAGGGAGCACCAAGCTGCTGAGATATTCATGGGGTATGACCTACTCCTCTGCTCAATCTTGAGACACAATGTTACGGGTAGATCTTTAAGGGAGAAATTATTCCATGTATTAAGAAGGAAATCCCAGTGCAATACAAGTTCAAGCTATACAGAAACTGTTTGGTGAGACATGCCAAACTTTGAGAAATATAGCTGTGCATTGATTTTGCAGGTCTTTGACTTTTGGGTAATAGAAGCTGACTTATAATAGATTACATAGTCCTTCTAGTCACATCACAATAGCTGATTTATAGCATGTAAGACAGACGGATACCATCAATCAATCCATCACAGAAGTGCCACTCCCTTCTGACAGCAATCCAAGCCATAAAGCAGAAGTACAGGCTTCCATTAATGGCATAATTCGCTCCCTGGCCAGTGTACTGGTGCTTCATTGCAGAAGCTGTTAGATAACAGAAAGATGCTTCAAGGAATCTCCTGTGGAGCTAAACAGCAGTGGCATCTTCCTCAATTGTGAGATGATGCAGAAAACATTTTTAGTGCCAGATGTCCCAGCAGTGCCATCTCATGAAAAGTGCAAGTTTTTGGGCAGATGGTAGAGTGATAACTATTACATACACCAATCTGAGTTAAGCATCTTTAGAGTTTCATAGGGGAACCATTCACAAAAAGGCAAAGCTGCACTTGGTTTGAACACTGTGAAACAGATTGTTGTAATAAAGCAGGATGAACCCAATAACACAGAGTATTAGCTTGGTTTCAAGTAGGAAACTTTGGTTGGTGTTTGTACATAAAGAGAGTCTTCAGGTCACATTTGGACCCTGACAACTTCTGCTTCTGTGGCTATGCAATAAAAGGAGGGAGACCAACCTTTGCTTCAGTTCTCAGATACAGAATTCTCTGTGATACAAAGCCTATTCCCCCCCATTCCCAGACATGTCATACAGACTAATCCGCAAAAAGGCACTGGGTGCACAGCAGTGAGGATCCACTACTGAATCCAGTAAGTTGTAGGGCCCAGTTGTCAAAAAAGCACAAGTTACAGAAAAACGTGTACTTCACACACATGGGTTAGCCAACGAGCCTTGTGATGTTTTCATTTCAGCTGAAGATCTTTTACAAAGTGCACTGCTATGGCTTGCTCCCCTACTCCCTCATGAGAATTCAAATCTACACAGGTTCACTACCTACACAAATCCTAGAAGCTTCTCTCTGGACTTTGGATATTCAGTGTCTTCATTAAAACAAATAAAATGTAGAAAAAACTCATGAAATCTGTAGTATTTAGATTTTCTTACATATGGCGGGAGTTCTACATAGGGTGGTAAGGAGTGGAATTATTCATCTGTACACATTACACATTGGGTTTGAAAGAAGAAACACAGAAGCATGTTTTATTAGGGAAGAGAATAGCAGTGACCTGATTTTGGCATTGGGAGCAAAAGGATGTGTACTGGAAGGAGGCCTATTCAAAACCCAGAGTAATTGATGCTTCCAGAGGGAAAGACCACTTTACTAGAACTGTAATATTAGGGAGAAATTACAGTAACAAAATGGCTTCAATTACAGCAACAAGGTATACTTTTAAGGAATAAAGAAGTTTGTGGTCCCTTGGAGGCCTATAAGGAAACCTAAATACACCATAAAGGACTGAAACTGGGACCTTTAAATCAAGGCAAACAGGGAGCTGTGCACAAGCTTAAATCCATTAACTTTCATTGTCCTGCTGGCACAACCTCTTGTATCTCCAAGCTGAGGGTGGACAGGGGCCCCAAGGACTGCTCAGAACACAATTTCTTCAGATGTGAATGACCTTAAAATTCTCATGGATGTTTTGACTCAAAATACTGCTACAAAACTACCAATATTTCAGGCTGAATTCTCTTAGTGTGCTGGCTCAATGAGCAGAAAAAATCAACCATTTAGGGCATGAAAGAGCAAAGGAAAATGAGGATGAGCCTAGAGGCTTCATCCTGTGTGTACAAGAGATTTGCCAAAACCAGCTCAGGGAAGCAGCTGATGACAAGTAACAGTGACTAATGTCCTCTGGCCGTGCTGCAATAGCCCTGGCTGCACACAGTACCTGAGCTACCACAGCTCTCATTTCTCTGCCCAGTAACAGATCTGAGAGCTGAGGTTAGTACTTGGTAGTCCTGGACTATCTCTTTCCTAAATGATTATATGGGGTGTATTCTGATGACTGCACATGGCTGTGGCTGCAGAGAAGCTGTAGATACCTACAACTGAGATCCTGGCACTTAGTAATAAAGTCCCCAACAACCATTTTTTGTTTTTCAGTATAGATGCCATACTCAAGTACATACTCAAGTGATATCTCATTCAGCATGAGGGAGAAGGTGAGTAAGGTCTGTTGCTTTGCACTGGAGGTCATTCCAGATAACTTCCTTTGGCCCATAGCTCATCTGCACTACTAACCTCATGGCATCTCTTTTTTTTACAGGAAATACTATTCTTCCTGGTCACAAGCAAACAAACCAGAGTTGAAACATATTTTAGGAAAATTTAAAACCACTTTGCATGAAATAGCAAATCCTCTCTCAGAGCAAAAGCCCACTAATCTGCTAAGTCTGAGTAATAAGCATGTATGAAACAATTTCAATGGAAGAGCAGCAAGTGAAACACTACAGAATCAGAACTATCACAGTCAAATACATTTGACATAGTATTTTGCAACAGATGCTTTATAGTGCTGTGGAGTTTTTCTCCTCACAACTGGTTTTCAACAGAAGAAACAGTAGGTTTGGCAGCAGCAATGAATTTGCAAATAATTTCCTTCTCTGAAATCTTTTTTGATATATGCATGCATATGCGCGCACACACACACAGTCGCTTTCTCTTTGGCTTTTCTCTGTGTGCATGTAGGGACTGAACTGCCAGCCTTCAAGACTCAGCATTTTCAAAATCTATGAGAAATGGTATTTGGACACTCATGAATAGTGCTGACAGACAGATGGTGGGAGGAGAGGGCCTGAAGCTCAGGAAGAGCTCAGGAGATGACAGCCTTCCCCTCTTTGGGCACGCTGGGGGCAGCACCTCTCAACACTTTGAAGAGTACTTTGCTGCCAACTGACAGAAATCAATGCCAAATGGCTAAATCTTCACCTTGCTGCTTTTTTTTCTCTGAGTGGCCAGAACAAAAATTCAGTGCATTTTCACAGTAAAGACAATACTTTAAAGTGTTTTGCCATAAATTATTCGGTTAAAAGACAGACATGGAAATCAGAGTAAGGACTATCCCTTCTTGAAAGACTGGGATGCAAATTTACAAAGTAGCCAATTTCTGCAGACATAGAAAAGTCAGAAAACAGATGCAGATCATGTAGGATTGAAATTTTCCCTACCATCTCAAATTTATTGCACTTTACAAAAAAAACCAAAAAGGAATATCTTGCCTCATAAGACAGATTTTTTTGCAGAGTTCCAGAAGTTTTCTGCTTTTAAGTCCCTATTCCCTGTTTGATTGTAACTGCTTTCTTATAGTCACCTCATACAACTTTTTGTGACTTGTTTTCCTTATCTATAAGCAGAAAAACACTACCAGAGTAGCAGCACATTAAAGAATAAATGATTGCAGAGCATTTGAAAAACACTGTAGGAATACTATAAATATTCTACATCCTTCTAAAAAATCGCCATCTGCCTTTCCAGCAATTGCTGAACCCATTCAATAGACTAAGACAGACTATCAAAACTGTCACAGCTACTGAGCTTTCCTCATCCATGCAGTATCCAGAGCAACGGGTCCAATGAACTCTGCCACTAGAAGGGGCAGCATCAAATCCAAACATAACAGTATTTTTCCTAAATGGACATTGTGTGATCAGTTGACTTTCAACTCTTCATTACAATGAGAATATTACCTTGCCACTGAGACAAAAAACAAATTAATAGTCAAAAAACAAATTAATTTTAATTAGTGTTACTCCTCAGTGTAACAGAACCTGTTACTCAAAGTTTATATTTTTGTGACATGGCAAGGCAGAAGATCCTAAACATTTTCAGTTTGTGATACAGTCAACTATTTCATTTCTAAGCGTTAACTAGAATCTATTCATTCTATTTAGCTCCATTGTCTTTAGAGGAAAAGATCAGTATAGTCTAGCCTATAAAACCAAAAGACTCTTTCCTCTTTCTTCCCTCTCCAGTTCAAACAACACTCCTAAATAGAGGGGAAGAAAAAAAGACAGTAGTGAGAAGGGAAACTTTGCTGTTTACAAGTATGAAAAAACCAGCTTTTAAATTAACACCCAGCATAGCAGGACACACAGAGGCTTTAGAAAAGGAAATCACCACAGCATACTGCAGAAGGACTCCTACTCCATCAGCAGAAAGAAAAAGTGCTGCCAATCTGAAAAACTCCTTGTGTGGTGAAACAAACAATGCAGTTCAGTGATGCTTTATCTTAATTCTAAAATGTTTGAAATATGGCTGTCAAGTTCAATTTACAAAGCCCACAGTAATGTAATGGTGTTTTAAGGCAAAAGAATTCCAACAGACGCACTCTATGGACATGTCTGTGGGTTCAGCAATTTTTCTGTATCAGTGAAGGATTACTGGTACCTTTTGGACCAAACCCAGATTATAATTCTTACTAGCTGATATTATTGCAATATCAAGGGGAAAAAAAAAACCCAGAAAAGAAAATGTTATCTTTGTAGCCACCCAGAACGATGCACTTACCACTAATAAGTGAGTTACTGCCCACAGCTAAGTAAGTGGTCACGTGCAGATTCTGAAACACCATGAAATAAACCACCTTTATGTTTTACCCCTTAACAGTCCACCACCAGGCAGAGCTCCAAACTCTTTATACAATTTACCTCAGGGTGAGATGACCTAAGAGTCTGGAAATGTTAAAATACACAAAGGTTCAGCTTACAGGTTTTTTGATTATGTCCTTGTTTACCTGTAAAGCAGTGTCTTGGGTCAGGCAAGTTATTCTGTGCCACAGCCCTTTCAGAAGAAATCAAGGCTTACTGAATGGAACAAGGGGCCCAATATCTGATGATCCAAAGTGGAGAAGCATAGTGTCTAGTGCACATTTTAAGAAAAAACAACACCAAAATAATAAAGCAAAATAAGAAAAGAATAGTTACTTATGTCTTTGCTTTTCCTTGTTACCTGTAGCAATTGCTGACAAGCTGCTTTTACTGTTCATCTTGCTAATGGTATATTTGACAGAATGAGTAATTGAATGAAGGAAGCACAAAAGGCCGAGATCAGAGTACTTACAGAATAGCTCAATAAGGAATTAACTGAGAAAGTGCATTAAAGTCAGACTTATTTTAATAAATTAGTTACACTGAAAAAAAATCCTCATCTGTCTGAGCTAGTGCCAGTCTTCTGAGGCCTCAAACAGAAGAGCTAAGGGACTATGTGGATTATACACCTTAAAATTAAGATTCATTCTGCAGTATCATCTTGATTCTGCACCTTTATGGGTGAGACCAACCTCCAGCTGAATTTTGGGTGCTTTTCACACTTTCTGTCACAGTTACTATATGAAGTTTCTGCAAGTAATTTTTTTTCAGCTTCTTGTTAGTTTCTGTAAACTATGGAAACTAAGAAAAGATCAGTCTCAGTCTCATAAAAGTGTTTAGTAATTCCAACTCTGCAGTTCTTGTCTCATCACTTATCTTGCATCTCAATGATGCAAGCATTGGGATCATTTTCAGACAGGGCTTCAAAGAGCCAGGAACCTGGCAGACCTTGCTAATAGCATTCACTTTCTTGGTCTTTTCCTCCACCTGACCTGAAGGATTTACCTTTTCCAGGCTGCTAAATCACCAGTCGTTTACATTGCTACTTTGTATTATATTTAATTTTCATAATGCCACACACTCATCATCACTGGCAAGTAATTCTGCTCATGAAATAAAAATAATACAAACAGAACCTTAACTCTTCATACAGGAACAGTTCAATCTAATGAAGCCCTAGGAGGGATAACAGTGTAACTACTAAATAGAAAAAAATTCATCTCAAATTCAGAAGAGATGATAATGGTATTACATGTCACATAAAATCATGCATTGCAAATGAGAGGGTGTTAAACAGAGGGTTTGTAGCAAAACAAACATCAGCAGAATAAATGTGATTCTTTAGACTTCACTTTAAAGCACAGTTTATTTCATCTCGAATTTGTACTGTGCAGGAGTTGTGAGTGTCATGTACAAATGATCAGGGTGTGTACAATGGGTAAGATACACACTTTAAACACACAGTGTTTCAAACAGGTATCGTGTCTCATAACCCAAATCATACTTCCAACACTGAGCATGGCTTTTCTTAGAGGTTATATCTTTAATGGTGACCAGAAGTAATCTGAAGAAACTCAGAAGAAAGAGATGTAAATCCTAGCATTGGTAGAATTCATCAAAACAACCTATTTCAACTGTGATCTTTTTTCTATGGACTACCTATCTTTGTTTAGATGAAGAGAGTCTGTGATGCCTCTGCTGTATATTTAACAAAGTAATTCCATAATAAGGAAGCTATTTCACATTCAGTGTTGTGGTGGATGTTGAATATTTAATTCTTTACCTGCATGTGCATGTGTCTATGTGTACAAACTTTGGTATATGACTATATAGGCACTGCAGTACTTCTATACCTGTGCAGTGCTTATATATCTGTATGCAAATGCATGCCAGGCAGGCCAGTTACACTGCAGAAAATCTTTCCTGGCAATCATCTAACAGTTAATTTAAGAGCATGATTACAAATCTTGAAAACACAGTGACAGGGTATATGCTTATAATGAGAAGGTGAAAATGTCAGATCACCCCACAATCCTCATAATCAGAGTAATGACATTTGCAGCCATCTCTGGATTTCACTAACTTTTAATGACAAACCACATAGACTACCTATCTATTCATAAATGCAAAAAGAAATGGCAAAAGGAAACAAGAATTTTCAGTTTCTAGAAAAGCTCTTCTGTCATAAGATAGATCAGTCTAACATAAAGCCCTTCTCTCACTTTACCTCCATGACAACTGAGTGTTTAGGGTGAGCTGCTCTAAAGAAACAGCTCACAGGAGAGCCTGTATAGAGGAACTGCCCATCACTGCAGCTTTCTTAAGTGTGCCAATAAAAAAAGATCAAAACTGCCTGGGATTCTGGGGCTTCCAGACAGCATGCAAGCAATACTGCAGGCAAACAAAGGCATCCTAGACCTCAGAACTATCCTAACATCATCAAGAGTTATGCTCTCCTGTCAAAGGGATTTTCCAGGAAATACATTAATGTCTTTGTAACACAGGCTAATTGAAGGCTATGTTCCAGAAGTATTCAGTGTGAAACAGAGTGCAATGAAACAGCCCTCCCCTTCACAGGTCACTGCAGGGTCCTAGCACATTCTTTTCACAATGAATAAACTTGTATTTAAAGGCTTGCAGAGGATTTAATTTACAAACACTAGCCACTTTTACAAGAGAAACAATTCCTCTGTCAGAAAAGCAAAGCTCTTAACTGCTCTGCTATCTTCACCATGGAAGGTTACAAACACTGCAGGATTTTAGCACATTATACATCAGTTTTAGAACCCATTCTGTAAATGTCTATGGAGATTTGGTCGAGTTCAGTGTTTCACTTTTAAAATTACTGACATTCTCAAGTTGTAAAAATAACCTAAAGAAATAAATTATTTTTCCTCTCTCTAACAGTCCCAGTCTGTTCTGTTATTCAGATTTCAAACAGACCGGCACATTCACCATGTACTTGGGGGCTATTTGGATGGAAATAGAAAAGCTATGGAGCAAGACAGAGCCAGCCTAGATGTAAACAAGTTGGAACTGCTGGCAGCTGTGCTGTTACAAATAAAATTGCATTCCCTGGTGTCTTCCCACTTATCAATTTTGACAGAAGACCATCCTGACTTCTCATAAACAGCATCGAAAAGGACAAATCACATTGGGTGTCAGATTTGCCAGAATGGATTTGGTTGGCAGCTTACCACAAAGAAAC
Organism: Melospiza melodia melodia; assembly: GCF_035770615.1. NCBI lineage: Eukaryota > Metazoa > Chordata > Aves > Passeriformes > Passerellidae > Melospiza > Melospiza melodia. The sequence goes on from NC_086197.1 coordinate 75,545,720, forward strand.
AGAGGGTTATCTCCATTCCACATGGTGGGGAAAAACAATGCTCAGTCCAAGGGGTGGGGGCTTTACCTTATAGGCTGATGTCTCATATTATCCTCATTTTTTAAAGTCTGGTTTAGATTTAAGAATCTCTGACACAAGATTTGTTTACATCAAAGCAGAAAGTAGAAATATCAGCAAGCATTTTTCAAATGCATAATCCAAACCCAAACACAATGTAGTATGAGAAATACTTAAAAATAAACCCACTTTCCTACTGATCCCTGCTTTATAGCTACTCTTAGAGCCACATGCTCTTTTGTGTCCAGACAAAGAATGCTCTGGGATGGCAGGATGCTGTAGACAATGATACCAGTGTTAGAAAACAAAACAAAAGAAAACAAAAGGAGAAAAAGAAAAAACTAGCAGAAAACCCCAGAATTAATATGTTTAAATATAGCCACCTATTAATTAAATATCATTGTTCTGGGGGAGCAGAATTTGACCCTGCTGCTGCTGAATCCTTTGATAATAAAGAAGCTCCAGTGGATGTGGAAATTCACTCTCACCCTGCAGCTCTGGAGTGAAAATTTTTGGTGTGCATTACACTTCTGTGTGAAAAATCAAACAACGGAGAAACTTAAGGCATGGTAGGCCTGCCAGTGAGTATTCAGCAGTCTGATGTGTGATGACCAGCAACAGCCTGCTGGCCATGAGTGGGAGGAGGAGGACACCCTGGTTAGCTGAGACCCCCTTGGAGTGAGGATAAGGGGGACAGCAGTCATGGAGCAGATGGGGCAGCTGCTTGGGCTGGATGAATGATGGAGCTGGACTACAAATATGAGAAGCCTGTGATCACTGTGCTATGAACAAATTCAGTGTTGCAGTGGGAGGAAGGGTCTGGAGCATATGAGGATGAGATGAACACCTCTAAGTCTGTGGGCCTGGCAGACCTTGTGTGGCCTGTCTGACTTGCATTTAAAGGATATTCTAGCCTAAAGACACTTTGGTGGACTTTGGAGTGAGTGCATGTCATATGGAAGTCAAAGAAGCAAAAAAAAAATCCTTTACCAATTACAGGCTTCCTGGCTGCTAAAGGGTCAACAGCTGACAGTGTATCCTCCAGGAAATCACAAACCTTCTCTTGAAGTTTAGTTAGTGTGCATGATACCAAATCTTCACATTCCAAAATGACAAATCCAAAAAATCAACACTTATGAGAAATATTAAGCCTAAAATACTCTAAATGCTATTGAAAAACAATTTTCACCTATTGTCTGGATGATCACTTACTGGAAAGTAAAATATCCACTGTCTTCTTTCAAACAAGCCATGATCTTACTTTTCTCCCTGATTCTTCCACCTTCCTATTTGTCCTTTTTACTTTTGTTCTTCTCCCATGGTGCAGTATGAATGCTAATTTATTAGAGATACTTGACTACATACCTATATTTTTCTGTGATATGTATGCATATATATTTTCTCCTGCTTGAGACTCAGCACCCCTTCTGGTATATTGTGTATCTGGGAAAACCATGCATACTTGCTTTCTGAGCAGAGAGATCCATGATGAAATGCTTATATGTAGTATTTTCCAGGAGTCAACTTTGGTCCTTGCTATTGGTGTTTTCCTCAATAGAAATGTGAATTTGCAAGGATACAAGAGGAGGTTAAAGTATAATGAGCTAACTGATAATATGCAGTGAAATGTTTCTTTTTCACTGATCTCAGATCCTACCTTGTCACTTTCTTCTCATTAAACAAAGTAGGTGGGAATAGCACAGACAAGGCAGACACTGAACCTTATGTTAAAATAAGATAAGGAGATTGGAGTAGTAACTATTCTATTGAGCAGTGTGTGTGAACATGCTAAACTGTCACATTGGTTTTTGCTCCTTGAGGGTGGGGGAAACAAACCTAACAAACTAAACCAGTTCAATTTTCTCTTCTTTTTGGGGATTTCCAGAATTTGCTCACACATCTGTTTTCCAGTGGAAATGGCTCTGATGTAAAATGTTGTAATGGTTTTCAGGTAGGAATACAGTACTCCATATCTGACTAGAAGTCCATTACCTAATTAGAGGGCTGGAGTACATCTCCAAAAAGGGAAAGCTGGGAGAACTGCATTTGATTAGCTTTTTGAAGAGAACTCACCTACTCAATAAGGAGATATTGTTGCTTCCTTCAGACATCAAATGCAAGAGTCCAGAGAAGTCAGAACCAGACTCTTTGAGACGCATTGTGACAGCCACACGAGACAACAGACATCAGCTGTTACTTGGGAAATTCCAGTTAGATATTTAGGGAAGTGCTTCTTACTATGAGGATAGTCAAAGACTGGAAGAGTTGTCCTGAGAAGCTGTAGACTGTAACTACAACTTCAAGTTATAGACAATAACTACATCAGCTGTATAATCAGCATCCATTTCTTTGCTCCTCTACAACAGGTTCACTGCAATTTCTGGACTTGCCTCAAATAGGGGTAATTGAAGGCCACTTGGAAAATTTAGTGGTAATGTCTACAGAAGGGAATGAGACAATCTTAGCTCATGACATCAGTGCTAAAATCTTTACAGTGACTTCTACATTTCTGTTTATCATTCATTGTGTTGGAGATTAAGGTCTGGAAGTGATCCAAGACGTGAAAAAGCTCTCTGTACTTGGAAACCAGTCTCCACACCTGAGACTGTCAGATATATGCTCTGTGTCCATGAATGTCCTCTTTGATACTCTGGAGTTTTCCAGGCCCTAATGGTATAAAAACATTCAAGTCTGACACACTTCATTGGGTAGAAGAAAACCTGTTGAAAGTAAGAATTCTGATAAGACCAGGAACTTAAGGTCCCCAGATGATAGCTGCTCCCCTTCCAAAAAACCCATCTACCTCAGTTGTTTCTGGTTTCCCATTCTCTTAAGTCTAATAAAGAACCTCTTCATAGCTTATTGTTCTTTCTAAACTGTAGCAAGCACCTTCTTCTAGACAATATACCTTAGATACAAAAGGTCCAGAGATTTAAGGGGCGTCATAGCTGCAGTTCAGATCAGCTGAAAATCACTTAGAATAATTAGCTTTCATGATATAGTAAATGAAATAATTAATTAAACCAATACAATACAATAAATTTCACCTAGTGCAGGTAAAATCATACTTTATATTTGCTGTATTTTAAAATGCTACTGCTGAGTACTTGGCTCTGTAAACATCATTGTTACTGCTGCCTGCCTGCTTTGGGCCTGAAATGTGTCAGAAGATTTATCTGCCTCATCAGCACTTTCTAAACACCCAGGCAGCCAATTGAAATGGGGAGGCATAACAGATGTGCCAACATCTGCTGCAGCAAGCATTTATCTGGACAGCGGAACACATAGCTGCAGATTCAAACTCTTACCCAGTTACAACTCCATGTGTATGGACAGCCCAGATCTACAACTGTGTGAAGGCTATTTTGGGATATTAATTGAAATCAAGTGAAAATGTAGTTTTTCAATTACATTTGTGAGAAATATACCTTCCTGTAATTCAGTTTATGCCTTTCAAACACAGTAAAGGCAAAAAACTATGAAAAAGCTAATTTTAAAGTTGAACTTAGAAATTCTTAGAAAGCACTATTACAATTCCATCCCATCTATGGTCTTGTTTACTTTGAGGTACACACACATTAAAATATGTGTAGTTAAAATATGCACACTTTAATCACATACATTTGCCTATAAATCAAGCACATGAAGCAATAAGAAATTACTTCCAAAACACATTTTGATTTTCCTGGCACCAAAGTGAGGTCTATGGGCACCACATCCATGCTGAGTTTCAGCTGTTCAAACTTCTGTTGCACACGGAATGCCCTCTACCCCCTAACACACACTTGTGCAGATTGATAAAATCATGAGATGAAATACAAAGCAAGCTCATCTTCTGCTTTTTGATGCACAATACAGTTTCACCTGTATTCCTGCTCACCAGACCATGCCCTCTAGGAATGACTATCACATTCTCTTTGAAGAGATCCCTCATTAAATAAAAAAGCAAACTCTCGGAGAAAAGGCCTCTCCTGCTTTTTTTTTTTTGATTTCTCCTCTGAAAGCCCAGCATGAATAATACTGAAACCTTGTTTTAAGCCCAGTTTATTGTAAAAGGTTCCCTCTTGCTAGGGTGACTCAGCCCATATTTCCTGTGCTCAAGGATTTCCTAGGATCTAAGCTTTAAAATAGCAACATATTATAATAAACCGGCTAAAATGACTGAGGCTACTTTTAAAAGAATATGTAAAATAAATTATTGCCTCTCATATTTTGTCTGTATAGCTAGATTTCATGTTTCCAAGACAGACTACATGAACATTCAAGTAGAAGGCATATGAAAAATAGCATTAATAAAACCCTTAGAAACATTTTGACTCTAAAGCATATATGGAAGTATGTGGGATAATAATGTAGGACCTGTCTAAACAAAGAATTTCTCCAAAACAGAAGATTTATAATCCACAGATTTCCATAAATATGAAAATATTACCAGCACCTTTCTCTTCCTTCACTGACTGAAAAGCACATTCCATATATTGTAATGTTGCCCAGCAATAAAGTGTTGCTGAACTAAAGTCACTTTTCTTCATTTTCATGGAACAACATAAGCTCTGACAACAAGTAAGAATTTTTATTAGCTTCCTGGTGAAATAAGGAGTAACCCTGAGCTTGTTTTATGAAATCATGAAACAGAATGAATATCACTGACTTGATATATATTTTCTCTTGTTTTAAAACACAATAAATGGTAATAACCTTGATAAATTTGTCTATGCCAGTTTTGTGTCTTTTTCTCCCCATTCTCTCATGATCCTCTGCAGTCATGGACACAATTCAAATCCCTAAATTGGCATATTTGTTACTTTGAGGAAGTGAGATGACAGCAAATTCATTCACTTTGAATGTCAGGATTTTGTGATAATATACAGCAATACACTCAAAATCAGCGAACAACTGTGGCAGAAATTACCCTGACATTGCCTTGTATCTAAATGACCCAATGACTAGCAAGGAAGAAGAGTGATTTAATGGCCAAAAAAAGAGATGCATTACAATTAAAGGCTTCTGGCTTTTATTGCCAGTTCTGCCACTGATTGACTTGGCAAGTCTCTAAATACAACTGTCCTTAGTTCACCCGCTTGTGAATTCATGTAGCAATACAGGACATCACTGCAGAACCTCAATAGAATGATTTTGTTGAATTTATTTATACCTGAAAAGTGACCTCAATACTTAAAAGACAAATGAAAAACTGAAAGAAAAGGGCTGCTCCTTTTATCAATCCTTTGCTCATTTACAGTGTACAATTGACCACAGCTAGGGAGAAATTCCATGTTTATTATTGTCTAGGGGTAAATTATACTGACGTAAATTCAAGGGTATTTTAAAAATACATAATCTTATGCTGTTTTATGCCAAATGCATGCTCAGTCTTCTTTTAATTATTATCCAGTGTTATTAAGAGAAATAAAGCAAAAAATATTCCAGTGCCACTTTCCCCTTTTTTATTTCAACTGTGACCTTTTCTATTTTTAGTCAACAGCTGGGTCACAGGCCGGGCATTTGCCACCCAGAACTCTTTTGAGTTAACAGGAAGAAATCACAAGGAAAGGTTTTAGAAGCCCTGACCATTATAAGTGCTTCCTCAGGTCCAACTGAAACAACTCTAATAATCTATTTACTAATCCAGGAGAATTCTTTACAAGATAGCTTTAAAACAGAGTCCATTTTTTCTCTTTATATTTGTATGATAGAACAGGTGGAATGGGGAAAAAAAATGGGCAAATCACCCCAAGTTCCCACAAACCAGACCTTCCTAAGCAGCCAAAACCACAAACTACAGGCACACACATACTTGTTCACTTCCTCCATGATACTTCTTATCAGCAAGTACCATATAATATTAAAAAGTGACACAAAAAAATCAGAATAATGGTGTCAGTAAATGTCTCTATACCATGGGGCAACCACAATTCAGCTGTAACTGCTAGGTTTGAACCAATGGTCAGAAAAGAAACAATGTGCCAAGTGTCCCTCCTGTGATAACAGACTGAGAGAATTGGGGTTGTTCAGCCTGGAAAAGAGAAACCCTCAGGAAGAACTCAGAGCAGCCTTTCACACCTAAGGGGGGCTGCAAGGGAGCTGGAGATGACCTTTATACATGGGCATGTCATGACAGGACAAGGGGTAAGGGTTTTAAAATCAAAGAGGGCACATTTAGATTAGATATTAGGAATGAGTTCTTCATTATGAGGGTGGTGAGACACCCAGAGGAGCTGAGGATGCTCCATCCCTGGCAGGGTTCAAGGCTGCACTGGATGAGGCTTTGAACAACCTGGTCAAGTGAGAGGTGTCCCTGCCAATGGCAGGGCTTGGAACTACACTATCTTTAAGGTCCCTTCCAATCCAATCCTTTCCACAATTCTATGATGAAGTCCCAAATTATCTAAGCCCACTTTGAGCTGTCAGTTCAGTCCCTCCACCACAACAGCAGCTCTATGAGGTAAGGCATGTGGTGAGAAGCATCTGCTTTTTCCATTGAAAATCTACAGCACAGCAAGTTTGTTCCTATTTCTCCTACCATACCAGTCAGGTCTGATGACAATGAAGAGACACAACCTTGTCCACCACTTCAGCTCTTCTAAACTACAACACTCATATCTCTATAAGGATCCATATTTCTTCAAGTCTTCTCTTTTAAATTATGTCTGGTGGTTGCTGAATTCAAAAACTGCCTTTTACTTCCTAGAGGTGCATTTTGTGATTTATCTCCAATTTTAAGAAGTTCAGGGTAAAATATAAAGATTCCAGTCACAGTAGGAAATATAGTGAAAAAGCTAGCACAACCTGATATCTAGCTTCATTGTGCAGAAACACTCATCAAGTAACAAAACAAAAGAGCCTGACAGCAGCAATCAGCAGCGCTGGCCGTGTGTGCACAGAAGCTGTTTCCATAAAAACCTGTTTGTTCAGGTGCTAGCAATTGAGGAGGAGTTCCAGTTGTGTTGCTGCAAGCTCCTGTAATGCTCACACAGGGGTGTTTGCAGACTATCAGAGCTCTGGAGGGAGCTGTTACAGGCCATCAGCTCACTAATCCTCATGTTAAAAAGGCCCTAAATATGTATTCACAAGATAGACAGATCTGTTTGTTTTATTGTTTAAGTAATCCATGTGTTGAAAAGGTCTTAAATAGGAATTCACCAGGCAGGCAGGTCTCTCCTGGACTATTACAGCAATGGTGGGCTGTTCACTGAGAATGAATATCACTGAGACCACTCTTCAGTGGCCCAGGAGAGCCTCAACCCATAAATACTTATAGGTGTTCAAGTAACTTTATTCAGAAAAACAGCCTCACTCAGACTGCTAATCTGAAATTACTCCTTTATTTCTAAGGAAAAAATGCCAATAAAAATCAATCACGTCAAAAGTGTAATGTCACAGAACTGATAAATTTGAATTTGCTCCTGAAATACCTTCTCTCATCACAATGGGATGAGTATTACTGGAAGAGGGAACCCACATGTTACTGCGGCACTGTATCTACTGCAATGCTCAGATACAGTAGAAGAAATAAGAAGAGCAGGGTAAAAGTTTCCCCTCTGCAACTTTGTTCAGTGGAAAGATGTTTAAACAAAGACTTATGGCCAATTCCAAAAGGTTTCTAGTTCATCTCTATTCTAGACCCATTTTTAGTTGTTTGTGAAAACAGCTGGCAGTATCTGATCCAGAAATGCTCAGGTCAATACAAAACCTTAGGAATTTCAGCAGGTTTGGATCAGACCAATAGTAAATTTGATAGACTAATCTAAATTTACAGTTAACAGATTTATGAGTGCAAATACTTATCAAAACATTTAAATGAATGGCTGTGCATAACCATAAATTAGTATTTGCATTCAACATGCATACACACACATTTATTTCCTTATTCTGATGGAAAAATCTGTCCCTTGGGTCTACAAATCAGAACATGATCTTAAGAGTAATAATTTTTGCCCTGAAGTATTAGCCAACCCTCACAGAACTATGCACTGCTGTGCTCAGGAGGAGGATGATGCAGTACAGCAACTTGCATACGAATATTCTAATTTCCAGAAGTCCTATTTTCTATAGGATGGGAAGAATCCACACAGCATGTGTGTAGTTTCCAGCTCATGCTCCAAGTGGGAAAAGTCTCACATGGCTTTTTCTCAAAATACCATGCTCTTTCCTCCAAGAACTCTTATCCTTTCATTGCCTGGACACAAAAGGCTCCATAAAACATGACCACAGAAAGATTTTACCCGCACATGATTCATGTGGCTCTCTGCATGCTTACTGATATACACAAAAAAGTAACTGAGCAAAAAAGTAACATAAAGCTGCTCAATGGTTTCTAAGTGAAGAGCATCAGAATACCTCATAATTTCATATAAGGTCAACTCTATCCTAAGCAACTTTTCAGAGGTACTGGTCTTAAAACTGTCCCACTCTATCAGGCCTAGCATTGGTGTGCATTAGAACTAAAGTAATCAGACACAGGTGGGCTAACACAACGGTTGCCATTCTCCCTTTTTCACTCTGAAATGTTTCCCTCCTGATATGATGGACTGTTGATATAATTTTCCAGGCTCCTGAAAGCTGAAACAATCACTTGTGCCTAGAAATGAAAATAATCAGAGCTAGAAAGTATTTCAGGCAATTATTCTGGCTTCCTTTGTGCATTCACATTGACTTACACACAACCTTCCTCCAAAAAACAACACCTCAATGTTGACAGCAAATTTAAGTATAGTCTTCCTCAGATATGCAACAACAGAAAATGCAAACCACTTCTATTCCTTCTCAGGGATGTCTGCTTTTGCTGTTTGGAAGAAGCATTCAGCTGGAAATCCTCGGCTTTTCCTATCTGAGATGTATGAGGTTTTAAAAGCTGTAATCCCCCAGCAGAAAGCAATCACCTCCCATTCTGCTTTTGCTCAAAAGCCTCTTCAGTACATACATGGGATGAAGGTCTCTGCCCATGGATAAGGACCTGGTGACTAAACAGCACTACCAGCTTGTGCCTGCTTGTAACATTTTATTTTCTTGTCTCATTAGACTTGAGACAAGTCTCATCTGGTCCTTGCACAGGACCAGATATCAGTTATACTTTCTTTTGACCAGCTCTCTCTTCACAACATTCTTTGTTGGTTATCTTTTTTCTACCTATTTTTGTAACTGTCCCATCATTTCAATGACTCTGTCCCCTTGATTTCTGTATTACTGTTAATGCTCTGAAACAAGTATACAAAGTTTCCCTCTCCTGGATAGTAGGTTTAGAAATGTTATTAAGTGTGCACCATTAGCTTACTTATTCCTCCCTAGTAGCTGTATCCTCTAATCTTACAAGGGCAAATTTTAGAGCAAAGTTTAACACAGATTTACTGGGGACTGTGATGTTTTTAGTCATTTCACCTCATTGGAACCAGCAAGTGGGATCTATAATCTAAACTCACTTGTTCAGCAGCAGAAAGCCACTCATAGTCATGCTGGGTGGGTTTGTTCTGAATATCTCTGGCTCTCTTTCAGTGATATTGATTGCAAGTCCAATGGAGCACTTTCCTGCTTCTTAAAAGTCCTCATAAGTATCTGGCTATGCAAGAATTGCAAATCTTTTGATGCCTTTCTGCCAACACTGACTGATGTGGGCTCTGCCTTACCATCTACCAGCAATTCAGATTTCTTTTAGGACAATTTTTGCAGTAACAACACAAGAATGATCAAGTTGGCAGATGAAAATCCCCCAGCTTCATCATCTTCCCAGCCATTTGTTTAAAGTGTGGTACTGTATGGAGCCTAATGAGCCTCCCTGGGAGTGCATCCTTCCAAGACAATTGGCTCATACTTGAGTTCATTGCAGTGTGACAATTTGACCACAGCCCACGGGGTTTTTCTAGCTTACAGCTGGAGTAGAAGAGTCTTATAAGTGTCTAATCCTACCACTGCAAGTGTAAGTCCATAGCCCCAGTCCTGGCCATCACATATGATCCTCCTCTTGGGCTCTTATGGTGGTAGTTCAGGTACTTAAACACTAGCACATATTTGTAAGCAAGAACCAAAGTGATCACAGTTTTTCAGGTATTTCCCTTTCTTGGAAAACATTTTTGTTTCCAGCGCCCCCTTTGCTAATCATCTTATTTCCTTACTTCCTAATGTGGCCATATATTTTGCGTTTTTGTCTCAGAACTGATGCATTCCTCATTTACAAACCATTTCTAGGAAATAATGAGGTGTTGTTGTAGTTCTTTTTCTGCTCACTATCTTGTTTCAATTTCTTTCTGAAATCTCCACATTTGGATTTTAATCCATTTAAAATTTTTGCCATGGAGACCTGTGAGCTACTTGTCTCCATCCTTTTGTACAATGGGAAAATTAATGTGCATTTTGGAAACAGAACCATGCTCTTGACAGCAGACAAGTTTTTGGCTGTGTGTGATTAGCTAAAGTTCAACCAGAAAGTTGTCACAAATGAAAAAACAACTATAAAATCAAGGAACACTGATAAAATCATCCTTCTAAATAAAGCACAGTAAAAACAATAAACCTCTTTCCCCTAAACACAGGACAAATCAATCAATGTGAGATAGAGAACACTCTGTGGCTCTTCCATCCAGCCTGCAGACTGAGGGGTGGCACGAGCAGGGCTTCTGCACCCTTCTCCATGCTGCTTTCACCCTAAGATGGTGGATATGATGTGTTAAAAATCTAGAAACAAAGCAACACACTTTTGAGACAATTTAATACAGGAAGTAATATAAAAGCTGGTCTTTAATTGGAGATCTCCAAAGGAAAGTGAGGAAAAATGCCCACATCACATAGGGCGAATACAGGTTTGTAAGTTTAGCATTGGAGCATAGCCTCTACTCCACCCCTGCCCTGCTTCTTCTCCCCAGGACTGGCAACAGGAGCTGGGAATTTCTTTTTGACTCTGAGACTCTTTTTTGGGATGGAGATGTATAACTCTGAGGACAATGCTCTCAGTTTTTCCAGATCCCTGGTTATGGCAAGGGAGCTTAATAAGCTCTTACAGGGACCTGAAATAGCAGATAATACAACCAGTGAGTAACCTAAACCATAATATTACCATATGGGCTTAAACTTTGGGAATATCTTTAATGCTTAGAGCTCTGCTAATTAAAGGCTGTGAGATATTCTTGTTCCTCCTAAAAACGCACATATTTAGTAGAAAACATTCTTCTCAAAGGAGTCTAGACAGTTTCTTTCCCATTTAAATTTCACATCAAACACTTTATTTCAGTCACTCAGTGAATATGCCCTAGGCAACTGAATCACAGCTAACAGCAAATTAATGACTATGATGTTGTGATTAGCAGAGAACACAGGCAACTGAGAACCTGTCCAAACATTTACTGTAGTCACAGCATTTATGCCAGCCATTATTAGGGATAAATAATGGCCACAAAGAGGACTTGATTCCACCAGGTAGACCCTTTAAAAATTGTCACTGATAGTAATATATAAATGTTGAAAATTATTTCTATTTTACCATTAAAAAAATTCTAGATGCTTACATTACTAATTAAATTACATACTACCAGAAAAAAATAGTTTCTATTACATTTCAGGAACAAGCATCATGAACAAACACACTTGACAGAGAAATTTAATATTGTATTACACAGGGGGAGCCAAAATAAAGCTTAAAGTCTGAGACTCTGATGCTGTGAGACCCTAAACCAAAATCCAACTGGGAAGAAATAATCATTTCACTTATCCATAGCAATGATTTTTTGAGGAGTTCAAATAAAAGTTTGCTTGTTCTGATGAGATCCACTGAGTAGACGTTATTTGATTTTCCAGATTCCCCAGTCTGCTGGAAGAGCAATGGGCTGAATGTGCAGTTGAGTGTCTTAGATGCTAAAGACACAATAAAAGTGAACTCACTGAGTATTTGCCAAGGCTTTTGCCTTTCATTTAATTTCCAAATGCCATCCAGTTATATGAAACCTTTAAAAGGGTTCCTTAAAGTAGAGCAAACAGGGAGGTGAGAAGTTTTTAATCTTGCATTAAAGATTTTAAATTATTTATAATCATTCTTATTTAAAACAGAGTAACTTGAACTTATGAAAAGACTCAGCACTTTAATAATAAAAAGAACCATCTGCTTCTTGTGCCTGTTCCTATAAATATTTTGTTACTAGATGACAGTGGAAAACATGAAAAGCTAATGACTGACTGACAAGTAGATAATTTAGATATTGAAATTAAAATCTAATGAAGAGCAACATCACTAATCATATGTTATCATTTTGGGAAGCTTCACATAATGATTTTCCAGTGACTCAGAAACACATCCACCCTTGTCACCAGACAGTGCAATACATTAGCAGCAAAGGGAGATCTGTGGTACAGAGCACAATCTCTTATAATTGCAATACTTACAATGTCAAATATCAAAGAGCAAGTAATAAAAACTATATTCATTGTCCAATTTGAAGCATGATCTTAAAAACACTCAAGCACGCACCCAAATATCTAGAAGACTGATTTCTAATGCATGAAATACAAGGACAATTGATTCTTAAAATTAGAGGCAGGAGGAGGAAAGCAATTGAGCTTCCAGTAACCACTTGTGGAAAGGCCTGCTTTAAAGTGTTAAATCTACTAAAGAGAAGCATTTGAGTTACAGTTTCCATTGCAAAAAGACAGAACATGTTAAACAAGACTCCTAGACTTGTATGTAGTCACCTACTGCAGAATTCTGCTTTCAAATTTCACATCTTTAGCCTAACCCTAGCCTATCTCCAGTAAATCTGGTGACATCACACAGGTATAGCACAAAACTGCCTTTTGTGATGATTTTTAAGAAGTATTCCCACTCTTCTTTTTCTCAGCGGAGCCTGCTATCAGCTGTGTAAATGTCATATCTGTAATAACAGAAAGAGAAGGTGAAGTGTGCCCATGATCTTACCTCATACTCAAAGTCCTCTGCTCTATCTGCATCAGCAGGCAGGCTGGAAAGATACTCATTGCCTTCATAAAATTCATGCTCCACTGGGTGAAGAGAATGGCAGCTATGTGGAACAAAGCAGTACAATAACAATAGATGAGAAAATATGTTTTTTTTTAAATTAAAAGGTCCCACCTCACCCCCCTCCACTGTCACCTCCTCCCCCTGCTGCCAACCCAGTCTCACTTCATAGTTTTCTCATCTCAGAAATGCTTGTCTAAATGGCTGGACAACCTGAAAGAACCAAGTACCTGAAAAGAGGCAGTGCCAAGAAGCACCACAGGCTGTTTTCCCTGAAAAGCTCATGCTCTGATTCAGTTCATTTTGCTGGATTCATCTTTAGGCATATTTACACAGGGTGATTTCTTATAAGGATCTGGTTTGAACCAAACTGCTTCACTGTGACATTTTGGATTTCTTACACCCATAAAGGTACATAACTCCAGATTCAGGTGTTGTGTCATGGCTGGGGGCAACTCACTAATTATCTGGTCACAGTCTTAATCTACAGGCCATATCAGGCTCACAAACTGCTCAAGAATTTATGTAAAATAACTTGCATTATCCTCTTGTGTTAAAGTGGTAACAACATGGTGAAGTGCACTTGAGCAACTGCACAATTACAAATGTCAGTAAACTGTACTGTTAAATGGGTTTGGAACACAAAGAATGAGGTCTTTACAACATCCTTAGACCCAAGGCTGGATCCCAACCATGTAGTATCCACGGTGGACCTATTTCAGCAGAGATTGAAAACTCTTCCCCATTCTGAGGGCACAGGAACTTCAATCACAGTAGCCCAGAGTTTAGAAATACCCAGTAAAAACTCAGAAATACATGTATCCTGTTCCTTGCTGTGCAGCAGTCAGCAGTAAGTCAAATCCATCTAGCCCAGAATTTCTAAAAATGGACCTACATCAAAGTTAAAAGTGTCATGTTCTGCATTAGCATCAATTCTGCAACTCCACACAACATGCCAGCAAATCAGTGAAAAGGCTCTAGGGCTATAATATTTTTTGGCAGGCTACAAAGGATCTGTAGGGTCATCTGAGGTCACCCACGACATGATGTTATTTATGAGGTGGGGTTAAAAGAGGAAGAACCCTACACCCTATTTATGTATAAGCACCACCTGCTGGAGTTTGCATCCAATTCAGTTTCAAAGAGAGATAATTTAATTAATATATTTTGCCATATGACAGATGAAATGGTACTTTTTGATATCTATATTTTTGGAATTGTTTTGCTTTTGATAAGGGGAACTTTATATTAAATCCCTTGTTTCCTTGATTTGTTTTTGTAAAAAAATTGGAAGAAAAGAAAGCAAGACAAGCTCTTCCTAGGTCTGAAGAAGCCTTTTTGGTACTTTGAAATACAGAAGTGTTTTTCTTCTTGACTAGGGCTTAGCTTTGGATGAACGGATACATAAACACAAAGTAAACATGTCTGTGATTCCTCCCTGTAGCCTTAATCTACAAGCAGAGTTTAGGAAAGCTGTCACTGAAGCCTGAATGGGATAGTGGTTATCAACAACATTTATTATTTATTTAGAGTGCTCCTGAGATTTTTCAGGAGAAGGCCAAAAGATCATCCCTACAATGCCTCAATCCCGCAGGTAAACAGCAGAAAAAGATAAACCATACCTATCTGAAAGTAGAAAAGGGCAGATATCTGGAACTGGTGGTGTGGAAGGCCTTAGCTTGGCCAGAGCCATGATGTGCTCAAAAGTGATGTCAGTCTGAGTGCTGGCATCCATGAGCCGAACATCCTGAGAGCCGCTGTGAGCCTTGGCAGCTGGGGCTCGTCGTAACACCTGAACTACGATGGGCTCCTTGGCATTGCGGAAAGCTTCCACGGCCTCCTCGTGAGTGGCCTTGGACAGGTCCTTCCCATTGACCTAGGGAAAACAGGGAACACAGCCAGGGTGAGAGAAAAGGCAGCATAAACACATGGGTGTAAAACATAGGGGGATGAATTATTTGTGCGGCGCATCAAGCCCCTGATGACATCGATGAGCATATTTTGGTATCCATGCAAGAGGGAAAACACAGCTGGGAGGAGAAATAAGTTCTTTAATCTTTCCCAGAAATTAGAAATGGTTTGAACTCTTCCATAACCGTCCCACCCAATGGAATCCAAACACAGTGAAACACCCCCAATATTTAGAAAGTAATTTAAATTATTTCCTCTTATCCTATTTTATTAACTTCGTAAAATACAGCTAAAATAGGAAGGGTGCCTTTAATTTTGAATTTCAGCATTTTCTGTGGTATGCAATTGTTTTAAAGGATTTCTGGCATAGCACTGTTATTAATGCAGATGTCAATAAACATGTCTCTGATGTCTAAAAAGAAACAAGGCCAATTTTCTATGTTTTGTCACTTATCTGCTATGGCCATTATACAACCATTAAGACCACAGATAGGAAGATTGAACTAGCACAGTCAGCTGCTGGTCTTTCAAGGAAGGAGAACTAACTCAATAAATAATTTGCTATGAACAGACAAATAATCAACCAGAGAAAATTACATTGCAAATGTAGCATAGCTTGGCAAAACTAAAAGACTGTGCCAAGGTTTCTCTCTGCAGCAGGCAAAGCAGCAAATTCCTCCTGGTCTAGATGAGGCCTAAAATAATGTAACTGCAAGGTTTGATTATGCTAAATTTATACAAATTCAGGTGCTTGGGGCAAGATTTGCAAGCATCAGCCCACTACAAAATGCGAAGGGTAATTGCTCACTGGCAGTCAGTAGCTAAGCCCTTGAACACAGGGCTGTGCAACATCTTTACAGAGAAAATACTATTCCACTGGTTCCAGAGCAGTGGGACCCCTGTTGACTGCTACACAGGACCTAACTGTTGTGAGCTACTGTGGAAATGAGATGATCCTGTGCTGGGGTAGAAAGGTAGGGTTTTCTAGTAAGAAATGTGACTACCTGAAGGCACCAAAACCTGCTTAAAATTTATATTCCCAGGAAAATTTCTACACTGCCAGCAAATCAGAAATAGGAGTCTGCTGCAAGGTCATGCTCAAATTATCTTCTTTGTATAGACAATGTGTCATAAAACTTCATAAAACTTAATGAACCCTCCCCAGAAATGGGACAGACCCATAAATTACTTTTCCGCAATGTTTGCAAATAGTGGTGGAAATGAAAATTTCTTTGCCACATCACTCCTTCATTCAAGAAATTCTTGGAAATTTCTTGTCAAAAAGGACAAAAGCAACCATAGTCCTATCATATTTATGTGCATGGCTAGGACACTGCTTATCATTAATTTCAAGTACATATCAAGTCAGTACATTTCCAGAGTATGTGCACAAGTACAAGGTAGCATCATCTTTCCTCTGGCCTAATTTCCAAAGAATCAGCCCTTTCCCGCCCATGTCACTCACAAGGATGTGCCAAATAAATGTAATGTGATGTAGCCACCAATGTAAAGGTCAGCTGATCTTTCTAGCTGGACCTGATGCAGTGATGAGAAGCCTACAAATTTTGAACACATTTCTGTACATATAAAAGCTCAAAACTCTTTATGCTGAGTGCCTGGGGCACCCAAAAGTACCACACCACTGCAGCCTAGACTGTGACCAGGCAAATTCAAAAGGCAGCTAGGCTGCTCACCTAAACTCAATGCATATCTCTGGTCTGTCTGATAACTGAAGCAAAAAAAGTAAGATTTAATGTTATAGTTTTATCATTTAGACTATCATCCATAAAATCATAACTAATTATAACATAATTTACGTCGGAAAATATCAGTTGTATCTAAGAGGAAAAGCCAGAGCTGTCAAATAAAAAAATAAGTTATAAGAAAACCAAAGAAATTTCCCCCAGCAGAAAACTTCTGCAAGCCCTCCCTGCACAAGTGACACTGCCAGGGTGTTCAGACTCAGCGCCATCTAATGGAGGCAATTCGAGACAAAGCTTCAAGCCTGGGTCTTCCTGACACTCTTCAGTCTCTGCTTCATTCTTGTTTCTAACTCAGATCCTATCAAGGTCACAGTTTTCCAGTGTCTGTGATTTTTGTAAAAAGAGTGGCCTATAGGCTGTCTGACGGACGCTCATACCTAAGGCCCTACTAATAAAAAAATTATTTTCCTGGTTCCCTAGTCCCTTTCAATACTTTTTCAGCTTCAGACAACTATATGGTGTTTCTCCTAAAAGTGCATGTTTGGGAATAAATACCACATAGCAATGTATCAATTCTTTTCCTCTATTCAAGTATAAAACACACAATCCTTCTGTATCCCAGCTGAACCATGTGGATATTGGCACAAGATAACCATTTGATCACAGATCCACATCAACAATCTAAAAGACATTTGGATAGCATACAAAACACTTTTTTTTTTTTGAAAACCAGAAGCTCTGTCTATTCACATCAGTCTACACTTATCACTTATTCTGAGGAAATAGACATAAATTCACAAAATTGCCATTTACATGCAAATTTTATTTCTAAATAATAATAATATTTTAAAATCACATGAATGTGAAAAATCACAAAAGATACACATTTTCATTTATCCTGGGAACCTATGTCTGACCTCTATTTTCATTTAAATGCCTATTTAATTTGATGACTTTAAACACATTCTCTCCTTTATTTGGTTTCTTATGAAACACAAGCACAGTGGACCCAATACTTGTTTAAATTGTCACTTGAAGTTCATCAACACACTCTGTCGATCTGCACAGAGGTCACATAATTTACAAATGCCTCCTTTTTCAGAAGAAAATCTATAGCTGAATTACTCTATGCTGGCAGCTGTCCTGCCCACTTGGGGCGGAGGAGAATTTTTTAAAACCCTGAAGCCAGTACTACATATGGGGCTGGAAGCACTTTCCCTGCAGGTTCTTTAAGGATCTTCTTCCTGCATTATCCCCCAACTTAACTCTCACATACAGTTACCCTGGGAGTTAAAGACAGCTGAGCACTTATTTACAACAAGCCATTTACAGGTTCTTAGTGGACGATTAAATAAATTCCTCGCCTCTGAAAGGTTACTTTCAGTGGAATCCAGGGTACTATTTTAAGTGGATAGAGAAATCAGTCACTTTTAACAGTCAACACAAAGACAAGGGAATACATTTGTTGTAGCAGATGGGCTAATTAATCCACAAGCTAGTTGTGAATGTTAAGTAAAGAATATATCTTTTCTCATGTAAACCATCCTCCTGCCCTCTTTGATTAAGCTTTTGTTTAATGAAAGCTCTCTCCCCCATCCCCGGCTATTGGACACACTGCAAAGTCTGGGCCACTTGTCAACATCTCCCCCAGAGTGACTAGTGGCTACTGCCTGGATCCTTGCCATCCCCTTTGGATTCTTGCTCTAAACCCAGCCACATGCAAAACTTCATCAGCATCAGAAAATAAACAAGGAAATGGTTTTGTCTTCCATGCAAACATCAACTGACATTGGCCAACTGCCACTTCTAATGCCAGCACCAGTGCACACAGGCTGTTCCCACACAGGGAGGTGGGCAGCAGAGAAGGACAGGACTGAATACCAAAACAGTGACTATGAGATATGTAGAAAAATGGTTGTTAGATTATCTTAATGTTATGAGTGCTAAAGAAAAGGTGAAGAAAAAATCAGTCCTTCAATGAAGACTGCTTCCAGGACTTAAGTGACTGTGACTGAAAATTTAAACTGCCTTGTCTGTCTTCTAACACTTTTCTGCTCTTGATCTTGATTTAATGCTGGGCAGAATTTTTGAAAGAAAAGAGCCAGAAACGTAAATGTTTTCAGTAGTCTTTACTTTTTCCATATTAAGAGAAAAAGGAAAATAGCAGAAAAAAGGGAAAAAAAGGAAAAAGTATGTATAGTCATGTGAATACAATCATCACAAAATCATAAGCAGCTCATGAGATAACCTCCTACCCTCAGCAAATATCTGGCATATGCAAGTTTAAATTTAAGATCACCTCTGCTGAAGTAAAATCCTTTGGGACACTTCATTTATTCAGTAGAGGCAATGGGAAGAATAACTGAAGCGTTCTGCAAGAGCAGAGATGTCTAGACACACAGCTTTCCTAGCTAAATGACAGAGATGCTGTCTGACATGATGATGGAGTTCACACAAGGCTCACTGTCCTAGGAGATTTCAACACCCATGCAGAAGATGCCCCTGACCTGACAGGTGCTAAATCTGCTCTCATCACAGCAGTCTCCTCACCTTCAGTCTCTCACCCTAAATACACCCAGGCTACCATTCCCTGGGTGCATCCTTGGACAGCAGACTGGCACAAAGATCAAACACCGTCCTTAAGTTTGACCAGTCCTTCTTTAGGACAGGAATTTGAGCCCTTCCTAACTGCAGGCAACAGAGAAAAAAGAACAAAACCATCTCAGCTTCCTTCCTTATTTACAGCTTTTGGCATACAGAAACTCTAGAAAACTTTTGCTGCTGAGGGCCAACAGCTGCGAGGCTCCCCGGGCAGGACAGGTTGGCACTGCACATGTCACAGTGCCAGCCTGTCAGCTGCTCCCAGTGACACCCGTGCTGCTGAGGACACTGAGTCTTCTGCTAACACTCGTGTGATAGCTCAGCTACAGGAAGGGCATTTGACACACTGACATTTTAGGTTACAGTTTAGTACTAAGCCGCATTTCTTCAGCAAGTTAATCTGAAAGACAGCAAATTCAGCCATTATCCAATACCACTATCTCAGTCAGAGTTCATGCAAGCTCAGTAAAGGCACAACTTCTATTATGCTGGTTAATGACATTTTCTCTTCCTTGGCCAGGTGAGTTAAGCGACTCTTGTTCCAATTTGATCCTTTGCTGCCCTGACTGTGAAATCTTGTCATCTTTCCTAAAAGCTACACAAGCTGCTGAACATGCAGGTTCTGGCTGCTTCCCTCAAGCTGAACCACAGGCTTATAACAAGAATTACATCTCTATTACCTGTAGAGCTGAGGTTTGTGCTGTTTGATAGCTGGTTTGTATAGGTGGTTCAACAATACTGGATAGGCTCAGTACTGCAGCCTTCCGCGCATCTCTGTGTGTAACCAGCACACCACCTCTATTTTCCAGTAATTAGCAGAAATCTACTGTGGCTGAAAAGCCAGTGGGTAAGTCTTTATCTGAGCAAGACAAAACAAAGGTTACAAAAACTGGGAAAACATAAAAATGTACCTATTTCCAGTCTGTAAAATTTCCTCTCAGAGCGAGACAACCCAGTGATTTCTAGACAATTTTGATAATTTTAAACAGCAATTGCCAGAAGAAAAGCACCCTCCTTTCAACTGACCTCAAGATGATGCTTCATTTTGTCAGAGTTGTTCACTGAGATCAGTGCATCCGAGGGCAGGTCTGACAGCTAGAATTTCTCTCTATGATGGACAGACATGACATATTTTGGAAAGACTCCAGCAAAAAGCTGGACACTGCCTGGAAGTATTGCCCAACAAGATGTCCTAGGGAATTCAGAAGATTTTCAAACTGGAATGGAAAAAATTGTCCCAGGCAGATGTACAAAGAATGGACAAATAGTCCTCATCACATCTGCAGTTAATACAGCAAACTAGTGAGCAAGGTAACTAATACCTTGTGCTTGTGAAACTTTGGTTCTCCAACAAATAGAAACTCAGTATCTTTTTTCTTTGTGATTTTGCCTTCTCTACTCAGTCACCTCTAAATAAAACAAAAGCACTGCTAGAAGCATCTCCCAAAATTGTGTGCAGAATCATGCTCCATGTTTTGAAAAAACATTCAAGTCTGTTGTAAGCAAAGCAATCATTGAAGATCCCCCCAACTTTGGGAGAAGGTTTTGGGGTTTTAAATCCCAAACGTATCGACTGCCTAAATGCATTTATGGTATTGAGTACAAGAAATTGATTGTGTTTTAGGTGCGTGCCTGCAGCCTGCTTCTAGCTGGCTGGGTGAGGTACAGTGATCATTCAGTACAAATGCCTTTGAGCATTTCAATCTCCCTAACACTGCAAGGGACATTTCCATTCCTAAAGACTGTTTGTGGTTCTGGGCCCTCACCTTGGGACATCTCTTAAAAACGACTTGGATGCTACAATTCTCATCTCTAGGATAACTATCACTGCTCCAACAAGTTTTAAATCATTACTCAGCAGCTTTAATTTGTAGCCAAAATGCAAACTTAATTTCTGCATTTCATAACATGAAGCTTGGCAGTCGCTGCAACTGGAGAATATTTCCTCCAAATCATCACTGTCTTTTAGAACAATGCACATCTCACAAAGATCCTTTCAAGTCCTTTAATGCTGATGTCCAACAACATCAGAACAGCTCAGAAAGTTCAGCTCAAAAAGTACAAGAGCTCAGAAAAAATTCATTTAAGTTTTAAAAGAGTGAACATAATAATTATCTGCAATTCTCTTGGTTTGTGTTATCTGCATTTGCCGTGTGAGTGAAATGAAATCACCAAATTAAATTCAAGAATTACTGCATTAGTTTCAGATTGAGCTGCCTGGAGACAACTGCTGGTAGACAAGTATTTGTGATCAACTGCTGTTGTCTTTTTCCAACTCCCTTAATCTACCCAGCAGACCTGTGATTAGCTGCAATCACTATCTTTCTTGCATGCTCTTCCAGTTTGTATTCCCATCCTCATTCCTCCTTCCCTTTGCTGCCTCTGTTCTCTCTCTTAGTCTGTTGGCTCTTCTCACTCTGCCTTTTTCTTTCAGGGCAGGCCCTTCTTTACTCCCTAGGACTCTCACGCCTGCTGATTCCCAAACCTGCCATCTTTCCTTTCCTGAACTCTTCTCTACAAAGACCTCCCACTGCCCTCTCACTGAACCTGTCCCCTCCCCACAGGCTGGGAACTTGTCATCCTCCCAGGGTGACAGCTGGAAAGCTGAGCACTCATGAGGTCTGCCTTCACCAGCACCTCCTGGTACCAACACGAATGCTCAGCTAACCCAGATGGTAGTGTTGCAAGGCTGGGGTATATTTACTATGCAAATTGCTTTTAATATTGACAAACAGTTTTTTTGATGATATTAAGATTCTGCCTGAGGGCAATAAAGACTAAACTAGCTGTGGCATGCATAAAATACGTGTGTTACTTCTTGATATAATTAGGACATCATTCATTACATTAATCATTGCAAACTTTTTCTGTTTGGGGATAGGGCATTGAATAAATCTCTCAAGAGATCTACCACATGCAGTAATCCTTTGATGATGGGAAAAATACAATCAAAGGCCAGCCTGTGTGCTCAGAACGAACATTTTTTATCTCTAAGCCTTTGCACTGAATGCTATAGTCTTCTGTGAACTTCATGGTGTCTCTGCTCCACCACAAGCTCACTCTCCAATTTCACTTACAAGATATGTACTTTTCTCAGAGAAGAGGCTCTTCAAAAGGTAACTGCCATTAAAGTTTTAGGAGACCAAATTAATGACATTCTTTAATCATCTGCAGTTCCCAAAGAATAATGGAAGAGGCTGAATGGCAGATTTTAGGACTCTAAATAACATGTAGTCACTTTTTTCCTTTTAGGGAGTCATACTCCACATTTCACTAACAGAAAAAAACCCCAGTCACGGCTGGCATCGCCACATGAATGTTACACTTATCACTGTCATAACAATTCATCCACACACAGACGACTGAAACTCCTGGTCTCCTCTGAACCGAGTAGTTTAAAAAGATAGATGGCTGCCTTCTGGCTAATTGTGGGAGTTCTTTCATTACTATAAAAAGACTTATTATATCTCAAGTGACTTTATAAGCAGTGAATAATGAGTCTTAAAGTCTTTGGAAAAGACTCCGCTGATCAAATGCTGGGATAACTTATGGGCACAGTGACCTTTTCCTCAGTAAGATACTTCAAACTGCTGCTGTTGGCCCATTATTAAAACTTCCCATTTAAGGCATGCAGTTAAGTCCAAGGCAGACTTTATTTTTTTTATTTTTAAATTCAATTTAAGGTAGCACAGCAAGACCTGTATCTCCCCCAGCGTGGAGGACTAACTCCTGGCCGCTCCAGCTGTGCAGGAGCAGGACAGATGGCTGTGGAAGTGCAGGCAGCTGGCTGGATCTCACCACCCTGCTTCTGACAGCACTGCTGGCACCAGGAGCCTGCATCCCATGTGCCACAGCGCTCCTCACCCCTGCCAGGGAGCTCCTTCCAGCCAGCATGTTCACCAGCAAGCACAAGAACACGGGGCCAGCTCCTGCGTCCCTGCAGGGGGGAGCAGCCCATCGCCTCCAGCTGACCCGGACAGCTGAGCTTGGCCCGGCCAGGAGGGTGCTCCGAGTGCCAGCACTGCACACTGCAAAACTGCAGAGACATTAAACCCAACAGCACAGCCCTGAGCCTGGTCTCCACGCTGGCTGATACCCTGGTCAGTTCCTGGGCTCTGCCACACATCTAGCACAACACAATGCCCCACTGGGGCGCCACACACACGAGGTGCTAAGGTTAGAGTGACCCCTAAATGCACCTGCACTCACTTTTTTAATGAAGGTACAACAGACTATCTCTGTTTTAATATTAATGTCTTATTGAGCATTTGTTTTAATTTTATCTTGAAGAAACAGAAAAGGTTCCTCCTCTTTGGAAGCAAAATTTGTAGAGTCTCTTTCATTATTTTCTCATTCTTCTCTCATGCTGTCTTGAAACTAATCTGACACTGTTGTTCTCCATTGATTTTTATGGCTTTACTCCAGAACAAGCATATTGGTAAATTATTTTGGCATAACAGTACTTTCAAAAATTCATTCCAACGTTTTACAGGACTAAATATTTAAAAAATAATTTAGACAAGCTCACATGTATTTAGATTTTCTCAGTAATATGGACTGACAAAGCGACAGATACATTAACTTCATCCTGCCTCTGGAACATGGTAACTTCCTAGACCTCTTTTTCAAAGATGAAAATGAATTCAGAGAAACAACTCACTTGATAAAACAATGCAAGTAATGGCGCCTTACCTGCTATTCAAAAGTTCATCAGATGCTTTTGTACCAGAAAGTTCCCCATAGCTTTTAGGAAGGCTTAGCAATAATTTTTATTGAACATTGAGAAAGCAGCTGTAAACTTGTAGGTACACACAATGAACACAAAAGAAACTACGTGCAGAGGCATAGAAAAGGAATCTGATGAAACATAATTGTGACTGTTTCTTCCCTTTTGTTTCTCTCTCCCCTACTTTGATCCTCTTTTAAAGACTATTTATTCATGTAGGATTACTTCAGTTTTCTACTGAGTGATGAGGGCTTGCTGCGCTGACACAGAAATATTTTAAGTTGCTTCTTCCTAAAGTTTATTTGTTGCATTCCTTCTTAGCAGAAAAAAAATTGTAAAGGATGTGAATATTAGTACCAGCTTAATTCTATCTTATTTAGACAGCACCATGACTGTGTACACATTTTCTGTACTAAGAGCTGCAGCTCCTTTCCTGCTAAAAATCAATTACAGCTGCTATTTCTGTCCCTGTGTTTCCAACTCTATTCCTCCTTCTGAAGCCTTGTTCCTTCCTCTCTCCCTATCTCTGCCTTCCTTCACCACTTCCTTCCTGTGTTTTATTTCAGTTGCCTCTTTGGCTTCCCTCCCATATTTTTCACTCACTCCTTTGACTCCCTTTATTTTCTGGGATTTGGTCTCTGCAGTGGTAGAAGCAGCAGCAACTGCTCTTGTATGGCTTTACTATTTAACACCTGCAAAGGGAATCTCTCCCTGAATGAAGTCTACAGGATGTCCCTTCCTACAGGCTTTAGGAGAGAATGAAGTAGCTGACTCATTCCTCCAATGGACTCTCAAAAAATCAGCAAGGGCATTTTCTGAGGAACTTTATGTAATGCTCATCAATTTTCTTTTCCCAGGCAATTCCAGGTGTATTGCAAGGATATCAGAGCTGCAATTCCAGCTCTCCAAGGCACATCAAGGCTGTTAAGGCTCAAATGGCTGAAAAATACATCAGTGAGCTTATGCACTGCTGGTAGCCAAGGCTGTGCTGCTGACTGGTCATTGAATATGTTGCAACATTGCCTTGCAATATCACAAATATCACTGGAATACAAACAGATTTTGAAGAATCTCTTGTGTTAACTCTTCAGGAAAAAAACAGGCCTTTGGACACATGTGGGCAGTTCTTGTTGGTTTCAATTGCCATGCACCTACATCAGATGGGGTGAAGTTTAGCACACAGAGCAGAAAAGACCTTTAATTATCAGGAACAGACTAATTCTTTCTGCTCAGAGAAACAGAATTGTACTCTAATATGAAATGAAATTATCTGACACGCTTTTGATTATCTTAAAAGCAGCATGAGCAACTTAATTAAAACACCAAAAAGAATATGGCAACCTACTATACTTATGTATTTGGAAAAAAACTGCCTAGGGGAGGATTGTCTTTGGCTGTATAGTATCAAGCACCAGAGAGCTCCAGAGTAAGTAGGGCCTTCTAGATATTGCTGTAGTAAAAATAATGATTATACATCTGTGCTGAGAATTTAGACAATGAATTATAAGGGGACATGAATTAAAATAGACATGCTTTAAAATAAAGTTTATGGCCTAGACAATGAAAATACTTTAATCATGGCACACTGGGGGATATCAAGACAAGGGCAGTGTCATCTTTGTTTTGTCTCAGGAAGAAAGTCCTTTTAAAAATGAGCATTTCTTTTTGCAGTTTATATGACATTTCATATCATAAAAAGATAGATATCACTGAAAGAAGAAATAAGACCCCTTATTTTTTACATTATATATCAGAAAAGATGTGTTAGGTGCACACGAATTCCTGATGGCAATATACAGATTATATACAGAGGATAATTTATAAAGGGAGATATAAATTCTGTATGTGCTTGTAATAGAATTATTAAGAGTAGACTATCTAGGAATGCTTTTAGTAAGTAATAAAAGTGTTTGTAAAAACAAAATTCCTGACCTAATGAAGACATTTCACCAAAATCAACAACATTGAAATGCTTCTCGGTTGAACTTCTTAACTAAACCTCACGGATTTTCAGATGTCCTATTTGTCATCTTACCATGACTCCTGCATTGAAGTGTTTGTTTACACTAACTTTGGCAACTTTCTTCAGCAGGAGGCAAGGAACTGTGGTAAAATAAGAAATATCTATGCTGTGCACAAGCATGGACTAGGAGAGGAGTGGCTGATGAGCAGCCCAGCTGAAGGGACCTGGGCATGCTGGCTGACAGCAGGCTCAGGGAGAGTCAGCATTGTGCCAAGAGGGCAAACCCCATCCTGGGGGGCCTCAAACACAGCATCACCAGCCTGTCAAGGGTCGTGATTATCCTGCTGTATTCAGAGCTGGTGCAGCCTCACCTGGGTACCTGTGTGCAGTTCTGGGACCCAGCATTTGAAAAGGATGTGAAGGTACTTGCATGTGCTGCAGGATAGCAAAAAGGTGGTGAAAGTGCTGGAAGAAATGTGCTATGAGAAGCAGTTTTGGAGAAAAGGAGGATGAGTGCCAACCTCATTGCTCTCTACAGCTCCCTGAGAAGGGGAAGTGGACAGGGCAGAGTTCATCTCCCTCACAGGCAGTGGCAGGACACATGGCAACAGTGCAAAGCTGCACCATGGGAGGTTTCTTTCCTGAGATGGTGGTCAGACACAGGAACAGGCTTCCTAAAGAGGTGTGGCATGCCCCATGCCTGTCCACATTTAGGAAACATTTGAGGAATGCCCTTAACAACATGCTTAAATTTTTGGTCAGCCCTGAAACAGTCAGGCAGTTGGGCGAGATGATCATAGTAGGTCCCTTCAAGCTGTAAATATTTATTCTATTCTAGTCTATTCTCACAGAAACAAAAAATGATGTTGCAACATCACAGCTTGTAAAATTTTTGTTCTTTAAATAGGAGGCAGGCAGGGAGCAGCATAAGCTTGCAACTGGATCGATAAATTGTAGTGAAGTGCAAATTTCAACCAAGTCCTGTGTGTTCTAACAGCTCAGATGTACTTGGATTCAAAAGCTTCTTCTTGGCTTATTTGTTGAAAAGGTTATGTTTTAGAATGGCTCAGTTGACAAAAAGTGTATTTTCCCCCTTAAATTTAAAGTCAAGTGGACTCCTGTTTCAAAACCCACATCATGTACGACTGGAGAGCAGCTTTCTTGTTACTGCTGATAGATATATTCTTTAAGAAAACCGTGTTTCTTTAAACTTTCATGGTAAGCTGGCTTTACAAGCTAGTAAAGCAAAATGTCACAGCATAAAGTTATTGGTGAAAAGAACCGCATCTGCAAAGCAGAGACTTCCAATAAATTGAGAAATGTCTGAAGCCAAAATGGCAGGGCAAAATTTAAACAAACCTTCCCCACCTAAGGAGAGGCAGACAGGCATAAACCATTCCCAGCAATCAATTCTGCTATTTGAATTCATCCTGACACTTGTTGGGCTCGGTTGCTGATGTGGAACCATGGCAGAAAGGCCAGGCCACCGGGGAAATTTGGCCAGCCTCCACATCTGAGAGTGAACCACCCGACTGCAGGTCTCCAACCCTTCTATTGCTTTTCTTTGTGTTCCAAGCATAAACTGCTTTGTCCACTGTGTTTCAGGTCTGCCACAATAAAGAAAATTCTTCATTCACTGTTCATATAAGAGATGGGAAATACTGGAATAGTAAGGTTGCTTTTCAGGCAGACAGTTTAAAAATAAACCTGTCAAGTTAATGTTAATGATTCTGTTTCTCACTCTGGCTACTTTGCAGTTAATTATTGATATTGTTAGACAACAAAGAAAACATCTGAGAAAAGGAACTGCAGGTTTCTAATTTGTGAAAATTCTGTGAAAATTCAATATTTACATACATTGGAGACAAATCTGCTCTTAATGGAGATTCTCAGAGATTTTTGTGGGAAAGAATTTGCATACTGGCCCTTAGTGCCTTCATTAATACCAAACAGAAATATCATCACACTCTTGAGTTGTTAGTGCCTAAATCTCACCAAATCACAGTTAAGGTAGCCAGTGCTCACAGATACTCAGAACATACATTTTTTTCCTTGCTCCTACCCCTCCAAACCCTAGCCTTAGAACAGCCCAGAAACTGTGAGGTCAGGCACCCAGCCATGCAATCTTGATCTCCAGCTTCCCCCTGTGGACGTCTCAGTCAGTGGGAATAAGCTGCAGGGCAGCCATCACATCCTGTACATCACACAGCTCTCCTGAGCGAGAGGGATTACCTGGAGCAGATTGTGATACTGTGATCTCAGAGGGCAGTGCCATCCCATCTGACATCCTCATGCATGATCAGCAGCCAAGGTGCACAGGTACCAAAAGTTATTGGTGTCTTCATTTCAGCCTGAATTACTTGGGTAGGAGGAGGCACAGGCTCCCTCAAGGCCTGCCAGCAGGAGATGCATGTGGTCCATGGGGCAAGCCAAGAGCCACTGTGCCCAACAGGTTGGAAGCAAACTCAAAAGGTGCTTTTGGAGCTGCCATCAAAGCTTTGCAGGTAAGCAGACATGTCTCCCCTATGCTTCTATTCCAGGCCCAGGACGGTCAGACTTCTTAAAAAGCTAAGTCAACTAATAGAACACAATACTTACCCTCTCCCTTAAAAAATGAGGACAGTATAGATAAGGAGCAGTAGCAGCTGCATATTGACACATTAGCCTAACAAATAAGTTATTTGTCTGGAAAAAAACTGGACAAAAGGAACTCAGCATAACTGTATGAAATCACACCTTTCTCTCTGCAAGGCAGTCTTTTCATCAGGTTACTGAACATTCTGAAATGTAAGAAATTACACATTGCTTTCTGAAGCTTTAATTTAAAATATAATCTAACCACTTATCAAATAGGGCTGGGTTTAAGGAGTTAAGTATGTGGTTAGATGGAGGTTACTCTTCTGAAATGCTTACACCATCCCAGTCCAATAGGTACAACAGCTATGTTTTGAAATCTCCCAGTAGTGGAACAAACTGGAGAAATAATGGGTCTAGTCTGAGCCTCTTTATTCTCATTACTGCACTCTGATTACTGTACTTCCATAAAACATGGCATGTCTCATCCTCATTATGGCATGTCTCTTTTTTTCTCCACCTTCTAGCTTCACCATTTAGCCTTCTCCCCTCCTCCTCTCCTTTTTCCCCCAGGGTTCCCACGTAAACCTCCCAGTCCTGCTGAAGCCATCTGTATTTTAAAAGACATTAAGCATGTCATTAGGAATTGGCAGGTGAAGTTTGCTGATATTTCCACAAATGTCACCAATAAAAGTATTAAATAAGATCACTGCAAAGACAAACTCTTCTGGAGTCCCAGCAGTAACCTCTCCTCAGCCTTTCAATTTCCCTTTTAGCACTACATGTAGTTAGACACACCTGCAGAGTCAGCTCCAGGTCCTCCTTCCACCCACTTAGATCTAAGTGCTTCTCTTCCAATTTAGCTAGTATTTTTCTTTATAGTATCAGAGCAGATATTTTTGTTTATCTTAGTCCAGATAAAGGGGACCTACCACAGACTCTTCATCAAGATAAGGCATTTGCTAATCAAAAAGACTATCATGCTAGCCTGGCTTTGCAACCTGCTTAGTCTGTGATTCATTATGCTGCACATACCCTTTGCCTTCCCTAAGTGCAATCATCCTTTTCTTCAAATTGTACTTTAACACCTTCACACTATGTATTCTGAACCTAAAGACTGGCAAATCCCATAATGATACGAAGCACAGGTATACAATTTAATTTTATTCCATGAGCTCCTCCATGCTAGACTAGATTAACAAATCTTCCTATTTGTCCTTGCTACTGCTCTCTCAACACTTGAGAATCTCTTGCCTCATAGTTTTTTTTGCCAGTATAACTACCTCTGGAGGTTACCCGAAAAATTGAATCACTGAAAGATCCTGCTTTGAAAATCATCCCTATTAAAATGTTAGTGTTATTTATCCTACAGACAATTGCCTTCTCCTTCCACATTATCCATGTTTCCCTCAAATCCTCTCTCCTACCCCTTCACTCTTCAGGTGCTTTTCCCACACACTCAAAACATGTACCTGTGCAAATCTTTCTGAGAGGTTTTAAACCTTTCTGCTTGACACATATTGTAACTCCCCAAAAGGTAGAAAATCTTCAAAATGTTCAGACTGTGATAAAATGACTGCTTTCCTGGACACGAGGCACAGGGAATATGCAGTAGAGCCAGCCAGGTCCTCAGGTTGAAAAGGAGGACAGGAATGGCTCTTTAGTACTAAATAACTCACATTTGTGTGAATATGCTTTCAATTTACTAAATGACATTACCTCGGTTTTGGAGGTCTCTCAAAGGAAAAAAAATCAGATATGAAAATAAAATCAGTGAAAGTCAGGGAGAGAACAACTCAAAATACTGAAAAATTATAAAGATTTACTATTACGACATTTGTTAATCCAGGGAGAACACCTCTATTAATAGATAGCAATATTCAGGGTGTTGTAAACCTATTTCCCAGGATGAGGTCTGATTTATAGTCTTGGACAGAAATTATTCTTCTCATGTCTTACAAAAACAGAAAAAATCTTTCACTCAGCATGGTTTCAAGCTACACAAGTACAACACAGCGGAGACTCTGCTGCCTCTTGATGCCTTCTGTGTTGGTGTAAGTTAGCTCAAAGATGGCTTTATTTTTTAGAGTGATATTTTACAGACTGTTAATCCAGAAAGTGGATGATTGCCTTTGGGTATTTTGTGAAAAAATAAAATAGAAATCAATTGAGGTATTTCATTTATTACATCTGTTGCTGTGCATGGGCAATAATTTTTTTTCTCCCATAATGTATTAGTCTTCTCTGCACTAGAACTTCCTGAAGCAGCCTCACTAACATAGTTCACTCTAACTCCCTTAGAGCCTGTCTTGTCAATTATCTGTGAATTTAGAAAGACTTACACAAAGATCATAATGAACTGGGTTTGAAAGAGACTGTAAAGGTGAAAGGTACTGAATACTGAAGTTTGGAACAGCTATGATGTAGATATGTCTTGTGCCAGGTCTTGCATTCAGACAACATATGCTTTTTCATTTAAAAGTTATGTTAAAAAAGGTGGAAGCAGAGCTGTGAATTGGATGGGGCAGAACTGGGAATGTCTGAGTTCTCCCTTTATCACTGGCATAGCCCTGTTGTACAGTAACTTAACCTTGCTTAACTGCATTTTAATACTTTGCTGTATTTTAAATTTCTCCCTGCCTGCTGCTATGCTGAAGATAGTTGACTTCTACTCTGACTTCAGTAATAAATGGTTTATTTTTTTTTTCAATCTAGAATATAATTATTTTTCCATATTTGCAGACAACCATCCCCAAACATGATGTATGCTTCTTGCATCACACCTCAGAAATGCAGTGTGACTGAGCTCATGTTTGCAAAGCACTTCTGAACCTCAAAAAAGAGCACATTCACAAAGCAAATTGTAATAAGGACAGATGTCAAAATTTGATAACAGCTGCAGCAACATCACAAAGCAAAACCAGGCAAAAGTCATGACTGATATCTGACCCTCATTCATGTATCTCCAAATGCCACCAGTGTTTAAGACTGGTACCAAGAGGGGAATCACAGGAGTGTTAGGAGAAATAGGACAGTCTTTGTGCCAGCATATCTGGATTTCCAATCTTTTTGACAGCCGAAGGACTCCATTTAAGGTCTGCAGTTTAGCTGGCAGATGCAGATGTAAATGGCTTGCAGGTAGAGCTCCTGGAAAATGTGATGACTGCAAAGAACAGCTCCCACTGCGAGCCCTGTGCCTGGCTCCATCCAGCTCTGCCTCTGGCACATTGCTTGGCAGCAGGCTGGCACCAACACCAGATCTGCCCTCAGGTTTCTGCCTCTCAGCTTCAGGAACACAGTGGATACAGGCACAGTTAACCACAAAACTGGGGTCTCTGTGTACAGCTGGGTCAGGACACTGCTACACCGCATCGCTTTTAACTTGTGACGTGTAGCATATGCCTGTTTGTGCCTGGAGTCTGTTCTTTGTCAGATGGTATGAGAGAGGCTTTTAAACCACCATTCACAGGATGTTTGACACATTCAGAAATTCCCTTCTGTGTCAAAATAGTAAAGTGGAGAAGTCCTCAGGATAAATAGAAAAAACTAGAATATATGTAGTTGTATACACTGATTAGCCCCCTGGAATGCACATTTAACAAGGATGGTGAATGCAAAATTAATCTTAAGTTAAGAAAAAAAAAAAAAGTTTTCTGAAAAAAAGCTAGAGGGGTATTTGATAGGAGGCCAGAGTATTGTTGCCTGAAGTAGAATGATATTTACAGACCAAAATGTGCAAAACTGGAACATTGTTTTTGTCAAGTACAAATTAGGCTAATGTACCATTAAGAGCTAGAGGCTCATATACATTAAAATCATGAGGTTAGAACACAGACTGTGCTATGACAAACTAACTGTGCAGATATGATAGGGATGATCCAGCATCCAGCTAGGATCTTGGAAAGCAACTTGCTGCTTCTCCTGTGGCACATTTAGGATGAGCCTTCTGAATACTAATATTACACCAAGCCAAGATACTCTTCCATTTTTGTGAAAAGAATTAACAGTTGGTAAAAAGGAACAAAAAGATATGGAGTATAATGAGAGGTGAGGCACTACTTCTGGAGCCAGTATATATCATTTTGTTATGATGAACAGCTCTTCCCTACAACAGATCTTGTATTCCTAACCTTGTAGCAGCTTCTTGAAGCCACAGAGAGGAATTAGAGGAATCTTGAAGCCATAGAGAAGGAAAAAGAAGGATTAAGATGGAAAAGAAGATTATATCCCAGAATCATAAACTCAACTTTAGTCAGACATGGAGATTGTCTTTACATTGTTTTTCTCCACTTGCAGCTACAAATTAAAATTTTCTTCCATGCTGACTTTGCCTACTTCCCTTGTAATGCCTCTCTGACCTTTTTGATAATAGATATTTTCAGTATTAAAAAATCACTTGCAACTTTGCCCCATCTCATTAGTGGGAAGCTACAGGAAAAAAACAACTGAAAATTAAAATAAACTATGAACATCAAAGCAAAAGACTTAACTGTGGCTCACACACCTTGTGAAAAGTGAGCACACCCACCTGAGGCGCATGGTCTGATACAATGGCTGGAATGGCGACCAGGAACAGACAACCTGACGAGACCCTCCAGGCCCCGGAGGGCTGAGGCCTCTGTGGGACCTGCTCTAACCACAGGGCCATGAGGCAGTGTGCTCTGGGCAGCTCTGCTGCCACCAGAGGAAAAGGACAAATGGCTGGTGAGTGACATGAGATGAGCAAAGTGAGAGACACCGCTCTGAGCAAAGTGCCCTTGGGTGTGTGTGCCCTAATTGCCTCCTGGCTCCCCACCAGGACCTGTGGGGCTGCCTTTCCTGTCTCTGGAATGACAGGTGCTCCAGCCAGCGACAATGCAGCCCTGACCAAACACCAGACTTCCTTTGTTTAACTTATCCCTACTGTGACATAAAGGGTCTGTGACCCCCCTGCATGACCAAGAAAAGCATGGAATTGCCAAAAATCACAGGCTTTTCTACTTTAAAGGACAAGCTGTCCCATCTAAGGAATGTTTTACCATCTACAAATTAATCCCTCAAAGATTTTTGCTGAAAATTCAGCAGGAATGAGAAAGAGCAATTTCAAGAATACTGATGTCAGACAAAAAAACAAACCCTGTGGATTTTTGTAGGAGCTCTTTGCTTTCTCAGTACCATTGGAAAACTCAGCCCTAACTTTTTCTCATAAATCATGAAAGAAAACATAGCCCCAAGCCACCTCCCAGCCACACAACAGTCAGTTCAACAAAACAGGAGTGGGATGCAAACTGCCAGACAGCACAGAGAGATTCCCAAGCTTTTGAGGACAGCCAACAAGAGCCTGTACCTCTAGAAACAAAGACAAGCTGCACACTGAAAAGCAAACACTTCCATCTCTGTAAGTCTCTGCTGCTGCTTTTTTTACCATGCGTCGTTGCTACGCTGTTTTCCACATTTGCTTCATCAAAACAATTATCATCTGCAGCCTTTCGAAATTATTTTCCAAAGATAAAACAATTATGTCAAGGACTAGTAAAAGCTCTTCACTGTTCCATATCTGCACAAATTACCTTGTATTTCAGATGATTTTATGTACATTTAATCACTACAGATTAATTAGATGGCATACAGCAACCAGCAAAACTGAAGAGCTAACTTCAGTTTAAGTACACATGCAGCTAACTTGTGGCTTTTTAGAACAATTTTAATTAAAAGTTCTAGAAAAACCATCCAGCTGAAAACATTGGGAGCTTGGGATGGGCTTAGCATAGCTAATAATTTTATATTTAATCAAAGCAGCCTTTGGCTGTAATAAAAATCTATTTTCCTCTGGTAATAAATGGAGTAATTCTGTGAAACAGAATACATAATTTACAAAATTTTGTATGTACAGAAGATCCATGCAGAAAAGAGATCATTGCAATCCCAACCTTCAGAGAGCAGGTTGCTTTCCTTTTAAATATGTAAGACTATTTTGAAATCAGCTTTAAATATTATGCCATAACAGCAATTTCTGAAAAAGATGACCCAAAGTGCCTTGGGTTCCTCCAGAAGAGGGAAAATAATCTAAAGTGACAGTAATTTTGAATGAGGCTGACTTTTCCAATGAACCATGGAGAGAATGCAAGAAATGTCCCAAGGCTCAGACCAGCCACCAGCGTAGCTCACTTCCAGAGATGGCAGTGGCAAATGCTGTTCAGAGGGAGGCCCCACATGAGGCAGCTACTTTGGCAACCCATCCCCATGTACCCTCCCAGGCACTCATAGAATCTTACAGACCATCCTTTAAAATGTCACTAGCACAGAGAACCTGAAAAACAGCCTTTTTGACTTTGTTTCTACATAGCACAGTATAAATAGCTGGCAGATTTCCAGCTCTAGCCAGCCTGGCCAAATGCTGGATTTGATCCATGCAATCAGATGAAAACAGCCCCATTAATACAATATAAACCTTCCAGCTTTGCAAGTCACAAAAACACTCATCCATCTACTTACACAGTGACAGCCAAGAGCTGCTACAGCATCTTTTCTACTAGAGACTTCCTTTCATTTATATGACACAAATTCCCAGTTGTGCTGCTGTAACATGTTTTTCATGTGGTCCTGCACTGAATTATATCCACTCCTTTATACTGGGTAGTTGCAAATTTAAATAAAATAGCTACATTAATATAACATGATGCATCTTCTGCTCCTAAAATGCCTAATGTTTTAAAATAAATTACAGCTTTGACTCTCTGCTTTCTTAGATGGGTCAGAATGCAAAACATTTTTCCTGCATTGAAATATTTCATTCATTTGTAGTTGTCAAAATAATTTCTTACCATTTTTTTCAGTTAACACAAGAGACTGACTAGAAAATTATTGGTCTCTGCACCCTCCTGATACAATTAAATTGGCAAACAGATTAGGTATTGATCTGCTAGCAAATATGTATTGATGAATTCCTGCTTATTGGGAATTAGTGTTGAAATGAAAATGAATGTTTCATTTATAATACATATTATGTGTATATGCACACACTGCAACCTCTGGCCATTAGGACTGAATTGCAGTAAAGTTATAGATCCTTGCTTTACTATAAACACGTGTCAGTACAGCTGATCTGCATAGATTTCGGGAGAGATGTTATAGGGAGACTAGCTCTAAGTGCTTTGCCTGTAGTAAAACCAATTGCTGCAGTTCTCTTTTGTTGTCTTCTTTTCTACTTTATGTGTATATTACAAGTATATTCTCTCCCTTTCTTATCTAAGAATCAAAACCTGCTCTTCCTGATAGCACTGATGCAAGTACAGTCTTTATCAGCATGTAGCACAGATTTAAGTTGTTGAGTTGGCAGCAGAAATCTTCTTGAAAGCCTTTCCCAAGGACCTCACTTTCATGGCCTGCTCTTCTAGCAATACATCAAAAAAACTTTGGTGCTGCAGTCAAGCAGTTGAAACACATCTCTTAAGGCATCTTTACATCTCAGCAGTACTTTGTCTAAAGTGTTTACATCTCAGATTTACTTTGTCTAAAGTACCTATTGCAAAGGTATAGCATTTAAATGACTTTTCAGTAAAAGTGTGAAACACATTTAGAAATGCACAAGTAGAAACACAGAAGTAGAAACGCTCTTATTGCCTTCCAAGACCTACAGCTAGGCCTTTTTTCCATAGGAAATAGTCCTAGTCATTATCAGCTAGTTCATTACTTTTGTTCTTGTCCATGCAAAACAATCTCTGGAACAGGATTCTTCAAACTCATTACCAAGGAGCTTACTCTCATATTTACCTTGTAACCAGCATTTCCTAATAGGAAGCTATTCGCGGTATGCAGCCACGCTTCTTCACTCTGTTGGATCTCACTGTTGCTAGCTGCACTTTGTTTGGGACTTTCCACTGCCCAACATATCATCACTATTTTTCCAGACACTGTCCAATTATATGATAGTGTATATCTTTGGAATAAAGACATAAATACATATGTCTGTTCTCTGCACCAAGAATGTGCAGAAAAAAGCACAAGTCGTATTTGGGCTCCATCTTGATGACAGGCTTTCCTAGTATTTCCCATCCAGCCCTATTTTTAGATGTCACCCCAAGGATACGTTAGCCTTACTCTGGCAGTTTGTTCTATAAACAATAAAGGCCAGAAATGTCTTTGTAGAAAAGACAGATGTTGAACAAGAATCAATCATAACCACAGAATTTGAAGTATAAAACCCTTCATTTCTACCAGTGAATCCTCCAGAACAAGACACTTATGCCAAATTGTAATACCTTAGAACTGATCAGAAGGATGATATTTTGAAGTAGTCAAAATTAGCTGTATTGCTCAACAACTGTGCATTTAAGAATAGCAATAAAGATAGATGAGACAGTATGTTCACCTGCACATGGTACCAATAACATTTCACATCCTGAAATGATAGAAAGCTTCATATCTGTAACACTTACTATGGATGTCCTTGAGCATTGCCTTCTGTTCCTTTACACAATTGTTTCCCTCTGCATATTTCATGGGAAGGAGACTGGAAAGAGGAGTGCTTAATAAATGGAACCATTAAAAAGATTGGATTGCTCTTGCTTTCATAGGCATTATTGCAGCAGAAACCATTCATCTATTCTGCTCTGAGTAAATTTTGTACCTAAGTCTTAGTAAAAATACAAGTGCATCAAGACAGTAAAAATGGTAATCTGATTGATGACCAAAACTAATCAAAATGCTGCTTTATAGGTCCTTTTGCTGATATAAACCTTCAGGATCTGCTTTAAGAAGATACAAGAACAACTGATCATTAGAAAAAAAAATCAAAACAAAACGCGTATACACAATAGGTCAGAATATGGAGTGTCTAATTTCCACTGTAACAAAGGAAGTTGTACTTGATCTCATCTCCATTGTTTTCAATAAATGATCTAATAATAGAGCGTTTTTCTGTTTCAGTGACACCCAACACAGTGCTAGTCATGGTGTTATCGCTACTATTATCTAAAGACATCAGAGCAAAATACATCGAATGTGATAATGTATCTTGTACAAGAAAAGGTCATGCAGCACTTCCACAATTTGCTGATCCTAAATATATGTACAGTTGTATCACACTGCATTATAATCACATTTCTGACGTATTATCAGCATGCACAATAGCAAGTTTTATGGCACAGTGCCAATTACATGGCATTGTGGGAGAACAGACAAAAGTTGAACCAGCATAAATTTATCATGGTGCAGACAGATGATATCTGATTTGCTATTAAGCATAAGCCTGCTGTTAGGAAATTAGCCAATCAACATTTTTTTCCACAAAACTGAAAGATGAATTTTATCACAGTCAATGGTATGTGAGATGCAGTCACAGAATTTTCCCTCTTGTATTTATGAGCCTTGGAGCAGCATTTACTGCATCACTGAATTTCAGCCCAAGAGAGAAAGGGAATATACATGGAATTTGGCCAGGAAAGCCTTTCTCCTCATCCAAAACAGGCACAGCAACTTTAAATGAAATGAGGACTGGAGCAATTGCTCTGATTTAAACACAGCTGTGTTAATTATACAAAGGCTGACAAAAGTGTGGTTAGCCCATGTAGAGCAAGGGGTGATGAAAGCAAGGAGGAGGAGCCCAGAGAGAAGAACAAGGGATCAGCAGGTTGGAACAGTGAAGGGCTACCTCAGTCAGATGCAGAGGATGAGATAATAATACGATATGCTCAAATTTCTCTATCTAGTTCATTATTTGGGGTATGACTGACACTTGTCCGTCTCCTATGCAGAGCTTCCTGTTTTCCAGGTCTAGTTATACAACAGATTTTATTGTATTTGCAGAATAAGCCATCATAGTAGTTGTTTTTTATTAATTGATGGAGATTGGAGTCATTATTAAAATGGAACAAAAATTAGATACTGTTTCTCTAAGATTCTAAAAATGAAGTTTCTGTGTAAACGAAATGGAAAAAAAAAGAATCTGTAGCTATTACAGGACAATATCAATTAAAGCTGGAGTTAACAAGTTCTAAAATAATATTGGCTACATTGGCACAAGGTGATGTCAAATCACATCACCAATTAAGAATAGAGAAAACTGCAAAACTTGAACAAAGTATACAGAGATAATTAATCCTGTAATTAATTAATTAATCCTCTAATTAGGATGCTAAAATTAGATCAGGAATTGAAGGGTGAACTGCTTTAATCTTCGCTTATCTATGCAGAAGAGTTTCCATATTTTACTTTTTAAGAAATTATTCATCTTTTCAATTCTGGTGTATGAATGCATTTTTTTCCAAAGGTAGATGACAAAGACTGTAAATCACATGTGCATCCCTGAGTTTGAGAAATTTCCTGTCTTGGTTTAGGAATGTACCCACGTAGATAAACTGGAGAAGCAAACACATGACAAGCATTCTTTGGATTTAGAGTTGAACTGAATTTTCGGAACTTAAAAGGAATTTAAAGCTTTTTAGGATATGTCTGAAAATTTCACCCTTTACATATTTCCTGCTGAGGAAGTTTTAGCTTTTTATCACCAGTTATTGTACAGAAGTCTTGCTCATAGAAGCTTGTATCCCATACTTAGGAGATGTCCTCTGCCAAAGACAGTAAGTAGATCACTATTGAAATTACTGGGCACAATCAGTCTGTCGTCATTCATAAAACAAAGTTTTAAAAATAACGAACTGCAGACCCAGGCCTTGAAATGATCCAGAATTAATCACCATTAGATCCAGTAGAGTGAGTCAAGGCTAGAAGTACCATCATGCTGCTGAAGGGGGATTTGCGTGAAGAGAAAGGAAAGAGATGAAAACAACAAAGCATCTGCTACAACTTCATGACAGTCTTGCACCAGGGAAAAGGTTTCAAGTCAATTTTATCTGTCCTTCAGGACCACAGTGAGCCCATTTTTTAGTCAAAGAGAAAAGACAAGGGATTCACTGCATCAGTTTTACAACAAGTCACACTTGAAAAAACAGGCTAAGTATCCCAAATTTCAAACCTGCCATGACTGGGATTTCATCAAGACAGAGTAATACTTAAAAAGCAGGGCAGAGCACATGAATTGATGGAATTCCAGCTCCTGCTACCACCTTCCCTGGTGTCTGTGTCCTGGCTGGTACATAGGCAGGGCAATGGAGAGCAATGGGAAGAAAACTTTCAGGTTTTCTTCTTCAAATGAAATCCAGGAATAAACGTGTTTCAGCTTTAAAGTCTCACAAGTTTCAAGCACATCTGTAGTTATTCTCTAAATAAGATAAGGCACCAGGATCAGATACAGTACATTAAAAAAGAAACCCTGTAGAGAAAGGCAAAGCTTGTTCATTCTTGTTATAGACCACTTACAAGGTCTTTTTTTGGTGTTCACATCTTTGTTAAGAGTTATTTAATTTTTTTTTTTAAAGTTGCACGACTTTTATTGGTGAGTAAAACAGAACAGCAGGATCCAACTCCTATCTCTGTAACTCTTTCATCTGCTTAGCTGGCTGTATTAGCCACTTTCCCTGAATGGAGAATGGGGGAAAGTTCAACAGCAGACTGACATAATAATGAGGACACAAAATATAGATGAAAAGAATACATGCCTAAATGTCTGATGAACTGATATTAGCATATAAATGCAATATATGTACAACAGCAGCCTTTGAATTAAACCACAAAGAACACTGTCTACTTGATTAGTTGTTTATTTTTCCTTTTGAGGGAACACATCAGAGCCACAGATTGATACTTTAATAAGGAACATGAAAACCTTTAGTCAAGATTAAAAGGGCTAGTAGTTAGATGTCATAATTCATGGATACTGATTGTGCAGGACTTTGACAAGAACCATTAATTGTCACTGTGTAGCTTCCTTCTGAAGTCACATACTCAATTTAGTTCTAGTTCTTACAAGATGTGGTAGGATCATTAAAGGAAGCTTGGGGCTAAGCACTGATAATGGGACTATTTTAATATTCTTAGTACTTTCACAAGGGAACAGCATGTCATACATCTGCTCTATGTATTGCACCTAAACGAAAAAAAGACTTTTTGTTGTCTCCACTGTTATCTAAGACAGTGAGATGTTAGGGTTTCTGCACTCTTTTGCAAGCCTGTCATACAGTAGAAATTTGAAAAAAAAAAAGCAACACAAAAAGGCCCAGCTCACAGATGGCTT
This sequence comes from Melospiza melodia melodia, assembly GCF_035770615.1. Classification (NCBI taxonomy): domain Eukaryota; kingdom Metazoa; phylum Chordata; class Aves; order Passeriformes; family Passerellidae; genus Melospiza; species Melospiza melodia. The sequence goes on from NC_086197.1 coordinate 75,586,322, forward strand.
TCATATTTCCTTTGTACCTTTTGGACTAATCTTACAGATTGACTACTCTTTCACAGTAAAAGGAAAAAAATAAAAACAAAGGGTGCCTTCTTTCTTTCTCTGAAGGTTTCAGGAGTTCTAGAATTTTCTTCTCCAATGACAGTCAGAATGGATGAACCCCCAGATTAATGTAAAATTAAACAGAATTTTTCCCACTCTCCTTTATTTCTTGTCTGCAGTTGCTTCAGAGCAGTAAAACAGAAACATGGCAGCATAAACAGAGGCTAAATGTGCCCACGCAGGCACAAAGCAGAGGAAAAATTCAACATGAGTACAGGTCTCAGTGTTCATTATTAAGGCAATAGTAGGGTTTAGGTCAAATAAATAAGCATAAGAAAGGCATGGGGGCAAAGAGGGTTCCTTCAGGCCACCAGGTCCCTCCTGCCTGAAGGACTGGCAGGTTTATTCCACTACACTTATACTACTACAAAACCACAGGATAGCATCCCCCTCACCTGCCTTTTAGATATCTGAAGCTGTATGTCTATGTGGCTGCAGGCATCCTTTGAAGTCTGTGGGGAAGACTTCAAGCCAATGCATCTGATCTATTTAAACTCTGCTAAGGCAGAGCTTAGCTGCTCTCTGATGGTGCTTGTTTCTTACCCTGTTTTTCACAAGTCCAGACACATGGTTGAAATAAGGAAAATTAATCTTATTCAAGCATCACTCATTTATTGACAGCTTGGCTGTTGATCTCAGTTACTACGAGTTACTATTTCATCTGGGGAGCAAATGGGCATCAGCCTCCATGGAGAGGAAAATATACAATTAAAAATCCAGCAAGTGCATAATTAAATAAAAATAGCTTAACTAACAATCCACCAGAAGTTTTCGTTCGTGTAGTCTTACTTCCATGTCCTTTTTGCTAACTAAATGCAGATGCTTGCTAATTAAGATCAGTGTTTTAATGGCTTAATATAAATACTGTCACTGTTCACACAGGACCACTTCCAGTCTCGCTTCAGACAGATATTGAACTCAGGATCTGGCTCTATGCCTCAGTCACAAGGGCTTTTATTTTTCTTTTCTTTCCCCTTTTCTTTTTTGAGAAAGAGTGTGAGCTATTTTTCAAAGTGCGACAACAAAACCGGTATTATTTCAGGATGCTTCAAAACGGAAACCAATTCACTCATCCTACAAAAGGAAACAAAGCTCTAGAAGAAGGTTCAGCACTACAATATCCCCTGAGGTTGGCCAATTACTTTTGGTTGATTTGGAAGATTCAAATCCTGCTTTGTTTACAACTAATTCTATATTATTTAACACATTATTGCTGTTGACATCACATTAATTAAATAAGCACAGAGACAGATTGTTCCAGCTCTTGAAAACAAAATGAATAAAAGACCCCACAAGAACAGATTTCTCTTCCTCACACATTGCAAACACCAGATCAGAGCTAGAAGTATTTCCTGTCACAAATTAAATTGGTATCTACCAATCTTTCAGCGTCTGAGCAATTTCTGTTTTGATTACACACAGCACATGATAAATTAAAAACTGCCAGAAGTTTCACAAAAGCATTACTGGAGCTAGTAACCACTTCCTGTGTATCTCTCTCAGATCACATGCACCACAAGGGGAATTAAGTGGACTCAGAGGTCATAGGAAACTTGTGTATGAGGAGGGGGTTCAGTCTCTGCAGCCCCTGAGCAACACTGATTCCAGAGTGGAGTCATGTCCTCTTTCCTGTGCCCTGAGGAGTTGATTTAGAGCAGTAAAGGAGAAATGTATCTGGGAGAAAAATCACAGAAAGCAGTTTCTAGGTAGTGAAAGCCATCCCATTTAAATGTTTACACATAGATGCTCTGATAGGGTACACTAGGACAGCTAATCTAGGTACACTTACCATTCAATAGCTAGTCACTCATCAATTAGTTCTTGATGCCACCAATGGAAAAGGGAGTATTTCCTTTGATTCCTGGAGACTGTGAAGGCTGCTGCTGAGATCCTGTTTGGGATCAACAGCACAGCAAGTACCTCGTTGGGCAACACTGCTCTTAATCCCTCCCACTCAGCAATATCCACCCAGAGCAGGACTGCTGATGTTTTGTCTCGTGCTGAAAAATTACAATTTCTCTCCTCAGTATTCTCATAATGAAGATTTTCTCTTCCACCCACTGATTGTAAGAACCAGAATAACTGCAGATGTTTCTGTTGCACACCTTTTTCATATTTCGTTTTATGCACTTTTTTGTCCAAACTCCATCTCTTCTCCCAAGCTAACACACCATCTCTTATCCAAGGAACTCCCTCTGTGACCTCTGTATCTCCCCGTGTTCAATTGTAATGGATGCACTACAGAGAGTTCATTTGTTTCATACAAATGGACTATGGGAGCACCTTGGAATGACCACACATATTTCAGGTGTGCTATTAATATCAAATAAACTATTTTAACACATCCTTAATCTTTCTTTAATAATCCATTCTAAGTAAATTATCTTGAAGCAATGCTGGACTATGATTGATGGGTCTCTCTATAAAATCTTGCTCGTGGCTCAGCACAAAAGAAATATCCTACCAATTACAGAAAGCTCACTCTGGATATTCAAACCAGCTTCTTGAAGAAATAACTGGATGGAAGAGAGACTGATATTTCTGAGAGTAGTTCAGTGAGTCTTGCATTCTCTATGAAACAAGATAGATGCCTTCCTTTGCTTGCTCACAGCACTAACAACTCGCCCTGTATATGCATCACCAGAGTTATCACCAAGTGCAGCACCACTGTACATGAAGTACCAGCACTTCCATGCAAACATCCCTTATCAGAACTGTATTTGCACATCTATACAAGGTGACTGCTTTAAAGGCATGGACGTTTACTGGAAGAGCCTGTGCCTATGCTACTTGAATTATTGATCAATTACAAACAGATTACTAACAACTCTGAATCGTTAAAACCTTATAATAAATCATGTAGATAAATAAAACATGCCTGGGGTGAATAATTTTCTTTCTCTCTTCCTCTTTCTGAATTCACTACCAGAAGCATGGCACTAACCTATTTATAGTAAGGCTACCCTCTAAAAGCCCAAAGTCAATATTTAAGAAGCTGGTGGTCTTCTGAAGTAAAAAGAGCACTTCCTTAGGCTTTATTATCTCAGCTGACAAAATAGACACTCCTAATAAGTTTACCCTACAATACCTATGCCTCTGAAAAAACTAATCATAAATAATTGGCAAATAGGGTAACAAATTGCTTTTTTGTTCCTTTTAAAATATTTTCTTCCAGTAATTTTAACAAACAAAGAATCCTTGAAAAAATGCAGTTAAATTATCTAGCAATACAAATTACAGTGCCCTAATTCAGCAAAGGCATCTGAATATTAAAAAGAAATAAATTAGGTCAGGTAAGGTAAGTCACAGTACCTGAGAAATTAGCTTTGCTAACCTATATTTCAGCATTAGTATGCTGATTTCTAATTTCACAAGGAATTCCATACTTCATCGTAGCATTAATTAGCAAACAGACCCCTTTTTCCTTCCTCAGAAGGAAAACACTTAGATTCTGGTTCAAAGCCTTCCAATGCCTAAAAAAAATTAGAAAATGTGAAATTTAAAAAATACTCAAGATCCTAAATAGTTTGCTGGGTCTAGGCCCTATTGCTCATGCCATAGGGCACTAGTATTTGATGTATCAGTCTTCTCTGCTTGCTGCTTTACTTTGCTCTACTAAAGGGTAAGCTGAATTTTACTCACTGAATAAGCCACCAAATTTGGGGTAGACCTGGGTGGTCCCTAAAATTTTACCAGAACCATTGTCTTTAAGAAAAGAAATGTGTAGAACATAAAAGAAAAAGGCTAATACTCCAATGAAGTAGCTGGTTTTCTAATTTCCAATTATTAAAAAAAGTCTCTAAACTTTCTGACCAGAAGTGAATTGGTGAATACTCAAAATAAAAAATTTGACATGAATTCACAAGGTCATTCTTATTTTCTCCAAAGCCACATCAGATTGTGCTCTGTGAAGCCAGCATTAATCAAATCTAGCAGGTGTCACAAATCTCTTATTTCACTAAGTCATGATGTTGGTTGCTTAGAAACTCAGCAAAGTATTACCAATTGTATTTTACTGTTTATTTTAATTTCTCCAGAGCATAATCCAGGCTCAGCAAGCTTTACATTCTTTCAACTCACATAGCAGTCTCTTCAATGCAAGATACCTTTCTCTTTATTCTACATACCCCCGAGTCTACAAATAAATGCCAGTCTGGATCCCACTACAGAGGTGGAATCCTTATCACACCCACATTGCTACAGGTGCTTTTACAGTTACAGAAGAATAGTAGTAGGACAACAGTATTTACACACCCTTGGCACAGAAACTGCCCTAATTTCAATTGTCTTCCTAGACACTTCAGGGCTGTGCCCTTACAGAAGTAACATAATTTATCCCAAACTTTAAAGCATTTTTAAACTCAGAATAAATATGTAAACTGTAATCCAAGCAAATATTATGCAAGTGTGGCTTCCACTACTTATTCTGCAATTGCTCATGCAAAAGAGGCAGACTCAGAGCTGGAGCTGTCAATATTGTGACTGTCAGTGCCAAGAAAAAAACCCACACCAATGCTGCTGGGAATATCAAAATAAAAGAAGACTTCAAGCTTTCTCCAGGACAAGTAAAGCCACAACAGAAGCCTTCCCCAGCAATGTGGCAGACATCCTCTCTTGCTGATAGAAGTCCTTCTTGCCTGATTTTTGAAGAGTTGAAGAGTTTTGACAAAACACTGGGCAGTAATAATTTGTCTTACCCTAGCCATGATCATCACTTCTCTATCCAAGTTCATCATGTATGGGATGGTTAAATGGATGCAGCTTAAGCTAAGTGGCCCTTTTGGCACTTAAAGGGGAGGATTTGTACAGCAGAGCATCCTGCAGGCAGGAGCAGACCAGTCTGCTGAGAGCAGGATGGTCTGACAACAAGGCATGGGGCTGAGCAGGCCAGCAGGGGCTTGCTGAGGAGGTGCCTTTCAAAAACTGAAATAGGTTAAAGGAGCATGAAGTATGCTTTCCTCTTGATGCTATAGATAGTGAGACAATAGCAGGTTGCTGCAAACACTTTTTGTTTTATCTTATTCTCAAGGACTGCAGAAAACCCAAAAGTGCTTGCACTCCCACTCAGACACTACTGCCCAGAAGTATTTGCTTTCTTGTACACGTACAGGGAGGGAGATGTTCATAAGGAAACACAGATTAGTATTATTAATGTATGTCAACATGTTAACAGCTACACAATGTGGAGGATTTATCAGGAAACTGAAGTGCTCTCTTAATATGAATGCATAACCAACAGTCTGTGTCTAGAAGAGTTTGTATATCAGTATATAAGCAAAATAAATAAAAAAGCAAAAAATAAACTAAAAAGAGGAACACAGATTGGCAATGAGTCTGTGAAATTTGCTGTATCAGCATACTATTTATGTCATCATCATCTTTCTGTAACTTACTACTGATGTTAAATCACATCTTTTTTATAAGACTGTAATTAGTGCCCCTTTAATGATTTAGGGAATTATGTGCAACTTCAAGGATGCAACAAAAGGTGAAAAACCTTCTAAACACTGGAGGAAACTGGACCTTATTTTCAAACAAATGCTTCTGACTCTTCAGCTAATGGAAAACAAACAAAATATCAAATACTGAACATCTTTGAAGATGTCAGCACTTTCATTTTGATTTTAATTACATGAAACTCTGCAAAACTGAGTCAAACACACATCAGTAATCCCCAAATGGATTCCTTTTGTTACATTTCAGTAAACCCCATGTGTATTCCTTCATTTACTTGGGAAAAGAAGGAAATTCTTTCTTGCAATATATTGTTTTTTCAGAAGAAAAATTATTTTAACTTTAGTATTGCTAGTTAGTCTCAAAATAGCATAAATTATCCTGCAAAGACTATTTACACAAAAAGAATATGAAGTTCTGTCCCTTAAAATTAGTGGTTTCTGCTGAGATTGATAAAAGCTATGCAAGCCATCAGGGAGTCCTCCAAAGGCTATTTTAAGCAAAGTGAGTTGAGATAACTTGTAACTTCAGTGCTTTGCTCTACATCCAGAGCCAAAAAGTCAGTCCAGTCTCTCAAGACAGGGGTTACCTCAGTGATGCCACCAACAGTACAGAGAGGACAGAGCCAGGCTGTCCTCAGTGGGCACAGGCCAAACCCAGTGAAATCCCAGCCAGACATCAGGTAAAAAGCCTTGCCACAAGGATGATGGAACACAGGTTCTACAGGGAGGCTGTGCAGTTTCAATCCATGGAGAAAGCCCTGAGTGACCTGCACAAAACTGGCTCTGCTGTGGGAAGGAGCTGTAGCTGGTGGCCTCTGGCCACCCCCTCCAACCTAAACAGTTCTAAATGAATCTGTACACTGCATGAGTACACAAGGGAAGAGAAATAAACAACTTACCAGCCAGCTGGGCATTTTAAGGGAAAAAAAGGGTCCTTACCTGAAAAACATAAGAGAAAGCAAAATGTTAACAATTCATCAAAATCAGCAGGGTAATGAATTGTAGTAACTCTCTGTACATAAACAACTTAAACAATTATGCTTTCACAACATTGCAAACATTGGCCCCAGTATGTTCAAACTCTGTAAAAGAAGACACAGCTATGCTGAAATGCATACCAGGGTCTCCCCACAACTGCACCTCCTGCAACTGTGCCCATAGCTCAGGGAAAATAAGTTTGTCATCTGTAGGCTCTGTGACCTGAACGTTTTCATACTCACTTCCTCACTATTTCAATTCATCAGACATGTGCCAACATTTCTTGTAGACAATTTTACCTTCAGTCCCTGCTGAGGATCTGTCCACTAATGACCATAATGAAACATGCTTTGTGTGAGAGCCTGTTCATTTATTTTCATTCCCGTGAGTGCCTTCAGAGACCAGTGTTGCAATCACGGCTACTTACTATTTAATTCCCAGCCAAATTTATGGTCAAATTGAAAAATGGATGCAGACTGCCTGATGCAGGATGCTTTTGTCTGAAGTGTCCTCATGGAATCATTATACTTGCATTAATCTTTAATCTGCAATTAAACAATCAGTTCTATGTAAAAGATAGCTGCAAACAGATCTCCTGAATGTGTACTAGGCAATATATCTTAATGAATGCATGTGTGCTGTCGAGGGTCTGCAATTAGGACAACATCCATCACTGGGCCCCAGGTCAGCAAAAGGTTAGGGGGGAACCAAACCTCCCCCAGGTCCTGAGCATCCAACCATGCTACCTGTCCTGCTCTAGGGCTGTGCCTGCAGCAGTACAGAACATCGAGAGAAAAGCCAGGTGGGGGTGGGAAAGGAGACACAATGGATTAAGGCATGGCCTCGCTGATAAATCTGTCTTGGCAGAAGATGCAACCTGCTTTGAATCTGTTTCTTTCCAATTAAGAGACCTGCTTCCAGCTTGGGCAGATGCTTAATTGGAGGCTGAGGCTGCCAGGCAGGCACCAGAGCCATGATCATTAACAGGTAGTTTGAAGCCATTAAGGTGCTCCTGCTTGTCAATTCCCCTCTCATATACTACTGACATAAATAAATGCATCCTCTTCCCCATGGCAGCAAGCTCACCTTGCAGGGGGATTTGCACACGCGTGCCCTGCAAAAAAGCCTTTGGTTTCTGGGACTGTGAAGTTATTACATCAGCACCCAAGGCATGTGAGCCTGCAGGGAATACAAGGGGCCTTCCTGCCCGGTGTCAGTGTAATATTAGAATGGTACCAAATGGCTTCAACAATAGGTAAGCAGAAGGGCATCTGTTTCAGATTTGACTAAAATTGTATAATTAGATCTTGGTAAGAGATCCGTCTGCTCATGTGAGGTTTTATCAAATGCTCTTGCCTAATCCATACAAGGAACCAGTTTTCAGGCCTCAGTGGACAGCATTTCTGATGCAAACTCGGGCACAACCCTAAGAAACTCTACACCTGTGCAGAGTATTCTGTATGAACAGATGACTGCACCAATACAGCAGGTTTTTAATTTAAGAACATGGGGAAACAAAACTACAGTGATACCCATGAATGCTGTCTTATTACAGGACATTTGTCCCTTCCCCATTTTAGACCTAATAATTCCCTCACTGGTAAAAAAAAAAAAAAAATAAAAAATCCACTGGATTAATGTCAAGCAGTGAGATTCATTTTGTTTTATCTTACAGGGGTATCCTGACAAAAAAATCACAACTGCCTCATTTAATGATGTAAAGAATTCACTACCATGTACCATTTGCAGTTTACAAATTAGCCAATCTCGACAAATATACACTAATTAAGGGCAAGAAAGTAAAAGACACTTATTGATTGCAAGGTCTGAAGCACCAGAAAACTGATTAAATATATGTTGTTAAGGAGTTAATAAATGAATTAACTCTGCTATGCCATGCTCCATGTACACACAAGGCTGTGGTAGCTAAATTGCAATTCAATCCTATAGTCTTCAATTATTTCCAGTGGGCTAATAAGACAAGCAATTAGACCATTGTGTTCATTTCAAACCACAGCATTAACACACTCACTTGTGCAAAGGAATAAATGATACCCATCAGGTGGGGACAAAACTACCATGTATAAAATATTTTGCAAATAGAAGACCCATTTGTTTAAAGAGACATCTAAGTCAGCTGCTAAATAAAAATAATAGAATTTTACAGCTGCAGAGTGATCACAGAATCTCATAGCTAAGGCCCACCAAGAGGGAGAAAATGTCTACTTAAATACATAACCCTTTTAATGGATTCTATCCTCAAGGTAATGCAGACCATGATGGACTATGATGACTGCAAAATGATTAACCAAGACCCTTTTTGGTCCCTTGGTCTTTGTCCCTTTACTTGAACCCTAGTCCAAGTGGTGTAGCATCATTGTGAATTGTAGCTCAAGTGGAATGGTACCATCTTACTGCACTTTGGGATAAAAGCCCAGTAGTTCCTGACTTGGGTCACGGCCAGAATGGAAACTTACTGATGACCAGATCAAATCACCTTGCAACCCCATAAACAGCACTCGTAAGTGAGGCCCTTTGAGCTCTCCTGGACTGCAGCAGCTCCCTCTGAGTGGGACACCTCTCAGAGCTCATGAACCCTCCAGCTTTTGATACTCAAACTGTCACTGATGATGAGGCCTAGGCTAATTCTGCTCCCAACACATAATTCCATGCTCCTTGAGGTGCAACCCTTCCTTGCCTGCTGGGAAATGCAAAGGAATTTGATGTGAGTATTCCACTGCACCTCACACATTTTACCCGTGTGTGTACGAATTGATTGTGTATCTCAAATCCATAGTTAAGGCACTGTTATAATTGGTAGTTAGCCCTACTGACCTGCTTTGTAAAGGGTAAAGCACTCAGTGATTAAGTGCTACTAAACCCTTTTGCACCCTTATCTGTGTATCCATATCCTTTGCACCCTTACCCTCTTTTGCATTTCGAGCTTCCATGCAAATCATTGCAAATTGTTTCTAATTTGATCTTCCTTTATATGCTTTAACCTGTGTAGTAAGTTATAGAGTGAGCCTTGCAATCAAACTCTGTAAAGCTGCATTTTCAAAAAATATATGTTAAACCCTATAATTCTTAGTTATGTGCACATTTATTCTTCCTCCTTCCTCTGTTTTCCCCTTCCCATAAATTATGAAGCTGTATACTGAGCCATGCTGAATAACCTTAGCAATAACGGGTACTTCACTATTTTGACGATGCCAAAATTAGAGCGAAGCTCTGCATCTGTCAGTCACACAGCAGTCTCCTTTGAGGTCTGTCAATGAGCACAAAGTGACGGGTGGTCATCTGAACAACACACTGTGCTTCCATACTCTGCTCAGCAGTCTGAACAATTGTAACCAGGGAGCTGCAAGGATAAGGAGAGCAGATTTTTTCCAATCAGGTTAAAATGTTTCAAGTGGCCCATTTTCACTTTCTGTATACTTCTGAAAGATGACTAGGAGTCAGTGAGAGAGATTAAGCTCTGTTGGAGGTGCACTGTATTCATAATATTAATAACCAAGAATGCCTCAATTTTGGTTTTACACTGGCAGTAGACTAAACTACAAAAGGACACAGAGGTGACAAAGAAAACTGAAGGAAGTGACAACAGGTCACTCTCCAGTACTAGAGGACCTTGGAAAACTGTAAGAATGAGGTTCTGTTTGCAAAAATACTGTAAACCAGTTGTTGCTGAACAAATTTCCACAATGAAAAATTGCCTCTATGTACTTATCTTTTTAAGCTCTAGGAGAGTCCCACAAAAGCCTGTGAACGAGTTACAGCAATGGAAGGAAAGAGGTGCTACTAATGAACAAACTTCTTACTGGACTATGTCAAGGGAAAAGTGTTTCCTAAAGGATTGGGATAATTCAGATTTTTCTGGCTGCTTTGCTATTATTTCCTTACTGTGCTCCCATCTGTGACTGGGAGACTCACTGAACTGAAAATATATGCAAGACACAATTTCAAAAATCTGAAGACATAACATTACTACAAAACACTGGATTGAAGCGTATCCTGCTTCCTTACAGAGGCTTCCAATTTCCTTTACCAGGGACGGAAATTCTACAGCAACTGTGTCCATTAGGTATTTCTGGAGGCTAAGCAAATACCCACTGAATTTAGAAACTGACTTTATATGGATTCAGATATTATTTTACACATATTAACTGAATATCCAAACCATAAACTATATGTGCTCAATGATCAGGAGAAATCCAACTCAAAACAACCAAAAAAACAAAACCCCAACTTCCTTACTCTTCTGCACCTTTATTTAGCAACAGCAAGTGATGAGGAGAAAATAATTAAATAACTTTTATAGCAGCAATAACAAAACCTGATCACACAATAGTAAAACCGGAATCAGAAAATTATTGTATTGATCCTGAAATGTGTGAAGGATTGGTCATTGCTGTAGGTTACCCACAATCTGATAATGCAAATTTTGGCCATTTCATCACACTGTGCAAACATGTCTTACATGCTGCTGGGAATCGTCTGCAATCACCAGCTTTCCTAGGAAAGATGAAGTCCCCAAAATTCTTAGGTCTAAGGCTCTTAACTCTTCATAGCTCTCTTCAAATGTTGTTCTCTTGTCTCTAACAACTTCCATTTGTAATTTTCAGAAATATTCCAGCAACAAAGTACCCCCAACAGAGTAAGAAATTAAGGACCCCTTTTAACAGTTACCCAGGTGCTCTACTAATATTTACCACCCTTCCACCTTCTGACACTTTACCATGTAATTTTTTGTAATGCCATCAGCTATTATCAGCTAGTGGAAATACAGAGCATATAAACATATATGAACCACAGACACATAAAAAGTGCCATACACATGAGTTCAGGAAACTTAATGTCCAAGGAAAACAACCAGGGAAATAAACATCAGGAAGAGAAAAGGACACTAAAGAAGGCAAAGGTTATTTATTAACTCAGGGTGTTCTTTTCTTCTGTGTCTGAAGATCAAGACCATGCATTGTAAATGGATCTAACATTCAGGAATATGCTACAAGTCTTGTATGTTCTGTGTTTTTTTCCATTGCAAAAGTATGATCTGTAGATGATGTATAGATTGGGGATCTGGTGGTAGATCATAACTTCAGTGGAAGGTGAAGCCTGCATTTGTCTGTGGGTCATGGATTTTTATATTCTTTGCTTGTAGTACATAAAAGAATGAAATATGCTTTACCTGTATGATCTCTCTCAGACATTAGAAGTAATGTTTTTTGGTTTGTTTTTTTTTTTTTTTTTTTTCCTGGGGAATGAAGCCTGAAGAACAAAACATAGCACAATGTGCATTCATTTTTATTTCACTGGAAAACACTGAGCGTGAGGGAAAGGGAAAAAAAGACAAAAAACAGACACAAGAAAATCTCTGATTTGGGCTAACTTTTTATACTGCATCTCCAAGAATGTTACAAAGATTAGTCTGATGATGTGTAGATGCTGCACCTACAGGCATTACCTATGCAAAGAAGCCATTCATTTGGCACTTGAAAGAAGTCACAGAATGTAAATAGGAAGGCATGATATATACCATGAGGTCGGTTCTGTCTTGTATTTTTCCTTTACTTGTAGACACACTTTAAAGCTCAAAGAAGCCTATTTTAGCAATCTTGCCATTAACTTCCCCAAAGAAAATAAAAGCAAGAGATGGGCAGCTCACTATTCTTTAGGTTTTCTTCTGCAAAAATTCAAATTTCCTAACAACCTTTCTCCCATACAGTCTACTGCCACTCTTAGATGTCATTGAAACAACGTTAATATCTGTAGCTGGGTATGACACTCAGCCACCAGCAGCAAAGCTATTTGACACTGTAATGCAAATGACTGCATTCATCAAATGAGCTTTGTTAGTTATTCATTGTGCTCCTTATCATTCCTTTCCCAAAGCCCAGTGCCTCTGCATTGTGCACGGAGGTGTGTCCACAGCAGCATCCCGCTGTAAAACCCACCCTTATCAGGCAGAGCAGGGTGCCACCCGAGTGGCCTGCCAAGTCACTGTGTCCCCTCTCCTTCCCGCACCCTTTTGTGCCCAGTGCTCTCTTTGTCCTCATCCAGGATCTGTCTCCCCCTGCTCAGATCATTGTGCCAGACCCTCTCCCACAGCATAGAGAATGATTTGCAATGAAAGAGACTCTGGAGAGATGGGTAATTCCCTCCTTCTTTTAGCCCAGCTCCTCATTTTCCTCTGAAATTGACTGCACCAACCAACTTTCTGCAGGGTTGGGCTTTTAGAAACAACTACAGCAACAAAACCGCCCCAGCCCCCGTGTGCATTGTGGCAGCCCAACAGGCTTGAACAGATGGAAAATGGTATTGACAGGTTTGGAAAGGGACAGACACGGACTCTCATGCAGGCAGACACTGGGGGCTTATTTTTCATTAAATCTTTCACTGCTTAACACAGTTCAGCATACCATTCTGTACCTCCAGAGAAAAGCTTTTGGGGGATGGAGCCAGAGATTAATCCCTCTGTAATTTCTACTGCTGCTGGCAGTACTAACTGCCAAGGGATTTTGGGGAAAGATAATGGCACTGTTAACTCGTAACCTAGGTGTAAAAGTGGTTTTAATAAAACTGGGATGGTTGAGGCCCCATCAATAACCACCACGCACCAATTTTATTGGATGTAACAGATGCAATCTGTTTGATGTGGTACAGGAGGCTCATCCCAAAATGGTAATTAATAGAGGTTGGGGAGCCACTCAAAAAATTGTCTGCCACAACAGCAAAGCATCTGGGACAGTCAGTTTAACCTGTAAAGCAAAGTAAAGATGTAAAAAGAGCTTATGTATAAAATTGCATTTTACACTGCAGAAAGATCCAGATCAGTAAGAGGATTGGTCTGGACATTTCTTCAGTGTAAAATGCAATTAAGCAGGGTATAAAAACCTGTGTATAATTAAGCTAGTTTGGAATGATTCTGCAGATATTCCATAATTAGTGTTTGTATAAGAACAGATTTTCTGTTTTGCAAGAATCAGCAGTTGATTGTTAACCTGAGAAGATGCTGATACCAGCATAATTATTTTTACATATATCTACCCTTCCATGAAAACCTAGGTTAGAGACAATTTCTCTAGCCAAAAATCAGGTCTAACAACACAAGGCATAATAAATTGTTCCCAAACAAATCCAATTCTATTTTTCTGTTTATCTTCAGCAGAGTTGTTCTTCTTTATTTTGGAGTGTGGAGGGGAAGAGGTAGAAGCACTGATTTAATATTCTTGGCACTATATATAATCTTGAGCAAAACTTTCCTATACATTTTTTTCCCCTGGTACTTCCTTGTCACAGATCAAGATTACTCTGTTAGGCTGATGGATGCTTTGATACTATAGTTAGGATAAACAGGGTGACTAGAATAGTACTATTATCTGCCCTGTGTAATGTACTTACAGATGCTTTATGAACCAAGTGCAAGGTTCCTAAATCTTCTTGTTGAAAAAGAAGAGTGCACAAAGATTTGAAGAAGTTAAAGACTAAAACAGGAACAGAATACTAGGAATTTATCAGTGCAATAAAGAAAATGGGAGCTATTTAATACCCTGATACAGACTGTTTTCACTGGAATCCTTTATGCTTCTGGTCATCTGTTCTCTCAAATTTTCAGGAGCCCTCTTAGCTTCTTGAATGGAGCAAGAGTCTTCATTAATGGTAACTAAAATTAGGTTTACTCTAACTTCTTTTAAACTTTCTATGCATTTTCTGTGCCCAGGTTGTCAAGAAGGCTAGTGACACCCTGGCATTTTCAGCAACAGTGTGGCCAGCAGGACTTAGGGCAGCAGCCATCCCGTGGTACTCAGTGATGCATGTCAGATTCTGTGATCAGTTTTGGGCCCTTCACTACAAAAGAGACATTGAGGGGCTGGAGTTTTTCCAGATAAAGGCAAGGAGGCTGGTGAAGGGCCTGCAGCACAAATGCTGCATGGAGTGACTGGGGGAGCTGGAGGTGTTTAGCTTGGAGGAAAGGAGGCTGAGGGGGGACCTCTTGCTCTCTACAACTTCCTAAAAGGAGGCTGTAGTGATGTGAGGGTCAGTCTCTTCATCCAAGTAACAAATTTGCCCTGGGGGTTTAGATTGGATATTAGAAAAATATCTCCACAGAAAAGGTTACTGAGCATTGGAATAAGCTGCTGAGGCAAGTGGTGGAGCCACCACCCCTGGAGTTATTTAAAAGAAGTGTAGCTGTGTCATTCAGAGAACATGGTTTAGTGATGAATTTGGCAGTGTTAAGCTTACAGTTGGATTCAATGATCTTAAAGATCTTTTCCAACCTAAATGCTTCTATAAATTTATGAATAGTCAATATTAAGGAATCAGCAATCAGTTTCTAAAAGTATCTCCTTGACTTTGATAATATCTGCTGTTATTACTAAGCTTGTTCCCATTTATGATCTTATCTTATTATGATTAGGAAAGCAGATTTAATGTAGTAGAGAATCAATTTACAATAATGATAAAAAATGCAGCCTTTAAGGCATGCCTGTGTTAGCCCTGCTATGCATTTTTAGAGTTTCTTTTCTTGTCCTCTCATCTTTTTCCAGTCATGGAAAATTCACCACCATGTAGAACACCTTCCAAAGCTCAGACACTTTTTCAGGCTCTTTCTCTAGGATGTCTATCGACCATTATCAGGAAAAAAGTGTCAAATGCCCACTGTCACCTTCAGTCAGCTGCCAGGGGCTGGAGATGTAACAGGCTTCATCCCTACAGCTGGTTGTGGTGCCACAGGACTAGCACAGCATTTCTGAAAGATCACTCAGGTGTATCTCAAAGACACCACTTTCCAATTAAATTTGGTTGGCTCCATCTAACAGGGTTTAAGACTGAATTGTCCACAGAGCACTAAGAAAATTGCTGAAACTGCTTGAAATTCAATTGTGACAAACACCTAACTCTGGATAAGGGTCTTTGAAAATCCCAGACAAAAAGACCTGAAAACAGGAAAAGCAACAATATAGAGGTATATAACCACACAAAACTTACTCTGTCCAAAGCCAACAACACACTTTGCATTTGTATTAAAAACACTTACTAGAACAAACTACTTATCAACTTGTACAATATTCATCATGTCTGTACCAACTTTAGTGACTTTTTAAACTACACGTTCTACAGAAAACATCACCACTGGAGAAACATCTAGGAAAAAGGAAATGCTGCTTATAACCCCGGTATGATGAATTATTAAATGACACATAAAACAATCTAGTTGCAAAATTTTAACCCTTAAAATGAGATGTACACATATTATAGTGCAGAAAAATCTAAAGGTGTGCTTTCTGCAATGCTTTCCTCTTAGCAGAGGAAAAAAATCTTTCAATTGGCCACAGACTCCTTAGCACAGAAGATTAAATTTCAGTAGAAAATTATCAAATCAGCAGAAAATAAAATTGATTGTTCCCATGCATACTGCAAAAGCAGTATTTTACTGAAAAGACTGAATACCTCAAATACAACATAAAAGCTTGCCATAATGACAGATAGTTCTATTAGAAAAGGTACTGAGTGCATAATTAACCAGTGCTAATACCTATCTGAATATCTGAAAAGAAGAAAAATTTATTCAAGTGGAATATAAACTATTCATCAAAGCTGGGGGAAAAAAGGAAAAAAATAAATTGCCACACTGAAAATATGCACTAGTCAGGCTAT
This sequence comes from Melospiza melodia melodia, assembly GCF_035770615.1. NCBI lineage: Eukaryota > Metazoa > Chordata > Aves > Passeriformes > Passerellidae > Melospiza > Melospiza melodia. The sequence continues at coordinate 75,602,518 of NC_086197.1, forward strand.
GTTTATGATCCCCTGACAGAAATGTATAAATAGGAAAAATTTACCACTCATTCACTAGGGTCTAATGAAGCAGAACTAAGATCACACGTTCACTATCACTCAAGTAGAGAGTATTTGCAGCTTCTCAATTTTATATGGAACTGCCTGCTTAAGTCACACATTCTGTAACAAAGGTCATATTTTTGTTTCAGTCTAAACAGTAAACTGTAATTGGCTCAGAAGTTTCATTTTTCTTAAACTAATGTTAATTTAATGAGCATTCTCTCCACATTCCTGGATATAGGTGATGGAGGACTTTGCTTTCTTAGTTTCCCAGTATCAATCAGTTACATATAGTAAGGCATAAAATGTAATATTTAATTGAATTTTCCTGTTCTGTAAAATGACTTATATTCTTCAATAAACAACCACAGCTCTAAAATTTTGGATTTTTTTATAGCAGTTTACAAAAATAAGGAAAGTCAATCCTGCTATGTCCATACAATGGACAATAAGCTACTGCAACTATTTAGTTGCAAATGTGAACACAGTGTGTATCAACAATTTTAAAAAATGCTTCTTGAGCTATAGTATTTGTAAAGGCCAATCAGAAGTTTATACTGTGTAGAAAGGTGCAAGTAAGGTCTAAATTCTCAAGCAACGGCAAGTTTCCAATCCCTGAATGTTCATTTGGAGTAACACAAGCTGCATTACTTTGCAGCCAATAGAGGCATATGGACAATATTCCTGAATATACTCTCAGCTTTGAAAGTTGTAACACTTGCAACCGTAAACATATTTCTGAATTTTCAACATCATCTCACTCTGATCTGTGTCAAGTAGTATTTTCTAGAAGCTGGTTGTGAATTAAATATAAACTGGGGAGATTTGAAGTACTTCCCATGAATTTACTTTCTTAGATGTCCTAGCAAAAATGCTGCCCTGCAGTTTTAGCCACGTGATTATCCCTTGTACATTATTTCCTTCCTAACTTATTTACACAGCCTATAATTCACTTAATAAAGATTTGAGTGTGTGAGGTATTCTGTGAATAAGAATAATGTTTATAAATCTATAAACAGATTTAGAACTACAGGCCTGTTTCTAAGAAGAGGAAAAAAATTGTACCATGTGCTTCCAGCAGCATGTCAGGAAAATATTCTCTGGAGTTCTGCCTCTGTTCTTCAAATGGATCAACATACTGCCAATCTATAAGAAGGATAACTTTTTTCCTGATCTAAACATAAACCTCCACTACACTTATAGAAGTATCCTTACTGGAAGCTTTAATTCTGCATATTGTTTTCTGCAAGCATGCAGACAGCTGAAAGGACAAAGAGAAAAATATCTTACAGCAACTGGTCATGTATCTTTGACTTCACTCTGCCTACAGTTGCATATCTGGAAAGGGATGACCAACACAGACCTATTGAACAAAGGTAACCATGAGAGGAGCTTGCTTATGGATCACCCTCTGATCCCCCAAAAAAAGAGAGCACCCTGTAAATACTGCAACCAGCATCACATCCTGCTCAGCAGAGGCCAGGGTGATCCTGGCTTCCTTCTGCATGGGCTGAACAAAAACCATGCAGGGTGAGGCAAGGCAATGCTGTGCTTTCTTCTTTAACAGCAAGGTAAAAGACCTAATTGCCCACTAGGGAAAACAACCTGGAACAATATTCACAGTACTTTAACTGAGGATAGTAAAGTTTTCTCCAGAATGGTGTACATGCTACTAATGCCAGTGTAATTGGTATTATTCAAATGACTATGTGTGTGCTGGGGAGTAGAAAGAAAGCTGGTCAATCAGAATTCAATAGTTACCAGTATTGAACACATCCATACCAAACATAGCAAATCTCTCTCTGGAGGAAGAAAAATAGGAACCATAAAAGACCTTTTGCTTGACATGGCTTGAGGAACATTTTCATAACATTTTTTACAGTTAGCACATTTAATTGTGGTTGAACTGGTAAATAAATCTTACAGAATGGCTCATATCTTTAATTCTTTAACATCTTTTAGTTGTTGCAGAGGCCCAAGCAACACCACCTGTGGTACTCTAATTTTGTTTCACCAATGAACAAAGATTGATATGGTAGTCAGAGAATCAAATTAGAAGGAAGAGACAGGAGTAAATATTCTGTCAGTGTTGTTCAGTGTTCCTGTGCAATAAAAGGAAATCCAATTGTCTCATCCCTACTCTTGCATTCAGATTTACTACAAAAAAAAAAAAAAAAAAGATAAGTAATTCTCAGTGTCTTCAAAATCAAAAGTGTAGGAATAGCAGCTTTTCTAAAAATCTGTTACCTAGAGTGGATTCCAACTAAAATCTCCTGAGGCATGGGGAAGTGGAATGCTGAGATCGATTCTTTCTCAAGTCATACTAGAAATCAACAGCACTACTATTTGCATGATGACCTTTCTGTATAGTGCTAAGAACTGGTTTTCCTTGGCAACAGAATTAATTAATTGGGACCTAGTCCCAGCAGCTGCTGCAGTCACTGCAATCCAGCAGGGTAAACGGAAATTTCTCTCCCACTTCCAAAGTATTTCATATCCCACTGAAGACACATGCATGGGAAACCATTTCTGGGGTGCAAATTTCAAAGCATCAGCTACCTGCTGCACACTTCTGCAGGGTGCATTCTTCCACAATCCCTTTTCCATAAGTCATTTTAGCACAGAGTAAAAGAGAGGCAATACAAAATTTATTCCCCTGGGGTTACTTGTTCAAGTGCCTCTAATGCTAAGGGTGAGAATGTGCTTTGAATAGTCTAGAGCTGTCCTACCAAGATTAGAGTACTAAGTAGGATCTGACTGCAGGTCCATTGTATTTTTGCTTAACTTCTACTCATTTCAGGAGTTAATTATCTGTAAAAAGATTATTGTAAAATCATGAATCCACTCTCAGCTGGAGGTCAAGTAAGTAACTAAAGAGAGAAGAGACCTCACAGAGAAATTATTAAATTAAGATTCTTAAAGTCTTATTTGCCTATTTTAATCTTAATCAAATTCCTCTTCAGGAATTCTAGATAGGAACAATTGTCTTTATAGTAAGCCAAGGGAATCCACTCCCAACCTAAAAGTATTATCCACTTCACAGTACACCATCTCCAGACTGAGAAAAATGTTGGACAAAGCAACAGGCCTTGAAGACTATCAGCAAGCTTAAATAATTACAGATTATGGTGTAAGAAACAGTCTTTCAATACTCACAACTCTCTGAAGCATTTCCCAGCCCACAAGCCAAGCACCCTTTTTGAGCTTCAGACAGAACACCCTACTAAGCCTGAATTAACAAAGGATTAATACCAAGACAAAGTCTAAGAAACCCAGATTCCTTGCACAGAAATATATGAATCCAGAACATGTTTGAGCTTTGCCTGGAAATAAACTTTAATTCATCTGAGTACCACGAGGAAAGGGAACACAACTGCATACAGCACTTGCTGAAATCTCTACAAGAACATAAGGGAGCCTAAAGGGGTCCATTAGGTTGCATTTTGGGGTCATGCAAATGCCCATAGTCAAAATTCAAATTTGAAAAAAAAAAGAAATTACAATCTCATTACTATGCACAAATGGTAAAGAACTGTTGGCTGCTATGCTGAGAAGGCTGTCATAATTCTATAAATAATCAGACATACTGATCACTTGGGAGCTTTTCCTTCTGAATTCCCTCGGTGTTTTGCCTTCAGTTGTCAGTAACTATGACATGTGTCCTCTCCACTGAGCTGGCTAATGGCCCTCATCTAAATCTGAAACATTGGACTAGCACTTTGTGAAGCCATCTCTATCCAGGAAATAAAGATAAAGCCAACACTACTAAGTCTTTTGAATTTCTAGTCCACCATTAATTGCCCTGATGAACTTAAGGTAAGCAAGCACTTACCACCAAGCAGAACCTTGTGACATCCCACAAAAGTGCGCTCCCAGCCTACATGAACTGTGGACAAGCAATGGGTTGATCCTCAAAGGAAAGGCTCAGCCTAGTCAAACATGCCTCCATCCTTTCCTAAGAGGGCAATTCAGGCATGGCAGCAATATTCCACAGGCAGGATTACCAGAGGCAGTTGATAAATCTAAGAGAGTTTGTATGTTCACTTATAGTCACAAAATTAAATGAGAAAATATTGATGCAAACTTACTACTCTCAATATAATATTGGGAAAAAAAAAACAAAATAAGGGATCTACTGCTAATATTAAAATAAAGTAATATAGATAAGCCTAGAAATAACTGCTCCATTTACTCTAAACAGCAGTGGAGTCTCATTTGCTCTTTCAAAGGCATAATCAGTTGAAGGGCACATTTTTCTTCTTTGTTCTTTCCCATCAATTTTAATAGGTGCAGAACATCAGTCACATGAAATGTAATGGGACAAGAAGATGGATGAGTACATTTGAAGCCACTAGTCACAGGACAGAAAGCATCCTGACAAAGTGACACTGGCAGCATAGGGTTCAACAATAGAGCCTGGACAATATTTAGTAAGTGAAACTCCAGTGCTACATGATTTGGTATTTTCTCACTGGGCAAAATCCTTTCCCTGTCACTATTCATCATATTCCTACAAGTCAGGCTTTCAAAGACATTCCCCTTCTGAACATGGCCAAATGACATTTTTAAATCAGGGAAATACATAAATCTGGGGACAAAGCGGTCATTTGGAGATAAATTGGAATGACCTCCTATGTTAAGAACTTCAAACTACTTCATCAAGAAGGTTTTAAATGGTTTAGTAAGATTCACACCTGAAATATGAAATATATTGTGGAACTGACAGCAACAGGACTCTACTACTGATGAAAAAACACCAAAATCCCCCTGTTTCTACTAGGATCTGAAGAAAGCAATACCAACAAATTAACAATTAGAAATTCTTTCACACTAAAAAGCCTCTGATGTGCATACTACAACGCAATACACTAAAAAACCAGCCCATCCCATTAGCTGCCCGTGAAGTAGTTCTGGGAAAATTGTATTGAAAATTCATATAAAAATTGAAGTTGAATGTACAGTGAAGGAAAAAAACAGCCATCCAACAAACCTAATCAAACCCTTTCTGTATGTTGAGGAAGCATTGGAAATGCAGGCAGGCCTACACCCTCCTGCAATGATCCACTTGTGTTACAACTTTACCAAAAAATGCCAAGTGGCTCCATCCAGCACTTCACGATGGTTGTTGTGATCACTATCATCATTATTAGGCAATGCTAAGTCAGTTTCTTCATTAGCCACTTGCCATGATCTCTACAGGTAATCTTTAAGATTTAAATAATATCAAACTTTATAAAAGAACGGGAAAAGAGAGACCAGAACCTCTTAACATATACCCACAAGAGAAGGAATTAGAGCCAGACCTCCAAGTCCCACTGCTGCACCAAGTATATATATATATATATATATATATATATATATATACTATACCTCAATATACTCCAGTCACCCTTCCAGTGGTATGCAATAGCCAGAAAGGAGAAAGACAGATTTTTGGCAAATTCTCTTAAACAGGGCAAAATTCCTCTCTAGCAGCACAATATGCATTGATGGTGGGTGGTGCATTCTTTTTTTGTCAAATACCTTATTGGAAGTTGCTTACAGCTACTAAAGCTGTTCTTGCCACTTCCCTCCTCTCTCACAAGACAGAGACTGCTTTCAAACAAATCTCTACAAGTGTGTGCTGGCAAATAGAATTCCACATAGACAGGAGTTTCCCCAGTAAGTCACATATTTCAGAATGGGAGATCCAGAGAGAATGGAAATTCCACATTAAGAGAAGTTCTGAGATTTCTCAAACAGTACACCTAACTCTGCAAAGAGCAAAACAATTTTAGATAAAGGAAAAACTTGACTCACTTTTGGCTTCCAAATTTCATACTACATGAAATAACACACTGTTTCACAAATTACTGTATATGTTTCAAAAGTTAATCAACCTAAATATTCAATTATGATGATATATAAATAACATCCAGGCATTTCTGGAAATTTTTTCCCCATGTTTTTTCTGTAAGTCCATTTTTGAAGAAATATCTAAATTTTTTATTAAGCATTTTGATGGAATTATATTCCTTAGTGAGAAACAATGTAGATATCACCCACACTTACTGTAAACTTATAATAAACATTTATAAACTTATCTGTCTCCATCTTTCCCAGCTGTAATAGCAGACTACATGACAAATTCAAGTGGAAAACTATATTGTAATGGAAGATGTCATCCCCACTTTCAGCAACCTTGACTTCTGAGAATGCATTCTAAATGCTGAACTTTAACTAATAATCAACCTTTTCTTCCATTAAAATTTATTTTGAGCTGGCAGCTCCTATGACCCAGGATATCATGAGGAATCTGAATATTTCACATTCTAGCCATGGGGAAATAGTCAAAGACCTGAATAATGATTGTTCCCTGAGCAGTTTTCCCTGCAAATTCATCACTATAACATGCAAAAAGCACATTACAAATACAATCAAACATATAACATGGGTCAGTCAATTGCTCTGCTTTATTACAGGTAACAAAAATAATCCTTTTCTCTGCTTATATCAATTGTTCAGTCCTCATAAGGATTTAGCCAAGTCCACCCAATCCCTTGCTCCCTGTGGTCCTCAGGACACAGGTTCTGGCACTGCAGTACCTATTACATTACAGAGCAATGCTGCCAACCATAGATATGCAGAAGAATATCAAACCAGAGTAACACTGGTTCTAAACATTATCCATTAAGTTCATCCCATTTCCTTTCAAATTTCATAAACTGAATTATTAAACCTGATTGGAACTTACAAGCTTTTCTCACTGATCATAAATGATAGTGCTACTAATGAAAAGTAGGTTTTACAAAACATTATGATTCCAGGAACTAGGAAAAAACCCAAACAAATGCTCCATACCCCCCTCCCCCCAAATACTGAAAAGTATGAAATAAAAAAGAAAGAATTCTCCAGCTAGGTGAAGAACTCAAAAACTAAGTTTTATCTAGACAAATTAAAGACACTTGTAGACTTTTTGCAGACTGAATCTTCTCACGTTCAAGAATGACATTAATATACCTGAAGCACAAGAATTCTTGTGTGATGTGGTTTGGAAGATTACTTGTTCTACTGTGCCTATGTTGTTTCAGAGGTTAAATGTCATGGTTAAAACCTCTAGGGAATAACTACTACTATAAAAATTCAGAAGACAATTAAAAAAATTAATGTTTGTTTTGCTGCACTTTGCTTATTATCAGAGTTTGTTTTTTTCAGTTAAACATATAAACAAACAAACAAAACCTCCAACTGTCATACTGGAGAAGAAAATTATGTATTATTTTTTCCACCAGAGAGAAGAATATGTAAAATGTCCTAACTTCCTAAAAGTTAAACAATAAAAACTCACAACAGTGGGAGTCATGGAAGTCTACATGATCCTATTATGCAGGAATGGCCAAATAGTCACACTGTTCTCTGCCTTTCCACATCAGTATTTTAAACTAAAATACAAACACTTAAAGAGGAGACTTTGCAGTGCATTACATATATAAAGACAGTATAATTCCATTTCTAGGTCCAGTCCTAGAAATAGCATACAAGTATTTTTGAAATTCTCTTTCTGACCCACTATTTGTTATATTATAGATAACCTTTGAACAGTAGCTGATTTAATATCCTCTCTTAACAGACTCAGTTTTGTTACAGTTATTGAGCAAAGTAAAACAAAAGCCAAGCTTATTACACAAAAAATAGAAAAGTAACTATCTTCAATGCAACCACAAAGTAAGTGTATCGAGAGTTATCAGCACAGAAATTATTAAATTCTTTCATGTCTTAATATTTTGAGGTGATGTTAGCAAACCTGGAAATCTTCCTGCACTTGAAAAATAAAATCTACTTAGGAGTATCATCAAACTACTTTGCATTAAACTAAAAGATGAGAAAAGCCTTTGTGATTGAAATTACCAGTGGGTTCAAAGTTACAGGGTTGACAGAAAAGCAAATACTATTACAAAAGCTCATGCCATTTCAAATAACAGGTCAAACATAATCTGAAGCTAAATAGTTTTAAAGCCAAAGATCCAAGAAGTTTTCAGTATTTTTTAAAAATTATTTTGATAAGACCTCAGCAAATCCCTAGGGGTGGAAAACAGCTAGTTTTCACCAAGCCCTGCTGCATTCATCCCCATTAAACTCTCAGATCCTGAGAGAAACCTGGTGAAACAATCTACTGTCAGTTAACCCCACATACATGGTGGAGTGTTTGGCTGACATTTTAATGCCCTTCCTCTTCAATGAGCCACAAAAATAAAAACCAAAACTGAACCTCTAAAATATACTTCTTTTTTGACAGAATGCTCAAGGTAGCAAGACTGGCTTCATCACATCACTGATGTATAGAACTCACATAAAGATACATTATGCCATAGGCCTAAGGATTATATCCACACCAAATCATATCAGGAAGAAAGCCTCAAGAAAGGATGGCTCTGTAACAATGTACAAAAATCTGGTCATTAGAAGAATCCTTAATCCCCATTGCTAAATTCAAGATGCAAGGAACAAACAGTAAAATGAGAGAGAAAATCATGCTATTCAGTACCTGAACTACTTCTTTTAAAAAATTTTCATGGCATTGCATGTGGAATTGTAGAATCAAAGAATATCCCTGCAGATTACAGATATAATCTCAGTATGGCTTTTTATAGGAGCCTGTGTTGTACCCATCCCCTGAATTCTTATCTCACATACTATTGTCTGCTTTCTTATCTCAGGATGACTCTTTCTTTATCGTTCCTCTTGAGGTATGCACAGGAACTATAAGCCTTTTACAAGACAGTAAACAAGGACGGAAAATGAAAGCTTGGCCTCAATGAAGTCAGTGGTAACTCTTCAGAGTTTGCTGGATTTTACCAGAAAAAAAAGTTTTTTATCATTTCTTGGTTCAAGATAAAAAATAATACTTAGCTACTTGGCATGTAATTCAGGTGTCATGGTCAAAAGAATGATCAAAAAACCTCCTGCTAACAGGTTTAGGTTTTTAGAGAACCAGATGACAACTCCTACGTGCACAGTTGTATGCATGGATGTCTTCTCTGCAGCCACTACCCAACCAGACAGCCAGAGCTGGTCATTTCAGGCCACCTGTGTGTTCCCAAATCCCAACCCTCCAGGACTCCTCAGGGAGCCTTTACACCCAAACAGAGCTCTGTGGTAAGATCCTAAAGTCACACAAGAGGTGACCTGAAAGTGTCTCTTCTCTTTTAAGCAACTGGCTTGTGGTGACTCGAACCCAGGGCTGAGGAGTGGCTGCCCAGGGCTCTGGGGACAATTACTGCTGCAGCCAATGTTCCCTGCATCTGTGGCACGGTATCCAGTGAGGGAGAGTGAGCTCCTCTGCCAGGAGCAGCTTGTTAACAATGTCATGACACTGCTGTTTCTTCCTGAGCCTGCAGAAACATTATGGCAAAGGGATTATTTTTATGATTTAATTTCTATTGTTTCATGCTGCTTAATTATTGGTGTGAAGGAAATAATCAAGGAAACATGAGAACCAGGAAATCTGTGCCTGCTAACCACAAAGATAACCTCTTATCTAAAAGAGAAGTCAAATTTTTAAACTCATTTTTCAGTCTTTTCAGTTCAGCAGAGGTTCTTTAAAGAAATGCCAAGAAAGTTTTTAGGACATGGCTAGAAATGTATGACAAGCTCTACTTGATTACATCTTTAATATTACATTACTACTATGAGACAGTGCATTTTAGAGGGAAATTACATAAAGCAGATCTCTGAAAATGTTCAGTTAAACAGTACTCCTGCAAGTTTGTTGACTTTTATTTTTGAACTTTTCAAATAGATAAATGAATATTCAGAAGAGCTATTTAGAGAAAGAAAAAAAAAAACAACTCGGGGGATTATCACTTGTTTGTTTAAAAAATTTAGAGAAGTAAGAAGAAAAAGAAAGGTAATGCAGTAAGATCAAACCAGATCTACTTTTGCTACTGATTTAATTAAACTCAGATAATTCAGCTAATTTCCAGACAATTAAATTCAGATTTTTTTTCTTTCATATTCTCCAGAGGTAAAACTGTTCTGCTACAGAATTTCTCATAAAATGAGAGCTTAGATACAAACCAAAAATGTGTTTCTGCTGATGCAACACAAGCTAGTACTTTCCCATAGCTGGTGAAATTCATGAGGGGCATTTGGAGGTGGCATTGATATACAGCAAAAAATGGTACACAAAAGTTGTGGCAGGTATCTACAGAAAAGAATGAGAGCTAATGGCAACGCCCACACTGAGGAGCTGTCATGTAAATACCTCAGATGGCATAAGGACCAAAAGAGAATATTAGTGGCTGAAGGGGGAAAAATGAGTATTGCATCATCCAGCTGTCAATTCATCTTTGGAACAAACCCAAACTTCCTCAAGACCAGAGAAGGCAGGTCCCAGTGCTGGGGAACACTGCTTGGCCCCCAGTCCTCCATATTCCAATGCCAGCTGCAAGCAGCATCTCCTGAAACTTGCAGAAATGCCTCTGCTGTTTCAGTGGGCAGGCTTGATGTCTCTCTTGTGAGCAGCTTTGAGTTTGAAGAGCTGTACCACTAGAACTCAGTACAAGTAGCCCAAGGGATATCAAAATGAACATAAAATCAGAACTCTAAAATGATAAAAATTTGAACTTTATAGTAATTATGGAAACCAACATGAGAAGCAAACAGCATAATCAGTCTTCAGAGGATTTAAAAATGCTGTGAGCAAGCTCTACTATTATCCCAGGTCAAATGTGAAACATAAATGTACAATGTTCCAGTTTTAATCCCAGCTCCACCACTGGCTTTGTGAGCCATCAGAGATAGCTCCTCTTTTCCCTTCCGGCTTCTCTCCTTTCTCCCTTTCAATTCTATGCTCACCTGAGCTAGATCTGCTTCTTAACATGCAACTCAAAAAAATTGGTTTGCACCATTCTTTGGTTTACTTCTAAAAGCAGTGTTCTCTCTCCAGCTTTCCCCACTTTTCCTGGGTTAACTCCACATTTTGAAAACAAAGCACAAAAATTCAAGCAAACAGAAATGGTTTTATGACAGCCACAATATTCTGAAGAAAACCTGCATTTTCTTGAGTCTCAGACAAGGCTATTTAAGATTACTGCTGATTCCCTTAAATCCTAGCCATATTTCTCTTATCCTTTCTGCTAAATGGGAAGAATCCTCACCATGCTGTAAACAAATGACTTTAACTCACTTCTTTAACCCCTGCAGTGGAAGAAAAAATCAGCTGAGTATGACAGAGGTCTGCTCTTAATGGACATGAGCATACACCAGATCCCACCCTCTCTAAGTGACTTGACATAGACTTCCTGGATACACACTCATTAGCTCAATCCTGCTTATACAGCACACAGGAAATAATATTAAAGTGCTCCACAAAGTAGTATGTAGGGTCATAAATTTCAAATTCAGACATCTTTCATTTCTGCACTGGTAGGCATATGGAGAAGAGGACTTGAAGGGGGTATGCCTGATACCTTCCCCCAGCGAAGCCAAGAAATAAACCTGAGCTATGCTGAGGACTGGTGAAGAGGCACTCAGAAGCATGAGGGTCCTTCACCAATGCATAGTGGTATCTCAAAAGCTTTCCTTCTTAAAATATGACTATTTGACTTTTTAATATGATCCCAATCTGCACGTGCAAAACACAGTTATCTAAATAAACATATCCATCATACCAGCAAATGATGGTTTTGGAGATGGCTCCCATGGTCTCTTAACTGCTACCAAGCAAAAGACAAGTCTGGAGTGAAGGAATGGGGGAAGAGTGAGAAATTATACATATTCTAATGATGCCTTCCTTTCCCAGCAGCTCTTCAATAAAAATCCCTGTGATGCTGAATCTGACCTCACTAAAAACAGTCACAGCAAACCTGCTCCACTGCAAGCATTTGTATGGTTTTCCTCTGCAATCATGCTTTCCTTTGTTTACTATATTTTTAAGTGTATGAGTGCACAGACCACCCACAGTATCAGGTAGCCCAGCATGGGAAAGGTGGAAGATGAGGCTAGGATTGCTTCTTTATATGAATATAAATTAATCTATCTGATCCACATATGTTAGTGAGCCGCAGCTCATCCTCAGTCAATTCATGTCCCTGACAGGCTAACTTGTCCCAAGCTCTCCAGAAATCATGTAGATGAAAGAGCCCAGCCTGTGGTATAGGAATTACAGGACTGGAGAGTTAAAAAGGGATTTGCAAATCAAGTAGTAATGCCTGCCTTGGCTTAATTTAATTTATCATATTCTACTGCTGCTCCCCCCTCCCAGCAGCAAATCAGAATTGTACACAGAAGCAGTTATGGTGTGAGACACTACCTGATCTTTACTGCAGCACCTGGTTAAAAATATGCTCAGTATCCTTTGGGCTCTGACCTGCACACACTGAAACAAAGATAGGGATGAGTTTACAGATGAACACAGGATGTGGCAGTGAGCACACTAAGTCATTTCTTTGCTCTCCTTCTGCACCTTATCAGTGACATTTCCCTAACAGCACAAGATGCAGCACCAGGCTCACTGCATTTCAACTCCCCAAGGAACATCCATGAGATCCTCCCAGGGATAACACTTTATCTGGCAAGCACCAGAGTAAAAAGTGAAAGCATTAGTTAATTTTGCACCTTGGGTGCTCACATCCACTGACACTTCAACTCAATAGCAGAGAAGATAACAGATAGAGGGAAGAATTTCTCTTGAATCTCTTAAAAACCCCACCTCACAACATTACTGCAAGGAATATTTTTAAAATGCATTTACTCTAAACTAGACACAGTCTTTATCCCATACACACACGCATCCCTTTAAGAAATGTCTGATTCCTTTCACAGCAGAACCTGCATTTCTTATTCCCTGGCACAGAAATGCAGACACTGACCTACTCTACTCCATTTTACACTTTCAGATCAGTTTGGCAATCCAGAGCTGGGGAGAGGGAAAGGGAAGAGAGGGAAATGTGCTGCTGCTATGCTTTTCCCTGTGCTGTTGCTGTAAGACAAAATGATGATGGGATTACGACTAAATATTGAACTAAAGGGAAGTGTTCCACCTAGAGACCATCTTCATCAGGCAAGGCAATGGGCATGCTACCTGCAAACAGACACTCTTTTAGGATTGAATACACTTGCTGGTTCTGTGGTAAAAAATGATGCAGAGGTATGGCCCCCAGTAGTAATTAACAATGTTAATCTTCTTCTTCCTCTCTATGGTGATAAAAAGAGTCATTTTTATATTTAATTAATGCAGAGGATCATTCTGGAAACTGGCTAATGAGGCTCTGATCACATTACCATGAAAATGTGCATTAACACCACAACTGAGGAGGCTGCTTCATGTGTAGAGAATCCACTTTGTAATTAGCCCACTGTGAAATGAATCACATCAGGAGCAACTCGGAGGGAACCAGTCGGCACTGGGCACTTAGCTGCTGCTGTGCCAATAGACCACCAACATTCTAAGCTGTTTTTTCTCCCCTGCACTGCCTGTCAGCAGCAGTGCAGTCCAAAACTGCCAGTGCTCAGCCTCTATCAATGGCAATGTGTCAAAGCCAGAACAAATTATAGAGAGGGAGAGAACAGATGCTGAAAGGCACCAAACTTTAGTATGCGTGAGTCTGCTATGCCAAGAGGAAAAAAAAAAAACAAACAAAAAGCTGCAAATCAAATACTGATTCAATAGGATCTGAGCAAAAATTATGGGCTATTATGGGGAAGTACTTTTTTCGTCTTTTCTCATCTTATTCTGAGGGAGCTGGGAGCAGAGCAGCAGCAGACTGCTACTCTGCTGTGCACTACACTGTTAGGATGCTGAAAGAGACACCAAAATACCTAAAAGGGATTATGATCTTTGTCTAGCAGAATACACAAATAACACACACACAATGAATGAACGAGCAGCACACCTTACCCATGGAACCCTGTTGTACTCAGTACCTGTTTAAAGGTGACAACACATTTCAGAATTATTCCAATTTTAATTAATCTGAAAATTTAACACACTTCTCAGCCAGCACAGACATACCATAAAAACTTCGTTCCTTAACTTAAAAATACCTGAGATCACAGACTTAAGGCTTTCAGAGGCAGCAGAGCGATTTATCTGAAATCAGTCTTATTACCCAAGCCAAGGGCTCCCTTAAAACATCACCGACATGGTTCAATGAGAGTGCTGCTATATGACTGACATCTTGGCAGAAGATGCACAAAAATGTTAAAAGAATCCCACAGGAAGTCATCTGAAAGGGGGAGTGGCATACGAGCAGAAAACAACAGGCACCCAAAATACTAATAATTACCAATCTCCCCCCAGACAATTTCACTAGCAATTTTGCAAAGGACAGAAAAAAGGCAAAGCAAAACAAAAGCATCTCTACTTACTATCTGTAAAGCACACACATTTTTACTCTGGAGATGCTGGCAATATCCTCTGCACTCACCTGTGAAACTTCATAGAGCAGTTTGTAGTGTTCCTCTCTCTTCTGAAAAGTGCACAGATTGCAGCCCATCCTAATAAGCAGCACAAGAGCAAAGCCTCTAATTTCCCCAGCACTGAAAGGCAAATGCACTGACGGGGAATCACCCTCCAGACTTGTCTACTGTTTTTCATCAGTGACTCGAGCCCCGGCACACAGGCACTGCTAGCTGGGAGCACAAGGCAGGGCAGCGCGTAGCAGCATGCTCTTCTTCCCCTTCCCTAACTATCTTACACTCACGTATACACACACAGAGTTTCGACTCAGTTCATGGCAACACTCCCCCTGTCTCTGCATCAGTGCACATGACTACACAGATTCCCACTCATGAATATTAATAGCGTCTCATTGATTATTTATGACAGAACGTGTTAGCAGGGAGGGGTGTCATAGCTGCTGCTGATGACAGATGAATATTCACTAATTAAGAAGCAAATGTACTGTGGTTAAACAAAATTCACTTGTGTCAATACCAACTCTGTTTATTAAGGTTAGAGAGACTAAGCTGCATGTATTTCACCCACACTCGTCTCAATTTTTACAGCAATTGTGAGACTAATTTATTAATGGAGGTGGGAAAATCACAAGTCAAGTCTTATGTTAGGTCTCCACCTTGTGCAACAGGGATCACAGAATACATTTAAAATATTTGTAAGCATTTTAGGAGAGTGTTTGTGAAACCTGAACTGATGTTGCTAAAAATTTAAAGAAGGCAGGAGAGAAAATTAACCCAGATGGTTATACTGATAGCTCCAACTCTGACACTACCAAATTTAGCCAAAATTCCACTGTACTCATAAAAGACATAATTCCATAACAATTCATCATGCAAATGTAGGATATGTGGAAATGCAGGGGTGCATGACCTAGTGCTTTTTACATATAGACACACATTTTACTGTTTATTAAAAACTCTCATATTCCAGTCTCTTTCTTGTATGTATAACAGATTAATTGTAACTATAGGCCAAATTTCTCAGAAACTCAACAGATACACCCTCTCAGACTCCCAGGTATCAAAGCTATTATTTTAACATATCATTATATACAATTTTACCATTTGTAAATTAGATTTTAATAGTGCCACAATTCTTAATGTGTGTATAAAGGAAAAATTTAAAATTAAACTAAACCCACAGCTTAAATATTAAGGCCAATGGAAATAACACTTAATTCAAGGCTGACATTAATTCCTGTATTGTACATCATATAATCCAATGGTAGTTATGCAAGATAAAAAGCCCAAGCTATAACAAAGAGGATAGAAAAAGCAAAAGTTGCTCCTTTTTTATCTTTACTTTCTCAGCAACTTTGCTCATTAAGAACTATATCAAGTGCTTATTTAAAAACATCTTTAATCTGGAGAGGATAGCAGGTGGAATCCAAAGCAGAAATAATTACTTTAAAACCAATGAATTCAGTTAGTTAAGATGAACACTGGGCCCTAAAGAATTTTATTCACTAAGAAATTATGTACAGCTACTATTTTTTTGGGTGCAGTTCCCTAAAAGTGCTTTGTCAAATATTTAAAATCAATAACAGAAAATTATTCTAATGAGCACTAATTGATAAGAAATTGGCTTTGCATCTAGCAGCACCTCAAACACCAGCAACACCGGGTAGCAAGCAGATCAACAATCATGTGCTGCTTATCAGTTCAGCCCCTTGGGATATAATAATCCGATTTTCTGGGCCCTAATTTTACCTAATAGACAGGATGAGAGCCAAGCAGAGAAACATACAGGAAAAACTGGGCCATTGCTGCAAACTCTGCATAGTAGTAAAGTTTGCTAGAACCTCTAGGTAAATTATAAATAGGTTGAGACTAAATCTTAATTAAATTTCATCTCCTTTAATAAAAGTGCGGAGTCAGGAAGAATCTAATAATGACCATTAACAGAGCAGGCTCTTCACATACCAGCTTCCAGCAGTGTTCTGAAACAGAACAGTAAGATTAATTTTCATTTGGTGGAAGAACCTGAGCAGGCAGGTTTGGTTATGAAATTCCTCCAAAGCCCAAGGATTTCAAAGACGAACCATGGAGGCTGGTTCATCATTGTTGGAAAGAATCAGCCTCTGTTCTACTCCTCCACACTCACATGAAATGCTGTTCATGCTGAGAGGTTTAAACCCATGTAGCAAACATCAACTCAATCTTTGAAGGTTTCTGTATTGTAAGGTGCAGAAAGATTCTCAGATGTGTAAATTTTGAACTTAAGAAAGTCAGATCAATGAACAAGACAACAGCCATGCAAGGACACCCATGCCATCTTTCGACGAAAGTGTTCTCTTCTTCCACTGGCACAGCTTCCTTCTCTGACACATACACAGTTTGAAAGCTAAACTGCATTCTTGAAAGGAAGCATTATTTACCTTGGTATATTTTTGATAGTTTCTTAAAGTTAGTTCTTAAAATATCAGGGAAAAAAGGGCATATTATTACAAGATTCCAGTTATATACAAGAAACAACAACAACAACAACCACCAATTGACAAAATAAGCAATAGAAAGCCACAGCTAAGCTTTCAGCAGTTTCCCCTTACAGTGTCTATTTTGTTCTTTCTCTGATTCTTTTGTCTACTTCTCCGGAGACAACATAAGCTTGTCCATTAATTTATCAAGTGCCTGCCCTCTGCTCATACAGAGTAAAAAGGTTCTGTCTTCTGCTTCTGCAGCCACTAATGGGCACAGTTGGAAGGGCTGAATAGATTTGTTAGAGAAGGAAAGGTGTACTCCCAGGTTCCTGAGCTCCATCAAAATATGCAACTTTGAGCATACATGTGGTCAAAATACAAAATTTTGTGCAGCGTATAACAATATTCAAGGCAAAACTTGCTAGAACTATAAACTAAAAAGAATTATGTGATGTACTTTGGTCAAGTTATGTCAAGAATTTGATATTGTTAAGAAAACAGTTTCTTTCTTTCCCTCTTCTTCATTTTTATTGCCCTCCAGCATTTTGTAGCTAAAGGGATCAAAAACATAATCAGGTCACTCTTATTTTATATGTAATTCATAGATACTTCAATAATTCAACGCTTTTCTTAATTTTGGAGTTCTCTATGATCATTTCCTACAATTAAGTCTTACCATAAAAACTAAAATCATAATTTACAGTCAAACCAGCAATCAATAATGCAGATGGATGGAGTTTAATTTTAAGAGAGTTACAACAAAAACTGTTAACATTTTCAAACAACATGCCCTTGTTTAGATCCCCTAATTAATTTCAAGTATCTAGGAGATTACTTATATTTGGTATAAAGTTACCTCATTGAGGTACAGCAATGCCTAACTATGAGCACCCATGCTTGAATATTTATCATTGCAAAAAATTCAAGACAATGACACTGCAAATTAAAGGTCACTCACTCCTTTGTATTTTCTTTATTACACACTCAAAGACAGATAATAAAATATAACGTTCATTTTAAGTAAGGATAATGAAACTGTTGGTCCAAACTCAGGAAGTGATGAAACCCAGGGAAGTATATGTGGAATTCCAAGTTTTCTTTGCAAGCCCTTGAATTCACACTGTCCTCCTGATGTACCAATCCCACAGCATTTACTATATAAATTTTGAGGAATTCCCAGAAAACTGGCTCACAGAACAGATGGCAATGCAATTTATAGTCTAAGGGCTGCATAGCTGTAAAACAGAAGTATCACAAGAAAAATGGAACTGGAGAAAGCTTTTGCATATCCCCACTGTTCTGAACAAAGGCCTGAACTCATAAAGTTTAACCTCAGTCTGGGTAGATCTTTTAGTCTGTTGGGATATTTAATGTTTGTAATGAAGCCTCAGCTGCTGGAATCAGGTGATCTTATGCATCAGTCAGTTTCCATATTAGAAAAACAAGGAAACTTCCACACCTATAATTGCATAGAAAAACTTAAAAACCTTGCATAAATATAACCCAAAGACTCCGGATTTGCACATAAGCTAGCCAGCTTGAACTCTAAAATAACATAATGTATATATGAACCAATAGGATAAATGAAGGTGCAAACTATGGAAGCACAAAGTCACTGAAATGGGCTTAGGCTTCAATAAAATGGATTTTTGCAAATATAATAAACTAGAAAATCTTACCACAATCCCTACAAGATACATGAAACCTTACTCAAAGTAAAAATGCTTTATGTTTTCTACAGTCATCAGACCATACTTGAAAAAGCATGAACATAAAAACTAAGAATTTGTATCTATGACAAAATGCAATATTCTCTGGAACTTTAAGTTAGGAAAGACATTTGTTTAATCTCATATCCTTTACCACAGCTACCAAGATTTCATGCACTGGTCAAAGTCACAGCAAAATTAAAGGTGGCAAGAGAAGAGGGAGGACATGGAATTCCTATGTTCTGTATTTCCCAGGAGGACTGTAATTTCTCTGAAGACTATTCAGGTCTGCCTGACTGTAAATCAAGTGGCTCCATAAGTGGATTTTTCCATTGCCTAAATCCCTGTCTTCCTCCCTGGAAGGCAGGGAGCACCCATAACATCATATTACACAAGCCCAGTCTATTGATATCTATTGTTTTTCCCATCCATGATTAAATTGACACGGGAACTATGGGATCCTATGGGATTTATGGGATCCCTTGTCAAAAATGCAAATACCTGTCTAAAGGGAAATGGAAAGCAAGCACATGAGGAAAGCTCTCTGCCATGACTGCTTACAATACAAGTTCTACTTGTTCTTTTTATTCTATACAGGAAAAAAAGGAAACAACTCCTCTGTTTTAACCCATTTTCAATACAATAACCCATCTATCAATACAATGTGAATGAGCTGGCTAGCATTCTTTGGGAAAAGCACAACTCCTTTACCACATCTACTTCAGACTGCTCAGAAACTTTTTGTCTCTTTTCTTTCTCAAAGAGTCGTCCAGGATATTTTTTTCCCATGGTTTTTACCCTGAGTGTCTTCCTTATCACCCTTAATCTGGTGTCATAATAATTAGGGAACTGTTGCAGAAAACCAAATGATGCCTAATACTGAACTTTAAGGCCTTAGCAATACATAAAGGTTGGTGTCAGGACTTGGTTGACATCTTCTAGAAGGACCTTGACTTTCTCTTGACTTTCTCTATCTCATCAGTTAGTTACAAGGAAACCATCTCACACAACTTCATGTTTTTTAAACCATATGATCATGTGAAACCAGGCTGATGGATCTCAGATGCACTGGAGAGTTTTAATGCCATGGAGTACACAAAGTAGAATTACTCATAAATAAGCAGTTGAAGTGATTTAAAGGAAACAAGGATTAATCAGGATAGCCAAACCTAAAGTGTATGAACAAAGTTCTGGGGAAAATGCTCTGATTATAGATAAATTTAGATGTGAAGTCCCATGTCAATAAGCATTAAATAATGCACTTAGGGAACACTGCTAAAATATTCAGTCATGGTCTCTAAAGTAATTATATCTACTCAGAAAATAGTTTTGGAGTTGTGGATAGTTTCCTCCAATTGCCTGAGGAAAAGACTAACAATGGAACAGGAACTATTGAAACTGCACAAACACCAGAAATATCCATATTTTATCCATATAGCCAGCAGTCCTGGTCTTTCCACCTCTAAATCATTTAAAGAAAACAGAAGAGCTATGAAGCATAAATGAGAAATACAGATAACAGTTCACTTTCTCTGCATCTTCCATCTTTGTAAGTATTCTCCTGACAAAGAAGGCATTCCTTCTAACATTTCATAATGAAATAATAAGATGATACATTTAAAACAGTAAAAGAAAGTCTGGATTTTTTTTCCTAAGAAATTTGACAGTGGAATGCATTACCTTCAAGGAAGCAAAAAGCAGAAAAGGGTTCAAAAAGGTATTAGACAACTTTACAACAGGTAACTGTTCACTAGTCATCTACCTGCCTAGCAAGCTCAGAATTCACCAACTCCTGGGAGCTATAAGAGATAGAACAGCTCTGAGATTTCTCTCCATGGATCCCCTTGCTGATAGCTTGCCTGTGTTTATTATTTTTCTCTTTGAAAATATAATATTGGCAACAGGATCTTTTACTATTTTAATTATAAAGCTCCAAATTTACCAGTTCTTGCACAAAAAGCTAGAATATCTCTTTAACTGAAAGTTCCTTGGCTAATGTTAGCTGCTAATACAACATAAGAGTCCAACAGCATTAATGATCACATCACTTTGAACTTCAAACACATCTATAAAAGTACATTTTATTGTTGTCCTGATCAGTTTCAAAGCTTTTCAAGTTACATCTGTTTCAAAATTAAAAAAAAAAAAAAAGGTTTTCCTCAACAGCTTAAGATTCTATCTGAGCTTTTTTATACCTGTGTGGGAAATAAAGACCATTTGGAACTGATATGCCAAGTTCAGGCCCAGATCAAACAACGGCAAATATGAATGAAAAGCCTCAATGAGAAACTGAACTCACAGTACAAAATTAATTCAAGGGCTGAAGCTGCAGGGACTGGTTCAGAGGACAAGAGCAGTGGTGAGGAACTCCTTGGCTCTGTTCTTTCCTCTGATACCTGCATCATTAGAAAAGCTCTTCCTTTTACATCCTTATAAAATAAGTAACACCAGTCTTGCAAGGGCATCAATTCAATAAGCTTTTTAAGACTTTACAGAGCTTTTCAAAGAATGTGTTATGGAGGGCTGTTACACCCACCCAAGCTCTGCTGAGGCCACCCTTGCAGTCACCAGCACTCAAGTTAATTAACATGTCTTGTGTTGTTTCTCAATTAAAAGTTTTAAGTTTTATACAGCTAATCCACATAGAAGTATAAAATGAAAAATTACTCATGACAAAAAAGACCCTTTGAGTGTAAGTTCCATTAGTTCAATAAATCTACAAGAGTAGTAGACCCGAATATTTCAAAAGTGAAGATGCTGAGAAGAACAGTTTGTCATGAATATGGCACAACCAGTGCAGAGACACATTTACCAATATGGACATGCCACTGCTCACATTCAAAGCTCATACAAGTGGCAATCTGGAAAAGCTGTCGAGGGATACAGCAATAAAACAGATAATTCTGTCTTACCCCATAAAAATTTTCTAGGGCCTACTGTGCCCTAGAAAAATACTCCAGGATTAGGGAAGTTTTCATGGCCCTGAATGGATTTTCATGGTATCAAAGCTGAAAAGGCAAACTGTATTGAATCAGGCCGTAAAAGCAGCTGCTTTTCTCCTCCACCAAAGTATAAAGATGTTGTAATGTAACTGTCAGAAGTTAAAATTACTATAGAAAAAAAATAGTTTCTAACATAGATATGACCTATGTCTCTCAAGAAATAGTTAGACAGAGGGGAGTTGGATGTTTGGTGTAACTAATCATGTCTTTATCACCCTAAAGACAGTATTAGTGGTGAATGTGATTGAATCTCAAACCTGGCTTCCAACACACACTTGATAGAATGATGGATGCAGGAGTACACCACACAGAGCTGCAGGAGCAATTGCCCACACTACTCCCATGGTCTGTCAGCTAGTCAGACTAGCTGAGTTTGGTTTAGACTGGTGAGATTGATTTAAAATAACAATGTAAACTAGAGTCAACTCTGTTTGTTGACAGTCACTAACTGACCACCATAACAGCAACATTAATTCTGTTGTTGTCAGCAAATGCTTTGTAATGATTTGAAACGAATGCAGCTTCCTCTTCTTGAAAATCCCCACAGCATCAAAGGTTTACTTTGTACACTGGGCTTTCTAAAGTTTAAAATCACAGCCAGTGCACCTGCGTTCTACAAGATCATTAGGTAAATATCCCAGCAAAGCCCAATCAACCTGGCTTCAGTTACCTTACCGTCTGCTCCAGAAGAAAATTAATGTTATTAGATGTGTCTTTCCCTGGAAATTGCTGGTGTTTGGTTACTGTGGCAGCTGTCAGGGAGGTGCAGGGGTCTTTCTGCTGGATGCTGGTTTGGCAGGCTGTCTAGGCACAAGCCTGGTCCCAGCCCCATGCCAGCCGCCCCACCCGTGTCAGGGTGCCCTGAGCCCTCAGAGCACACCAGAGCTCAGCCTTGCCAGTGTGCCCTGCCAAACCCCAGATCCCTGCAACTCTCACCCATCAAGAAATAGAAATGTCAGGTCTGAACTCAGGTATAAAGAGTTAGGAGAAAAATGTAGAAAAAAAACCAAACTCCTGCAGACCTACATGGATGGAGACAAATGAAATCCGATTAACGACGCCTCTTGTTCTTCTATTTTAATGTCCTGTGGAAAAGAAATTAGCATAGCAAATCCTGCTTTATCTCTGAAAGAAATTTCAGATCCTTAGTCTGAACCCCTCTCCTTTTTCCTGGAATAAAAAGCCAAAATGAAGATCTTGTCAGCTTCAGAGGGGAGATTTGTCACACATCAGTGGTTTGTAGGGGTGGGTGCCCACTCAGCCCTTTCTGCCTGGCCACAGGGACACCACTGCCACCCAGCCCCTGCTCAGCTGCTGCCACCCCTGTGCTGGGCTTCAGCCTTACTTCCAGCAGCTCGCCAGGACTCCTGGATCATCTGAGCCCTCTGCACAGGGGCATTAAAACTCTTTTTGAACATAGCTTTCTAAAATAGCCAAAGGACAATATAAAGTGGAGGAAGATAATTCAATCGCATTACAAAGAATGGTGCAAATTACAGCACCTAATTTGTATTTAGCATACAACATATGAAACAATATAAACACCAAGATCACTTAAAAGAAACCTCCGGATGGGAAGCCAGAATTGTAGAGGCAATGGTCTCATTCATTTTGCTAAGCCTGAAGCAGATAAAAACCACCACTGCGCTCTGAAGAAGAGCTGCTTAGCACCCTTCCTCACTGGAGGTAAAAGCAGTGCATTTCCAAAACTCACGTGTGTTTTTTACAGAAATAAACTTTGCATCTTATAAAACAGAAAGGTCTTTTAATAGAAGAGGAAATATTTAACCTTCTCAAAGTCAATGTCTACTCTGTTCTCTATGATTCCTCCTGCAAAGATGTGAAACAAATCACAGCAAAATAAAGAAAAAAAAGGGAAAAAAATCAAGAAGAATAACTGATTGGGAAAGGGTGAGTGTTTTTACTGCAAGACCTTTGCATCTAGTCTGAATATGTTTCATTTTTATTCAGTTCTTGTGCAGGACACTAGGATTATATGTATCAACTTAATTCAGTGATAAGAAAATCCTTACTATAAATCCTACCATGTGGGACAAATCTGTCAAGATCTTGATTATCAAAACAAATGAACAGACAGTAAAATGTGACATACATAGCATACACTTTACATGACAAATTAGCCCTAGCACAACTGACACACATACTGTAAGGGGATGTTAAGGTTGCTATGGCAAGCAATGTCTTTCCTTCCCAGCACCTGAATCACAAGTTTTCTGAGCCAAAGGCTTCTATCAAAAGATAAAAAATTTTCTCTAGTTAAGCATTATCTGCATATAACAGAACATATTTCTCTGTCCCACTGTGGTCTCCTTCAAAAGTTACTGCCTTCAAGAGTGACCTCACCCTGTCACTGGAGTGACTAGCCAGAAGCCCTAAGGTTGTTATTTGCCCCTTCAGCAGATGTGTTGGGGATTTATTATAATGCTTTAGGGACCAGATAGTGATGGTTAAACAAATTAGGAAACTCATGCAGTGAGCAACAACACCGTCAGCTCAGGGAAAACAAGAGTCCTGTCTCAAGCCACAGATCTGAATGGAAATGCAAGTATTTTAGCTACCAAAAACTTTGGATGTTATACGTTCCTCAGAAATGGGCTGTCATGTAAGAACTGAGGATTTTTTCAGAAACATTCCCACTTTTGGTTGAAATTAAAATTGTAGGAAAAAACTCTGTGATTCCAAACCACTGTGATTTCAGCATACTTCTCATCCAAAACTGTGTTTGGAACTCCTAAAGGAGAAAATCAGGGATACATTTAAAGAAATGGAGTAAACCACAGTGAGAATTTAGTAAAAGCTATTCCTGTTAACAAGACATGACTGCACCAAGAGCTCTTCTGCACGAAGACCAAAACACTGGAGAGACATTCCTGACACAAGGTGTTCAGAACCTACATCAGGACAGGCTCACCCTTGCTGCAAAAATTACAAATCTTTTGCAATAAGCCAGCTGACAGCTTCACTGCTTACTCCTCCCAGAAATCCACCAGAAATTCAAACTAGATTCGCTTCTCCCAGCTTTCTTAACAAAACTCATAAACAAGTGTGTTCTCACTGACCTCAGAGGATGGATCAAATAATCAAAACCCACTATTCAGCTGTTAATTTCTGTGATTACAGAGTGTCTTTTTTCTTTTAAGTTATGACATCCATATATTGATCACCAGCAGACCCAGCTATGACCAGATCAAAATCACCATGAGAAATGCTCAAGTTTCTGTATGTCTAGGAGGGACTGCAGAAGACAATTGTGTCATCTTTCTACTGCCTACTAGTTCATTGTATAAGCATTTTACAAAAGGTTACAATTCAACTGAAAAAATGAATCATTTAGGAGCTTTTCTGAACATGTGCTATCCTGATAAACTGATAAAATAAGAATGAGAAGTAAGGATCTTGAAAAACTGCTATCCTCAGTTGGTTTGTTTAAACCCTCTCTGTACTGTAGGTGAAGATTTATATAAAGATCTATTTTTCTGTTTGAAAATACTTTTTATTCCTTCACGTGCAAGAAGAAGAGCAAACAATTCTATGCAAGTAAAAGAGATTATGTAAAAATAATTAAATTTAACTCATACAAAAAAAAAAATCCTGGGAGTTAACTACTTACATAACAACAGAAGTCAAGTTTAACACAGAATTTTTCATACAGAGGTATCAAAGTATCTCATAAAATCAGGTAAAGCTATCACCATTTCATAGTGTGTGAATAATGAAGAAATCTAGCAATGCATAACATTGAAATGTGACAAATGATTTTCAAAACTTAGCACCAGTGTAAAAAGTACCAAGAAACCCCATAGTGAGGGAACTGCCCAGCACCAGGCAGGTTATGGCACACACGCCAGGGGATGGCATCCAATGAGCCATTTGGGATAACAAAACCATTTTGAGATTTTTATATACATTGCAAAGAAACAAAACCAGTATGATATTAAATCTGATCTTGAATGAAAAACTCCTTGAAGGCAGCTCTTAGAATAGGCTGCAATGAACACATATAAAATTCATATCAGCTTCCAGCCAGCAACACAAACCTATGCAGTTTTACCACATTTTTTTCTTTTCTTACCTCCTTTATAGTATGGTGAGATTTTAATTTTGCATATTCTGCTTTGTATTTCCTTTTTCCTACACCCTGCATAAATTCCATGCCTTGACACAGCTCTGCATTTATCTCCCAATTCACCCATCCATGACTCCAAACAGGTCCCTGCTGCTGTGCACTGCTTTTGTTCATCACATCCTGCTCCTTCCCAGCTCCTCTCTACTTTACTTCCCTTCACCCTTGGCTTCAGAACTTCCCCAGCATTATTCCTCCTGTGCACTTCCCAAGAGCTGAACTCTAAAATGAGAGGAGAGGAGAGGAGAGGAGAGGAGAGGAGAGGAGAGGAGAGGAGAGGAGAGGAGAGGAGAGGAGAGGAGAGGAGAGGAGAGGAGAGGAGAGGAGAGGAGAGGAGAGGAGAGGAGAGGAGAGGAGAGGAGAGGAGAGGAGAGGAGAGGAGAGGAGAGGAGAGGAGAGGAGAGGAGAGGAGAGGAGAGGAGAGGAGAGGAGAGGAGAGGAGAGGAGAGGAGAGGAGAGGAGAGGAGAGGAGAGGAGAGGAGAGGAGAGGAGAGGAGAGGAGAGGAAGCCAAAACCTTTGGAGTAGCCTGAGCTCAGCTACACGTGCCCCTGGGGCTGCTCCCCATGACTGCCAGCTTGGATATTACAAGAAGTAACAGCTACACACCTGTTTTCCCAGTGCACAGCAAAATAAACCATGATGCCAGGGCCACAGGTTTAATTGATTCTCTTTGTCTTTCACCCTGCTTCAGAAGTCAGTCTGATCAATGCTATTTCACACTCTCCACTGCAAGCTTTACTGATCTAACCTCTGACTAAACACAGATTCATCAAAGCAGCACCGGGGGACGCAATATTTATCCTTTGCAACACACAGGGAATGTCATGTTACAACTTCCTCCTGGCTTTCCTCTTCTATTAGGAAAGGAGGGGAAGGAGGAATGGAAGGAAGACTTGCACAGCTGAAGTGAGTGCTGGCACCGGAAACTAATGTCATGTATTTATCCACTCACATTAAGTATGGAAGAGGCAGTCACAGTTCGTGTTCCCTTGGCACTCTTGAAATTCTTTTCCTTTCCATCTTCCAGAGGGTGACAGAAAATAGCAGTTACTGACAAATGCTGGGGGAAAGCACAAGACCTAACCAATAAATATTATATGCATCTATATCTCTAAAACTCTCCCTCAAGTCTAAACAAAGTAAATATGAGAATCCCCAGAGGAAGTCATGGAAGCTGCCAATTCCTTTCAGAAAGGCAAATAAATGAATTTTCGTGATGCTTCTCTACATTTCTTTAATAATCTGAATAATAATCTAGGACACAGCAGAACACATTCCTTTGCTGACACAAGCCAGCCTTTCCCTTGTCAAGTGCCCAGGTGGGAAGGGAGGCAATCACTGAGGCTGTGGGAAGCATTGCCCTGGCAGTGCCACACTGGAGGTACCCAGCAGACACGCTCACAAAGAAATAAGGCTTTGTCATGTCACATGGGGGAGAAGATTACTTCTTATACAAAGACAACATCTAAAGGATCCCTACGTGAACCTGGTGTAAAAAGTTCTTCTACCACTTCAAGCACCTACTGGTTTCCTCTCCAGCCACCTGCTCTTACTCTCTCTTAGCTTGTTATCTGGATGCAGTTTTCTCAACAACAGTTTCTCAGTTCTATTCAATGGTGGGTCTATTGCTGACTCCTTTAGTGCCTTCTCCATACAGAAACGATTGTTTTGCCATATGAAGTCAAAGGAAGGTTGAACCACAGCATGGCTTGGCTATTGTCAGTCCTGCCAGCTGTTGATTGAATATTTCAATTTTGAGTAGTTTTGCTGAGATAACATATTTTTAATCACTTCCTATTCAAGGTGCTCACCTTCACCACCAGAGACCCAGATATTAAAAGCTTATCTGTCTTTCTTTCCTATCACTGTCCCTGCTTACATAGCCCTTACCTTATCTTTCCTAACTTTTTTTTTTGTAACTCATCTTTACTTAATTTTTAAAAAAATAATGTAACATTCTTCCCCTTTCATCTCTCTTCTGCTCTTTATGAAGATCTTTAACTTGGGCATAAACATTCTCCTTTTTTTCTATGCCAAACCTCTTGTGGGATCTCATTCCTATATCTCCAAATATTTCTTTTTGTCAAGGATTCCTTCTCCGTCAGGTCCCTTACTATGAAATCTTGACTCCTCTTCTGCTAAAACTGAGTTCTGAGTTTCTAGACAGATAGATAGTGAACAGCAACCTCCTGAAGGTCTGTCTTCTTCTCTGAACTCAGTGTGTTAGAGAACATCAAAGAAACAGGCCTCAAATAGATCTATTCCAGGAAATATGTTCCCAAACCTGACTTATTACTGGAATACAATCTAAACTTAAACAGCAAGTGGATGATTTTAGAGACTTTACTAGCAACTCAGAGCTAGAAATAAGAATCTGCAAGTATTTCTGATGACTTGAACAACTGAAAATGTTTTCATGGAGAACACATACTGAGCCTGTAACTGAATGTGCTGTAATCAAACAAGCTCTCAAAAGCTGAGATCAAGTGCTTACCTCAAGAAATCATAGTAGGGCATCAAATAACAGAGTTTGAAGTCATCGCCCTGAGTACTTACAGTTCAACCTCTGGGTGCAAAACAAGGACAGTGTGCCTTCTCACTCCCATGCTAATACCTAAGGTATCACTTCACGTAATTACTACTATATTTGCAAAATGAACCACAAATCTCCCCTCAAAATGCATGTGTTTTTCACAGAAACCCATAAAAATGGACCTGATTATTCACCACATTCCCCAGCACAAACTACAGAAAGCTTCAGCCTCCGGCCCTGCGTGCATCTGCCCTATGCTGTGTGCTAATTGAACCACGGATGTGCTGAAACAGCCGGCTGGAAAAGAGCCAACTTATCTTTGTGCTCCAAAAGAATTTTTAAAAGAAAAGGAAACTCCTGTTGTGAATTATGAGAATGAGAATCCTTCAAATACTGTTAATAGAGTGATAAGAATTACCTTTTATTCATGTTTGTAATACTCCTATCAGCAAGGACTTACCCTCTCTCCCTGAGCTTCAATTTAAGGGGTTTTTTTCCTACAGAATTACTGTCCAGAGATACATATTAGCACATTTTTTCAAAACAGATAAATACTGCCAAAATAATTACTAAACACATATTTTCCTGCAAAGCCAACCAAGGTCTCAGTTCTGAAAACTTGTGTTATTAATGAATGGCACACTGCTGCAAACTAATTGTATGTAAAGTCAATGGGTGCATGTTTAAGAATTTTAATTACTGTTCTGTGATTGCTTTATATTCAATACGTAACATAAAGGTAACAAAGCCTTTATGATGATAAGCAGTTTAATTAGAAAGCCAAGATAAGAAAAAAATGCCTTTAAGTTACAGAATTTGTTCATGCTGGCCATGTGATAACTGGAGTACATGGTTTCTCTAGGTATTTTAAAATATGAAAAGCTAATTCTACCAAAACCTTTGTTTCCTCACACTACTTGAACTGCCTTATCTGCCATTTTCTTCTCCCTCTTATGGGTGCCAAGAGCACGGTTTAATTAGCTGACAAAGCCTGGTGTGTGAACAGGTCCACGGGAGCCCCGCGTTCCGCGGCCTGCGCGAGCGGTGAGCTGAGAGCGGCCTGGGCCGCGCCGGCCGCGGAGCACTCACCCCTTCAGCAAACTGTCTCGGAGGATGGCCATTGATTTCCCAGTTATTATGAACATGGAATTATTGGATGACAGATGATAGAGTGTTAGGTCCTACAAGTATTTTCCCAAATGGGCTATCCAGCCAGTGTTGCCGTGGCAACGAGGCTGTTTGACAGCGCTTATGACAAAGAAGTCTTTGCTCAGAATTCGGCTACAAAAGAGCTCCTTGCTTCCTATCATATCCTCCCTGGTTTTATCCAGCATCTCCTTAGTGCCTCCCCAGCTTGTGCCTCCAGTTGGCTGCTCCAACGCCAGCCAGGGTATGCACTGCTGACAGCCTTTAGTCCTCCAGGAGAGCACCCTGCCCTGATGAGACATGACACTTTTGCCTATGATAATGCCTATTCTCCTAAGGTGAAATATTAAGTCTGTCAGTCCCGAATCCACTGGCAACACAGGTTCTGCATCTGAACACACAACTGAAGGCCTAAGAGGAATCATGCTCACAAATCAGCCATTGTCTTGCACAGTTAAAAGTTAAATAATTTCTTCACCTTCCAGCCACGACTCCTTCTTTGCTTGGAGGTTTCTTTAAGCCTTTTTTCTACTAGCAGGACAATACTTGAACACTTTAAAATAAAACACAGCTACCCACCTTCTCCAAGTGCTGTTATATTTGCTCAAATTTTCTGATAATTTCAGAAAATGCCTCTCCTTTGAGCTTCTGATTCCCAAAAAAGCTGTTTCAAAAATCCAAAATTACATGCAATAATGGGTTATTTAAATGGGCTTACCCCCTTTTAATTCACTGGACGGTTTTTCAGAAAGACAATGACAGGAGAGGGAATTACTGCAGAACAGCATGAACAGCTCAGGCTGGTTGCAGCAAAGTACCATAAAGCTGCAGCCAGAAAGCCTCATGTGCCTGGGCTTTGCTGCCCAGGATGGCAACTACTCCTCACCACACACAGTTACCACCCTTTTCCACTCTGCCTCAGTCCACAATGAATTTTGCTGTACTTTCTTCCCAGCCTGGGTGAGATGAGCAGCACCTCAGCTGCCATTGCTTGAGTAGTGGTAAGTGGGTAGGAAAAGGTTTATTGAATCTACTTACACTTTCAATAGGTATCAAGTTACCTCTCCCCAGGTGCACTACTTGGAAAAGTACCCCTGGGAAAGATGGAAGGAGGCCCCATTGTGAAAATATAAGCTAAAAATGTGCCCAGATATTCCCTGATATCTTTAATAAGTGAGAGGGTTATTCTCTTCCAATCTCCAATAAAAATCTATCCCGAAAGGTGTGGTTTCTGTCAAGATGGAAAAGTACAACTAAAAACCTTTAAAGCACACATCATTAATTGAGGCAAGTACTGATGAGATTCCCAGGAGAAGTTGAAGACTAGTTATGGAATGAGAAAAGTGAGGTATGTGTCTGCAATGAAGCTTAAATGTTCTGTGCCAACTCTCTTGTTTCTGTCTAGAAATACTTTAGGTCTTAAAATACTTGTAAGTGCATTAAAAAAAATATTCCTGGTACAGCCACATCTGCTCCTAGCAGCACTTTTATAGGACAGCTTCAATTAGAGCTGGCTCTTGATGAGCCTCATCGAGGTTGTGCTGCACAAAGCAATAAACAAGGCACTGAAAGCACATGGAAAGCTGCAGCTTCATGCTGCCATCAGCCCCCACTGTCATATTTTCTCTCCCTTCATACTCTCCTTCTAGCATAAGCAAAGCTGTAAATGTTTTAGGGCTCTGTGATAGTCCCTGAGAAAAACAGAGAGCATATGTAATGTATTTTCACATGAAAAAAAAAAAATGGAGATCCTAATTTCTAAAGTGCGCCTTCTGTCCAAAGTGTACCCTTGACACTAACTCGGCTGTGATGCAAATCACTTTACAGAGATTACTCAGCCATAGATGATTCCAAGGTACCATCAGAAGGGTATTAGTCAACAATTTCTCATGAAGTCCAATTACATGTTTTCTATATAATTCCCTGACTACCCACTAAAATTTTGCTGATATTAGCCCATCTAAAAGGCATTCCAGGGACCAGGAGCACAGATAATATCCATTACAAAACCATTCTGTGGTTTCTGTCAAATCTAAGTTAAATGCTCTATAGGGACTGGAAAGCTGCTACGAAATTGCAGATTCAGGATCTATACAAAACAAAGACAATATGTCAATATACTCTTATTTTTAAACAGAGAGAGACATTCAAATATGTGAAGACTGAGCTACAAAGGATGCATCCAATGGCACAACATGCATTCTCTCTGAGTACACTGTGATCTAACTTTGAGGATGTGCCTAGCCCATAGACATAATTGATGTCATCTGGATTTTCTCAAATTTCTCATGCAAATACAAAATCAGTACTAAATGCATGTAATTATCAATAGGAAAAAAAATATTTTTTTAGTAAAACTCTTTCCTCTTCTCTCTTTTCAACCAAATTGTCAAAACATGTCCGTTCTGAAGACATTTAAATGACTAGATGGTTAAAGGCACAGGTAATGGTACAAACTCCCTCAACAGCAGGTCATAAATTTGCCTTCAACCTCAGCTGGTAGTGGCTAAACTTTACTATGACCACACAGCTGTTTAATGTTCTATCTGAAACAAGCCAGCAGTTTCAGCCAAGGTGCTACTGGGCAGGTGTTTTCATCACTAAAACACACCACTCCTTTCAATAACACTGTTGGGAGTGTCAGCAAAGAGGCCAAGGATGGAGTGGACTTGGGGACTGCATATATTTTCCCGAATGAGAATCAGAAAGCTTTGGCTACTTTGGGATTGATGAGTAACAGAGAGAAACATAAGCTATCCTTTATTTCACTCAACTTGTTCTAGGAAGAAGATAGGGAGTTCTCTACCTTGTCATAAGCAGCCAAATCTTTCTTAAATCTTTCAATTCTTATCAAGAATTCTTTATCTGATATAAATTTTCATATAACACAAAAAAAACCAAAAACTTAAAGACTTCAAGGTGGAAACAAGTCCCTTTAAATAAAAGACCAGTATTTTGGAGTGGTAGGGAGGTGACAAGGACATACATTCTGGGTTTTGTACTGCCTTTATATACTGTTTGCCAAAATACAAGAGGCAAACTGTAGTTAAAAAAAAAAAAAAAAAAAGAAACTACAAAAGAGAAAATCTGCGAATCCTTAAAAAAAAAGTATATTTCTTATTTGTGTGATCTCCAGGAAAACAATGTCTGCTTTATTGATTTATGTTACAAAAATAGTATAAGAGAGTACAGCATTGAAATGAAACTTCACACAAAAAAATCAACCTAACTAGTATCTTTAACTGAAGTCAGTGCAGGTAGCTCATAGTCAGTGTCCCAGAAAGTAGGGGATCAGCTCCAGCATTTTTTCCTAAAGACAACAGTGGCCAGCCAGTCATCAGGGTATCCCGATGAAAAATTGTTCCAAAAACTTATATTCTCTGTACTATCTGCCCCTTGGCTTCGTGTAGAAGGGAGCATGTTGCTTCTGTCAAGATGAGAAATTTTGAGGCCATTCATGGGCCAAAGGAAGCAGGAAGAATATTACTGAAGCTGTCTGGATACACACCAATTACCCTCTCTTGGCTAAGTTTTTAGAAGTAAGATTTTCAAGGATGTGAAAGAAAATTGTAATTTGATAGTGTTTGGCCAAGTTAGTGGAGCAAAAAATGTACAGAGAATGGCTTTCAAAAGAGAAATTTAGTGTGTTCCTGAAGCTGTTGAGTTGAAAAAAAAAAATTTACTGCTAAGTTGGGAAAGTGGGTGCTAAGGAATATCTCTTTTTAGCTTCCCTGAAAGTTGCTTGAAGTGATCTCGTGTGATTAAGACTCTGAAAAGTAAATTAAGAAAGTGAAAGGATGCTTCCTCCAAACACTTCAGTTTTAAAATCTTGACTACAGTCTTAGCACAGTGCAATCCTGTATAAACACAGTTGTTTAAAGATAACACTAGTTAACCTTATTTTGCTATGGGCAATACCAGCAAGCTTTAAAAATAAAAAGAATACATTGCTCATGAGGCAGAATTTTCCTATAACATAAATAGCAAATTCAATCTGCTGTTAAAAAAACTACTCTGTTTTAAAAGCAATTAAGAAGGGCTTTTCCCCCCCAGATTGACTTGTCAATCCTATTAGACCAAATTCTAATTAAGGGTGGAAAAGTGACTATTGTATCTGCCAAATGAAAATAATTTAGTGTGAGTTAATGAGGACTGGCTCATAACTGATTAGTCATTTTGATTCTGGCTTGTTACAGTGGTAGAAATTACTTTCAAAGGATACAGTAGGATCAGCAGTGATTTTCACTCATTTGAAAAACAAACTGAACTTTCCTTCGTGACCAGATCTGGCATAAAAATACCTGAAAACAGGAACAAGATAGGTGCAACAGCTTATAGCTTTTGAAAATATAAATTACTTTGAATGATAATAATAAAATCTAAATTATTAAGACCTGGCAATCTTTTCTCTATATCATACTTTGAACGAGTAGCCTTTACTAACAAAGGCCTAATATCACTATGAAAGAGGAATGACCAACCTCACAAATCTTTACTCTCCTGAGCAGATTTGCATCACTATTCTACAATGTCACACAGGGATGCTCACGTGAAGGTCTCTAAAATCAAGTTTATATGTGTAATGTACATTTTTTGAAACTAAGCTCAATACAACGTGCAATAGCAAATGCTGCATGAGAATAACAAGCCCTGCTAGTCCTTCACAAATGGATAAGGAGTTGCTTAGCTGATTCAGAAGGCATCCCAGGGCAGCTGGCCTTCAGTGTGCCAGGACACAGGACTGCACAAAGCAAAAATACCTTAAAACAGATCACCCTGTTCTATTTCTTATATCCTGGATAACTCTGTGGATGTGTAAAATTTGCATTTATCAGGATCACTTGAAAACATTCAATTCTTTCATGACAACTGATGTATTCTACTCCTGTGGCACCTCACCTGTCCTTGAGAACCATACAGAAATGGAGTGATGACATTTCACTTTCAATGTTTTGTGTAAAGACACAAAATAATGTCAAACAAAATCCTAAAGCCAGATTATTGGATGCCTGAAAACTCATCTCATTTTCTCATACGGACACAGGTACCAATCTGGCTTCAGAAAAATAAATTTAAAACAATTAAGTCAAGATTGAACTGGTCATTTCACTACCTCAAGAAACCAGATTAATGACTGATTTATTTCAATTGAAGCAGGCAGGTCTTTTCAGGTAATTGCCACCATTGCAACAAAGTAACTCTTCTACTTGGTCTGTACAAGTCCCGAAGGCCATAGTTTGGTTTACTCTTAGCAGCAACCACCACTGAGACATTACTTAGCTGATATTATTCATACCTAATTTTATTTTGGTATTGTGACTTTTAGTAGCTGATCTTCTCCAGAATCGAAAACAAAACCTGGAGAATGGAGGTAAGAAAAAACCCAGAATCTCTCTGGGTATGTGGAAGACAATCTTTTCAAGATGTTTAGGCTCTTAAAAGTTCAGAAACATACTTTAAGTTCCTCAAGTACCTGACCAGTTCCTCCTGAACTTTAAACATCTCCCAGCATCCCAATAACCCTGAAATCAGGCCACAACAATTAGCTGCTTAAAAAATACAATAGTAACCTAGTAAACAACATTCCAATACTTTAAAATGACAATTGATATTCTACTTGAAACAAATACTGTTTTCTCTTGTCCCCTCTCAGCAATGATTCAGTATTTATATTTGACATTGAAAAACACACAGTCTGCACTTAGTGACATAATGTGGCTTATAAAACTTTATTCAAGGTTATGTCACATGGACAAAGGGAGTTTGTTGGGCACTTAATTCTACACCTTTATATTCACCTGCACTTCTAGTTTAAAGGCAGCCTCCATAATAAGTCAAAATTAATGGGGATATAAAAGAATCAGAAAAAAACTTTGGATGTTTCCTGTAGCCTATTTACATGCAAGTTTCACAAAGACTTAGAATAAAATAATCTAGATCCTTACATAGGACTGTGCTTACATATAATGCTGTATCAAGTTTTTAGTATTAGATACATGTCCATAATCACCATGATGTTCATCATGCTAATTGCATGCAGGTCACTGCAGTTGCAGCGAGGCACACAAGGCCACTGTGGCACTCCACTGCATCCCACAGCAAAGTGCTGGGCAGGGCTGTGCACACGCCCTCCTACCTGTCAGAAATCTGTAACTCCACCTGCTCTAGTCCACCTGCAAGAGAGAAATCAACTTTGCCCCTCAACCAGGATAGTTCCTAAGCACCAGCTTCCAATTTCAGTTAAGGAAAGAGATCCTTCAGTTTTAAAAGTGTGCAGCATGTTCATTGCTCTTTAATTTCACATAGTCCCCCTGAAGCACTTTACTACTGAACAGCCTTTAATATGATTTGAAACAGATACCACTCCAGGGCTTTCTCATCTTCATCACTTGTTTGTTTTGACCTTGACATTTATTCAATTAGAACTGATTTGCGAATCATGCACAACGCTTCCTAAAGTCCATTTTCATACACCAGTGCATAGGCCCATCCAGTTAGCAATGATCTTTCCACGTGCCCAAAGTAAAAATCTACAAAACCAAGGAGCTTATAAAATAGCCAAGGTGTCTGTCACAAAGCATCTTCTATTTTCTTTCCTACCATTGCTCTCAGTAAATGGAAAATAAGAGAAGCTATGAAACCTCCTTTGGCAAATAATAAGTTCCAGCACGGCCTAACTGTCAGATTAATCAGCTCCCTGAAATTTGCCTCAGGAGGAAGCAAAAGAAGGAATAGTTCACATTCAGGAAAGCAGGATTCATCCCATGAATATTATGGCAGCTCCTCCACAGCTGAGGAAGAGAGGGGAGCACATAGTCCCTATCACATCTCTGTCACATGCTCAGTGCTGGGAGAGGAAGAATTGTTAAAATTGTCAAGTACCATTCACAAATTTATGCCTGTGGAGTTGTTCCTTCTGGAAGAGAACCAAATAACTCATACTTTTTGAAAATTGCTTGTGACAGCTTCTCAGTCTGCTTCAGGCTGGCTCTCAGTGATGATTTGTATTTTCATATACTTCTCATACATTAAGAAATTTACACCTGTCAGGTCCTGACAGAGTGTCTCCATCTTCAACCTTTTCAGGGAAAATTCTTTGCTTGCAGACATTATCCAAATAAGTTTCTATCAGAAGTCTGGGTGACATAACAGGTGGGGGTCTAAGAAATATGCAGCAGGCAAGCACAGAATTTTAATGAGAGACAGGGGCTTCTGCACCGGCATAAAAGGGATGGAAATTAAAGTACTGATTCCTGTCACTTAAAACTGCTCATAAAGCCCGTGGATAATTCTTAGGGGAAGATATAAATGCCCACTACAGAACTTCCTTTACTACCCAGGCTGACATAAGAATTTTTATTTCTATTTATGGAATCATGCTTGGGGTCAGAAAAGCAGCTTAGAGAACAAGATTCTTCTTAAATAAGCAGAAGGATGGTCATCCCTGCTGGTACATTTCTTGAGAGCAAAATAAATGCCTGCTCCCCACAGCCAAAGTGGCCAGAAGAGAGGCTGAAGCATGTGAGGGATGTGAGACATGCTCAGGCATGGGGCTCCTTGGGCATTCAGCCAAGCCCTGACCTGATCCTCAGAAAGCTCACACCAATGAAGACACTTACTATTCACCACAGAAATACTACACTTTTGAGAGCCTATCAGAAAAAATGTGAACTTTGTGGCTCAGATTCAGTGCTATGTCAAGTACTACAGTCCTCAGCCCAAGTATTTTGATGAGAAGACCCACAGCAGTATTTCCAGCTCAGACAATGCATGCTTGCCATGTGGCCAGCAGCATCCTGGTGCAGCAACTCCTTCAAAAGGCTCACATATGCCTGCAAGGACAAGGGACATCTGTCTGCAAATCCTTCCCTTCACCTCCCTGCTCCTCAGGATGCAGGAGGTTTCACTCCATGACTGCTCCCAATACTTCGTTTTCACATGGGAGACAGAATTTGCAAAGAATGCAGGGTGACATGATAGCAAGAGGCAGTGGGCAAGAGGTGACACCATTGCTCACGTAAGAAAAGCAGTGTGGAACACCTGGTCAGGACTGTACCTCCACTGGCTGGGGATGCCACACGTCAGAGGCCAACATGACTTGTGTCAGGAGCATGAGGAAGGGAAGCAAACATCACTCAGTGTTTGTTTCTGACCTCTTTTTAGTGCTGGCTGAATGAAGACCCAGACAGGAGCCAGAGGGCTCCTGGCTTCCCTCACCCTGTGGCACTGGAGAGATGAAGGGGTGTCGGCAGCACTGGCAGTTTTGTTATGCTCCAGTCAGCAGCAAGCAGAAGACACAGCACCCACCCTGTTCACCTGTCCCCCCCAAGCTCCTTTCTCACTTCCCTGAGAAACGACTCCATAGGTAAAAGAAAAGAAATATGCTGCAGATGGCCTGGACCACAAGGCAACACCACACCGTTCCTGCCTTCCTCCCCAGGAGAGCAAACATTTGCATTCTCTCTAACATTGTAAGGCAAGTTATTTCACACCTATTCCTGCTGTAACTAACCACAGTAACACTGCTGGACAGTAATACTTAATTGCCATTGCTTTTATAGTTTAATGAATGGTTGGATTACCGATGCTGAAAAGACACAATTTGTCAACTGTAAATTAGTGTTATTCAAATTAACTTTGGACCATGGAGAGGGCTTTTAATGCCACTCATTTATTCCACCCTTACTGCCCCTGTTCTGTAATTGATGTGCAAACTGCTAAATTATTTGATTTCTTCCATCTTTTTTAATTCTTTATTACTTGATACCTTCTGTTGTACTTTAATGATCTGCCATGCCCAGCTCTTCCAAATAAAGGGCTTTGTTAAAAGCCCCAAAGAACCACTTAACAGATTAAATTTTCTCCTTTTCCAACACCTACTTCAAGCCTCTCTTCTCCCTTTGACTGCAGAAGGAACCAAACCTCCAATATCTACATTAGTTCTTGAAACATCTCTCTTGTTCAGGCAAGACTGCCAAGGTTGCTTGTTTCCAGCAAGTTTTAAGGGTGAAGGTAACTGTAACACACATGCCCATAGTGCTGGAGTGAGAGGAGACACCCATGGACTTGCTTGAAAGTTTCCAAAAAGGTCACTTCAGTCCCAAAGACAGTCAAACCAACCCCATTAACAGCACAGTCAGCTGCTTGCTGGCATTAGCTTTTTCAAAAGGGCACTTTGAGGTTCAGGCTACTGAATGCAGACTCCAGCTTTATTTCATCTAGAGATGCTTAAAAATTCAGAATTTTTTTTGTGCGTGCAAAGATTTCTGAAGTTAATTGCCACATTTTGATGGATTTTTAATGAAAATACTGCTTTACCTAACTGGAAAAGTACTTCATCACATGCAGAATGAAACATTTCTTTCAGGTTTCATTGTTCTTTGCAAAAGCCCATAGATGAGCATCTTTTTTTCTTAAAAGATGTCAGATGCCAAGTATTGAATTAAGGGGTGATAGATATCTGAATGCACACACACACACAGAGAAAGAAATTGTATCATCCTGTATCAAATGAATGTTTGCAATTAATTTAATTAAAAATTAACAAATATTTGTAAGTGGAGACTTTCTATTCAAAGATACAGCAGCCTGTCAGTCAAGGCACAGCTGATGAACACCTGCTCTAATTCTATATACAGCATAAAGCCTAATTGTTTTGTCATTCTTGCTTATCTAAGGGAGCCTAATCACAGGATTTGAGGATGTGCCAGCATAAAGGCTTGGAATATGTTGAAATTGGTCTGAACATCGTGTAATGAAAATCTGGATGAGGGCAAAAAGACATGAAAAGAAAACAAAATAAGAAATAAAATAAATATAGTAAGTATTGCAGGATTTTATCCACTTTTTTTAAGTGGCATCTTTATTTGTATTGGGAAAAAGAATGAAAATCCCTTTAAATGTCAAAGCAGACAGAACTACATTGTGGAAAGTTTGAAATACCATGAAGTGGGAAAAAACCAAACACAAACATGCAAAGAAACTGACTGAAATGAAAAATACAGGCAAAATACAAAGTAAATGAGAGTAAAAGCAGCTATGGTAAAATTAGTTGTGGCTGAGAGAAGGAGGCAAATGCAAAAAAGTGTGTGAGATCTTTTTGACACAGATGTTAAAAATTAGTGTTGCAAATGAAGTCAGAGTGAGAGCAGAAAATTTGGCATGTTGGGTATACAGGAGTGCAAAAATCCATGTTTGTCACTGTTGGAGATTGACTGGTGCACATTCACATCATAACAACCTCCACTTCTTTTCCAATAAACCACTATCTTTCAATCTCAAACACTGAAAACTTGTTTCTGATTTTTTAATGGAGGAGATGAGCTTCCTTTGTCCTCTTAAATTACTAAAACCAAAACCCCCTGGAACAGCTACAGTGCAGTAGCTTGAGAATGATCAGTTCACCCACATAGGCTGAAAGGAAGATTCTAAGCCACTAGAGTGAAAGGCAGAATATGGATGTAGTTTGCATTTTCCCCTCAATCTACACATCTTTAAATCAACCAAGACATTTTTGCAGCTTCTTATTTAGGTAAAACCAAATCCTTATGTTCTCCATTCAAATATCTCCCCTACTCTGTTATTCATGCGCTCAGGTACTTCATTACATAATATCAGAAATGAGACTGTAAAATTCACAAGCATTAACAGTTTTTTCAGGTACTTTCCCCCCCCTCCCATTAGATTCTTTCGTAAATGTTTGGTAGCTTAAAAAAAAAATGAA
The DNA here is from genome assembly GCF_035770615.1 of Melospiza melodia melodia. Taxonomy (NCBI): domain Eukaryota; kingdom Metazoa; phylum Chordata; class Aves; order Passeriformes; family Passerellidae; genus Melospiza; species Melospiza melodia. The sequence goes on from NC_086197.1 coordinate 75,642,677, forward strand.
GGCAGGCAGAAGCTTAGCGGTAGCTGATCATCCCAAATGATTTCTCCTTTTTTCTATTAGATTGATTTCACTGTATCTGAAAATTATCTCAGCACAACAAATCCACTGCTAAAAACGGAAATGAGAAACAATGATTTATTTCAACATGGTATCATTTAATACCATAAAGAAATTAAAAATATTGGGGATTATTTTTGTTTAGTGTCATGTATTTTGTCGTTTTGTTTCAAACAGTCTACCAGACAGCTACAGTAGGTTTGAATAGAATATTGCCCCAAAGCCAAAAATCAAGCAGATTTTTTATTAGTGAGCTTATTAGATGGATCACTGGAAGAGAAGAGCAATCCAAATCAGTGTTGTAAGCATCCCAATTTAGATTTGGTTTTGTATCAGAAAGCAACTTGCTTCCTCCCAAAGCCACAAAGGCTCTTCAGGCTGCAGGCAGTACAGACAGAGGAGTCTGGTGGTATGGCTGGCTTCCTCCTCAGCAGCAAAGCAGCCACGTGCCCCAGCAAGTGCCTGATCCCTGGTCAAGCCAAGTAAAGCCTCTCGCTCTCACAAATCCTGTCAGGAGCGGCTGAGAGAGCTGGGGTTGTTAAGCCTTAAGAAAAGCAAGGGAAACTTCACCACTCTCTCAGCTACCTGGAAGGAGGTTGTAGCAAGGTGGACTTCAGTCTGTTTTCCCAGGCAGCAACTGACAGGACAAGAGGAAATGGTCACAAGTAGTATCAGGAGAGGTTTAGACTGGATATTAGGAAAAAAAAAATCTTCATTAAAATGGTGGTCAAGCACTGGAACAGGCTGCTGAGTTCACCACCCTGGAGCTATTTCAAAGGTGCACAGATTTCTCACTTTGGGACATGGTTTAGTGGTGGCCTTGGCAGTGCTGGGTTAATGGTTGGACTCAGTGATCCCAGAGGTCATTTCCAATCTAAATAATTATGTGATTGAATCATACCCTTGCTGAACTGCCTTTGACCAAGCTATATTACCGCCTTAAAACCAGATGCTTGAAATCAAGGGATGCTGGCCTTATAAGCCCTACAAGGGGCAAACCACATGTGACACACACACCTTGGAAACATGCAGTCCTGATGGAGCCCTCTCCAGCAAGACTGAGTCAGTGCCAGCCTTACAGCAAAGAGCTTGCCTCACAGCCACCACCATGGCCCAGCCTCTGAGTGAGCCTGGCCCTGGGAGACACCCTACTGCCCTGACCAGGCTTCTTTTCAAAGAAGCACCTTTTGGGGGCAGAACAAAGAGTCATCCAATGCTCTGTTCCTGTAAAACATGATGCACTAGGCATTGGCAGCAGCAGGTGACTGTTTTACCACAGCTTGAATTAAAACCATCAGCATAATACTCCACACATAACTGGCTGCGTCTCATTAACAGGACAGTGTGGTGCTACACAAGCAGAAGGCAGGGGGAAGCTCAGAGACCAGGTGGAACAGGCATGAGATGGAACAGGCACATTGGATAACCAACAAGAATATGTGTGTCATCAGTTCACGTGTTGAAAAGGAGAAGTCTTATCCTTCACTTTGCAACTCCAGTGTTGTGCCATTAAGAACTAATTGGAAGTTCTTTCTCCTGTATCACTCGTATCACTCTGCCTAAAATCCACTGCAATACTGCAGTTTCACAGGTTACAAAAATAAATGGACAGTTTTTGGTGAAAGATGAAGGAAAAAGGACAGAATGATGACATATCTGCTTCCACCTTTTGTGCTATTTTCCTCTTTTCAATAAAATTGTTGGACACTGTCAAGTCAAAGTTGGAAGAAATAAATAAAAAAACCCAAGAAAGAAAACATTACAAATGTAAGAGGAGAAACCAGCACACAACTACCAGTACTAATTTAGGACTAAGTCTTCAAAAGAACATAAATGCACAGCTTGGGATATTCCATTTATCCATGTCTAATAGCTTCAGTGTCCCTCATCCTCCAGTCAAAAATTCTGAAGGAATTCTTTTTTCTTTAGCACTAGCTGCAGCATTTGTCTATTCTTCATCATTTCCTCAGATAAAGTTTCTTACAGAACTCACTCTCTGACAGGCATAAAAGTCTTTTCTTTGATGGCAGCTGAGAGTTTTACCAGGAAAAAAGAAACTACCTCTGTTTTGTCATACCTGGACATTCATTTGAGGGATATAGAGACCATTTATCTTGCCCGTGTCAGAAAGCTAAAAAGAAGAAAAAACACAATTATATGATCCCCAATGAAAAAGATCCCAAGAAGGAAGAATTCTTGAGATTTTCCCTTTCTGCTCTTAACACCAAACGTGACCGCTAACATGGAGCAGCCTTTATCCCTTTCCTTGCATGCCCTGATAATGACACTGAACTCCCACACAGATTTAACAAATGGAGAAGCAGGAGGGCATACAGCAAAGGCCCTTAAACCCCCAGTATTCTCCAACTACCCGTTTGCCAGAGAACATGAAGCTCTTGCTGCTGAGAGCCAGGCCATCAATTGCTGAGGAAAAGATGCCCCCAGGAACAGCAAGCCCTTCTCTCATGGCCAGGCAGACAACCTTCCCAATGAGAGCCTCTATTCACCTCTGGATCTGCAGTCAGACGAGTGAGATACCTCTGCTCCTCCTCACAGCTTCTCAGAGGAACAACAGAGAGGAGTTAACAAGCAAGGGAATGGCAGAAGGATTGCCCCAATATGGGGATATTAGCCTTGCTCAATAAAACAGTGCTCAGCAGACACAGTAACTGGGGAAGGACAAATGGTTTGAGGTATAACACCAGACTGTTTCTCCTCTCAGGGCAGTCAAGTAGTTGGAAAGTAAAATATTAAAAAAAAGATGTCGGATTAAAGAAAAAGAGAAAAGAGAAAATAATTACATTTTCCCACTCTCCTAGGAACTATTGTAGGGCTAACAGTCCCTAGTCTGCTAACAACATACAACTTCTTTAGCCTTGCAGGAGTCCATAAATTAAAACCTAATAGAAACTTCTGAACCCATCTTATTCCTTAAAATGGAAATGACTTCTTCAGATTTGGCCTTCCTTAGAAAGCTTTTTCACTGCTTCAGTCATCAGAAACTTCATTTCTTTGCCCAGCACATGCCTAATATTTTTTTACATCTTAGGACAGTATCAATGCCTCTGGTGGAAATCTTCACAAGATGAGATATCTACTGTCCTTCCAGGACATAAGCAGAGAGGCTCTTTTTTCTCAAGCAGAGCACCACACACAGGGGTTTTACAATCAGACACACTCAGAAGAAAACAAAATGTGAAAAATACAAATGGAAAATAGTTTTCCCCTTAGAGTTTTAAGTATTAAGTAAAAACTGCCACATTTTTAAAGGTAATAAAGCAAATCATGATCAAAATACCTGTGTCTTTACCTAATTTTTTTTGTGTAAATTTTGCCCTGATTTAAACAATAATCTTATTTTTGTGGCTGATCTCTGTTGAGTATCAAATGAATCAATCTTCTTTCTATCTAAAATGGACTTGGTAATTGTTAATAGAAGATTCAAAGAAGAGCAAAACGCCATTTGTCATTTATCATTTCACCATCAAACAAGTGACTGGGAAGTGAAAAAAAATCCATGGATTGCACAGAGCACTGACACTGGTTTCATTTACACTTCTGGTCTTTACACCATGGTTGCTTTCCAATTATAGAAACAAAGATAAAAGAATTTGCCAACTGCTTTTAAAATTCTTCCTCCAAAGCTACTTGCCACTTTTCTTTCTAATATAGTTTCAAACAAATAAGACAGGTTCTTAATACAATTTAAAGTTAAGAATCACATATTTTTTGTTAAGAAAGTCAAGAAGCACATGCCTAAAAATTACCCATAAGTGTTTCTATCCTGGCAAAAAGAAGACATACTATCCACATTAAGTTAATGACTGACAGCAGACAATTTCATGATAGTATTTTCAGATAGATGTTTTTTCCCCCTGTGACAAGTTTGTGTGGTCACAGAATCTTCCTTTCACCAGACTAATACCTAAGCTTCTATCTTTCTTTGTCTGCTAGTTCTGCTCTGTCAAATCTAGTAATATCCATTATATTGCTAAAGTCTTATAAAAAGAAACAGGTTACTCAAAAAGGAAATGTTATGGTCTATTCCATTAAACACAGTAAAACTTTAAATCTCACATAAAAATAGGTCATCCAATTACATAGCAAAAATGACATTTTTTCATTGTCCAGTACACAATATATTTACAGGAAAATTACCAGAAACTCCTCAGCTGTATCAGATCTGAACCTTATATTTAGATGCAGTCATATATTACGGCTGATAATGTGATGCCAGTGAATAGATTGGAATTTTTCACTGTCCTTTATCAAGATAAATTGTTCTGTCAATAGCAAATGGCTGGCAAGTATTAACACTCTGCACACTATATGACTTTTCATTCCAAGCAAAAATTGTATTTAATGCTTTTTCACAAAATCCATGGCCGTGACTATCCCTATTACCTACTTAACTACCTTTTAAAAGGAGGATTTATTTCTGCAAATTAGGATCTGGGTAACAAGACGGTATCATGCATCATAAACTTTAAGTCAATACAAGGCAGGACACTTGCAGTTCAAATGGGGAAATACCTTTCTCTCATCATTTGGTCACCCAATAGCATTACCAAGCTGTGGTGGGAGCAGCTGCTCAGAGCAGAACTTTATCTTGGCGTTCTTCCACCTACACCGCCACCACATCCCACAGTAGCCATTTGCTCATTGGCCTATTACTTTCAATAGGTATGCCAGTAATTGGCTATTTCACACTTGTAAGGCTTGAACTGGCAGAGTGCAAAGGGCAGCCAAGCAGCCTGTCAGGGTCCTGCGCGCCGGCCATCCATCAATTATCATCTGCTATTACAAGACAGAGCAAATGCTCTGAAACCTTGTTGGCTTGGATCAGCTTTGCTATGAGCGCAATTTATCCCCAAACCATGTTAAGTTCCTATCTGAAGAGCAAGGAGGCTGCTATGAAATGAGTAACATGTTTGTTGGTTGGCATGCGCTGGGGAGGGAGGCAGCGGGGGAGACACTGTTGATTATCTGCAGGATTGTAGCTTCTGCTGGGTTCTGTGGCCACCTGCTGTCCTACACCCACTCCCTTTGCTAAGAAATACTCAAAATCAGAAAAATAGTTTGTTTTATAAATTATGACTTCACAGGAAAAAAAAAAAGGTCCTGCCTACGGGAGCCCAGAAAATCTGGGCACACTGCTGGTATTTGTTGTAAATTGTTCTTTATCTGTGTTTATGACAGAAAGAAACACATCTGGAAGAAAAAAAGGGTAAAAGCATTATGGTAGTTTAGAAAGTTACAGTGACTGTAATACTAATCTCTTTTCTGCTTTAACCTGACAGTCTGAGAGGCTCCATTTGCAATGGAGTCAGATTTGATTTCTCACATTTCCTGCAGCATTTTATTCTGCATCTTTCTGTGACAGGCTTTTTCATTACTCCTATTTAAAAGGCAAAAAGGCATACAAAATCTTTGCCCATCTTACTTCCTAGTCACTAGATGTTTCAGTTCTAGGTAATGTTATTTAATGGTGGCTAGGTCTTATTATCTACCAGCTTCCTGTACAAACAACCCAGACAAGTCCTTCCCAAAGGCCAAATTGATCTGTTGACCTGCTAATTTAAAAGTGGTCTCTTGCCTTGCAAGTACTTACCTTGAGCAAAGGAAATGATTTCAAAAAATAAACAAACTTTTCTATTATATGTGCTAATAAAATACCAAGTACTTAAAGAAGATGAGAAAAAAATCACGTACTTGTTAAGAGCAAAGTGATTTAGAAAGCCAATAAGGATGTTTAAAAATCAATTCTGAACTTTGAGAGGACATGTCTAAGGCTCTTAATAAATCCACCTTCAAATAAATCTAAGAGTTACACGCCCTTACTAGTTGAATAAATGAAGTGACACTGACGCATATCTAATTGTAATACATCACAAGATAATCTGTCAAGCCACAAGTGTTCAGGTCCTGTCACCCTTCTTCATCCATTATTTATACATAACCTTCATTGCCAGTGAAATCTCCATGAAGTATAGCTTGATATCCAAATGCAGCCATTTTAGTCACTCAGCAGATACAGTCAGGAATCAAACCTGCACAAACTCTCCAAAAGAGCTGTTACTCTGCTGGAGAGAGAGAGTTCACAAAGGAACAAGCATGCAGAAGCCACAACTGCTTTCTGCTTTGCTTAATGGACTGAAGAGCTAACAGCCCCATGTCTTTGCACTGGACTTTGGGGCATGCCCTGCTGCCAAAGCTTGCTTTATATTCATTTCAAGATGCTATCTGGGGTCTCTCTAGCCTTTATTTCTTTATCCTATTTCAGACAGGGAGGCTCACTCAGAAACACATCTCAGTGCTCTTAACAGCATCTGCTGTGGTAATAGGCAAGCAAACTAATGGAGCAGTGCAGTATTTTTTACTCCAAACTTGCCAAAGAAGTGTGAAGGGCAAACAGTTGGACATATTTACATACATTCATGATCCAGAAAGTCTCAGTTCAGCAGCTGCTGCAGCAAAGGCAATTCTTTCCTGTTAGCCTGCTCCATGAGCACAGCTCTGCTTCACATCCTGCTGAGAATGATGGTGGTTTGCAGGGAAAGCCACCAGAGCAATAGACTGGCTGGGGTTTTTTCGCTGACTCTTATGTTAGTAACTGAAGTCACAAATTCTTAATCACCACTTTATTGAGGAAGAAACAGGGATTCCTCCCCCTGTTCCTCTTCTTCCCTCAAGGCACACATAGACACTTTCTAAATGTAAGAATAAAGATGCACAATTCACAGTATTTCAGCAGTTCAGCCAGGACCTCTGCTTAACTCAGGAGGCTGCAATAACAACCACAATCTGTTTCAGGCATGCAGCACTAGAAAATTAAAGGTTCTGTAAATTACATGGCTATATTCCTCCCACAGCCCAATTAAAGGCTTTATTATTTGTCAATAAAGTACCAAATAAAAAAGGTATCCTCCAGATAAGGCAGCTGTTGCTATTTGGCTCTTGTGAGCCTTTATTTATGTTCTGTAAGTTTGCAGCATGTAAGTTGCTGATAGGCCATGCATGTTATTACCAGGTGGCCCAAAGAAATGCTCGTGTCCCCAGGGCCAAGTCCTCAATAGCACACATCTTTTCCAGTACACACAGCCTATTCACATGTGGTGTGATTCCTGTTATTGCTTTCTGCCTCTGAAACAGCAGACACTGCCTCCCCTTTAACACAGCATCCTCCAGCAGCCACTGACCCCTGTACTAAGCAATACCTGCTCTGCCTGCCTCTTGGTACGGTGTTGGTATGCCCAAGGGTGTCCAAAGATACCAGCAAGAGTTTTCCTTGTATACTCAAAAGGAAAAAAGGATCAGGCCCCTGAGCAATACTCTTATCCTGCTGAGAGTTGTTATCACCAATTCCTAGGCTAAAAAGTTTGGCTGCTGCTGTCTCTGATGCCCATATTTATTCTGCCCCCTGCCCCAGCTTCCCAGAAGTAAGTTTGCAGAGCTGAAGCTTCTCTCTTCTTCCTTATCACCTCTTTTTTTTTCTCATTTAAACAGCAATGGCTTATGGGCTTTTACTACAGCTGTATGTTTTCATCCCTAGGAAACGGTAACAGCACTCAGGAACTGAGGCATTAAGACATCAACACAGCACCCCCATAGCTTAATGCGCACAATTCTCTCCCCTTCCCCAGCTTTTTTAATTTCAGGCACTTCCTACTTCTTGTTTGGGCTTCTGAGTGATACAAGTGTGTAATTAGTGAAAAAAGGCATTAACATCTGCAAGGCACTCTTCAAACATCAAAAAATCAAGCTATGCAAGTCTGCTTGCTGTTTCTTGTAATCAAAACATTAATTTCTTACTTTTGGGGAAAAATAACATTCCTGTATTTCACAGACGATGGCAGAGCTAAAAATTAATTTAAGATGATAATGCTACATGAAAATAAAAACCTCCTCTGATTGAATTTCAAGGACTCTTCTGTTTAACTAGCTTCAAGAGTCCTTTTTTTGATCATAATAAAATTATTTGCCATATGGTTCAGATGCTTGTGATCCTCTCTCAATGAGAGGATTATGCATGAGATATAATGCCTACTGTAGCTGCAGCCAAGCACACAGCTGGCTCTGATAATGCCAACAAATGGCTTCATCTATCTCAATGTCACGTAGGAGCCGGTGCTATGTGAATCAGCCTAGAGTACAATTAAAATCTACATCATCTGTGAGAAAGGTGATGGAGGTTCTGACATCAGAGCTGTGCCAGATTCATCCTCTTTCCATTGTAACAGAAGAAACATGTTGCCCCTTTCACCCTGTCACACTAATGATGTGCTTTGCACATCCCTTCCTCTGCACATTAAAGGTAGTAAATCAGGGAGACTCCTATTTAAAGGCTTCGCCTTTATCTGACATTCAGTAACGAGGACAATTTCTAAATTTAAGTGCATTCCTTGCTCCCTCCTCTGTGATGAGATAATGCCACTTGAAGTCTGAGTGAAATATGCATAGAGGAGTTTATGATCCATATGGATGCAAATTGTGACGGTATACAAGAATTTCCTTGTTTTAGTTCCACAATATTTAGTCACACCAATAAAACTAGGCCTGCAAATCCATTTCTTCTACCAAAACAAATTTTATTGCAGAAAATGGCCATAAATCACAGCAAACAAGCTTGATATCAAGACACTGATGAACCTCCTCTTTTAGGGCTTTAAAGCTAGTGGAAACTTGGGCAATTATTTTGTTTTATTGTTAGACTCATTAAAGAGAAAACCCACAAATATGTTTTATTAGCATTTTTGACAACTTAACGTAAATATAAGACATAATTACTTATGTCTGGCTCTCAAATTTTATTACAATCCAGGGTTCTATTAAAATATTTTAAACCTTTGGATATCAGAAATGTAAAAGCTTGTCTGGTGGAATACTGCAAGACACTAGCTAACGTTGTTTTGTCCTTTCTGTCAATTTAGCTGCATCAGTTTGTGTGGCACATTGCAAATGGTATTGCTAATCAATGCAATGTAGGCACTGGAAAATGAAGATATGCAGTTTTACACTCACATGTGATCTTTACTGAGATGTAATCAAAGTCTCTTTAAAAATCTTTAATCACACAATATACATGCAGACCATTTTCAACTATCTCCTGCTTAGGACATATGACAAAGTCTCAGTGCATGCTCCTGAATTACAATGATAAATGTGTTTTTAAATGCCCATGTTTTTACTAAAGAAGACAAAATACATCACATTTGGTCTTCCATTGTGCTAGTCCATCTTAATGTCATTTGTCATAATGATGTTACACCACCCTAAAACTGATACGTGCCAGTATTAAAGTATTTTTTTATGCACCAACATAAAAACCTAAATCTGGGAATGCAATGCTCAATCTCCATAGGAAAACCTTGCTGCTTTCTGTTAAGCAGTCAGCAGTAATAGGGGGTTTTGCCTACACATCAGCCTTCATGTCTGTAATGACACTGCTCTCTTAAGTTAATTTAGACAGAATGACAGCAACATCCTCGTCCATAAGAGCCTACATGGTACCAGCTTTGGGGAAGCATCCAGGTGACATAAAAATCTACTGTTTAATATAGCAAAAATTACAAAACTTGAAAATGAAAAAATATAAATCAACTCAGAGCTTCTAAGAAATACTTAAGAAAGCAGATGTCTCTAAAGTGAACAATGCAATCCTTGTAGTTGATGTAAAATGTCATTGCTCTCAAAGGAAAAAAAAGAAAATCCAAGGAAAAGTTTTACTGCACCTGCAGGGTCTGCCTATATCTAAACTTACTGAACTACAGATAAATGAAAGAAAAAGCTGTGTGTGAAGGCTTCATGCTTCACTGAATAACATTTGCTCTCTCAGACCTTACTCTTGTTTTTTTTTTCCCTTCCCAAATAATGACAGCTGGAAACTGCACAACAATTCACCCACTTAAAATTCAGGTATGAGTTCTTCATAACTGTACCAAAGAAACTTTGCTTTTGAAGATAAGACACCTGCACTTATATCCAAGTTATGCTTTCCTCCTTTACTTGAGTAGATAAACACACAGTAGCCTATACCCAAGTTTGAAAATAAATTGCAAGACTTCATAAAAGTAGCCATGCCAAATGCCAAATTGTCCTTTCCTGTGCACCTTTTAATAGTTCTGAAACAATTAAGCCAAACCACAAAAGGGTAAAAAACATAGAGCAAGAATTCATATCAATTAAGGTGGCAGATATAGTGGGAAAAAACCTGGGAAAAAACTCTTCTCCTATAATGTCAAAATGCCATTGAAAACTATTAACATGCTTCCTCTATAGTCCTGAAAATTGTACTAGAGCTACCCCAATTCATCTTTTGCACCAACTTCTATATACACCTCTGCAGATCTCCCAGAAATCCAGAAATTTAGGAAAATCTAACACATATAATCTTGAAAAATATGTATCCAGGTGACGTATTGGAAGAGAAAAATGCTCTTAAAACAACTAAATAACAGTTTTACAAAATTAACCTAACAGCAACAAAAAATCCTGTTAGCTAAATGTGGCACTCTCAAGAAGACAAGAAAATCATAAAGCAAATAGAAATAAAATAGAGACACAGAAAGATCACCATCACTACATATTAAAAATTTGAAGGTTAAAAAGCCATTGATTTGAAGGTGAAAAAGCCAATGGCAACTAAAAACTGCTAAAATATTAATTTGAAATCACAGCGCACAATTTCTAGAAGCAAGGCATAAGAAATTTTATCATCTATGGTAAAGTAGTTCTTGATGATACGTTACTTGGCCCAAGCCACCAATATATTTTTAGTATGTTATAATAAAAAGAAACCCATGGTAGAATAATTTGTTCAAAGAAAATTAAGACAGAACTAATCTCAGCATTTGCTGCAGGAAGAGGAAGAAAAAAATGAAGAAAAAAAAGAGATGAAACTGACTAAAGGAATAAATGTTCTGGTAATCTCATCCTTTAACACTTGCCTGGACTTTTACCTTGAAAATGTGCACAACAAAACTGAATTCTGCAAGCTACTGCACATACTGACAGGCCACTAAACTTTCCCTGTTCTTAATAACCAGGCTCAGAAAAAGCCTGGTTATCAAAGAAGTTTGCTTCCATCCAGGAGCAAAAAGGCAAAACCACTTAGTTAAACCCTCCCACCCCCAATGCGCATTCCTACAAGAGAACAAAACCTTGAATTCTCAAATGACTTGGTGAAAATAGGAGAAATTAGATGAACCGTCTATAAAGACATGTGGACAAACCAATATTAGATATGAAATAATGAAAAAACCTAATCTTTAGAAAACAGATGGTGATTGCTGACTCAGTGAAGACCTTGCAGAGCCATATATTGGGTTTGTGAGGCAAAGTTTTGAGAGCAGGGGGCTACAGGGGTGGCTTCTGTGAGAAGCTGCCAGAAGTTTCCATCATGTCTGACAGAGCCAGTGCCAGCCACCTCCAAGACAGACCCACCAGTGGCCCAGGCCAAGCCCATCAGCAGCTGTGGTAGCACAGGGGAACAGCTAAGCAGGGGGGAAAAGCCCTGTGCATTTTGCAGCCAGAGCAGGGAGAGAGAATATGCGAGAGAAACGGTCCTGCAGACACCAAGGTCAGTGCAGAAGGAGGTGGAGGAGGTGCTCCAGGCAATGGAGCAGTTTCCCTGTAGCCCGTGGTGAAGACCATGGTGAGGAAGCTGTGCTCCTGCATTTAGGGCCACGATAACCAGACTATTAGTGAAGCGCTGAGACTGCAGAGAAGGAAAAAGGAGGATCACAAAAGCTGTTTATCTCATACTTGGCAAATACCTCTTCCTGTCATGTTCTCTGAACTTACTGTTGCTCTAACTAATTAAGAAGAAACAAATTGTATGGAAATCTTTTCTTATCTTAGTGTGCTGAGCAGCTCAATTCAGTTTCTGAGCACTCACTTCCAAACACCCAACATATTTTGCTGCAAGGTTTTACCAGTGCTTGCCATTGTTGATGTGATTCATTTCTGCATGCTGCTGAGTTCCTCACCACCAGCTGGGCACCCAGATACAGACAGAAGCAAGGGGTGCTACAAAAGAAAACTTTTCTTCATTGAGTAAACCATAATATTTCAAGACTTTTTATTGCTGAAGACCAGAATATATTTCTCCTTAATATATGAAATATTTATTGACAGATTATTTCAATCAGAATATCTACAAGTCTGGGTCCTCAAAAGGTACAAGAGGTTGTATTTAGAATTATGGGTATGTGTTGAGGTTATTGCTCATCTCTAAAACATGCTTCCCATTTTAAAGATAATATTAGAATCTCAAAGAGCATGAGAAAGGAGAAATGAGAAAGCAGATGAGAAAAAAAAGAAGTTTACTTTTGAGATAGCTCCAGTGCACCTCCGTGCTTTGATATTTTCTGTTCACCTTCTTCTATATCCCTTTTTTCATTTTCCTAGAACCAGCTGTCTATTCATAAAGCCAGAAATATATTGCTCAATATAGCATCAGTATTCCTACTATAGCCCTGACAGATTAGAAAAGGTTGTTGAAAAGCAAATGCATATATGTAAATGTTTTTTCTATATTAAATGGAAACATCCCAAAATCTCAAATGATCCATATGAAATTTTAATTATAACTTAACAGCTGTTTCAGCTAATTGAAGAATATCAGAAAGGTGATTTCCTTTTCATTGTAATTAAAGAGTTAAGCCTAATTTACTGTTGTCAGAAAAAGACTAAATGCCAATCTGCTCTGCCTAATTATATAAAAAGGTAAACAGGAGAACTCCAAGACAGACATGAGAAGGCTCCCTCCTACCTCAAAATAAACCCTAAACACACTTCTTTTCTGGCAAGAAGATGGGCAATGACCTTTAAAGCAAGCAAGCAACTCACTCTAATTCTGCTTTGCCATCCCTTTATTAATTTTCCCTGGAAGCTATTTTCATTTCCATTCCCTTGACTTCCAGCTTTATTGTCTAATATTGTAGCTCTGCATAAAGGTAAACATATGTTTTGCATTCACTAATGTGGTATTATCTAGTTGCCACCACTGAAAGAAAAATGGAATACAAAAGTAATGTTGAAATACATGTTTTTCTAGGACAATAAAACAGATTTTTCCTCCTCTAACTCTGGAGGAAAATAGAGTGAACAAAAAAAATCTTTTTGATCTCTATCTGAAATACACATAATATGCATGCTTTCTAAATTACCCATTAAATACAACAGTCTTCACAACAAATACAGTACGTCCAAATGTACCTGAACAAAAAGTGGAAGCTATGAGAGTTCAAAGTTTTTGGTTTTTAAGCAATCCAGTGATTAACAGAACCTGCACATGAGAACTTTTCTACTCCACCTTTTTCCACATCTCTTGCAGCACAGATGCCATTATTGAGAAGAAATGTAAGATTTACCAGAGACATAGAACCTGGCTACAGGTGTCAGTAATAACCAGTGTAAAGTTAACTGAAGTATGAATTATGTCAATATTGTGTGTGTGTGTATGAATTATGAAAGCATGCTACCACCAACATGTTATATAAAACACCAAAGAACTCCAAGTGGACTTTTGCTCCTATCTAGGTATAGGAGCAAAAGTAGTGAGAGATGAGTGAAGCAGTGCAACCTGGGAGCAGTATTTCCCTGAAGAAAAGTGCATCTGTATATTTAATTCACATTTGCTCCACACCTGAAATTCTGCATAGCTCAAGTGCAATCAGCAGCAGACCCTAGCAAAAAGGAGAATAACAAGCAACACACCACTATGCTGGATATCAGCAGTAGATCAGGAAGCCAACTGAAAAATATTAAACTCATCACATGATGGGGATTTAGGCTGGAAGGGACCTCAAAGATCACATTTTTCCAAGCCCCCTGACACAGGCAGGGACATCTCCCACTAGATCAAATTCCTTGAAGATCCATCCAACCTGGTCTTGAACACTTCCAAGGAATGTTCATAGGTGTTGGACCATGTGAATCAAGGAAGAACAAATGCAATATGGAAGGCATTTTGGATGTCTTTAACAAAGGCCAGTGCTGCTGGAAATGAAGAGTCTCAGATTTGAATAGAACCTCATCTAACAGTAGGGTATCATGCACTGAATACAATCTGTGACCAGACAGCTACTGTTCTCAGTTCAGTTGATCATGGTTATTTCAAAGAAGCACCAACAAAATACCAAGAGCCAATCATATACTGAAAATACTAGAGGTAAGTTTGCAGAGAGCACTTTCTGCTCTTTGCTGCACAAGAATCTTTACATCAATTCCAGTCACATTTTAAGCACTAAACATTCTGCTTTTATGCTCAATTAATGTGACTTAATCCAGCCATAAGCAGAATATTTCAGAAAACCAGATTGTGCTGGGATTCCCCTGCCTCCTTGTGCTCTAGTGCTTCTGCTGACCTTGACAAATCTCTCGGTTCTCCTTCATACAATGTAATTTCCTACATCTTTTTAAATGGCCAAAAAGAGACAGCGTACAGCAAAAACTTAATGGGGAGTTATAAAAGCGTACTTGAAAACCATCTCGGACTAATTAATTTCAAAGAAGAGAATAAAAAAACCCAATTTTATACTAAACTGAATATTACAAACATAAATTCAAACATAAATTGTACACATCTATTTCAGTTGCCGTGCCCTCTGTACAAAGCAGGGCTTAACTCTGAGGTTGGTGGGAACAGCTAAAGATATTACTCCACCTTCCTTCCACTGCTTTCTCATTCATTTATTTGTGCTTAACCCTCTGCCCAAATGCTGTGAAAAATCTTAACACAGATTTATCTCAGGAACATTTACAGAAATATTTACCTTTGCAGGTATCATCTCATTGGTTAACTTCCCCAGATAAGCTACTAGAATCAAATTATTTTACTACTCATCTTTCTCTGTCCTGTCAAAAGTACATTTAACGCAATCTGTGTGATGAATGTGGCCTCGTCAGAAGTGGGAGGGAAAATTAATTTGGGGGGTCTGACAATGAAAAGATCATTTGTCATTACTGAGCTGAGCTCTGCCAGCAAATGACAGTATTGTTAGATCCCAGTGGCTGCTGCCCGTTCTCTGCCCCTTCCCTTAGCAAACTCCTCCTTCCTGAAGCTTTGGTTTGCTCTGAATGAAGGTTATTAGCAATACTAACCAGCCAGAATGGGGAGCTTGGTTGCAGTGGGGGTGGGACATGAATTTGTTAGAACTAATTTGTCTAATGTTCGGTAACAAAGGGAAAGCGTCAGTGCTGTGAATTAATACAGCATCAATCACTGACTAACTGTTTCAGTACATGTAACAAGAAAATTCCCAGGCCAACCCAATGGTCTGCACAGGCAGCTGGAGAGATTACACTCTGAATTGGATTTTTATTTTAACGCAACTTCCATCTTTAAAGCAAGGAAGAGCCTAGGGAGACTACTCTTTGCATGTATGTGTATGTGCATATATATATATACACGTACATACGCATACGTATATTCTTTCTTTCTATATCTATTTTTTCATCTTAGAATAGATGAAAATAGTATTTATTTTGAAAAATAATGCCTCATAGTTCAGTTGATTGTAAGATTCCTGGATAAATGGGCCTTTTAATTTTCTTCAAGTTGTTAGATCTTCTCTCCAGTAGATTTTTTAACCATATAGTAAATAATCCTATTATAACTTCAGTTTGTATAAAAACAGAACATAATTGGAAGCAGTTTAACATCCAGAATAGGGATTTTTTTGTCCCTTTCATTTGCTGATCACATTACGAAACATGTATTTTAATACTTTTAGACTAAATGCAGTTACAATTGAGAAACACATCCAGTTCCATTTCTTTAACAAGGATATTTACTCTTTGCATCATGACTTCCCATTGTTTTCAAAAAATAGAAGAGTAAATGCAATTTTTGATATTAAAAAAAAATAAAAATCACTGTAGATCAAAAAATGCATCAAGTCGACAATCAACTGGAAAATTGGAACAGTTAGTGAGCAACTCACTGAACTGTCACTTCTGGAAAGAATGAACTCACTGTATAAACAAATTAATCAGGGAGAGCTTAGGAGTGACAGAGAAGACTAAGGAAGAAACGAAAAAATTAAAATTAAGGAGAAGTTGAAGAAAGACCCTTATCACAAACAGTAAAAATGAATGTGCCACTTACAACTAAAAGGCTCACTGAACTTTGTATACAGATTGCATCCTCCAGCACAACACACCCAGACTACTTGATCTTCAGCCTTCCCAACCTGAGATGGCTGCAGTGAAGTAATGAAGATATTTTATCTCTTCTCAAGTCAGATATGCAAAGTGTTGCAGGTCATTACCAAAGCACTCCTGTCCCCTTCCCATTGCTGCCCGTTTGTTATTACTCTGCTAAATATTTTGCCACCTTCAGCAGTGTAAGATGGCCTTACAGACATCTAGAATGCCTTCCAGACATCTAGAATGCCTTCCAGATCAAACTGTAGGCCTTCAAAAATATGCTGCAATATAGTCTAAATGCCTATTCTATGAACTTCAAACATCTTGTACTGCATGCACTGTTAGGCACAGGTCTCAAATAACACACACACAAAAAAAAAGAAACGCCAAACCAAAACAAGCAAAACCCCTGAAACAAACAACTAACAAAATTCCCCCGAAACACCACAACCCAAAAACAACAACCAAAAAACCCACTAAAAAACCTTACCAAATAAACACCCCAAAGTTAAAACCTGTGAGTTCAAGGCAAGTTTAGGGCCATACTCTCCTCTTTGTCAGACAAGGCCTGCGCTGCCACAACCCTGTCCCTAAGCCCCTACGACACCAGGAAAAGATCAGGAGGAAGCAAACCATGGTCTCGTGTTTCTGATCAGGGCAGTTTTGTGAAATACTATGATGGGATATTTTGGAAAAAACATCCTAGAATATGACTCTAGGAAACAGTACTTAAGACTAGCCTGAAACACAGAACAGAATACCATTTGCCTTTGACAAGGCAACAGATGGGCTGAGAGGGAGCTATGAGTGCCCAAAGTGGCACACAAAGAAAATTTCTCTTTGTTTTCCAGCAAACAATTGCTGCAGTTCATCCTTTCTCCCCCAACAGGCTTCAGAGTAACCCCTGGGAAAGGCTGAGCTTTGTATTCCTGTGGGAAAGAGACGCTGGAACTAATTGCCACTGCACTTTCATTTAAACTCGTGTATTTTTCAGAACAAAAATTTTATATTTATGTGTATAGGAATGGTCAGAGAGCATTGCAACCAAGCAAGACACCACTGTAATGATTAAATTAAACAGTAGTTAAATTGAACATAGAGAAGAAAAAATTTACTTGTATTATTTAGCTGTGGAGCAATAACTTGACAAGATCAATTGAGAATTATCTAATGTGTACCCAAAATGGCCCTTTACCACTTGCATGTCACATAAAAACCATTTCTGATAATTTTTATGCACACAAAATATTAAGGCTTTATTTAGATGATGCACATATACACTATTTTTATTCCTGGAAAAAGTAGATCCTTTAGGTCCAAACTGAATTAATGGAGAACTTAAGCTTCTTTTACTCAAAGTGTACAATAAACAGCCTATAGCATCAGTCCTAGATGAGTCCTAGGAAGGAACTGTGATTCAAATACAGAACTCTTTCCATTACCGTGACAGCGGAAGGAAGTAATTAATTGCAACTAAATAGAGACTGCAGTGTATTTCTCTTTTCTTCTACTAGCTGGTGGATTGAGCCACCAGGTGCAGGGAATAAAAGCTACATATGACAACAGCCCCTCTTCTTCTGCCCAGCTGGATGGAGAACTACATGCAACCCTTTACCCAAGACTTCAATTCCCAGGACAAGGAAAAGTATTAGGAAGATTCTGTCTCCTTGGCCTTACAAAATGGTGTCCCTGGAGCTCTTTTGCAATTTGGTTCCTGATAAAAACAAAAAATTAAATAAATACCAATGACTCAGAGGAGAAGCTCTGAATCACATACTGAAGGACTTTCTCTCCTTACATGTCCTACTTTGTTTCAATCCTTTTACATTAAAAAAATAAAATCAAAGGAAATATGATTTATTATTTATTTAAAGGTATAAACAAGGGGAGTCTCTTACTCATTTAAGATGACAATTGAATGGCAGTTATTATTGCCAGTATAACTTTCCCTGTCATTATATCATAAAGCACTGACACCACTTTCAGACTATTTCTACAGGCTACTCATGAAAAATCATAAACCATTATACACCATGCAATGTTTGTAACAAGTATATTCATGTATTTTATTAATTTATATCATGTTTCACACATATGAAGGGAATAAAAATCAGGAATAATTATTTCTCAATATAAAATAATCACTGTGTGTGAGTGCACACAGATTGTGGTTATGTTCAGTACTTCCTTGTGGTAAACTGACAGATAAGATTACACTGTCATAATTTTTTCTGGAGAAACAGTATTTAAAAGTTTTATAAAAGCCTAATCAAATGCAGTTATGCCACTTTCTCAATGACAATTGATGCAAAAAAGAAAGTCATGCTGTCAGACAACCTAACTTATCAGTTATCTTCTGCTGGTGTTGAATTTTTTTGTTCTGTTTGGAGAGACTGAGTGGTTTTGTGGTCAGTTGAGTGTGTGGAATTAAATCCAGCTCCTAATCTGGTGAGTTATCTATGGTGTGCAAGGCAGACACCATCTATTATGCAGCATCAGTGAATGACAGTATGAATAGCAGCCTTTACCAGTTAAAACTGTGATAAGACCTGGATTCTGAGAGAAGTTCCTGCTCCAGAATGATCTCTATTGTTCCAGCCATCAGTTTGGGCAGAAAGACCAATTAAAGATAAGACAGCAATGATGCTGGGCTTTTACATAGAAAAATATCGCCAAATAATCAATTCACCTGCATGTAGAAAGACATCTATCAAGATGATTTTTAAGAAAAAAGAACCCAGTGCCACGTTTTTAAATTTAATAACTTAAATGTAAAGAATTTCTTAGAGCTAGGATTTGATCCAAGGCAGAATTATTCCCTATTCAGTATTTAGATCCCCACAACTGACTATTTCCATACCTCTGCTAACACCTTTCATCTCAACCTCCCCTTACTTGTAACTGAATTGCTGCTGATGGGCACATCTGCTGAACTTCAAGTAGCACTGTGCTGCTAGCCCAGCTTTCTGCCAGCCCGGGCTGGCCCTTGTGTGCAGGAAGGATGCAGAAGCCCCGAGCAGGAGCGCAGGACGCCAGCCGGGACCAGGACCCCGCAGTCCCTCCCGGCAGGGCCGTTCAGCACCGCGGACAGCGCCGGCCACCCGCGCCCCGGCCGCGATTCGGGGCACACGGCACAACCCGAGCTGTCTTCAGACCAACCTCACTAGCAACAGCAAAACAAGACCGGCTTTCTGAGCTCTTCTGGAAACAGTTGCTGAAATAGCACAATACATGACCTAAGGCACTTAATTTTCCTGAGTTTCCAATGAGCTTTTCATAAACTGCCTCCATTAGAGTCTTTTAAGGAAAATAAATAACTGTAGGGCAAGGGACAGAGTCACAGAATTGACTGAAAAAATGTTAAATGATAGGAAACAATGATTAATGGCAAGTGGCTGCCCCTCAAAATGAAGAAAATGTAGGAGTGAATGCTCCTGGGGTTGCTATTTAGATGAGCACTATTTATTAACAACTTGGAAATGGGACTGAACAAGTTAGGAACCGTGGTAGCAGAAGTTTACTGGGCTTTTAAATTCTGGAAAGTTTTACAATCTTCAAGTAGCTAAAAAACCTAGATGATACTAGAAAATGAAACTAGAAGTAGTAAAATGAAAATTCGTTATGAAAAAATAAATATGAGGAAACAGATTTCTGTTTCAGTGTACACTACAGCACCGTGAAAGAGTTTTTGAAACAGAGTGAGAACCAGCAGAGAGACATCAACAAATTAGAGGGCTGGGCAATCACCAACCAGATGAAGTTCAACAAGAACAAATACCAGATTGTGCACCTGGGACAAGACAACCCTGAATGTACAGAATGGGCAATGAGAATGCAGAGCTGCCAAGAGGGATCTGGGGGTTCTGGTTGAGGGAAAGTTGAATTTGAGTCAGCAGTGCCCTGGCAGCCAGGAGGGCCAAGCCTGTCCTGGGGTGCATCAGGCACAGCATTGGCAGCCAGGCAGGGGAGGGGATTGCCCTGCTCTGCTCCTCACCTCGAGTGCTGGAGTCAGGCTTGGGAACCACACTATATAAGACATATATAAAGAAATTAGAGCATGTCCAAAGGAGGGCCAATGAAGCTGGTGAAGGGTCTAGAAGGGAAGCCATATGAGGAGTAACTGAGGTCACCTGGCTGATTCACTCTGGAGAAGAGGAGCTCATGGCTGCTTACAACTTCCTCACAAGAGCAAGTAAAGGGGCAGACACTGATCTGCTCTCTGGTGACAGGACCTGAGGGAACAGCCTGAAGTTGTGTCAGGAGAGGTTTAGATTGAACATTAGGAAAAGGTTTTTCAATCAAAGGGTGATTGGGCACTGGAACAGGCTCCCCA
This sequence comes from Melospiza melodia melodia, assembly GCF_035770615.1. NCBI lineage: Eukaryota > Metazoa > Chordata > Aves > Passeriformes > Passerellidae > Melospiza > Melospiza melodia. The sequence goes on from NC_086197.1 coordinate 75,663,219, forward strand.
GGGAAGCGGTCACAGTACTTGCCCAACAGAGTTCAGGAAGAGTTTGGATATTATTCTTGGAAACATGGTGTAACCCTTGGGATTGTCCTGTGCAAGGCCAGGAGTTGGCCTCAACTCTGTGGGTCCCTCCCACCTCAGGATATTCTATAATAACTGGGCAAGGTTGTTTTTGTTTGTGCATGTACTATATAGCATGCAATTATTCCATTTGCCTCCGGATATATGACACTACATTTTTTCTAGGAAACGTCTAAGAAAAATCATCTGTCACAAGGATTGACTAAATTGTGTTTAAACAGATACAAGGTGATGCAAATTAAAAATGAAGTCCATAAACACACTATATCATTCCCATAACAGATCACATCCTGATTACTCAAACTCTGAAGATCTGTTGAAAAGACTGAAAGATCTTCAAATTTAGCTGTCTAAAATCTACAATTAGTCCATGGTCATTAACTTAAAAGCAAAATTCTTCAGAAGACCATTCTTTTACCAAATTTCCTCACACCATGAGGGAAAATGAGTGATATGAAATTAAAAAATATAGGTCTCATATCATACACTGGGTACATTTGAATGTCTATTAGTGTGTTCAGGACTAAAAAAAAAAAGAAAAATATCACAGGAAAACAACTGACTGGTTCTAAGGCTGAACCAATAAATGGAAGGGAATAAAACAACTAACGAATTTCAGAATTTTATAGCTGCCAAAATTATATGATACGTAGAGGGGATTTCATGCAGATATTCATAATTAGATAGGATATATTAAAATCTGATCAGGTTCCACTTTTTTCTCTATTACATAAAATGAAAGGAGTTTTAAATGAAAGAACAGCAAATGCAGAAGCAATATAGAAAAACATCTCTCTTACACAGCAATGGAATTGGCTGTCAATTCAGATCATCAAGATAAAAACCATAGCTACGTTTTAAAAAGAGCTGCATAATTTTATGACTGATAATAACATTTGTAGTTATGCCAGGTAAGACAATAGGGGTAATCAAATCTTATGCTTCAGGGTATGAGACAATGAATTGCAAGGTTTAGAAAGAAATGTGCAATGTCACGCAAAGGGGTAACATGCATTAGCCTTTTGGGAAGAGATTTACCTTCTTTTAAAACATCAAGAAATAGCCACTGCCAGAGGCATGGCACCAGACTACAGAGACCTGGTGTCTGATCTGCTGTGACAAATCCTTCATTATTACAAGTTCGGCTTTGATAGACAATAGATTCTCCTGAGTCTTATGGAGCTGAATTCAAATTAAAAGCACATGCTCTGTGAAAGCATAGCTTGGAGGAAGGATCTGAAGGACAGAACTGTTAGCCAGTAATTAAGAGTTCCGTACTGTGCTTTCTGGCAGCAATTATTTTAACATAATTCTTAACAGAGTCTATTAAAGAGGAAATGCCAATTAGCAATAGCTTATTGCACAACAAAACAATGACTGCCGATATAATTTACTGCCATAAACTACAGAGAATTGACTGCTAAAAACAATTGGATGGGTAATTAAAAATGGGGGAGAGGAAGGAGATCTATACACATTTAACATGCAGAAGCCTGATGAAACTTCAGTTCCTACACAAAAAGCTCAATTCAGAATCATGTTAAACTATGCAGGCTATGCATATTATTTGAACCACCTTTTAAATTACAGTGAAATGATGATGTTTGCATACAATTTTTCATACTTGCCAACCACTCCATTTGAGAGAAAAATTTGTAAGCACACTGTTATTCCCACACTTTACATCAACAAGAAGGACGCCAAAAGAAGAGGCAAAAAGGAGCCTTGATCTTAGCCAAACAATCTGAGTCCACACACAGAAGACAATTTTCTGTTATAAGGTTTTCTAGGAATACTGCAAATTCCTTCCCTGAATTACTGACCTTGATTTTCCAGCCAAGCCTGAGCCCTGTATTTTCCCTCATCCAGTTCTTCCATCAAAATGAAATATGAGTGACACAGAAAACATGCATCTAGTGTCATGCAAAGAAAATGTGGAGTTAGGAAGGTGTTCTGTACAAGAAAAGTCTCCAAAAAGTTCTAAAGTGTGCTTTTCCAGGCTTATAAAAGTGAAATTGGAACTGCAAGCCTGGCAAAGATCTGCTAGTTGACTTTGCTTCTTAGTTCTCACAAATAAGAAGCAACCTCTGTATATTTCTACCTTACAGAAAAAAATGCCAGCAGGAGGAATTACCTTTAGTCTGGAGACTTAAGAGTGCCTGCACTACAACCTGTCCCATTAAGCTGATAAAACAAACCAGCACAGGAACCTGGTACGCAATAGCACTGATGCAGGCAAAAAGACAAGACAGATGGAAAGAGAAGTGTGAAGTTTGCAGTCATAAGAGCTGCACTGTTTTGCAATCAAGATGTTCAGCTATGTGGAAACACAGTTTGGCAGTGTCATCACCTAGAAGACTCTAGTTCCCCGTAAGACTGAAAGGGAGGAAGAGAAAGAAAAATTATGCTCCTGCTTTCCCCCCAGAGGGTGGAAAAAAAATGAAATGAGAAATTCTTTTATGGCTATATTTTTGTTAGCGTGATAGCTAGAGACCATCTGGAGACCACTTTTGAATATGTCTGATTTTGTTGACAAAAACCCTCTTACTTTCTTAGTTTCTAGTTTTAAGCCTTATTTGGGGATCTAAAAACGGACTGGAATTTTTTGGGTCCTTGTATTGAATCTGAGAATTAATTATCTCTTGACTCAATAAATTAGAAGCAATCTTTGCTTTCAAAAAGAGAACATAACTCAAATGTGTTTTGTCTACCTCAGAGTGAGCTCATGCTTTCTGAAGTTGTGGGTCACAGGCAGCACTGCAGAAGATGGCATATATTTATTGATGAACCATCTGATTGATCTGGTTTAAATTTTAGAAGAGATTTAGCCTTCCTCTGCAGAAAAAACAGCTTTTATTTTTCCTTCAGACACATCGTCAGTGAAATTTTAGCATAGTTAGCTGCCATAAATAAAAGAGAAAAATCATCAAACCTGATATTGGAAATAAATAATGGTTATAAATATCCTGTGGGCCTGATCTGATTGTTAGTGAAATCAAGTAATTACTTACTTGACCTCATCTTCTCAGATGATGTGTTAATCCCCTTCTTTTAAACTATTAGCATACCTAGTAGGTTAACTAACATATTAAAGAAAAACGGAGCTGAAGGATTTTTTAGATTTTTCCCTTTTAAAATAGCACTAAAATATTTCTTTTAATTCTACATATTTATTGGGGTTAAGCTCTGGTAATATGTGTAATAAAGAAGTGAAAGGCCTAAGAGTGTCTTCTAAATCTAAGAAGCCAGACATTTCTTTCTTATTAGACTCCCTATCCAGATACACAGAATTTTATCAAACTGTTATTTTCATCAAAACTTCCCAAAAGGATTGTCTGTTTCTGCTTCAAAATCTACTATTGTTACTGAGAAGATGCATTTTTGAAATGTAACACAGTCACCATAAACACTGTTCAGATTCCCTATTAGACTTGCTCCAAAACACTCTGTCAAACACATATATTTATATAACTTTAAATTCTTTTGCTACTGTTTAGTAGAAAACATTATAGGTTGTATAAAAAAAGATATTAGACAACTACAGACTTGAAACAGACACCAAGATGTTACCACTATATGCACAGAGAAATAGATATATTTCTGTGACATTTCACAACACAGACACCTCTACACTGGTATGAGCATCATAGATTCTTGGGAATGCAGATATAGAGTTTTTGTTTCAAACTGGCATCTTGTTCCTAGTAAGCTTTAAATTTTACTGAAATACAGACTACTAAATAACTAAACAGAGCAGCAAACTTTCCTCCAAAACGAGATGGAGCTCAAAGCTAGGATTATTCAAATAATATTATTGATAAGAGTTCCTATTTAGATTTTCTTCTATGCTAGTCTAGAAAAAATGCTTTTAAATTTGAGTCATTAAATCCTAACCTGTGAAATACAGTTCTCTTGAAGACAAAAGAAAACAGGTTTTTTTCTGGCTGTTTAGTTTGAGTGCTGAAAGGATGCATCTGACTAAGCAACTCAAATAGCACTGGGCTACTCTGGACAGAATAGCCACAACTCAAAAATAAACTTCTCAAAAGCATTCCTAGAGATGTATGTGCTGTTCTTATGGAAATGCTTCTTCAGAGATTTGGCTAACATAAAGATATTACTCTTAGGCACCAAACCCTTTATTCCCACTGAATGTGCCCATTCATTTTTTTTTCCCTTTTTCATACCAAATTAAGTGCAGATATCATCACTGCCATATCTAGGATAACTTTATTCTTTAACCTGCCCCAAAAAGCTGATGTGAAGGGTTAGAAGAATACTACAATACCAAAACTTGCACTTCTGCTTTGAAAATAGAAAATGTAGACAGTGTTGAGCTTCCCAAATGTAGGAGACAGAAGTTCTGCCCAAGCTATACCTCTATCCTTGTATATATTATGACATCATAATGGCTCCATCAGCTATAATAAAAAATGAATTCCCTTGACATATATTACCCGTAAGTGCAGTGTAGTAAATAAATGATTCATGCAAGTTCAATTACAAGGGTATGATGTCTATAAATGCTAAGTACCTGCAAGATAGCAACAGTAAAGGAAATGAACCCATGCAGTGTTAAAAATGCCTTTCAGCCAAGATTTCTGACCATACCTTTCATCTCCTTTTACATGATTTTGCATGTCTTTTACTAAACACACACGGTAGCAGTCAACTAGAAGGTTACATACAGAGCAGTGTTTCTATCCTTACTATGGATAAATCTAAAAATAGAACTAGGTTGCTCTTTGGCTCCAGAGGCAGTAAAGAAATCTTTTTAAGAACTGGAACTCCCACTGAATTTAAGACTCCACTTCTGCTTTCTGTAGGTTAAATTACTAAGCCTTTAAAATAAAAAATCTCTACCCATGATGATTTACATACATGCAGTCTAAATACAGTATCTTTTATGTTCATGTATTTTGTTTCCTAAATATATGTAAGATCACATTACAAACACAGTTTCTTACATTTTATAACTATTTATAGGAAACAATGGCTCAAGGAGTAGGTGATCTACTCTAAATCATGTCTAGTTTATAATCCTTGGCAAAAGCATTTCTAAGTCTACGTACATTGTACAAGACAATCACTCATGGTAGGATTTTTTGAATATTATTAGCAAAAACTAATTTCTGAATGGATTTGGAGAAACAATGTTGTTTTATGCAGGCTTACAGTTATCCACTCACCCACAAATGAAATAAGGATTGTCACAAGGACTTCCTAAATTTACTCCCCACCTCTACTAGGAGACAGCACCAGATGGGTTAAAGAGGTCTTCCAGGAGAACAGAGTATCACTGGTAAGTCATGACTACATCTGGTCTTATCCCAGTGTTAAAAAGTGGAACAAAGAACATAGCACACAGTTTGAATATACCCTCCACAAGTTTATATTGTCATAATTAGTAGCAACTTGAATATTTTGGGTGGTGACTTAAATAAAAAATTAATTATGAACTTTCATTAAACTCTCAGTTTTCACAATTTCCTACAAAACATGTTCCAGAGATAAAATAAAGCCTCCAGACCAACCTTCTCGAACTCATTTACTATTATTTTTATTTACCTGGATTTTAATTCATGCAAAATTCCTCAAAATAATCATCTAGTACTAGCAATGCAACCACAAGACTTTTTGAGATTTTTTTGATGGATGAGGGTGAATTTATATTTTTTAGGGTTCCACTTTACAATAAACAGCATATTTTAATTTCTTCTATGTTATTGTGCTTAGTTGCATTTTCAATACAATTAGAAAAATCAATAATAAATTAGGAAATTTCATGTCTTCTGGACAGGGCATTGAAGCTTCCATGTTTGATTGCAAGAGTTTTACAAGTCTACTTTTAGCAACTGAGTCTTGAAATGTCTTTCACCCAACCCAAAAGGCAGATGCCTGCAGGGGGGATGAGAACTTCGTAATGCGAGAAATGAGAAATGCAAATGTCAGTTTGCTTATTTCACTGTTATGGCCACGAAAGTAGAAAAAATAATTTGTCTAGCATAGGAATCTCTCATTGTAATAAAATAAATGTGTGAGAACAAGGACAGATAGAGTTCAAAATTGCACTGTACAAGGAAATAATACACATATTTACATTCAAAGTATTTGAGTCCACAAGGTCAGGGACTGACATTCAGAGGACATTTTTACGATAAACGATATCAAGGATAAATACCTCTTCTAGGTTTGATGCTCTTTTGATATCAAAACAGTATAAGACAGCTGCTGAACATGAACAGAAAGTTGCAGTACATTTTGTTCACTTTTTTAACATATGGCTGTAAACTATTAGAATTTACAGTATCTGCCACAAAAAAAAAAAAAAATCTTATACCAACATATCCTTAAGTCTTTTGAAGTGGAAGTAACTAAACCTGTTGTCTAAGACTAAAACACTTGAGTATGCAATTCCCCAATACTACACCAAAAATTTGCTGGGAGAGATTATTCATAAAATATCAATGCATCATTATTTATTAATGAATTTTAAAGTGACACAATCCCCTTCAACTCATCTTTTCACACATGCACAGCTTGATTCTAAGCAAAGATGCAAATAAAATAAAAAGGAGGCAAATGATTTGAACTTATTTTATAGCAGCCAAATGATCTGAACTGCAGGGCAGTGTTTTTATACAAGAAAGATGCATCAGGGCTTCTGCCAAATTTTATGAAGTAGTAATAACAATATTGTCTGATATGTATATTTCTTCTCAACCCTTAAGTGGATTTAAAGGCTGATCCTTATACTCACCTCCCTTGAAAACTCTACCATATTGCAGCATTTATCTTTATGAATTCCTTCAGTGGTTTTTAATTTCACATTTTCCCTTTCTTTTTAAAGCAGTAAACATTGCTGTAGAGCTGTATTAAAAATAGACATACACTATTAACTTAGATCACAAGTGTAAACAGAGGCTACCACTAACAATTCTGCACACTGATTTTTTTTTTTTTAATTATGAAAAAAATATAGCAAAGTTCACATGGGATTTACTTCTAGTTTAGTACTGTGATTAATTTTGTGTTTGTCTAAGAATACGAGGCCCCTAAATATCCTTTCAGGGATAGCTGGAAGAATCACACTACCAGTTTTTATTAAGTCACTGCTCTCATTGCAAGTTCCAACATATGCCATAAGATGCACAGACTAAAGGCAGAAACACAGATGCTGTCCACTCAAAAAAGCACCTTAACTGCCCATACTCATGTTCTTCACAAGTCTGTGCTTGGACAATGGGAAGCAGCTGGGGACTCAGAAGTATCTTGGATTCTTGAGGTGCTTGAAAGAAAACACCACACCCTCAACTTCCCAGTGTGCTGCAGCTTTACTCCTGGAACTTTTATCTCTTAAGCATACAGCAGCAGGGCTACAGGAAGGTTATGTGTAGTCAGAGAACAAAAGGCAGAGATGTTCATACACGTCTTTGTCTTGATCAAGATGCACAGAGACTGTTCAAGACTGAGTCTGCACTACCAGTTTTGGCAAAACTGCAGTTCCGAAACAAAAATCTGAGTCACAGCTCTGCTCCTGATGTCCATGCTCAAATGCTATAGAAACATGGGGAAAAAACAGATCAATCCCCAAACGAGCTCTTCTCATAACGCACTCTAGGAATAATCAAAATTTCTAAAAGGGCAAATACAGCTCCCTGCTCACTAAGACTCAAACAACACCAAGCACTTACTGCTGAAATGGAGAAGGAACCTGTCCCAGCAATTCTGCTGTTAGAGCATGTGTCTCCTGAGTTCCCCTAAAAAGGTCAATGAGAAGGATAAACTTAGCTCCTCTAACACATCTTCTGGAGGAGATGATCTCCATCTCCTCATTGTGGAGAGAAGCTACAAAGCTTCTTGGTGAATACCCATTGTAAATATGCAATTAAACAGATATTACTGTAGCTTGAACAGACCATTAAGTGAGTAAACTCCAAGTATCTTAGCAGACCAAGGCCACAGAGACCCTCTCTTCCTGGATCCCCTTGCTCCCTAAGGAGTCTCTGCTAGCAAGTCTTAGGTTCTTGCAGACGAGGGCATATAACCAAACAAAAAGCTGACATTATTTTAAGAGGTTTAATTAGCTTAAAGAGAAAAATCTTAGAAAATATTCTAAATAATATCCCTCTTTCTCAATTCTTTTAACTCCTGATTATTTTTTCCTCACACTTGGGTAGCTCTTCCAGTCTACATTGAACTTTTTTAGATTAAATTAAGGTTAGCAAAGATAGGACTAAGATTTACCAGGTTTTTCTGTTGTCTTAAGATTCAACGATCACAAAAGAATACTTCAAAAATTCTAATAAAAACTTATGAAATTAAGATTTACCAGACAGGTTTGAAATCTAACTTTCCAAACTGCAAATGTCTGGTGATATTAAGACCAGAAATACTCCAGGGGAAATAAAATTGCTCTAGATTGCATTTTTCACATGTTGGCATCAGTGTTCAGATTGCCCAACGATTCAACTAATCTTTTTAATGACACCTTGCAACAGGCAATTGTAAAGGTGATCCTGCTGTTGCAGTAATGGACAATCTGACTCCTGTTTGATATGGTGGCTATTTTCTGAGCCATCATTATATCTGTAAAGGTATCAGTTTTGAAACTAGCAGTTTATTGCTACAGATGATCTGCTTCAAATGTGATAGATCTCATTCTCTCATGCCCATCAGATTTGCATCTCTATTTTCTTCTTATCCATTTTTCTTTTGCATCTCGAGGCAACCTTGTGCATTAGTGCTATTCAGTATGGCAGAGCCTCACATTAAAGCATCAGTGTTGTAAGTGTGGATTTGCCATACAGTTCCATCTTGGAATAAAATATGCCACTATTTTACTAAAATAAGTTCCACCACTGGAAATAAACACCAAGAGAAATACTTTTCCATACAGCATTCCTTTTATTTTCCAGAGCCCTGCTTAAGAAAGACCTGCAATTGACTGATTACTTAGCAACCTCACCGAGTCTGATAGACTCACGCTGTGATAATGGAACTATCAATGCAGTTATAATGTACTTACACTCTGCAGATAGCTGTTTCAAATGGAGCAACATTCCCTTCCAGCCCAATGCTTCCCTGCAAGGCCTCAAGGCCTGGTAAAGATTGAATAGATACCCTTTAAAAGAACAAGTTAATACAAGGTTTCACTGACCACTGGTCCTCTGTGCTGCATTAAATGTTGCTGAGGCCAATTTTTTTTTTCCATTCTATTTTCTTATTTAACATCAAGTTTTAAACTGATTTTCTGTGGAGAAGAGCAAAGTAATAAACATCTCTAATGTATTTTTCCTACTTTATATTACTTCTCAGTAAAAATATCAACATAACCAATGATTACCAAGTAACCATCTTCCATGCTATTAGCATGTAATACAGCCCAAGTTTTTTAATGAGATATTTCACAAAGCAGACCGGTCCACATCATGAGGATATCATTTACATCAAAAAGGTACTTATTTAGTTGTAAAATGTGACAAAAGGGCAGCATTTACATAAGTGCATGAACAGCAGCCAAATCGAAGACCCAACTTCACTGTCTATATCTGAAACACAGACTGTCTCAAGGCAATCCCCAGCTGGGGAATAACTTGCATTGACTCCATGATTCAGAAGGCTGAACAATTGCTTTATTAAGCTATACTGTATTACACTACATACTAATACTATACTCTATACTAAACTATACTAAAGAAAAACCTATGACCCTTTTCAGACAGTCAGCACACAGCTTTGACCCAATTGGTCAATCAATCAAAACAACCATCACCAGAGTCCAATTAACAAATCACTTTTTTTGTAAATAATCTCCATGACACATTCCTCATGTGGCAAACGGCAGGAGCAGCAAATAGAGATAAAAATTGTTTTCATCTCCTTCTCTGAGCTTTCTCACTGCCCTCCCCAGGAGAAATCCCAGGAAGGTTGTGCCTGCTGCTCTCTGTGAAGCGAGCTGTGGCCACAAACATATTATAAAAAAACACCCCAAACAAATAAAACCAAACCAACCAACACAACAAAAAAACACCCCACATGCACATGCCCCCAAAACCCCAAATACAACTAAAACCCAGCCCAAACAAATAAAACCAAACCAACCAACACAACAAAAAAACACCCCACATGCACATGCCCCCAAAACCCCAAATACAACTAAAACCAAGTAAAAAAACCCCCAGACCCACATTTCCACCTCATTGTAAAGAGCATGGATGGCTCAGATCCAAAAAATGCACTCCATCCCCCAAAGAGTGGCTTCATTCACCACTCCTGGGGCCAAGCCCTACTTCATGAATCAGATGGTCTGAGAAAATGGTAATTCATATAGGCCAAAGTTGTGCCCTGTAATAATATATGTAGTGAAGTTATATGTAGCATTCAAAAAATAAATGCCACAGGGCTCAGGTCATACTGGTTACATTAATACAATCACAGTGGGGCTCACAAAAATCTTACCTAGTTTTAAAGTTCTTTGTCATATAAAGAAATGAACACGCATCACAGATGACCTAGCTGCCCCTCAGTACCGGCACGTCATTAGACACCTGCCCTAAACACCTCCATTCCTCCAGTTTAACCTTTACCATTTAGGTATCTAAACATACTCATCTAGACTTCACAGGTAGTCTCTCTGGGGACACACAGGAATCTCTGGAGATCCTTTGTTTTTTACCTCAACTACAGTGCTCTGGCAGAGATGGCCAACGCCTTAGAGACTTTACACACATTTCAAAACTATAACGCCTCAATTTGGCTTGTGAAGCCATGCAAAAGGAATCATTCCTCAATAGAACCTAAACTTGTTTGTAAGCTTGATTTATAGTCAATTTTAATTTTATCACTAGTAGCAATTCACAGTGCATCTAAGTAAAACATCTTCAATGGGTTGTAATACTATTTTTTTTTTTGATAAGCCCCTCCACACCACCTTCAAAGTAGCAGATTATTGGCACAAAAGAGGAAAAGAAAATCAACACAGCTGTATAGACTTCATATTATCAGGGCAAAAAATGTCAAATAATGTTAGTAGGTCATATGCTCTCAGGTTGGCCACAGAACAGTACATAATGAAACAACTGAAGTACATTGAGAATTTAGAGAGAATGAAGGATTTGGAGACAAGAGATCAAGCACACCATCTGTCCTTAAAAATGGAAAAAGCAGTCAGAAAGAAATGAAAAACAGTGCTCTACTTTCAATAACTTGAAAGACAATAAAACAAATTATTAAACAATCCATTTTTAAAGACCTTAAGGATAATGTGATAAGGAACGCACAATTTGGGTTTTCCAAGAAGAACTCAGGCCAATCTCATTTCCGTCTCTGACAGACCAACTGCTGTATTGGATAAGGAACAGGCAGTAGATGTGGTATCGCCTGACCACTGAAGCTGTTGATGCTGTCACACGTGACATTCCCAGAAGCAGAAGAGATAAATATGGTCAAGATAGAATTGCACTCAATTTAAAGGATTTATCAGCTCTTCTCCATCAAGCTGAGAAAAGGTATAAAGAAAATCTGCAATTACTTGTCTCAGGTCCTGGAAAACCTGCCATTTTTATGAATGGCTTAGATGAAAATAGTTTGTATGCGTATAAACCCTGCAGATGTCACTGTGTTGACAAATTTTTTGCAATTTTAAGACCAACTTTGAAAAATCTGGACTGGACAATGCACAAGCACATAAACATATTGGGAACAACTGACTAGACACCAACAGGACAAAAAGTTTGTAGTGATAGCATTTTACCAGAAGAACAAGAGAGACAATAATAGCCTTCCAGTATGGGAAATTGTTACAGTCAGGTGACCATTAATTGCTTTCTGTGTTCACTGAGAATAGAGAGAGTTGCAATCATCCTAATCTGCTCTGTGAGAATGGACTGGTAAAAAAAAAAACAAAAACAAAAAAAACCCACAAAAACACAAAAAAAAACCCCAAAAAAACCCCCCCAAAAAAACAAAACAAACAAACAAACAAACAAAAAAAACCCAAACAAAAAAACCCCCCACATATGCTTTTTAGTCATTTGAGATTGGGAAAATACCAACACAGGTTTTCCATATTCCTTAGTATTTGTTAAGGATGGTCATGAGTTTCATCCTGAACAACAGAGATTTGAATGAGAATAGATCTTGAGGTTTCTTCTCAGATTTCATACCCTAATGTCTTGCAAAAGTAAGAACTGTCATTTATCTATGGCTGTTCTTTGACTAGGCTTTCATTTACATTGGGTATGCATCATCATCATCCTTATTTATTTATTTCTCTTTCCCTCCACAAGCTAGTAAAAACCAATCAAGACAATAGAAGCTCCATTTATATGTGCATCTTCAAATTACTGCTAATTCAGTATTCCATTTTAGCTGTTAGTAGAGGTTCACTGTTTAAGCACAAGAAAACACCAGAAACCACAGTTTTAACTTGTTAAAACTGTCTGGAAGATCAGGAGTTGTGGGTTTGCATTAAGAGGGGATGAATAGACTTGACTACAGAATCAAAGAAAATACACAAAAATCCTTCAACAGAGAATAAGTACAAAGTCAGCAAGGAAATTAAATGAAGCTTGCAGCATTTCTTTACTCACCATATCCTTAGAAAAAGGCTTTGATTTTATGGGTATCAGATTGAAGCTTCTAGAAGGAACTCTTCCGTAAAATTTATGTGAAAGCTTATGGCACAACATTCATGCATTGCACTGTGGGGATTTTTTCAGATGACAATATCTATGTTAACTTCTTGCATCCAGATAATAAATACGTTGACAGTGGAACATTAGGGTGTTTATCAGTTCTGTGATGGATAAAACTATACTCTGAACAAACAGCTTGTGAGATTGACCTTGCACTAGCCACATGTGAAGAGCCACTCACCTGCCAGAATAATATTCTTTTTTACAGGGAGTGGGGGAGACAGCTTTTCCCTGTCTTTTAGGGTAGTTTTACAATGGAATATTGATACATACTGAAAAACAAGGAACTGAGGGAAAGGACTTAATACATTTATGACAGCTGCCACAATTTGGCACTATTTTCTGACTTAGTTGAAATTGGACAATAAATCAATAAACCTCTAGCTGATTGTTACTTCAGTGAAATATGATGCAACACAATTTAGAAGGTGATTTTAAGGAGTAATTCTCTGGAGATTTTATGACACACATTTGAGGTTTATTTTCTTTTTTCCCATGAAAAATGCCTTAAATCCATGTGTAAAATTGAAAAGGTTTTCATCCAACTAGCCTGCTTTTGTCTCTTTCTTACCCTGCTTCTGTTTTCAGTCATATCAGCATTATTACAGGGCACTGTTTTCAGACTTGAAGTCATACTGACTTTTGCTGGAGAGATTATAGCACAGAGAGTAATGCAGTTCATACATGCAGCTCAACTGGGTCCTGCTTTTTCTGAGCACACTTCCACACCCACATGCTTCAGCCATCAGACCACACACTGTATTCTGAAATTGAGCTTATAGCAAAAAATTTCTGACTTCCTTTCTTACCAAAGTAAAGAAATAATAATTTGTGTTTTAAAGCTGCAGTTCCTTCTATTTCAACGTTTTAAGTGGTTTTGTCATAAAATTTCATGGGCTAGCTGCTGGAAAACCAATCAGGTTGACAGTTTAAACACAATTACTCAAGTGACCCTATGCAGTTCTGCTGCATATGTGAATCCCATCACCTCCTTCAGTGACATAAGCAGATAGGCAAATTTTAGATTTGCATTTTAAATACATTCCACAGTACTTCAAAATTACATTCCATAGTCCCTATCAAATAATCTTATCTTCATAAAGAGTAAAATGCGACTTAAAAATAAGAATGTACGTTCATGTACTTAAAATCCAGCTGCATTCTCTGCCACACTCACATATACCCTTAAGTATTTGCATTTACCATGCAATACCATCTTCCCTTTAATTTTTTTGTTAAACTTTGCATATTAATCAGCCTGATCCAACATCATACCATACTTGATAATACCTCCAAAGATAAACTAGATCTGTTAAAGATCCATGATGTCACTTTGTCTATAGCTATAGTCAACAAGAGATGACCTTTCAGTCCCATTTATTCCTCAGAGTGTAATTAGACTTACTAAGAAATCTCTAGATTAACTTAAGTACTTAGCAGGGTATTAGCAAGAGTTAAACTAAATTCAAGCTTCAGTTGCTTTAATTAATATAGAGTTTGAAAGCTTTCATTTAATGTGATAGCAGGGAGAGAGCAGACATTGAGACCTGGCAACACTCATCTGTCTGCTGTCTTAGTAGAGAATACAGTAAAACAGCAGCAAACAACATTAATTATACAGAAAACAAACTGTGATTAAGAAATGAAGGGTTTCCTGCAAGTTTACTGACAGGTGTGATGCTGTTAATTCATCAACTGTAAGATATGAAGTAATAATTATACAGGTAATTTTGATCATTCTCTGCAATACACCATAGCTTATAATACTTGAAAATGCCACATGATAAGTACTACAGATTAACAGTCAAACCCTTAAAAAGCAAACCTTTAAAAAAGTGCAAATTTTCCATTAAGCCACAAATCTGAATTTAGAGTAACCCACAGTCACATTCCAGAGTAAAGGTGACTGACATGGAATCATGGGCAGGAGGAATCCTGAATTTCAGATGAAATTCAGTGAGCACACTGCATCTGCAAGTGAAGGGACACACAAAACAATGTCAAACAAGCTGTTAATCTTCAAAAGGCTGATGTGATCCTGAGACAATTTGCTTCACATACCCAGTATCACTGGCCACCTTTGCTCTAGGTTACCAGATAGAATTTGCAGAATAAAGACATGGGTCAATCTACAAGGTCAGATTTACTTTGTGAAAAAAATTCACAGGAGAAGATAATTGCACTTTTCTTCTGCATTCTCTTCACATTTTACCATCCCAATTTCTTTAATGTTTTATGAAGAAATTGTAAGAAGGTATTAATATTCTTATATATGTAATGTAATGCCAATTTAACCAAGAGGTATAACTTAACTGACTGTGAAGTTTTAAAACAATTCAGCTAAACAAGGACAAAATTTGGAGGTTGCTCACATTTTGATTTAAACTATGCTAATACACTAATTTATACACTGCAACAGTTTTACTACTGTGACGGTTTTAATATTTATAAGGAACTGGTGTAAGCACAAATACCATTTGAAAGAAGTGAGAAAAGAACTAAAGAGAAATGTCTTTCACTATACACCTTAGAGCATGTGTTGGGTTTGCATGGTCAGATTTTGGAGCAAGGCCTTCTGAGAGATGGCTCCTATGAGAAGCTTCTGTAACCTGCTCTGCCCACAGAGCCAATGCCAGGAGGCTCCAAGAGCCTGCCACTGGCCAAGGCTGAGCCAATCAGCAATGGTAGTAGTGCCTCTGGGATAACAATTCAAAAAGGGAAAAAGTTACTGCATAGAAGTAATTTTGACCAGAGAAGAGAGGAGCGAGAATAAGAGGAACAACTCTTCAGAGACCAAGGTCAGTGGAGGAGGGGAAGGAGGCACCAGAGCTGAGATTCCCCTGCAGCCCATGGTGCTGGCCATTGTTGCCATTGTATTGCAAAGGTTCCATACTGCTGTCTCCTTACTGCAAGAGTTTCATACCTCCTTGATGTTTCTCACAGGCAACACCTCCAAGCACTGACTCTCCCTTCTTCTCACAGTAGCCAACTGACTCCAGTTCCCCTCTCAACTACCCAATCCACTCTTTTATAACACTCTTCTCATTAGCTACAGCTGTGGCCTGTTAAAGTCAGGCCTGTTCCTCATTTTTGAGAATTGGCTCAGCTGCAACTCCTTAGGGGTAAGAATACTTTCTATACTACCTTTATTTGCTTACATTCTATCCCCCTACAGGCCGTGGTGAGGCAGCAGTGCCCCTGCAGCCATGGAGATCCCCCTGCAGTCAGTGCAGGAGAGCACACCAGAGCAGGTGGATGCCTGCAGGCTGACCTGTGGGAAGGCTGCACTGGAGCAGGCTCCTGGCAGGACCTGGGGCTGCATGGAGAGAGAAGCCCACCCTGGAGCAGCTTTAGGACTTGTGACCCATGCTGGAGCAATCTGTTCCTGAAGGACCAACCCTGTGGAAAGGGACCCACATTGGAACAGTTCATGATGAACTGTAGCTCGTGGGAGGGACTCAGAATGGACAAGTCCATGGAGTACTATCTCCTGTGGGAGGGATCCCATGCTGGAGCAGGGCAAGTTTCTTTTCCCTGAGCTGGAAGCAGCAGCAGAAAAATCATGTCATAACTGACTGTAACCCCCATTCCCCATCTCTCTGCTCCACTGGGCAGGAGGAGGTAGAGCCTGGGAAGGCAGAAGATGTGATGGGAAGGTTTATTTTACTTCTCATTATCCTGCTCTGATTTTGATTGGTAATAAATTCAGTTAATTTCCCCAAGTCAAGAGTGTTTCTGTGACAGTAATCAGTGAGTGATGACTCCTTGTCTTTATCTCAACTCATCAGTCTTTCATTGTATTTTCTTTCCCCTGCCCAGCTGCAGAAGGGAGAGATAGAGTTGCTTTTGGTGGGTACAGCCAAGGTCAAACAATCACAAGCAGTCAGTAAGTTGCAAAGAGATCCCACTTTTCATGAAAACAGGAGAAACTCTCCTTTAGTTGTGAAATATTCGGTGCAAAGAAATTTGTATAGTGCACAACCCTGATAATATCCATTCTAACCAAGCAGCAGCACATACAGGGAAAAATAGAAGTGTTAATTTTATCTGCTTAACATCAGCATCAGTGAAACTGCAAGTATAAGCTGAAGGCACATTATCATGTAATCATTTCTCAATGCACCCAGGGACCAGTTTTCAAATTTAACATGAGCAGATGAAAAGGCAAACTACTCCAAATATGAAGTAAAATGTTCCAGTTTAGGAAGATTTCCCCCCCACACAAGTTTTTACCTGTTTAAACAGGTTCAGTTAAACCACTGTAAACTCATGTTCAGCATCCTGTGTTTTATCTCTCACTGTGAATATGATTGCCTTTTGGATCTTAGGGGAAAAGGGGCATTATTTGGTCAGTAGTTTTTGACTACTGGAAATACCTTCTGATATTAGGTATGAGCTCATGGGGACTCCTAATAGGTTCTGAACTTTTTTTTTTAATGACTTCCCCTCCCACCCCCTCATATTCTTAATATGGGTCCTGGCTGAATGAATCTTTCTAGGGGGTCATTTTCAAAGAAGTCCTAATGATCACTGTGAAAACTAGAAGTCTCTTGGTGTTTCCCCGAGGCAAAGAAACATTGCATACCAGAAAGGGTGTATAATAGATTTTTATTTTGATTAAATGTTTTCTAGATCTCATATTCCAGTTAGAGAATCATTTTAATTCTAAACCTTCACTAAAAACTGATTGCTGGTTTTGGAAACTGGCAAGTCAAGTCACAATTCATCCATCTGCCTGGCAAAGATACTATCTACATGAGGCATAATTACCTAGGAAAGGTATTATTCCATCCAAATGTATATATATGCAAAGGAAATTGTTCTTAAAGAGGTCAGTGGTGGGTCACAACAAACAGCTCAACGATTAAACAAAGATACACATCCAGTCATTACATTTGCTAATATAATATCAACCCATTGTTCTGCACAGCTTCCCCCTCACCACATCAATAGAAACCTATACAATCTCCTACATTGTCTATTCCTATCTGGAGACAGAAAACATAAATTATGCAAGGTATCAATAAATAAGAGCTCCTAAATGGTCTCTAACAATAAAAACTGCTGACCTTATGCATGGCTGAGTTGCAAATCCAACAGAACAACAACCAGATAAATACTGCTAATAGCCACAGTTTAAAAATAAAAAAATAAAAATGACAGAGACCATGACCTTCTAAACAATGCATGTTTTTTATTCTTTACATTCCCAGAAGTCATCTCACTGGTTATTTGGTTTAGCCCTTTGGAGCTGAAACTTAGATGTGTGAAGCTTCTCCTCTCAAGATCTTTGAGAACAAAGAATGTGTCCCCATCTCTGCACAGAGAAGGTGGACACTCAAGGCTCTGGCTTCCTTGCAGAATTGAACCATTTGAAATGAACAGGTTGTGATGGACCAGGCTAAGCAGAAATGTCCATATTTTTCATGTAGGCATTGATAATAGATTCACCAATTGACAGCTCACTGTCCATGCTGAGCACAGTTAGAAGAGATTTTTGTTGTTACAGAATTAAGTCTTTGACTTTGAACTCCTGCCATTATGGGCACAATTTCAATACCTGCATGCCTGGCAATACTGAAATGTTGAAAGAGCTCAAATAAGCTCCTAATAAAAGGATGGTTTGGCTGATAGGAAAACAGGGAAGTTTAAACATAAGAGCAAGTTAAACCACTTCAGGAGCCTATTGTCCACACTGGAACCAAGACCAGACAGGACCAAATGATTTAGAATCCATTTTCTTACACCTATAGTCAGCAACATGGTAAAGACTTTTTTTACATGAAAATATAAAAGCATCTTAAGTGAAAAGGCTCTATATAGAACTGTCCATTTCTCTAATATAAAAAATAGTCAAATTATATGTTTTGATGGATATGGAAAATTAAAATTAGTCTAATCTCTATTTTTTGCACATCTTAAATTGAAAAGTCTTTTTGTAGCAGTGTTTTCTGCCATTCATTCTAAAATCCCCACACTGTGTAAACTACAAAGAATTAATCCCTTAGGCACAGAGTTTTTAAAGACAGTTACACAGAAATTTAGGTCATAATACTCTGGCATTTTCACCCTAAAAAAATTCTATTATCAAAATACAAAATATACATAAACAATGCTACTCCATTTTTAAGGGTCTCCCATTAAGAAAAGCTTTAAGAAACTCCTGTTACCCCCTACTTACACACAATTCTAGCTGTGATTGTTGGGTCACTCTGTTTTCACAAAGGCAGTGCTGCCTTTGTGAAACAGTTTGGAGAACTCAGAGCAAGAAAATACAGAGAATCTGGAACTAGGAGGAAAAAGGAAGAATATATCTGCCTGCAGAAATTAATCATAGAACTACAGGGCAAGCTTTTTCGTTATATGATGCATTTATGAATCTTGAAATAATTCCAAAGACTTTAAAAATGGCTTTACCAAAAGAAATGGAAGAAGTTTTAAATGCACGTATTTGAAAGAGGACTGGGGCAATTAATTATTCTTTACAGGAAACAGGAAGCAACTTGTGAAGAATAAATTATAGCAACGAACATATAAAAGTACTGTAATTATTATGTTTTTCCAGAAAACTTCATCTGCACAGGAATCGAGAAAACCTAAAGCCAAAACTGACTTTAAGGTTTTCACCTGTAGGTCAACCTCCTTTTACCTATCAGCCAGAAATCATCAGTTCAGAGAGAAATCCTAATATATGTACTCCAGTTGTGTAGTGATTTAATTCACTTGCTTTCATAAATAAGCTGGATACATTAGCAAGAAAAGGAGACAGTAAACTAACAGCAGAGCAAATGTAACCTAGTAAAAAACTAAGTTATTTTTTAATATTCAGAATTTGAACCCAAAATATTGCAAAAAACAAGAATTTCAAGAACCATCTTGGATCTAATTTTTCTCTACTATCAATGGTGCCTAGAACAGACCCTTTGTGGGCTATAAACTATCAGTTGGCTTTCAGATGAAAGATGATGTCTTAAAGTATTAGTAAACTTGCACATGAAAGAGGATAAACTTTGAAATACCTATTTGCAAATGCCATTGAAGGAACAGCCCCCAAGGAAGTGTTGCATGTGTGCATGTAGTTTGGGCAACAGTGCACCAACTTTCTATACTAAAAGTTTGACTCATATATTGCTATATAGAAACGTTCCCAAGATCCTGCTGAAGATTTAGCAATGTTTAGGGATAAGGAAATATTTAGTGTACTCACACAATATAATTCCTCTCAGTCTAGTCCAGCACAAAGCAAATGTTTACAAAAGAGCACTGTTGGGCATGTGTTACATATCTTTATTTTGACATGTGTGTTTTACATTTTCAGGTACATTTTATCATGGAAATAATTATATCAGGTAATTTGTATGGAAAGCTTAAGGACAAAATTCCAAGGCAGGAAGGGGACTAGTAGATCTAGTAGATCATAAAAGAAGCAACTTTGACCAACTGAAAATAAATAGCAGGAAGCCAGAAGTGGGCATTTGTCATTGTCAAAGCCCAGATTTACATTTAAGCTGTGAAAGGTAAGTTGCAAGGCAGATTTTGTAGCATTAAGATCCTCTATTCATCATTCTTGTTGTGCTCTGAAATATTCTGAAATAATTTACAATAGTCTCTATAGATAAAATATTTTCCATGAAATTATTCCAAAATTGAGTTTAAATATGAAATATTTACCAAGTTATAGCCATGTGGGAAGGACAATTCTCCTAGAACCCCAAATAGGAAGAAAGCTGTGAGAAGTGCTGCCACACCATGGTGCACATGATGGGATGCACGACCACCTCCAAAAATCCAGACATGACATCATCATCAAGGAATTATGTCAGCCTGTTGCATCATGGAGGAATGCAACTCAGCTACAGCATCACACAGAGGAAAAAGAGCAGAGAATCCAAATTTGGGTCTGGTAAGCTGGCACACCCAGCTGCTAGCAGCTACCTTCCTCATTAGCATCAAGAAGTTTAGGCTGTGCCTCTGAAAAAATGGCTGTCAGCATCTGAAAAAATCAAAATGATCCCTTTTTATTGCAAAGGCCTCCAACTCCTGTTCCATGTCCTTCTCAAGACAGAAAGTTGCTGATCCAGGGACTATCTCTGTTCTGCATCGCTGGCCATGGGGGGAGCTTTCTTTCTATTTGTTAATTTCATTTTTGCCTGCTAAGCGTCAGTGGGTTTTGTCAGCTATGGATCCTATGAAGAAAGCTCTGTGTGTGTCAATCTGCCTTCAGCACTGAGCTGGAGAATGCAGCAACCCCTGGTGTAATGGAGCTCAGCCCAAGTTCCGGCTCTGCACCTGCCTCGGTTCCCTGTTGTTTCTCATTAATCCTTACTGACTTCATGTACCTGCTCATGGTCTTCTTTCTTCCTCACTTTGACATAAACCTGGTCTCTTTCACCTTATCAACCTCCTTCCTGATTGATGCTTCTTTTTTCCCCCTCCATGTATGTAGCATGAACAGAAAACTTTACTGAGTAAAACTAGTTATTTCTCCCACTTACAACAGGACATGGAAGCTTTGTATGTATTTGGATTCCTTGCTTTGAACTCTCCCCCCTTAACTTTCAAACAGACACTTCATTCACTTAATGATTCACTGTTATACTCTTAAATTTGAGGAGGAGTTATTTTTTCTGCTTTCAGAGGAGCTTCTTTAAGCTAATGCATTAATGCAGTTCCTGGAATGAAAAATCTCATCAGTGACTGCAAATACACTTGATGTCTTCGTAAGACATACAGAAAGACCCTGGTTTTATTTGTGCTTATTGCTTCCTTCTCACACTTGTAAAGACTATGTACAGCAAGTAGAGAACGTATGGCCTGACAAAGAAAAGCTGAAATGCCATACAGACACCAGGAAAAAAACCAAATGCATTCAAGTGCCAAACTCCTCAAGATCTGATTTGAAGATTCTGTGTGTTTTATTCTCAATGACAGCTTTGCAAAGCACCTGTAAGAACAGGTCTGTCTGTGATAAAGCTGTTCATGTGCGATAATGCTCTGCAGCTTCAGTTTTCAGTATTAAAACTTATGTTACTGACTTCATTTCTGCAGCACCGCATTATTCTGTACAAAATGAATTCTGTACATTAAACACTCCAGAAACGTGCTTGAAGAGGACAAATGAGATCAAAGGACAGACTCTACATCACATTTTGTTGAAAGCACATTCAGCCATGAGATCAAATGGTCTGTGTCAGATTCCACTGTAATTTCTAAAGCAACTTCTTTCAGGCAGGGATGAAGCAGTTCTCACACTTTGTGATGTATGATAAAGTCAGCTTGATTTAAAAGATCAATTATTGTTCCACCAAAAGCCCACAGCCATAACCAAAGACTTCACAACGTGTTAGTGACATAGAAAGTATAAAAAGTTGTCCCAAAAAGTAAAATTAGAAACTGTCATGCAAAATACTGTGGCCAAAGTTTCTAAGGAAGTTCATGAATGCTTCAGAGCAGGCTCAGTGATGCTGTGATCTGCAGTGAACCAGCTGGTGTAGGCAGGACCTCAATATTGCCATCAGACACAGGGGCTCTGCCAACAAGCACCTTTGCACACTGGACTGTGCACACCAGGCTGCTACACGGAGGATACAGGGACATGGTCCCCACAGCTCTCTCAACCAACCCAAATACAGCTTGCTTGCATCATTTCCCAGACCCAGTTAACAAGGAAATTAATGTTTGTTTGGAATGAGGATAAATCAAAATGAAACAAAGGATTGTTAAGAGAGTCTAGAGGCTTCAGGGACATCTCCCCAAGAAGAGGGAAATTATGATTGACAGTTATTGACATAATCATTAAAATTTGCAATACCATTCAATTTTTCTGCACATCAGCTTCTCTTTATTTTCACAGGAAGCTCCTCCACACAGCAAGAAGTAACAAAGCTTGCTCTGCAAATTCTTCATTTCCAGTATCAGACAAGACAGGCTACAACATTTCACTGATTCTATAAGAGTCTCTTCTGAAAATTACACCAACCACATAGAAATAAGAACTTCAGGTTAAGCATTTGACTCCTCAAATAAAATTCCAATATAGGACTGTGGAAACAGCCAGTGAGTGGGGCAAAGGTGAGAAAAATACAGGAATCAGAGCACACTACCAGAAGTTAAAAGAGTGAAAGGCAAAGTAAGAGTTATAACAAAGGTACCTTATTTTGATTGCTTTTCTTTGAGACAAGGCACACAACTGTTTGTTAAATACAGTAATGGTACTGCTCATTATTATTTAACTTCTTAGCAACAAAAAGAATATTAGTCACAACATTGAATAATTTGCAGAACAATATTTTTAAAGATATTGTCACTCTTTTAAAGTGCACAATACTTTCTGTGAAGAATTCCAGAGTAAAAAAGTCACTACGTTATTTGAAGATGGAAGGTTTAGAGATCAGTTACCATAAATAGGAGACTAATTACACCATTCAGAGCCTGAAAGCACAGAACAATTATTCCGAATGGATGTAATTCAAACCCACAAAATCTGCCAGGGAAAACTTCAGCTGAGGCAATGTAATATCAGTAGAGAAGCCAGAATACAGAATGGTGTGTTTGATTGTACCAACCCACAGAAAAGATGCTGTTCTCCATGGAGTACAGAGCCAAGCTACTCCTATGGACTCAGAGGCCACTGGCACTGAGGAGTACTCCAAGAACAGTGTTGTATCCTGGATCAGGGAAACATCTGGAGTACCATGGGCAAGGCAAAAGGAGCCACAAAGTCTTCATGTAAACAGAGGGAGCTTCCTGCTCCTCCCACCTTTCTACAGACAGCAGAAAGAGCTGATGCTCTGTGCAGCCCCTGCAGAAACTCTGTTGTCTCCACTGACAGCAGAGCAGTGATGGTTTGTGTGAGGCACCACACACGGGGCCAAGCAAACACCCGAGTCCCCCTGAGGTGTCACTGACCACCACGCAGGTACCAGGTGCCACTGCAGCATCCTAGGCATACTGCAGCAGCAACAGTGGGTAAAACACAGCTCTGGGCTTGATACCAAGGTCTCCAAAGCAAACTGTGCAATGGAGAATCACATGCCATGAAAGGACCCATGCAAGGATGAGGAAGAATGGAAAAGATCACTCTGGAAACCCAGCACTTTGCAGATGGAAGATCTCACTCCCTCTTGCTGACAACAGGAAAAGGGAAAGGAGGTTGTGGTCAGAATGCCAGTGGCAGATGTGAATATCTGCAGCAGCTACTAGGCTGCTCCTGTGCAACAGGAACTTCATTTGAGGTGTCTCAAAATTCACATCTTATCAATCCCCCCCCACACAAATTTTGTAAGGTATAGCCAGAAATATGGGACTGGTCTTGTAATCACTTAAGATTACAAAGTCCATCAGAGCTTTGTAAATACAACAAAAAATTGTATTTTATAGCCAGTAATTTATAAATGTTTCTTCAAGTAGGAAGCATACAAAATAGCAGAGAGTACAGTCACATTCTACATAATATTAGGCAGTTTAGATTTTAATAATAATCTTGTAACATTTAATTATAATGCTTTGTAACATGCTACACACACACTGTAGCATATTTTGTTCAGCTGATAAAACTTTTTAATGACATTTTGCTATACTTTCTGTTACTTCTTGGCTAGAAAATGGAAGACTCCATCATTTTAAATCTAAGTAATGAATTGTGCAAATTATGAAAGTGTGGATTAGAAAGACTATCTTTCCTAAGAAGACCACAACACATAATGCTCTGAAAATTAAACAGAAATGAATGAACTCAAGATAACTCACACTTGTGTAAACTACTAAGTTTACACAAGTAGTTTTTCCTCTAATCTTGCATAATCAGCCCAGGTCTGCTTCTACTACTCTGTGTTGCCATCATCTGGGCTGTTTGCAGAAATGATCAGCTGATATGCATGCTAGCATGGCAAAATGTAGCTTTTTACTACGAGAGCCTACAACAATGCTTAGGCATATAAAATGAAAATAAAAGGGTAATTGACATTTGCCCCCTCCAAAAGATGCCCGAGGAGCAGAGCACACGCTGTCACTCAGTGTTCTCACACACTCTTCAGAGAGACACAGAGGCCACGTCGCAAATAGAGACACGAAACATCAGAGAAGAGCTACAGTTCCAATTAGGACAAAATCAGCCACTCTAGGCAATAAAACAACGGGAGCCATCACAACATCGATACCTGAGAAATACTGCCACTTGTTATCTAACCGTATCGCTCACTCCAAACATTCCCCAGGAGATTCAGAGCCAGCCTAAACACTTCAGAAACCATCCAGAGCCGTATGGCACTGCACTCTTTCATACCTCAGGAGTAAAAGTTAGCCAGAGCCTTCTGACAAACTAAAGTGATTTATTATCACATAGCAGAACTAATGCGTTCTGCTTTACAACTCTCCTGGTAGACTAGGAGAGATGTTGCATTTATTACCTACAGTACATAATGCCCGCTGCAGATCTCTGTATTATTCATAAGACTGGCTTTTTTGTGCCATCATAATGCTGATAAATTATAAAAAAATGCATATTTTATTTCAATTTCTAACATATTTTGGTACACATATCAATCCATCACATTGCTGTGGAAGAAATAAGCATTATTGCTGACAGCTGTTGACACGTTCACCTCAACAGAGATGAAACAAAAGGGCTGCAAAGGTTGCTCCCACTCACAGCTACCTCTCCACTTCATTAATTTTTTGTGGTTTAATATTTAGAGAAGGCTAAGTAAAAATCAGTGCCACCAGAACCGAGGTGTGCCAAGGAATGGAACAATACAATGGATTAAAAAAGCCATTTAAAGTAGAAAGGAGTATTCAATTTTCACTTCAAGGGTAGATTTCTGCCAGCTGAGTGGCTCCAAAAAATAAATATCACTTCCTAGATCAAGATGAGTTTAATTTCTAATGTGGCTAATTCAGGTGTTACTGAGTTATACAACTAGAGATGCAGGTGGGGTTAAAACAAAGGTTATTTCAGTTTCCCTGCCTGGCTGATTTCCAATTCTTCCTCCTCACCTGCAGGTAACATGAGCACATAGCACAGAGAGCACCCTCCACCACTGCTCATCAGCCCTGATAATAAAACCATCTCACTAAAAATATTATAAAATCTGAAAATACACCCTGCACTCAAACTCATTCAGTTATTTTCAAATGCATAGTCTATACTGATAGATAGATGTAAGTTGAATTATCTGCCTGTTATTAATTTTTTTGCATCAGTCTTGACCTTATGTTAGCACCATTCATTGATGTTAGTGCCTTCTGCAGAATGTAGGTAACAGGGATAGCCCGAAAGATACTAAGGTACCATGAGACCTGTGAGATTTTTGTAAAACTATTGATTAATAACATAAGACATAAAGCAGACATGAGTATAATCCTTCTAAACTATTAACTTAAAAAATCCCAGATTTTGTAAACACCAAAACCCTGTAGTTCATGACCTATACTCTCTTTTGGAAGGCTTAAATCATACTATTCCCTACCCTTTATACTATTTTCTTTTGATTTCAACTTGAAACAAAAACTACCAATACCATTGCAATTCAGTTCTCTGCTACTTCATTAAAGAGCTACTAATATTCATTAAAACGTTGTTAATATTTGCTGAGTGATCACAGCACAAATGCAAGGGAAAGCGTACGACTTTAATCTGTGGCAGGCACATCTCGGATGTCAGGCAGCCTTTTATCTGCACACACACATTCTGTGTGAGGGGCCCATGCCTGACACACAGCCACGGCTTTTAGATCTACGAGCCATTAACATAATTGGCTCTGGAGCAGATGAAGGGTTGCTTGCCTTAAATCCCAGCAGCAGGCTAAAATATCCAACTACTACTCACTTTTTACACAACAGTCTTTCTAAAAAAATGGGCTCTCTCCCTGAATGAAGAGGAATTTTCACCTTGAGCTCAGCCAGTTGTTTAAATCATTAAAGGGGAAATGGATTTCCTTTAACCAGCACTGGGCATGGACACAGCCCTGCCACATGGTGTGACCTTCTGCTCTTTGAAAGTCTCAGCAGCATCTGGAGAACCAGGATCTCTTTCACCTCACAGCCATCCTCTGACACCTGGCACAGCCAAGGTGGCGCTGGCAGGTCTGTGACCACCCACCTGCACACAGTACCCTCTCTCCACTGAAGGAACCTGGGCACCATCTGCTCCCAAAAGCCTCACCTCAACCTGGCACAAAGGTCTGAGACTCAGAATATTCCCAAGTAAGGTCACTCTTCAAAGTTTCATAGAAGCAACAAACAGAAATACTCCATGGCCTTACAGGCACCTGCTGAAATTGGAAGTATACTACATTAAATCAAAGGCTGTATCAGAAGCATAAATGCACAGAAGGCAGCCTGGGCTGCACCCAGTATGTGGCTGGATGGGATAAACTGGGATATCCTGCCATCTGCTGGGAGCAGATGGTTTGCTGCAGCTCTGCAACCCCTTTATCACTACATACATAATTAAAGATTTTAAAATCCGCCAAATGAAGTTGTGAAAAATGTGCAAATCATTCTGCATATCACAGAGTTTATTTGTGAAATATGTACTATTGTATGGACTTTGATGGCATATTTGTTTGCCAGGATCTACTCTGGGTATGCATCATTTTATAAAATATTATTTTCTTCTAGTAATATCAACACTGTTAATTTTAACAGACACAATAATTCTTGCAAGCTTGAATTTTTTGATTACTTAAATAATAAAAGAAACATTTCAAAATTCCAGTAATCCAGAAAGATTTGGTGATAAACTCCCAGTTTGCAACTATCAACAGTTTCTTCATTTTTAGAAACTTATTCCAAATGTTTTGGTATATTGGGGGGCTAGGGGGTGGACTTTGTTTCAGTTAAAACCCCAGATGCTGGATTCAAGAGGTTTCACAAGAATCTGAGCATTATAACTCTTTTCAAGCAAATTTCAAGTAAAAACGTTTGAGAGAACTACAGAAAAGGAAGGAGGGGATAACCCACCGAGTGGCCCCCAAAAAAGTCTTGGAAACAAAAGCAGAAAATGTCTTTGAAGACAGTACATACAGATTACTTGTATTGTCAGGAGTGAGGCAACTCCATTACAGCTTCCTAGCTCCACACCAGCCAGGCTGCAATATCCTTAGCACCACTGAATTATCTCAAAGAGCTTCATTTGCAGCTTGTGACCCTCAGAGCTGACACAAACGGCAATGGGCCCGCTCTAGCTTACTCCAACCAAATGCCAGCTACAGGCGTGGAGCCCTGGGTGGCTGAGGTACTCACTCAGTGCTGCAAGTCTGCAGAGAATAGATGCTTCCAGGCTGTACTGAAGACAGCTGCAACTCAGCTGGCCAGGTAACGCACTTGCCACCCGGAAAAAACTGCGTGGAGCAAGCTCTGGGATATTCATGGACGTTACAGCACTGCAGGGAGGTTATTCACCCTGCCTCAGTGCCCGGAGAGGCACGCAGCATGAGGAGCAAGGGGAAAACCCAGGGAGAAAAGAGCACACCAATATGCTACCTACTTGTCCAGGAGTATTTTGCAGTCAGAAAGTTGGTTGGGTGAGGCAGAGAGTAACACAGTTCCTAACCTAAACAGTTTTATTTAACAAACTCTTCCCAAAAACTGCAATATGAAAAAAAGCGCACTATCTCTACATGCCAATCTATTAAAAATTGTTTGCTTAGCACTTTCCTAATTACAAAAAAAAAATTTGAGACTGAAGAAAACACACACACAGACCTTTCCCACTGCAGCAGCAAAAGTACAATTTATAATCAATGAAGAATGCAACAGTCATGTAAAGAGCAAGGTGACACCAGAGTTCTCAGTTGACTGACTGAGCATATACATAGGTTCCTTCTAACTTAATAAAAACCTCTAAAAGGCACACAAATCTTTCTGCCTACATCAGGAAAGGCAGGATATTAAAATAGTCCTGTTATTTCGAAAACTTCTTAAAATACTAGTCTATTCAGAAGAATGCACCATTAAATATTATGGGCTATGCCTGTAAATATGCACACTCCTCTATTAACCTTCAAGAGGAAATAATGCATATACACATAATATGTTACAAATAACCTCACTACCAGAGTACCTCAACCACTTAACAAGTCTACTACAAACAGATTTATTCATAGTGATTACCTCATATCCACCCAGAAAGACTGCCAACTAAGGGAAAAAATAGTTTAGGTTGCACTGGGGAGTAACACAATAACAGCGTAAAAAGCAAAGTGGACTCAAATATTGGATTCAGTGGAAATAAGCAGCTGAGCAGAGCACAACTGCTTGAGCTGGAAGCCAGCCAGGATACTGGGAATGATGCCTATGGTCCAGAGAAAGCTGCTGAACTAATCACCATTGCAGTCCCCTGTTCAGTTTTATACAGAACTTGTGAAGTTGCATATCTAATAGCAGTGTGCTTCCCTCTCCCCTGATGGCTTAAAGGAAAGGCTGCTTAAGTGCCAAGCTTAAACATACACAAAACTCTAAGTGCAAGTAAACAGTTTAAATGTATTTCAAAGGGAATATGCTGAAGTTGTGCTAAGCAATTGTGCATTTTTCAGTTACTTCAAATCACACTTAAAAGAGCTGCCAGCAGTAGGCAATAAGAGGTTACCAAGAACAAAAAGAAGATAAATAAATATATATATTTATATATATATTTATCATCTATAGATAAACACATCATAGGGGAAAAGGGCAACTTTACAGATGAAGCTTAAAGCGATGAAGAAATGCAGTCTGCAAATACATTCAGTATAAAAGCAGACCAGAAAACAATTGTAACTTTGCTCACTTGGGTGGCCAGTGCTACTCGAGACAAACTGATCTCATCGATTCTTGAAACTAAAAATACCACACACACAAAAAGAGTATCACACTTTCACTGAGTGACTTGTTTAAAATGATTGAATGCTCTGTCCTTTGAACTGCAAGCAGGACCTTTAACAATAAGTAAGAAATAATCTAAACAAGAACCACCGTGCACTAAGTACTTCCCACAGTGACTTTCTAATACATTATATATATGTGAACCTCCAAGTGTACAGCCAAATTCAGCAGTTAATTAGAAATTTTTTGCATTGAACAAATTTTGGATAGTGAAAGTGAATTTTGGGCAGTGGAAGTGAAGTAACTATGTCCAAGAGGAGGGTGCCAGAACTCAGTGATAACTCCTGTTCCCAAGACGGACATTTGCCTTCTTCTATACTTGCCCTCATTCCATGTCTTGTAACAGTTCCTTTACATGTTTGGAGATGTGCATATGAGTGATAAGGGGATGCATAGATTTTTGTAAGTGATCTTCTTTAAGAGGCACTTAGAGCAGTGACCCCTTAATGTAATTTCAAATAGTTGTCAAGATTTAACATTTATTTTGGTAGACAAATAGCCTATTATTGGCAAATTGGCTATTCTTCTGGCATGTCATTCAGGCCAGGCTTAAAATCAATACACAGTATTTGTCAATTGTGTTTCATGTGCCTTCAGCTTGATTATATTCATTAAGAAGGAATAGACTGCTAATAGCTTGCATTGTAAATCAGGTTAGAGTGTCAGAAAGCAAGCAATCTTACTGCAAAATAATGAGCTTAAATTCTTAGCTGGAAGAGCTGTACAGACAAAGCTCAGCTATAAAAATCATAATGCATGTAGTCTTTAGTCTAAGATGACCTTCAGCCTGCAAAATCCCAGAACAATGTTGCTGTAAGTATTTCATCAATCCATGCTTAATATCAGTCATGAGAGTAAAGGTAAACCCAGTGGAGCCCTTCTTAAAAAGAAATCAGCTTATATCCCATGGTTTTGTCCCAGCATAATATAAACTAACATTTGAACAGAACTCATTTTATCTTCAATCTTTCAGTTGCCAGCAAAAACAGACACACAGCTGATCAAGTTCCTAAAATCACCTTTCAAACATACTTTTATTTCTTATCGGCAACAAAAACTGATCAACTTTAGTGCATCAAATACACTCATCTTATACATCAGGCTGCAAAAATTGGTTCGGAGTATTTTATCTCAATTTGTTTCCAATGCAATTAAAAAACAGAGAGCAGATCCCCCTCTTCTTCATCTTCACCTGACCTGCATCCCAGCTGATTGTGTCACCCCTGAGGAACATTCATTAATCACAGCAGCAAATGCAGGTAAGCCCAGACCTGAACTCCAGGCTGCAGTTTGTGAACAGGATGAATCACAATTGGCATTTGCAATCAAACTAGGAGAATATGGAAAAAGAGATGCTGGTTTGGAATGAGAAAAAAGAAACAAAGAGTTAAAGAAGTAGGGCATACCATAAATACAAAACCCTACAAACAAACAAGCAAACAAACCACAGGCTGAAAAATCTTTACGTTATTGAGAGAGGAGAAACCAAACACTTAGAAGCACAGCGAAGGCATTTCCAAGGTTCCAGCTCTTCAGAGGTGGCTGCACACAAGAACCAATTAAATTAATGTTACTGCAGGATTGCCACAGTTCTCATTTTGCTAATTGCAAGTGTAACCACTGGCTGAAGCAAAGGTTTAAAATTCTCAGTAGAGTTACCATGGAAGCAGGGGAGAATGCCATTCAATATATTTTAGGGGAAAAAAAGACATTTAATGGTATTCATTAATGGCAAATATTAACTTCTATAGACTCATACATCACAAACCTGTGCCTCTCTAAGATACCAACTGCATGATCAAAGAGGACAACAAAAGTACATTAGAGAAAAATGCTGATCATTCATTAATTTATTCAACCTAGACAACCAAAATATAAGCCATGGTGTAAACTTCCTAGAAGCTTGGTAATTTTCTTACCACCATGAAGAAAGGACCAGCTCTGTAGTACCATCTTTTTCATAGGCTCAGCGCTTCACTGGTTTGATCTGTCTAAACATTGCACACTTTTCTCTGCAGCATGCAGAGGATGGAGTGACCTCGAATTTCATTGGCAAATGGCAAAGTAATGTTGGGTAAGTTCAATCAGTACTGCCACACCCCTCTTGATAATGCAGCTAATACCTTGCGTCAAAACAGATTGTAAAACTTGTTTGGAATCTTTCATTTTAATCTGCATCTTGCCTTCCTTTAGATATGCTGATGCAAATTATATAGGAATTACCATATTGCTGTATACAGCTGAATGTTTACATGAATGAATTTGTAAGACAAGCTAATGACTAAATGGTACTGACTTGGGAAACAGTAAAAAGTCAGTTTTAGATAAGTTTTTATGTCATTACATCTTACCAAGCAATTAGACTTTAAACACAAGCAGATTTCTCCAAATAAATAAGTAGAAGCTCTGAGCAGTGAAAAAACTGGAAACCTATTAAACTACACAAGGGGAAAAGAAGAAGAAAAAAAGAGCCAAAATACCTTACAGAATCTGTAAGGTATTTTGTTTACAGATTTATTTAAGAATTTGTTTACTGTAGACCAAGAAACCAGAAACATGAAAAACTGTACCCTTCCAGATGCATTTTCTAATTGCGGCATTGTGGAGTCCTCCAAGCAAAGCGATGGTGTGGACAGGTAACTCCTTACAGAAAGCTGCCCTACTGTCAAATTCCTATTTTCCCACTCCATAATCCCCAGGAAGAGGGAAGGGTTGGAAAATCAAGCTTGGTACTTAGCAAGCATGAGTGCATTTCACAAGAATTGCCTTCCCTCCTCCCTTAGTTGTTTTGAGGAAAAAGGGTGGGGAAGAAGAAAACGACTGAACGAACAGGGGGGGAAAAAGTCTGCTATGTGTATTACACATTTATCTTACTTTAAATAATAATCTGGATATGTTCTCCTGGAAGAACTCAGTTTTTTCCTGTATGCTGCAGCTTTCATATCATACTTCATACCTTTTTTTTTTCCAAAGCAGCAATTACCACTGTAGCAGTCTAAAACAAAGCCCCAGTCTGAGCCTGAGCCAGTCATTCACCACAGATTTCCCCTCTCCACCCCTAGCTTCTCCTCAGCTGGAAAAGTCACTTATTCAGAAAACCATTCCCAGGGGTGGCCCCAGTAGCAAGCCAAGTAGGCCACCCACTTTGAAGCAGAAGATGGAGCCCATTCATGATATCATCAGTCTCTTGGGGTAATCACTGACTGCTGAATGGCAGGGAAACAGCACCAACGCCAGGCTCTGAGTTACTGCCTCTGCTCTCTCCAAATTGCATCACAGGGACGGGCTGGAGCCTCGCTCAGGGCAGGCAGCAGTGGGACCTGTCTTGTGCTCTGCAAAGTTCAGTGCCACCAGCAGCCACTAAACACTGCTCACAACTCAGCATTGCCTGGACTCATGAAAATGAAAAGGGGCCATAAAACTAAACAACTAACATATTTTACAAAGCAGCTTTTTAACTTTCAGATACTTAAACTCAGCTCATCAATCATGCTAGAAACCTCTGACAGCTCACCAAAACCAGTATTTTCCACTGTAAAAGCTGAGTAGCTTATGAATGTGGTTTATTTTGTTAAGATGAAATTCTCTGTTTCACATACAAACTAGCTAGTCATATCTTGTAAAAAATCTCAAGGCAAATAAAAATCTAAAGCAAAATGCCCTGTTAACAGATCTTTTCTGAACAGCCAACTGAATATTCAAAACATATTTTTTTTATTTTCCTGTTTCGTCTATTTAAAAGCAAAACGGCACAAAAAGCTCCCTCTGCAGCAGTCCTTCCAACCTGGAATGAGAGCTCTGCTCTCCTACCTGTGTTTCTGGGAGCAGTTCCTCACCCAAACCCGCAGGAAGCAAAGGGTGTGACACTGTCAGACAGCTAGTTCACCAACAGAGAAAGCATTCTTTTCACATTTTAGCATTCTTTTCACATTTCTCATCAGAGAAAGCACTCCTGTGCAGCAGAACTGCAGAGGGTGTGGGGCTGTGTGTGTAAAATTGAGGGAGAAAAAGCCAAACACACTTTACCTTTAGTTGAATATTTAGCCATATTCACAAGGTAACACCAGAGCTGCATGCTTCTTTCTAAGTATGTAAACCCTCTGGGAAATACAGGCAAATATTTTCATAATGGAACCAGCACTAATCAGCGGCCACTGACAAAAATAGCACAGATGAGAAATTTAAAAGCTTTGGGACTATTTATATGGGTTGTCTCTGTGCAGCTCTGGAAAAAAGGCAGTTTGAAAAAAAATAATTGTGAGAGTTTGTAAGTTCTTCATCTGAGTACAATTAATAAAACACTGGATCATTCAAGCATGGATTTTGGATGGATGCCCTTCAGTACTTCAGAGCAAAATAAAGCAGCTCTGAAGTGTCACTCCACAGGGAACAAGCACCACTTGCTGTAGAAACAAACATACATACATACATATTTAGGGTAATAATAACCACTACTACGGATTTGTTTCATATTTGCAAAGGAAAATTTAACAATAAAAAATATTTAAATTTGTGGGCATAGGTAGATTATTTTTACTGAATTACCAAATGGAAAATATTGCATTTAAGCCTAACACATAAACTGAATTTATTAACAGAAAATAAAATGTTTCCCTGAAATATGAAATGATACAATTACCACTGAGCAGTACACCATTGGCCGTGTCTGTGCCTGCTCCCTTGTAATAGATGCCTTGCAAATCTTTCTAAATATTCACATTCACACCTAGGGAATTTATCAACCTAAAACTTCTCCAGAACTGCCTTTGAAGTCTGATAATCACATTTGCACTTTTGAACCTACATAGGAATCATCCCAATCCACTGACTTCAATTACATTATTCACTGTTCTATCTAGGAACAAAAATATAGGTCCCTAATATGAAAATGAAAATAGGAAACAAAGTTCATGTGATTATCTCAGCATAAGAGAAACCATGTTGTGTCAGCCCAAAAGCTGATCCAAATCAGGGTTCTTTTTTCATCAGTGTTGCTAACACGTGCTAAGAAATAGAGAAAATATAAAGCAGTGTTTTTGCTGGCACACCTCACACTTTCAAGTGGTTATCAGGAGATTACAGAGAGATCAAGAGGTGTGAAGTTTAGAAACCATTTTCATTTACAGTGCAGACAGTGACACTGCCTTTATAGCACTGTGTTTATGGGACAATATTTTGTTTAAGTGTTAAAAGTGGAAAGATAATTCTGAGGATTTCTGATTTACTTTCTTTCTAAAATCTGAAAGAACAAAGGTAGTATATGTCTGAGCTGTTGAAAACACAGTGTGAGTGCTCCAATTTCAGTAGAATTTTTACCTGAAGTTACTTATTTAAAGAGCATTTATATTCTTAGCTTTTCCTCAAAAAGGTTAAAAAATTCTTGTCTGAGAAATTTGGCAAGTAAACTTGATGGAATTTCCTTTAATAAATCCTTTTGCGACTTCTCTAACTAGAAAGATTTTAAGGAAGTTCTCTTATAAAAACAAATCCATAGCATCCACTAAAATGCCCTAACAGTATCAAGGAAATTATTTTCCTCATTCTACCACTGAGCTAATGTACATCCAACAATTACACCAGCTTAATTTTAAACAGAAGACTAAGTTCAACCTTATCAAACTCAGAGCTGTTGTATCTCCCCTGGTCTCTGGTGCCTCATTTTCTTTCCAGTGCAATATTACATTGCCCTCTAACGGATTACCTGCACAACTGCACAGGCTTATTTTCCTTTTGAAAGTCCTGAATAAGCAAAAAAGGTTGCATGAGAAATGGGAAAAGTAAAGTTGTTTTGTTCTGGCTCCTGTTTAATTATCTTTTTTATATTTGAATTAAAATTTGCAAAATTTTAATTTTCAACCTTTTAATGTATTCAGCCTCAAAATATGTGCTGGGGGTCTTGAAGTTGAATTTGAAATCTAAAGTCAAAAAATTCTTTATTAAAAAAAAATAGAGGCTGATCCAGCACAGGATTTTTGAAGAAAATTTCATCTACTCCAACTCAACTTTTGAACTAATTTACCTACCCCATGTCAGACATTAAATTTCTCAACTCCACCAATGTCCTCCTGCCTCAGCAAGGTAACATCAGCACAACTATCTGCCTTTCTGCCCTTTTCTTTCTTCTCCCCAGAAAGTGCTTATCTCTTCCAGATGGAAAATAACTATATTTTACAAAAAAACTAAAACTTTGTGAAGAAATCTAACTGTATCTAAAAGTCATGTCCAAAGAAAATAGGCATGCGGATTTACACTAGATAGCATTTGCATTTTAAAGTAAAAGGCAAGGTAATTTTTTGTGGTGGTGGTGGTGCTGCTGGTGTTGGTAGCTTAATGCATCTTAATGCTGTCCAGTAATAATTTTTAATTATCATAATTCTCAAAATGCTAAATACTCATTGTGTATGTCACCAATTTAAAAAACCCAAATAAATGTCAAGTAAATTTCAAACTAATGTTATATTTAATTCATTCAAAGAGCAAGACTACACAAATTTAAGCATAGCAACTGTAATCATCATCCTGTCACTGCCTAGCTTTATCCTTAAAACCACCAGAACCATCGACTGTAAATTAAAACCATTTATCTTTAAACTATGGGGAATCAAATTTGATAAACACAAAAGAAATGGAAACTCGAATCTCTGAAAGTTAGGATTCAATCAAAGATCTCCTTCCCGGGAGTAACAGGACAAAGGCGGTTCAAGGAAAGAAGAGACATTTCTGGATTGCCAAATTCATGAAGTAAAAGCAACATACACAGAAGTGTCAGCACCCAACAGTGAAAGAACAAAATATCAGCTTAGATCTACATCATGAGACTAAAACAAGTTGTAGCAAAAACTGTGGATTAAAGGCGTTTGAGTAATTATTTTTCTTTTGCTGCAAGAGTTATTTGATTTTGATGATATCAGAGAAAATTACATTTTCCTTTGTTCTTAAAATGAGGTGCAAGTTAGTTCAGTCTGAAAACACATATATGTACAGACAAACAAACAAATAAGGCTTTCTGATAATATCCAACCAGCGTGACGTGGGACAGAGCTTTCTAGCGAAAGCTCTAATCACTCACTTTGGAATTTGTCCTCTAAAGCTTATAAAGGCTAAGCATCTTTAGCAAAGCTGTGTAATTTCAAGTAATGATTCTCATCCTCTTCTGATTGAACTGAGATTTGAGCAATCATATTTAAAGCAAACAAAAATGGAAGAGAAGTCCACTAAACTGGCTATGATATTTGCACCCATGAAACTGGGTTTAACCAATACTCCTGAATATAATGACTCCTGGCATCTGCACACAGAAACAATTTTTACCACCCAGACCACCCAGCATCTGACTGTCTGACTAGGGCAGAAATAGAGACTGAAGTACTGATTACAATATATATTTCCACATCTAAGCACTCAAAAATACACTTACTCTAAGGAAAGTGTCATTCAGGGAGGTTATTTCTATCTTTGTCCTCCTAAAATTGAAACTTACATGTAAACTAATAGATCAGTTTCTGATGAATGAAGTTCAACTAAATGAGCCAGCTGACTAACACAAAACAGGTTAAGGTGAAAAGCAGTTGGGAAAAAAAAAAAACCTATAAACCCCATTCCTATAAAGCAAACAGAAGCAAAAAAATTCTACTCTCATGAAGAAAAACAAGGATTTAAAATTAATGAAGAAAAAAATTTACTGGGCAACAGGTATCTCTATTCAGGGATATTCAAAGGCTCAAAGAATATATTGTCAAGCCTAGCAAACCAATCTGTGTGAAGAGATTATAAATGCTGACTTGCCAGTTCCAAAAAGCTATCTTCAAAGTATGTTTACGATCAGGAGTAGAAAACCCCACAGTGAAGAGAGAATCTCAAACACACAGAACTCAGTCAGCTTTTCCAGCAAAATGTTTGAAACCCTGTCTCAAACCCTAAACCAGACTACCCACTATAAAGGGAGAGATGCTAAGAGAGCAAACAAGAGGGTTTTGAGCAACCGTAGTGGAAGGTATCCCTGCCCCTGGCAGAGGACATGAAACCAGGTGATCTTTAAGGTTCCTTTCAACTCAAACCATTCTGTGAAAGGTATTGTTTAGTACAAACTTCAGAGAGGGTAGAGAAGTGTAAAGGAAACGAGAAAAAGGTATCACAATGCTAACTGATGTGTAACCTCACGGTTGTGACTCTGTGTTTTGCAAAACAAAGCAGGAAAGATTACATGACCTGCTCTAAAAATGCTGTAGAAAGGTGTCTGTCTCTCAGCCTTCTTGTTATTATTTAAAAGAAAATACCAAAAGGAAAAAAAAAAAAAAAGAGATTGCCTAGGCCTTTCCCAGATCAATAGGAAGCAGAAATGTTTATTCTGAAAACAGTAGAGGAAGCTGTCTGACTCCATGGGAAATAGCAAAACACCATGACATAAGAAGTACTGGCAAATAAAGTAAACAGATCAAGGGAGTATTTTTCCTCTATTGTCTTTTGGTCATAGCACCTTTTGTCTTTTTTTCTAAGCAGTAGACTTCACGTCTCCTAATGATACTTCTTCCAAACTAAAGACAGCATTTTTGAAACCATTATGGATTACTATGGAATCTGGTTCAGCTTTGGGATGACAGAAATTGTATTTCTATTTTATTAATGAGAATATGCAGTAAAGTCTAAAGATAATTTTTCTTCTCCAAAATAAACTTCTAAGGTTAAGTAAAACATAATAGACACACCATTAGAATCTGGGAACAAATTCTAATTAATTTCTTAACCCAACATGCTCATTTTGAGGAAAACAGGGGTGAATGCCTTAAGGATGGAAATTGTAACTCAGGGGAAAAAACCCCAACCTGGAAGTTAAGCTGATTGCATGACTAGCAAGTCACACTTCTCCTCACCAAGCTCTATCAGAAAAAGCAATTACTCTGCAGAATAACTAGGTGTTCAACTAGACTACTAATTGCACCACACGTGGGTTGAAGATACCATCTCTGAGATTTTGTTCAGGCTGCATTAGTTTTCTCCTGTTAGAAATGCATTCCTACATTTCTTCCACCTCATTTCTAGATCCGTATCTAATGGATCCAACAAACCATTGCTTCAGCATCCCTGTGGGTTAAACTGGGGATGACATAAGAGGGTGCTACAGAACAAAGGCTTGCTCTGGGCGGGAGCGAACATCTGATCTGGTTTCACCTCAGCCACTCTGTTCTGACTGGGCAAGGGAAAGGACTATCTTTTCTATCAGCTGATGAGCTTGGAGCATCTTTACAAGACAGGTGAATATTAGTGACCACAAATTATATTGCAGTCATGCAATTCCCAGGAACTAAGAAATGTATCTGAACAGGAAGGAGCATCTTACGGTTCTGGCACCAATTCTTGCAAGTGTCAGGCAAAGATACAAAGCTACATCATCAGGCGATGAAAGATAAATTATAGGAAAAGAAGAGAGAGCCAACAGAAGTATATACCTGTAAAGGGCTGCCAGGTAATTTAAAAGGAAATAAAAATCTGTGCATATTTGTGAGGTGGAGAGAAGTGGTAGAAGCTGTTGGCAATAATGAAGCTTGAAAGGAAGGCTTTTTTGGGCACATCTCTATTTTTAAATTGGAATGCTTCGGTTAAAAGCTTATTACACCTTCTGGACTCTAATATATTAAAGTATATATATATACTTTTTTTTCTTTTTTTTTTTTTTTCTTTTTAGCCAGTTCCAAGGGCATAAACTCTTACAATTCTGGAAGTGTCAACAAGTATATGCACAGCAGCAAATGTGGGCCCTCAGACCTATAGAGAAGCTGGCTTTGTGAACAATCTTTTTGAATGACTTGTTTTGCATTGAACAAGTCACATATAACTAACCATGGCATCAGTCTAATTACATTTCTGCTTGCTGTATTTATTTCCAGTGAGGAGAAATGTTCTCTCCTTTCTTTTTGCTTCAGTATTTTCTCTAACCCCACTGCATTTGGGTTTTTCTCTAAATTGCTCTTCAAAACTCTCACTTAAAACAGAAACAAACAAAAAAAGCACAGAAGTTAGAGTAAGATGTCTAGCCTAAAATTATCTATTTCACTGTGCTTCAACATTTTTATCCTCTGTAATTTGGCTTTTGCCTGAATTGCAAGTTGAAATAATATTTTTGCTCTGCATTTGCATTGCCAAGCCCAACAGTGTTAATCATCATTTTAGCTCCAAAAAATGACAGTCATAAATACTAAGAGGCTTTATTTCATTTTATAGTATGTAAGGATTTTTCCCCCACTAATTCCGGCTTAGCAAATGAAAATCAGAGGCAGTAACCCTAACAATTAAGAAAAATACTTCTATTTTCCCAAACTATTACAGCTACTTTTTACAGAAAAGTAAAGACAACTTTGAATTTCAGCAACAATTGCATAAAACATACAAAGAAGATGTAAATTCACTGCCATCAAGTAACAGTCTATCATGAAATACCCCAATGAAATTGCATTTAGACAGTTCTCAGACATTTGAATAAGTAACGCAAGCATGCAGATATTTCCTTTGGGTGAAATCATGTTTAAGTGGGCAAACATGACACAACCTGGAAGAAAATGTCCAAGTCCATTTTTCAATATGGAAAAATTGTTGGGGTTTTCTTAATCTCAAGCTTCCTGCATTTTTAAGTATTTTTTTATTATTTATCCCAATGAAATACAAAGGAAAAAGGAGCAAGCAGATACATACATCTGATGGAAGAAGTTGTGGTTCCTAATGTAACTCTCCCCA
Organism: Melospiza melodia melodia; assembly: GCF_035770615.1. Lineage (NCBI taxonomy): Eukaryota > Metazoa > Chordata > Aves > Passeriformes > Passerellidae > Melospiza > Melospiza melodia. Next base: position 75,703,586 of record NC_086197.1, read on the forward strand.
CACTGAAGGTACTTAATCCTCCCAGTAAAGGCACTCTACAGCTCACAAGCTGAGATGTGCCTCAGCAGGTCTGTTTTGTTAGTGACAATGAAGAAGTGTTAATGCATTTATTATCCCTGAAAGCACGAACATCAGTCAGGGCCCATATTTACTATGGACCTGCAGTATTTACTGTAGTAAAAAAACATCAGCTTTCTATTAATGTTTTCCTCTGGTAAAAGTTAAAGTTGACATGACAGATTTGGGGTTTGTCTTTTTTGAGACAAGAAGGTGCTCAATACTCTCATGAGACAAGGACAGGTACAATGACTGTCTAACCAGCCACAAGCAACGCAAGGATTTTTTCTGATGTGAGCTCTATACCTGAAGTGCTGCTGAAGGCACTGCAAAGAAGGAAGAAAAACCCTAAAAGAAAACAAAATAGCTGCAGGCAGGTTTTGACCCTGAGGTTCAAAGAGATAATAATGAGAGATTTGGAGAGAAGCTGTAAAATCTCTAGTTGAAACTCTTCTACTTAACTAAATCAGAACACAGGAAAAAAGCTTTCAAATTCCCTCTGATAATATTTTCTTATTTGTTTTCATTTAGTTACAAAATTTTGCAGAAAATATTCTTGTCAACAGAGAAAACACTGCTCTTCTCAACAAAGCATTATAACACAAAACCAACTTGAATTGAAACCTGAATTCAATACAAAGTTGAATCTTGAGCAACTTCACGCTGTCTCACATTAACCTTCAGAAGTGCAGAAGATACACTCCCTTGCTACTCTGAGAAACACACCCTAAATCTCCTCCAAAAAGACCTTTCCAATAAAAAGGCCACTGGCAGTAACTCAGGAAAGCCTGTTTCACTCTGAGGAAATCACATGATAAATCAAGTTGGGATTTTTTCCAAAATGGTACAGATCAGTGAGCCTATGCTGATTAAAATAATTAAGATATTTCTACAGGTGATGGTGTTCCTGGCAATAATTCTGAAAATATTAATAAAAATTAATTCACAAAATTGGTGTAGTGAAGAAAAATGCCTCCTACTACATGTCAACCAAAGGGACCTTACACCAACCACATCTCATTGCTAAAGAGGAGACAGAAGACCAGGTGGACTGTTGCTGGATTCTGACAGCACTGTACCATTACTCATTGCAGCTTCTTAATATAGGTTATCTCCTGTATGCAGGAGATAAGTCTTGAAATTACTTGGCTGTGAATAGCTTTTCCATGATGAAATCAGTTAGCAGTAATTAGTCCCACCTTCAGACACTCTTGGAAATATCTCTTTTCAGACACACCCCTGAAACGCAAATACTGAGACACTGCAGTCACTTTATCATTTTGGTTTTGTCAGCACTTTTAAGAAACCTTCAAATTACATACGAAAAGCTGTGACTGTCTTGACTGTCTGGAGCACTTTCATTCAACAACTTTGTTTTCCTTAGCAGCTTGCCCCAAGGATACAAATTCCCAATGATGCGTCAGTTCATCAAGATCATGCGGTACAATGCAGCAAACACTCATTTATCATCCATGTCACCAGGCTGCAAAAATATTTCTTTCAAATGCAGTATTGACAAATACAACACATTATAACGGCTTATCCTGGCTTGTGTCACTCCTTCTTCACAAACTCTGTCAGCTTCAATTTCTGGCCATGAATATCAGCCCTTTTTCTGGCATCATATGCTATAAAGAGCAAGTGATTTCAGATAGCAAATAAGACACCTGACAACATGACTTATAGCCATGAAACTGAAGAGGCGGCATGTTTGTTTATGTGGGCCATGGCTTAACCCTCCAATCTCTCTGGAATTTCAGACTTGTTATTATGCATAGATGAAATGTCAAGTTGTAAGTAAATTCTGGAGGGAAAAAAAAAACCAAAAACCACCGCAGCCTCCTCTCTCCCTCAAAAGCCCCAACAACAAAAAAATAAAAGCCAATAAATGTCTATGTGTGTTCTTTAACATTACAAATAGAAGGAACTGAAAATCAGAAAAAACACACCCCTGTGTACACTTACCTGAGTATATTTTTGAAACCCAGCAAGACTCTTTAAAAATGCTCATGTTGGATTTTGCCTCATTTTATAAGTAAGAATCTTACACAATATTTAAGATAGAATTGAAAATATGAAGTGAATTTGTCATTTAAATCTAGCCTGACAGCTTAAGTCCAGTTCCTGCACCCCAACCAAGGGACCATAAGACTTACTGCCCAAGGGGGCACCTACTTCTTGTTTCTGAAACTACTTTCCCTGTATCTACAAAACCATTGCCATGAGAGTCTCAGGAAAAATTAATGAAGGCAAATCCCATTATTAAGGTTATAAAATAATAATATCATAATTAATTCAACGTGTTCTTGCATGTTCCAATTCCAGTGAGAGAAACCCTTTCTCTTATTTGTTTTCTCAATTTAGAGAACATAAGTGAAAGCTTATCTGCTGACCTCCAGTGTCACTGCAGTAACTGAATATTGGGGAAATGTGCAATAGCCTTAAGAAACACTAGGCCACTGAAATGGCATAACCATAAATACTGATGGAAATCGAACACAGTAGTTCTAAGTCAGGGGTCTGGGATTTGATTAACTGCATTTTTCTTTGAACTTCAGTGATATGAAACTGTGGTGACAAACAAGACCCCCTGATGATGCTAGAATCCCACTAGATACACAGAAGACACAAATTGGTTGTTACTTCTTTCATACAGTCGGAAGAAATGCTACCAGAGCCTCCAATTAGGAATTCCAATTAGGAATTAAGAGCAAGTTTCATCTTAAAATGTGTAAAGAAAAAAAAAATAAAACCAAACCACAAACAAAAACCAACCAAAACACCATCACACATTTTATATCTTGATGAATCCAAACTACTTAATTCTGGACTAACAATACTGTCTAAATTGCTCATAATGCATTTAGAACACAATATTTTTCCTGTAGTAAAGTGCACAAAATAAGTTAATAAAAACTAATGGCTAATAAAAGTAAATTATAAACTAACAAACCTTAATTTATTACTGTCTTTGTAACATATTCCAAAAATGCTCATTAAAGTGAAAATGTATTATGGTTTCTGTGTTAAAGCCCACAGCATGGATTTCCTCAAGCTATTTAACAGGATGTATCTATAACTTAATTGGCTGCCATTATTATGAAAATACACATTGTAGGTAAGAGCACTGATAATGAGCCAAGCTCTGGCAACTGCTGCTATGGTGTGCTGACCCTGACTTTGGGGGGGACCCTCTATTTAGAGAAACAAATTAAATTCTGGAACACAGGCCCAGCAACAAAAAAATAACTAGGGCACATAGTTAGTGATCAAACAGATGCAATTCAGCCAAGTTAAGCCTTGCAGCAGAAGCAGGCAGCACGTGAGGTTGTCTAGAAAAGCAGCTACTGAAGTCTGGGAGCACCCACACAGCTGGTACAGAGAGCACAACCAACTCTTAATGGTACATTTGCTAAATCCATTGAATTCATGCAGGGGGAGTAGTACATCCCTTGTTTACCTTGGATTACTGAATCAAGGCAGAAAATTTGCTACCTACTTGGCAGGAAATCCTTTTGTTAGCCTTTCCTGTTGGCAAATTAGTATTCTGTACTTCTGGAAATACTTTAAACAGGAATTTTAAATTTTAACTTGGATCATTTATTTCTCTCCTGTAACAACAAAAAAAAAAAAAAGACAAAAAAAACGATACAAAAACTGTGCAGTTAGTTCAGCTTAAATGCTGCAACATGACAGAGTATGAAGGCATCACACTGACAACTGTCAGACCACCAAACTTAGCAAACCTGTCAGTTACAGCAAGTGACAAACACTGCTTTATGGACTCCATGTGACAGAACTGTTCACGGCCTTGATGACACTAACAGCAGCTTATGAGCAAACTACTGATGAAGGAAGCTGAGATATCCCTGAGGTGCATTCTAAATATGACAATGAGATTCTACCCTCTCATCCCACCTTCTGGAGCAGAAAATTTCTACTGGTATCAAGTGATCAAAGAATTTGTCATGTGAGAGAGAATGCAAAAGAGCACAAAAGCCTACAGCAAAACACCTTTTCTACTTTAACATTACTTCAAACAATGTTTCAAAACATTCCCAGAAAACACATGAGTAAACACATCCCCTGTATTTAAACTGTGGCTTATAAACACTTCCTGACCATTATCCAATGAATGTAATTCTTGTTAGGCTTACCACTGACAAGATGAAAATCAACTTGCAGAGGACAGTTTTACACTATATTAGTCACTTATGCTACATTTCCCCAAATTTTTTAACTCTGAATAGACGCATACCTTCCTTACAGTACTTTGGTGGTCTCTGCTCTGTTTATGATCTGCATTTCGGTTAAAATTCAGACTTTCTTCCATCTTCAGCTAACTATTGCTTATCAAGTGTTATAGCTCATTTCAGTCATCAAAAAAGTGAACACTGCACTCCTTAACACAACCTGCTTTCATCATCTCTAGATATTTAATGGTATAAAATAACAAAAAAAAGTCTAAATTGGCAGTGATAAATTTAATGTTGGATCTACTCTTGCTTAAGGCTATTTTTAGCCCATTTATAAAAAATGCTACATTTTCCCTGTTCCATCCTGAACATCTGTATGCATTTATACACACATACAGAACAATATTTTCAGGGCTTGCTAAAATGTGTCAAGTCTAGTCATAGACTAGCAGTAACACAGTACAACTTTCCCTACACCCCGAGTACACTACAGTGCATGCACACCTACTGCACCTCTGTCTTTGTAGAGAGATTTCATCAAAACACTGTGACATCATCCAGCTTTTCTTAGATTTCATCCAGCTTAAAGTTACACCTATGACAATTTTCGAAGGATTTTGCAAGAATTCCACAGTATCATATACAAACACTAGATGGATGATCTGCTTGCCTTTACCAGGATAAGGCTAACTTTTAGAATTACAGCCCCTCAGCTGTCCCAGAGAAGCATAGCTCACTCACATCTTTCTTCTTTAACTGCCTGCTCCATACAGGTCATTTCCTGGCTGCCTAAAACAACAGTCTGTGTAGCTCACATCTGTAAAATCTTTTAGCAAATGGATAAATGCCAACCCCTCATGCAGCTGAAATATCCAGAGATGGTTCGAGCTCTGTAAAACCTCCTGAGCTGCAGTCTTCTTTCTGCCAGGGGTTACAAAACAATCCCTTTCCCTGAGAGTTTCTGCCAGCACAAGGGTTACTGTTTCTTCCTCTAATGCATCCTTAGTTCTTGGTTTCTTTACAAGGATTATGGTACTTTTCTCCTTCATTTAACCTGTACATACCCAGAGGTCAATGCTATTAATTACAAAATTACTTTGGATTAAAAAAAGAAAAACAACAGTACATTTTAATTACAGTAAGATTAACTCGCTGAGTTAATCATGTTGAAGCTACATTTTCAGTGAACAAAACTCTAATTACATGCCATTTTCTTGAGAAAAAAAATAAACTCACAAGAGTCTCACTGTACTGGAAATAGCCCCTAGACCTTAACAATTTATTTAAATAAAGCAATAGAAAGGCTTACTTAATTCCTGACCAGTTCTTATTTGCATATCAGCTTTTATGAACTAGCTCAGCAATGAGGAAAAAAATGTAACATCACAAAACATCTTTTTCTTTTTCTGGGAGAAACCCAGGCAGAAGCTGCAGTGCTATTAGTACATGTGAGAGAGGACAAGATGGAAAACACAAGCTTCTGAACCTGCTGTTTTCCAAGGGCTTCTCCAAGGCACAGACAAGCATTGTTCTAGAGTTACTATGGGGAACAGCATTATATCACATAAAGGACTTGGTACGAATGTGGAGGACTCAGGCAGATTGCTCAACACATGATGAAAAACATCTACTTGTAGCATTGAGGATAATCATTTTAGGCTTTAAGATGACTGTTGCAAGAGCCTCAAAGTCTCTACAAGACCATGGATTCACACTCACAGAGAAAGACGAAGTTATTAAAATTGAGCCAGAAATACTGCAGCAGGGATTTAAGCTACAGATTTGGCCAGTAATGAAAGGCACGGTGATGAGCAGCAATTACAGCACAGGATAGTTGCAAAAGGCCAGAATGCTCAGCTCAGCTGTTTACTTGCCAGATGACGCGACCCAGGTTACACAAAGCACAGCACACACCCTTAAGTGTTCCGAGTACATGAAGGTTGAGAGGGCCTGCCTGACCCATAAAAGTAGGGGAATATCTGCTGTAGAACACATCAGTTTGTCTCCCTCCCATTGTCCTGGCCAAAAAGGCTCATGAAGACCAACCAGAGGCCCTTTGCAGGTGCAGAGAAAAGGTTGCTTTGGCTTGGAGATGTGCAACTCAACCAGATGATTTCCAGCCACAGCTGCGGCCCCTCCATGTCCCCAGCTTGAACCAGGAATGCTCCTCAGAAGGCTGCTGGGGAAGAGCTAAACTTGTCAGACAGCCTTTACTCTCATCAGCAGGCCAACAGCTTAATTGCTCATTGCAGACAACAGAAACCCCATGTATCCTGCTTGCCTGTCTCCAAACTCTGACAGAAGAAAAACACCAACCTATCACGCAGGGACCTTTTGTTATTTCATTCAAGTACAATGAGATTTTCATCTGGTAGGTGGTGAAGTAAGAGATTTATTGCTGTATTGTTCTGAGGAAAAATATTTGAGTAGCTCAGTAAGATTTGGAAAAAATCTCATCACTGTTGAGTAGAGAACTTTGCATGATCATTTTTATCATTGCAAAAGACTTTAAAGTGGGAAAAAAGAGAGAAAATCATTCATTAAATGAAAACTGGATAAAATTATCAGAGTGTTTAAGAAATTCTTTGGGTTTTTTTTCCTCAAAAGTTGTTTGTGACAGCATGAGAACCAAGGTGGGTAGGAAGTAGGGTTAGTGCTACATGATGGACAATAATGGATGTGGGTGAAGAATCCTCAGAAGACAGGGGACTAGTTCAAGATAAAATAGCCTGAAATGTCACAGAGCCCTTGAGAATAATCAGAGATTTTCTTGTGGATTTCTTTCTAAAGTATCCAAATAGTATTAGATCAAAGGACTAGTCTGAAAAACCCTACGAAGAAGAGGCGGAAAGCAAGAGCAGAAGAAGCTCCAATGCTCCCTGTCCTGCACAACTGCATTTACATAATTAGGATAAAGAAGAAACAAGCACATAGAGACACCACCTAGAAAGAGGTAGGGTCACATGCTGACAAAGTGCTCCTGCCATATCTCCCATCCCACAGCCACTGGCATTCAAAACACAGCTGCAGATCAAGCAGCATGTGCCAGAGGTCTTTATCACAGATGACAAACCAAATGCCAATATAGTCCTGCCTTTCTTGCATCCCCCTCTGACACAAAATACTGTACCTTGCCCAAAGCAATTTGCATTAGTTTGGCACCTTTAAGTTAAAAACAGAAGAGAGAAGGAAAAGTATGATCATATATTTTTGTGCCAGGAGGAGGATACCATAAGCAGACACATCCCAGCTGGAGTCACCTGCTGGATTCCACCAGCACACACAGTCAAACTGTACACCATAAAGAGGGCAAGACAGTAAAACCATTCTCACAGCTCCAGGAACTTCTCTTTCCTAGTCCACATCTCGGGGTGCGTCTTTCATCCCTCTCATATAATAGTCAGTAAAAGTTTACTGTTCAACTAGTGGGTGTTGAAAAAAGTGCCAGGAAGATCTTGTACGAATACAGAAAGAAAAAGTCTCCTTCCTGACGAGTGGGCAGATAAACTCTCTATGCACCTTGCCATGGAATCCCCATCATGCTAGAGGTGCTTCTGGATATCACAATAAAAAAATAATTACAAAATCAACACAAAGACATGAATGACAGATGTCCTGCAGATTTTCAAATGCTAACTCATAATGTAAAAGTAGCAACAGTTATATATATATAACTATGCTACTAGCAAGTAGAATAGTAAGGAAGATTGTCTGTGGATGAGAAGCCGTTCAATGTTTGTGGATGAGAAGCTAAATCAACGCTCCCTCAAACAGGGAGGAGTGGGAAAGAAGCCAGCACCTTTAGAAGAAGTGGTCAACAGCAAGACAAAAGAGTCCAGAGGGTGTGTAAAGCATCAGGATTTAGCAATATCCTAAATTGCTGTGAGTTAGCAGCTGGCAGGGCATAATAATAACCAGGAGATTAATAGATTTTTCCAGTGTGAGGTCAGAAAACTACGTAAAATAACATAACAGTGCTGACATTTTAGAAGAGACAGTAACGCAACAGGTATTAAATGAAACCACAAAAGTGGGGAGTGGGTGCAGGGCAGGGTGATGGTCCTGGTGGACCCTCTGCTAAAGCTCCTACTTCAGCAGGCTGTTCAATCCCTTGATTTTCAAAAGTAACAGCAAGTCACAGATACCAACTTCTGGCCCCAGTCGGAAAGCACTTTTTGTGGTTCTGTAGAGAGACAATATGCTGCTGTCTTCACCTGGAAACTTTTACGGCATGGAAAACTTCACAGCAGGGATGAAAAATAAGCAGGCCGCATTACACAACTGCAGCTATCCCTAAGAGGAGTAAGTAACAAAAACTAAATCAGGAATTTCTGTAACAGGAACTGAGAAAAGAGGAAAAAAAATGTACTCCCTGGCCTTCAAACAGGGTTAGCACCAGAAACACACAAGTGCTATGTCACTGCTTTCTTTGTAGATTCCTATAAACATTCTAGTAATTTAATTACATGTTCTTTGTAACCAAACCATTAATCCTCTGCATTGTGGTACCTAAAAGCTGATCTGTAAGTTCTTTTGACCACAGCCAACCATAGCAGAAACTCTTCACTATTGACTGCTACACTTCACACCCAAGATTTCACAGAATCACTAGGTTAGAAGAGACCTTAAAGATCATCGTGTCCAACCCATGTCCTAACATCTCCACTAAACCATGGCACTGAGTGCCATATCCAGTCTTTTTTTAAACACATCCAGGGATGGTGACTCCACCACTTCTCCAGGCAGACCATTCCAAAACTTTGGAACATTGACCTCCTTTTCTGAACAGCAATACAACAAGAAATTTTTCTGAACCCCAAAAAATCAACACAAATTAAGAATGAAAAGATATGACTGTATGTTATTTTCAGTAATTGCAAAAACATTTTCAACTCACAACTTCAGGAGTTAAAAATAAACAGATAGATCTGTGACTACATGATACTGACAAATAGGAGCATGGATAACTTCTGTGTTTCAACTCATGTTGCATTATTGGTCATGTTGGAGCAGAGATGCAGATGTGTGCAGACAATACTGAAATCTCTTGTTTGCCTCTCATCTTCTTCATGGAGGAATATGTAGGCAACATGGGAACAGCATAAGGAGCTGTAGAGAACATTATTGCTAATATCAACAATGCTACATCAAGCACTGATTTATGAACATTATGTTTACAATCCTACAGACCCCCCTCGTATTCCTAGACAGGTTTTGATAATAATTATGGTGCTATACTGTGAGAGTCTGTGTCTTTTTACAGCTTGTGCAATAGCTGAACAGGCACACTCAGAGCGCTACAATAAGGAGGAGAGGCAGGATGAGTATTAGTAGGAATTAATTTCTAGGACATTTCTAACTTTTTCATGACTAATTAAGATAAGCTTACTTGCTGTTGCAAGTAAAGAACACATGGTGTTATTAGAAATTGGCACAAGGAGTGCTTAAAACATCCTCTGGCAACTCATTAAAGAACTGGATTAGTCCTAAGGAAAAAAATAAGGGTCGTCAATCAACTGCAAAAGATATGAGCTCAGCCTTTTCTATGGGTGCATCAAGAAACTGATTACCACACAAGCACAGATGAAGAAAAATTAGCCGCTGAGTTATGAAAAAGTTGCAAAAGCAGCAAAACACATTGAAAACATCCAAATATGAAGCAAATTTATGAAAAGAGCCAAGACATAGCAGGACATCTCAGGCCCCTCCCCTCCCCCCCTTATGGCACAGGGCACACAAATACAGTACAGGAAAAGGCAGCTCACTTTCCAACTACTATCTGATCCCAGGATCCTTCAAATTATTGCCACAGGCATGAATTTCCTAGCAGAAAGCCGGGCTAGAGTCCATAGAGATTTTACTGCCTCATTAGCAGGTTTCTTCTGTGTCAAATAACCCATATTCACGCCCCTTCCCTTCCCTTGAAATGAGAAATGTGCGCTCCCCAGCTGCTCTCCCGCACCCAATTTATTCATGGTGCATTCAGGTAACTCTGCACACGCCTCAACAGTGTCCAAGGGATTTGTCTATTGGTTGTAATTGCAGTTCATATGGGCTGCCCAGATTACTGGCAGCTCTGTGAAGGTGCCCTCTGCACCATCTAGTGCTAGGGATGCTGCTCTCCCTCCCTGAGCACCTGCTACGCAGCATAACTACAGCCCATTATATGCACAAGGGTTCTGATTCAGCTACCCTAAAAAAGTGAAGGCTCCAGGCAGGAAAAATTTTGTGTCAGAAGGAAAAGTTTTTCTTTCAAGTCTCTGGAAAATGAGAATGCCAGAGATCTATAAAATACCTAAGGTAAAAAAAATCATTTCACTTTCAGAAAGAGTTCTTCAGATGCAGCTGCAGCACTGACTTAAAGGTACGTGAATGTAATATCCAGGGTCCATGAAAGAGTAATCTTTATTAAAGGGCAGAGATTCAGGAGAAGTAACAGTGTTTCATAAATCTAAATTCTCCTGACCTTTTTTGGCTGCTAAAACTTTTGAAGCTTTATGAGTCCAGGATGCTATTTACAACCTTTCACAGCTACCAAATGTGAAATAAATACATATCAGTAGGGACTGCAAAACATCACTGTCTGTATGTCTGGCAAAGCACCTTCAGACACTGCAGGACATGGAGACTGTCTCCTCTCCTTCTTTGAGGGCAGATCCACAGCTCTAGTCTACATCAGGGTCTCAAAGGGATCTCTTCCAACACTGAAAAGAATAATTCAAACACCATCTTGTAGGATGAAAATAACACTCATGTTTTTACTCATAACTCAGGGTACCTCCACTCAAGCTCCTCTATTTAAAAACAGAAGCCCAACCTTCAAGATTATCATAAAAGAGGAGGGAAGAAGATTGTCATTAGAACAGGGAATTAAGTTTGTCAAGCAACAGTTGAAGATAAGCCTGAACTGTCTGTAACAGCAAGCTAAAAGGTTCCAAAATCCCTTGTCACTTCTACTGGATGTATTCCTGCCCTTCCTTGGTGTCATGCAACTGCAAGGTATCAATTCAGAGCAGCTCGTCTCCTCAGTCAAAAGGTAAAAATTGTGTGTAAAGTTGAAAAATTAGAATTGGCAGAATTAGTTAATTTGGACCATCTTTAGTCTTACTTTACAACATTGCTGCTAGTCAGAAGTTGTATTCAGCTCAGATGGTGGGAAATGTTTAGAGTTCAAATACCATTCAAACTTAAACGTGTCTTTGCACGCTGCCTTCTACCAGTGTAGCCCTAGGTCAGTTACCAGTTCTTTAAATTCAAAAGCTGTGGTCTCACCTAATCCATGAAAGTCAGATACCATATCCCATTTTCATAAAAACTAATTTTTTTTGAGGTGGCTAGCTATGATAAAATCCATTTAACAGAGACAAAGAAATGATCTTGGAAAATCATTTCCAGGGTACATTTCCCTTACAAGCACTTTTAGCTTTTGCAGAGATTCAGCACAGTCATGTGTTATTTGATTGGTTTTAATACAGTTTTTCTTTCCTGACCTTTTGATTCCCTGAATGAAAGTGTATCACTGCTGAGGTTAAAACAATTCTACTGACTCATCAGTATTCAAAGATGCTTATTCAAAATAAAATGGATGCTGGGAAGAAATTCTGCAGTTACAATGACCACAAAAAATCAAGAAGCAACTTATGGAAAACTCATTAAATGAGTTCACTAGTGCTACTGCTACATGTTAGCTTAAGCATTACTTGGCTGGACTTTTAGCCTTTTGCAAAATGTTACTGTGGTTACAAAATCCCCAAAAATGCATTAAATTTAAAAAATATATTACATATTTCTTGATAAATCTTCCTATTCAAATGGCAATTACTGCAATAGCCAGGTCCTCCCTTCACTGCTTTTATGGCAGTCAAACATTCTCACTTACTTAATTCTATCTTTATAAATCTACATTGATTCATCAAAGATTACATGGCAATATATTTTTCTGTGAAATAATATAACCATTTATACTCATACAGACATACAGGAAAAAAAAAAAAAACCAAGAAAAAAGTCTATATTTCCCTTTAGTTCCCTCCCTAAAACTAGTAAATATAATACACAGCAACTGGTCCTGTTTCTGAGCATGGTTTTCAAAAACATTTTTCTTTTGACAAAAATATTGCACATTATTTTTTCAAACACGAGTAATGAATACTTAATTGCTTTTTGCTCTTTTTTTTAGCTTCCAGAGTTAACCTGGGGCACTGTGCTTCTTTGATAAAAAGAGGAAGATAGATAATGGGCTTTTCTTTAGGGTCTCTCACATCTATCAGTGTTATCAGGACAGGAATGAAGCTCTTTCATGCTGCTCTGCTGATAATTCAAGGAGTTTACGATGTAAGTGGCCTTGTTCAATATGTTTGTTTAGTAGAGAAGATTTAAAGTTCTACAAGAAAAATAAATGCATTCTTTCAAGCTAACTTTAAAGACTCAAGATTGACAGTTGAAAAGAAAAATAAAACCCTCAAGCTTTACCTTCCGTGATACCTTAAGGGAACTATCTTTTCAGTTCATCATGAGCAAAGCTATCTATGTGAAAGTTGTGTGATTCAGCCAAGCCTTCTAGTTGATTTTTTGCTCCTTTTTTATTGACTAGCTCTTGAAACATTAATCAATTTTGACTTCTAATGGAAGCTCTGATTTTAGGCAACGTTCTTCTGCTAATCAAAACAGCAGTAGCCAAACAAGTGCAGATAGGCAGCTGAAAGACATCTGCAGGACAGAGAACCTGCCCACTGACTAAGCCCCTGTTAGCATCTCTAGTCCTCAAATCAGGAGGGCAGAGGCCTGTGCAGGGAACCATCTTCCTAAATCCATGTATATAGGGGGAGGTACAGAGGATGTGAAGAGGGACAGCACATGGTCACTGCATATTTTTAATGTGCTGGGATAGGGAGGGGAAAAAACATTTTCCTTCACAAGTAGTTCCAGGTAGCCTAGCCTCCCACCTGCTGCCAGATTCTTCTTCCTTTACCACACCTCTTTAGGCAATTTGCCTACTTCATCTTTACAAACATTACCATCTGTATTCATATAACTCTTGTACACACAGGCAGGTGACTCACCCAACTTGCTGCTATGGAAAAGGTGCAGCAAACTCTAAATCATGGCCCCAAGAGGATCTCGGGCACCTGCTGATGGTCTACACCACACCTTCCCCACTACACCCAGGACCAGTCTCCCCCAGATCCCTTGTGCTCTCCAAAGCAACATTATACCAATTCCACAACAAACTGAAGATGATGTCTGGAAGCAGACAATTTAAATGGAAAAACTGGAAAGTCATTATATGAACCAACAAAAATAGCTTTGCTAATTAGGTAAAATACTGTCCCCTCAGATGTTTCTCAATATGTATTTTATGCAATCTCAAGATATGGTGCAAACTTTGAAGCAAATATTCCAAGGGATAAACACACAACATCTGCTCAAAAAACCAAACCAGTCCAAAAAGCTTCAATTTAGTAGTTCTCTGTTTTCAAAGGAATTTGAAATCTAGCATAATCTGTTCAACTCCACAGACAAAAAGCCCTTTTCTCCAAAATCTCACAGCTGTAGTCCTATAACTAATGGCCAAATTACGCTGTATGTTCACACACAGAATTTAGAAATCTGACAATTAATTAACTCCTGGCTACTTGAGTTTTCAACTTCCTTCCCTCATCTTTTCTCAGTATAAATAATGTATAAAACTGGTACAATAAAAGTTTAAAAAGAAATTGAAGACCACCCTACTTCAAAGTCTATCATCTAGTATCATGTATTTCACAGTAACTAGCAGCAGTGATTTTTAGATTGATTACACTGATCTTTTTCATTAAGATTAACTGAGGACACGTGGAGGCTGTTGAGCTCCACAGCATTATCAGGAGGGCAACAGAAACACTCCACTGTGAGGTTTCACAGACAGGTACTGACATCCATGTCATGGAAAGATGCAGAATCCTCTGTCTTCTCCAAACACCAGAAAGAAGGGAGGTTGGATAGATGAGGAAGAGGCTATACTATGCAGAAGGCAGCTCCCAGTACATCTCACTCAGCTTATCCTGTATTTCCTGCTCTAATTCAACATTATGCTTTACTGTAGCCCAAATTTCTTGCCTAGACAAAGACCCAACTCTAAATTTTGCAGGAAGAACAGAAGAACCTGCTTTGTTTGATGTACCAACATCAAGAAAAGCTCTGAGTGTTAAAAATTACTTTGTAGCAACAAACTCTAGAAAGACAGCAATCATTTACTCTAAAAGACTGATACTGACAATAATGGCTTTAAAATCACTTGGGAAACTGGTATACCATCCATGACTACCATACCAACAAAACAAGGTTGGTAGGAAGGTTCTGGAACAGGTTTGTAGCGGGAGTATTATAGACTAGGTAATTAGTTTTAGGCACCATCTTCAATAGTTAAAAGGATGTTATAACCTGACTGCCTGAGTAGCTGTCTTAGCTCCCTCATGTTTCCAACAATGAACAACATTCAGCATTTCAAAGATACATAATTTAATTATATATTTAATCATAATTTAATTATGTATTTAATCAAGCTTTTTTTCCTAACCAGATGAGTGTCACAAAAGCCAGAGGAACCCCTCAAAGAATATTAAAAACTCCAGCATATTACCAACGTCAAATTCTAAAAGACAAATTCAGACAATTTAGTTCATCCTCTGCAAGAAGCACAACTGTCTTGTCATTGTAAAAAATGCTCTAGATAGGTGTTCCTGAAAAGTTTACACAGAACTGGGCATTTATCTAACCTCTTTTGGCTTAGGCTGTAGAGGTCACTTACACAGACCAGTAGCTGGCTTCAAAGCTGATTTCTGAAAAAAAGTGTCAGCAATGTATCCTTCCTTACCCCCTCTGCATGCCCACTCCAATTATTCTCATATTTACTGACTTCTCTGCTCCCTCACATTTCACTTTTCCTCTCTTTGATGATACAGACATCCTGGCTCCATCTGTCACAGGGTTAAATAATCATCTCTAATTTCAGCAGATTCCATGAACTGCAAACTAGAGCCCTGAACCAATCAAGATTTTCAAAAGGTCTTTTTTTTTTTGTTTTTTTTTAAACTGGCCATTTCCAAGCTAAAGGCAAGCAGAACTTAACCTGAGTTTCAATAGACATAGAAGGAGAATAATATTTATCATGAGAGCTGCAAATAGTAAGCATTCTTTTCTACTTCTTAAAAACCTATAATCACAAAATGTTATTTTAGAAAAAAAAGTCGAAGAATGCTTTAACTGCTGTAGACTATTATTAATTATTGCTTACAAGATGAAAATACATGTTTTTCTAACTTTAGGAAACATCATAAATCTGATAATGTGTTTGGCTACTGAGCCACTCTGAAGGCCTTCAGACAGCAATTCTCTCTAACAAATGTTTACTGCACAAGTCTGGTGAGTTAGGATATGTGTCCCTAAAACCATCCACTTGCCTGTCTCTTCTTAATGATATTTTAGTCTTTCTACTCACTGTGCACTTTCCCATCAGTCTAAGTTTCCATACCTTAAGTGACATAATAGCTTGTATATCCCAGTACAGACACAAATGCTCTTAGCTCTGTAATACAGACATCTTGCCATCCATTCAGATCCTGATACTCACATTTCACTCAAGTGTATACATATCATTTTTAACCAGAAGCTGTGAGAATAATACATCATAAACACTTAGGGGTTTTGGAGCAGAGGAAAACATTTCCAGTGAATCTGAGGGCATAATTTATAAACTGTTTCCTAGGATTTTTTTATTTAATGACAAATTATACGCCTGCCTAAGACACAAAGTAACATCAGCCTCACTGTTAATCAGTGTCATTGCTCTTTTTCTATCACTCCCCACGAGTAAACAGTACACATTGGTTATGCATTTCTTGTGCCTTCTCAAACTTTTCCAGTGCACACTGCAAAGTGGCTAGTGCTGCAGGATGGCAGCCCCTTTGGCTTTCCTCCTTCTTCTATAAGTTTTGCCAATGGTATCAGTGAAACATCAGCCTTAATAAGTGTGCTGAAGTCAGCAGGCATAGAATCAGAGCCCCTTGGGCTCTTTCAAAAATAGCTTCCAAACTCAACAGGTGTTTTATATATAAGAGATCTTTGCCACTGCTCATCATTCTCAGTTATCACCAGACAAAATTCCCTTACATCTACTTTAATACCAGTATCTGCAGTAAAGGTTTTAGGAGTAAGTTACAGAGCAATTATGTATTAAATAATTTTGGCACATTTGGCTCAGCAGAATGTAAAGTATAATTTGAGTGTAGCCTTCTCAACAGAAGAAAGTCACTGTGCCTGGTTTATCTGAAATATGCTGTGGACACTACTAAAACATAACAAAAAACACAAAAAAAAAAAATCAGGAGACTCACCCAGAAAAAAAAAAAAAAAAAACAGAACCAAAAACAAACCAAAATACAAAACCCACAAAACCCTCAGAAGAGGATATGTTAATCAGCAAGCCTTAAAAAGAAGTTTTATCAAACATGATAGATTGGAAAAAAGCACAAACTAATTTTAATATTTTCAGTAACACCCCAAGAGAGAAAATGTTTTTGTATTTTTTTTAGCCAACTTAAAACAAAAAAGCAAACAAACATCCACGTAGATATCATGTGGGGTTCCCTAGAAAAATTTAAGTCATTGGCACTGAAAAGAGCAGCCTACAGAAAACACGGATTTTTTCCAAGGTTATCATAGGTTTACAAAAGGAAGACAGATATTTGTGTTTGACTGTGATCACTGGGCAGGAAGCCCAGCTGTCAGAGGAGGATGTTGGGCTCTGATGCAGACACACCCTGGGCAGCAGCTTGGACTGCTAATGAGTGTGACTTGACCAAAACCCCAGCAAACACAAAATCCTCCCATAAGGATTGCACTGCACTGACTGAAGCCAAAGGACCATCAAGTTCAAGGTCCTTTCTGCAGCTGATCACTATCCAGAGCAGGGCAAAAAGTCAGAGTAGAGCAAACACATTCCTTCCCCAGTCAGCTCTCCCAGCTTCTGCTGAGAAGAGGCTCATAGTGGAGTTCACAGCCTTTGAGGGTGTCCTACTCTATTACTCTGTTCGTTTCTTTTCCATTTATATCAAGTGAAATTAAATATAGTAAGGAATTTATCATGGTGGTTTTGAAAAAGGCTGGAATGAAATTTTGGTTGTATTCTAGACAACGTCTTTGGTGTTTGTAAAATTAAATTTTACAGTTTGGTATAGAACTTCAAAGTCTTTTATCACAAAACAGATTAAATGGCTCCATACAGCAATGTAGTGGGGGGCAAAAGAACCATTTGGCACAACAGGTTAAAATGCAGACAAAACATGGATTACAATACTGTGCTGACAAAACAAGAACTTGGATTTGATTGTGACTAGTCCTTATATTTATGAGTTGTTTAGGTTTTATTTATAAAAGACAATTTCCAAGACAGTGCTTCTTCCTCCCTAGGAGCACTAGTTTAACACTGAGTTTGAAGAAAATTTATCTTTTTAGGCTATCAGAAAAATAGTCCTCTGAACCCAGTGCTCAAAGGCAAAGTAAATGAACAGGAAAAAATACTGCAACTATCTCCAACACAAGCAGACTCTATAAACAGAGAATTGTAAAGCACTTTCTGTCTATTCATGACCAAGTGTCATGGTCTCAGGCCAGGCAAGGTGCTCACAGCAGCTTCCCTTCTCAAGAAATGCTGTAGGTGAAAAATAGGAAATAGTGACATGGAGAAATCAGAGATCTGATTTGCAACTCCTAGCACAGAAAATTCCATCTGTAACTTCCCAGGTAATGTTTGATACTGCAGACACAGCAGAACAAAATTCAAACTCTCCTCAGGTTTTCCTAACCAAAACTCAATTCCCCTGCTTCTTTCAGCTGAAGGATTACTGGGAAACATTTTTCTCACATATTTCTCACTAAACGGCTAGAATGCTTTTCCTCAAAATACAGACGTTCACTACAAACTAAATTTTGCATGTCAAAACACAGATTCAACCACTACTGACATAAACAGGAGTCCACACTCCTCTTTCCACACTGGTTATGGTCCCATCTATCAATTTACATATAATGGTCTGGAAATTGCTAAGGGTTAGTTTTGTGGGGTATTGTTTTTTCTTCCTCAAGAAAATTAATTTTCAAGTAATATTTTTAGTATGTCTTTAGATCCTCTATGCATTTCAAAATGAAATAAATACTGAGATATTTGTCCAATTGTAATCAATTATTCTGATAATCAATTATCCAATTGTAATCAAATATTCAATTTATCCAATTGTAATCAATTATTCTGAAGTATTTATTTTCTCTAGTATTTATTTTCACTTGAGACTGAGAAACTTTAAAAGAAGCAAAGTTTTTACTTTTAAGTCATGAAATGGAAACTTTCATGTGACAGTCTATATGTGTGTTTGGATGAAGCCAAAGACATTTCAGGAGAAAAACACAAAACAAAAAACTTTTTTTCATGTTAATTAGGAACTTAAATCACATTCCCAAGTGCAGACAGCTAGAAGGTGTCACTGCATGTAAAAATCCAGCATGTATCTTTTGTTGCATTATCAGACAAATTATAAAGATCTTCAGATAATGACTTTTTTTTGTTACCTTAGATTTTCAAAATGTTAATTTTATAAGTATGCAGTCAAATTTTTGATCCATCAATATGGTGTAACTAAAGTTAACCCAAAAGCAAATTGATCATACTATGAATTTCCTTAATGTATTGCAAGACCCTTCTTATGAAAAGTAAACGGCAGGATCACAATGACCTGCACTGTTCCAGAGAGAGAAGAGACCTTGAACACGCTCCGTGCTCTCTGGAGAGGCAGATTAAGGAAAGGGTGGATAATAACCTTTCATATCACTCTCAAACACAGGATTCACTCTCTCTGGTTCCATGCTGTTATTTCTGTTTCAGTCCAGGCTATTGTCAATTCTCACAACATTAATGAAAAAAATGAAAAAAAATTTCAGACATATGATTTTGGCTCATTTTACAAGACAAAAGTGCCATTAATAGCCTACTGAATGGTTCACAAGAATACATTTCACTAAATTGCAATTATAAAAGTCAAAAAATACATTCTGAATGGTACCTATACATAAGATAGTGATATCATCTTGTTTTTCAAGTACATTAGTAAAAATCTTTTCTCTCACTATAACAGGAAATGTAAAGCCTAATCACAATAGGTGGAAGCTTGTAAAAACTAACTAGTGAAATTTAAAAATCGCATTAAAATAATCAATTTCATCTATTTTTCATTCTGATTTTTAAAAGATCTGAGGAGCTTTTTCTATGCATTATTATTCTCTAGGTTTCTTTATCTTAAATATAGCAGCTCTTTTCTGATCTGTTTTGCTCAATGACTTTCTTGGAAACAACTGTGAAAATATAATGTATTCAGATTCAGTTTTTGAAGAGGTAGCTTGGCTCCTTTGTGGGGTTTTTTTGAACTTCCAGAAATCTTAAAATTTTGGATAACCAGACCAAAAGGAAAATGTACAGGTTAAAAAAATATTTACTTCAAATGAAAACTGAGGAAAGTCCACAACACTTTCAGTCTTTCAACAAAAAGGAGAAATAGATATTGCTATTTCCAAATACAAAGAAGAGACATATATGCTTGCCTGTGATTAGAAGTTTGGACTTCATTATTAATCTTCAGAAGGGAACAAAGTGATCAATCCTATTTGTCCTTCCTAAAACTAATATTTTTTTAAGGTGGCATATCATTACCAGATCATTTATAATGATGCTTGGCAGCCTGACTTTGCAAAAAGAAATCCTGTGGAAATATTTAACACTGAGATTGTTCATGTCCTAATACTATAATTTCATTTACCTAGTTTCAACAGCTATACATGAGTAAGTAGATTAGAAGTATATTAACAAACAAGCACAGACTGAAGTCTCAAAGTAGCTACAATTATTGTTAAAACTCTTAATCTCATTTACAGGCCAGAATTTAGCCAATCAGCAATAACAGGTTTTACACTGCATAGTTTTCACAGTGATTTTACACGGCAGATCCAGAAATGTTAATATATATATTTATATACACACACATTTTATAACAAGTTCTGCGTGTATGCAGTATATTGTGAACACACACCCTCAAGAGTTTGTCCTGGGACCAGCACTGTTTAGGGCCTTTGGTGACATGGGCAGTGGCACCCAGTGCCCCTGAGCGGGTTTGCTGGTGACACCAAGCTGTGCGCTGTGGTCAGCACGCTGCAGGGAAGGGCTGACCCCCAGAGGGACCCGCACGGGATTGAGGGGGCGTCTGTGCACACCCCATGGAGCTCCACAAGGCCAAGTGCAAGGTCCTGGTCAGGGCAAGCACAAGCACAGGCACAGGCTGGGCAGAGAATGGGCCCTGAGAAGAAGGCCTCAGGGTTCCTGGCTCATGAGAAGCAGGCAAGGCCAAGGGCCGCAGGCAGAGCTGACTGCACAGCCCTGGGGAGGAGCACTCCAGGGCTTCCTGCACAAAATTAGAGCTATTTAAAGGTTGGATAAATGGCACATTCCCAGCCCTTGGCAGCAGCAGTGGATCAGCCCAGCAGTGGGACTCTGGTATGCTGCACACCAACCTGCAGAGGCAGACTAGCTGCAGGCAAACCATGTAGGTTAGACACTGCAGGTACTGGCCCTGAAAACCCAGATAAGGCCTCTGACTGATGGCAGGCTGATGCAGCAGGAGGGAAGGCAGCTGAGGTCTTGACTTGATAAATTCTCTGACCTTGCTCCCCATGTCCTTTTTGTTAAAACACATTCATTAACCCATTTCTTATCAGTGGGTAAATCTGATTCACTGAATGACTCAGCAGCATAGCTTTGTCTCCCAGTTTTTTGGATGCTCACTCCCAGAGAAGTCAATTGTTTCCTAATTTTCAAAGGACCTCTAGGATCTGATAGTTACCCTTGTCATTCTCAATCAGTGCTGGCTTTTCAGGAAATATATGTAAATTAAAATAATCAGCTTGATTAAGCATTAAAACTATTATCAAGTGTTATTATCTGGATTTCCCAGACTCTTACAATATTTTCAAATTCATAATCAACCATAAGCCAATATTAAGCAGTTGGATTAGAAATTGTCTGCATCAACCCAAGGAAACTTCCTGACAGGATCAACAACAGTAATTAAACTAATTAAACATCACCGGCAGCTAACATTATTGAATTAAGTAAATCAAAAAAGAGGAGGTAGGGAGGCATGTTTGCATTGTGAGGAAGTCACAATCTTGTTGAATTAGCATTATGCACCATGGCTTGAAGATCTTGCTTCTGAAAACTCCCTGAACTCGTTAATGACAAAATCCATGGAGTGAGAGCTCTGATTAGACACAAAGATCAGCAATAATTAATCAGTAGCAGACTCACAGGAAGGCATAAGTTACAGCACTGCCTCCCAAGCAGTTTCAGCACTTGCAAGAGTAGATTTAGCAGGCGAGCTACACTTCACACCTAAGCATGGGAGGCCAGAGCAAAGAGCCATCATCCTTTGGTTACCAGAGCTGCAGCCCAGCACATGAAATCAGAGGATACTATTCACTACAATCTGAATAGTATTGTTTTGTGCATTAACCAAGCTTCTCTATTTTTACGGTCTTTTATCAGTCTCAAATCTGTTTATATATCTAAACCAAAGGATCTGTACATTTTGATTTGTCTCTCCATACAAGTCCCTTGGGAGCAAGCACAGACTGACTCTAATGGCAATGCTGCTGATGGCAGTGGGTGCTGCCACAGAGAACCACAGCAGCTTCCAGCTCTTCCTGGAAGCTTTTCCATCACAGCAGCTCCATTTCCACCTTCAGGCAGTTCCTGTAGGGCAGTCATTTGTAACACTCAGCACCTAATGTGAAATGACACAGACCTCAGCCAACTTCCCATGAAATGGGGTGGTCTACATCAAAATCAGGTATGAAAATTAAGGTACATAATACAGCTTGCCTGTGTATACAAATACACACATTCAATTAATTATGCACACTGGTTTGTTTGAAGGAGGAGGTTGTTACTTTTGTCATAATTTTTAAAACAAGTCTCTGAATTCAACAAAGCTTCTACAAAAAAAATAAGCTTACAAGTCTTATTTATAGAAAATTAAACAGCAATGTCTGCAGAAATATTTATATTTCCTTTGGAGTTCTTTGATGGTAATAAAATTACTAATAGTATAAATGCCTCCTACTGAAAGGGCAAATTCGTTCATCAATACGAAAGTATTTATCTGTCTGTTTATTTATTATTTATTTATTTTAATAATTCAAAGTGAGGAAGCAGAATGAATGAAATATACTATTATAGCCACCTAACATTTGATCATAAGTCAACTTGTGCAATGATCAACCAAATTTTGAACTCTACAATGAGCCAAGAACAGTTTTATAGAAACACCTTCCCAACTATTGCAAATATTTCCATAAGCAGTAGCCTCTGAGCACCCAGTATATTATATATCTTTAAGCAGCAGTGTGTACCACAGCACTGAGGAAAAACGAGGCAGATCCTGCAACAGTCCTCATCTTGCTGATAGCCTCTGTTTCTTAATGCATCTGTTCAGGTACAGCAAGGAGTCTGTGCGACTACTTTGAACAAATGAGAATTCTGTGGACAGAGCCACAAATAGAATACCCAGCTAGTCAGTGGGGAGTAGCCATGGCTCTACTCCACAGTACTGTTATTTATCCATTGATCCAGCCTTTCAGCTCCAACTGTTTGGGCCCAGGTCCCAATCAATTGGGTTTCCTTCAGAGGAATCATCTCAGAACAAGTTTACATGACACAGACCCCACCAGCTGCTCTTCAACCTGCCTCTATACTAACAGAGCAACTCAAATATCAGCAACTACCCAAGACCTGTCCACCTGGCAATGCTGTGAAGCCTTTTTCAATTGTACTTTGACTTTTTTTATGTAAAAAGGGAGAAAACAATATGGTAAAAATCAAATGAATGTCAGGTTCTCAATGCAAAACCCTGACACAGTAAAGCAACGTCTTTGCCAAATAATCAAGATTACAGAAGATAAGGAGATGACAAGAATTAAACTCATTAATTAACTACATAAGGCTGCTGATAACAAGACTGGAGCGTGTTGGACTCTTCTCCAGTTGCTGTTGCACAGTCCCTCCTAGCATCTCCTGCCCCACTCTGACACAGGAGCATGACCACCTTCCTCTCCTTACTGACCTTACTGAGAGCAGCTCATGGCTTCACTCATGTGGCCCTTGACTTTTAATACCTTCCCTAACAACCTTTTCAAACAGCAGCAAACAAGTGCATAAAAATAAGAAGAGATAAGAATGGTTTCTTTCAGATGATTGTGGTCCCTCACTCAGAGCTGAAGGCTTCTGCACCAAGAACATGAGAAAATGTGCCAGATGCATGAGCAGAAGGGAAGAAAAACAGAGTTAATCTCCAGGAAATAAAGAGAAATACAATGAAAGTGTCACTATTTCTTCAGTTCAACTAACTGCCATTAACATGCAGTGGTCTGAGCATTATGTGAAAAACAGAAGTGATTACAGATGTGCAAGAAGAAATCAAAGTTGTTGAAATATTTTCGGCAGGATTTTATGAAGAAATACTGAACACATTTCCTCTATTCTCAAAATCAAGTAAGAAATATTTCCTCCAGTAAGATTTCAGATAAAAGCATGAAGTAAGAAGAAAACACATAGGTCTACTATTCTTTGCATTTGCCCACGGCTTTCAATTAGTATAGAGCATTTGTGTTTAACAGACCAATGTTATTTAAGATATAAAAAGCACTGATTGTTATTTTTTGAAAAAAAATTAACAAGATGACAAAAAAAAAACCCTTTCACCTAATACACAAATTGCCTGGAAACATTTTTTAATAAACTTTAAAAGTAAATGTAAATATTCATGCCAGACTGAACTTCCTCAGCTCACAGGTGATTTTAGATAACTACATATACACATATAAACATCCATTTGTTGTATATTAACATGTCATTATGGATAAAGCAATTGAAATATTTTAAATAAATGTTAAAGTGTGGCTGATTCACCTCAAGGTACACACTTGCAGATGATTTCACTGCAGTTTGCTTCTCTATGCAAGTCCCCAACACCAAAATGCACACAGACTCTCCAGAAAACTTTTCAAAGACCAACACAGACCTGTAACCTCAGGAGAACACGTACATTTTCTTGGTTATCCACAAAGA
Organism: Melospiza melodia melodia; assembly: GCF_035770615.1. Taxonomy (NCBI): domain Eukaryota; kingdom Metazoa; phylum Chordata; class Aves; order Passeriformes; family Passerellidae; genus Melospiza; species Melospiza melodia. The sequence continues at coordinate 75,728,042 of NC_086197.1, forward strand.
GAAGAGTTCTAACCACTGCATTACTATCTCAGTTTGGAGCAATAAGACAAGACATTACCAGAACTCTACAAAACAGTTTAAAAACCTCACAACTTTGTGAAGAGTTGCTGGAGAAAATAATGAGTTCATGCATTTAATTCACTCCCTTTTGCTCCCCACCACTCCTTATGCAGACTGAAAGTTGTGTTGAAGTATTCATGCAAACACCGGCACTTGAAAAAAAAAGAAATCCTTTAAAGTGGTTACAGATTTATACTTTGAGAAAGAGAATCTAATAATTACATGCTTTAGGTTTTGTTCAGCTCTGAATTGGTCAGGCTGTTGGACTAGATGATTGCAGTAGGTCCCTTCCAACTGAAGATAGTCTATTCTATTCTAGTTTGTTACTTACAGTGCCTTTGGATCTTAAACACTTCCAAACCCTCACACATGAAACAGTAGTTTGAAAAACAATAGCAGCTGCCTTCTGAACACAGAAAGGTACAGCTCACAAATTCTAAAAAGGAATTTTAAATCCCATCCCCAAAGCACAGTTTTACAGTCATACAATGACTGAAGCTGGAAAACAGTTGCAAGGGAAGTTAAATAATATCCAGAGTGGACATCTGAAAAACCATGTAAAGAAAAGAAAATCAGACTGGAAAAGTCTGTTTAATACATAAAACTTCAGCTGTTCCTTTTATATTATCCCCTTGTGTCTGACATGCTAGTCCATTAATATCTGAACTGTATCAAATAAAATGCTACAGGACCTACAATTGAAAAGTATTATATGAAATTGATACTGAACATTAAACATTGACACTGAACATTGAACATTTGTACCTTTCTTTTAGTCTGACTCATTTTTAGAATGCTATTTCATGATCATAGTTTACACTGGTGTTTGTGCTTTTGCTGCCAAGCATTCCCTGTTTTCTCTGTAGCCTTCAAAAGCTCCAAGGTACTTCTACAGCCAACATCTCCCAAATGTAGTTTTTAATGCTTCCCCACAGAGGCATTCTCAGAACCAATGCATCTCCCATGTGTGTATCCTAAAACCTGATATGCTCATTCAGTGCTCAAATATGCTTGTTGAAACTGAGTGGAAACACCCAACCATGAAACTCCAGAATAAACTCTGGACACACAAATCAATGAAGATGACTAAGAAAAGGAAATGTTATTTTGCAGGAAGCAATCCCCACATCTCCTAATTTGTCAGTCCTGGTCTAAAGAAAACTCCCAAAAAATCCAAAACAAAACAAAACCCAAAAACCAACAGACAAACCAAAAAAACACACCAAAAAACTCAGATAAAATTATCTTAAGTAAAAATACATAATAAACCTCTCTATAACAGTTTTAATTAAAAAAAAACCATTTGCCCAAAAGCCTTCCAAAATTTTATAACTCTCTTAGTTTGATAAAAGATGCTGCCTTTCTTCTCTTTTGTAAGTTAGACCTCTATACAAAATATTAAACCCAAAAGCAACAAAAGTGCAGATAAAAATTTTTTATTTCGAGCAATAGTTTTTATTGTTCTCTTGCCAAAAGGACTCTCAATCTCAGTACCATCCTCTAAATCTTTGCACAGTCTGTTTCTCTGAACAAACTCCATCTCTCTGAAGACTGCCGAAAAATGGAGCATTGCTCTGCTGCTTTCAACAGCTGCTGCCCTGAACCATTTCAAACACACATCTGCACCTTCACCTGCTAAATCCCATCAACAAGGCTCCACAAACACCCATTCAGACTCCTCCACAAGCTGCCAGTGTCAGAGTTTGCTGACTCCCACAAAGGCACAGGGAACAGTCAAAGCTGGGATCCGGCACATGCCCTCAGCCGACGCAGGGGTTCGTTGTTGGCTCCAGCAGAGCCAGCTCAACCAGAGGTACACCAACCATCCCCTCAGGGGACACACACTGCCGTCCTACACTCGGCTTTACTTCACTCCAGTTGTAAAGATGTAGAGATTAACAGGACTGGATGTGACATGAAACCATATGTTAAGTGATTTCAAAGCTAGTCCCTAAATAGGGAGGGTTTAACTGGAGCATTTCAAGTTGCGTCCTTTTTCATGCTAATTCCTGCCAGATTTTGAGTAACAATGTTCAAAATTTAGTAATTGAAATTTCTGAAACATGGAATAAATCTTGATCTTGTTGTTGTATGCCTATTTGGCTTGGTTAGTTTAATGAAAAATGTAACATTGAGAAACGTAACATTAGGACTATTGAGTTGGAGCAGGCCACCTCACAGGAGTACCACAGCATAGGAAGTAGATTCTAAGCCCAGTTTTGTACCTGAATTTCTCTCTTTGTACTTATGTTGGCATTTTACATATTATGAGTTTCCATGTAATTAGTGCATTATATAATTCCAGAAGAATGGAATATCAGACCCATGTGAGACAAAACATACAAAGAAGAATAAACTAAATTATATTACTTCTTCTTTAATTTTATTCATTCTGGAACGAAACAAGATTCAGTAAAGTTTGTTCTGACTTTAAATAGTGAAGACCTCTGTACAAAGAGCATTATCCCAACAATCTAACCTCAAAAGCACTAAAATGCACTAAAAATATGTTGGTTCATGTGAAAATTCCAGAAAGTTTAAGATGAATCAAACACTTGCTTCAGCTGAATCTCTTCCTAACTCAAACATCACTAAGTGAAATATTTCAGGTTGAACTAATCACGTTTGCTAAAAAATATATTTCTAACTCATTTTCAATACTTGGAGAATGAGAAAATGTTGAGATATTTATCCATAGGCAGTATGAATCTCAACTTAAGTATCCTGTGTGCTCTAGGTTCTAATTTTAGATTGGTTTGCTGGGCTTTTTGCAGTGCTTTGAACACATGATCAGCACTCAAACAAGTAAACATCAGGCAGATAGCTTGACACAAGCTGGTGAACATCACTTTTAATTTTTCTCCTACTTAGTGACATGGATTCATCATGGTTTGGCCAATCATTTATTGGTAAAATGCACAATACATGAATTCAGGGAAACTCAACTCATTTAAAATTGGAAAAAGCAGCACCAGTGATGGTGCTTGCAATTTATAATTGGACTCCACTGTTTTGTACCACACATTTCTCTATCCAATCCATTAGTCTCTTAAGTCTCATTTCATTTTTTAGTGGATGAATCAAAGGAAAAACTTAGCAACTGGATTATGGAGTTCAGGCTTCTCCTGTCAGAACAGATCTTTAATGGTTTAAAGCTGAATAGACAAGTTCTTTGAGAGGACAGGGTATTTATCCACTAAGTAGCAGCTCTGATTAAGAAAGCAGGAGTTGTTATTTTTTGTTTCAAAGTACATAAAAAGAGACAAATGCAATGTAAGAAGTCAATAATATACCCACAGAGTTTTTCATTTTCTACTAAAACTCCCTGAAACACTTGGTAATGCCCTCAGCAGAATGGCTGTAATGGACTGCAGGGCTCTGACCAACAGAAAATGAGTTTAAGGAATTGGATGAAAACTTTGTTCTTAAGTAGCACTGCTAAGGTATTAACAGCACTGTCTGAACAGTTCACTCTCTGAAAAGTATTCTGAAACGTCATTGTATTCTTTAATCTTTAAAATATTGTCTGTGGTTAGTGCTAATTAGACGATTCAATCTCTGGGCTCAGTGATGAATAGTGATCCTTTAGATTTCCATTACTCCATAGCAGGGAGGAAACAAAAAATGCACAAAACCCCCACACTCTTAGTACTAGGGCACAGTACTTAAGTGACTTAGAAAAGAAGGCTGAAAACAGTGGTCTACATTTATTTAATGAGAAATTCTGGCAGTAATAAGAGTTATTTTAAAAAATTATTATATGAACCATTTTTCCTTCTTCCAGTTTCTTCTTATATTGAAAAAATAGAAATATTCTTTCTAGTACTCAGACTCTCCCAGCACTATTTTTAAATAAAAATGAAAAATAGACAAATCATTAAAAAGAATTGTTAAAAAAAGAATAAGGTATTTTGAGTATTTGGAAACACAGAAGAACCCATATATTTTTGAAAAATATCATATTTATTCTGCCTACCACTCAAAGAAAAAAAAAATTAAAAGGTGTGCTGGAAAGAGCATAATGGCTTTAACACCATTCTCTTGGTTAGTAGAAAGTAAATTTCTGTTTAAAAATTTCTCAAAACAGCCAGTTTTCCATATAATCACACACTTAGAGCATACTGAAAAGCAGTTGTGCTGAGCACTCAGAGATTTTACGGAGAGATTTAAAAACACAACATGCAAGTGCAAGTTAGAAGTGCAAGTTATAGACTTAAAGTGTAAGGCAGAAAGTGCTGCTACACATCTGGCACCAGCATAAGGCATCTGATTTGGATCAGGGCTCTGAGCACCGCAGGGGAAGTGAAGGATTCAGCTTTCTAGTCCAAATGCTGGACATTGTGCACCTCAAAAAAATGCAGCTAATCTGCTCAAGAAGGGCACAACAGCCTGAAAGCTCCTGGAACATTTATCTTTTAGGTCACAGTAGCAGCTACCAGAGAAAGCTGGGGGCCAGGCAGAGAGAGGTATGCGCTCAAAAATCTTGCTGACAGCATGAAGACCATATGGCTCCACGTTTGCCATGTGCCAAAGACTAGCCTAAATCAATCAGACTGCAACAGAGAAGTGTAGGGATCCAGATGTTTTAATTCACTCAAGACAGCAAATCCCTTCCATTTAAAATAGCATGCCTTCTTCCCACAAGCTGCTGGAAGGACTTCAGATATTTACCCTCAATCAGCGTGGTTAAAGAAACAAATGCAAGATTGAGAGACTGTACTTGGAAACAGATGAGCAAGCTCTGAGCCTCTGGGTCTCTCAAATGTTGGATGCTCCAAATAGGGAGGGAAAGACAGAAAAAGGGAAAAACCCTCATATTCTCTACAATCCATTTCAGCACTTCTCCCATATTGGGTGACCTCTTCTAGACACAGAGAATAAGAAGTCATCCAATTTTAAAGTTGTTAAACCATTTAACAGGTGTTTGGAATACAGTGATCTTCAAACAAGGTTTCCATGTTTCCATACTTAAAAACTAAGTAGAAATCAGCAGGATGTCAACAGTTCTAAATTTTTTTTCCTGTCATTTCTCCCATTCCCTCTCTATTTCCCAGTCTTGCTACTTGAAAGACAAATATTTTCTTCAAAGAAAAAAATATGTAAAAACATATCCTGTAAACAACATGGATAAACTTTCTATGTAAATAAGCATAGGAGCCATGACTTATTTTGTCAACAATATTTCATAAAAAAAATGCCTTCCAAAATAATTTGAATTAAGAAACGGTGTTGAGTCATTCTGCACTCCTTTCCTGTGGCAGCTGTGATTCAATCAAGTTGGGTCTATACACAAAGTTGTAAAATTACATTACATTTGCAATTCCAAACAAGACATATATTTACCAAAATGTTTGTGTATTAGTAACAAATGTACTTTGCTTAGCATATTTGATTTTACTAAGCATAGTCTTTGGTGGTGGTTTGAAGTGGCCACATCTGCTCTTGTCAATTAGAAAATTGGTTTTTCTATAACAGTATGGCTTTAAATGCTGCAGAATTTTTAGAGAGAATTTTTGGACATTTAATTTTGGAGAGAAGTTACCAAAGAAATATTTTTTTTTAACATTATCACTTTTATTTTCAAAGCATTTGGAAAGCACAGTGCTGTACATGCTTCTTACTACTCCTATTCAAAAGTTCTAAGGAGGAACATTCTCCCATTCAACACACTGCTGTATTTCACAGCTTAAAAACTGGATCATTAATTTTTTTTATGCAAAGCCTTGAATAATTACTTCATTTAGAGCATTTCAGCACTGGAAGACACTAAAGGCTTTTTTCATTCAACCTCCAATTACAGACAACAGTGATTACCTACTCCTTAAAAATATAACTAGCTGATTAAGAAAAAGAAGAGATCAAAGCCCTTGGAGCTCATTTTCTTGGGATTGCAACAATCAGTTCAGTGACTTAAGAAGATTCTGCATTCGCACAACACATGTAAGCTGTCAACTCCTCTGACTGTGAAGCTGTCTCAACCACAATAAAGAGAAACCTTCATGAAAGGCAGAAGAAGGTTCTTTTCACTTTCTGAAAATGCCAAGAGCTTCTGGGTGCCAGCAGCATGTGCTGTGAGAGACGTGGCTTCCTCGCACATCCTTCAGCTCTAAGCACCAAACTCAGCATGGTCTCAGACCTTATCAGAGCTTTCCATGGCTGGGCTTGCCATCAATTATTCCCATTCGTCTTGATCACATGAGCCTCAAAGGGTTAGATCTCCCTGATACCTCCTAAAGTCCTCTCTGAAACTTCTGACCTCTTCTGCTCTCTATGTGATTGACAAGGCTAAGGAAAGTCACTGCAAAACGCCTTTCCTGCTCTCAGATTTCAGCAGTTCACCAGGTTAGAGTACCTAGCTCCACAGCAACCATCAAGCTCACCACATCTCTAAGACAGACTTGGAGCAAGACCAAGGCAATGGTACACAACATACAGCCCAGTTGTCATGGAGATCCGGTTTATCGACGGATGAGAAAGCACTTCCTTCAGGGCTGCCCAAGATCATTCCCAGAGCAAAGATCCAAGAGAAGGGTTTTCACACAAAACCTTGCATCTTCAACAATAAAGATACATTTCTATGATCTTGCCTTCTCTAACATAAATAGACACTGACATGTAAATATGTGTATGCAAATATTTGGAGAATTCCTAAACAAAACACTCCCCTGCATGTGCCCTTCTCTTCCTGGGAAGGGGATGAAAGCAACAGCATTTGACAGCTGTTAGACAAGTTGTTTAATGCATTCCTGAAAGTGTTTAATGAACACCTCACACAAACAAAATTTCCTCTAAACCTACTGCCTCAGCTACATATAAAACTGCATTGCTCTGGCTGCTGGGCAAGAGGGAAGGATGCCCAGGTCTTGTTGTTTTGCAAGGTTTACCTTAAACCATTAAGAAACCCCAAAAATACTCATGGAAAGGAAGAGAAAGATGGCATACAGTAAAGTCAAGATCAAACAAGGCATCTAGGAAGATGCTAAGCTTCAACTTGCCAAATTTCTGACACATTATACCTCAGGGGTGAGATCAGACACTTTCTGAAGGAGATGGGTGTGACCAGGCCTTCACATGATGCTGAGGGATCTGTGGCCCATGGTAGCAACACCATTTATGGGATCCTGAAGGTTCTTACATTACTCAGCTCTTCCACAGATTAACCAAAATCCTTCCTACCAAACAGCATTTCTGAGCTGCCAATTTAGCAACTGCCTAACTCTGCAGACCCAGTACAGTTATCATAGTTTTGCTCCAGTACTGTTCCCCATCATTTACCTACCGGAGTTCATGACAGTGTGTATAGATGATCTAACTTGACAATTCAGTGGCCCCTATTCCTACATGCCCTCCATTTCTTCCACTTCCTATTTATGAGCAAGCACTAGAAAGTACTTCTGTGGAAAATTGAGGTTGGTGCTTTGTACTCTTTAATTGTAAAGATTCCCATTTTTCCTTTTTCTTACACATTCTACTTCACTCTTTCTCTTCTGCTCCTACAGTGATCCATCTGTTGTAGAGATCCCCCACAGTCAGAGCAAAATAGAAAAATCTCATGGGAGAGCAGGGGTTATGCACATTCATGTGCATGCAAGATCCTGAAGCCTCTTTCATCATGGCTAACCTAAGTTGCCTAAACAAACACCCAGCATGGTAGACGTAGCATTAAAAAACAGGGTATAAGATGATTTTCACCACTTCCACTTCACATCCTCTCTTGACTTCCCTCATGCTGGGTCACATTTCAGAAATACTCTCCCACTGTTACTTCTGCCTCATGCCATTCCAGCCACCACAGCATCGATTTTCTTTGCTCACCGGGAGCACCTTGCTGACCAAGATCCATGACTCACAATCTGAACAGACTTACAGAAAAGGACAACACTGCCTTATCTGTCAAATACACCAACTCTGCAAATAAACTAGTTGGGGAGTTCATCTGATGGTCATATTCCGACCACGTTTGGCATTTCCCTCATTATTTAGATAAAAGCACTGTGAGCATACATATTTTCACAAAATCAACGCAGCATTATACTTGCGCATGTGCCTGGTTTCTCTGTGAGTACAAGACCAAGCAAATACAGATGGAAAACCCTCCTACAGGCTTGGCCCCCTCTAAAGCTGCATCCACAGCAAGTTCTCAGTTTAAAAAGTCAGCTTAAAAGACCCCACCTCTTAGAAAACAAGGCATCTTAGAATTTTTTCATGATGCTGTGCTACACAAGTATCAAACAGTATCAAATAATATTTTGCCTCTTTATGGATGCAAGAATGCATTCAGTCAACTAAGAGATCCAATAGTGAATTTCTGTTCATGCAATCTTGTCATTCACTATTTATATTAGGCAAATTTCACCATTTCTTAAACATAATTTGTTTTATTTCTTCCTGTTCTTTAGGACAGAAAGCATTTTGTGAAGTCTTAGTAAGACTAATATACTTCACCAAAAAAATCCCAAGACATTTTAAGTCACAGAAAAATAGAAGTCTCTTTTTTTTTAAACACAGTGAATTTCTGGATTTTTAAGTGCTTTTTTGGAAGGAACATAACCTTTTTCTCTAAATGCATTTTAGTTCAGTGAATAGAGAGGAATGCAGCTACCTCTAAAGACCTGTAGCAAGTCCAGTCAAAGGCAGACTACTGATCTGTGAACTGAGGCAATAAATCACAGAATTCAGGCATTCTAGGACAACCACAGTCAACTTCAGAACAGACAGTACCTCGAACACTAAGTTCCTCCACCTACAAGAGATCCAGCCCTCATGGCCTTTAGATAGAGGGCACCAGCAGCAGTAACCACCTTCCAGCTAACACTTGCAGCTTGAGTTAAAACACAGAGAAGGAAAACCCAAAGTACTGGTATTAATTCAATCAGGGAACCCCATCTATTACATTTTAAAATAAGTATCCTAGGTAGAGGATTTCCTGGTTATCAGTATTTGCTACCTGCCCTCCCAAAGTGAAGGCACTGTAAAGTTAGAAATGCAAGTATCATTAAACAAAGTGTCATGTAAGACACAAGACTGTGGAAGAAAGAGGGAAATTCGTGTGTATTGTCACAAGCACTTACCTGGAAAAGGGCAGGACGATATACAGATACAGCTCCCTGAACTAGTGTTCTATTTCACAGCAGATCACCATGGGATAATCCTGACTCTCTAAACACCTGCTGGCCTCCTCTGTTTGAGGAGAATGGGTGGATGCTGGTCTAACACAGGAGAGCCTCTGCCTTAGCAAAAAGAGCAATCATCTGGAGAGGTAGATTCAATCCCTTTCAGGTAGAGACCACAACCAGGATCTCTTGCTTTTTGGAGGCTTTCTGTTAAGTAAAAAAGCCAGTGGGGGCAGTAGCTCCAATTCATCTGAAGTTATGCAGACCAGGTCACACCCAACTTAAAATATTTACTCAGACAGATGAAGGATTACAGGTGTCCAAAATCCTGTATCTCAACAGGTGAGGTAGAGGTGAAAAGATTCTACAGACATTTCTAAGCCTGTGGTTTCACTAATTTATTATGCCAGGGATCTTCCACACTAATTAGGAGTTATCTAATGATTGCAGCTGCCAAACCTGGTTACCTGCAACATACTGTTATGAGTTTGTTACAGATTTAAGAGAAATTAAAATAGCTAAGGCATATTTTGATGCACTGAAAGCTACATCATTAAAATTAGTTATTATATTAAGCTTTCTTAGCTACCATACAGATTTTACTGGCCACATCTTGTGCAGCTTTGTTTCAAAGTCATCCCAATCTTCTGGCTCTGATCCCAGCAAGACATTTTAAGACTCACTACTTCTACAGACATAATCTGACACTGGAGATTCTTAGCCAAATAAACATGACTAGTATCAAAGATTTTGCTTGAGCAACATAGTGAGTGTAATGACAGAAACATGCAGAAGATAAAACATCACAAGACTGACACACAGCACAGTCAGCAGTCTGGCAATAGTTAAAAAAGTCTCTGTGTAGGCACTTAGCAGATGTAAGTTACTTCTGCCAGGATAAGCCTTAAGACTTCATCTTTATTGAAACTGGCTTTGCTGACATGTGCTTCAAAGCCATTGTGTGAATACTCTCCAAAAAAACTGGAAAGAACAAAGGGAAACATGGCATACAGGATGAAGCCTTATTTATCATCCACTTATGGAGCTCAGGCTGCATGAACAAAATACACAGTCATGATATATAAATGCATCTGTCTTATTTTCAGACTTAAAGATCCCAGACTAAAAATGCTTTCCTTTCCCTTCTTCTCCATCATGCCTGCTTAATTCATGAGAATCAACTGACTATAATGCAGAAGGACTTGAGTTTCACTTGAGAGTTAAAGAACAGAAGTCTTTTCCTTGCAGTGCAAGGAACAGAAAAACACTTGAGCCTTTCAGCTGATGATGTGCTTACAGTTCCACATATTAATATTTTGGATTTTAGCCCTTTTTATTTGCATACAAAGTTTTTCATGGCTGTTTTGTCATATGGCAAACCTGCTTTGGCAATGTTAATTAACAAGGAGCAAAATTAAATAAAAAGGAGCAATGTTAATTGCTCCTTTCCCTCAAATTGATGAAAAAAAGTTCCTTTAAAGAAAACAAAAAAAAAAAAAACAAAAAAAAACCCAAAAAACCCAAACTATCAGAAATTCTATCTGGATTGTAAATTCTGTCCTGGTCATATATTTTATGTACAACATTGAAGTGATTAAAGAATATTCTGCAAGACACTGTGACTTACAGAATGGAAGACTGTGAGAAAAACAATCATGGGGTTGTTTTTTATTCTAAAGCTGGGCTTAAAAAGAGAGGACACCACACACCAATATCTGTAAAATCAGTATCATACAAACAAAAAAAAAAAAACAACTCAAAGAACTAGTTCTGACTAGCTTGGTAACGAGGCTTTAAGTATTGTGCTTGGAGATCTGGCCAGTGTGGTGCCAGATTTATGTGAAGCTGAACTGTCTGAAAATTGAGGTACAAGTTTTCCTCCATATGGAAAGAGCTGCTTTCAGCATTAACTGCTCAGAACTATAAGTACAGATAAGAAAACAGCAGGTGAAACATTTGTGTGTACCAGTAACACTGCTAAGGGTCATAGCTGTTTTATGCTGCCTTGAGGAGGTAATCAAGCATGCACAGGGATGAGCAATGGATTTACTCAGCAGGATTGATTACCATGCAGTAAAGGGGAGGTAAAGTGATGCTGAGCTATATAAATGAGAACCATTCTAAACATACTTTAATAATATAATTTTCTCCTAAATGCAAACAGAATTCTTTGAACTAGCACAGACTAATAAACAGCCCTGTGCACTGCTTGCTGCTTGTCTCCTCCTGACAGGATTCAGAGGCAGGGTGGAAAGGAAGAAGGCAGAGATCCAAAAGGTAGAGTTTGGTTATTTGCTCATATCCAAGGGTTTCATGTTGGGAGTCACAGATATCAGTGCTGCATCTAGTTTTATGAGATGCATTTTACAGAAGGTGAACAGTTGTAGTCCTTGAAAACATGATGCAGTGTCAATTTAAGGGAACTAGATTTTTGGATATAAACTTCTGAAAGCATCAGAAGACCATGACATCTGCAGGAACCTGCTACAAAGAAGTAATTCATAAGGGTTTATTCTTGATGAAGAAATAATGATCATTTGGGGCTTATAATAGGATTCCTGGAAATATACACATATATATCTCAAAGTGCACATCACTGTCTCCGGTCAGCTTTACACTGCATAAACAAGTGATTTTTTCACAGAGGGGTTAACCTTTAATAAAGAGGGTAACGCTGTGCCTGAAACCTGTTCTTCAGCAGAATAGTGAAAACAATCAGCAAGGGTCCTGTGACAGTCCCCCATGCAGTCCCTTGACACAGGGGATCTGGGGCTCTCGCCCTGTCACTCTCAAGCACCACCACGCTGCCAGCACACAGGCATCTGTTTCAGCTTTCAGGTCCTCATGCACAAAATATGCTCCCCTGAGGGCAAAGCCCAAATAAACACCAACCCTCTTCAAATGAAAGTGTCAGAGGGTCTATATCCTGGGCATATGGATCTCAAAAACTTCCAGCAACTCCAGTCATTCGTGTGGCACTTTTACACTTAGAATAAATACCTCAAGGAAGAAATCTGATTCCTTCTCTTGGCATTCTTTCAAATACCTTAATTATTTGGCAATGTTGCTGCATAGATAATCATATATATAAAATAAAAGGCAACACTACTTATTTTTACCAACCTTTGCTCTCAATTCTATCTGCCAGTGCCATAGGACTGTGAAATCCATTTGCTGCACTAGGTTGCCCATGAGATGGTCATCTGAAATGTGCAAAACTCACCACAGTCAACCATGTGCAGTTAATTTTTGTTAAACATGTGATAAACCACTGAAACAAATTACCTTCTTTATTTAGCAATATGCCTTGAGAACAGATTTTCTGATTTCAGGGGATAGTTCTGTCCATTATCCCATTAGATACACATTGCTAGAAGTACCCCGGGCATCCCATTGCCAAAGAAATTACTTAAGCTCTCAAAGGCTCTTCAAATAACATCAGGTCCTTCTGCTCTTGATTATTAAAGAATGGCCTCATAAAATATCATCCATTAGATCAGAGTACCAAAACAAAATGAAAAGCAAACAATAAGAAGTCCCACTTCCTATCAGCTTTTCACCAAAACTCATATTCCATATACCTGCCAACATTTCTGAAACAGTTACACCACCCTGATTGTTTCCTCACAGCAAAAGTTTTCAGAATGATCTTTCACAACAAACCACATCAGAGCTGGCAGGGCATTCTAGTGCAAGAAGACACTGATAGCTATGCATGGGCAATGTTCTGAAAAATTCAATGTTCTGACTCCAGATGTTTCCTGCATCTAGTATGGAGGAATAATTACTTCTCTTCTCCTCCTCTTTATTTTGGTCTAATAAATTTTGAAACACTGAAACATATACTAGAAATTTTGGCCTAACTCAAAATATTTTTAAAGGCTTGACCGAATACATGAGTTATATACAAAGCTGTTGCACATTAATATGATGCTCCATTCAGAGCTGTATGAATACTTATGCTAGATTGGACTATAACATCACACAGAATCAAAATCTGTTTCAGTATGATGTTATGTAGCCAGAATTTTTCAACAAGTAAAAATCAAGTATCAATTATGGTGAAATTTTCAGATTTGACCTCACATATAATAAATGCTGCTTTGTGACTTGATTCTTCCTTCTTCCAAAAACACTTCATTTTGTCTTAAAATCAAAGCACTATAAAAGCACATTAAATTAAAGCAGGAAGTGTTGAGCAAATGTGTGAAACTACATAGCTGGTCAGTCTCTAAAAAAAACCCCAAAACACAATGTGGTAAGTGAAACAGTAATGTCAGAAGAAAATAGATCTTTACAGCATAAGGCTGCTGTTCCAAAAAGAAAATTGGATCTCAAAGCTTTTGTATACCTTAGGGAAATAGATATCTTGCAAGTTCAGTTCTGCTCAGCCCACTTGGTGTCTCCTAGAGATACATCTATATCTGCCAGCCAAGAGCATAAGCTTTATTCTTCCAAGAAAATATATTCATTTGATTTCACACATTGCTCTAGGCTCCAACATTAAAAGCAATGCCAGCATTCAAACACTCTTAAGTTATGCTTTTAGTCCTTAGCAGGTATAGAACACAAGAAACCAGCAGAAGAATTCTGCATTTCTCTTCCAATCCACTTATTTAATGTGTATTCGCTCAAACACCCATCCCACTGCAAGTTCACACCACGCTTCTAAGCCTTCTCTGAACTTGCAGAGCTGGAGTGACATGGCCTAAACAAACCCAGCAGCCAGCAGAACGTGCTGTCACTGCGAGTTGGGTCAGAGCTGGGATGGGAAATCCCTAAGGAGCCCATTTCAGTCACCCTTGGAAACTGCTCCTCTGAGATTTCTTACAGGGCTAGCTACACGTACACATGCAGGCTAGACATCACCCTATTCTTCCAACTGACTGACTTATTTATTATTTGTAGTTATTTTATGAGAAAAACTGCATACAATGCAGGAGCAAACTGAAAATTCTATGCTAGCATATTACATGACCATGAAAGTGCTGTAGTGATTCAGGTGAGAACAACAGATGATCTCCTTCTGATCATACAGCAGGAAGTGCTTCCTCTAATTGCTAAAGTGGTTTCACAGCAGTGCTTAGCAAGCCAACTTCTCTGCCTTGTCCCAGAGTCATGAAAATAATAGTACCTACATAGGACAAAATCAGTTTCACTAAACCTGTGAATTTTCAGCCATTCATCTTCTTTCTCAATTTAATGAAAAGAAACACAAAATGCTTCTATTGCTTGCTATTTAAGTGTTGACACCTTTGATTCACCTAGATCAGCTTAATCCCCATACTAGTAAATTTATTACTTGTAGGAAAAATCCATTTTGTTCTTTAATTCTAAGAAATGTTCAAGCAGTTCAGTGTACAAGAATCATGTTCAGACACAGCAAAAGAGGAAAATTACAACCTACTTAGGGTGAAAACCATAAAATCCTTTATTAATCTGATAATATGTCAGACTAATCCATTGGTGTGGGTTCTTTCTTACCTCAATAATCCTGTCATGAATTTGCAGGCCTTCTGCTTTGTCTGCAGGTCCATTTTCCAAAATCTTTGACACATAAATTCCCTCAGCAGATTCCTCTTGGTTGTTCTGTATCAGGCAACAGGGAAATTGCAAAAAGGGCCACATTAGTACAAAAATTGAGATAGTAATAAAATCAGCAGCAATGAAAAATGTAAATCCATCTGAAATATGCAGCTCATTTTTTTAGCTCCTTGAATTAAGAATTAAGCTCCTTGAGATTTTTTTAACTTGCTTAACACAAAGTAGCTATTAATCAAAAGGACATAATTAATGAACTATTCCAGCAATTTTTATAAGATTATCCATTTACTTCCGGTTATTTTAGTCTAAATGAGACACCGTGTGCAACAGTAATCTGATCCCAGCTGAAATACTTGGAGCAAACCTCAGACTTCACAGCAGCCAGTGACTAGCACATAAATGCCCAGTGGAAGACACTCATAAAAATGGATGTACAAGTGTTTCTCTCAGAAGGAAAAGGGCCCCTGCAGTACAGCTGCTTGCAAACTGCCTTACTGCATTTGAAAATAAAGCTCCAAGGAACAAAGTGACATGAGATAGCTGGCACGTAACAGCGAGAGGATTTGGCTGGAACTGGTTAACCTCATAAATCCTATTCACATGGGAGATTGAGAACTTGCTCAACTATGAAATCCACACAGACGAGCTGTGGACAAAAAGAGAATCCATCTCCAGCTGATCTCTATGCAACACTAAGTACAACTCACATGAGATCAAATTTAAACCAGACAAATTATCTACCACAGCTGCAACAATATAACTGATGTTGTAGTGCATGTTGGAATTACTTTATTTCATCACACAATAATTAAAAGTATTTTAAAATAATTATTAATAAATAACTAATGTCAAGCAGACACTGCCTACTTACAGGGTTTTAAATGTTTATACAAATAATAACCTAGCTAGCAATAACTGAAGCAATCTTTTTCCAGCTGATTTATGCTTTGGATTGCAGTTTATATGGTGCTTATTTTCCTTCTGTGACTGGTGAATCCCTGACCAGTGGCACAGTTCATGTGTGCACAGGTCTAGATCCTATACATTCATGGGGAAAATGCTTTATAACTTTTTCTATTAAGGAAACTGTGAAGACACGTAAAACATACTTTACACAATGTGGCAACATTCCTATGGAGACTTGACCCAGGTAGATTTAAGGTCAATAAATATTTGTTCAGCAAAATATTAGTCAGACTATGTTTTCATAAATTCCTTTTTTCCCCCTTTTTCACAGAGACTCATACATGTCGGGGAAGAAGCAAAAGGGAAACACAGTAACAGTTCTAGCAATATTTTGAAATGATGATCAAATAGATTTCCACTGATTTCCCATCTAAGCAGTGAGAAACGAAACTCTGATAAAAGAAGCATAATGGCCATTAGTGAAAATACAAGAGGGACGTGGTTTGGTTTTAACCTGAGAAAACAAAAAGCTAGATTATAGCACCTTCACCCACATAAAAATATATTTCTTTCCATCAGAAATTTCATTGACTTTTTCAAAAGCAATCTATGACCTGTTTAAATAAAAGGGTACTTCAGTCTGGTTTTTGGTCCCCATCAGCTGCATGTGCTGGTACCCACCACTCCTGCCAGGAAAACAGCACAAGGCACACAGCTCCAGCCCTGTCAGCCAGCCCAGGGGCTGTGCAGCACCTGTGCCTGCAGCACACCTCCCTGCAGCCTGGCTTTGATGTGCCCTCCTCGGGGAAGCAGTCCCCCCAGCCAGACAGAGCTGGACTCATCAAAGCAGCCTTGCTCCCTCAGAATAATGAATCATCTCAGGAGCACACTCATGAGAGGCAGGCTCCTTTCTGACAAAATAAAAGATGATCCTATGATGAGCTGTTCCTTTCCTCTCCTCCTTCCTTCAGGTAGAAGGCAAACAGTGGGGATGCCTATTATGGGCTGAAAATAAACACAGGCAACAGAAAGTATGTATGTGCATTACTCAACTCATCAAGAGTCACCTGCTTTCCAATGGAAAAAAGGTGCATTGCACTTGTAAAACACAATGTGATGGAGAACACATCCCCAAGCAGATGACTAATACAGAGACATCACTGTTCAGCTCTTCTGCTGCAAGAGCTAATGTTTCAAAGAGGAGCACTTTTTCTCTGGACAGCCTGAATGTACAGAGAACCTTCATGAACTCTTTTTGTCTTGTGAACAACTCCACTATTTAAGCTTTCCAGCACAACTTTGTGTTTTCACTATTTGAGTCAACTCAAGCATTTTTTCCTGTTCTCAGCTCCAGATGCATTGAGTCTCACTCTGATACCTGGGAAATGCCAACCAAAACCTATGGTAGTCACATTTGTCAAAACAAGAACAAAACACAAAGGAATTTCCAAACTGAACTTCAAAGACTCAAAATGCCCTGACACCCATCCCTACCCCACAATCTCACAAATTTGTCTCCAAATATGAATGTTAATAGAAATTAATTTCCTTTTCTCCATTTGGCAGTGTTCTCAACACACAGTGGTACAGACCTTCATATATTTATCATTTACTCCTTAAAACTACAAAATATTAAGTCAGTTTGTGATACATATCACTGCTACAGTATGCACTCTCAGCATCTAAGTCCTTTAAAGAAGCTCAGTTGCCATCCCAGGAAAACTGAGCACATGTTCCCCTCTCCCTGCAGTTCTACAGATGCAAATTAGAGACATCCCAAGGCAATCCAAAATAAATATTGTGTGAATTTTGTTACTGCTGTACTCAAATATTAACATAATCGTGGCATGTGTGTTTTAACTTGCAGCCACCTGTTGTCTCATCCTTCCACTAGAAAAATCTAAGAAACTCTTGCTTTGGATTTACAGCCCCATCATCTGATAACTGCTGGTCTTGATATTTACCCAGAGGGAACAGTAAATGCAGCACAGAGAGTGGACTGATGGGAACAGACTCTTTGGCACCACTAAATACAGCTCTAGAGCAGAAGATTGCCAAGCTAATACACAGGGTCCTACTCCCCTCCTCAACAACACTAGAAGGCTACAATTCTCCCCCTAACAAGAACCTGATCAGTACATAATTATTACCAACCCTTTTTAATCAACTATTAATTTTCCAGTTTAACAGGTTTCTTTACCCTTCATATGCAATGACAGTCCTGATTAATGCTTTTGGAAAGGTGAAGTAAAAAAAAAAAAAAAAAGCAAGCATATTCATGTGTACTAGCCTCCTAAGTGGAGGCTAGTGATCCTTATGCATATTCTGTGGCTTGCAATGAACTTTCTAAACCTAGACTGATGAGATTAAGATTCAGTATTGGTGAAAATCGTTTCAGCTCATAAAGAAAAATTGAAAGCCGGCATGTGAGAACAGGACATGTGCCTAAACTATCTGAGCCACAGAAGCAAACTTTCTTCTCTCCTGTAAATGAAAAAATAAAAAAAAGGCAAGCTGTTTCACAAAATTCCAAAGGCTTAATCCTGCAACAATGACTTTTACAAGTATTTCCATTGAACAGTTTGCATGAATACATATTATTCACATGGGAACTGAGTGTAAACCAGCCTAAGTTTTTAAAGAAAAAACAATATGAATGCTCTTCCAAAAAATGAGAATAACACAATTCTCATGAGATAACATCCTCCAAACAATGACTCCAGGTATACCTGATGATAAACAGTACTTCTATCTGAAGAACAGATTCCATACCTACTGTCATCAAAAGTTACTCTCAATTAACAGTGTCACCTAGAGTTACTTTTTGCATTACCTGATTGGGTCGTCCTCCTATAATATTGAAGCCCAAAGTGTCATTTTCTCGGTGTAGCATGATCATCAGTGGTTTGCGCACTCCTCCCTAAGAAGCAAGAAATTAAACACTGATAAAGAACACAGTCTCAAGAAGAAGTTATTAAATGAAAACATTATTGCATGGAAGATTTTTAGCTGGAGAATATATTAAGATAAGGCTTGAAGGAAAACTAGGCTGGAAAGACTTGGCACTGGAAAAAAAAAAAAAAACAAAGGAAAAGTCATGATTCACTGAAAAGTTAGCAGGTAACACCTGATTATCTCCAGTTATCTTCAGCTGAGCAGAAAAAAAGGACAGGTTTTGTGTGTGAGGAATGCTTGCCACCACTGAAAAAGTCAGAGCCCCAGATGTCTGGAAGTCTCTATAAATATAAAATGGCTATAAGTGTTAACACATTAAACATACAGATTAAAATACACAAAATTCTAATTTTCAGACCCCAAACTCCTACCAGCACACATTTAAAGCAACTTTCAAAGAACACAGAGAAGCTGAAAAACAGCTCTTTATCCCAAACTTTTTCTCTCCAAAAAGAATCCAAAACATCTGTAAAAATATAGGTTGTATTCTGAAAAAAGGCTTAAAATATAAAGCAGACACTGAGAAGCATAAACGGAGTAAAAGTTAAAAATGAGAATAGAAAAATCTTTTCCTTCAGTGCACCAGGTGAATAATTAAATTTTTTAATTAAAAATTGGAGGCTTTAGCCCAGCAAGTTACCTTATTTTACGCTGAAACACACATTTTATTAATTGTGTGAGGTGTTTTATGCCCGGACGGTAGATTTGAATTTAATTCCGTGTGTTTTTCCTGCACGGATCGTTTTCCTCCCCGGCTCTGAGCGGCGATGCCCGGGCGGCAGCGCCCACAGCGCCCCCTCCCGGCCGCGCGGGGGAGCGGCGCTCCCGCCCCTGCCGCGCCTCGGCCAGCGACAGCGACAGCGCCAGGGCCAGGGCCAGCTCTAGCGCCAGCTCCTGCTCAAGCGCCAGGGCCAGCTCTAGCGCCAGCTCCTGCTCCAGCGCCAGCTCCTGCTCCAGCGCCAGCTCCTGCTCCAGCGCCGGCACCTCCCCTCCCTTCTTCAGCCACCGCTTTTCCCCACACCCCACCCCAGCAGTCACTGCTGGCCCACTCCACATGACCTTATCTCCAAGAGATGAAGCAAGTGTATGAGCACACCTCTCTAAACCTCACGGACTAGCTAACCAGAGGAACCTTGAAAAAAACAAAAATTGCTCAAGTTTTCAGAGTTCCTCAATGCCACGAAGACATGTGACCTGTATTCTGAGGCATTCTGGTGTCCTGTGAACAACATCCCATTTCCCATTTTCCATGCAGCAGGCATATGCCCAGCACACTACATTGCTGCTTCGGGCGTGATTTTCACTGCTCAGACCTTTTCCACCTGGGATTTTGCGTCCCAAGAGCCCGCGTAGATTTAGGTAGAAAGAAGAACTCTTTGCATTAAAACACTTCTCACCACGGCTGCATTTAGCAATGTCTGAGCCTGCTAGTGAGCTCCCAGGCAGGAATCAAAAACCAACCAGTTCCATCACAGCAAGTG
Organism: Melospiza melodia melodia; assembly: GCF_035770615.1. NCBI lineage: Eukaryota > Metazoa > Chordata > Aves > Passeriformes > Passerellidae > Melospiza > Melospiza melodia. Next base: position 75,748,101 of record NC_086197.1, read on the forward strand.
AAGCCAGCTCACCGCAACTCTTGCATGGTTTGTTTTGCCTAAGGAGCGTGTCAGTCTCTGGGCAATGCCCCCAGATCCGAGGGGAGAGCGCAGCACTGCTCCGGCCTCTGCTTATCATCGGCTGTAGCTGTCACATCGTTCTACCAAAGCTTTGCTATCCTTTCGCCATCCTTTCCACAGTCGACAATAATTTTACACTCAAGTTTTTTAAGACAACTTCTCAGCAGCTCAAATAAAAGTTAAAAGCCAGCTCCACGCCCCTGAGCTGCCGCCAGTACCAGCTGGAGCAAAACCAGCAGCAAGAGCAGCTGGGTCCCTGGAGGCGGAGCGGTCTGATGCGGACACCCTGACCGGAGAGCCAGGACCCGTTTGCCAGCTGCCAGCCCAGCAGCGAAGCCATCTCCCCTCCCGCCCCTCCCCATCCCCTCCGGCCCAGCAGGCGCTCGGTCGCAGCCTCTGCCAAGCACTGCTGGGCTCATCGCAGCACGGGGTTCCGGCTACCGAAGAGGGACAGGCAAGAAGCGTGTCCCCAGTGGAGGTGTTACAAAAATCAGTAAAAATAAAATTCTTCATCTGGCAACAGGGTCCAGGGTCCGGCGGCTATATCTCTCTGAAAGAGGAGGCGCACTGCCCGCAGGATCGGGCTGGGTCCCGAACTGCTGTGATGGTGACTGCCGGCCCCGGGGGCACAGCCCGCCCCGTAGTTCACTCGGCCGGCGGTTCATCAGCCGGGCACGGGAAAGGGAAAAGCAAAAGCAGGCTGGAGGAGGGCACAGCCGGAGGGGCGCGGACCGGGGCGCGCTGCCCCGCCGATCCCTGCCGCCGCACTCACCTTGCCGGGCTGGCCGCCCGTCAGGTCCCGGGCGATGCTGCTGATGTGGCTCATGTACTGGCCGAACTTCGCCTGGTACCGCCGCGCCGTCAGCTGCACCTCGCTCTGCAGCGCCGACAGCTGCGCCAGCAGCGACTTCTCCCTCCTGCTCCAGCGCAGGGCCTCCCTCTTCAGCTCCTGCCCCGGCTCCGGGGCGCCGCCGCCCCGCAGCGCCCGCGGGCAGCGGTGCCCGCCCGCCCGCGGCTGCCCCGCCGCGCTGCCCGGCGAGCGGCCCGAGGGGTGCCCGGCCGGGGGCTGCGGCTCGGCGGGGCCGGGCGGGCCGTAGCGGCACGCCGCCAGGTGCGCGGGCAGCTCCCGCAGCCGCACGGTGCGGCCGCAGCCCCGCGGGCTGTAGTCGCACTTGACCTCCAGCTCCTGGACGAGGCTGCGGAGGGGCAGGACGGGGCGCAGCTCGGCGGCCGCCAGCGGCCGGCAGCGCAGCGGGCAGCGGCGGCGCCGCGCCGCCCAGGGCAGCAGGCAGCCGGCGCAGAAGACGTGCCCGCACGGAGTGGACAGCGGCTCCTCCAGCACCCGCCCGCACAGCCCGCACTGCAGCTCCGCCGCCACCGGCCCCGCGAACCGCGACGGGTCGAAGCCCATGCTGCGGCCGGGCACCGCCAAACTTGGGGCGCCGCGACCCCGGCCCGGCCCCGGCGCCGCTGGAGCCGCTCCCGGCGGGCGGGCGGCGAGGGGCGGGCGGAGAGCGGGGCTGCTCCGGGAGAGGCGGGCGGCAGCGCCCAGACGGAGATCCCGGCGGCTCTCCCCACCCTCTCGCATCGGCTCCCTCTCCGCGGCGCTGCCGCCCCACGCCCAGCCCCGGCACCACCTCCGCCCTCCGGGGGCACCCTCGCTGCGCGGCGCGGCGAGGACCGAGGCGCGGGGACGCGGCGCCGCCCGGCCGAGCCCACCGCCCTCCCTGCACGGGCACTGTCCCGGCGGAGAGCCGTGTCCCCGGCGGGACACTCGGGGCTGGCGATGGCCGCGGACGGAGGCAGGGAGGGAGTTGAAAGGCTGCGGGACAGCGAATCGCTCAGGCTCTGACTGATGCACACTTGTGCTGGTAAATAACGCGCACGTGTGAGCACACCTGGTTCATGTCTCTCCAAAAGTCTTCCACTCTTTTCCTCCCGTTTTGGGATATCCGTCAGGGTACAGAATCCTGAAATCCCTAGTGCTAGCACTCTCTTTGTTGCCACACCATAAAGGAAATAAGGGTAACAAAATTAGTTGTTGAGCTCCTTCAAACTACAGCATATGTATGAACAGCACTTCTGTTTAAAGAAAAGCTAAAACACAGCAAAATCTGGAAAAGCGTAGTTAGGATCAATAGCTGCCTGGATTCTACCCCTTCATTGCTGCACAACCCATAACATACACTGAAACATGAAACCCCTAACACATTCCCCACATAACTTCACTATTGAAAACACAGGCCAGATTGCTGCCCCCAGCCCTGTGGAAAACCTCCCAGAGCAGAGAGGGATGGAGCTCTCTGAGGAGTTTCTTCAGTGGACTCCTTCATGTGTGGATCAGACACCATCCTTTTTGGAAAGGATGACAGGTTTGGTCTGTCCAGGCTCGATCCCAGGTTATTTCCTGGGCTGAGAACTTCTGAGGTAGAGTCAGGGTGTGTCCTCACCAGTCTGCAATTTCTACTTCAAACTCTGAATCTCAGGAGCATCCCTCTGGGAAAGCCATGGGGCTTTTGAGACCCACTAATGAATGGTTCTTTTCCATGTCTAAAAAGACATCATGAGGACAATACAGTAGAGACTTTTTTTCTCCCCCAAAGCCAGAAGGAAAACTCTGCACATATCTACCCCTAGAACTGAATCTGGGATAGCAGATCTGTTATGTATACTCATGATTGACTTTAAAAAAGGTTTGCAATGCCTCACAGAACATCTACAAACACAAATATTGCTGAGAAGCACCAATCTACTCTTTCTGACTTGCCAAAGAGAAACCCATAGTTTTTGTTGGATTACCACAGCCATGAAGTACATTAGAAAATGAACTGCACCATCAAATAGTGTCTCATCTCAAAGAGAATGCACTACAATCCAATATCTCAATGCAGATCAAAATCACATTCTACCACATGAAAAAGGAAATCAACACCTTGAGTAACTAATTGTACTGTTCATACTGGTTTTAATCATCTATCCATTGATTTTAATTGCTTTGCTCATGGAGTCAAATCAGTGTCATCCAAAATGCTAGAGAAAATTATTTTTAAATAGTGTCCTCCTCTCCATTTTTGAATTTAACTATTAATTTGGCCTCATTATTTGTTTATATCCTCTTCTGTCTCCCAGGCTCCCAATGTATCTCTTTGATCTCATTAAACATGGCCCAGAACTTCAGGCCTGAGCACAAGCAGTAATGTCTTCATTCATAAATTAAACTGGGCAGAGAAAAGGCCCTGACATTGGTTCATTACCTGTTAAGCTGGTATTGCTTCTGTTAGTGTGATGCTTGAAATGGTTTTGGCTGAGACATGTGAGCAGTCTCCCAAGCCACAGCTGGACACGGCATTAGCCCTGCAGGGGCAAGTGCCAAGAGACAGTTTGAGGTGGCTGCCCTCTTTGGGAGGTGGAGGCTTAGGGGCAAGGCTGTAAGTCCTTCTGGAGTCCCTGGCACATTTTATTCACCAGTATAAATGCAGTCATGGGAATGAGGTAGCCAGGTTTGAGCCTTGGAGCCTTTTGCCTCTCTTTAGATAGGTGATTAATTAAACAATGGTTTGGGATTCCTGTGGTAAGCACACTTGAAAAAAACAACTCTGTCCTTTCTGGCCCACTTTGGGCATTGATATAATGTCAACGCACTGGCAAAACAGTTCCAGGAAGTTGACATTTTCTTTGCCTGTTCTGGACTAAGAAATTATCTTCCTTTGCCATGATGTCAGCACAGATGGAAGCACAGGCAACTGGGTTTATAGCAGAAGCAATTTGCCAGTGCAGGAACCTGTAATACAGACAAATATACTAAACTCATCTAAAGATAACAGCTGTCAGCATACCAGACCTCCATGGAAATGGATACACATGGATAAATACATGCAAATGTTACCAATGTGCTTACAAAGGATGATTCCTACAATTAGTCCTCTTAGTTCTGATGTAATCAGGAAACAAAAACCACAATCCTCATATTGTCCTGAAATATTCTTAAAGAGACAACATAATTATAAAATTTTTTTGCTTCTCCAAGGTCTCAGCACCTCCAGCTCCAAGTTTCATACAGCCACTCCAATCATTGGTTCACTGAGGTGGTCAGAGGGAAACGCAGATTTAGGGAGATGGAGAGAGGCTGAGGAGCATAGGAGCAGCAGTGCTCTCCTGAACACTGGGGACAGCACCACACTGGGACTGAACCCAGTCACAGATCAAATAAATGTGCAGTGCCTTGTCAGTCAGTCCATGTCTTCAACAGCTTCTAATACATTCATTTTGGCTGTGCTTGGTAAGGCAGAAAAAGTAACTTGAGATAAGAAAGCATTTGCTTCCTTAGTCACAGGTACCTAGACGCACATACACTCTTTGAGGGAGGATTTTGGTGGGGGTAACTGCCCTGAAGGAATTCTTTACCAGCACACAAACCCAGCTGCTCCTGATCAGAGCCAGGAGGAAGAGCTATTTCTATTATAAATAGAGGGTCATATCTGCCCATAGCTCTTTTCTCATCCTAAAAGGATCTACAGCTTAAAGGATGAACTATACAGCTGTTTCCAAGTCTTCTGATGAAAATATGACAAGAAAGTAAGAATCACTGCTCTGAAATACTGAAGGTAACTGTAAGGCTCCAGGCTCCACTGAAGTCAAAAGGGAAAATGCTGTGAACTTTCAACTCCCTTATGTGGGAATAAAATATGTATTTTTGCATTTCCCCCCTCATTTTCATAAAAAATTTGACCTTTTATTCACCCATAGGATTTCACAAAAAAGTTCCTTTTTCCACTCACACTAGTAAAATGCAGTAACTAATCTAGAGTTAGGAAGACTCGGCTATTTCACTCTGAGATAAGAACTTAGATTTGAGCCTCTGCTATTAAAATCTGTTATCAGATTTTAATAGCAGAAGTCTGCAAATAATTTTTGTCACTGCACTTTGGAAAAAATATTATAAGCATAAAATTAGACAATATTACTAATGTTTTATTGAAAATAATCACCTCAGAAAGTTTACAAATTTTAAGTCAGCAAGCAATTTTTCTGTACTACAATTTATCACTGAGCACAGTAAAAGTGTTTGAGGAAGTGTCCAAGCCTGAGAGTGAACAGATATTTGCTGAAAGCTGAGCAAGTATTTGCATTCATCAGTTAAGGAAAGAAAATTCAATTAAGCTGCACACATTCAGTGAAAAAGATTACATCCAGAAAACATTTGTAATCTATGTTATTCACCAGCACAAAGACACTGTATGATCTCTATGTTTGTGTAACTATGTATGACATCAAATAAACCAACAATCTGCTCTGGCCACTGGGAAAATGAGAACAAGTCTTAAAAACCAGTAAGTGGGAGGTCTAGATTTTTGACCCACCTCTTTCAGCCTCTAAGTGGCCATAAGCAAGTCCTGAAACAGCTTTTCACTTTTCCCTTCACTTACTGCTAATGCTACCCAGCAGAGTTCACAGCAGTCAAGTCCCTATACAATTCCTGTAGCTAATAAAGGCGCCTCACTAGGGCACCTTAGGGCAGTCAGGACTGAAATATGCACCTTCCAACACAACAGGTGGATAAAAGCACCTTCCAAGATGTGCCTGGCCTGGGAGGTGTGCTCTGCAGTCACACCCTTGAGGTGTGAGCCTTGCAGAGGGAGGAATTCAAGGAGCAGTGAGATTGTGTGTGATTTAGAGTCAATCTGCCCAGTACTGTAAAAGCCAAATGCTCCTAAGCATGCCTGTTCAGCCCTTTAGGAACTTACCTGATAGAAATTAACTATGCTATCAGCTTTGGACACTTCCAGCAACTGAACAGGGGTTTTTTCAGAACTACATTTCTACTGGAGTCCTTGGTACAAGTCAAAGGTAGATATGAGCACTTCAATGTGATTTTTTCACAGTGCTTTTTAGCAGAACATTTTAATAGTAAACAAATTTGAAGGAGGAAATAGCTCCTACACCTATTTTGTGGATGAGGAGGTAGATAATTAAATTGTTTAGATTCTGGGTCAGAATTATTCACATAAACTGGAAATATGTGCCAGAACAGGAAACTGGGTCTTCTCTTTCTCTTGAGCAGACTATGAGCAAGGCAAATCCATCTCCTAAACTGGAAGCCCAAGTAGAGAAGGCTCTGCACTTGACCTATATCAATACAGTTTGAGTGTTGAGACTGCATTTTCTTTGTTCTCCTTTACCTTTCCCCCCTCTCTTGTTCAGTGTTCAACATGAGCTACTTGCCAGCTCTGTGCCCCCTCCCACGGGCAGGCTGTGCTGGCTGCCCTGCCCTGCCCACCGTGGGGCTGCTGCAGCCCCAGCAGAAGGTGCCAGCAGTGGGTATCAAGGTAAGGGAACATCAGAGCCTTGCCTTGGGCATTTCTCTCTCATTTCCCTTTCCCAATCCAACTGTTGCAACCCGCAGATGTCACGGGTTATAAATTTGTCCCTGCAGAGCCAGTCCACGGTGCACTTGCTGCAGACACCTCCTTTCTGCACAGAGCTGCTCCCTAAGGGTATGCAGATACAAAAATCTTTCTATTTTAGCACCCATTAACTCAAGGGAAAAAAGTCTTAGGGGATAATTTTTCACATTATGGAGTCTCATCAGCTGCTGTCACTGAGAAGAGCCGCTCACTCATCTTATGAGATGGCAGAGCCCAAACTGGACTGGAAAGGGATCACCTCATTGCTGATGACAGTCCCTCCTGAGAAGGGCTAAGTCCTCTTGCCCTTGCAGTACTTGATCAACCAGCAAACACCCAGTGGCTGTTCCTAGGGCTTCCTTTTCACAAAGCAAAATGACATAAACACCCAAGATGGAAAAACAGTCACCCCAGTATTAGTAAAATAAGGTACCACAAACTGGAATAGAAGCAGAAACTCAGTTTCCAACTCAGCATGTCTCAGTGAAGGCTTTGACAGCTGTTCAGAGTGAAATAAATTGTTCAGGGTATTTCTACCCTTTTGCATGTTTCTTTCCAGTGTCACATTGCACAGCCTTTAGAAAACTGCCTTTACCTGTGCATTTTTTGTAGTATTAACTTACCCATCAACTGGTAAGGGAGACAAGTAAAAAATTAAAAAATACATGTGGAAAGTTCAGAGTGAAATATAACAAACTAAAAATAAATAAATGTGGGAATTTTGTGGTAGGATTTTCAGAACTTTTATTTAAATAATACCTGAATTTAAGCCTTTGAAATTAAATATCATTGCCACCAGAATGTGGCTGGTCTTAGTCTAAACCTGGTAAACAGGCTAGAAGGTGTGTGTAGAGAATTTTGATTACTTTTTGCATTTTAAAATGACACAGATTGAAAAAAGCTATTAGTAAGTCAAAGAAAACCAGTCAAAAATGAAAGAAGACAATGGTAATCAGTGCATGGGAATATGGGAATCCATGCACTGTTTCAGTGTTAAAGTCTTACTTAATACAGTACAAAAAAAGAAAAGAAAAGAAAAGAAAAATAATAGGTTAGAAATATGGAAGCAATAGAAAAAATTGAAATTAAATGAAAAATTAATATCTTGTTATTGATATGGGCCATAAGATAAGCACATAAGAATATGCTTCTGATTCTTCTATACATTCTATTTGTTTGTTACACAAACTGTAATTTATGCAGTGCAGAACATCCTCTTAAATCCCTTGCTTCCATCCACAAAATAGGTTAAACAGAAATAGCCAAGGAGCACTTTACTTTGTTGGTGTTCCTCAAATATGAAAGCTGCGATACTCCAAATATTTAATTGACCCTAAGGTCAGTTCCTTTGAGATTCAGCTTACATTAACACAAATAATGCAGTGGTAAAAAAGAAAGATTTGCTCATGTAATTAAGTGTTCTAGTGCACTGGCAAACATGATTCCTAGATATATTTTACTTTGTCCGTGAGACACTTACAACATTGAAGTTTCATGATTGCATTTGACAGTAGAAATAATATGCAGTAATGATTTAGAGTAGTTAATCTTTAGAAATGTCAGCATAATACAGAAGAAAATATTATGAGCATGGAGAAAGAATGAGTTTGGATTTTGTAGTTTTTCCAGCTCTTCATCTTTTTAGCCTTATTTTTCTTCTGAGTCCTGTTTTTCTGAAGTTATGCTTTCAGAAATTACTTATTAATGAGTCTGAATTAAAATGCATACAATTGCTTATTCCACAAGTAGACTTAGATCATTTCAATGGTTTGTATTTTATTTAACTTATAAACAGGATTTATTGTATTTGTCTTATGTGGAAGACCACCTTGACTAGTTATTCTACAAATATATCTCAAGCATTATTCTTTCTATCAGAATGTCTTGTTTGCCACCCTCACTAAAAGTAGAGAGAACTTGCTACAGTTTGTGATTTTTTTTCCTTGTAGGTGTGTGAGAACTGCTGTTATTTCATACAGTCCTCCCTCTCTGCTCTCAGCAAGGCTGGAAACCATGACCTCTGACAGATGGTGACTTTTTACAGCATTTTGGGTAACACCTGCAAGGCACAGCACTACAGGAGCTGCAGGGAGCTCAGATCAGCCTCCATTATTGATGCCTCCATGCTTTCTGTTCCCTTCCCTCTCTCATTCCCAAGCCAGGCAAAGGGGCACAGTGGGCCTTTAACTGTGGTGCCTGGGAGCTGTCAGAGTAAAGACAGATGTGGCCTCCTGGTGTTCTTGTGCAGGGAGGGCATCCCCAGGCTGACAGAAGATTGCCAGAAGATTTGGCAGAACAGATGAACATGGATTTCCCAAGAGTTATGGATCATGTCTGGTTTTTCTGATGTTCAGCGACAGTGGGGTTCATGTTGTTGTGTCCTTTGGTGGGAAGACCCAAGGGAAGGGCTTTCTCCCCTAGCAGTTTGCCAGGTTTTATTTAACTTCTAGGATCTTCCCGTCTCCTACGCATTTGCAAGATGTGGTTGAAAGAAATGAGGAGTTTAAGCATAATTAAAGAGGGTACCCAAACAGATATGCATACACACAGATAAGGCCAATGCCAGAGACCAAACTAAGAAACAGTCTGTACAGGTAAAGCCACAGTAAAGATCTTGTGGCTGTTTATCTTAGTGCTTAAGGGAGTGCAGTTTAGCTGAACATCTCCTGGAAGAATGCTCTCAAAAGAAGTGGATATCTTCCATTTCTGGAAATGTCAAGAGTGCTGAATTAGAAATTTTCAACTATATGGTTTAATAGTTTCTATTGTAATGAGCTCAAAAATGGAAAAGAAAGAGAGAAATAACTTTCTGATGCTTGAAAACATTTAAAAAATTTTGAGTTTGAACAGCAACATCTACTCCTCTTTTTGAGACACTCAGACCTGAAAGATCAGAGATGAGATCATTGAAGCATATTTGGACAAATTAAATCTACATTTTTCCTAAACTGCCTATCATCATGGATTCATGAATGTTAATTCTGGTGCACTAATGCAACTTTCTAATGACTACCCACTGCTGCACTGAGGATTGACATGTACAGCCTGATAGTCTTGTTATGGAGTGTTTTGTCAATGTGCTAATGCAGCTCCTCCCTGCTGTATTTCCTCATTGCTATTTTTTTAACCTATAAAGGTTTTCAGAAAAGAAGCCTGAGTTTTAGAAATGCTGAGCAGCAGGATGCTTCAGTGACATCAACAGGAAATAAACAGGTCCAAATCAGGTGCGCTTTTAGATAGGGTGAACATGCTTTTTCTCATACCTAATAATATTGTCCTGTTCAGCCCACTCAGATGTATTTTAGGATGTTTCCACCCTTCATGCTGGAGCTGTATTATGGATGCATCATTTTCTGCTTGTATCACCAAAGATTCAGATCAATAACATACAATGTAGTGTAAGGGTCTGATATGAACTTTTGAGAGGCTCCCCACCTAAGTGAGCTGGATTTGGCCCTTGATTATGTTCTAAAATTAATCAAGGCACAGCAAGATGTTCTATATTAATTTTATATTTTGCTATCATGATTTTCTCTTTTAAAGAGAAACATAAGCTGAGGTTTGTGACAATTTAGCAGTTCACCTTAAATGGGAAAACTTAGATGGCAAGCATGTTATCTGTTATATGCAGAGGCAGGGTTTGAAATTTATTACATCTCATTTTAAGGCCAGAAAATTTTCCAAAATTAGTGGTGATTCAAACTGTAGTAAAAGCTGAAGTCCTTCCTAGATCATACATACTAATATGCCATCATACCATGCCACTTTAAATTCACTGATTCCAGTCTCCATCCCACGAGAATCTGAAGCAGCATTAACAGCTTCTGTGAAACATTCTCACATGAAAATAAAGCACCATGGTGGTTGGAAAGAGGAGAGGCACAGAAAATACCTTTTTTCTGTAGTAATCAGACTTAAAACTTTCCAAGTTTCTTGCTCTCTACAACATCAAAATTTATCCAGCTTTGTATTTGAGCAAGTAGTGATTCACTGCTGACTAGGACAGAGTCCAAAAGTGGCAATCTTTTCCTCTCAGGCAAAAGTTAGATGAACATGATCCTTTGGCAGCCTGCATATTAAGAGCTCCCCTATTCCCAGGTTCTCAATTGAGGACCTTCAGTGAGGTTAGCAAAATTACATTGAAATCTGATTTTGTACTGTTTGGGAACTGAATTTTAGTACCCCACTCTTCAGGCTGGTTTTGTGAACAAGACAGCCTGACAAATAGTACCAGCTGTCTGCAATACCCTTCAAGCAGTGTGATTCAGACAAGCAGGAGCTTCTTTTTCCATTAGTCTCACTTTCAGCTTTATTTTAGCAACAAAGTGATTCCCTCCTTTCCTTCCCACACAAATAATCTGTTCCTAAAGAAATCCAGCTTTTAGAGATTAATAGCATTTTGTAGTCTGTCTAACCCTTTAGAAACAACTGTCACATTGTCAAGGCCAGAGGGATCAGAGCTCAGGGCTGACTTTCCTTATCCCTGATTCTGCCTCTGACGTGCCTTAGGATCTTTATTAAGTTAATTAACCTCTGTGACTCAGAGTAAGCACTGGTGTAATGCACGTAGTAATGCTTAACACAGAGTCCCACAGATGTGAGGCATGATAAAAGGGTACAGGACTGTTATTGCTACTAATGATCATTAGTTTGAAATCATAGTCAGGCAAAACCAAGAATAACAAGACCATTACAATTAGTTGAAAGGTAGGGTTGTGATATTTAATCATCATTAAAAGGGAACATGATGAAAAATATATTACATATTTTCAATGAGTGTCAAGAAATAACTTTGTGGGATATCTGCAGTAAAGACCATGAGTAACAGCTCTGAAAAACAAGGTTCACTAAACCTTCTGGTCTTTCATCCAGCATAGAAGTTATTTCTCCTACTGTGTCACACACTGTGGCTACTAGAGTAAGTCTATTTTCATACATGTGATACGATTGGGCACTGAAAACTAACAAGCCACAAGTCTGTAAGCTTATCTCTGACTTTTTCATTGTTACTATTTTTTTACTGTGCTTAATAGTTATTATATGCAATTTCTGGAGAATCACAGATTTGGGTCAGAGCTTGCTCTTCCTCACTTTTGTCGTGTGTGCTGTACAAATAAATTACAAGATATTCACAGTCTCAAAGAGGTAACAAAAAGAAGCTGACACTGTCATACAGCACAGTTGTTTATAGCTATCTTTCGATTTTTTTTTAAACATTGCCTCTGGGATATAATTAGATAGAGAAAAAAAAACTCATCCATCAATGAAGATATTAGCAATCAGAACCGAATATTGGCAGTCTCAAAGAAGACATTCCTTTTCAGCTATCAAGAATTTTCCTTTATTGACTTGTCTCTTTCAGTCTATCAAAGAAAAGTTTTAATTTGCAGCTGAAATCCTGATCCTACAATGAATCATGTTTTCTCTTGAATGCAAAGGGCGTCTGTCTGGCAAAGTTGGCAGCCTGACCTCTGTAAATATTGTTCTATTGATAAAAAGAGGAATTGGATATAGAGACAATCCAAAATAAATATTTTGCTGGGATCTTGAATGTCTGACTACAATAGAGCGAAGGGATGTTGCTGCATTTTAAATCATTCTGACATAAGTTGAAGTGAGCATTCGTTTTAGTTGAAAAACTGTCAAAGGCAATCTGCACCTTTCCTTTCGGAAATGAAGATGGACACCTATTTAGGGACTGCTCTTTTCACTTTATTTTCATAAGGATTTGCCGTTGGTTTGGTTGGGAACAAGTCCAGGCTTCTTGATTTCTAGGAGAATTAGGAAAGTATTTCAATAAAATATTCAGAAATACCAGCATGATGTGCTCCTGTCTTTTGGATGGACATGGATGGAAAAAGAGCCCTTTGTGCTGTCCCTATCAGAAGCCTTCACAGGCTCAGGGAGGCTTCCTCAGCATGCCCTTGGGACAGGTGTGCAAGTGGAAAATCAGCTGTGCATGGTAGGCAGCAGACAGGCAGCCCCAAGGATCAGAGGAAGGGAAACCTTTATACCCCCACTTCATACTGAGGAAGTACAGAGGCATAATTTCTCCCAAAAACGTAATTGCTGCAGTGGATCTCCTGGCATGGCTCACCTCCCCACTCTTTCCTGACAAGGCTGTATCCCAAAAGAAGAAAGACGTGCTGCTCTATGCTGCCATACCTCCTCCTTTCTGTCCCCTTTGCTCTGACAAAAACTGCTACATAAAGCAAAAAGGGCGTGCAGAAGGAGGAGGTGTATGTGAAGGATTACAACGAGAAATCCTCAGAATAGCTGATGAGAGGTGTCTCAGCACCATCAAGTCACAACAAAAATGGTCTGACACAGAGGCATGAGCGAGCTTGTGCTGAAGTCAACAGAACTGTACCTCTGCTTAACCAGTGACAGCCTCCTGCTGCTCCTTCCCAAAAGGAGAAACAAAGGAATTTTTCCCATCAGAGACTTTTTCTTCTTATCAATAAATGACACTGTCTCACTGCTGCAATAGATAGTCTGTAAATAACAGACGACATATTTTTACTGGCTCATCTGCTTAAGCAAAGAGAACTCCTGTCATCAGTGCTGAGCTGTAAACCAAAATTTGAAGGTAAGATACTATCTACTTCTTTCTCCTGTAACTCTCAGTGCTGCTGGGACTGCTGTGCAAGGGAATGTATGTCTAGTGCATGTGACAGATACCCTAACACTTGCTGTTTATCTGGTTCTCCCTTCCTATGAATCATTCTCCTTTCTGTACTGTATACCTCCTGAAAAGGGCCTCCTGTTTCAAATTTTTTAAAATTCATGGTTACAATAAAATCATAATAAAACAATACTTTTGCAGTAAAAATAATTACATTATTTACCTGGAATTTGATTCCTCTTTTCTGGAACCTCGAGCTGAACTTCTTTTTTTCCTTATTTTCTAGATCATGGAGAAGATTTGCATCTGTCTTTCTTTGTTGTGGGTATATTTCAGAAATGTCACCCTCTCAACATTTTGAAAAAGTTTTCTACTTTTTTTTTAAAGAGGGTGACACTACTTGCATCCTCAGTACCATTTGTAGGAATCAACCAAAGGCCACCAACTGAATCCTAAACATGTGCATCAGTCACTCAAAAGAAGAGTGAGAGACAGGGAGGGCATTCTCCTGTGTTAACACAAATGTTCAAAGAAAATCCGTGTTGTAGCTCCATGGCAAGAGTTCTATTGTCGTTACATTGCAAGGGTTCTAGATTGCTAGAATTCTGTACCTCCTTGATGTTTCTTGTAGGCAGCTCCTCTAGGCACTGACTCATCCTTGTCCTCACAGCAGCCAACTGACTCCAGCTCCCCTCAACCAACCAATCCACTCTTTTATAACACTCTTCTTATTGGCTACAGCTGCGGCCTGGTAAAGTCAGGCCTGTTCCCAATCTCTAATAATTGGCTCAGCTGCAACTCTTTAGGGGGTAAGATTACTTTCCATACTACTTTTATTTTCTTATATTGTATCCCCCTACAAACCTGTCCATGCCCAGAACAAAAGACAGAGAACACTATCCACACACAGAATCCACCGCCGCCAGGCAATTCCCACCGTTCTGAGGGCACAGGCACTGCCACCAGAGCACACTGAAATGCCTGCTGAGGTCATGCAAGCAGAGCAGGGCCCAGGGTGGGTGCTGAGGCTGAGCCAAGGCCTCAGCTCTGCACAGCGGTGACAGTGCCCCACACTTCAGCAGTGCTGCGGCACAGCTTTGTGCCTGTGACCTCGGACACTGCCTGCTCCGCCTGGGCCTTAAGGTGGCTTCCTGGCCCTGCTCCTTGCACAAACAGGCAGTGAACCTGAGGAGAAATAAAGAACGGTTTGTAAAAAGAAGTAGGCATAAAAACAGTATAAAGAAAATAAATAATAGTTGTGAAAATCTCACACAGTCAAAACCAAGGGCACCAAATTTATCAGGCAACTTAAGAGAAACACAAATCTGCCTGTTAGGTTGCCGTCTCCTAGACTGGAGGTCTTCAAAGCTGCCAGAGGAAGGCTGTGTGCCTAATCAAAACACATCTCCTTCTCCTGCCTCAGTGATTTGATACCCTTGCTTTTGGCAGCAAAGCATTCTCCTAAGTACCACTGGGCTGCAAGAAAGTCTTTCTGGTATATCTATCAGAAGGCTGATTTCTGAGCTCAAGCTGAAGCTACTGGGGAATTTTGCTTAAAGTCAGACTCTAAATGAATCTCTGCATAACTATTATTGCCTTGTTCACACTCCTCTCTTTCTGCTTTTTGCTCTAATTCTCACAGCTGGAATTGATAAACTGGGGGCTGAAAATGAGGAGAAACTTTTTTTGGTTTAGGTCTACAATATGAATGCAATTGTTTTATCTCTGGGACTGCAGTGGTTTTTCACTAGCAAAACCTTGTGCACCAGTACAAAGTTACATTCTGGGACAAAGTTTTAAGAGTTTGCTTCCTATTACATCCAAAAGCCACAGCAGACTCAACATTAGTGCATCAGGAATGCACAGAAGGATCCATAATAAATGCTATCTTAGAAGCACAGAACAAACCAAACTGAATACAGGCATCTAATGCCACTTGCACACCCTGCCATGTCCCACTTGGTTCCTTGTCTGTCTCTCACACCAGAGAGTGCAGGTTCCCAGGTGCCTGCAGCCAAACCTGGCAGTCCTTTGCAAATGTCCTTAGTGTATTTTGCCTCTTAGTACATGTAACCAATCCACTGATGACTGCACATCTAATTTACTTTGAACCTCTTAACTACATCTTGGGATAAAGAGATCAATTTCTTGTCCTATGTTTTTTGAGAAGAGCTTTTGCAGAGCTTGAGGTTTGCTCCCACAGCCATCATGAACACCCCTGTATTCTCTGGAAAAGCTTTCTTAAGTTTCAATGAGCTTTGAACAGAGCTTATGAACTTACTATTAAAACAACAGCTAGAGGCCTCTGCTGAGACTGAGAAATACTGAATAAGAGTCAAGAACTCTCCAAAAGGTTCTGAAATGAACATCAAATAGATGTGATAGACAACAGGCAAATCAACTTCCCATTTATAAGTATAAATTTATAAATTTTTATAAATTATACTTATTTTATAGATTTGGTTTCTACTCTAAACACCTAAAAACATATGGTGGAATCCAAAAAAGGAGATTACTCTTCCCAGGTCCCAGGTCAGCACTTTATCTACAAAGACATTCTCTTCACCTATTAGCTGTGAGGTAGGTAACAGAGACTAGGTTAAAGACCATTACTGAGAATTCAGGAGTTAGAAAATGAATGATAACCAGGAACTCTGAAACAGCAAGGCAGTGTACATGTCCTAGGATGCCATCTTTCATCCCATGCTCATGTTGTTTTTTCCTTTCCATGGGTTCTTTCTTAGTGCAGAACCCTGACTGTTCTCAATGAATGAGTAACAACACAATGTTATTTTCCTTCCCTTGTTCAGTGCAAGGCTGTCCAGGTTTCATCTGGGATAGAGTTAATTTTCTTTCTAGCAGCTGATACAGTGCTGTGTTTTTTGGATTCATTATGAGAATAATGTTGATAACACAGTGATGTTTTAGTTATTATGAAGCACTGCTTACCCTGAATTAAGGAGTTTCCAGTTTCCCATGCCCTGACAGGGAGGAACTGCACAAGAAACTGGGAGAGGGCATGGCCAGGACAGCTGATCTGATCTGGAAAAGGGGGTATGGCCATGCCATAGAACATCATGCCAAGTACATAAACTGGGGGGATCTATCTAGGAAGCACTGCTCACTGCTTTGGGAGAGGCTGAGCGTTGTTCATTGAGTGGTGAGTAACTGGATTGCACATCATGTGTTTCTCTTGGGTTTATTTCTCTCTCTCTTTATGTTCTCTTCCTTTTCAATATTATTATCGTCATTATTATATTTTATTCAATTATTAAACTCTTTTTATCTAATCCCACAGGCTTTATTTCTCCAATCCTCCTGATTCCACTGAGGGTGTGTGAGGGTGAGCAAACTCTCTGGAGTTAAAACACAGCAACAGGCCAAGCTGTCTTTCTTCTCCATGAAGCTGTGTTGTGAAAGTAGGGTTATTCACATCCTCAGGAGCTCTTTACAGTGCCTTTCATTGCAGCATGTGTGTGCTTCATTGTAATTTGTAACCTGGTTTCACAAGGCCCTCTGAGACATGGACTTAGTGTTTTTCCTATGTTCCAGGTTAGTAAGTGCAGTGCAGAGTGACTAATGTCAAGCTGAACAGCATCTGCCTGCTTAGGGCTGCAAGGTCCTTGGATGTGCTCTGGACACTCTGGCAGGGAGAAGTCACATCTCTGAAAGATTTCACTGGTGAATCACAACCACTTTCTACAGAGATGTTTTAAACTTCTCCAGAGACATGTGGTATTTCAAAGGGCTGTCTCTTGACCAAAATTGAATTTTTGCAGTGACAGTAAAAGATAAGCTTATACTATAAGGTTTATCCTTTTGTGAAACTTTGTATCATAGCACTAAATCTTAAAAGAAACTACATTTAAAGTAAAAGGTGTTAAATTCTGAGACAGGTAGAAGTATATTCTTTATCCCCAAAACACTGGCACTACAGTTCTAGCTTTCCCAAATATTCAGAAATATGCTCTGGAAAAATAAAATAAGTTAGATGGAAGTTAGATGGGAAATTGCATCCAAAAGTTTGGAAGAGTTGTGAGAAGCTAAAAGTGGGGTATTGCAACAGGAAATGCGCAACCTCAGGAATATGCTACTGGCCTCAATGCAAACTCAGCACTCAAAAAAGAGATGAAAAAGAGTGTACTGCAATGCTGAAAAGAAAGGAAATCACAATAAGAACATATAAGAAGATAATGCCTGTCAAAAAATAAAGACTGTTTGACAGTAATCCCATAGAATATTGTGTGTATTTCTCTGGTCATTCTTATCCAGACTTGTGGCACCATGAAAAAATCCTTTTCTTGTTTTCCACTGCCAGCTCATACAGAAAAAGAGCTTGCTGGTTATATAAAATGGAGGTTATCAGCAATATTGCTAATTAATGGTGTAGTTGCCAAATAAGAAGTTAAACTCTGACAAACATGACCTAATGTTACACAAATATGCTTCATAAATCACAGTTAAAAAATTACACAACAGGCAGCATTTTTTTTTGGACAAGTAATAGAACCTATTGGCAGTTAGTATAATTAAAGGCTAGTAAGCAGATGAAAATGTTTGGGGGTTTGTAGACTTGTGTACATAAAAAAAAAGATAGAAGTGTTTTTAAAATTCCACAGCTTTAACTGGTTGTTGCTTCAAATGGGAAGACTTCAGTGGGAGCCCAAGGATCTACAGGCAAACCCAGGTTCAGCATGGGGAGGTCTCAGATCTCTGGGCACAATGAGGCTGTTTTGGATGTCCTGTGATGGACACAGCTGTTGCTGGCACTGATGTTGCTCCCAGCAGCCAGTGCCAGTGCACTGTGGTACTGCCACCCCCCGGGTATCTGCCTGCTCTTGTGACATATGGGCTATTGTCTTTGTCCCATTGTATCCCGTAAAATTTGAAGCTCTTGTGAAATACTGGAAATGTGGAGAGCCCTGAAGGGCTGTTCAGGAGATGGGTTTGCTTGGCATCTTCCCTTTGAATGGAGCAGAAGGAAGTAGAGTCCACTTGTTTAATATATTAAACAGGATGTTTTGAATGATGGCTTGTAACAGGTGGGAGCTGAAGAGTGCAATGAGGAATAGAGAACTTCAACAGCAACCTCAACTGAGACATTGAGCAGATTTAGTTCTTAGGTTTAGATGCAAAGATTAAAGAAAAGGGGAAAAATCTTGCATGGGAGAATTCCCTTTACTCATTTAATGAAGTTAAATCAAAATTTTTACAATTCTGTTTCAAAACAATGAAGTCTAATGATGACGATGAACCAAACATATACTCACTCTGAATGCTGTCTCCCTACATCCAAGAGAATGGATTGACTACATTTTTATTGCTATCAGAAAAACATTTCTCATCTATTTTAGTACAGATTTAGTAAATCATTTCACAGTAATATTTATTTAAGCAGAAAAACATTTGTCAGTGACATTGAGAAGTTAAGTTCCTTTTGTGCTTGGCAATTTATCATTAGACCCACTGGATTGACATACCATCCCAGGAGGGTAAGGAATGTTGTGAAAAACTGTTACTTATTAAAAGGAAAATCAAAATATGAATATTAAATAGACTGCACTGTGATGGAGGTTTTGTTTTAGTACTGGTGAAAGAGAAAAGCACTATAAAAGCAAAACATGCTACATGAAAAGAACATGGATGGAAGCAGCGTCAGTGACAGCTGGCTCCGAAACTTTTGTGAACCTGCTGATTTCAGTGGCCTTTGGATGAGGTCCAGACTAAAGCCACATTTTTATATGGCAGGCAAATTTGATAAAAGCACAGTCAGAAGCAGAAACAAAGAAGTATTGAGGAGCTTTGCAGAGTAGACAATGAAGCAGAAATAAACAGAATCATACAGTCCAAAGGACTAGAATTTGCATTCACTGACATTGAAGCCACTTGACTGATTTCCATTCAAGTGGAATTTGAGCTGGAAAAAACCCCAGAAATTGGAATGTTAAAAAATCTTCAATATCTGGGTTATACATCTAGGATAAGCCCTGCCAGGAACAGTGCACGTACTACGCCTGGCATTTGGCCCCTGCTTTGTATTTCAGTTGGATTTCACTAATCAGAAATCCCCAGGAATTTATAACTTCTTCCTCCTTTCATGGGACCACCTGGCCAGCTCCCCATTATACCACCAGCACAACTAAAGCCCCATGAAACACAAACATACAAACACTTTATCTCCTCATGAACATGAGTAAGAGCTGCTGCTTCCACTGATGTGGGACTGGGTCTCCAGTGAAAGGTTTCCCTCGTTCCAGATGGAATTATGAAAGGCCCCTGCTGAGATTACAATACACCAGAAAGAAGCACACAGACATTTAGTGTGAGTTTATAAACACAACTGCAAAGCTGCCATGCCAAACCCCTTCATACCCTGTAGGTACTAGAGCTCTTCAGGTGCCTTGGGTTTTTAGCTTTTCCCAAGATTGTTTGAAAAAATGCAATTATTCAAGTGAACGATTTCAGCAACACAAGATATACTGAATCCTTCTTTTTTGTTCCAGTAAGGATGAGATTAGTCTGACCTTGTCTTCAGCTTCAGTAGAAAAAGAGACTCTGTCTGGGTCTTAGGGCAGCCAACAAATGGGAGTGGGGGCACTCTTTAAGAAGCCCAGCCCTACGACTGCAAGTTTGTAGGAGAAATTTGGATGAGCCTTTTATTTTCTCATCACTCTAAAGTAGTACCAAGAAAGGGAGGAAGAATAATAATGCATGATGCCTCCCTGGAACAGAGTGTTAATGGCTGCAAAGGCCAACCAGGTTGTGCTAGTGGCAGCATAAATGCCTGATTTAAGATACATTTCAATGCACAGAAATTCTTTTATCTATGTATTAGGTATTTTCTTGCTGATTGATTGATTCCTGAGCAGAAACAGCTTATGTGCTAGATACAGTTTTTCTCACTCCAGAAGCCTTCCCTCTTCATTCTAATGGAGAGACTGACTGTCATGCAAGGACAGCAGAGGCCTAGGTAGGAAAATGTGACAGCTCTTCTAATGCTGTGTTGTACTGGCCCATGGAAGTTTTGTTCACTTTTTGTTCCACAACTGATTGTTATATTTTTTCCAGAACATATCTGCAGACAAATTACTTTACTCTTAGCAGATGCCCAATGGGGTTTGTCCTTCAGGATCCCAAACAGCTCTGCTGTCATGGTGCTTTGGCCAGCACACTTTTCCCCCTGGTAATCAAAGGTGTGTGTGTAATTGCATCACCTTCTTGTGTGCTCTACTGGCTATCTCAAAGTCCCTTGTGGGGAGTCTGATCTTCCCCATGCACCATAGGAGTAACACAGGCACTGCAGGATTTTGGATTCTGCAGCAGAGGCCCTAATTTTAAGGCAATTTTACCTCTTTGAGGATCTGGCCACTTATAAATGGTGAAAAGCAAATATGCTCTATTTGCACATGATTGACAAAGAAAGAGTTTTGTAATAATAATTCATGGCTTCTCAAGAACGTTTTGTGTTATGGAGTCAAAATTTCTTGGAACAAAGTTGTGCTCATCAATTTACTGCCTGTGAGGAACTTTTTCTGAAAAAGAATGTGAAAAATTACTGTGTCTTTAGAAACAAACATGAATGGCTAGCATAGATCATTATTATTACGCAAAAATGAAATTTTTTCTACAATCTTTATTCCTCAGGCATCTGAAATGATGTCTCTAAAAACAGTACATCATTTGTGATTCACAAGAAAGATGCTTTCATAAGCTTGGAGCAGAACAATGACAATGGGAACACAGTAAAATATTATCAAGTTAGAATGGCCAAACTGCCATAATTTTCTTTGCATTACACCTTAAGATGTTTTAACTGAGGGGCAAACCACATTTTGTGGTTTTTGTTTTTTGTGTGACATTAAACTAGCCTAATCCAGGCTTGAATAGGCACCCAGACACAACTGCAAACTGAAACACAGCATGTGTGAAAAAAACTTTACACATGAAGTACCCGTGACAGAAATTATATTTATAAATACAACATATCTACACAAACATCTAGAGACTAATTGCATTCATAATTAACAAATGTTACTCAAAGCATTGTTTATATTATAAAACCTGTAACTGGGAAGAAAACATGTTGGGCCTTATCCACACCTATTGTAGCCCAGGAATACTCTGGGTTAGGTTTTGTATGAAGTTGCAGGCACTTTGAGATAAGCAGGCCCAAAAAACCAAAAAATATCTGAATTTCATTGCCATAGAATAAAAAAAAAAAAAAAAAAAAAAAAAAAAAAAAAAAAAAGGCAAAAAAGGTATTCTGGATCAAAAGATTGCTTTGCCCAGTTACTGATATGTAGTTTCATCTTTCTTGTTTAGGTATCTGTGCTTTCAGCCAGTGGTACACTCAACACCTGTCCACAAATGTTGTTCCTGTTCTTCCCAATAACTGTCTTGGGAAGCCTTATATCTGGTTCTGCCATGAAATAGATGAAAATAAATACCCCAGGATGCCAGAAGAAGTGTTGCACCTTTGTCAGTCTGGTCCACATATTGAAATATGTATAGAAGATGGAAATCTTAGTGGTTTTGTCCCATTTGATATATCATGTTTTGAGGGGGCTTAGATGCAGACACATTAAAACGTGTAATGCTAGCACTACATGTTGGTTTTGACAATTTCTGTTAGTCCTGAATTAAACCTAGCCTGGCGTCTGTGACATAGGTCTGACTGTCTCATTTCTTGAGAACACAGTTTGCTTTACTTTGAAAGAAAAATGAGGCTTTGAAAGCCTTGGGGACAAAGATTTGCTCAGTAGATTAAAATTACTGATGTTAATATTTGTATTTGTTTGCCAAAGATAAAATTTGAATGTCCTATTTTGTTATTTCAGACTCTTGCATGCACAGTATTTTATTTAAAATTTTTTTTTAATAGAGGAAGAAAGGACATATTTACAGCAGCAAAATTATTTAGAATGAGGGTTTAAAATTTTATAAGATCATTAAATTAGAAATCATTTGACCAAGGATATAATTTTCCAAATAGTTAAATAAATGCTGAGTAAGCAATTCCATTTCCTTCTGTTGCGTTTAAGAGTTGCCCAAAGTCATGTCACACGCTTAGATGAGACCTTTTCTCCCCACTACAAGGTTGTGCAATGGTTTCCACACCCATACTGGGGACTGAGAGGGATGACAGACTGCTTTATCTTCAGGAAAAGAAAAACTGGTTGACAGAGTATTCAAAGGGAGAGGGAGAGGAAGAGGGAAAGAGAGAAATTTGTTTGGAACCCACCAATGTTATTATGAAATATCAAGTTCTAATCCACATGACTCATAGCAGCTACTCTCCCCAGGCTGGCCAGAAGACAAAGCACACTATAATTATGTGGGTAAGACTGGAATGCTCTGAAAGCCTATGTAAGGAGCCTGTTGGACTCCACTGAAACCCACCAAGGGCAGAGACCTCCTAACCAAAGACCATACCTAGAGATTACAAGTGGCAGGGCCCTAGTCCAGTTGAAACATAGTGCTACTTGCCAATTGTTTCTCCCTAAAATGATTGCTCTGCTGAATGCCTGATGGAGGCATTCAGTGACATCAGTGAGTGGTCACCCATGACAATTTTATTCCATCAGCCATTTCCTATCACTTCAACTGCAAGGAACAACGTTTTCTTTCCTTGCATAAAACTCTATTTGAAATGAATAGGCCAGGGGAAGCTTTTCTAAAACTAGAACTCACACTCCTTGAGTAAACAAGAAAATTCCTCGAAGGATTTATTCATAGCAAGATTAATGTTATGGCATGGATTCTTCAGCAAAATAATTTCTTATTGTATGTGAAAGAATTAGGGCAAATGAGGACAAAAGGAGAGCACAAACTGCTAGTTTTACTGGCCGGAAAAGATCAGCCTTCCTGATTAGTTTGTCTCTTCTTTTGCTCCCCATTCCATGTTAGAATGAAAATATCACCCTATAATGTGTTTGTAAAAATGTCTTCTCCATAAACAAAAAATTGTTTTTGAATAGCCAGTTCTCAGTGCATTGCAAGGCCACCTAGACAGTTTTAAAAAGGCAAGGTAAAAAAAGAAGAAAACAAGCAACAAAAAACCAAGAGCAAACATTTTCAATGTCAAAAAAACCCCACAACCTACTAGCTTAAATACAGTCTAGAAACACAGATCCAGGAAATCATGCCTACAAATTTCTGCTTTCCTTTACTCATTCAAATTTTTCCCATTCCTCTTCCATTTTCTCAAGGATTTTCGTATTTGCTTCTTTTCTTCTAATTGTTTTGCCTTTCCCTGTACCAGTTCCTGACCATCCTTGTTCCAGTCTTCAACATGCCCAGTTCTTCTTTCCAGTTCTCTATCCCTCCCCTTTTTCATCTGTAGCTGCTATATTTTGTGTCATTTTTTCTATTCCTCCTTTGCTGGTGAGGAGCCATGAGCTAATGTCTTCTCCCTGCCACAGAAGGGAGACAGGAACACATACAAAAACAAACTCCTGTGGGAAACAAGGAAAAGTAGAGCTCCCACCCAGCTGTTGCCTTGTGCGGCTTCCATTCAAAGGCTTGCAGTTTACAAAATCTTAATTCCTCCCTCGTCCCTGTAGGTGAGGAATAAGGGAATAAGAGATCCCTCATGGAGGTCCCAGACCATAAGGACAGCAAGAGAAGGAAACACTCCCTTCTAGCACAAGAACAGATGTAGTTTGCCCTGAACCTTTAGAAATATTGCACAGTCACATCCACTGGAGAAAACAATTCATCAGTTTTCTGTCTATATTCAAATCATTCCATTTACTTTAGTTCCTCAGATTAGATCATCACCTGGCACAGGCAGCCTCCAGGAGCTCACCCTGCTCTTGCAAGTCCCAGGTTTCCAATGAAGAGCTCAGGAAAGTTACAATATCCATCTTGATTTTAGCATCTTTCTTTTTAAACCGTTGCAATGATGTGAAAAAGAGCTCTTAGAGAGCTTGGATGTTTCTAATAAATCGTTCAAATGCCAGGCCTGCCATATCTGCTGCCTTTCCCACTAGCCTACAGCTGTTTGCTCTCCTTTGTGAGATCTACCTGGTGTCCTAATCTACCTGTGATTTATTTTTGGCACTGGATAAGAATGGTATATTAAGTTTGTGAGATTATTAAGGAATAGTGCTAATAAAAAACTGAGCTCTTGTTTCTCTGAAATCACTGAGAATGTATTACTCAAATACACTTTACACAGAGTCATGATTACTAAGAAATTCTGGGTAATATTTTTTCCTTTGTTTTTAGTTTCGGGGGTAATGCTTGTATTTTTGATTCATGCTTCTTAACTGAGGTTTCAAACTTTTATAGTCACTCTCATCTTACCAGGATGTTGTTTGAGGCTGAAGAACAAACCTTGCCTTTAAAACAATTCATCTTTTGTCTGGCTTTTTTTTTGTAACCAACATTGCAATGGCACTACTTGATGGTTGGGGTTTTTTTTTGTTTCCTGAACTCATCAGTACAGACCGAGCTGTTGAAAATAGCTCGATGCTGCTCCTTTGCCTCCTGACATTAATCATAGTTAATTAAGTGAGAATAAAGTTTGGGTTAATGCAAACAGGCATTAATTCCTGTCATCTCCCTGTTCTCGGGAGTATACAAATTGGACAAGCAGAGAAAAGCAACATTGAAAATATATCCTGGAAAAAACATTCAATTAACATCAGGATTAGAGGTCTTGTCAGAGATCTGTTAAAATGTGTTCCCCATATTTTCCCAATAACTTCATGAAGACAAATCCCAGTGTCTGCTCAGTGAGACAAAGGATTGAGATCTACTTTACTAGCACTAGGATAAAACCTTTTTTATCCTTGCAGCTGAATGTATGCCAGGCAGTGTCAGACAGCAAATGTGCCAGGCTCATTTTTCTAGAGAACCTTATTTCAGAAACACTGACATTCTTCCTCATGTTGCTTAAATGTAGAAAACCAAGCCAAATTAGGGATGAAGAATAAGTGATATTTCTTGGGTAGAAAAAAACTAGATTTAGAAAGCAAGATTTAAGTAAATAGGTCTCTTTTTTTTTAGTTTTTATTTGGGAAAGAATAATAATTTAACAATCAACTTGAAAAATCTGGAAAAGTGTCACTAGGTGAAACACTGTTGTTCCAACCTGTGTTGGCAGTAGCCCTGAAATGCTTCTTTCAGCTCAGTGAGACAGCAGTTAGATATGTTTATGTATCACTCACAGCTCAGTGCGTATTCTTAGAGATTTAGCATCTCTTTCTCAAAGGGTATGAAATACATGAGGTCTGTTACTACATTTGGCTAAAGCATTCACATCTCTGTTTCTAGATACAAGACGCACACAATCAGCTCTGTCTCTAAATATGCTCTCCATGGCTTCTTCTTCCTGTTCTTCATGGCCTTAGTTAAACTCAGCCCTTTGCCACCACCAAAGCAATGCTCTGCTGCTCTTCCTCACCTGCTAACCAGCCCTGCAACACCAGTGCCACTGGCACTACCCTGAAACTTGCTGCTGCTACATCCCTATCACAGTCTCCCATTGATCCCCATCCCACAGAGCTTTCTCACTCACAGCACCCCTGCAGCACTTCTGCCTGCTGGAAGAGTTTTATGTCTTACAGGACTGGCTCCTTCCAAAAGGAGAGGGCAGGAGAAGTTGGGGTAGGAGTTGCCTTCTTTTACTCTAAAAAAAAGTGAGAAGTTCATTTGCAGCAAAACGACATACTCAATACTTGAACTGTCCCATCAGCTCCCATGGCTCTCCAACAGACTCCTGCAGAGCGCTCCTGTCTGTCTTTGGCCACTTGTGTTCAGAAACTGGAACTGCTCTGGGCTGCACATTCACACCCTCAGTCCCCAAGAGAGGACAGAGGACAGGGCACTGGCAGGGGGGCTGTGAGCACCCACCCACCCCAGGGTGCACTCCTGGGGCTCCCTGGGGCAAGCCAGCCCTTCCACAAAGCAATATGTGACTCCCTGCACTGCACTGCCGAGTGGCTGTCCTGGAGTCCCCCCTGGGTTGTGTTTTCACTCTGGATAACACCAGACAAGCAGAAGCTGAGTGCCAGTGAGTGTCTGTTTTGTAGCTTTATGGATGACTTGTGTTGGACAAAAAGTGTCTTCAAAATAAAGTTATGGAAGGACATTTGCAACAAAGAAGATGTGCCCACAGCATTATAAGTTTCTCATAGCAAAAAATTTTAATAAATATTTTAATTTGGGCATTCTTTTGCATACTGTGCTGCACGCATAAGTGTTGGCAGGTATAAAAGCAGGCCTCTGTTGCAGTCACAGGAAGAGGAGCTGAATTATTTACAAGGGGAAACTTTTTCAGTCTGGGAATCGTAGTCAAATGAAGAAAATTAAAAATCTTGACTGCTGCACAGTCCAAAGGCTATAAACATAAGATCTGCCATCCCAATTTTTTATGTGGCTAAAGGACATCTATATTCAGCACAAAAAATAATTCATATACAAGTGGATGAAGGGGGACTTGCTTTTCCCTGTTTTGACTCTTTATGCATTAATGTGTGGTAAATACATGATTCAGCACAGAAACTAAACATAGCCTTTGAATTGTGTCATGAGCTTATTTTTCAGGATTCTGCTCCAGTACACTTCTGTTATCTCCATTTTTGAGTTCACAGCATCAAAAACCTGTTGGGTGCAACAACTCAGCTGTTTTTCTCCTCTTATTGCTGCAGACAGCACATACAACTCATAGCAATGGGGTAAAAGGGTAAAAGGAATGTGGAAGCCAGATAAAAAGCATGCTTTTTTTGTAGGTACATATATTCATCTATTGCATGGTATAGATACATAAATAGCTATGCCCTTCATCCATGTCAACTCATAAAATTCTTGTTTTAAAGATGCATTAGTGTACTGTAATAAAGAAATAGCAATGTATTCTTGTGTTCATATTACAGTGACACTATGGAAAAACACATCATTTCTGTCAAAACAGTTGTGATAAGGACAAGTCTCTTCTACTTCTGTTTATTGGTGTTCATTCCTCTAGGAAAAGCTTTTATTAGAAACATTGCCTTGGCCCTCACATGCCATCCCAGAATGGGGACCTGAACTCTCCTGTACATTTGATAAAGAAAGAGGTGCAGTTGCCTCAGCTTTCAGAACTGGATTGCACACATTTAGATTCATGTGCTACAGCTTTTCTTTCTCATGGTAAGCAACTAGCAGAAAATAAATTTGTTTTCCCATTTCTAATACTGTGCAGCAGCTCTGCAGTTTTGCTAATGTTTCCTCTAGCAGAGCAACTGATTTCTTGAAGAAATCAAAAGCATCTGTCTCTTCACTGAACCACTGAGTGGGGAGAAAACCACTGCAGTACAAGAAAACCCAGCTCATTTTGGTTTCTTTTTTTACCTTCTAGACACTAAACCTGAGACAGCCATCATCACAACACTGGCTCTACTCCTTGAAAAACTTGATTAAGAGATGGACAAATTATGCTAAGGAGATCCTCCAAGAATTATTTCCATAAAGGCAACACCATCTAACCTGGTAAAAGCTATTTTTTATCTGCTAAAAGTCAAAGGAGGAATTTAAGAAACACAGAATTAAAATTTGCATAATTTTCTTCCTTGTGTTCTCTCATATCCACTTTCAGACAAGACCATTAGTGCTTATGAGGAAGCTTTGCTTTAAAAATATTACCAAAAATCAATTATGAGTG
Organism: Melospiza melodia melodia; assembly: GCF_035770615.1. NCBI lineage: Eukaryota > Metazoa > Chordata > Aves > Passeriformes > Passerellidae > Melospiza > Melospiza melodia. Next base: position 75,775,837 of record NC_086197.1, read on the forward strand.
CTAGCTTTAAATAAAGAGGTGACACTGGGGAGCAATCTGGATTGCTTGATAAGCTGTGTTCCTTTGAAGCACACACACTTGCATATGTTTAACATAATGCCATTAACCTTGACATAAGAATGTAGGTCGTGGTTACAGAAGGGTGATTGTATTTTGGAAATCAATAACTACATTAAGGACTTAAGGGTCATCAGTAGGAGGGAGCTAATCATACTTTCCTAAATGCAAGGCTCATCCTGATTTCACCCTGCATTTGTGCAGAATTGAAATTAACTCTTTCTGTTACTAAGGTCTAGCTGAATAAGTAGAAACTCCAACTGGAAGACAGGAATGAATGAGAATGTTTTTAAATAGCATATTGTCTTAAAAATTAATAACTCAATGGTCAGCTGCCTTTGCCTGGCCTCCCAGAATCATGCAGTCATGTCAAAATTGCAACTTGCATTAAAAGGTGAACAACCCTCCACCACATATTGCTGCTCAGTTCTGATTGCTAGGGAAAAGATCTGAAAGCATAAACCTTGTTTTAAGTAAGTATCATCATGCTTGGACCTGCCATGCTTGCTATACACCAAACAGAAATAAAAAAAATTCATTTTAGAAAATACAGCAACAAGGAGTAGCTAAAATTGAGACAGTTTCTAATATGAAGATACAATTTTGTTACCAATGGAGTTTCTGTCTTCAGTTTGCACTTGAGAAATTAAGACTACTGCAGCAAACAGGCTGGATTGACTTGGTTTCTGTATGTCTGTAGATGGTGAGTAACTTGGGATAGTCCCACCTAGCTCTAATGTTTTGGAGCTGTCCATCTTTGGTTTCTTGGCTCCAGCCAGTAGGATAACAGAAGTTCACCCTCTGTGTCAGCTGGTAATTAATCAGTTTTGCCAGCTGTCAGATACAGTTTTGTCAGCTGTATGTCAGCTGTGTCTCTCCTCAATCTTGTAACCTGGAAGGTTTTTTGTGCATCAAACCACTAGAGCCAGCTGGTGTTTCTAAATCACAGAGATCAAGGCCCGCATTGTGGTGCCATTAAAAAAAGGCACACTTGGGGCCAGAACTCCTGAGCTATTTCTTTCTGCTGAAATAGGTACTCAAATACTCACAACACTTAGTCCTGGCATGGAGTGGGACCTGGTTACAGCAGTTTTATTCCCTCTAAGGAAAAATCTGGGTGACTCTGCCAGCCTTGCTTTCTTTCAAGTCACAGCCTTGCAGTCAGTGATGTGTGCTGGCTCTTCCTGGACACCACAGTTCCTCTCTGCAAAGTGTCCCCTGGGGTCACCATGCCACCTTCACAGCTCTCTCCTCAAGCAAGACTTGAGCTATAACCCTGTGATTCAAAAAAAAAAAAAAAAAGAAATTCAGGGGCCCCAGCATCAGGCGCACACTTTCCCAAAAGGAAGACTCTTCCTGCACTTTGTATCTCCTCCTGGTCCTCCTGGAGGTTGTCTAGGTGGGTAACTGGAGCCTGCTGCTTCCTTGTGCCTCCAAAACTACTTGACTTTTCCTTTGGCTTCTTTACCAGAGAGAGGCATTTGCAAGGCTTACAGAGCTCCTGGCAGCCCTCAGCTTTGACCAAAAGGCCTTTTTTCCCCAGCAGTCCTTACCAGTACTCTTCTGTCTAACTCTCTGTTTCTGTGCCAGGATAGCTTGCAGGAATGGGGCTTATATGGGGATATAATCGCTTGGGAAAGGAATGTAATTAAAAGCAACATATAAAGCAGTTAAAAAAATCTTCTGAGGACGCTCAGCTGGCACAGTGAGAATCTTGCTGAGAATATTTAATTTGTTTGCATTATTAAGTGCAGACAGGTTGGTTTTAATTCAAAACAAACATGGCAATTGAATAAAAAAACCTATGTCAGTACAACATTGTAGCTAGAGAATTAAAAAAATGAAAATATAGGAAACACAAATATTCAGGCTTTCAAAAAATGGAAAAGACTTACTGGATTAACCAGATAATTAAAAAAAAAAAAAAAAACAAAAAAAAAAAAAAGAAAACCGTTCTAAAGTTTTATATCAGCTATGCTATAAGGAACCAGATGAAACACTGATGCAGCTGCCTTGATCATTAATATTTTTTTATTCCTGTTTTTCCAGTTACATGTGCAGCAGAACACATAGCATCTGATGATATCTAGTGCATTTCATCAGAAACATTTGACAGATGAATTTACATTTATTACATTTTCTTTCTTTAAACAGTAAGACACGTCCTGTCTTACTAGTTAATTTTCGAAGTCTTAGCACATTGACATACTAATTTAGGCTTTCAGTTTCTTTTCAGAGAATATATATCTATATATATATAAATTGTTTTCAAGTTTGATGGAAATGTTTGATAGATATACTGTGAAATATCAGATAGACTTGTGTGAGGTAATGCCAAAATTGATCAGAAAAAGTCAAAGCTATTTTTTTTCTTTTTTTTTAACTAACTGAGAAGGAAATCCAGTCTTCTGAAAGACACTACATGGGTTTATCTAGTATGTCTCTTCCATTGATAATAATATATTAACTTATTCTTACCTGAGAGAAGTAGGAAGCATTGAGCCCTGTTTGAGAAATGGGAAGCTCAAGTAGGGAGATTGTTTGACTACCATAAATCCAGAGAAGGAAACTCCTTCAGTACTAATATTAGCTGTTAGGAGATCTGTATTTCTTACCACCTGCTCAAATCTATAGACAGAATTATCCCATCCACTTCAAAGAAAATACTTAATATCTTATTCTCTGGAATGGAGTATCACTAAAAGGTGCATTTTTCCCCAAACTGACCAGTTTTTCTCTTGGAACCCTTTCCTGAACTCCTGTATTTATTTCCATTTTACCCTTACTACATTCAGACACTGTCTAAGCCAAGTTTCAGCACAAATCAATTTTTCCCTTTTGTCAAAACTAGTCTGGGGAGGAGGGAATGGAGGAGGGTGCTTGGATGACAGTGTTGACACTGGAGCTGCTGTGAAGAATCATGAATATGATGCTCTAATACATAATCCCTGCTGACAGGTTAGAAATCAAAGCTCATTAGCACAGAAGGAAGATGAGCATTTTAATGCCTCTGGATTCCATCCACTGCAATTAACACCACATACAGCACATTGTTCACCTAAAGCCATAAATCACAGTAAAAATGTCATATTATACACAGATCCTGAAACCACAACAAAGAAAATGAGAAATGGCTCAGAAAAACTAGAGAATACCACATTTTTTTCGTATGACCAATTGGAAACTAAACCTAGTGCTGAAAATATTTTAAAGCCTTGTAAGATGGATGGTCCTCATAAATAAGTCTGAAGGTCTCCATTTACCTGAATAAACTGCATTGCTGTAATGCCTGTGGGTCCAAACCTACCAACCCAGGAAAGCAAGAGTAAGGCAATGGTACTCCTGAAGGGAATATATGAACTTATGTGCTTTAGTCTGTATGGAACTTGATATAATTTGTGGTAGAAGTCTTACAGAATTTTCTAAAGGGAAAATTAGTGACCCTTAAGCTCAAAGGATATCAAGAGCCAAATCTGAGCCTGAATGTGACACGCAGGTGCAGATTATTTAAACTAGTGATTATTTCTGAGTATTTCTATTTACAGATGTCGGACCCCAAGAAGGGGAGTTGTTAGACTGTTGTTAATGTTCAAGCTCATCCTCACATCCACTATTGTCAAATTTTTTATTTTAATCTTTTGATGCACTGCAAGAGGAGGCAGAATTCTTTACAAGTCCTGCGTCCTGTCTGATATCTTCCTGTGCAGGTTGTCACTTAATTGGTCTCCCTTCCTGTTTAGGGCATTAGGTGTGTGCACCAACCAGTTGAGAGAGAGATCTGAACTGAGACAGAAAAGGGCTGGAAGGTGAAAGAGTAGTTCTGATATATTTTGCAGAATAAATGCTGAAACCTGTATTCAGAAAACAGCACCAGTGAAGTGGTGCAGTGGCCTGTGACAGCATTGGGGATGCACAGGGCACCCTGATGGCCAGCACTCTGCTCAGGCATACCAAGGAGGTTCAGGAAGCACCACCAACCTCCTGCCTCCACCTCCTCATCCACATCCAAAAGCACCCATGCTGGCCCTGCAGCAGATGATATTCTGAAAAATGTTTCTTCTGCTACCCACTGTGCATTTGCTTCTCACTATCCCTTCTGCCTTTGCAAGGAGAAAAGCAGGATGGTAGGATGGTGCACGACCACACAAATTCCACATAAGCAACATCACCCTTCCCAAAAAGGTTTCTGCCAGCCCACCTGCAAGCAGAGACCAGAAATGTTTCAGAGGTCATCCCGGGACAGCTTTGGTTTTCCTGAGGGACAAACATACCTTATGCCCCCCCACCCCCGCCAGTTTATCAGACTCACCTCTGTGCTGGTCTGGCCTATCGGACCCAGTCTGGGTGAATCCACTTCTCAGGAAGGATTGTGCAGCTCTGCAGGTGCTCTGCAGCTACATGGAAAATTTCTCAATAATCTGGGCTTGGCTGGGTGTGGAGGAAAGCACCAGGTCTCTCCTTGGGAGCTCCTTGTTGTAGTAGGATATAGGCTTGGCACTGGCCATAGATGAAGAGTGGCTCTTTCCTCTGTGTAATTACCATTTTGAGCTGAGCCCAGGAGAGGTGAGCTCTTGCTGCCAGTTCCTCCGTGTGCAGCTCCTGCACAGAGGAGCCATCTGGGTGCCTGCCCACTCCCTGGGGACGGAAGGACATTCCCCTGAGAGGAGTCCCACTGCCTGCCCCTTGGCTGGGGGGTGACTAAGGGACAGCAGTGTCACCGCACCTCACCCTGAGACCCTGCCTTTGGGATCAGCCTCCCTATCACTGGCTATTTTCCTGGTCCATGAGCCTTATGTTCCTGTCAGCAGGAGCATGGGATCTCAATCCTTCCCTGTGCCTCCTCTTGAGGATATTTTGCTGCCTGGTGGTTAAAAAGAGGCATAGAATCCCTTAGGAGACGGAAATTATCCAGATACTCTTTCTAAGAGAGGTTGCAGATCAGATCCTGTCTGAGGAAGAAGCTGATACCACCAGCAACCTCAGCACTTCTGCCCCCATAGGAGATCATTAACCCTGTCATGAACCTGAAGGCCTCCACATTCCATGGACAGAGGAATAGAACACAGCCCTGAAGTAGGTACTGCACAATTTCAGAGCAAAACAGTGGCAGAAATTCAGGTGTGCATCTATGTCTATCATATCCTGACAGTTTCTCACTCTGATCCCTGCTTGACATATAAAGCTTTCTGGATCGAGATTTTTTAAGGCAGAAATCTTTCCATGAGTAGGAAATCTGTGTCTTACTTAGGTGGTCTAGATTTTCCTGCCAGATATCTCTTTCTGCCTGTTGTAGCTGTCTGCTTCATGTGTTGCAATCTCTGTCTTGCCCTTAGGCACCAGCAAAAGAAAAATAATCCAGTTTTATGTCAACAACTGGTTGGAAACAAACATATTTCTAACACAGCATTATTTCATGTCAGGTGGAGAAGAAAGACCTATAGCACAGCAGTGAGAGCAAGCCTCTCAAATGTCTGCTTTTTTTCATGTCCCAAAGGTATGCACCCAGTCAGAAACAGGAAACACATAGCAGAATAAGGGGTGGCAAAAATTTGACCTTCATGGATGTTCTGAAGTGGTCTTTTCCCCACTTCTCTTGTATTTCATTATATTACCCAAAGCACTCAGTTACACATCTGAATTTCCTCAGCCTGTCAACAGAAATTTAAGAATTTGGCTCTTTTCCTAGAAGGGTATGGCTGCAGCTAAAGGCGAACAAGATTCTTACCGTAGTTTTCTAATCAAGTGTTTTCTGTGGGCAAATATTCCCTGTCCCACCTTAAGTGTCTCTGAGGAAAGACACATGCTGTCCCATACTCCATAGTGATCAATTATCTGAGCACTACCAGCAGCATTATTAAGATGGAAGAGAGCAGTTTCCCACAGATATGATTCTCATTTGATTCTCATGAAAAAATAATTTTCAATTAGCCAAGCAAATATATGCTGCAGGGAAGAAGGCTGCTGGCCACAGCTGGTGGGTGGATTACTCTGCAGGTGTGGAAGGGACTCAGCAAGGGCCTGGTAGGGGCTGTCATGGCATCAAAGTCCAGCCTGGGCTGGACCACTGTGATTAATGAATCGTTTTTTGAAACCAGGGGCACATTGTGAATGGCCTTCAGGCACTTCTCCAGCCTCAGTGACCACATAATTTACAGCTGCAGATCCAATGAGTGTATGACTGAGTGTGGACAGCCTGTGGCACAAGTCCATTGCAAAGGTTTAGTCAGGCTACTGTGCCACAGTGCACAGCCTTTACAGCACCTTTTACAGCTGAATGATCCCAGAAGGAGATTATACACTTGTCTTCATCTGAATGAACCTGTGACAGCCGCAGCTGAACAAATGACTCCTCTGCATTATGGAGAAGATTGTGGCTGGAGTCCCTCCAGTGTCCTCTGCTTCCCTCCCTGCCTTGTACAATCTTCCTTTTGTAGTGGCCATCACCAGCAGGGGTTCAGCATTTCCTTCCTCTCTCTGTCACTCTTTGGGTAGGCAGCCTGCTCTCTCTATCAGTAACACTAAGGTACTAGCAAGAGTGGATTGTCCCACCTTTACAGAAATCCATGTGGAAGAAACCACAAGATTTCTTAGTGGATCCACATGCCTGAATCTGCTGTGACACTTTTGTGGGCACGCATAATGAAGCCAAAAGCAGAGATCAACCTGTCTTGACCTGTTTGCTGCCTTTAGGACTTTCTCAGCAGCCCTGAAGTTTTGCCTGAAGTAACCCAAAACTGCCTCTTACATTGTCATACTCGTTCTGTGGGGCTCCCAACAGTTACATGGCAAAAACTAAACCAAGACATTTCCAACAACAAATTAAATAAAATAAAACAAGTACTAACAATCAAAGATGCATGGATTCTGTGGGCAAAACCCATAACAATTTATTGTCTGTTTACATTCCTTTAAAAAACTCACCACTTACTCTACAGATTTGTTTTGACAGCAGCATTTTGGGCAGCTGCCAAGTAAGGATAAACACAGAGAGCTGGTACTCATAGGGAAAAGTACAAGAAATGGAGGAAGGAAAGAAAAAAACACACATGCACATAGAAAACCCAAAGGATTTTGCAAGTAGATCAGAAAATGAGAAGACTATTTAGAAACAAGTCTGAAGTCATTGAGCATTGGGAATGACTCTTCTGAGAGGAGCCATCACAGCACCAGGACATGAAAGGTTTGGTCACCCAGTGGGCAGGCAAGTGTGACCTCTGCTGTCCACAGTGACCTGACAGGAAAGCACAGGCAAGTGCTACAGGGCTGTGTTAGCCTGGCACTGTGCTCATACTTAGAGGCAGTTGTGATGAGAGCTCTCAGTCCAAACCTGGGTTACATCTGACCAGCCTGAGGGGACTGGGAATGCCAGGTTTTTCTGCATCAGTGTCTATGGGCCTGGGCAAAATTGCTTGGCTGAGCCACGGACTCCTTACACACCACACTGGTCGATAAATTGGATTAATTGATTAAAGACTAGGATTTTCCAGAATAAAATTATGTCATTATCAATTAGAATGGAGGTGTATTTGGACTTTCAAGGTTCTGAAAAATGTTAAAATTTCTCCAAAAAGGAAAGCTTTGACCATGCCCTTTTCTGACAGCCATTTTCTGCTTTTCCACTACTTTAACTTCCTGTCTCAGTTTTACTGCTAAATCCTAGACCAGTGCCACAACCTAGTGCTTCTCTCCATCCTGGCTCTTAGGAACATTTTTTTTCCCAAAACTAATCTCCAGGTTCTTCTTTAACAGCTGTGCTGCTTGCCTTTGAAAAAGTTCCCAAATTTGAGACCTTTCCCTTCTCACTTTTCCAAAGATCTCCCTTAGAAACTTCTGCAGAAGTGATGGTTGTAGAGTAGTTAGCTAGCACCCAAAAGTGTCTGAACAGATACCCAAAATCAAGACTTAGTATGTATATGCAGACCTGATATCTGAAAATACCCACTAGTAACATTACACATAGGTGAAAGAGAAGAGTGTCTAGAAGAGAAACCAAAAGCTAGGATGCTGTGTAAGTAGCTTAAATTTCAGAAGGATCAAGTACCCAGCAAATATCAATGAGACCAAGAGAATTATTGTCTGATTGTGGCTGTATTTAATACAAACTCCAGTAAGAGAGACAGACACAAAAAAGGCAAGATTACACAGCTTTGAATGTGAAAGCTGATTAAATTCATTTTCCTCAGTCACTATTTGTTGCTACTTGTCACTGTATCTATAGATTACTCATTCCTTCTGCATATCATGTTTGTGTTTGCCACACAGTGTTATTCAAATAGTCCAGATGCTGAAGCATGAGCCTGTTGTGTTTTGTTGGCCAGCTGCACAAGGAAGAGATATTCTATGCAATGTGTATATTAGAGATACTTTTTCTTATCCTTCTGTGTAAGGGAAGACAAAATACAATCTCCATCTTTTAGAAGTAATTTCCATGCTTTGAAGTCTTTCAGGCCCTTATCTATGAGGAATAACAATTCTAATTCCTTGCATTACTGAACTGTTGCAGGTTGAAATCCATTACACATGGTGAAGTGCTCCCATACCATTGTAAAACACTAATGACAAATACCCAGATATGTAGCTCATTACCAAGTTACACAAGTTAAAAGTCACCAACCTGGTTTACCAAACCTACTTATCTGATTACTATAATCTGATGAAAATATAACTTAACCCCAAAATGTGTTGCCTCTGGATATTTTAAGATCAGTGTCTGATGTTTCCTCAAGAACACATACAACTCCTGGTTGCTTGTTCGGATGTGCTGTGGAGTGGACTGTGACACAGTGAACTGCTGCGGGCAGAAGTTTACAGTCCCTGTAGTGTAAGATATAAGTTCAGCTCTGGTCTCACACACCTGAGCTTTGCTTTCCTTAATTCCTTCCACATCAGAAATGCTCCCACTTGCCATCACCCTTCCCTGCCCAGCACGTGGCTGGTGTTCTGCTCTCTTGCTGGGAGTCGATGGGAGAGGCTCTGGTTAGATGCTACCAAGGCCTTGACTGTCCTCTTTTTCTTGAGACCAGAACAGGAATGTACCTCTAGCTCTTCACAAGAACATAATTACAGGTAAGTTTAATCTTGCTGGCTTATCCCCCTCTATCTGCATATCAGCTCAGAGTACAACATCTCATGGAAATCCAGTATTTCCACAGTGCTCAGCACTGTACCTCAAGCATAAGTAGGAGGTGTGCAGGGTGTGAGGAATGTATTAAAAGCACATATATTTGAATGCCTAAATGTCTGCATTTGCCAGCCTTGCCTCCCTGGCCTCCCTTGATAGTCGGTGCAGACAGAGCGTCTCCCCCAGCGGGCAAGTCAGAGCGTATATCCAAGGCTCCTCTCTGAGTCACCCCCAGAGGTGTTACCCTCATCCCCTGGCTCTGAAGGAGGAGAGGGAGACTTATTTCTCCATGCAGGTATCCCAGTTGAGTGCATAAACCTTGTCAGTGTTACTGTTTTCCATCTTCGCTGGATATTTTCTATTTTAATTTCTTAAGGGAATAAAAAATAGTGAAAGAACTGCAGGTACTACAAGCACTTGAACTAAACCCAGACTAGAGAAAATAGACTGTTGCCACATTGGTTTAATGGAGAAACAAGCCCTGGCCAGGAATGTGTGACAGCAATGTCTAAATCTGAAAGACAGACTGGGATGATACGTGGATGATACACAGTAAAGACAAACTCCCCGACTTCCAATGAATCCTACAGCATGTAGAGGCCCATAAGCAAGTGCTCCGTATATGGGAGGAAACTGGTTGTTCTCCAGTGCATCCTCAACTCTATGTAAACCAGGAGGTGAGCAACTAAAGAGAGATCCTAAATAAGATGCCAGATAGTTCTTTCATCCAGTTTTAAATATATGAATACATAAATCAATGTGCATGTTTATGTGTCTGGCTCCAATTAATAAGCACCCGTCCTATGCCTCAGGCTTCCTGACAAGCATCAGAATTAATAATTTAATACATGGAAGAATGATAATCTTGTGGTTAAGTAATTTGAAAGTTGGATCAGTTCTTGGCTCTGCCATAGATTTCCTGTGTGACCGTGGGCAAGTCACTTAATCTCCTTGGCCAAGTACCTCAAAGGTATGTAGGTGCCTGATCCCACCAGTTAGGCGCCACTGCTATCTTCAAAAAAGCATTAGCTGTTCCTTTAGTTGGTAGGTGTCTGATTTCTCTCAGTAGGCATAAACACGGTTTGCTGACATCATCCTACAAATTAATGAGCCACTTTGAGGCCTTAGTCAATTTCAAACTCCTGGGTCCCTTTTGTCACTGCTGGAAAAGCTGGCTTTCAGCTCACGGGACCCCGCGGGGAGCTGCAGAGGATGTGCCTGCCTAGCTGGAGAGAAGCAAGCAATTTTGGCTGGGGAAAGCACTGTCTTTTTGCAAGGACTTTGGCTGCTAGAAGTACTTTCTCACCTGGGAAGGCTATTTCCCATCCATCCCATGTCCGGAACCCTGCACATTCAGTTAGGTAGCAGGTAATCTCAGTTTAGGGGACATTTTAGGAAGGAGAGAGCAGAAAGACAGAGGTTTTAGCTTAGGCCAGGGCAATGCACCCTCTGTGCCTCCCAGAAGGGGAGCAGCTGTCTGGGCAGTGTCAGCCTGCCCACAGCAGCCCAGCAGTGCCTGAAAGCTGTGTCTCCTGACTCACTGTCTCCTCTCTGCTGTGAGCATCCATTGCCCTCCCTTTCTCTTTCTCCTCGTGCTGCTGACTTTCCAAGGGGGAAAGCTGTTGCTCATCACCACTGCAAGTCCTCACAACAATAGCAATGGTCAGTGCCCTGCTGAGTCCCCTGGGGAGTTGGAGTTGTGATCTGAAACTCAGAGCACTTAAAAAAAAAAAGAATCCACCAAATTTATTTGCCCTTGTGACAGACTGGGGGGACATTGAACAACACAATGACAGGAAAAATCCTGCATTCCTCTCATTTCCAGCTATTGTCTGAGGGTGGTGTGTAAGGCATCTTGGCATACACTGGCCAGAGCTGTTGCTCAGAGGCCCCTGCCCATCCTTCCAGAAGGACCTGGAAGCCTGAGCAGCCCCAAGTAGAAGAATGATGTTTTTAGACTTTGAGGACTGGATTTAAACAAGTCAGTCATGTTGTTCAGGTCTTTAGCATACCTTCTAAGCTCAGCCAGTTGTGCTTGATCCAAAAAAGAAGAACAAGGAGAGAAATTTTACACAGAGAAAGGAGTAAACAGAAAATGCAGCACTGAAATTAATTTAGTTGGTTAAAGAAATTATTCCAGCTAAATACTCACTCTTTTAGCTCTTTTGAGATATAGCAAGCCAATCAAAATTATATAGAAAATTAGGATTTCCACGTGCGCTTTAATGGTTTCCATAAGAATGGGTGGCTGCTAAATTTCATTAACCTTACATTAGAAAATCGAAGATCTCTGAGCACAACTGAAAGGCACTGAGCTACCAAGGTAAGGAGATTTCAAGCTGATGAAAGCTACTCCCTGATGTCAGTGTACTTGTGACACTGACATGTTGTGTACTTGTGTATTTGTGTATTTGTGGATGTGCAGAGCTGTCTCTAGTGCATGTGTTGTGGGGTAGCAGCTTCAGTGGAGGAAAAAGCAGGCCCTAGTGGTTATTTCTCCTTCTGCTGAAAACACAGACCTCTCTTTTTGTCTCATTTACTGGCACAGCCCAATGGAGTGAGCCTGCTTGCTGCTGCTGCCCACAAGGAAGAGTTCCCAGAAGGGGGAATGATGATCTTTCCCGGGAAACCTTTGCCTACCGTTCCCTGGACAAATGCCAAACAATCCCCATTCTCTGGCAACTTGATGCTTCAGTCATGTTTTATTCCCTGTTGTAGCTTCTTCCTTCCTACAGAAGTGTCTCCAGGGATGTACAGAGGAATCCCACAACAAATCTCAGCTGTGGCCAGGAGGGCAAAGGCTTCCCCAGCCTTGCAGGTGAGGCTCTGACAGATGTCTGCTGGGATCACAACTTCCCTGGCTCTTGGGTAGATTCAATCAAGCTGGAATGAAAGCCAGCTTTACTGAGTTCATTGCAAAGTTAAATAGACCAGGGTTTGACAAATGAACTCCCCTGATACACATTACAGGAGAGAAGTTAGGTTCAAGGTTTCTCCTGTGCCTCTGTGTTGTCCAGGAGTGCAGCATGGCAAAAATGAAAATTTAGGAACTCCTTTGTGACTTTTAAAGTTACTCAGAGAGGGCTTGTGGTGCAAAGATTGGGACATTACAATGACAAACAAAAAAAAAAAAAAAAAAAAAAAGGAAGAGATTCATAAAAATAGCACAACATTTAGAAAATAAATATTTTAGAGAGGAAAGCAATTATTTCATACCTCTGCTGTATGGATCCTCCACATGCAATCTCAGTCCCAGTCTGCTGGCATTATAATCAGCAACTGCCACAAATGTCTTCAGGCAGGATTAGGTCTGTGTTGTCCTCCTGGGAAGGTTTTTTTTTTAATTGATAATGCAATGAATAGAGTAAAACAATGTGCTACTTAACAGTTTTCCCCTTCAGCTCTATCATTATAAAGGTTGATTTTTTGACAGTTGATCCAGCATACAGGCATTGACTAAATAAATAGTGGATGGAGGCTTAGCCAAGAAATTAGCTTACCTGTAGGTGAAACACTGGTTACAAAATGCGGTGGAAAGGCTCCTATGACAGTTCTTACGCTGCCCTGGGCCAAAGTGAAGGTTTGCCCTCTTATTATCTGGTAGAAATTAACTGTTTTCTTATGGCCCTAAGCCACCTGGTCTAGTGGAAAGTGTCTCTGCTCATGAAGGGGGATTGGAACTAGATGATCTTTAAGGTCACTTCCAACCCAAGCCATTCTATGATCATGTTTTATTGTTTAAAGAGAATATAGCCATTGCTCTCTGTGCTGTGTTTTACAGGCACATAAGCACGGAACAGTTTGTGAGCTTAGTCATTATTATAACTAATGATAAGCACTTAGAAATAGTTTATTACCATCTGGCAGTCATCAGCTTATAATAAGAGTTAATTTTAATATATCCATTATAGAAAATTACTTTTTGATGCTTAATGGACAGAAAAATTAGCATCCATAATCGAAGGATTTTTTAACATGTTTTTTCTACATATTTTACTTATTTTCCTTTTTTTATGAGTTACTTTTTACTTCTGGTTGAGCACACACTTTGCAAAGGAAAAATAATGGAGGCTTCCTGGTATGAGCCAAAGGAAGTAAAAAATAATCAAAGATATTTTAAATGGGTATTGTCAAAAAACCACATAATGCTTTTTCACGTGTCCTTAATGAAGTGTACATTTGATTTATCTAGATTTTGCTTGCAGTTCTACCAGAGAGAAGCAAGGTGATTATATATTTGGTATAGCTACAATTTAACCCCTTTACACAGTTCTTTCAGTGGTTTGGATTCTCAATTAACTTACAGGTCCTGTCAGTATCTACTCATGGCATGAAGAGCTGCAAGATGTAATTTATTTTTTCATATTTATCCTAAAAAGTCATCAGAGAACAACAGGCCAGTGAAAAACTATTACTTAGTTAAATCAGGAATATGGAAATCAGAAAAGACACCACCACTTTCTACAAATAAACATGAAAAGGGAAAAACTTAAAATAATTATCATAAACATATATATTTGTCATTTAGAAAAGTATCTATTTAGATGAGAGATCTCCCATTGTATTTTTACAAATATTCTCTCATGAGATTTTTTCATCCCGTGTTTACTTGCATTTTTAAAGGTCAGAAACGGAGCTGACTTCCCTGGAGTTTGATTTTGTAATAGTTCTCAACAGACATCACAGCTTTTGGCATAACATCAACATAACCATAGTTTATATGCAATTATTCTCACTATTCAATAGTTCTAGTTCACTAATTTCTGAGACGCTAATACTGTCAACAAGACTTTGCTTTTCTAATGCTATCATTAGAAAGAATCTTTTTACTTCTCAGTCTGTTCTTTCTCCACTGGTGTACTCCACAGTAGTAGTAACTCCTTCCTTTCAGCTGTCCTGAGGTTCCTCTGTGCTAGGATGGTACAAAGTAATTTTCTCTTGAGCAGACATCCCACAGGATTTTACTTTTGGTATAATAAGGTTCAAGTATTTCACTGATAGTCTAAATTTTCCAGCATTTCAAGATCCTGAAGCAAAAAATAACCCAAAACACATATGTTGGCAGCCTCTCCTGGGGCACACAGTCTCCTTTATAGCCTTAGGAGGTAGCCAGCCACCCAGGTGTTCCCACCTAGCTTCAGCAATGAGCTCAGCTGAGGTGAGCTCTGCTTGCCACAAGCAGAGGTGAGGGTGATCAGCCTGTCCCAGGCCAAATGGCTCCCTGAAGACTGCCTGGCTGGCTCCCCAGACCTAGGGCAGGTATTGTAGCACATAGGGGAAGTCATGGAGGTACCTGAGGTGGGGTGGAATAAGTTGTCCATAGCACAACATCAATAAATCCTTTATTGATGAAAACACCTTGTCATTCAACACAAAGGCAAACTTAGGCATATTCCCCCCATTCTGCCATGTTGTATATTAGAAATGCTGGCATCCAAATATCTATCATGCTCATTATGAAACTAGATTAGAAATTGCAGGTTGCTCATTGGGTAATGCATAACACGTGTTTTAGTTTAGTTTTCAGAGCACGTGGCTTCAAGTTCTTTAAGATGTCTGACACTGATGTCAAGTCTTTTTAAATCACTGGAATATATCCTTGATCCTCCAAATCTGATTTAGAGCTTTGGGAAGAAGCCTGCACAGGGCTTGATGGAGTTAAAAGTCGTGGTGGTTTCACCCACCTCTTTGTTGTACCAGAAATGTCCATGAAATGGAGTGCTTGCAAAATCTTTTGGACACTTGGATAGTCATTAAGGGATTTTTCCTTGTTTTAAAGCTTAACTAACCATGATATTCCCTAGTGATGGCTTTTTATTACCAGTGTTCAAGTTCCTATTCAGTTTTTCTTTTGAGAGAAGGAAGAGAAGAAAAGAACAGGGAAAGCGAATGAAGAAAAGCAGGGGGAGAGGAAAGAAAGAAAGCAAGAAAGAAAGTAAGAAAGAAAGGCTAAGTACTTTGATCATGGAAATATCCATTTTTGTTTATCTTTGCTGAAAGGCTGAGTGCTGGGAGAGCACTGGCCAGAAGCCACCAGGTTATCAAATTGCAGCAAGGACATCCTGGAAGATGCCAAGTACAGAAATAAACTGTATTATCTAAATTAATGCCCCCTGTGCTCCTGACAGAGTGAAGGCTTTTTGTTTCTTCAGTACTGATTAGAAAAAGACCAAGCCAGTGATTATGCTGTTTTTATATTTAAAAAATCCCGTTTTCCTGCCTCCTGGAATCCATAACCCTCAAAGGAACAGGTTCTTTTGTTGTATGCCAACACACAGTTACTAATACTGAAAATTACTGCTATTCTCTAGATCATTTGCATTAGCACATTTTGCTCAGTCTTGAGTGTTTGAATTATTGATTCCTTCCTTGCTTACATAGAACTGTTTTACCCTCTTCTCCTGTACTGCTGTCCAAGTCATCACCTCTGCAGCATCATACAAAGTAGTGCTGTAGGTTGATGACAGAAACCTTTGCTGAGCAGAACCCAATGAAGTCATTCTGTGTGCACTTCCTTGGCTCTTGGAGCACAAAGTTGAACCCGTCTGTATAAAAGCTGCCACAAAAAAATGCAGAGCTCCTCTATTTTTTGGGCTTTTTTTTGCTTGAGGTATTAACTTTTGTCAGATTACGTTACAATCCCAGCGCATGCTTTACATCCCAGTGTGCTACTTGCAGAAGACCCTTTTGTATCATTCCATCACGAGCTTTTTACTAGGGATAGATCAGGTACTGAAGCTGGCTGAAGAATCTTGTGATTTGATGCCAGAGGAGACATCACCTTGGCTTCAGCACACACGCCAGAGGCCTGCAGTAGTATTTGGGTGCTCTTTTGCTCTGTGAGGGGAGCACAGTGGAGAACTGGCTGATTTTCAGCAGCTCTTTGAGCTGCAGGTAGATCCACAGGGAGTCTGACATGCATTATTCTGTCAGCATACAGTTAAATAAGGATCCATAATGAACTGCTTCAGTCCTGTCACAGAGATCTGACAGATGCTTATTTCCCAGGATCTATAGCTAAAAACCTTCTGGGCAGAGAAAACAACTTGTGACTTCATGAATATTATTGGCTTATCATAGACTCACAAGACAAAGAATAGCAGTTTAATGTTGAAGCACAAAAGGTGGGTCTGCAAAAGCCTCACCACAGAGTCTTTCCCTAAAGCCCTGTGCATGTCTCCACTCCCTTCTAAATTGCAGATAGAGATAAATTAATAGTAAGGACTAAGCTTTTGCAAAACCTACAGTAACCCTGAAGATTTGAAACTGAAAACTAACATACCCAACGTGCAGCAGGTAGTGCCAGCCCTGGGGCACAGACTCCTGCACTGCTAAGTGGTTGCCAGGGGCTCTGGCGTGGCTCAGGGCTGTGCCATCTGAAAACCAGTCCTGGGAGGAGCGCTGGCCATGAACAGTGCCTCATGAATGTGTGGGTAGTACAAGATTTGAGCAGCTTGGAAACACCATTTGATTCCACCAGTTCAATTCACCTACTATGTCCCATGAGTGTTACCACGCTGCAGGCAGCTGCAGGGCAGCCGTTCACAGACAGCTGTCTGGATGGGAAGAATTCCCTGAGTTTAGTGCCTCTGGGACTTTGGTATTTTTTTGTGTTTCTCCCTGTGAGAATCAGAAATAAACGTCAACGCACAGCTAGCACATTTATTGGCACATGGGTCCAAGTTGTTGTGAACTCCCAAAGGCTTTCACTTCAGGGCTCACTGGATGTTGAAATCCTCCCTGATCACATCATATGGACCTTTATGCTGGAAGATATTTGCTTCTCTCCTCCCACTGAGGAGAATTCAGTGGCTTGTGCTGGACGTATCATTTCTGAGGCCAGGGCGCTGCTTCCATGTCTGGACTGAGGCTCTGTGCTCTGAGGACAACAGCTCTTGCCTGTGTGCTCTCCAGGGCCCTGGGCCACAACCCCTGGGTATTTCCTGAAGGATTGAAGACCAGCCCAAAGTCAGGCAATGACCACTGCTGCCATTCACCCCTATGGCATGTGCCCACTTGGATCTGCATGCCACAAAATAGGATCTAAATTTGGCTGGAGTTGGACTATCTCGGTGCAATGGAAACACTTCTCTTTCTGCAAGCATCAACTGAAGGACAGAGGTGACATAGGTAAATAGCTGCACCATGACAGCCATGAGGAGGGGATGATGCCCAGTCAGTATCTTTGTATTCTCTGGATTTCTCTTTTTGCCAGCAGATGATACTACAAACACTCATGTATGCTGCCTGCTTTGAGAGAAAGAAATTATGTCATACCTTTTTGTGAAGCAGACAGTTGGTGGCTGTGACAACACAGTAAAAGACCAAAAGCATCAGATGTTAAAGACATGATTAGATTATTTAAATATAGACCAGAATAATCCAATCATCAGCGCTCACCAGGGGTTGCCTGTTGAAGATACGACCTAAACCATGAGCTTTTAAAGGGTTTTAGAGAATAAAAACTGGCATAACTTCCCGTGTCATTCATTAATCAAGAGAATAAATGAGAGTTAAGGTCAGCTAAAGTGGAGGAGGCACTTCCCAAGTGTCTTTTCATCATGTTCTTTAGACTTGGTTAATTGGCATGGAGGTAAAAAACAAATGTGTTAGCCTGGCAAGAAAAGAAAAGACAGTGCCACTTCTCTTTGAGATGTGAACACCATTTTTTATTTTCCATTGATGAGGACTTGTGTGCATTCTCTCCTTTCTCTGTTTTTGGAAACAAGAAGAATTTTTAAATGGCAAAGCAAAAGGAATTAGTTGTAGAAAAGTTAAAAAGACAAGTGGATCATCTCTGGAAGAAATGGAGAAGGGTGCAGAAAGAGTTGGGAAGGGACAGCCAGGAGAGCTGATCCCAAAATGACCCAGACCATAGGCCACCACCCTCAGCATATAGAGCTGGGGGAAGATGAAGGGAGTGGGGAACATTCAAAGTGATGGCATTTGTCTTCCCAGTCACCATTACCCATGCTGTATCCCTGTTTTCCTGGGGGTGGCTGAAAACCTCCCTGCCCATAGAAAGTGGCAAATGAATCCTTTATTTTGCTTTGCATCTGTGCATGGCTTTTGCTTTTCCTATTAAACTGTCTTCATCTCAATCCATGAGCTTTCTCACTTTTACTCTTCTGATTTTGTCTCCACTCATGATCAGACAGTGAGTGAATAGCTGTGTGGGGCACAGTTCCTCCTGGGGTAAAATCATGACATATATCTACTGGAATAGAAAATGTTACCTGAAAAAATACTCTCCTCAGTTATCTCTTGTTTCCAAAAATGCTGAAAAGCTCTCAGGATGCTCTCTATTACCAATTTTAGGAAAGTCTTTCTATCTGTATCACCTATAATCAAAGCAAATAATGCAGAAAAGCCCTTAAACTCCAGCAACAGTCACAGGAAGGCAGGGCAGGGATACACAGGACTTCATTCTATCCACACCTTTACTATCACAAATGACCACATTGCTGTTATGAAATTAGAAAGCTCCAATTCAAAAGACAGTTATAATACTTTGAGTAACATTAATACATTTATTTAATTGTCATTTACTTTTCATTCATAAAAAGGACAAAGCACAGTCCTGTTCTACTCATTTGAAAAGAAAAGATAAAAAGTAACTAAAAAACCAGTTCAATATTCATCAGTATCAAATAATAGCAATATCAATTTTCCTGAAATATAAGGAAACAACAAATATGTCTATCTATATAAACTTTAATTAAGAACCTTGCATTTTAAAGCAGATGATACATTAGTTAGTTTTTCTTGACAACAATTTGAAGCTGAAGGTCCCAGTCAAATTTACACAATTATGTGAAACAGAAAATTCTCCAACTATCTGATCAGTATGTGACACCTACCTCATCCACGTTGCTGATTTAAAAAAAGAGAAGTGGCTTTCCGTCCCAGGTCATTTCCATGCAAAATGAAACAGTTTTGCTTCTTACATCATGTATTAGAAAAGTAAAAGGCAATCATGCATTTGGCAAAAGATGTACTTGTGGTTGTATATTATATAAAAATGAGTCATACTGCAAAAGAACAAAACCAAATGAAGCACAATAAAACACATTTTTTTGTACAGAAGGCTTACAGCATATAAGTCTCTTACGTATGAAGACAGCTCATTTCTCTTTCAAATAATTATACAATTTATGAAACTCAGTAGTGTTTGACACTTTGACATTCCTCTATAGGGGAGTATCACTTTTGCCTATTTAAAAAATTTTCTTCTTGTAACAAATAGTTAAAATTAAACTAAAACCATATTATTGATATTTATTAATGAAGACTCTACACTTTTACATGTAAATATATAGTACAAAATTATACAAATAAAAGGAAAGGGTGTAAATTATTAATAGACCTATTCTTGCTTCATGTAAATATTATTACGGACCTCTACAGTATCAGTTCTAAAAAGATAAAATCTATTTCTAAGTAGCTAGCAAGGTTGTGCTAATAAAATATGATTCAAAGCTTGTAATTCTTGAAGCATCAGACATTGCACTATTACTTGAGCCAGCTGATTCAACACCACTGTGTTTCTTCATCATTCACACCCAAACTAATTCCCAGCATACCATGGAAAATGAAAGGAATGTGCATTTCTTTAACAACTTAAAAAACCCCAAACAAACCAACAAAGAAACCCAGCACTGAAACACTCTAGACACAGTCAGAACAAAAACATTCTCTATCTCTAATAGATTCCCATTCTGAAAAGGCCATAGTAAACACGTAGCTTTGACTAACAGTTGGGATCTGACTTTCACGTACTAACACACAGTTGGATCATCCAGTACTCTGTCAAATAGAGAAATGGTCTCAGAACTTTAAAACTCTTATTTACAACACTATGAACATTAGAATAATATCAAGTTCTTGAAAAAGCATATAGTTCCCCCAAATGTATGCCTTCAATACAGGAAGGTAACACCTGGTGTCTGCAGCATAAAAATGTAAATATAATAATTTTTTTACTGTGCTACTCTGCTTTTGCCATTTATTGTATATCTTTTTTTTTTTAATATTTTAAATATTTTCACTTTAAAAAATAACATACGTTTCCTACCATTTCATGGTCCACTTGGCAGTTCTTATCATGGACTTCATCTCCAAACTCCTAAGTGTTATATTGCTACCTTAATAATAACAATAGGAATAAGACTAAATCAAAACCAATACATTACGCTGCTTCCCTGAAAGCTGACATTTGACTCCCAAAACCAGCAACAATTACCATAACAGAATTTTTCAACAGAATTCTTTTAAGAAAAGAATATAATAAATCTTGGGTCAGTGAAGCACAGGTAAATTCCTTTAAGCTGAGCGTGCTATCCATGCTTGGGTGAACATATTTAAAACAAAAAATCCTTATCACTGACTTTTATTTCAATTCCTTCAAATTCTATCCAATAACCTCAAGAAATATAGCTCTAAATAATTAAATGTTTTTGCTTTGACTGTCTCTCTAAAACCAGTAATCCCAATAAATGATGGCGGGGCTATTCAAAAATATGCAGTACACAAAACATATAGGATAGTACAGACAGACGTAGTACTCTTACATTTATCACATACAATCAACATTTCAATCTCGATTATATTTCACAATTTGTTATTCAAGTTAAAGCACCTACGTATGGTGATTTTACTTTCACTGTACAGCCTATGTTATTGGGTTTTAACACTGTAACTTGCCCCATTGGACCGAATCATGCAACTGTCACAGATCAGCATAAGTGTTTTATAAGGCATATTGGAACAAGTTAAAAATTCTTAGCCGTTCAAAAGTTGATTTACTTCATGAAGGAGTTCCTGGATGCCTCAGTCCTCTTAAAAGTTCATAGGAAATCGGTAGGGTAATTCTTTTTAAAGTGTAATTTATTTGGCTTAGGATGGTGACACAGGAATCAAAAAGAATCGTGGTCCTCATCATCAAAGGGAATCCTTTGTGAAATGTGGAGGACAAGGTGAATCCAGCTACATTCAGAATCCCGAGCAGGCAAGGACACCCAGGGCAGGCACCACTAGGACCAGGAGCAGAGTTGGCACTCCAACAGCGGCACCTGCGCATCGAACAGAAAACAACACAGTATTGGTCTGACTCCAGCACCACTTGCAGTGAGGGAACAATCCTGAATTCCACAGGGTATGGAGGCTGGAAACCAGCTGGCATATCTCAGCACAGCCCTACCTGGATGAATAACTTGCAATGGACAAAGAGACTTGTTGCAGTAGGGCGGAGGACTCGCTCCTTTGTTCTGCCAGAGCTGCATGTTTAGGCAGCATGTTTATACAAGAAACAAGGCCATTCAGGACACATCAGTGTATTTTGATTTGGCCAGTCCGACAAGCTAGGAGGTTATTATACCAGGAGGCAAAAGGTCAAAATAAATATTTAAGCATGTGAAGACAAAATTAATGGAGTCTTTGAAATGTGACAAAACAAAGAGACACCTTTGGAAATGTTAATGCTCATATGAACAGCAATATTCTGAGAGATGTCAAAGAGCCTGGTCCGTTTGTTTACCTGCCAGACTACAAAGTCCAGATGGCCGACTTCTAGCAGTGTGGCATTTATGTCTGTTAAAGTCACAAGGGTATTTCTTAAACAAATATTTTAAGACATAAAATATTAATCTATGGCTTAAAAACTTAACATGACTCACTCTGGCAAACAGAAATAAGAACTGCTATTGTTCAGAGGTTTGTGCTGCGATGGTCCAGCTCCCTGTTAAGAAGCATCTATATGAGAAAACAATCCAGCCAAACTGTGCCTGGCTGTCAGTCTTGGAGATGGGCCAAAGGAGCCTGAGAACTGGACATTCTTTCACCCCCGAGAGGGCTTGTCTATACCAGGATGGTAGATGGGCAGTGCAGGACCCAGCTTACTGCTGCTGAACACTCAGCACAGAAGTGCTTGCAGCTGGTGCTGAAGGTCCTGAGGTGCTGCTGGAACAGGCTCACTGGACAGCTCTCCAGAAAATGTTAAATGAAGAAAAACCATATTGAGAAGGTAATGCACAAACTGAGCAGCAGAGATTCCAGCAGGCCTAAAAACAAGCGCATGACAAACTGTGAAAGTACAAGGGTATATTTATCTTATTTTTTAGTGATTTATGAGGCACATTATTGTTTTGTTTTTGATCTTAAATATCAGAGTAGAGGTTCTTAATGAATGAAGCCATAGGGAAAAACCCCAGGTTCTGTGTTTAAGAATATCCACAGAAAATGTATTCTGCTTTTGTCAGACCAGGATAATGCAGTTGTAAAGACACAAATAAATATTTTGAACGCTTCTAATGAAGAAAAACAAGACAAAAAGTTTGCTGAGTAAAGTTGAATGATGTGCAAGTATGAGGAAACATCTGTTTGCATGTTGCTGTTCTACAGAGAAAAAGCAATAATAAATCTTCCTCTGAGATGTGCTTACTGGCTCCAGAATAGTTAGCAATTCACCTCATTATAGTGGTTCCTTACAAGGTTTAGGCACTGTTACAAAGATATATTTACCAGTTTTCTTAAATAAAGCAAGTCCTATCCTTGGACAGGACATTAACAGAACATTAGCAGGATAAATGCACATTAAGCAGATCATCTTCTTCTTTCTTGTTAGATTACTGACTTACATGTAAGGATCCATACTTTGCTATCACTGAGTATGTCACAATGCATGAAACTGTTCACCCTATTCAATCAAATGAAGGCTTGGAAGGAGGCAATACCAATAAATTAGAATTGTGATGAAATGAAATGTGATGATGAAGAAAAATCAAGAAAACATCAGAGAACAAAGTTTGTTGATTTAAGCATATATATGTACCAGGGTAGAGGGCATTCTCAGTATTTTCGACTCAATTTTTCAGTCATGAGACAACAGTAAATGCATTTTGAAAGTTACTCTTCTTTTAGAGGAGAGCTCTTTCAGAAATGTACTTTTAGTTCAATGGAAGCTTTTTGCTGTATTCTTGTACATAAGAAGTTTCAAGGCGAGGAACAAAGGACTGTCCTGCCCCAACTAGGCAGAGCCTGTTCTCTTCAGTACTATGATTTTTACCTGTGTTCTCCTCCTCTTATTGCTACGACAACATTTGCAACAGATGGGCATTTTCAAATCACAATCAAAAGATTGTGATTATACCACATGAGAAGTGAATGATCACCTGACTTACTTGACACTAATGTGTGCAACACACATTTGTCCCCTTTCAAATAGTAGTTGAAAAAATTAAAAGATAAATAATTAAAAGGATTGTGTAAATTGGTACGGGCAAAATCTATGGATTTTCCTTTGAAAGAGCTGTACTTCAAAGTAAATGCTATTTCAGGATCCTAAACTATGCCTTTGGCAAATGGAATTCATATGTGTATTTATATATATGTGTGTGTGCACTGAACACAGAGAAACTGTAATTTTGTTTTCTTGCTATGAGCATATACAATACCTAAATTATTCTTTCTCCATGCCACTATTAAAACTGAGACATTAACCTGATTTCACATGTGAAGCTGAAGGTGTATGGTACTTCCCTTTCTTCCCCAATATTTATCCAAATAAGAAGAGTAACCCTCCCCTCTTTCCCACCCTGGATGAATATTTAAAACTTGAGAGCTTCATTCTATTTTTCCTTACTCTGGCATAAAGCAACTGCACTGGGGACAGTGCAGTTGCACAAGTGAAGTGAAAAAAGAACTAAGCACCATATGGTTTTAGTTCCTACTGATTGCAAGATTGCTTTGATTACACTAATATTAGTAATATGACAAAACACTGCAGTCCAAAAATCATGCAAGAGACAAAGAAATTTCTCAGGCATTATTTCAAAGGAAACAGATAAGCCTATTATTAACTCTTGAAAAAGACTCCATTGGTTAAACAAGTCATTCCAATCTTCATCTGGTTGTGGTAACTCAAGAATGAACTTTAAGTTGTGTACCTCATTAATTTACTATAATGGGCTTAAAAAATAAAGCTCCTTGCTCTACAACAGGCATTGGCCAATAAAATATAGAAGATCATGGCTGTATTTTACACTGATTATAGCTGTATGTTACATATATACATACATGTGCATTTGAACATACATATGTGTATGTTCAAATGCACATATACAGAGAATTATTATATAAGAACTTTTATTTCAAGGTGTTCACTAAAAAGAAAGGCATGTGAGATAGCTTTAGATACTGTTTGGTAAACTTCATTTGTATCACTCTCAACTGTTGGAAGCTGACTGGTTACATGAGAGCAAAGTGGCTGCAGAAGGATATTTGCCTCCCGTTGTGCAGGTGACTGGGTTTTCTGTGAGATGGAAGAGGATGAGGAAAACAAAAAGGAGGTTTTTTCCTTGAACAAGGAATTGAGATAGAAATAAAATCTACTTCTAGTTTCTTTTCCATTTGAATTCCAAATGTAATTATGTTAGTTAAAACATGGTACAATTTTAGTCCCTATGTTAGGACCTCAGGGCCCGTTAGTGCTCCTGAACCTGAAATATAGGAAAAAATATGTGTGCTTGTATCCTGTCTGGCCTCCACCTGTGTCCTGGGATGACTTTATGATGCTGTATTACATTGCCATTCATCAGTTTAGCTCAGAAAGAAGTTTTGTGCCTTTAAAAATAGATCTGAGAGAAGGAAAAGCAGTGGAATTTTTTCAGAGCTGTATTCAAAACCAGAGACAAGAGCTGCAGGTCTCTTTCGGCACACATTGTCTGCAGCATGGACAGGGAGTGGGAGAGAGCTCTCCTTTGCTTTTAGTTACTTTTTAGCTAGCTGAGGCAGAGAAGTTCCCCAGACTGTGGCTTTTTCTTTACCTGGAACTGTTCAAACCTCCTCTGGCCTGAAAACCCAGAAAAAACCACTGTGAGCTCACACTTGTGGCACACTGGGGGCCCAGGATGCTGCATTCCATCACCAGAGGGACTGAGAGACACTCAGTGAGCCAGAAACACCCACAGAGCACTCTCTCTGAACTACAGAAGGGCTTTCTGTATTTTGTATGCAATTTGCCCTCTCTTCAAAACAGCAAAAGGTTTTATTGTTTAATATTATTCATTTTTTATGCTTATAAATACCTTGCTTGTTAAATAAACAGTTTTTTCCACTTTTCTTGAAGGAAGTTTATCGCCTGAACAGGTGGAGGAAGGGACTGCTGAATTCTGCCCTTTAAGGAATCATCCCTTTGGAAGTTCCCTTCCAAATTTGTCCCAAACCTGCCTATCCAGAAGGCCTCAGGTTCCCTGTCCTTCATGTCATGCTTGTCAGAATCGTGTCCCATGATGTAGCATTTGAGATGCCCCAGGATGTCCCTGGTAAACTGGGGCATCTCAAATGCTACAGGCTTTGTTTAACATTCTGAATTACAACCTAGATGACAACTGACTATAATGGGAGCTTAGACACTAACTCAGCCATATTATGTAGATTACTTTGGATTTGGTACCCAGTGAACAGCAAGGAAACACCCTCTTGGATGACACACTGGTGTTGTAGACACTCCTTGTTTAAGATCCTGCCGTTCTTGGTCAGCAGATAGGCTATTTGGAACCTCTGCCCTAGCTGCTTAATTCTCCCCATTCACTTCTGCACGAAATTAGGTAGGTTTGCAAACACTGGAATCAGATGCCTAAAGGTCACATAAGGCAATACTCCTCTCTGAGTTTGGTAAGACCCCTTATGTTTTGCTTCAGCTATTGTTTGTATCTCCATGTAAATATGTAACTTCCATTTTGGTCAGTCAAGCACCACAACATGCATTCCTATCAAACTACATCTTCTCTTCTTTGCAATTCTCTGAGAAAAACTGTAATTAAAAAAAAATTTAACTACTCTATCATTCTTTTGGGATAATTATTCTAAACCCTAATGCATTACTGGAAGATTTCCTTAAGAATAAAAATCAGCAGACATAATTTGCCATATGTAGGTGTTAAAACTATACTTTGTTCTGCTTTTTGGAAAAGCAGCCTAGAAATAACCTGAAATTCTTTCCTGATTGGCTGTATACTATGTGTTCCAAAGAGACTACCTTGCCTTTTGTCTTTTTTTCAAACTTTCCTAAATTGATTTCAGGGAATGCTGTCTCTGTCTAGGTCACCAGAGGCACAGTCCCTGTCTGCCTAGCTGGTGTATGCTAGAATTTACAGATGAGAACTTGTCTGCAGCGGGAAAGACAGTTCAATGCAAAACTCTGCAAATCAGCATCAGCAGGGTGCTAACTCTCCCAGTGGTGCTAATTCTGTACAGGCATACTTGGGACAGGTCATACTCTTGGCAAGACTGATCAGCTTGGGCTTGACATTGCACTGACACGATGCTTTGGGAAGTAATCTGCCAGCTGTGACCTAAAGGCCTTGGCACCACACCAATGGCAGGCTGCAACACATGTTTGACACACAGATACTTAGGACATGTCCTGAAGATAACAGTTGCCTAAACATTTTTGCAGCTTATAAAATACGTTAAAAGTGATTGTCCCAGTGTATGATAATACAACAATACATTTAAGATTTTTTTAAGTGGTTGACTTATTATCCCAAAATAGTCTCATAGAACATGGTACACATATTAACATGTATGCTAAATGGATTAAGAATTCAGTCACCAGCAGATTTCAAACCACAATTATTGAAGAATGGGCACTGAATTTCTAGTGCAATTCCACACTGAACAGCTGTAGACTGAATGCAATCCATATATTTACATCAAAAGCAGCAGAAGTAAGTACCTATGAAACCAAAATGGAAAATAGAGACAGCAACAAATTAATATAAAAATTCAGACAGCACAGGGACTTGAACCATTTAACTAACTGTGCTTTTTCATAGCCACAGGAAAAATTAAACACAAAGTTAAAAAGAGACAGGACACTCTGGTGGTACTCTGCAAATGATAAGATACTGTATCCTGGAAAGTACATATTCCAGAAAGGATTTAGAGATTGTATTGGACAAACAAGATGAACATAATTTCATAGCTCCATGAAAGGTAATAAATGGCTAATGAAAGCCTTTCATGAATAATGTTGGAAGTAAAGTGTGGGGAGGCAAGAATATCTCTGCAGACAGCTGAGTTGAACACAGTGCATATATAGTATCTACAGTCTTAAAGGAAGTATCAGAAGGTGAAGAGGTGAAGAAAAGAGTTGATGAAATTATTTAAGACCTGATGACTATCATTGAGGAGAAATTCAAGGCACGCAGTGTTTTAAACATTTGATTAATCACTTGGCTAGTATAGATACATTTCTTAATAGGAACAATGTATTAGACACAAAAAGACTCTTTAATCTAACAGCTATAAAAGGAAACAATAGTCAGACACCAAAGTCAGAAAAACAAACATGAAAAAATTAGGCAAAAAAAGGCAACTGTGCAGGTGCTCATAAGAACAAAGTACACACAAAATAAAAACTTAATACAAATAAAAATGGTGATACTCATGACCTCACACCAGATTATATAAGCCGCATATATTATTGAAAACCTGCAGATGAGAGGTCCACTCCTTTAGGCACAGGCAGCTTCCCTCACAGCACAGATAATACAGCATAAGCATTGCTCTTTTAAAAAGCCACAATAATGATTGCATTGCTTCTGTGACAAGAATATTGTTGACATTTAATCCTTTCTATTCCCTGGGTTAATTTTTTAAATTAAAAAGACAAGAATACAATGTAAGTGATGGAATTATAACCCTGCAAAGACACTATCCAATTCCTTGATATCTATTCATATGTTCTCTTTCATATCAAACAGTGCCAAGGAAGTACTTAAGATAAAACAGTAACAGGAAGGAGACGTGCAGACCATGTCTGAACTTGTACTCATAGTCAACACTGAGCCCAGTTTGAATTATCTTAAGCCATGGTCCCTTCTCTTCTTTGCCAATCATCCAGACCACTCTGAATTAGAGCACGTGGAGTTTCTCACTCCCTATTTATCATGTTTGTCCCACAGATCCCCTTTTCACTAAGAAGTGGAACTTCCCCAGCAAGTGGTCTGTGGATCACTGTGGACCACTCCTTTTCTCTATTATTTTCCTTTTAGCAGCAGTTGTCAGAGGAATGAGATACAGGTAAAAGGTGCTAGGCCTATGGGGTTATTGCAAGCTGACAATTAGATCCTGAGGTCTGCACCATGTAGTTATTCTTGTGAGACATTACTAGAAGTGGCAGCCTAACCAGGGGCACCAGTAAAAGCACTCTGGTATTCTGAAGATTGGCAGTGCTTCCAGGATTGAGCTGGACTGCTACAGAAGTGTCCTGTGTGTGTGCTATGAGTCCTCAAAAATGTTTTAAGATACACTCTTATCTCAGTGCAGTCAGTCCCAAAGGGCTACCTTTCCAATTTTGGGTGTGCCCATCTCTCAATAGCATGCAAGAGGAAAACATTCAGTCCAAAATTTCCAAGGAGTCTGGCAAAGAAAAAGGGAAGTTATCCGCTCACCTGAAATTTTTATTTGGGCTACTTCTCCATCTCCTCCTTCACTGTGTGCTCGCACCTCAACAACATATTCACCATCGCTGGGGACTGGGACCTCTATCGTGTGCTTTCCAGTGGAAAACAACTTGCCTTCATGCTGTCCATCTGGCCTATAAAGTACCTAGGAAAGTCATGGTAAATACAGTTATTGAAATGTTGCATTTCCATGAAGATACATTTCTGTATGTAAAGTGTGTCAATGAAAAAGTATTGGGTTTTTATTTATATGAAACACTATATATGCAGACATACACACACACACACATATATATAAAAACTTAGAGGCTAATACAACTGTTTTCCATATTTACACAAGGAGAATTTAGACAGGATGTCTTCACACTTTCTGTTACAAAATTATGACACCTTTTGGAAAATAAGTTAAGCACTTACACTCAAAAAAAGTAATGAAGTGATGAAGAATATCAAGGCAGGGTGGCAGAGACCATCAAATAAAAATATAAGAACTCAGCTGGGTTTTCTGACATAAAATTTATAAATGAGACAATTAGCAATTTTATTATTAACTCTCAATGATTCTAAACTATTGTAAATGGGATGATAC
The DNA here is from genome assembly GCF_035770615.1 of Melospiza melodia melodia. Lineage (NCBI taxonomy): Eukaryota > Metazoa > Chordata > Aves > Passeriformes > Passerellidae > Melospiza > Melospiza melodia. Next base: position 75,805,070 of record NC_086197.1, read on the forward strand.
TTGTCTTGTGGAACCTTTAGAAAAGATCTCATTTCTTTCTGAAATAATCTCTGTGAAACATGATTAGCAACTCCCAGGAAGGAGTGCAACTCCTCAATCAAATTTGTAAATGATTTGTAAATATGATACTAATTTTCTTACTGCCAAGCACATAGCAACAATTAACGGGAATTAACAGTGGAAGTTTTCTATATGCCCTACAGTCAGTATATACACTTGCTGTGGTCACAGAGTAACTGCATCTACTGATGGTAGAGGTCCCTCCCCTTTGTCTTCCTTCTCAGACTTTAAAAACTCATGTTTCAGGAACTGTAACCCCTGTATGGAGATGGGAAAGGGATACTGATAAAAGGAAAAACTATAAAGTGTATAACTTTTCTATGCATTATTTTAAACCAACAGGCAATAAATGTGATCATGGGAAATGAGGTTGCTGCAGTCACTGCTATGAACTTTCCCATAATATGATTTACCATCCAAATGAATTTCAGTCCCCTAATATTTTCTCATTGTATTGACATAGGCTTTGCCCTAGGCCTACTGGATGGCTGCGATTGCTGAGCATGATGCCTTCCTCTTCAGCATTCAAGTGTGTGTAAGTCTGATTACATACAAAGATTCAACACTGTCTATAAATCCACTACACAAAGCATACATAAAGATTTTAAATATTTTCAGATATCATACTTTGTATCCTTCGACGGCAGACTCGTTTGACATTGCCTTCACATGATCCCAGGTGATGATGTACCTTGAACCAGATCTTACAGAACTGATAATCCTCGGGCGTTGGCTCGGAGCTGAAAAGGAACATATGAATAATGTACACATAAATGAGATTCCATAAATGTTCAATGATGTTTTTATTAAGACATGTAAAAATGTAAAAGTGTGAAAATGGAAATTGGGCTGCCATATATATAAGCAAGGGATAGTGTCCTTCCTGGAATGAACTGCTATAGCTCCAGCCAGGCAATTTTTTATGTCTTTGTGCAGTGGCTGCATCATGGGTCTGCTTTTCTGTCTTGCCAGAATGGAAGTGGCCTTCACTGCTGCTGATCACCAGTGTTTGCTGGCATGCAATTACCTTCAGAACCTCCCAGAAATGTGGCATAAGTCATATTTATTCATCGAGATCAAATATTCAATCAACTATTTACAGCCATTTCTACATCATTTAACTCAGATCAGCAGAAATATACAGAAATATACAAATACTGTTGTATGCCACTGCAGAAATCATTAATTATAACCTACACTGTAAGGTTATAAAATGGACTTTTATTAATGAACCCTGCAGGTGCAAGTTGCACAATACACTATTTACTGACAAAGATCCTCAAATTAGTTGTATGCATTTTTAGCCCAGATAATTGTGTTTTAAATACACAAGATTTTTTTTTACATTGTTCAGTCAATGCTAGTGTTAGGCATCCTCATTGAGTCAGGAGCAATATTCAAAAACCTGTTATGGTACGTCAGTTCTAGGGTGAGATTTAGATCACCCACTTCTCAAGGCTGCCTGAATCTGCTGCTCTGCTGCTGATGAAAATGGCAGCTGGTCACATTTCAATCATCATTGACAAAACAGAAAGGCAGTGTACAGATGCTTAAGTAATAGCTGGTCTCTGATCATTTAGAATATTGTGTCCAGCTTTGGGATCCCCAATACTTGAAAGACACTAGTGATCTGGAGTGAGTACAACAGAGCAATACCAACCTGGTGGGGATCTGGGACACTTGATTTGTGAAGGAAGGGTGAAAGAGCTGCACTTGGTCACCCTGGAGGTGAAACAGTTTTGGAGGAGACCTAAGAGTGCCCTGTCCTGGCAGGGGGTTTATCAAGAAGGATCCAGGCTCTTGGACGGCATGGAAGGAGGATGAGTAACAAAACCGCACAATATTGATTAAGAGTCTCAGACTAGATGCTCAGAATAAGTCAGGGACTGGAATAGGTTTCTCAGAGAGCTTGTGAAGTCTCTATCCCTTTAGGTTTTCAAGCTCCAGCTGGAAAAAACCCTGAGCAACCTGATCTGAGCTTTCAGGTGACCTTTGAGCCTATAATATTAGCCTCTCTACTACCTTTTATAAGATATCCCTATTATATATGACAACAAAAGAAAGGAAGGAGAATTTTAGCAGAAGTTTTTGGACTGAGCAGCAATGCCACATGAGGAGAGAACATTTGGTATATGAATGAGAAGCCGTGTTTGAAAACATGAAGGACATGATTGTACTTGACCTAATGCTCCACTGACTTACGTGCTTTTCTTGTGACCACATCAATGGTGCTGCTGGGAGGTCCATAGCCTGCACTGTTGAAGGCAGACACATCCACGTGGTAGCGAGTGTTAGGCTTCAGGTTTTCCAGTTTGGTTGAATATTCTTGATTGCTCACCTGCACCCGCTGTGCAGCTGCTTCTTTATCATGAGCAGCCCAGTAACGAATCTGTAAGCATGCCAATTGGAGGATTAAATTTAACATATTTAATCACAAAGAAATTCTACAAAAACTGATGTATTTCTATATTATATATTCAGATATATGCCAGCTAAAAGAAATCTAACAACAATAGCACAGAATTCCTTCTGCAGGCTGTGATTTTAACCAAGTTGTGTATAGGCATAAAGAAACAGAAATAAATGTAGAATTTATTATGTAAACTTTTCTCACAGTGGTTTAACTTGTTCCCAGCAAAGTCACTAGAAGCCTGGGAGATGGACAATGACTTCAAAGAACAAGAATTTCTTCTTCTTGCTCTTTTGCTTTTGCATTCTACTCTGAACTTTAGTATTATTTTCTTACACTAGTAGAGACTAATCTATGAGATTATTTTTGGTGTGTTTTGTTTTGAATGTCTTACAAATTTAGGCCTTTTGTACTTTATCTATGGAAAGCAAAGTATTCAGTCATGTTAGCTGCATTGTAGGTCTGGATAGGTGTATGTAACCATTTTCTAGAGGTTTTCAGCTAAACTTGATTAGGTTTCATAGCACAATATAACATTTGTCAAAGTAGATGAAGTAGTACATCAGAACGCTTACAATATGCAAAAAACACAACTGTAAGCTTGTAACACCTTAAACACCAAAGCCAATTAAGAGTACACAGAAATTCCATTAGGGTTCTTTTTTTTAATTCATTATGCATTACAAAGCGCCAGGTGAAAACAGTGTAATTCCTATGAAGTGATGCCATTCCATACAGTCCCCAACATACACAGGGTCCTATTCTGCATGGCCTTGTGAGATGCAAATGAGAGTGAAACACTGTCAGTCTCTGGCTTTTGTCTGGTTTATAACTATTTGCATAAGACTAAATTACTGCATAAACCTGAAAGAGCAAAAAGCCGTGCCCATTGCATTTTGTCCTGAGTGTTTTCACCCTCAGCATTTCTGCTCAGCTTCTGTCTGACTTCATAATGAATTTTGTGTATGTTGTGTATGAGGGCATTTAAAATATTTGAGGAAGAAGTTAATACTGTTGGTAAATTCAGGCTCTAGGAAAAATCATACTTTGTAAGACATTATTGGTATCCTGTCATCTTTTCTTTTAAATAGCCACTGCTTTAACCTTCTGTTTTTCTGACATTAGTTGTCCACGAAAACTTTATTTAAGGAATAGGTTAGAAGACCTGATGGTCTTTCAAAGTGTTAATATCACAAGTTCTTTACAAGTTGTGGGTACAGTCCTTATTTAGTGAGGCTTTATTTTCTCCTATTTACATTTAAATTACAATATTTAATAAAAATATTGTTTTCTTTTATCTTAGAACACTTGCTGTGGTTGAATAATGAGAGATCCAGGGGATTTAGCAGTGGATTTCTCTACACCTACTTCAAATGTCTTTGTACATGAGAACAGTATTACTACCCAGAGATTACTGTCAACTAAATACTTCTTGGAGCTTGTCTCTTGTCAGTGTGTTTTGCCACAGTCCTTCCCACCAGTGTTACAGGTTACTCACTCTGATTATTACAAATGTGACAACTTAGTGGCCTTTGTCACTCTTTCGTGCTGCAAGGAAGAATCACACTGTATCTGCAGACCAAACTGGATTAGCTTTTTAAGTTCAGCTTGCACACCTGATTTCCAGTCAGCACAAAAAGATAATCTTCAGTTCTATAAATGTATGTCCTGCATTTTGTTTAGCAAGTATCATCCATTAGCATCCTAAACATCAGTTTTCCTTAATTTAGACAATCACACTCATAAAATTCACACTTGTAAAGGTGGCTATTTTCCCAAGTAAACAGCCTTTACCCTAAAATGAGGACTCTGCACTCAGTCCATTCTGCAGGCCTCAGCAGTACAGTGAATGAATGGTTTCAAACTGGCATGGGTCTGAAACTGCGACAGCCATTTCAGCTGAAGGTCTGATAGTGATCTTCAAGTCAGAGTTTCTTTTATATGAATATAATTAACATATTATTGTAGATAAGCAGGTCTTGTTGAATGTAACCAGCTGTACACCATAAGGTGCTAACAGTAAGTGGCTGACTCAGGTGAGAGAGGGCGTGTACATCAGGAGCTAGAGAACGTCATGTCTATCTCTAAGTTCAAACAAGTTTCTAGCCTGCAGCAAAAGAATGTAAAGTTCTAGGTGGCCAAAAGTTTACTAACCATGACAGGACCAATAGTAGCTTTGTTGTTGATTTTAGATGGCCACTGAAAAATAATTAACTTTATTTAGTATGATCTATCATGCCAATTAAGTAACAGCTTTACCTAAAGATAGAAAACACACTTTATATGAAGCTTTTATTAATCATGTGGCATATTCTGGAAGCCTTTGTATTCCTCTGCCTCGCAAAGCTTCTAACAGTCTTAATGTTCATTTACAGTACAGGGAGGCTAATGGTGTAACACAAGAGTAACATAGAGCATGAAACAAGGCAAGCGAGAAAAATGACTGAAAATGCAAATTTCATAACTGAGAAAATACTACATTTCAGACAGAAGTAATATAATTTAAAAATTAAATAAAATTTAAATCCCAAATACAATAGTTCTTGGCTGTAATGTTGTGGACTTTATTCCTATACTGTGTGAGCTATATGTCATGAACACAGAAAGTTCTTCTCTAATATACAGCCATATTTATATATTTGGACCATTTAAAAACTCCTGGAAAAGAAAAAAAAATACTACTTCCCTGAAGCTAAGAAAACTACTGTCTTCTTTATACCATTCCTACATTTCTCACTTTATTTTTAAATAATTCCAAATTTTCTTGAAATAATTTGGAAATTTCATTCTTGCCTCTGGAATTAAATGCCACATTGCTTCAAGGGATCACATTTCCCCAGTCTACCGAATAGCTCGTCTCTCTTTTTTTTAAAGAGCTTATATAGCAGCCCCAGACAGCCTTCTTATTCCTGGTGCTCTGCATTTACTTTGTTAAGGTAATCCACAGGCAATGAATTCCCAGAGAACACAGAAAGAGATTTCAACCAAGCTCTAGAATTTTTGTGGGAAATAAGCCAATTGTGATTTGTGCGAAGGAATGCCTTAGCCATCATGAATTAGTGCATCCCTCTATGCTAAAATCAGGGAAAAACCTGTCTTTCATGGTCTTCTTCTCTATTCAACTTTAATATACTGAAACTGTTTCTGTAAGTATCATGAAACAAAAACTTTCGTATTCTTGAAGGTTCTATGCATGACTGACACAAAAATACACTTTACTCACATTGAGAAAGAATGTTAATAGCATATTCAGTCTAGAAGAGACAAGGGTGGTGAGTAGTGATAAATTCGTTTAGTAAAACAAACCTATATCTAGTGCATAGAAACAATGCAAAATAAGAATAGTGTCACTGTGCTGAATGCTCTGCAGAGATTTGGCTATCAGCAGTCTATTGTCAGAACTCATCAATCTTAAGTTCTCTATATGGATGGAGATAGTTTTCATACTTCATCGCTTCTTTAAGTGTGAACTGAGGATACTCCTCTGTAATGGAAAAATGTATCAGCTCACACTCATCACCATGGGGGCAGTCATCCTGACAGAATGCATTAGTGTCAGGAAAATCTGATTCCTCCTGGCGTGAGAAGCATTGTGTCACAGGTGAAATACCTCAGGTTCTTTGCTCAGGGCACTCCCACCTCTTAAACTCTAGCATTCAAAAAAAGTCAATTATGCAATTTTCTAGAAATAATAAAGACCAAAAGGAAACTGAGAAGGTGCTCTGGTGAATGATGGTTTCCATTAACTTCTGTTACACTGGAGCAGTTATTTAAAGGTAACTATTTATCAATGCAAATAGACACAGAGCCTTCCAGAGATAGTCATTAGAATTTTATAATGCACTTTGAATACTCCTTTCACCACAACTTTTATTGCAACTTCAAAAATGCTATCTGCAGCCTTAACCTTCTAGAACAACCCTCTCTATTTTAGCCCTGACCTATGGCTCCTTCAGGACTCACGGGGGTTTTGATCTTCAGGAACACAAGTATTACTTATTTATGAATAGATTTTAATTAAAAAATACATTCCATGAGATTCCTACTCATTTGCATGTCCTTATTTTGGAACATAGAGGATATCTTCAAGTACCTGAAAATTTAAATCCCAAGGTAAGTTACTAGCAAGCTAAAGACCCAAACCCTTATTTTGGGTTGCAGCCAAAGTAAGCAGACTGTGCACTGCAGAGTTTGCCAGCATCTACCGGGCATGGATGATGTTAAGACTTCCCTGCTAGAGTACCACATGGCCATTTCTCATTGCACCCAGCCTGTGGTTGTTGTCATCTGTGCAGAAGGACAAGAACAGTTTTCACCGGTAATACCATTGAGATGGACCAGATGGAACCTGCCCTGAAGCTCTTTTTCATGCAGAGCATAGAAACCATCAAGAAAACATCACTGTCTTGCACAATAGCAGTGTCTCTGTTGTACTGGATTTTGACATTTGTCAAAATCTTACTGTAGGGTTTGTGGGTGAAATGTATTAATAACTGCTGGTAATTTAAGCGGTCCAGAGTTAGTTACAATTTTGCATATGTGTTGGAAATTACACCCAAAATTTAACTTCAATATGTTTTAAGAAGTTATGGGTAGGCATTCAATTACATGAAAGAGACAATGTTCTTTCAGGAAATAATGGTGCCTTTTGTTAGTTGAAAAGTGCAAACATACATTTCTTAATCTATTTTAGTTATGAAGTACATAACATCAAAAAAAATCTGTTTCTCGAGATGCAAAATCTGCACGGAACATGCTAACTAAAGAGAAGCAAACTGTAAGAGATGGCATGCCAGAGTAGGAACTATTGGTGGCTATAACTACTGACAGTAAATTAATAAATGGACTGACAGTGTCACTACTAAACTCACCTGATATCCCTCCACAGATTTATCAGTAACATGGTGCCAAGAAACAGACATCTCAGAAGATGACAAAACCTTTACACTCACATCTGTAGGTATTTCAGTTGGAGCTGGAAGATGAAACATATGTTAAACATTCAATCTGATCCTGTGGTATTGTTATACTTGTTTACAGGGATTCTTCTCACTTCAGTATTTTATACTATTTTCAGTATTTTATATAATTTTCCTGACATCACTGAGCTAAGTGTTAGTGTTTAGCCTGTTTTTTCTTGAGTAAAATTCAAGTCCAGTGATGATCTGTGAGGAAAATGATTCTGTAAAAACAAAGTGATGATCCTGTTACTTGGCTCAGACTACGTATTTTTACGCTTCAATAGATTTCATGCTGAAATTTGTGTAAACTGATAACAGCCTTTGATAAAGCCTTTGAAGCATCTAGTGATCTTCTACTAAATGGGGCAGCAGCTCACATATTATATACATGAGATTTTTATAGTTGGTTACACACAAATACTCATGTATGTCGCTTAGTCCTAATAACACATATTTCTTTGTGAGAGCAGATATTAGATACACAGCTGTCCAGTGGCACATACAAACTTGAACAGAGCTGTGAAATAATCCAAAGGACCTTTCAGTAAGGCATCCATCATAAAGTTGATTTTGTTTGCATTCTTAGTTCTGAAGAGCAGACAACATAGAGTACAGACTATCATAACGTGATAGACCTTTATCCAGGGCTTAGAGTATTACAGTCTAGTTTAATTTCACTGCTGCTTGAATTTTAAATGAGGTAAGGAATAAAGAAAGGCATAAACTTAGCAAAGTCTGTAAAAGATAAAGGTTTCCAACTTAACAACAGTTCTCTGTCGTGAACCTCTTGAAACAAGTTGCAACAGACAGGCATGGCAGCCCCAGCTGAGGAAAGCTTTCATATACCTAATCTTCCAACTGGGCATCCAGTCAACTATGCATCAAAACAGCCACTGTTAAGAAAAAAATCACTAACATCTCTCATGAAAAGTATCCTAGGTAACAAAATAATCTTATATGCAAAGTTACCTTTTGTAATTGTCTTTCAATGGCTGTTAATAATGCAAATGTCTAATTAGAAAATTATACATTATTGCAAAATTGTTTTCACAATGACAGGAATTTAGATAAGCAAGAGACCTGTGCACTCATTACTAGCAATCATTACTCACTACTAGCAATGGCAGATATGACTAGCAGTTGTCAGACATGGAACTTGGCTTATTCTGTGGGAACACAGAAATTCCCTAGTCACTTGAAGGGAATAACAATGCCCAGAGTTACAACTAGAGAAACATAGATCTGTTATAGAATACACAACTTAGAGGAAAAGCTGTCACTATATTTATGTATATATGGATATTTATACACATCTGTATGGAATCTTGCATGACCATATTGCTTTAAGATTTCCCTAATACCTTTGAGAAATTTTGTTTTTTAACAGTAATAATATCACTTGCTGATTCAAAGGTACAGAAGTATAGGTGGAATAGTTGTGATCATCTAATTTACTCCCAAATCACTGTCAGACTCTTTTCTACTGTATCCATTACAGAACTTTCCAAAAAATTTCATACTGAAAAGTTTCAGCTGCCAGGGCTTTTGCTGATACAACACTCTAACAACATTTGATCTGCTCATGCTTGTCTATGAGTTGCAGATAATTTACATCCCTATTTGTCATTTATGTTCTATAAATATTTTGCAGCTTCTCCTGAGCCAGAAAGATGGCATCAGTTGCTTTCCTCCAGCCTTCTAATTCACTATTTCTACTGATAAAAAGAGAAATCACATGCTCATCACAATATATTCTCTCCACTGAAAATATATTGGTCATCACACAGGTATCTTCTAAGCAAAACTATACAAATTTCAGGCTGGCAGCCAGTAAGCATGCTACAATGTATGGAAGTGATTTTGTTCACGTCTTGATGCCAGGAGACAACTGTCTCCTCAATGCACTTCAGAGTAACTTCCATTACATCCCTTGGAAAAATTCCCTCTCACCTGCTCTGAAGTTCCTGGATTGGATATAGGCAGTAGTCAGGGTCACAGCTCCACACAGGAGTTGTGAGCGCTGCTGATAAGGTTTGTGCTCTTGTGCTTGAAAGCAAAGGAGTAGGTTCACTGAGCTTCTATTTCTTTTGTAGTCTGCATATGGCATCATTTAACCACAAACAGTTTTTATCAGGTATCTGGACTTTGCTAAAGTCTGTGTCAGAACATCAGCAGCCACTCAAGTGACCCCTTTATCTGGAAGCTGGCACTACTGCACATTTGCTTTTCCTCTGTCTTTTTGAGCTACTAGGCTCTACCATTTCCCTGAACTTGGAGATCATACAAACTTCCCACCTCTGACATGGTATGGATAATCCTAACATAAACAAGTGGGAGCTTATCAGTCAGTTGTCGATAAAGTCTCTGAGCAGGGATGGATACTTATGTGTAATTTGACTGATATTGCTTTCATTACACCACAGCTATTTACTAACACTTGTACAATTGCAAAAAACCCACTCTGTGTTGTTGCAGCAGCTGCTGAAGATGATTTGCTAAGGTGTGCTTTCCTGAGAAAAAAGATTAGCATTATCCCCATCAGCCAGTTTGTATTGAGGACTCTTCTGTCCTTTCTCTGTGTGTGGCCCATTTGTGAGTGAAGTTCCCATTGCGTGCTAATGGGAACCATGGACATAAATCTTCCATAAAGTACACAGAGTACAGAACAGAACGGGAAGTGTGAGAATGTGGCCCTGTTATCATTTCCCTCCTCTTGGCTCTTTGGTCCACATCTGTTGACTATATGGATATTTTGCTCTACAGAAAGAAAAATACTAGCAGTTCTTTGGATTTCTGGCAGAAATTAATAAACTGCATGTTTTTAGAACAGGCTTGAGTGATGATAATGCAATTAAAGATGTTGTATATATTTCTTCTGATTTTAAGTAAACTTTCTCCCAGTACTTTCTCTCTTCTTCTAAGTTTGGAAATGTCATTCAAACTTCAATCCTAAAGATCACAGCATGTGAAACAATTACAGTAAGAATTAAGAAAAAATATTTTAATGGAATGTGAAAGAGGTTTCTATTAAATTATTGACTTGATAGCTCCAACATGCAAACCAGAATAAAGTATGTAACAGGGATAATGTATATGAGACCCTAAGCATGCTGGAAATGTAACTAGATACAATTGAACTATCATTCCTTCACAATTTTGGGCTAAATTCTGATGCTGATCTACTAATATACTAGGCTTTAGTGTGGTCTGTTAAGAAGAAGATATGTCAAATACATGTATTAAGATCACAGAGACATTGCTGAATAAAGATCTAAATGTTTTAGGCAACCACTAAGTGAAGAGAAGAATTTTTTTTCTATATTCTTAAATATTTTAACAAGCTGTGTGAAGAATATTGCATTCTGCTGCGTATTGCTCATTGCCAGCAAGTACAGCCAAGTGCTCTGCAACACACAGAAAGCAAAAAGGGGAAGCTGGCTGTTCAGAACAAGAGTTTTGTGGAGGCAATGCACAACCTCCCTGCTGAAGATGTATCCTGCTACACTAATCAGTGTCAAGGACCAGGTTCTACTGACATTGGTAGTGCTGATCTGGACCCACAGTGTAAAACTCATTTGGAACATTTACTCACCATCTTGTGCTGAATAAATGACAGCAGTGAGGCTGAATGGCCCGTCCCCTTTGTTGTTAAAAGCTTTCACTTTTACTTGATACTGAGTTGAAGGTGGCATTGATTCATCCTTGTGGACATATCGGCCAATTTCAGGATTAGTAACTGTAACTCTTCTCCATTCTTTCTCACCAAATGGCTTGAAGGCCACTATATAACCAAAGTTATTGCCATAGTGGTATTCTCTTGACAAAGGCTGTAGAGACAAAAAAATAAAATGTTAATTTTTGCTAAACACTAGGTCTAGAATTAAATATAAATAATGCAGAAAGCATTGATATGTATATTGTAAAAACACTGAACCAAACCTCCATTTCATCCTGTTTCCTTCAATGGCTTGCTTCCACCCCCTTTAAAATAGGCCCTGTTAGATCTCCAGTATTAGTGCATTTCCTAGGAAAACATTTTAGTAACATTTTCCTCATCTGAACTCAGTGCAACACACATCATGTTATCTCCCACAGAAAGAAACCAAGAATAATTGTGTAATAAAACAGCTTCAGCTAGCAAAAAAAGGACCTAAGGAATGAGGCACAGTAAATATGTAACACAGACATAATATACCAGTATAGGAGTCCATGTACGTGTGGATTCTTTTGCATATTCCTGCAAAAGAATCACAGTGAAGAGAAAATCTATGTGGCTGGCCCAAATTATATTAACTTACTGAAAATTTGTCACCTAGGCAACTGGCACAGCTGACAAAGAAAGATGGACACATTCAAAGAATGACTCATCCTACCACTTTTCACTGACGGTGGAGGGGATCCAGATGCTGATTTGGACTACCTAGCTTCTAACTGGCAAATCCTTTAATGAAATGACTTCCACTTTCAGTACAGGCATTAAAGGTACCTATCCAAAGTATTTCCTAAAACTACAGCTGATTTCCTATACCTAGGAATACTAGAAAATACAAAATTAAGGAAGACAATCTGCCATATGGATTTTTCTTCTTTTACCAACATTCTACATTCAGTGATCCCTTTTCAGTCCATAGAGCTTTTACCACAACTATTAGACACTGCATCCAACCAGCCAAAATCACATCATTCATCTGTGCATCAGGAGGTTGATCAGAAGTATCCTTTGAAAATAAGCTTTCTGCATCACCTTTTTCCTAATGGAAACTTCACATAAGTGAAATAGATTATCTTGAGGCAAAGGTCTTGCAGCAGTGACACAGAAAGTAATTATTCTCTTTAGGTGTTTCCCACTACTGCAGCACTTTAGCCAACATGTATGGAGATACTCTGAGCAAGGTTTTCTGAAACTTCCATGTAGCTGATCTTCACCGTAACTTGCTGCTTAAAATAAAGCAGAATTCGATCTCATATGCCAAGGTAAGCAGACTGGATGAGGCCCTAGCCTCAGAATGATTTTCAGCCAGAGCAAACTTTAGAAAGCCAGGAATGGCACATAAAATTATACTCTTTCAGAAGAATTTGAAATTTGAAAGCAGCTTTCTCTCCAATGGCTGCACATAATAAGTAGCTGAACAGTTTGTAGAATTCACTGAAAAGTTTATAAAAGAAAAGGGGAGAAGGAAACACAAATGGGGAAAAATGAGGAAGAATGGGCATGCCACTCCTAGCTCTCCTTCTCAGTTCCTCTTTCAAAACAAGTCTTAGAAGAGCTTTGATTGCATCTCTGGCTGTCTCATTCAACCTGGGCTTATGAATCATGGAAGAAGCTGAAAAGGGGTTGGCAGCAACATGTGAACCTGCCATACATTTTGTTCTTCTCTTCTTAATTAAGGACTATTTAGAGTAGCATATGCAAATGCCAGCACATTTGGGGGAATCAATATGTATTTTTATCTTACCCTTACAGATAGATATATTGTTGTCTGTCAGACTCTGTGAACCTAAAGTCTCTATTTAAAAACTCTTGCTAGACATAGGATAGAAGATTCTTGGGAAATAAATACTTGAAGCCATGCTTAATTTATCTCTCTAAAGGAGCTACCCAGAACAGATGTGAAAAGCATAACATTAGGTAAGAGAAATAATGAGAATAAAAATCTGCCTGGGTCTACAGGAAATACTAAACTGGTCTTGTGTTTCTGGTCTTGCATTAGTCACTATTCTTTCTCCTGATTATATTTTCTTTGTTTAGTTTGGTCACAGTCAAGTTATCACTGTATTGGAAATGCCATGAGTACCAGTCTTCATATACAATGCCAGGAGCAGCTCTGTAGTTTGTTAAAGTCTTTAGAAGAAAATCGTATTAAGTAAAATAATCTAGGTCTTCTGCACCTGCCCATTGCATGTGTTCTTTTGCTCTTCAAAAATAAGGAGACCAGAATTAAGCCAATTTACTTCCTCTACCTATTATTAGGGGAACTTCCAACCTTTCCAATATATTGTAACAGAACCATGGACCTCTTTTTTCAGACACTTAAAAGTTTTTTCTTCACTGTTAAAACACTTAGAAATACTGAATAAATGTTTTGCACTCAGTTAAGAAACAAAAAAACCCCAAAACCCCCAAAAACTCAGCCAGGAAAGCACAAATTTGATAGCTCAAAGATATGGCTGGCTATTTCTGTCATACTTGAGAACTTTTACAGATATGTGATCAATCCTAAGTACAAAAAGAAGGAAATATGCTTATGGATGAAAAACTACATATTCATAAGGAGAGTCCCTATACAACATACATGCAATTGGACTTATGACATCTTTACATTACTTCCCCCAAGAAAAAGCAATCTTCCTAGAGGCACTTCAGCTGCTACCTATGAAATAACTATTCCCCAGAAGACACAAATGGCATAATGTGCCACATGTATCTCATAGCCTTACAACAGTGAACAGAGAGGTCAAAAGAAAACAAACTTGTTAATTTTCTCAAGCATAACACAACCATCCTTCTTTGCCAGAGGTAATGCTGCTGTATTTCTGTTTTTCCTGGATACTGATAGGCTCTGACAGGAATCCAACAATCATTTTTTAATTTTTTCTCCCTAGCTTCCCCAAATATCCTGCAGTAGATTTCAGTTCTCTCTTTCATGCTGCTTTTACCTATGCAACCTTGTTTATAAATCCTTATCCTCACTTGTGCTGCGACTTGATTTTCCCTTACCTTAGTGTCTCTTTTCCCTTATTGCTTTAGGTATATCCACAGTATAGGTAAGTTTTCAAAACCATTGCTTCAATAGCAGAATGAAGTATGCTTTTAATGATGCATTATCACAGTCAGTATGTGTTACAAACTCTTTGTTTTAGAATGTTTTAGATGATATTTTAGAAATGTCCAACACATAAACCCCTAACGTACTGTCTTCCTAATTCCTTTTCATGTATTTTTTCATGAGAGAAGTCTGAAAAACCATATATTATATACAAATCCTGCTCTCACAAGACCCAGAGACCAACCATTCACAGGTTTGAGGAGGAGCAAGATCAGATATAAGACAGTACAGGTTTAATGCCATCTTGCATGTGCAATACTTACCATCCATGTTATTGTCAGCTCTCGATTGCTTCCACCCCCTCCTCCAACATCAGAAGGAGCCACATTAGGAGCTAGTGAAACAGAAGAGACAAGAACAATTACTACAAAGTATGCAGCAAACAGCTGCAAGGCCAATGAGCACACGTGGCACACACAATTAAAGTAATGATGGTGTGCAATCTGCCAAGACTAACGTATAGCTACTGCTTCAGGAAATGTGCCAGCTGTAACCATAGCTAGCAATCATTCTTCCTTCTCCCTGTATTATCTGCAAATATTTAATTGAATATTCAGGAATGGAAAATTTCTTATAAGTCTTTAGAGAAGCACACTGTGTATTTTTCTCGTGCTTTCTCAGATGTTGGTATGCCAGGGGCTCAAGCACCATGGACTTGCATGTGTCATTACCTCAACACACTGTGATCAGTTACACCTACTTCAATGGATTTACTTCCTGTGTGTAAGGTTAAATCCATAGGTCTATCTTTGAAGCACTGGCAGCCTAACTGTATTCTAGATTAGTAGCACATGTCTTCTTGATAGTCCTGTTCAGGATGGGTAGATGTACCTAAGCAAAACTGGCATAGCAGTTTATAATTTACTAATTGCATCTTACACCGATATTCTGTGTAATGAAATATGATCTGTTGATCTATCATTGGTGCACAGCTGGGTGGTAAAGTGGGATACTTTCAAGGACTCCATTATAAATCATTCCTATATTGTCATTTCTCTCAGATTCTTTGCACTGAGTGCAATGATTCTGTTGCTATCCTCTGTGGTGTTTGTGTATTCATCTGCAGTAACTCAATATGGACACATAATGTACCACTGAAAACTTAGGATGTGATAGCTTATCTACAGGGTGCTAATTATGCCTCAGATATGTATGTATGAGCTATATGCCCTACCTAAATTAATGTGTTCTTTATGTAAAAAGATTCAGATGGGATTGGGCATTTTCTCTACTACTCAGTGAAAGCCATAAGCCATGGTGCTCAAAACTATGTAAGTAAGATGTTTGCTGAGGCCTTCTCTGAGGGTCAGCTGAAGAGGAACAAAAAGCAGAGCAGAACTAATGTTTTCCGACAGGATAAAAGTATGTAAAAATAAATTTGAAATTGAAATCAGCATTCAGTGTATGGTTTGCATTATTTATTCCTGCCCTTTCTGAAAACAAATTAGTGGAGATCAAGACTAAACATACATGTGACAATTTGAGAGAAAGCTGGAGTTTGTCACTTGACCTTGTAGTCACACTATCTATTATACATATATAGCTTTAGAGCAATGTTAGAAGCAGAGGGCTGCTAGAATGCTTAAGTAGTCCAAGAAGATAGATAGGCTGCCAAAGAACAGAAAAAACCCTGACTGTTTAAACTCTAACAAGTCATTATTTTCAAAAGTATCTTCCTCATTCTCCCAACCATTAAACCCAAGTTTCTCTCTCTGTTAAGACCAGGTAACTAACTTAGACAATTACTCTAGTGCACCCCGAAGCTAAAATACATAAAACCAGCCCCTGATTCATTGAATTTCAAGAAATCACTGTGAAAGGTTATTGATGAAACAAGATGCTTCCTTAAAAATAAAAAACATTGCCCACAGTCTTATCATGCTAATAAGTTACTGAAATTAGTTATCGACCAGAAGAGAGACTTCCAAACTGAAAAAGATACTGACAACTTTTAAGTGTAACAGACATTATTTGTCACCCACATAGTACAACAAAGACACAGCACTGTTGCTGTTTAACACAAAAAATGTTAACAATTACTACAATATGTAGACATGGATTTTTGTTTGTTATTTACCTTTTTTAGAATTATATTAAAATGCATATAGAGTTGTGTATACTGCTTCTGTAGTACCTTTGACATTGACTGTGCAACCCAAATCCTACTGTTGCTTAAAACAAACATCAGCTCCTGGTAGAAAACACACTTGGGTGCAGAAGTTAATCTGTAAACTGTAAATTATTTATACCCTATTTTGTCATGACAATGAGTGCTGACTGATGCCTAAGAAGACTATACTACCATTTTGCATGGTTTGCCAAAAACTGTCACACAGTCTGCCAGGGCAGGGTGCTGCGCCCAGGGAATCAGACAACAGACTAAATAGACCACTTCTTGCAAAAGAGGTACATCCTGCTACAAAACTGGAAAGTATGCCATTTCTGGGGAGGCTACAAAAAATGCCATGAATGTAGCGCACTGCAAACTGCAGGACACCACCCCTATTCCCCATTCCCCACTACCCCTAGTCCATTATTTCTCTCCTTATCTGTGTCTTTTCTAACATTTTTTAAATGCCTATTGTGCACCAAACTTCTCCTGTAGATTCTTGGGCCTTCAAATGCAGCTCTTGAGTCAAAAAACATGTGCTAGCAGTCAATTTTCTAGGCAGTGATTATCTTTGACTTTAATACTAAAGTTCCATGACTTTTCCTTCTTTATCCAAAATAATTTAACCAATTTATCTTCTTTCTCCCCAAGCAACAAAATTTTAATGGACCAAGTTTGCCTTTAATGAATGTTTTGAAATTTACAATGCAAATACATTTTATTTTGAAAATACAATCTAATCAATGTTATGACCCAGCCGGTGTAATTGGAAAAGTTGCTTTCCACACTTTGGTTTTTCATTTTTAGTTTCGAAACTCAAGCTATGGGAAACAATTGTAAAGAAATCTAGACTGTGAGCGAGTGCTACTCTGTGGAATACAGGTTTGTTGGACACAGTCTTTGTGCAGTGATACATCACCCCCTAGGAAACTACTGTTATCTCCTCTGTACAGTCAAACCAGAATGGATTATCTGGAATAGTAATATCTAAGTCCTCATTTTGGAGAATTCATTATAAAAAGGATGTGCCTGAGCCTGAAGAATATCCTTAAATATGCTCTGAGCTATTATCACTGAGCAACCAGATTGGTAAGAGAGTACGTTGTGTTGGATAATGTCACATACATGCCGTGACGTAAGAAGACACCAGACCAAACCTGCAATCACAAATAACTGGCATTATTCAGTAGAATATGTATCCTGTGATGTATTCTTTAGTTAGAACACAAACCAAATGGCAAATGGACACTTTCCTTGTTAAATACATGCATGTTTTTTCCTAAGTCCTGAACCACGCTCCCAAACATGTGCATGCACTCATACACACACAGCCTGGCTGACAGATACAGTGGGGGATCTCTGAAAGATGCAGTATGATTCTGTTCCAGTAATGAAGACAAATTTGCCATATCTTGATGTTCCTTTTCTGTCTGCTTTGATGCATTCACATCTTCATAGTTTGGTACTTGCTTACTACAATCTGTAGCAGTGGGTGGCTGAAAATATATTCTCTGCACATTGGATCTTATAAACTGCTTTTTTTAGAGTAAAACCTAGGATTACAAAATTGGTGAACAAAAGTGTAAAAATGAAGAAACACATTTAAAAAAACCCTGACATTTTCTGTTTACGTACGAGCGCCTTCAGTTCTGATCCTTGGCGAAGGCATGCTGGGCTCTCCTGTCCCCAGAGTGTTGGTGGCTATTATTCGGAATTCATATTCCATCCATGGAATTAAATCAATCACTGTAGCAGATTCCATATTTCCTTCAATATCTGATGGGTCTAAAAAAGAGATTAAATGCTTTAGAAAACAGCATTTTCCCACTTAGGTCAGCAACAGTGTGGTTGATTGTGACAAAACTTGCACTATTCTGCAACCACACAGAGAAAGCTAAAGCAAACTTGACATTGTAGATAAGGAATACCACATTTTACAAAGAGTACCCACAGCAGTGACTGGGAATCTGGAAACTATGACACTATCTTGGATAAACCCTTATTGACATGTAAGTTTTAACTGGGTGTGAACTAGTGCATGTAGTTATGAGATTTCCTTACTAATTACATATTGCAGCTGTAGAATTTCATTTTATCTACAGACAAATGCATTGAGAAATTTGTAACTGCAGAAACAGTAAAATAAAAATTCATTACATGGACAGACATGTAGGGTTCAATCAATTGATGAAGAGAGTTTTATAAAATGTAGGCCTATTTTGGTGCACCTAATTAGCGAGCGTGTTACAACTTGCTATCTGGTTCTGATCAAGAAATGTAAATGTTCCTGCAATTCCTGTGAAAAGGCTTGTAATTGTCTTCAGGATAAGCTTCTTTATCATAAATAAATGAGTAACTCATGACTGTCTGCAATTCACAGACAATAGGGGCTGTTTCTATAGCTGTCTGCGGCTATGGAAAGACAGAGGATTTTCATTTATATACAAACAAGAGTTGTTTGTCAAATTAGAGTGTTGTGTTCAGAGAAGGATGAGAACTGAGATATTCTGCACTAGAAAGGCAGTTTATTTGGAATTAAAATATAAATGCAATGCCTGCAAAAAACACAGGCAACAACAGTATAAGCACTAGATGGTGACACCACTTCCCTCTTCCTAATGATCATTACATTTCATTCCAAAGTGAGGTCTTGAAGGAGAAAGGAACAGACTTTCCATTTTTCTTTCTACCTGACCACCATCCTCTCTCATCCTTACTCAAATTATTTTTCTGTCTAGTCATTAAAGTTATTGCAAACCTCTCATGTCATCCAAGTAGTGATTCAAATTTAACATAATTTCAATGTCCTTCCTAGGATATCTGATCTCTATTTAATTTTACTGTCCCTCAGATTCCCAGAACCATTATTAACACTTGGCACAATGAGAATCTGAATCGCCTTAACTGGAAAGAGCAACATAAATGTAAACAACTTATTACATAATCCATTCATACATATTTCCATGCTGTGAAGTAGAATACACTTCTTTCACAAAATACACTCAGTATTATGAAACCCGAGATGAATGATTTGGCTGGGAGAATAATGTTAGTAGTAATAATAACAGTATTTCCAAAAGGCAATGCCAAAGTATATTTTCTTGTTTCACACATTGAAAATTAGCAGCATTAACTGACAGCCTAAACATTTGGTGACAGATCAATTTGGACTGTTCATCATGCTTCATTAATCTGAAAGTTAAACCTGAATCAAAGTAGGAGCAGCTCAGCAATTAGGTAAAAGCTTGCAGTGACGCCAGTGATGGTTACTATGATGATTTTACCTATTTTGAGGGAATCATCTATTTAACAAAATTCCTAACTGTGGTTCAAATGAAAAAGTAATGACTTTGAAACACCAGAATAGTTACTGTCAACTTTTCAGAAATTAATAATGTATATCTTTTGTGTCAGTGTCTTTAAAAAGGAATTCAACAATCTGGATTCCTCTGTCCCACCCACTCAGCATTCTTCAGGGTAAGATTCAAAGTCTGACTGCATGTCTCAAAGACTATCCCAGTAATTCTGAGAAGCAGAAAACTTCAGAGGTGCAGAGGATTTCATCCCATCGTGCCTATAAAATTGCAAGTAGGGATTCTTCCTGAGAAGTGAGAAGAGTGGTTTCAAGTCTGCTCTGAGTCAGACAGAATGAAGATCTGAAACCAACACTTATGTTAACTCCTATACCTCCATTTCCAGTTCCAATAATGCACAACACAAACCTAACAGTATCAGTTGCCACCTGAAATTCTTCACATTTCCTTATTTTCATTAATTGAAAAGTACAGAATGAATAAGAAATAAAACTAACTTATCCTGAGAAAAGCAGAGCTAAGTCTAAAAGAATCCTCCCTCCTGCATGTGGTTTTTACTGAACCAAATAATCAGTTATTTGAACAGCTCCAATTTCTACATTTTTTTTTAACATTCAAAGAAATCTATTCTAAAGAAGTCATTAAACAAGATATAAGAGATAAGAATGGGTTGGGGAACCTTCTGGGTTCATTTTCCAAGCTCTTTGACATAAAAAATATCAGTCCTGGCTGACGGAGGCAATCATAACCAAGTGAACTTCATATACTACATAGTCTGAAAGAAAAATATGATCTGAGGCAGAAGACTATATCTAACTTTTTACTCTAAAAAATGTAAGGGATTTTCAGTTCAATATGTCAGTCTGTTTCTTATATGTCTGTAGTTTCAAGTGAAAACTTAAATGGAAGACAATCACTGGAACTATTATTATTCTTAGTATTTAGAAATGCTGAGTATGTGATATCTTAATTCCACAGGAAAGCATTTCAGTTGTAATTTATAAGGATGGGATAATGAAACATATTGATAGGAAAATTCTGTATAGCTTGTGACAATGCTATCCTTCATAATGCATTCAGAGATACTAGCAGCTTAAAAAATATTAAAATTTATGCTTTTATGTTAAATCCTGCTAAAAATTTACATTAGCATGTCCTGTGCTCAGGTAGGTTCCTCTTTAACTGCAATTTTGTGGCACAATGATGACATCCAGTGGTTAGAAGGATAATCTTAGCCATGTTTTCTCTAGAGCTGCCAGTTTTAATGCAATTGGAACTTAGTCTGCTCCCAGGAAAAAGCAGACAATTTTACCCAGCTTTCTCCATAAAAATTACAAAAACGATGACATGATGACATCCACTTTTCATCCCAATTAACTTACAAATAAATTTTTATGATTCCAGCAGTTGATGCTGAATGTTTCAGGCAACAAGGAAAGAGCCAAAAAAACAAGCAGCAACTCTGGCTGGCTCTTTTCTGTATTTCTTCATATTCAGTTCAGGCCTTCAAAATGCTGGGAACAGAATTTCCCAGCAAATGCTGTTGACAAGACACTGACAGGAAAGTAAACCTGCAGCAGACATCAAGAGCATCCCTGGTTTCCTTCTACTGTGATTACTTTCCGATTAGTCAAACTCTCTAACAATCATACTTTAAAACTTACTATCTTGATTTCTTCTGGCATTACTCTTACCTGTTTTGGCATCTTTCCACTCTTCAGATAGAAAGGTTTTTGACTGGATAGTGTATTTAGAAATAGGACTATGATTGTCTGTTCCACGACTCCAGGTAAGTGCTACAGAAGTGTCTCTGATTTCTTCTATTCTTATACCTCCAGGGGGGCCTGGAGGACCTGGAAAAAGAAAAAAATCCAGTACAATTAACAAATTAAATGTGCTGAAAGTATTAAATTTCATCAACTTTTAATACTCTAGGGAATGATTCAGAGGAAAGCTCCTCTTGCATTTTATTACTACCAAATAAAACTTCCATGATTCTTGCCTCATCAATATTGAGATAATTTTAAGTGAAAAGATGATGCTTTGAAAACGTTGCTGCCCTTTTTACCAAATAAAACTGAACTCAGGAAGAAACTCAAAAAAATTTCCTTCTCAAATTCCACCTAATGTTGACATTATTGGGGGCCTACCTTAAACCTACACTTCTGCTTGTGCCATTTAGGCCCTGGCTGAAAGTTAAGTGGAAAACCCTGTCACTTATTTTGGACAAAAATCCTACTGTAAAAGAGATTTCTATAGATCTCTTCCCATTTTTCTTGGTCTTCATATTACCCCAGCGTGGTAAACTCCTCATCAGGTTCCAAGCTCCTACAAAATTCTGGTTTTGTTACTGTGCTTCTGTTTTGTATGATACACAGTTATCTGATGCATATTAACTGTTGTGTGAAAACAGATACAATGCATTAGAACTACTGAAATGTATTTTCTGCTTCAACATTCAGAGATAATAAAATGCCAACATGATTCAGATAATTATCCAACAACCTGATTGAACATGTCCCAGAGAATATTAAAAACCCCAAGAGTACCATAATATATTTCTCTTCACTATTAACAGAGAAACCACAGAGAATCAAAACAAAACAAAACAAAAAAGAATGGAAGGAGATTTCTACATCAGATCTAAACACACAATGTGCCAAATGTATTTTCAGCTCCTCTTGTGCTCTTTATTTTCTCCATACAGCTGAGTCAAAGGACTCAAATGAAACTAACTGAAACAAAAGCATGTACTAGCTTTTCTAGTTGCTGTTCCTTGGTTTCAATGAATATATCCTTCAAGCAAGCAATTTCATTCCTTGGATCTCCTTTCAAGGTAAGGGCTAAATACCTCACTGAACGTGGAAACGGCTTCTTACTCTTCACCAGGGATGCAGGAAGTAGAAATTGTTTTTAAGAGCTGATTTTTAAGATGAGGGTTGTTGGTCAACTCTCCATCCTGACAACATGCATATTTCCTACCCCAGCTCTAAGGACACACACAGGTAAGGTTTGATGACCGATGCATTCTCCTGAAAGACTGTTCACTTCATTAGCCCTCAGGGTGGAAGCT
Organism: Melospiza melodia melodia; assembly: GCF_035770615.1. Classification (NCBI taxonomy): domain Eukaryota; kingdom Metazoa; phylum Chordata; class Aves; order Passeriformes; family Passerellidae; genus Melospiza; species Melospiza melodia. Next base: position 75,827,825 of record NC_086197.1, read on the forward strand.
ATGGAAAGGTTCATCAGTCCCAACAACCTTCCTACTTTCTTCAAAAGATACCTCTCACAGCTTCTCCCCTCCCCATCAGCTCCTGAAAATGGCATGTCTCAGGAAACACCAGGGGCCATAGGAAAAGGAAAAGGCTCCATAGGAAAGCTGATACTGGAGCCACAACTAACCCCAAGATTGGTAGCTGCTTTAGCAATGGGGCACAGTTCCACTGGGTCCAAATACAGTGGGAAGAGCCAGGCGCTGATAAGGTGGTACCAGGGACAGTGAACTGGGAGCATCCAGGTGACAAACTCCAAGCAGTCCAACCAAGAGGGTGCCACCCACAGCACAGGCCTGAAGTACATCCAGGAGGCATTCCACATTCCAGAGCTGGAAGCAGGCACACCTGTAACACTGCTCAACACACGGCCACTGATGTCTGTAGGTGCACAGAGGGGCTGCACAGTCTTCAGTGGGCTAACATCACCAGCAATTTAAACAAGATCACATAGAACAATCCATATGAACTCTTAAATTGTTTTGTGAACAGGCAAAACATCATGTGCCTGCAGTGACAGTGGCCTATCCTTTACTGCCCCACTGATGAGATGCTCTGGAACATAGCTCTTTTCATTCTCTGCTGTTGCCTCTTCCTTACCAATGCAGTGAAACTACAATCCCACATTTGTCATATTTTGTAAGATATTTACTCTTGGCCTGGTAAGATGCTGAGTCTTACACTCACAAAAATGGCAGCTGTAAGCAGAACTGTGTTCATTGCATTAAAATCTGAATTTTGAGAACAAACTGAACGCTAATTTCTTCTACAAAATAGTCTCTGAGAAACTCTCATTACGGGCTGGAAGGTGAATCAGAAACTTGATAAAGCACTTTGCCTTTTAATTTTTAAAAGGAATTGCTTACATAATACTTTGGCTTATGAACACATCCTACTTTTTTACTTTGCAGATCTATTCTGTAGTTTATCACTTACCATATTTGCTTTGACATTTTATCCAAAACTGATGACATTTCATGGGCTCTTAATACCCAGCAAAAAATTAAATGCAGAAATATTCAAGTGCACAACAGCCTGAGATAACAGAAGCTCAGAACCATGACACTAGCTATACTTCAGCTGCTACACAGCTCTGTGATGTGACTTGAATGTGGGGCAAAACACAGCAGCAAGGCAACTGAATGTACAAGTTACATCAGTTCTGAAATGTCAGTAAAACAGAGCATTAGCACTTCAGAATGTGTTATGCCCACAGGCATAAAAGAAAGCAAAATGCCCAAAGGACCTTAACTCATGCTATTAAAACTTCACATTCTAACAGATCTTGTAGGGTGCATACTGTATGAGCAAGAACAGCATTTTGGGAATGCAGTAACGCTTAACAGACATGACTCAGAGAGAAACTGAGAGATAAACTTAACCTCAGATGTCTTGATTTCTGTAATTTGAAAACTCAGAATCCTTTTAATGTAGGCCTAGTATTATACACAATAATTTAATCCATACAGCTTTGAGAAGTGACTTAGAAGTGTATCCAGGAGATACATTGAAATGATCCTTGAAATCTATTTTTAATAATGATTTAATAATGAACACCAAATTAAACTATCTAAATATTGCTTTCACATAAGGAAAACACCCAAAATAAAAAAATCTTTACTTCTTTTCAGGAGAACACATGCTTAGTTAGACCTCTAAATGTCTGCAACCAAATCAGCACCCTGAGTAGACTTTGAAGACTTTGCCTGTTTATGGACTTCTCCTTTTAATTTCTGCCATCCGTTGATGAGAAATCACATATCCTAAACAATCAGAAACACCCTTATCTTTGTGTTTTGTCTAGGTGAAAACCAGCCGCATTTCTGTATTACCTGGAGAAGCTTACCTCTTACCACAAGGTCAGCTGAAGCGGAGGAGTTGTCGACAATTGTCTGAGCAGTGCACATGTACCTCCCTGCATGCCGCAGCTGGACGTTCTTAATCAGCAGCTCACCATTGGATTTAATCTGTCACAAAAACAACACTCAGTGAAACTGGTAAACATCCCTGGGCAGCTATGTGATACCTGTCTACACATTCCTCCCAACCGACTTACAGGGTTTGCTGTTTCTGAAGAGCAACTGCTTACTTAGAGCATGGATCATCCTCACACATAGATCTGATTTACAGGACAGCTGTTGAAAGTGTCCTGTGTTTCCTGAGGAGCTGCAGCTCTTTACTGGACATGAAAAAACTAGACACTTTAGTAAATGATTATTAACAAATCAACATTTCCCTCTTACTTTTTGAACCCCATATCTGAAAACTAAACTTAGTCAAGAATTTGTTCAAAAACCACAGTTATATGATTTTTCTGCACCATTACTTGCTTTTATTTTTAAACACATTGGCAGGATAGAATGCCATGGAGTCCTGTTAACAGAGCAGGATGCTGTTTGGGTCTTGCTTTTTAATCCTATAGCAGTACCTGAGCTTTTAGCTCAGAGAGGCTCCAAGCATAGCCTAAACAAAGATGCACGAAGAGTTGCTCGGTACTCCTCTGCCCTCCCTGAGGCCCCTGTCAGGCTGGAGATGCTCTTCCCTGGCCCAGCTCTCACTGCTCCTTGGCAAACAGCAGGACCCCAGGGAAGCAATTTACCTTTTAACAAGGCTCATACACTGATCATCCCAGGCCCTAATCCTTCCTTAACACTCTTCACCAATGCCAGACTACTGGGAAATACTCAGCCATATTTTCAGATGGCTATGTGGGCCACTGGCTACCTTTGGCTGTGCAGAGAGGCAAACAGAATATAGTATTTTTATCCTATGACACTTCTGAGTGACCAGATGTGCACCTGTAAACAACGAGTGGAACAGAGATTATGTGCACCACAGCTACTTCTTAATGAAAAACACATTTTATGTGAAGAATTTAAGCGTTAAAAATAACTCACTTGAAATATTTTGCTTATCCATCCTGCCTTTTATTCCAGAAAAAGATTACTAGGCTAAATCAATGGGTTATACATGTGCTAGTCTTAAAGAGATTTCTCTAAAAATCCAAATGTTTTCACCAAAATATATCTGAACTTTCATGGGAGTAGAAGTTCAACCAAAATATTAATACATGAATTTATACCACACTACATCAACAGGCACAACATTCAGATTTCCTAATTCACTGAAAATTGTTCAAAAATATAACTGAAACACCGTCCCCACAAAAAAAAAAAAAAAAAACAACAACAAAAAAAAAAAAAAAAAAAAAAAAAAAAAAAAAAAAAAAAACCCCCAAACATTGAGATAACTCACTGCAATCCACAGATCTTTACATGCCGGACTAAAAACAATTCAGATGCAAAATGGTATATACGAAAAAGAAATTGCAAAAATATTTAGGTGTAAGAACTAGTGCTTTCATCATCAGAGATGCTGGGTAACAAAAAAGACCTTTGAGAAAATTTCGAATAGTATGGCCTGTGTGCCTGCATTTAGACATTCAGAAGAAATGGAATAAAGCTAATACCATCCAGTTGATGTTTCCTGATTGAAAAGGATGGGGGGAGAAAGCAAGGTTAAATCTTTTCCGAATGCTCTGCAACTAGAATGAGAGCTTATAGTCTATATTTAGGGGAGATTAAAATACACAGATAACACTATCCTTTTCCTTTCCAGACTCCAGTGAGGATTTTGGTTGCCAGCTTCAATTTCTGCTGGCATAAAATTTCAGCACAAACTGAAACGTTAGCATCAATTTTTTTAGGTCCAACATAAGAATTCACATACTTAAGAAATTACTGTGGTAAATAAATAATTGGATGAAAGAAGAATCAAGCACACATGAAAGAGAGTGCTTGACTCTAGCTAGCAATACTTCAGCTGATTGCCTTACAGGGTCAGCAAGAAAGGCAGGTTACACTGTGCCTTCTCTCTTTGAGTTACACAAGTGCTGCTAGCAAGGATCAAACAGATCTGCTGGATCAGTGAACAATCCAGTATTCCTGATACATTCCAGATAATTTCTCTCTTAGCTATTAATAAACTATTTCCATGTGGATATATATATATATATTCACACTTTTCACTCAAGGCTAATATGGTTTTTAACTTAATTTTTCGAAGTGCATGCATCCTACAGAGATGAGGAGAGTCTGTGACAGTGCTATTTCTGTGCTCATGCCTCCTCAGTTTATTCATGAGAACTCCAGTAAGACTGCTGTGGCAGAGAGCATCCTTTGAAAATCTGCTGGAGTTACTGCATAAGTGAACACTGTCTGGCTGAACACCTGACTAATCACATGTGAGCCCTGCAGTGGGCTGAGCAATTCTGGCAACAGCTTCCAGGGAGAAAAATCAGTCAGAGTGTCAGTAGCTCTATGGGAAAAATAAATGCAGCTACCTGATCCTCTGTCCTCCAAAAATTACAACAAAGAAGCTGTAAAAAATCAAACTCTTTGATTTTTCAGTTCCTGCTTTTCATTTGGTTGTTGGTTTTTTGGGGTGTGTTGGGTGGTGTTTTTTTTTTTTTTTTTTTTTTTTTTTTTTTTTTTTTTATTTTTATTTTTTTTTTTTTAATTCTGCTCTTATTGGTTTTGGTTTTAATAAAAAACACAAACAGTTCCCTATATGGCTGCTGTGTATTGGTTCATTAACACTAAATGTCATCCTAGAAAGAACCACAGTGATTCTCTAATAATTATTTGCATTTTTATCTGCAAATAAACGTAAGCAAATGTTGGGCAAAGCAATAAGGTTTAGAAACAGATTATGAGAATTCTCATAATCATATTATTACTTCAATAGCAAATGGTTGCAAATTCTTACTGGGGCTAGTACCTATTTCTATGTTAGCACTTTAATTAAAATAATTTATTGTATTTAATAATGATGTGCCCATATACTTGCCCTAACAATAATTCCCTTATAGCAACTTGTTCTTATAACCTAAATGATGAAAAACAGATGGAAAAATGTAACATAATTTAAAAAATCATCAAAAAATCATAGATACGGTGTTGTATCTTGTTGCTTCAGAAGCTCTCCTGGAGCAAGCCTTCATGCAGTTGGTAATGAAGCTTTCCATACCTCAGAAGAAGCTGAAGTTCTTGGTGGTAAAAGAAAAGCTTACCAAGCAAATTAAGAGCACAGGCATCAGCGAATTCTGTCCACAAATTAGATATGAATGTACTGTATGTTTTCATCCCAAAACCTCAGCTTGGCTACGCTTAAAAATGCCTTCCTTAACTCAGAGAAGACTGAATCACAGACTGGAAATAGTGATAGCAATATTCAGGGATATTCCAAGGGTATCTGTGGTTCACCACTCAGTATTTACCAAGTTTCAAGCAAATACTTGCATCATATAAGCCCTGTATTTATGATTTAATAGTGATGTCAAAAATAGCATTTTATGACCTATTTCTGAGAGTCACTGTTTTTTTTTGACCATTACCTTTTCCAGGGCACTAAATTGCCAAAAGCCATCAGAATGTGACCCTGTACAATTAAATACCATTTACAGGAATCTAGTGTTTTGACTGAAAACAGTGTCTTATCCACTTTTGTTGGGCCTTCAGAGACAATAAAGGAACTTCTGCTAATATAAGACTTCCAAGCCCAAGAAATAATTAAGTTAACTTGGCAGAAATAGAAGAACCTGGTAAGCAGAGTGGTTTTTTTAAACTCAGGTACTAAAATTAGACATCTGAGCTTCAGCACTGTTTAACACACAGTAGATGTAAAATGGTAAGAGAATCAATAAGAAGTAATCCAGAAGAGATGGGATTCTGGGTGATGAGATCAGTTTGTCCAAAGCTAGAAATAATGTTAAATACCTTTTTGTACAACCTGTACCTAGAATTATTAACTCTAAATGAGCTCACATGAATTGGTTTGATCCTGCCAGTAAAGAATTAGTTGAGTGGTTGCTAAAACCAGAACAGATAATCCAACAGCTGTTGAGGTAAGTTAATGTAAATGTGACTATAGATGTTTTCTTGCTACAGACATCAGAGACATAGGGACAACACTCCCAGTGCAACACCACTGTCTTATTCCTATTCACCCGAGACCTTGTTTTGCTGTATAAGCCATAGTTATAGATAAATAAAAAAACTCAGCAGGATAATGATGACAGTCATTCCCACTAAAGAATCTTTTCCTTCAGTGAGCTATATTTATATGTAAAGGATATACAATGTTAATTCTACACTTGAGATGTGGACCGGGAAATATTTCCAACAAATATATTATTGTTCTTCTCCATTCAGCATACCACTGAAAATTCCTGAGGACATTGTGCTTTGTACCAGCATCCCTTTGGTAATGGGGCTTGTTATATCACTTACAACAGCAGAAAAAGCCTAGGTACTTGCTCACTTATGCTCATGGCTCACAGCTTTATGGCTGATGACAAAAAATTCACAATACACTGCAAACTACATTTCTCTTAGTAGTGTTCACAGCTGGCTTTCTTAGCTTCTGCTATCTAACTACAGATGGTACATGAATTTTGGTAGCCTCATAAGTCTCACAAGCACAGTCAACTGCTTTTGCAGAGCATTTTTTAATTCTAGCAGAGAGGCTGGCAGATCTTCGAAACTAATTACAATTCTTTGTGCTGTAAGTAGAACAAGTTTCCTCAAAGGCTTCTGCCAGAGCAAACTGCTTGTTGGCTTCACCCTCAGCATTATATCTTCTGCTTTCCTTCCCCTCCTTGCTCCTAACCACTGACTCCATCCATCACATTCCATGCTCACTAAGTTGTTATTATTAGGCCATTGCCTCTAAATACTCCTCCAAACCTACCCAAAATTGGGTAGCTTTGGAGTAATACTCAGAGTCATTTTCAGCTCACTCATGTCTAAAGCACTGCCCTAATGCATCAAGGCACTGAAAACAGTGCATTGAGAGAGTATCTTGACAGTCCTGGAATTCTCTTCCATATAAAACCAGTAAGCAGTTGATTTGGTTGGTCATGCTTCATCAACAATCACCTGCCACCTTAATACATTCAAAAACTGTACTAAATGAGCTCACTATAACTCTGGCTTTGTTCTAGCCCATAAATAACCTCTTCTTCCTAATCACTGCATAACTGAGCTTTCCTATTTTGATTTCCACAATCAGGTGACCTCTTCTTTAGGTGAGGGAAAGGCTGTGGATGTTTTCTGATGAACTCTACGAAAGCCTTTGACACCATTTGCCACAGCATTATCCTGGAGAAATTGGTTTCCTATGGCTTGGATGGGTGGATTGTTGCGGGGAAAGAAAACGGTCTGGGATGGTTGGACCCAGAGAGTGGTGGTGAGTGGAGTTACATCCAGCTGGCACCTGGGCATCAGTGGGGTACTCCAGGGCTCAGGACTGAGGCCAGTCCTGTTTAATATCTTTACTGACAATCTGAATGAGGGGATCAAGAGCATGCTCAGTGAGTTTGCAGATGACACCAAGTTAGGCAGTGGTATTGATCTGGTGGAGGGCAAGCAAGGCTCTGAAGAGGGATCTGGACAGGCTGGATCAATGAGTCAAGACCAATTGTATGAAGTCAAGGCCAGGTGCAGGTCCTACACTTGGGTCACAACAACCCCAGGCAGTGCTACAGGATGTGGGAAGAGTGGCAGCAAAGTGGCCTGGTGGAAAAGGACCTGGAGGCGCTGGTTGACAGCAGCTGATCATAAGCCAGTGTGTGCTCAGGTGGCCAAGAAGGTCAATGGCATCCTGGCCTGTATCTGAAAAAGTGTGGCCAGCAGGACAAGGGCAGTGATTGTCACTCTGCACTTGGCACTGGTGAGGAGCCACTTCAAGTACTGTGTTCAGTTTTGGGTCCCTCACAGCAAGAAAGACATCAGGGTGCTGGAGCAGGTCCAGAGAGGGGCAGTGAGGCTGGTGAAGGCGCTGGAGCACAGGTGTGACGAGGAGCAGCTGAAGTTCTTTTGAACTTTCTATTAATTTCCTGGTCTACACCTGGGGCAAGGCTAACGACAAGGAGGATTACCAGGGAAAGCAATGAAGAAAACTCGAAATTAAAATCCTTGTATATTTTCTGCTGCAGGTAACAGTGGAATCATAGAATAGCTTGGGTTGGAATACAGATTTTTACAATAAAACTAACTGTCTCCGTAGCAATCTATTGAAGCAGGGGCATGCAGTAGAGTAACTTTGTCTATCCATGTCAGCCAGCAAACTGCAATTTAAAATAATGTACAAAAACCAGGCAGCTGTAAATCTTTTCTAATACGACTTTTATAGTTCAACTTGTTCTTTGTTGTTCATAAACTCATCAGTTTTGGAGAAGAAACAAGCAAAGTGTTTTGGCAAACACTGTCTGCAATCTAGAATTCATCTCACTACTTTCAGAAATCTGCAGTGGGAATTTTGGTATCTGGACCAATCACCTTTAAAAATTAAATAAAGAATCAGGCTCTTCCATTTGTGTTGCACTCATTTAAGTGTGAAAAGTATTATGTGTCATAAGAATATTATGTGTCATTCTAGAACACTGTAAAGCTTTTTGTACTTCAAAGAGAGATAAAGTAAGAGGAATAATATTTGCATAAGGAAAACGCAAGCTTTTCAGTATTCAGAGAAGTCTACACTACAGCAGGTTAAGCACCAGATAGCTGCAGGGACAGAGGTGGTTATGCACAGACACCTTGGATTCAGAAGCTACTTCAAAGGTGAATAGAGCCTGAGCTGTGGGTCCTGCAAGTTCTATGCTGAATGTATTTGTCTGCCTTTGTGCCATGTCCCTGCACTTGTGAACACTGGAGAGAACACTGCAAACTCAGAATTCACACTTCAGAGTCAGTGTGGACTCAGCAGGTTTTGCTTCCTGCTCTGTAGCACTCATGACACTGAGGTGTGTCAGCCTCAGCTTGAGAAATGCCCCTTTATATGAGAAAACATAAGGAGGTAGCAAGTCAGTTGTCTCTATGACAAAATTCATCCCCTGGCTTTACTGTATCTTTCTATCACCACTTACTCTTTTTTGAATACTTAAAGAAGAAAGCTTTTTGCAAGAAGGTCAACTTCCTGAACACTTGTACAGTAATTAAATTTAACTTATTAAAGATAAAATGGTGATAAAACTATCAGGGTTTCAGGTTCACTGGTATAAATTAAGACAACTAATAAATAATGTAGCAAACAGAAATACTAACGATATGGGAAGCTGTTTAAAATGTATTTGTATCATTATGTCACTAAGACAACTACAGCCTAAACTTGAACTCTTCTTAAGCCTATGTGCAAGTTTCTGACTTGAACCAGTTAAATTATGGAGTTCCTTTTCCCGACTATCCATATAAATAGACTAGTGGGACTCAAAAGTTTAAAAAATTACTCTTTTTTTTGTAATGAACTTAAAGGAATATTCCTTATTGGATCCTTTATGTATTTTTAAATATAAACATCTTAAAAGTAATCTTTTCAATCTTTAAAAATATATGACAAAAACCAGATCTATAAATAACAAACAAACATTAGAGTTTTCCAGATTACTTGAAGAGCTGTATCTTTTTGGGACTTGAAAAGATGAGTTAATGTTTAGTTCCTCAATCAAATAATCAGACAAACAACCAGATATAAAAGTTAAAACTAATCTATTAAATAGTAAGATTCTGAAGACTCCATTTGACTCTTTGGAAGCTAACCAATTCTTTTTTTTTTTTCTTTTTTTCCCCCTTTACATACTGCTGTCACAGGAAATGAAAACAGAACTGACAAATGTCCTTTTGAGAAATTAGTTTTAGTATTAATGTAATGCAAATTAGCTTTGCCTTCAGCAATGACGGAGACACCAAAGCTTGCATTAAAAGAAAGAAGAATTATGCAGGTGTTTACCTGAATTTAATTAGCATTTCATTATGTCTATATGACAATAATAGTATTATTTTGAGAACTGAAATTACTGTGGCTCTATCAAGTTTCAGCAACTTGATCTGCATAGTAACATAAATTAATAGAGATATTATCAGAGGGATAGATGAGGATCCTTCACCAAGAGGAAATTATGCACATGCTTCATATACCCAGTAACCTTAATATTCACAGTGAAGTATCTTTTTCTTTTGTGTTTGTGAAGCGCTGGTGAGCACGTTTCAAGCTCAGCAGCTTGGGACGCTGCTGTCAAGTGTAAACCAGCTCACTCTTTACATCCAGGGGAGCCTGAGCAAACCTGCCACCCAGTGACTTCAGCCCAGAATTGCCAGGGAGAGGGAAACTGGCAGGAGAAAAGAGAAAATCCCTTTGCTTGCCCAGGAAGGAGAAAAACCCTTAATGCTACAATACAATAACACATGAAGAGAAGAGAAATACAGAAACTACATATTTGTCTTAATTATATCCTACATAAACCATTGCATTGGATTTGCTGAACTTGTTAAAAATTCTGCATTTGTTATTACTTAAGCACTGAACCACCTAATACCTACAAAAAGTAGGATTCAAATGCAATCCTACTGTCTCCTCTGTCCCAGATAAAGACCAAGGTACCTGTGGAAGAGTAACAAGGACTATTTGCACTTGCTTTGCATTTGAAAGCCCAGAATTAAGGCTTAGGAATGCAAAACTAGAAGATGCCTCTGCTAAAAGAATTTCTACCAGTTTTGACAGATCAAATGCAAAACAAACCAAGAAATATCCTTCAGGAGGAAGGATATCCTTCAAGGTATCCTGAAGTGAATTAACTGATATTTAGATCTAAATTACTTAAAGGCCTAAGTGAATTAAGAGTTCATCTTCTTTTGAATTCTGCAGAGTATCCATCCCTACCTCTACTGAAAAAGGAAACATTCCAGCACAAGATTCAACACCCATATGAAGAGAAGCACCTCATTCTCTCCCTCTGCAGACCACAGATAGTTTGTAGAGACCAAGGTAGTCTTGAAAAGTTAGGGTTATTTGGTTCCAAAATGAAGCACTTCAATAAAGGACATAAAATACTGAGGAGATAATCAGAATTTGAGATCAGGAGTCCAGGACCACTGGCCATCTGGAAGACGAAAGAGGTAGCTGGAAACTAAATTGTCAATCTTCTAAGAGATTACATATTTTCTGAAGGCCTTATTTGGTCCCACATTTGTCAACTTGAAGTGCTTTGCTAGAAAGTGCCTTAAAAGCAGGATTAAAATTCAGAATTAATTTCCCCTAAAAGAAAAAAAAAATCCAGTTTACTTCTATTTTCATTATTTAGAGGAAACCCCAAAAGAGTGTATCAGTGATATAAAATTTTTTGCTCAACATGTTCAACACATGACCCATAGATGGAGTGCTTTCTCTTGCACTACAGATAAAGCCATTTTTACCTTCCTTCCACACCAACATAACCAATTCATTAACATTTCAACCTGCTTTTCTCTTCTATGGGACAAATTTCTTTGTGTAACAACTGTCAGGTAGCTTAAAGCAATCAACTAAATAAAATCGGACACAGACTAATTTTATTTGATCTTTTACAAGGAGTAGGTTTACTGGAGCTTTACTCTTTAAGCTCTTGTCTGACACTCAGACTCATTCCAGTCTTTATCTAAGCACAAACTAATACAATCAGGAGGCAATTCAAGCTTTTCCAAGCATTCCTATGCATCAAGTACTCTATAGGAGTGCAAATACAGACCTATCACAAGTGTGACTTAATAGCCATTTGCAGGAAATGTTTTGAAAGATGCCAGTGTACTGGAGAATAACTACATACTTACTCATTCCTGAGGCAACACAAAATACACTGCAGACTACTTACCACCCTGCTACTGAGTGTGGACATAGCCTGTCAGGAGATTTACTGCAGAAAGGAGGGTATGTCTTTGGGTTTGAATGCTTATCAGCTGATCTTACCATACTTCTACTGGCTTCCTGGACAAGGACATGTTCTCTCACTGAAAGGGAGCAATGTGGCTTCTTAACTACATCTTACAACTCAGCAAATGAGAAGGTTGAGGCAACTCTTGACTCCTCAAAGGGCTGTTTTGTTGCAAATCAGACTAAAATAGTTACACTTTCAACATATTTTCACATAGAGATAAACAGATACTGAAAGCAAAAAAATTAATTTCTTGGTCCATGGAAAATCAGATAATATTGCCAGCCCAGGAGAAGGACTCTTCAGGGGGCACTGGTACATCATTTTGAACACAGAGCTGAAACTAAATGTGGTCCCTGGTGTTCCCAGACACCACAACTACCACCAGCAACTATTTCTCTCCATACCCACTGTTTCTCTTGGGAGCACAAAAAAAAAACAAGGTATCTAAATATGAGAATTTTTGAATATTTTAAATCCAGACTAGCAGAATATTTACACAAGCAGGCAGCTTGGAGATTGCTGAATATAAGGCAAATCAGCAGGTGATTAGACTTAACAAGAAAGGATTTCTAATAGAGATATTAATTTTAAATAAACCTGACAGAAGACTCTAAAAACATAACTATACATGCAAATACGAAGGAACTATGATTGTTCTACATGCCAAAATGAGTGTCTTTGTATTAACTTGTTTAGCCTCCTCATTAACTGCTCCTCCTCAGTGTTTACAAACTGTTTGACTCCTACCCACCATCTGGCCCAGTTTCATGCCAAATTCCAGAAATACTGATGATGAAAACATGGGTAAGTAAAAATTAATGCATATGCAAACTTTTTTGAGGTAATTTGCACCCTGTTTACAATCAGGCTATCTACCTTACCAGCTATTTTCAGTAATAATCTGATGTACCAAAATACTTACATCAATTTAAATATCTGATTTCAGGTATCTGCCTGCAAGTGTCTATGTGTCTGTAAGGTATCTGAATTGTAATTCTATTTGACGTTCTTGGCCTACTGGACCTGAACCGACACAGGAAAGACAACTATTCACAACAAAGAAAACTAGGCTTTCATGTATTAAATAAGGTTCTATAGTATCTTACCATAACATTCCGCTCATAATGTTCGTGTTCTTTCTCAAAATCTATTACAAAGCCATTTAGAGACCAGATAAATGTCAGGTCTAATGTGGGATCATGGGATGCAATGCATTGCATGGTAGCATTCTCTCCAACGGTGACATCAACATTCAGCGGAGCTAAAGTAATTCTTGTAGCTTCTGTGAAGTTAATGGCAAACATGGAGAATTCCAATAAATAAATATTTATTAAAATATAAGCTCAGCTTCATAACTGTTTGATCATACATTAAACCACTCCCTCAAAGTCTAGTTCACGTTATTCACACAACTATATTTCAAAGGACCAAACTGAAGACAATAAAGAAAGCATTTTATAGCTAAAATAGCTGGCTTCTGTTAACTCTTTAAATCTCTGAATCACATAACTATTTTTATTCATTGACTCTGTCTCAAGTAGAAAGAAAACATATAATGAGTCCTACGTGACTTGTTTCAATTATAATATTTCCTATGTTTTAAAACTTGTCTCTGTAATGAATGAGAAGTTCCACTTGGTTGGGCCAAGTCAGATTTTCATTACAGCCTTGCAGGGATTGTGATCTTAATTTATCTATTGAGAAACAATATAATAGATGCAAAACAAATTGTGTAAATAGCTACATGTGAAAAAGAAGAGAAAACAATACAAGAAAAGGAAGAAAGCACATCAGCATTGAGCTTTCATGTCAATCCAGCATGATTTCTGGAACAGAGATTAAAAACCCATTTAACAAAAGACTCTTCCACTACCAGTTGTACTTCACAGACATGGGTCTTACAGAATGCTGTCCCTGTCCTTCCTGTCTGTAGTCTACAGTTATTTAGTTATTTGACATCAGATTTAAAATACACAAGGCTATCATTACTCAATCAGTAAATAAAAATACTGATAAAAGAAGGTAATTTAGAACTGCAATCATATATATATATATACGCCCTCATCTCACAAATTTCATGCATATTTCTTTAACAGCAATGCTCTCTCAAACATGCTTATACCACTACCACGACCAGAACAAAACCACCACCAAAACAAACTAATAAACAAACAACCAAACCAAGCCAAACCAAACAAAACCCCCTACAAAAAAAAAAACAAAAAAAACAAAAAAAAACAAACAAACCCCAAAAACCACAAAAAAAACCCAACAAAAAAACCCCCACAACACTAAGGACATCAGGAGACCCATTTATCTGAGTCATGGCCCCAGAATCACACCTTAGCATAAGTGTTAAGCTACCAAATAAAGGGAAATGCATTAAAATATGTCAATTTAATGGATCTTGTTCACTAATCTCTTATGGAAATATCAACCCTAAAAACCGAGATGCAGTGTTAGAACTGATGCAAACATACCCAGTTTCAACTGAGCAATATGCTTTAAAAGCATCAATTCAGTGTTAATGAGCAATTAAATTAGAAAAAGTAGTGCAATGCTGGAACAAAAATTAGTCATTTTGAACTAAGGGATTCTGCCCAAAACAAACTATTGCAATTCTGAGGCTTACCTGTCATTTCTAGAACACCAGTGCTATTGGCTTTTCCTCGGTTATTTTCTGCAAAACAGGTGTAGCGACCTTCATCCAGCTTTGTGACATTGATAATTTCCAGGCTCCCATCATCCCAGATACGTATGCTATGGAAAGTGCAAGAGAAATTAAATTCTATATTAGAAAGAAATGTTTCCTATTAGAAAGCAATGCTTCCTGTAGAACTGTCATAAATGAAAGAACGAACCACAAAAATCATTTGCAGGCTCACATCTAACTACTGGATTTATAAACACACCTGCAGTAAAAAATATTTAAAGAGACTGTGGATTAGACTGAGACATTAGATCTAGACATCAATCTCAGAATGCTGGAGCAAGAGAATGTACTTCTATTCACTTGTAGTCATTCAAGTATTTTTCTTAGAGTTTTATGGTACAATTCAATTCTTAAATCAGACTGGGTAAAGTTGGATACCCTGCTAACTCCTTGAATCTATACTGCCAGCAACATTTTGGCATATTATTCTCCTGCAGTTATACATTCTCCTGTCCCTGAAGTCTGCAAAATGGAGAATCATCCTATGGGATAGACAGACAGATACATAAGGTTACACTTTTAAGGCTCAAAGTGTTCACTGACAGTCAGTACTAACCGGCTCCCATTTACAAGCAATTCTGTTCCTTTGCTCCAGGAGAATTTTGGCTTAGGAGCAGCTTTAGGCTTGCATTCAATGATTACACGTCCCCCTTTAGCTGCTAGGATTTTCTTCTTCATAGGGTTAAATTCAAAAGTAGGAGGTGAAGCTGAAAGCAAAAATTAACACAAATACTGCTGTTAGTGATTTTACTGCAAAACAGAATTTGTTTCCAACATACAATAAAAGACAGAACTATTGAATTGTTTACAAATGTTCATTATGCAGACTAGTGAGAAAAGTACTAACGATACAGAGATGTACTTGAAGTATGTACTGATCTACAAGAGACATGAAAAATCATAACATAGTTTAGTGCTGTGTTACCCTAGAGGTTTCTTTCTACTGATTTCTGAACTTTCATCTGAGTTTAATCTAACAAGATCAAAGTCCACTGAAAGTTCCTCCGTTTCAAAAGGCCTTTTGATCAGCCCTAATAAAATTCAGATTCCTGGAGATAAATTTCTTTAACAAGTTGCTCACTCAATCATAATTCCAAAGAATAGCTGGGTTTACTTGTCAGTGGTTTTAACCCTCTCTACAAACTAAAATTGTGCCCTTCTTATTCTTTGTGGTTTTCTGTTTGGCCAGCTGGCTGTAGGTGCAGTCTCAGATGTACAAGAGTATTGAGATGGGACTGTCATAAGCACCACACTTATGTCTCTGAGGTCAGATCTTTACTTACTAATTTTTCCTTTATTTGAAACCAAATGAAAGAAAATAAAGCTTTTCATTATTTTGCGCCTTGGCATATCAGCAAGTTAATTATGCCAGCAAGTGTGCACACAGCCTGAGGAAATAAGGCTATTGTTTAATTACAGAAGTACAGAGCAAAACTCTGACCAATATCTGCATATCACCAACACTGAATTTTGAAAACGCACATTTAAAAAGTGCTCATTTTGGGTAAACCAAGCTGGTAGTGAGTACATAGTAATGGAAGACCAATGTAGATTGAAGCATTGTTGCGCAATGGGTTGGGAAAACCAAGAACAGTTTCGTTCTTGGGAAAGTCTGAAGGCAAGTGTGAGATGGAAAGAACAGCAACTACCACAGGGAAATTTAGAAAAATATGTCATACAGTCAGTGTGTCTGCTCTAATGAAATCAGTAAAAACATCAGAAATTGTTTAAAGGCTGAGAAATTTGGATCTGAGAGTCGAATTTTCAACAGGATGCTCCTCAGGAAAACACAGTGGACTCGTAACTACATCCAGCCATCAAATGGCACAGCTATCTGTGGGCAAAACCAGACATTGTGACTTCAGCGTAAGGGGTTGCAGAACGCAAAATCAAAGGGGAGAACAAAAATGAAGAGCTTCAAAAGCCAAGTAAGTGGAAATATGGTTTCTTAAAAAGCAGATTTTGCATCACAGAGGAGTGATCGTATGTGAGCAAAAAAGAAAATGCTTCTTAACCAGTTTTGCAAGCTTAAAAACTTAGGCTGCAACTCTATGTGCTTCATATAACATCAGCACTATCAGTTCCTCTGAGGGGGAACATTAGGAAACAAGCATCATAAATACAAACAGAAAACATGTCCCACAAGTTGGCAAATTTATTCCTCAAGTTGTTGTCAAAAACCAGCTAAAGAGCTCAAATAAACCCCATCTCACCTAGATTGAGTGAGAGTTCTTAGCTTCATCCTCACAGGAATCTGTTACCAAACAGTACTTGCAAATATAACTGCTATCTTACTCAAGCCTGAAATAGTAAATAGAGAAATAATCCCACTGACCCACAATCTTCAGTTCAGCATTTGCATAAATAATTCCATGCATGTTTTCTGCTATACACTGGTACATGCCGGCATCGTCAAAGGTCAGACTTTGCATTCTTAGTTCACCTTTCCGGAACTAAAACACAGAATCAATAAAATAACAAGATATTAAGACATTAACATAAACTACGTAAGCTGAAGAATCCATACCCATCCAAATTATATTTTTTTCCTTTCTCAGTAACATTGGGTTCACCTTTTTCTAAAGAAAGAGTCATTGCAATTCAATATCTAAGTTTCTGGGAAAGTTCTAGTTGAGTGCCAGTAGAGAAATTTACTCTCCAGTCCCCTGTTATCATATCAATGCACACTACTGATTCAGAAATAAGAAGCAAGGAATTAAATTAATTTTATGCACATAAATTTTGTTATGCCATGCTCACTCATCAGTACTTTCTGTTGTTTCATAATTTTATAACAGGAAAAAGTCAAAGCAAGTCCCAGTGAGGTAGGAATTTTTCAGAAGATTCCTCTGAGAGATAGTACAAACTATTTTGGTTTTAATGTAAAAAAGCAAAAACCAGTAAATCAAAGTAAGGCAGCTAAGGTGGGGTATTTTGTAAATGTAGATGTCAATCACTTTTTGAAAGATCATGTTAACGTGTTCTATTTTCTTGAGAAAATTAAGCTGAAAGCTTTAACTCTTGTATCTAAGTGCTTTGGAGTGCATGGGGCAGTGGAAGATTAAGAGAATAGTACTTAGTTGAAAAAAGAACAGATTAAGGGAAACATATTTTCTGACTATTTTACGTGAAAATGTTTTAATCAGATATTATACAAGGAATCTTTGTTGTGCTCTAAATGAAAGGTCTAATTACAAGTTATCTGATTTAGAAACAAATTATGTTTTCAAGGCAATTAACATTTCTGCTGTGTTTCATTTGGAAATCATCTTATCATCATAGTAACACGCAGCATAATCTTCTGGTGTACTACTGGAGACTTGCACACTGCGTTCTGCAATCCAGTATGCAGATTTTTTTAGTGAAAGCCAAGTTCAGTGGGGATCAGCAAGTAACTCACTTGTTAAAATATTTGTTTGCAATAACTACCAAAGCTAGAAAAGAAGCATTGTTTTTCCTGGTTTAAGTCACCTCCATATAGCAGATGGTGATATCCCTGCTCTGCCTCCAACATCATACATTCTTCTTAAGATACACAGTCAAAAACCAAGCTGCCTCATTGTCTGTTTTATTTGCCAAGAGTCACAGCTCAGCAGACACAGAGCTGCACTGTGCCCTCGTATTCTCTTGTTTTTTTAATGGCTTTTCACGTAGTGTAAGCACTACACTTTGAATACACTGTTGGAATGCCTGATCAGGTTTTTCCCAGAGAAGCTGTGGATCTTCCATCCCTGGAATTGTTGAAGGGCAGGCTGATGGAGTTCTAAGCAACCAGGGCTAGTGAAAGGTGCCTCTGTCCGCTGCTAGGGGGCTGGAACTAACAATCTTTAAAGCACCTTCCAACACAAATCATTCTATGATTCCAGGATACTAGGAGAAAAAATGTACTTTGTTTGTTTAAACCAAATATTCAATAGAATTAAATTATCAAACAGTACTTCTTTAAACTTCTTTTAAACATCACCTAAACATTTGCAACACTCTTTGTCTAGAAAAAATGTGAAAAAATACAGGATAAAGACCACTGATACTTTAAAAAATAATCTATTTTCATATCTCCACTGACTTTTGTCTTCGATTTTTAAAGACACATTCATGTTCAATATGGTAAAAAGGATTAATTTTGAAGAAAAGATGACATTTTTTATCCAGAGTGAAGAGCTTTTACTTAAAAAGGCCTAGAGAAAAAGGGGTATCTACCTCCTAAACATGTGGTCAAAAGTTAAGTTGATAAGTCAAAGCTGAATACTAAACAGCCTGAAGAAATAAGAGAAGATTGAGATGAAACTTTTAAAAATGGATTTTAATGCCTCATGCAAGTGGCATCAGGAAATATTTAGATAATTATAATTAATTTTCCTTTAACCTTTTACTAATGCATGCTTCAAAACACTGTTTCCATGAGCTAACCACTCAAGCCAGTGTTACCTACAGCAATACACTCACCGAGGCACCATTCTTCAGCCACCTAATTGTTGGAATAGGCTTGCCCGTAGCTACACAAGGCCAGTACAGGTCACTGCCTATATCCCTTTCTGTGTCATTGATATGTTCTACCCACTCAGGAGCAGCTGCAGAATAAAATACATGATGCATTGTAAATATAGCACATACATATTTAATTAGCATTATGTTGTATTAATTCCCTGCTTTTTCCATGATACTTCAACAGGAAACTCAAAGTAATGATGATAACTCAGCAATCCACCAGCAGAAAAAAGAAGTTTTTGTCTTACTACATAGATTCAGAAAAGCCTCAAACTATTTTTTATGAGAAGAAAAGATGGAATTGAAATAATGGTTCCTGAAAAACAGAAGACAAGATATCACTACTTATATTGATCTGTGGATAATTCTGTGTGAAAATTACTCAGTAGCACCATGAAAATGATAGTTAAATGACATGAAATTGTGCAAAATGTACTGAAAGGATCTCCAAGAAATTATTCTCTTGGTGCAAACACCATAAGTAAGAAATTAATATTGAAACAGTCCAGCATATTTGCTTTTGCTAAGCAAACAAACCAGTTTACTAGCTTTACTTATTATAAGCAGTAATAACCTTGTCACACTAATTCTGAGTTTGATCTTCTGTAGTTCTAGCACTCAACCAAGGATCTTAACTCAGATCTTCTGCACAGCCAGTGAAAGAGACATAAATCTTCTGAGGGTGCTTCAGATTCTATGTGCGACCTTTTAATATCATGGTTTTATGGCATAAACCTCAGACAAGAAGCCAAGTTACTTGGGATGATTTCACTATGAGCAGTAAGATACAATTTTCAGTTATCTAATTTAACCAAATGCAAAAAGGGAAGTGAGAGAGGATGAAGTAATAAAGAACTGTGCATAGCTAATAAGACAGAGTGCTAAGACAGAAAACACAAAATAAGAAAACAAGAAATCCTAACAAACCTCATGGTCTCTTTTTCTTTCAGAAATCGTTTCACTTCAAGTACTATAAATTGATTTAATTTACATTACGCATAACAGGTAACACAGAACTGTCATATAGTATATACCAAAGTGTATATACCAGCTATCCAACCAGACAATTAATACATAAATATCATGCCTGACATTTAATGCAACAATTTTGATTCTACTCTATTAACTTGAAAAGCAGTGTATGAGGAACCAACACAGACATCAACTGTGAAACACAGACATTTCTAACCTAAGTAAAGGCAACACAGATCATCAAGAATAAACTTGGTCTTCCTACCTTGTACATAAACTCTTGCTTGGTGTTTATCTTTTCCTTTATAGTTTTCAGCTTCACACTCATAAAGCCCTTCATCTTCATACTGAATATTGAAGATCTTAAGTACTGCACCAGACATGCTTATCTCAGCAGAGGCTGGCAAGGGTTCAAGGTATTTACTCCATCTGAGCTCAGGAACCGGACTTGAAAAGGTACAGTAAAGTACAAATGAGTGTGTTCAAGAACTGGCAGTTAAACTGCAGACTACAAAAAGAGCATTTGATCATGAAATATGTATTTTCATTCCCCGAAATTTGAAAGCAATTCATGCTGTACAATAACTAAAACACACTTACTTTCCAAGAGCAAAACACTCCAGTGTCACGTTTTGTCCCAGGAGAGCGTACGTGTCCTTGAACTTCACCTTGATATCAGCAGGATATACTTTTGCTCCTAATATGAAAAAAAAAGATTCTAAGAAAAGGCATGTCAGAAAGTTATAGAGCTACTAAAATTTACACAGCTCAATAGAACTTTTCTTAAAATGCCAGACAAAATTCTTCTTTAAACTGCAACAGCCTGTCAATTCATAAAGTCTGACTAAGCACTGAACTTTTACTAGTAAAACATAAGTGTTTTACTCAGCAACTAGTTATCTTTCTCTGGATGACTAATCCCAACATTTTAAACAAAATTTCTAATTGCTTTTAAAGCATGATGATGTACTCTATGTGTGGGTAGACAAAAACCCGAGTCTGTTTTTTCACATGTTTTATACTGGATGGAATATTTTTAATTATTTTGAATTTAGGCTCAATTTTCTCTCAGTAGGGGTATGAAGGAGCTAGAGCAAGCACATCTACAATTTAATGAGTGCAAAGGGATGTCAAATCTCCCTACTAGCAATCCCTGTAGGAACCCTCTTGTTCCTACAGGGAACTCCCATCAGTTCTAGATGAAGAAGGCAGTGTGAATACTAGAATATTTGGTCAAAGATCACTAATTTGAAATTACATTAATTCAATCAGTAATATGGAAAATTGTACAAATAAAAGAGTCACTGAAAAATTGATGATCAGTTTATGAGAACCTAGTGACTGACAGTCTGAAGTGGCAAAAACTAATTTGGTTCCTATTTAGAAAATGTGCAGCTCCCCTGAAAAAATGCCAGAAAATAATCCAGTAACACAAAGCCACAGAGGTGCCTTAGGAGATTGACTGAGAGACACAAAGCTCCCAGGACACTGTTGGATAGGAAATTTCATCAGGGTAAAAGGATTTTCCTCTTTCACGGGGGATTTTCTGGGGGAAAAGAAGTAAATCCTGAAGCTGTTCATCAACATTTACATGAAGTTTCTACTTTTCAGTCATACTCCTTTGAACCAATGCCAAGACTAGAAAAGATACTGAAGATTTTGGGATCAGGGCCTTATCACATAAAAGAAATGGAGATTGTGGGGATAAGAATTCTGTTCTCAATGATCTGAAAGGAAATGTGTGAATTAATCAATGGAGATTTTTTTCACAAAGTTTTCACTGTGAATAGGAATGATTTGTACCTCTGCATCGCAAACACCGAGTAACATTGTGCAGTAGCCATTATAACTTGCCATATAATTCTCCTTACAGAAACGAAAGTAGCTATAAATTAGCAAAATTACAATACAAACTGTTAAAATGCTGTGCATAGTATTTCCAATAAATACTTACGATCAGATTGCGGAATAAGTGGAATAAATTTACTGAATACACTCTTTGTTATGGAAGGGCTGGACACAAAACATGAATAATTGCCCTTATCTGATGCTTCCACATTTGCAATGTAGAGATTGCCATTCGTCTGTGACACAAATCGTCGTTTGTCCAAAGCAATGAACACTGGGAACTCATTTAGAAGCCAGCGATAACTGAGGTCATCTGGAGGAAGATACTTCAGTCAGTATTAAAACCCAAGACTATCAGCTGTTTAAACCACAGAATACCGTCTGTATATAAAACACTTGAGTCTAATTTCTAGGTTATAGATATTTTCTTCAGAGAGGCAGCTGTGCAGACAGATTTATGCATGTCTCAGCAGCCAGCTCACTCCTGACTACACTGAACACTGGGGCACTGCTGCTGTCACTGCAGGTTACTGGGGACCGGGCTACAGTGTGCACACCTTGCCCTGGGCACAACCATCCCACAGGAACTGACTGGGATGGGATGAGAGAGGCAGCTGGGTCTTGACCTCATGCAACTGAGAAGCTGGGAACTGCTCAGCAGTTTTGTGATTTAGACAAGACTTTAGAATATTTTATCTAGTAATATGTCTTCATTCATTCTTCAGTTCCTTTGAGTGCTTAAACGGAGCATGAAAAGTAAATCATTACTCCATTTTACAAGGTAAAAGAGATGCTAACAGCCAATTTGATCCCTCATGATGGAACTCCAGATGCTCAAGATTATGGTTATAATTCATGCAGAGCTCTTCAGTAGTTAATGATGAGAAAAGTCCCTTCCAGAGAATAAATAACCTCATCTCTGACCCTCTGGAGTGCTTCAGCTGTTCCATGATTTTGAGAGAAGCCCATAACCGTAGCACTTGAGGTGACTTTATTAGGCGCAATGAACAGTCAACATATGGTCAACAGCACACATTCAAAACAGCAACCTAACCTAAATGGTGATTCTCAAGCTGCACAAAAGTTACTGCTTAAGTGAATATAAAGGAAACTTGCAAAAAAAAAAAAATTAATCTTTTACTCTTCAGACATTGAAAATGAAGCACTTTGAGCTGAATTACCTGGGTAGTGATAAGGGGGTTCACAAAGAAGCACTGCCCCAACACCTTCTCGCACTTTAACCTCGTAACGTTCCTCAGGTGGAAAGGGATCCAGATCTAGTTTTTAAAAACACAAGGGGAGGAGAAGAGGGTTTTTAACTACAGTAACTTTTTATTATTATCATCTCTTTCTGTCCTGTAGCGATTAGTATAGAAATACACCAATGCATGGCAGATAGAAACTAGTTGACCCCTAACGCCAGTTTTGCTTATTTTTCATTAGCGATGCATTTTTTGCTATTTTTGTCATCATAATTTTAAATACCAGGGAAAAGAAAAAAGTGATGCAGACTTTATCTCTAAGAGTAGTTAGGCTTAAAAAATTATAATAAGTGTTAAGGCACTGGATCTAAAAATTATGTACAGTATTCTCAGATGGACTAATTGATGAAGCATATGAAAGAATATGGGTTCTGCTCCACGGTTTCAGTAAATTTGACAAAACAACAAAATTAAAGCTGGTCAAGACTTTTGAACTTTTCTAAATGGTTGTTGACATTTTTCAATCAGTTTATGCATAAGCAAAAGAAAAAAACTTACACTAAAGATCAGACATTTTCTCTCCTAATTTTAGCAACTCTATTCAGTTCTTTAGAAACATTGTTTGTAGAAAGAAATGTTTTTATAGGTGATCATTAAATAGGAGAAAGGAAGAAATACAACAGTATAAAGAAGAATGAAAGCAGACACTTTTTTAACAGATATTTACTAGTTTCCAGTGATCTTTTCACTATTCCTTGCCTCTTTACCCTATTTTAGTTTACATATTGAAGCACTGTATATTAGGGTTCTGTTCTACATAATTTCTCAGTATACTATCAACATGAAGCCAGTGAGCTGGCAGGCAGAAGGCATACCTCAGACTGTTTTGGTTCTATTTTTTTTTTAATCTATTAGGTTTCTTGGTTTATTTTTTTTTATCCTATTGATTATTCAGGACTGACACGACTGAAGCCGGCTTTAGGTACAAATAAATATCCCATAAATTAAATGTTGATGTTTTCTCCATTAAAAAAAAAAAAAGTCACAACCTGGCCTTCAATTTTTTGTTCTAGAAGATACCCTGGCTAAATACAGACTAAAACTATATCAACGATGATACGATCCTAATCAGCTCATTATAGCTTCTGACTTTCTCTAATATCTGTAGTCCCACAGTCTCACAAGTATTATCAGATAGCAGAACTTTTCACTAAATGTCTGATCTTCTACAGCAAGGAATGAATTCTACTTATGGAGGCCAGTTAAAAACAAGAGGAGCATCAAACCCTTAGTGTCAGGGCACCTACGGCTTTGTGAATGGAACACAGAGTGGATTCCTTTCTTTTGGGATTCCTTTTTGTACCCTCTGATGATAAAATATATCTGGGGAAAAGGCGACTTAAGTCAAAATTAAACAGAAATCCCAAACACTGTCTTAAGTCCATAAAATTTTGCATTATTCTTCATTTAGTATATAAATTTTTTGTAATTCAAGTATTTGGTCATATGCAGGTCTGTACATGTACATATCCTCTCAAGACTAGCTCATCACTGTCATAAATTGACAGAAATTTCCCCCAGCAGGGTTTTTTCACTGTAGCCTAGGAGTCAGGGCATACTTTACCAGCAAGTGCTGTGCCTTGCCCCTGCAGCTGTGCTTGCCCTGCACCTCATCACCATATGCCCTCACTCAAGTCTTTCTTCTGTGATCCCTCAGGTCCTACCCTGATTTTAAGAGAGTCTGGACATTATTATCGCCAGATCTGGCTCCATGAGCTTCTTCACTTCATAATTTAACAATTACTCACTGGGAAGGCTGCTATGTCATGTCAGCTGAATGTAAAGAATATAAAATGCTTACAAATTTATTTTGTGTCGATCTCTGCAGACTAAGGCACTTAAGATGCTTTTTACAGAGTAGTACAGATACAGCACACATCAGAAGAATACACCGCAGTGTAAAATATTGGGCTAACCATAATTTTTCTATATTCTGACATAAACAACACTTACATCCAAAACTCAGAGTGGCTTCACTGCTTCTGACAGTTCCAAAGACATTTGACACTACACAGACATATTTTCCAGCATCCCTTGATTTCTCTGGATTATTGATAACAAGTCTGCCTCCCACCATGCTGTACCGCTCCTTTGTTAAGTCAATATCCCAGTTGTTGAGTTTCCACCTATTAAAAAAGAAAAACAAGATGTAAGATTGGCCCCAAAAAGCAACCTGGTAAGAAAAATGATGTGAACAGTAACTCATAAATTCTGACAAACTATGCAGGAAATTTATTAATATACTTCTATACAAGTTTTAGGTTTTCCTTCAGCAAGATGCACAGATTTGAACTCCAGAGGTCTCTTAAACATATCTCAGTTCTTCCTTCTTAGAGATGGGACATACTTTGTAAAAACATAGTTGCTGGCCAAGCAGTAAGAGATGCTTGAGCTGGCTGTGAAGGAGCTAGCCAGTCACCAAACACACAGATTTTAAACATATCTCAAATAAATATCTAAGTTCAGACTAGATAAAAATATACTCCTTCTGCACTTTTAAAGTATGGGGCAATGAGAGTTTTTTTAAACCTGCTGCAGATAATGAAAATGCTTCATAAAACATAATGTGCCAGTAAAGTCAGTGCAAAAGCTGTGGCATCCTTCATAAAAGACCTACTTAAATTGCTGGACACTCTTCCCTGAGTAATGGTAAAACCCCACAGCCAATTCACTGAATTACTGCAACTTTCACTTCAGGGATTAAGGGAGAAACTGGCGGCCCAGTTCTGACCGATTTTTACTTATTTTAAGAAATGTTTAAAAAGACGGAGTGGCTACCAGTGCTCATGACTTATATTTGTGCCTGTTACTGCGTCCACAAGAGGGAGCCTGTTACCTTAGAAAGGAACTGCCTGCCTCCTATGCGCAAATAGCACAGATGCAACTTAATTACATTTAAAGATCATAGCCTTATTTCTGCATAAATATTTTCTTTTTTCATAAGGTAAGGTTAGGCATTAGTATTTGACAATGATAATACACACACCACCTGTTCATTCACTATTGAACATATACCAAAATATGCAGAGTTCTCATTTGGAAGTGGAACTTGCTATTGTCACAGAAATAAACAAAATAAAAAACAAAAAGCAACAACAACAACAAAAAAACCAAACCACAAAAACCAAAACAAACCCAAAACCAAAAAAAATCAAATGAAATAGAAGAACTTGAAAGATGAAACAAATTTTGATCTTATAGAGTTCTAGAGGTATCACTTCAGTCCTGTTAGACATACTACATGTCAGTGATAGAAAAAATGAATACATCCTCTATTCAGAAATATCTAGGTATAAATGTGCTGAGGACAGCACATCCTCCAATGAAAATGGTGGGAAGGACTTATTTACCTCTGAGATAGAAGAATTTTGACTCATTAACTGCTAGAGGGATGAGATGAAGATAACATATTGAGGTATACTAAAACTAATGTGTCAGGAAATAAGAAAAGTGGCCTTATTCTGTACTGCAATTATCATCTCATCACCTATCAGTGCTAATTGTCAGATCTGCTCCTAGACACAGAAGTTCCGGAGGTGCAATGCAATTCTTTGAGTGTTTCTGCTAGTTCAGATTTTGCTGAGCCCACAATAGATAAAGAAGAAGGTAAAAATTTATTTAGAACCTGTAATCATCTATAGATGGTGTGTTTACAGTCTTGCAGACAGAGCTGGGGGAGTCTCTGGACCAACTGGAAGGGATGGGGAAGTATAGCAAAAGGTATAAAATCTTAGCATATGTAATCTCTCTACACTTTCCAAGCATGGCAAGAGGAAGTGAGTGCAACAAAATGTCATATTCTGTACGGTGCTTCTGTACAGGCAGACAACCTGTTAGCAGATTTTTAGAAGTGGCAATGAAGATGAAATAAGCTGTTTTAATGGAGGAAGACCATAGTTGACCACAACACTGTAACAGATTTAAAATAATAGCCAGTAGACTTGATTGGTTTTTCTGTTCTAGAAACCAGTCTGGGAACACACATAAGTGAGTATTGGGGCAGATCACAGGGTAATTTACTGAAATGGATCTCTTTTGCTGGCAAGATAGTGTGTCTGTCTTTAGTACAATTATAGCAGTTTTGTGCCTATGATCAGGTTGTAATTTAGTCACAGTCTTAATACTGATAACCTTAAGTACATTTCTCTTCACACTATGAGCAGATAATGGCTGACAAACTCATATTAATGTACAATAAATCATTGCTTTCTGCAATATTATAATTACTGTGAAAGAAGTCCTGTGAGAATCTGTATTAAAACTAGCTGAAATGTTTTTTTTCAGAATGAAGCTTTTTATGTCTTCAGTAGCATAGATGACACATTTTTGACCACTGCCCTGCAACACAGAGGATGCAAAGCCAACATGGGATGTAGAATATCCATGTCCAACCATCAGTACTTCTCCTTTCAAAGCAAAATATAATAAAAAAGCCATTGAGAATCAAAAAGAACAAAGACTCAAATCTATACTAACCTCAGCCTAAGCTGGAAAGATAATCTCTCAATTTTTTTAAAGGTCACCTTTTTTTTAAATTCACATATGGAGCAGTATTTCTTTCAGAATCTGAAAATATTTAACGCAATATACTGTTTTTAATACTGATTAGACATCTTGGCAAATTGAATCAAGGTTGAGTCTCAGTCAAAACTTGTGTATCTGCACTTTTTTTCCTGCCTTGAACACTTTTCTCCAACTTTTTAACACAATCATTTAATAAAACTATCTGAAATAGCTGCTGAATAAAATATGCAAGATTTGTAAATCAAAACAGTAGGTATTACCTGTAAGTAGGAAAAGGAACTGCTCGAGCTCTGCAGTTCATTGAAACTTGTCCATCTGAAGATTCTTCTGGATAGATGGTATCAATGGGTTGCTCCTCAAAAACGGGTCCATAACCTTTGTTTCCTTCCTCTGAAAACAGAATAGTTTCAAATTAATCACTTTTTAACTAGCAGTCAAACTGAAGAAAAATTTGCATCACACATTCAAGAATCAAAATGTGAAGGCAAAATAGTGAGTCACTCAAAGTTAAATTCTATGTGCTTCAGCAAAACTGGAGCAGTACAGGTAACAAAAGTGCCGTCTGTGCTTCACTGATTCATGCCTTCTGAGAACCAAAGTAACTCACACTTTGTTCCTGTAATACGACCTTGTGTACCTTCTCTGATGAAATTAATTATTTGTCATGTTGTCATGTTTAGGCCAGAAGTGGAGATAATTAGGAACTGAAGGCAAGTCCCTTAGGAGTACAGTGAGATCAACTTACTTCGCAGAGACCAACAAATTCTGATCAAAAAGGTTCACATCCAAAACAACTACTCATAGTTATTTCTGATCTTACAGCCTAAACTTCTCCAATGATTTTAGGAACAATGTATTTAGGAACAATCTTTACTACATCAGACTAAAAAACCTTTATGTTAGGCGTCAAAACCAAAAACTACATTGTTTCCAAATCACATTGTCCTTCCTTTGAAGCTGAGGTATGTATTAGCTTCTACACTCCAATATACAATTTTAAAAAAGTCCTACACTGAAAATAATTTCAGTTTGGACAGCCAAGCACTTAAAGGTAAATAAACGTAAAACAGGTTTCAACACAACCGTATTTTTTAATCTTTATCCTTCATTTGTGGATGCTGTTGTAAAGTTGGTAGGGTCTGCTTTTGAGCAATGGTCTGCTTTCTTTCATATTTTAAAGCACAGCACAGTATAAAAATGTACATATTGCTAGACCAAAAGAAGAACTAATTTCAGACTGAAAAGGCAAGATTCACATACTTGCTCAGAGACTGGAATGACTAAGCCAGAAACCTGATGGCATGTTCTGTGCAGTTCTTAAATATGAGTACAGAATAACAACAGTCTCCAGCAGCAAATCTCCATATCCCATGCAGCTGACTCTTCACCTTAGGACTCAAACAACGTTACAGAGCACTTAGGCATTTCATGGCATGCATTTTTAATGCTGCCAGCACTATTAATTATACTGAGTGAAAGCTGCTTCTCACACCTATCAAATGTGCTTTATAAAGGCACTTCTGCTGCCATCTATTATGAATCTGGTTTCAGGTGACTGTCTGTGCAGAATAAGATGTGCACACTGAATTTCAGGCATGGCAAACAATAAACCTTTTATTCTCAGCCGCAAGACCACACATGATGGACCAGTGATAAGAAAAAGCACATGGGAGAAAAGAGAAGAGAAAGGGGCTGTGAAAAGATCTGCAAGAAATGTTCACACTTTAAGTGAAGTACCATGGCTGTGGGACAAAGTTTGGAGAGTGACAAAGGGAAGACTAAGAGTACAAGGAAAAGCATCAGCTCACTGAAGTAATGCCTACATGAAAAGGAAAAGTAAAGAAAGAAGAAAATGGATGTATTAGGCAAACTGAGGATGTTATGAGCACATTTCCTATGTTTGGATCCTGCTTTAGACAAGAGGATGGACTATCTGACCTCTCAAAGAGTGCCCTATGTTTTGGGTAAATTTCTTGTGATTTGTATTTTAAATTGGAGCAGAAACAATCACCTGACTATTAGAGGCATTCTTCAGTGAATTCTGAAAACAAGACCCAGACCTTTCAATATTGCTAAAATGTATTAGGAAGTCTGTGAAAAGCCCAAGAAAATCTTTCCTCAACTGATGAGACTACAGATCCTGTATAAGAATCTTTCCCTCTGGAAGGTGGTCATGTAATTAATTCTCCAAGTGACATTTTCTAATGGGTCTTCTCCTTCTCTTTCTGTTTCCTGTACACCTATCTATTTCCCTGGTACTCAACATTACCAAAATTGACTGCCTGAGACAGTTGTTGGGTGTGAGTATTGATCTACCTGCAAGTGTTGTATCCAATTACATATATTAACATGAGAGAGGGACAAAGATCTGTTGAAGTGGTGCATGGCTGGATTAACCTTGAGTGCAAAAGGGTGCTGCACGTAAGAGCCCTGGAGTCATTCGTTATCAGTTTAACTAAGTTGCCAGGCTCTGCATTAGCCTTGCAAGACCAGAAACCATTTGATATTTAGAAGTAGATAGTCTGTTTTGAGTATGTCAGAGAAATGAGGACCCACCCGTGTCTTAGAAGCTCATGCTCAAAAACAAGATGGTCTGCGAATGAGCCAAATATCTCTACCAGGCATGCAGGAACAGAAAATGGCACTTCCACATTTCTGAGCATTGTGATCACCAAACACATTATGATTATTTATTTATTTATGAATGTCAGACACTCAGCAATAGCATGTAATGGTCTTCTAAGATCCAAGCAGGAACAAGAGAGACAAGGTAAATAGGCATTAAGTATATTCATCCACTTCTTTTTTTGGAAGAAAATTATTATCTCTCTTTAGAAAACGTGAAAAATTTTCTATGTTGTGATAAAAAGCTTTAAATAATGTAGATTCTAGCCTCCAGTTCAGAAATACCTTTTTGAACCTACTGTTCTGGAAAATGTCCAAGCATGAATAATTTAAGGTTTGGGGGCTTGATCGTTTCTTTACTTCTCTAAATCATGTGGGAAAAGTTGTACTTGGCATTTATGGGAAGTTTATGTGCTGAATCAGTAATGTGTTCATAGTGAAACAATTCATAACGTACTGTGTGCCCATGATGGAGAAGAGAGGGTAAGTGTAAGCCATCAAGATACTAAAGGCAAATCACTCTCCAAGAGCCAGTCAGCACTCAGAAAAGGTAACCACTCCAGCACTCCCAGTTCATATTATATGAAAGATGAAGACTGTCGTTGGGAAAGCTGCCTCTATTTATCTGGACTCAAAGGAGCAGGAGAATAACTTCTATTTCCTATGTTCCACTGAGGACATTGAAGAGCCCCATGGTTAATGATACAGTTTCTCCTTTACAACAAGTTTCAAGGATGAAAACCTCCAGCCCCTAGCAGAGCAAGCCTCTCCACTTGTGCCTAGCAGAGTACAGTTTTCTTGTCTTCTCATACTGCCAAGAGGAATGTCAGCCAATACTAATTATCATATTTTAAACATATTCCCATTTGTGTATTCAATATTTAAACTTTTAGGTGGTTCTTCCTCAAAAATTGAAGTGTTAGTTAAGAAGTGACTGAAGAGCCTAACATGTTGATCCCATGGGAAAGCCAGTGACCAGTAAATTAGGGATGAAGCTAAAGTGCAGTTGTTATTCTCCACAATCTCCCCACACAAGCCTTCCTGGTGCATATATCAGCAACACTCTCCAAAATTCAGCATACTGTCTAAAAGCATCCCCAGGTACTCATCAAAACAACTGTGTTGCACTGAGAGGCTCTGCTGCTTACTGGCTTTCTTACTTTAACAGCCTTCTCTGAAGTTTCGGTTCCTAATGATTTTTGGAACTTTGGTTGCCTAAAAAGCAGAACAGTTTAGACATTTTTACCCCTGGACTATTGCCTCATTTTGCACATTTCAGGATAGTTTACTAGAGTGACAAGCTGCCTTTTAAGGCATGATCTGACCCAAACTCAGATACTGTCTGGCTCTACACTACCAAATCCCAAGGTAAAAAGTAGAACATTTTATGAGAAACAAATTATCAGAGGGACATTTTTCAATATTGATTCCTTTCATAGCCAAATGTAATCTACTATTCATGAAGCACAATAAAATACAGGGTCTTTGCAGTTTTTGGTTAGTCTTTTGGAAGAATAAAACAAGCTGCAGCTGAAGAACAGCTTAAGAACAGCTGAATCTTTTGGTGATAGATTAGTATCCCAACTGAAGACACACTGGAGTTCTCTGATTTACCTGGGAAGTAGTGGATAACAGAAAAGTTTGAAATTCAGACTTAGCAACAGGATATTAATCTAAAGGAGAATCAAAGGCAACTTGGAAGTGCGTTGGAGAAATGTCAGGGGGAAGTGGAGAAGAGTCAAATATTATCAGTAATAGGCATGAAATAACTTTTTTGCAGTGGGCTGACAATCACTGACATGTTCCCTGAGGAGTGGTTTGCTGCTCTCATTTGCCTTGCACTACTCAAAGTGCACTCTGAAAAGCAGCTCTTGTAACAACAGTCTGTTCTATCAGTAAGTGGAGACCGAATTATTTATGGCTTTTTCACCAGTTTATATCTGCAAGACTACATTTCAAGCACTAATTTACCTGGAAAAGAAATACTGCTCCTGTCTCATTGCAGAAGATGATCTCTGCCTTTACCTTTGATGCCTATACCTCTGATTCATAAAATCTTTGCTTCCTTTCAGTTAAGTAAGTACACATTTGCCACCAATGAGAAATGGCTAGTCAATGCAACAGTTCTCAGTTTCTGCCTCTAATTACCACAAAACAGAACTGGCTAAAAAAGTCAAGGCGTTTACTCCAAAGCAAACTAAAATTCTAAAAATGTATGTATTTCATTTTGAGAATTTTTTTAGAATTTCCTGCAGTGAGAAAAAGAACAATTTTAAAACAAATAGAACTACTCAGCTTTTAGAGTCTCAGAATCCCTGTCCTCTCTTCAGGCCCAATTAGAAACATCTCAAGTCACTGCAGCTTCAGGTTGCTAGCTCTATGTTTCCCAAATACTTCTAGCTGTTAAAGTCTGAAGGCTCTCAATGCTCAGTCAAATACATGAATCCTGAATACTTTCAGGTTTTTTTGGCCAATATTTTTGAACCTGGGGACACTCATAGGGTGAGACAACTTCTCAAAACATTGCATCTACAAGCTATCACTTTCCTGGGTCCAGAGCAGTTAATATAATAGTAGGTCTGTTTAGGAAGCATGGATTGCAAAAACCTAGACTACAGAGTCACAGACGAGCTTGCCAAAGGCAATTTACAGAGTAGAACCACCTAGAACTGCAGATCAGCACCACAGAAGGCAGGAGGAGACGAATACACTTCCAAAGAAAGTGTGTTTTGCTAAAAGGTGCTAAAACAACTTCTTAAATACTCTGCTTTCAATATCTGTTTCCAGTTACCTTGCCTCTTCACTCTGGAACTTGGTCTGTCTTCCTATTTTAATGAGAACTCATGATCTTTACTCAAAAACTGTCCCCAGTTTACACATCCTCCATTACTGTTGACCTTGCCAGCATTCCCCTTGATAACATCCTGTGTGAAAGAAAACCTCCCAGAACTTGATCACTCTACTCACTTCTTTCTCTTCAGTATCTTTCAATTTTTAACCACACTGAGAACACTTCCAAGCAACCTGTTATATTTCATCTTGGTTGCAGATACATATTGCATACTGCAGATACACATTTTCTGGATACAATGGCATTTTCATTGCCAAGACATACATTCAAGACAATTAAGTCTGACTGCCAGCAGCTCTCAAACCCATTTGAAATAAGAAACCCTCCAGCAAGATTCAAGTGCTGGGGCTGAGCAAAGACTGCAACATCAGATTTATATAACCTAGATGGGTACCATAAACCCTAGATGATAGAAGCAGACTTTCTCTTCACTCAAAAGGTTATTTAATGATTTATGTGAATTTATTGATTTAATGATTTATGCGAAGTAGAGCAGGTCCTGGAGCAGAGAGCCTTACACTGCAATACACTGGCAGCCACAAACACCCTCTGATTATATAAAACTAGGAATCTTCCACACTGAAGGGCAGTGCAATACCTTTAGAGATGGTCACAGGTCTTAACTTTGGCTTTTGATTAAAAATGCAAGTAAGTATTTATTCCATACCAGGAGATAAGTTAGGAAATGTGTTTGAACTGTAACAGCATTATTAGAACCTGCCTTGGATTCAAAATCCTTCACACCAATGGCTCCCATCTTGTTTGTGGCAATCTAAGAGTGCCAAGAACAACAGCCCAGTGAGAGATCAAACGAGCCTTGCAATGACAGTGCCAGTGTGTACTCACGATGCACATGGTGTCATGACAGCCCTCTCTGTTCTTCCCATGTCACTTAGGTGTTACCCTCACAGCTCATGACCTTCCAATGCCATTCTCAGGAACTTGCCAGCAGCTACATTCTGGTGCCAAGGTTTTTTTTGGCTAATGGGCACAAATGTGATGTGCAGAATACATAATAACATCAATAATTCGATCCTGCCTGTCAAGAAATTACCTGAACATTTGCTCTCCTTGATTGACTCACCCATTTTATCAACCAGTGTCCAGTACTTGTTTGGCTACTGTAGCTGATTGTTTTGTTTGATCTCAACAGGTCCAGAACAAAATCACATGTGTAACGTTACTGATAGCACTTCACAGTTTTTCTTTATTATTATTTTATTCTTTGAGGAAAAGCCCAGCATTGAATTAAAGTGGTGAGTTTAAAGTTTTAATTTTGGTGCTATAGCAAGCCTCATATCTTTACAAAGAAAAAATCTCTTGAAACACACAGCAAATATATTGTGAAGGTACTAATTTTTATCAGGCATCAGTAAATCCTCCATCAAACTCAGATGTGGACTAAAGAACACTATTCAAAACCACAGAGTAAAGTAATGTTCCTACTATACCAGAAATCATTCCTGCAAGCTCTGGACTGATTTCTTAAAGGCAATAAGCTTACCTCACACTATAAATCATATTTTTTGACTCGGTAATAAGGAATATGGTCTCATGGAAGTGAAATTAAGGCAATGCCTGAAATGATATCCCAGATTAAGCAAGTCAGTGACCCTCAAAGTAGGGAAGGATCTAAAGCCTACCTTGAAATTAACCAAAACATTAGAACACAATGTTTGCACTTTTCAAATATTGGTGAATATTTTGTACATGCTGTGTTTATGATAACAGAAAAATTCATCCCAGCAACTAAAACCCATCATTCATTTAATTGGCAAGGAAATCTGAAACAAGCTTTAGAAATCTCAAAGTTGTTTGGAACAGTTGGAATTTTGCCTTTGCACAGACCTCCCTCTATCTCTTAAAATGGAACTAAAATTTCAATTGCAAATATTTCTCTAAATGCAGATGCTAGAAATATGACTCCAGAATGTTTTATTTATGGCCCCATCTCTATTTATGAAAAAAATAATTTTTAATAAAAAATTGGAGTCAGAATATGCAGAATTACCCCACTGTATTATGAAAAACCACCGCTACACTGGGCTTCTGAAAAATTATGAATTTTAGATGGTGCGAATAATACAGAATTTTGTTTTTCATTATTCTAAACAGGTGGATCTTCTGCGCACAATAGACAATTGATGTACTTTTTATAATCTAGAGAAAGATTTCATTCTGTAAATCCAATTAGACAATGCCAAATTTAAAGTCCAGATCTGTCTTTTTTCATAATTTTTATTCTGGCAGCCATTCTAATAAATATGCTTCCTGCCAGTTTCATTGTTCACATTTAGTAATTTGTTGTATCAGCACTAATAAATTAAATCCATAAAAACATTCTAATTGTCCTTGAAAAACATAAAATTAACAACAGTTACTTTAAGGAATTAACACAGGATATCGTCTTACCTACTGCCAGGGAGTAGACAAAACAGGGTGTAATAAGATGATAGATGAAAAACCAAATGGTTATCTTCTGTTCAGCCATCATCTCAAAAGGAACTGTGCACTTCAATACCATCATTCAGAGAACTAGAAAAGTCTGTTACAGAGAAAGAGGAGAGAGTCAATAACTCTGACATAAGGCTTTATCTCATATCACATTTGGCATGGCAGATGATGCAACTAAACTGAATACTTAAGAGTTAGTATAGGAGAGAATCTTTTCAATAATAAATGCATAATCAGAATTTCTGGATCAAATTAATTATATCTATTATTCAGAGAGCACTCTGTTTCAGAGTACTCAGATGTTCTGGTGATGCTGTAATACGGTAAATGTTCAAACTGAGCATCCTTTTTTACACTTCTCTTCTGTATTCTATCCTCCATCTCAGTAAATACTACATTGCAATTCTTGCCTTCAAAATCTGTTAAAAAAGACTACAGTGAAACTAAAGTCCATGCATCTCTTTCAGATTCATTTTGTCTAGTATATCACCATTTTAAACTTTTAATATACAATTAATGGTCCTTCACAAAAGTGGCTATATTTTTCATGAGTTTCCTTTTAAATACTGAATATAATCATTATTGCTATGTTGCTTTCAAAGGTTAGTATATATACAGGAGAAACCCTGCCTCTATATATACTAAAACCAAGCTAAAAAAGCATGCAGCTTCTTTTGAATAGTCTAAGATTTTATAAATAACAGACACTTTTGTAAGATTTGTTACTACCTCAAATCAGAATATTTTGCCTTTTTTTTTTCTTGCTGGGGACTATTATCTATTTCTTTAGAGAAATGTGTCATCATGTTTGCAGTGTGCAATTCTCTAGGTTTTTTGATGGATTTCTTGTCACGAATATATAAACACATCCTTTATATCCATCACACCTTGTTCTTGCTTGTTGATTGGTTCTGCTCTAGCACTCATTAAGAACTTCACACAAAGCAAGGCTTCCAGCTTATCACTGGCAGAATACTGTATCTCAGGCACACGCTGATATCATCCAGTCCCCTCAGTATATCCATTTTGTTACTATTTCATTATAAAATATGCTTATACATACTTAAAAAGCCTTCAGCAATATGCATCCCAGAACATGGTGCATGCTAAAATAAGAAGACTTGTAGATAAGGGGCATTGTTTAGTGGTAGACTTGAGCAGGTCGGGGTAAGCAGCTGGAGTCAAGAGGTCTTTTCCAACGTAAAAGATTCCATGATTCTGATGTTGCATTGTCATTTTTAGCAAGGTGAAATCTCAGTGCTTCTGCTTTCCAGCCTCCCATGCCAGGAATTGATGACTCTGACAGTGACATCCACCTTTTACCATGATACTTGCCCTTTCCACATCAAAATTTTTACCTAATTGTTCATTTCCAAAACTCAGATATTTTAGATCTTGTTTTGAAACTGTGCCATTTCCCACCTCCAGCACCAAGAAAGGGGCATTTTTAAATTACAAAGCACAAGTACAAATACACTTGACTCCCTAAGTACGGTCAGGATAAATCCTGCCCTTATTGCAGAGAACCTCTCATCTGAGCTGTTGCCAGACATGCCTGCTGCAGTGTATGTGTCTCACATCTCCCCCTGAGGTGGCTAGGAATGTGTCTTGGCCTCTGGGGCCTTTTACTTCTCCCCTATTTCCCAGAATAATGCTAAGATGTTCATTTGAACATGCCTCAAACAGTGACCCTGCCTTAGAACAGAGTTTCAAGAGTGTTTTGATAAACTCATAATGCAGGAAAACGACAATAAATATCACAAGAAAATCTTTTGGCTCAGAAAGTACAGGAGCTGTTGCAGGTCACATTTGCTCCTTTTCTAAGCAGAGTAAATCCTTAATAAAAAGTTAAAAGCTGTATGACCCTACAGTTATGGCTGTTACATGACAACTGTGCTCAGCAAAAGACAGACAAGAGTTAAACAGTGATTCCCCAGAACTGAGATTTATTTAGAAATATTCCCTAGAAAAAGGCTCTTAGATTGGCAACAAACACATATGCTTACTATAGCTGGATCCGAGGAGAAAGATGTACTAAACATCTTTACCTTCCCACTTCTGTTGGCACTAAAGTTTCTTTAGATTCTGTCACACAAAGGACATCCACAACCATTTCAAGCATCTACCTTGACCAACGAATGAACTATTGTGTGTGATTCATCCAGAAGGCAGCGGTAGGTTTGACCAAGAAATTACTTTGTATGCTTTTCCAGCAGCCACGCCCAGACTATGACATCCTTGTGATATGACACTGCCTTGCCCGAAACATTTGTTTCCAAATGACAAGAGTAAAGTGCATAGTTATGCTGAAATAATGCACATAATTAAATAGCAAAGAAACAGGAACTCTTTAGGGAACAACGGTAATTACACAGCAGCTCATGATGATAATAACTGTGTTCAAGTGTATTGATAGAGGAGACTGTTAAGAGCACTGTGTTCTCTGACATTATAGTCAGAGAGGGAAGATCCCTCCTCCCTCTCTTCAGCAGAATTTAGATTTGATTTTGGAAAGATACAATATCCTCTAGTTCCCCAAAAATCCACTTTTGCTGGCTCAGGAAAAAAAAATGGTTTCAACAATGGCTTCAATTGCAGTAAATAAGAACTGTGTCAGTAAACGCTATAAATACTTCATTTTATTCAGAGACAAAAATATTCACCCTGCCAGGATTTAAATCCTTTCCCTACTCGCACTTGTTTCGGCTGAGTGGGTTCTGTATATATAGCACAGCCATCCCTCCTGATTCATCTCAGCTTGTGGGTGAGAAGCTGTTTCACATCGCTCTGCTGAATTTTGGCAGACCTGGCTGCTCTGAGATGAGACAGCAGGCAGGTTACTGCTGTGTGTGTGGCAGGTGGCAGAGCTGGGCAGTGCTACCACCCAGCTGCCCAAGGAGCCCTCCCTGTGTAGCTGAGGGAGCAGCACTGGGGCCAGAGGCAGCACTGTGAGCTGCCCTGCTCAGGCAGCACAATCTACTCTTGCTCTACAGCTCCCAACCTTTATTCTCTGCAGAGTGAGAGGGGTATTGCTGCCTAATTGAAAATCATTCCTGAACAAATGAACAGCTGAGTCACTTTTCTCCTCTGAAAAAGCACAGAGTGTCTACACATCTAGACATACATCCTTCAGTCTGCACAGTACACTATCCTTCTTCCAAACAAACCATCACAATTTCAGAAAACAAGTAAGACACTTAAAAAATATGTATTAAAATAAGCAGGCATTTAAATGCAACCATGCCATGTTTAATTACTAAATAATGCTCATTAACACACTCAGGTCTCTTTTCACTGTTCAGTTTGCCAGAAGAACCAGTCCCAGTCACCACTACAGCACCTTTGCTAGATTCAAAAATACAAGTTCTGGTGAGCTGTCTGGAGTGCAATCCCCAAAGGAGGTAGAAAAAACTGGGGCATTGGCTGCTGAATGAGAAGCACATTGAATTTTGAATGCAGGGACCTGCCAGAGTGCTTCTGGAGGCCTGCAGTGTCTCATGATGCTTCATTAGGATGAGAGGTGTTCCCAGGACACAAGGGTAAACATGTCTGTCTACAGTATCCAATTGTAAGGATTCTTTAGTCTCTCAAAATGCACTTTAGGAAAATATCTACATTTTCTGCCATGTGTGACTTTGAGATCTTCAGTGCACTTTGGCATTTATTTAAGAAAAAAAGACACCTATTTTACAGCTATGGAAGTAGACAGTGTTTTCCATCACTTCCCTGATAAATCCGAACATGCAGATGACATCATTGTTTTGCAAGGAAATAAAGCATTTACAGGGTAGACACAAAGAAATTACAAACAGTAGGTAATTGAAGTCAGTTGAATAAAGATTTTCAAGATCCAAGGCAGCTCAAACAAAGTACCTAATCTACCAGATTTGAAATCAAGAAGGGATAGGGATAGACAAGGGACAGCAGAGTAACAGTAGGGGATGTTGAAGAGGTGAAGAGGAGACCAAGATCTCAACACTACAGAGGGAAGGAATGCCATGTGGGACATTTAGGATCTGTGAGAAGATGGAAGCAATAAACTAACCCAAAAGGGCTGGTAGAAAAGAAGGCAGAGAGGGAAAGTGAAGGAGATATAGGTAGATAAAGATGTATGAGAATTGTCAGTTGCCTCTGTCAGTAAATGTCAACGTTTACCATGGAAGAGCTTTCCTGAACCTTGCCTGCCAAGGCTTTCAGTGTGGGGGCAGCATGATTGTCAGCCCCAGACACCCACTCCAGGCTCCAGACAGGAACCCCAAGTGCTGAAGGGGAAGAGAGGGGGCAGAACAAAGTGTTTAGGAACTCTGGCATGGTGCACATAGCTAGAAGAGGTAAATCAAGATGCTTGTTATGATCCTCATTTCCTGGTATATTATGATAATTACAGACATTCAAGTTTCAGAATTGGTAGAGATTCTGTCCAGATTAGACTGTAAACAGATACAACAATCTAGAAGAAATATGTGGCTCTCTACCCTTTTTCAAAAAATGAATATATATAATTGCAATAATTCACTCGCAAATTAACACAGTGGCAAGTTATAATCAAAGTCTTTTAGGAGTCACACAATACTACAGCCTAATCAGTGTTTTGTATTTGTTTTTACTTCAGACTCTTTCAGTGATTTTTGTAAGCACGTAATTGCTCCTCGTCTTTATTTTCTTAACAGAGTTAACATTTTCTTCTATGATAAGTAACTCCTCACAAATCTTGTTAGTTGCTCAGTATGTAGAAATACCACAAAATGGTTTAATTTAAAAAAAATTATGTACATTGCATATTATTTATTGTATCACTTTTTGTCCTTTTCTGCTATTTTGACCCTTGCAAATTAATTTTGTGATCAATGAACCAGTTCTGACAATCTGGGTAAAAATGTGCCATTAAAAAGGGGACTGAATCTCCTTCACAAGTCTGGCTTCTCAACCATCACCCACGCATAATCCAATTTACTTCTGAAGCCAATGCTTTAGCCACTAGCATTTATAGCTTTCTCTATTACTGGAAAAGTGATGACGCTCAAGTTCCTTGCCACTGCACAGATTTGTCTCATTCCAGTGGTCTGGGATTGCTGTAAGCAAAGTTCCAAACCAGCCCTCTTACAGCACTGCTGCATCTGCAAGAGATTTTATGTGTTAGCTGGCTCTCACTTAGGAGTCCAAAAGTGACTTTAGTTCCGTTCAATAAAGACTTGTAGAAATACTTCATTTCCTTATGACTTCTATAACCATAATCTTTGGTTTTGACAGATTTGTTCAAGTGAAAACAGAATCTCAAATCCACCACTCACAATACTGCCCACTGGCCCAAACAGTCCATCATCAACAGTTGTGCTTCTAATATTTTCCACTTCATCCTACATAAAGAATATAGCTACACTCTCCCTTTCACATGAATGAAATCCAGCTAAAAGCACATCAATTTGATAGCCCATAAGTAAGATACTCTTCTTGAACAGAATTTACAATTTCAAGGACAATATGCAATGACATAACAAAAAAGCACAAAGTTGGCGCAACATGCAGGCTAATTCTTCCCCTCCAATAACTCCATGCTTTTTAACTGCTTACTGGTGCCAAGTAACCAATAATTAAAAAAAATAATTAAAACAAACACAGAATAAGTTTATTAATATATTTTAACAGGCTAAATTAGCAAGTGATTCTATCACTACTGGATAACCAGCTCTGGGATTTTGATTAATAAATATTGACTTGGAAATAGAAAAAAACAGTATCTTGGAGGTGATCTGGAATTTAATACCATCTGGAATTTAATCTGGACAAAGATCACAAGAAAGACAAGAAGGGATTCTTCAACTGAACCAAAAACAAAAGGAAAACAAAGGATATAATGTGGGTCCATTGCTAAATGGAGTGGGAACTGGTTACATGAGGATGCTCAAAAAATGCTGATGGACATCTTGACAAGGCTGCTTGGAATTATCTTTGAAAGGCTGTGGTGATCAGAAAAGGTCCCTGAATACTGGAAGAAAGCAAAGGCCACTCTGGTCTTCAAAAATGTCAGCCTCACCTCAATCCTCAGAAAGCTGATGTAGTGCCTCATTCTGGAGGCCATCTCTACCCGCAGAGATGACAAGAAAGCAATCAGGAGTAGGCAAGGAACATTCCTCAAAGGAAAATCATGCTTGACCAACCTCATTACCATCTACAACCTCATTACCTTCTACAACAAAACAACTACGTGGAAAAACGAGGACAGAGCAGCGGGTGTTTTCTAGCTCAACTTCAGCAAGGTTTTGAACACTGTCTTGCACCATCCTCATAGGAAAACTCCAGAAATGCAGGCTGGATCAGTGGACAGTGAGCAGAACTGAGAACTGGCTGAACATCAGATCCCATAGTATCATAAGCAGCAGAGGGTTTAGCTGGAGTCCTGTCACTAGTACTGTGCGCAGTATGGTTTAATGTATTCATCACTGACTTGGATGAAAATGCATCCTCAGTAAATTCACAACAATACAAACCTGACAGGAGGGCTGATACCCCAGTGTGCTGTGAGCCCTTCAGAAGGACCTCAGCAGGTTGCAGAGATAGACAGAGAAGAGTTGTATGAAATTCAAGGAAGGTAAATGCAGGTGCCTGCACTGGAGGAAGAAAGCACCAACACAGGCTGCATCATCCTTCCCATTTTCATTGTTTCTCTCTGTTTTGTCTTTTTGTTATTTTGTCCTCATATTTTACACAACTAATAATATGTCTCTTTTTTCTTACTTGCATCCACTGATTCATTATGAATCAACATTAATTTTCTTCCCTACAAGGGCCGTAGAGTGGTCACAGCTCAGCTAACCAACACCTCTGTAACAAGTGGTCATCTGGTAATACTATTACAAACACACGTTTTCAGGAACATTAAGCATCTTCTAATTTGTGGTAAGCTAAACAACTCATCTTTACTATTAATCATTAATATAGTTTACTTACTTTTCTTTAGCAGATTTTGCAAAAACATAGTTTGAAATACTTTCAGATTATAAAGTCTTCCTTAGTGGTACTTACACACTGTCTTTAACTATCACATCAGCAACACAGCGTCAGACAGACAGTTCCTGTCCACACTACTTGCTCTATCAGCAACTTGTTGCTCTTTCTTCTAAGGTAATAAAAAAGAAAAGAATCACTTACTACTATCATAACTCACAGGCATTACTCACTTTTTTGAAAGCTTGCTGCCTAAAGACTGGTAAAATATTTCAGCAACAAAAATCAATAAACCTCCTTCCAAGTCCTGAGCATCCTGCAGAACAGCACACTACTCTGTTCCCACATGTACACTTACACAAGCTTCCACTTGTGTCTTAAAGACCAAGCAGTTTAAATTTGACTCCATGGTTACCAAACATACTCAAGTATCTAAAATCAGC
Organism: Melospiza melodia melodia; assembly: GCF_035770615.1. Taxonomy (NCBI): domain Eukaryota; kingdom Metazoa; phylum Chordata; class Aves; order Passeriformes; family Passerellidae; genus Melospiza; species Melospiza melodia. The sequence continues at coordinate 75,870,736 of NC_086197.1, forward strand.
ATGAAAAAACATTAGCTACTAATACAAATAAATATCCATTACTAAAACTGGGTATTCCTTCATGAGAATAGAGATTTTTAGGTTACTTTGGTCAATACCTTTTAAGGGACAAAACACATTAACTTCTTAAGAAAAATTAAGTGTACAATTTATGTTCTTTATTTTGAGCTTTAAATTTTGTTAGTTTATAAAAGAAAAAAAATACTAAACAGAACATTATAGGGAAATTAAATCTTAAAGAGATCCATTTCTAAGAAAAAAATCATTTTATGTTTCAGAAAAATGAAATGAAAACTATAAAAATCTTTATCATGCTCTTGGCATTTTCACTTGATTTTCATATTTTCTTGAACTTAGTAATACCTTGTTATTCATCAGTAAATAGAGATACTGGAATGAATCGTGTATATTCAATAAGTTCACAGCAGATGTATTTATATACATAAAAATTTAACAGTTTATCCATATAATCTGCAACTCAGGATACCCTATAACATACTACTTATTATACAGCCAAGGACAAGCTCAGTGGGAGATTTCATCTTCAAAATGCATGTTTCCTAGCAACTCTCTTGAAATCAGAGTAGCATTTTTAAAATTTACATCAATCACTTGGAACTGTTGAGAATACTTAAAAACATCTCTTTCATCCTATGAATAAACAGTTTGAATCAGACTAGCAGCTGCAAAAAGGAGAAAAAAGAAAAATCAACTCAATGTTTACTAGAACTTGCTGGTGGATTTTGGAACAATACATTATTTGTGCCTTTTGGTTTTAAGCTTACACATTTCAGAACAGATGTTGGTGAGATTCATTGGTGTTTTTTATAGGTTTGAGCCATCATCACCATTTCAAAGTTCCTCTGTGTTTTAGAGACTATTTTTCAGGGATACATAATCATGAAGTAGGCTTAGCTCTGCTCTGGATATTTTAGCAGACAAGGAATTATTTCATTCTATTGGTCTCATGACCTACAACTAGAGCATTGTTTCTGTAGTCTCCAGATTTTTGGGGAGTTAAAAAAGAATAATTATTTTGAAAGCTGAGTTTCTTGGCTCTTAATTATCAGTTGATACTTTTAATACATGAGTTACCTATCAATGCCAGCAGAACCTTAGAGGCACACAGCATGTACAGAAATCTCTCCTAACACTTAGTCAGCAAGGAGGGACATGTGGACATAGAGCATCAGAACAGCCTTTGGAAATCCCTGTGCCAAAGTCGCTACATCTGACATAAGAAATCATATTTTCCCAAAGCTACTCAGAATCTTGATCTCATGATTGCACTTAGATTAAACCAAGGTGGATCAAGGAAGAGAATAGACAGGAAAATGGGCAGGCAAAGGGTCTGGTTGTGACTCTTCTGGGTGACGGGTCCCCGTTCTGTATGCACATGTGTGGACAGACACACAGGTGCACACCACGGGGATGGGACCAGAGTCCAGGTCCCTGTGGTGGCAGCAGCAGGAGACAACAGAATGTGTCAGAGGTTTGAGAGGTGCTGTCACATCTTGCAGCAACTCCATGTTTTTCCAGGCAAAGGAATAGAGTCCCCACAGACAGAGCTGAACGACTGCCTACAGGTGCTGCACAGCTAACCTGTATTTACTGCATTTCTGACATGGCCCAGACATGGCCTCCAACACGGGGGCTTTCCCTGTTTAGGAGCTTCTCACAAAACAGGTATGATGAAAACTGAAGTAAATGATACCTGAAAAAGATAATCCTTTCAAATTAGGCATCGTACCATTTTTGAATAATAACTCTGACTTGAAAGTATGAGAAAGTATGTAGTAGTGCTAGGGTTCTGTGCTCACTACTCCTGCTTTTCAGCACTGAAGAGAGCTCAAACAGACCATGTTTTTGCTTAAAACTTACACAGTGAATAGGCACAGTAATTTTATTCATTTTCCCTATTATGACCTAATGTTTTCATCTTTGGCCAAAGAACAATACTTCCTAATTCCTGATTTCCAACTTCTGGATAAAAGAATTATTATTATTAATATTATTATTATTACTATCATCATCATCATTAAATTTTTCCAATTATTTAGGTTTATCTGGGGGTTATATATGACCAAAACTGTTCAACAAGCAAGGCTGACCATTCAAACTGCTAAGTACTCATACAATACTAATGTTCTGATTTTTCATTGTCTGGTACCACAATTGAAGGGCAAGAAACCCATTACCTAAGAAAAAGAAAGCATACAATCACCTGCAGACACTGTTTTACCCAGCAAAAGCAAAGTAATCAGCATATATTCTAATATCTCTGATGATATGCTAGTGGATCTACAAATTATGCTTTAATCCATTAACTTTCACACATACTTTCTATCATGCCTGCCTTTGTCCTTCTTCCTTGACCTTTTCCCCAAAGTGCTCAACTTTTCTTAATTGATCTAATTTAAATGGAGAGGCATGTAAAGTACTTTTCATGTTCAATTTATTTCTAAAAAAAATTTGATAAAATTACCTCCAGATGTGCAGCTGAAATGACAACAGAACAGATGAAGTATTACTCACAGTAACCAATACCAGAAATTAAATAGCATCATTACCTTCTTTGGAATCTCTGTGCTTTCATACTGATGGACATATGAGAACACAGTTTAGCATGCGTAAGAATATTTTAAAAGGCTATGTGAAGGATGATGCTATTTTTAGAGATCCAGAACTTCTGTATATCACATTCTGTGGTCTGCTAATGCATCTGTCAAATGAATCATTATAGTAACACAAATGTAGCCATTTAGTATTTCCATTTCTCAAAATATTACAATAAATCTCCTTTTAAATGTACACGGTTTATTCTGTAACATTCTTTGGGGGTATTTGCCTTCTTTTGGTATAATTTTTTTTGTAAAAAACTATCTTTTTTGTAAAAAAAAAATTACCAATTTCCACAATATGATTTCCAGAATTTCCAGAATATGAAAAAATCTTCTAGTAGAGAAAATGACTATGAAATATTCAATATACACAATTAAACTAACCAGGCATTCTGCATCACAGTTTTATATATTGCCTTTCTCTTCTTATAAGAGAGTAGCTACAGAGTAGCTCTAGGTCACAGCACAGATAGCTTCTGTGCTGATGGTATAACAGAAAAACCTTTTTATAAGGCATTGAAAGTTGACAATAAGTCAGTATTATCTTAGATATGCCTTCTTACATTACTATTTGCTTTGGCAATTTATTTTAATGCTGTAATCTGTCTTTCCCTTCAAAGCAAACACAGAAGTTCAAGGGCAATTTTAAAGAGCTAAGATTTCAGTATTTGTGATCCAACACATGATTTCAAGTCCAAACTCTTGCAGATCATTCTTTGGACTCTTCAGCAGAAACATGACAGTGACAGGAGCATCCAGTCCTTTGTCAGAATGGCATACTGGCACTGAAGGATTTAGGCAGAAGCACAGTAGAACAAATAGGAAGTATTTCCTAATTTGAACAAAATTAGGAAATAATGTGATGGTTTAGGACCCCCAGGACCAAGGTTAGGGTTGTATGGGAATGGAGTGTTATCAGATTATCATGAAAAGATGAGCTTTGGAAGACAAGCAGCAAACTTCACTCCAGGAGGCACGATATCCCCTAAGAGAGCATGTACCAAAGAACTGAGAAATAATGTAAATTAATATACCCCTTTCTTGCACATGAGAATTGAATGAAAGCTAGATTTTTCCTGGTATACATGGGCAAACTCCTCTTTGTCTATGACTAGGATAACATGGTCAAAACCAGATTTTTTTTTTTGATACAGACAAAAAGAGAAATTTTCTTCATCTCTGCTCTCATATTTGATACCTGAGATTACAGTTGAGGAGATTATTTAAGACACCTTGCTATATTCAGTAAATTGTATGTGAAGAGGAAAAAAGTAAAGAGAATTAATTCCTTTGCTTATCATCAACCTTCCTCTGTCTTCATGTTTGTTTTCCAGTATACAGTTTGAAGAAAACAGTCACCAGTGGACAAGTTTAGTATTCACAAAATATTATAGTGCTGTGCCTATAACATATAATGTGTCAGATATTTTCATTAAGTGCTTCTGTTAGTACCACTATTTTATGCTTCATGGCATATCTAAAGATCATTTCTTCTAACACATCATTAGTATTTTTTTTTAATGGTTTTGGTTGGCAATTTGGACTTATCTTGCAAAGAGTGTGAACCTACAAAGAACACCAAATACATTTAAAACAAATACAGAGAGAAATGGTCAGATGATAGTCCTAAGTGACCGGTATCAAGAGCTCTTGGACTCCATTATGTTTTAAAATAAATTATGCAAGAAATGGATTTGTAAAGAATCCTCAAAACCTGACAGAAATCTCACACAGTCTTGTACATCTATATGCAAACCCTGAGATAAGGTGTGCTGACTTAGGAAGGCCATGGGATAGAGATGACATTGTTGAGAGAGAGATTGAGCTAGAAACAAGTTTCAACGAGTTTCAAAATAGAGCCTTACAAAAAGACCAAGATATTTTAGAGAATCAGAACTGTGAAAGATGCATTGCAGCAGGACCACATGGGGAAAAAATATAGGTGATTGGTGTTAGAAGGAATAGCAGCACTGTGTGGCAAAAGCTAACAGGCTGAAAAACGTTTATAAGGTATTGTAACCAGGAAATAGGTTCCTTCTGATGGAATGGCACTGAGTTTTACATCTCTTGTGCCTCAGCATTCATCGAAAGTGAGAATGGAATAAAATCTTTTAAAATGCCTCTCAGTTCTCTGTCTCTGTAAAAGCTGGGAAAACCAACAGAAGTGACTCATCCTGTGTCTCATAAATTTTATTGAAAACATTTAGCTAAAATAAAATGCAAAAACATAAATTAAAATAAATTCTGAGGAGGGTGATCTGAAAGTGATCATCTGCTGCTGTGAAACAAGTTAATGAATTTGAATAAAATCTGTAAATATTTTGAAGAAATTTTGAATAAATTTGTATTCAAAACTGAATATGTACCTTGAAGATGGTTCTAAACAGTTATTTTTTGTGTTTCAATCACCAACTTTTTGTTATTGATTTTGCATATTTAAGTTTTCATTTCTTATGTGGTGTGAATTCCCGTTCTTTTCCTCATTCCCAACAGACACAGGTTAGATATTACAATAACACTCAGGTGGAAGAAGTCTGACAGCCCTTGGGAACAGCTTTTACAGCAGGCATTGTAAAAGTTTCCTTGAATTCAAGCCACTTTAAAGTCTATCTCTTTGAGGCCGTGTTTCAGGGTCACTTTGACACCGGAAATTTCCTTTCTGATGTCTTCCCTTTCACAACTGTATTGTCGTTCGTGCTGCCAGGAAGGCACACAACCACAAGATACAAGCAAAACCCTGAAGTCTTGGACCTTTCCCATGTAACAGTGCCAAAGGAAGGACATGGAAAAAGAAATTACAAGAGAAGGTTTTTGACCTTCAGCTTGGTAATACCCGTCATTTTGAATTAACTGTAAATTCACTCCTAGTATAACTGCAAATGAAAAAAAGTCTGGTTTTTTTTAAAAATCACAATTAACAGTAAGTACAAAGCGGCCACAGTGTTCTTCCATGCTTAGAAAACCAAGGCATTCACCGCAAAAAGGAATAAATTATGGAAGTTATAAACCAGAATGGGTGCTCTCTGGACAGCAGCAACTCTGAAAAACCTCTAAGGGATTCAGTGGACAAGCAATTTTGCTGGGGTTTCCAGGACAATGCTGAGGCTGAAAGAACTGTGTGACCCTTAGGGATTAAATGACTAACAAGTACAATTATCATGTGAATTTGCTTGTTAGAAATAAGCAAATTTGCTTGGAAAGAGCATGACTCATATGTGAACACTATGAATAATTGTGATGCTGAGTGATATTTATTTAAAGAGACAAAAAAGAGCACGGAGAGATGTAAAATATACACATATATACAAAAGGAGTGGAGAAAATGCCTTATGGCAAGAACTTTGCTTGTTCAACCTGTTTGGCATATCAAGGAGATGACTGGTGAATATCCTGGTTACAGGACATAAGCATGGCTTGAAAATACAGGACACAAAAAGGCACTGCTGTCTTCTGGAGAAAGACATAATAAAACCAAAAATCTGGAATTTGATTCTGGAATTATTTAGATGGGATGTATGGTAAAATTTTAGCAAGGCATACAGTGACATTCCCAGCTCTTGGAGTCTTCAGTACCTACTGAACATTCTTTTGCAAGGCAGAAAGTACCAGCACTGAGGCAGCCGACCTGCCCCGCAGCTCTCACTGCCTTTCAAGACCTCCAGCTGCAGACAGAAGGCAGGTGATGATGTTCTGGCATGGTGTTTCCCTAGAGTGGGATCCTTTCAGACTGACAAGCCTTGTTCCCTGTTCTTAACACCGTTTTATAGCACCTCCTTTTAGTGTTTTCTGCAAAGGACACTGCGATTCCAGAAACAAAGTGCCATGCTCCAGTGAAGTTCAAAGTAGATTATTTTTTCGTGAACAGCAACTTTTATTGCTCCAAACTATTAAAAATACTCCAACCTACTACTTTCCTGAATGATACAAACAGCTGTGGAAGCTAAAAAGCAAGCTGTGATCAAGAGATCAAAAATATAGAAAGGAATGATTGTAAAAGAAAAACTTCTTGATAATAGCTACATCAATTACAAAAGGTCTGGAGATGATATTGGGTTATGAATTATGGTGAAAGATGTTCCATTTCCATAGAAATAAAATACCTGCAAGAAAAAAATCCTTAATACCAGCACACTCATCATTTCATCAGCAGCAAGATAAAGAAACAGACCTCCATGCACAGATCTCACTGCTCTTCTCTTAAAACGAGCTTCGCAGTACATTTTAAATTAATGTCAATGAGTATTGAAAAAATTTAAACTTGATACTTCAAATGCTACAGGCAAATATTTTCAAGAGGGACTTCTATATCTATTATAAAAAATAAAAATTTTCAAATATTATTAGGTGCTCTCTCCTTCCCCCCCCCCTTTTCTTTTTCCCTAAGAATGTTACTCATTCTCACCAATTAATTTAACACTGACACTTCAAATCACATTCCTCAAGATGAGATGCTACTCACTCTAACATCTACACTCCCACTCTTTCCCCAAACATAATTCACTTCTTATGTCTCATTTTTTGTTTTTCACAGAATCACTAGGCTGGAAGAGACCTTCAAGATCACCAAATCCAACCCATGCCCTAACACCTGAACTAAACCATGGCACTTAGTGCCACATCCAGTCTGTTTTTAAACACATTCAGGGATGATGTCTCCATCACCTCCCAGGGCAGACCATTACAGAACTTTATCACTCTAAACTTTATCACTTTATGCATAAAAAACTTTTTCCTAATATCCAACCTGTATTTCCCTTGGCTCAGCTTAAGTCTGTGTCTTCTGGTTCTGTCAGCTGCTGCTTGGAGAAGGAGACCAACCCCAGCTGACCACAGCCACCTTTCAGGGAGTTGTAGAGTGATAAGGTCACCCCTGAGTCTCCTTTTCTCCAGGCCAAACACCCCCAGCTCCCTCAGTCGCTCCTCACAGGGTTTGTGTTCCCAGCCCCTCTCCAGCCTCGCTGCCTCCTCTGGACGCGCTCAAGCTCTCAAGGTCCTTCCCAAACTGAGGGGCCAGAGCTGGACACAGCACTCACGGTGTGGCCTCACCAGTGCCAGTACAGGGGGAGGAATGACCTCCCTGCTCCTGCTGGCCACACTGTTCCTGATCCAGGCCAGGATGCCACTGGCCTGTATGGCCACCAGGGCACTCTGCTGGCTCGTGTCCAGCCGGCTGTCACCAGCACCCCCAGGTCCCTTTCTGCCTGGCACTGTCCAGCCACACCATCCCCAGCCCAGAGCACTGCAGAGGGTTACTGTGGCCAAAATGCAGGACTGGGCACTTGGCCTTATCAAATTGCATCTTACTGGACTCTGCCCATCCATCCAACCATTCCAGGTCTCTCTGCAGAGCCCTCCTACTTTCCAGCAGATCAACACATGCTCCCAGCTTAGTGTCGTCTTAAAATTTACTAATGAAATACTCAATCCCCTCATCCATGTCATCAGTAAAGATATTGAACAGAACTGACCCCAGCACAGACCCCTGAGGGACACCCCTGGTGACAGGCCACCAGCTGGATGCAGCACCATTCACCACTCCTGTCTGGGCCCAGCCATCCAGCCAGTTCTGAACCCAGCACAGAGAGCTCCTGTCCAAGCCATGGGCTCCAGCTTTTCCAGGAGTGTGCTATGGGAGACAGTGTCAAAGGCCTTGCTGAAGTCCAGGTACACAACATCCACAGCCTTTCCTGAATCCAGGCAGGTCAGCTGGTCATAAAAGGAGATCAGGTTGGTCAAACACGACCTACCATTCCTACACCCATGCTGGCTGGGTCTGATACCCTGGCCATCCTGTAAGTGCAGTGTGATCATATTCCATATAAACTCGTTTTGGCCATTTTTGCCTAATTTCAAGCCCATTCATATAAACACATGTACATCCATTCCATTTCTTGTCTGCCTCTGTCTAGTGCTAGGAACCAGCGGCATCAAGAACCAGCCTTTTTGTACCTTTATTTACTAACCAAAAGTTTCCTCCTATAGTACTTTACCATTGCTTTTAGGTATTAGTTGAGTCCTTGTGAGTTCTCTATGGTATTCACCCCTTACAATAAGGTATGCTTTCAAATACTGCCATTATTCTCGTGATTCTTCTATGAAGCCACTAATACTTATTTAATATTTTAAAATCTGCCTGAATGGTCTCTGCAGTGCTTTCCTCAATCTTACTAAATATTTCCTATTTTACTGTAGTTGAATGTCAGAGAAGAATATTTACACATAGCACTAAGATACTGATTATCTCTAAGACTCCCCATGTCTTTTTAAAGCCATTCACTTATGGAGATGATAAACAGAAATGTCTGAATTGTACAGATATGTACCTCAGGGAGGGGGAGGAACTGAAAATGCCGGGAACTGCTTGTCTGCCTATCTTTCCATTCTGTTCTGCATTGCAGCTATACAGCATTAAGGAAGAAACTGTTCATTCCTTAAACCTGTTTTTAAAAATCACGTGGCATGCTTTCGGTTCTGTGAAATGCAGTTAACGAACTGTGCGCGACGATTCTCCGCTAGATCCTGACCTTCCCTATTATTTAATTGGCAATTAGTTCAACACACTGCACTGCCATGCACTGCTAATGTTACCATGTTACCCAGACAAAGTTATTTTTTCAGAAAGGAGTAAAAGCAAAGTAAAAGGGGTGTGTGAAATTCCATCACTGGACAGGATGTTTGAAACCCCATCACCACCAGCCTTTGGCAAAGATAAAGAAGGCTGCAGAGTGAATATAACCTGTCTCCACAGGGAGCATCCTGCCAAAGCTCAGTGTGATGGTGCATAAAGGAACAGAATAAAGGAGGCTTAAAAAGTGACCACAGCATTCTTCAGATTTCTTGGCTGTAATCCACTTATGAATCTTACAGTTTTTATTAGTGTTCCCTTCTTTTAATGAAAACTGAAATACAACACAACCATTTATATTTGCAATGTTTCTAGCTTCAATACAATATGTGGAGAATCAGGGAAGAAATAATGAATACATTGGCTGCTGCTTTTTCTGCATGAATAAGACCATTATGGCTTTGGACTATAATCTTAATTCTCAGACAAGTGAGTCCAAGTGAATCACAGATTTTGAAAGTGTGCTGAGAAGCCACCTGATTCACCACTGTGCTACTACACCCTCTAGATTAGGTCCTACAACATAAAAATAGAAACAGTGAAGCACTAGAAGTATGTTTAAACTGTAAAATTTTCTGGTTTTATCTATCATTTCTCTAGAAGGTTTTGCAGGAAAAGAAATATCATTTCAAGAGTTAAAATCGAAAGCAGATGATTTTAAGCACTGTATGGACTCCTTTTTTCCTAGGAAGATAATTACAGGCAACAATCTGTCCAAATGTCTCGTAGCAGATAAAGAGTAAGTGATGTATATAACTATTGTGCATCCCTGCTGTGATGCAGCTGCTGCTTCTGTGTCACTAATGGACTCCTCTCTTGGCAGAGAAGGAATCTCCTGTCCTTTTTCAACAGGTAACAGGCAAAAATAAATTGCAAATCCTTGACTTGGCTGTCAGGAAGCCAATTATCATTTCAACTGACCAGAATCACTCAAAAAGAAAAGCAAAGAAGAAGAAACATGACAGAAGATGACAGAAAAAACCAACAGAACTGGTCAAAAAGGAAAAGTGGATTCAATGCTGAAAATACGAGCAGTCTCAAAATAAAATTAGGATAGCCTCCTAGTAGTTGTGCTGTTTTCCTTGCTTTCTTTTTTCATCTGACAGGAATAAATGCAAAAACCAGACCCCTGTGGATCTTTTCTGGTATCTTAACAAAACATACTTTGCTCCTGGCAAGTTTATACAGTTCATTATTTCAGTGTTTTGGGTTTTAATAGAGTGCTGCATCTTATTTAGCAGTAAGTACTGGTATGAACTTGAGAGACATGGGTCGAAGAATGGGAGGAGACAGAAGGAAGGCTTTCTCATCCCTCCAATTGCAGTGAACTCCACAGCTTGCCCAGGGGAGGAAAGGGTACTGGCCTCAGGGACAAGGGTGCAAAGAAAAAAGGGATAAACATGGTGATTTGGCTTAATAATAGGCTGCCTACTACATCAAACTGGATTAGATACAGTTCATTTCCTGCAAAGGTTTCCCAAGATTTGCTTTACATTGCCTTGTGCCAAACTAGAGAGTTGTTTCCTGTTATCCCATAAAAGTGGGTTTAGTAGAAGGATACAACTGTAGTATGAAGCTGGGTGGTGCATGGCCCTGATGGTGAGGTTCAGCATGTGACACCTCCTACTCTACAGCTTGCTCCTAAATTATCCCCCAGTACCTCAGCTGGGTAAACAATGACACCCAGCGTAGATGACAAAGATCTTTCTCACAGATGCAATTTTACCACATGTTAGAGCAAACCAATTTAGAGACTGTTTAAAGAGTGGCAGTCCTAACATGATACCTACATGTTTCTTTCCTTCAGAGTTTGCAGAAAGCATGCCAGTACACATGGTGCCACTGGTTTCGTAATTCATAGTGTAAAGTGTTTGATTTGATTTAATTTGTATGTAAAAATGAATAATCATATGAATAATGAATAATTGATAATCACCAATTTGCTTCCAGCTCTTATCTTCATGTTTGAATGGGTATAAAATATGAGTCCTTTGGGAAAGGAAATGAGTGGTGCCACTGGAGGCCTGGCTGCACAAGGGTCAGATGCTAGGAAGCTCAGAGAATGCACTCATCAGCTGCTCAGGGTCCTGGCCTTCGCCCCCTGGCATCCCACCCAGCTCCCTGCCTTTGCAGGTATTTATCACAGTAAATAACAGCAGATCGGTGCCTTCATACACAGGCAGCTTCCAGCAGGAGGAAGTGGCTTTTATTACCCAGATTACACAGAAGCAGGTTCTCAGGGAACTTTAAATGTTTTCAGCTCCTGGAATGTCTGATATCCAGCTTTCCACCACAAAGAAACCTATCAGCTTTTTTCAAAATGTTTTAGTAGAAAAAAAAATTACTCTCTATCAGATCTGAAAACACTTTTCAGAATCTTCACCTGAAACATAATTTCAGGTAAAAAGACAAGGTTTTATCAGTATTCTTATTCTTCAGCACAGAAACACAGGGCTGCCACTCACTCATTATCACAAAATGGGGGAAATAACCATGTCCCTAGGTGTGCTCCTGTCTGCCTCAAGAACTGCTGTGCAGGAATTATTATGAGAATTGAAAAAGAGCTAGTACTGAACAGTACTAAGTATCTAGGTAGTAAACAAGTATACTAAGCAGTAACAAAGTTTCTAAATAAAAGGAAATATTAAACAAATTGGAAATGGTCTTAAAAGCATTATGTTCTTAGCATATGGCTGCAAGTTACATGGAAAGAAGACAAATATCTATTGTTTTTATAACTGGAATCTACACAGAATATTTCCTACAAACTGCAAAGTTGTTAAAATTCACGTGTTCAGATATGATACAAGATTCTGTTTTATCAATGCATATCAACGATAAAAAAGATTGTATTAATATAAAATAAACTATAATTATATGATCTCTTAATCTTAAAACTCATTTGACTGATAATGCTTACATTTATAAAATGTTGACTGGGGGCTTGAAGATTCAACACTGCGCCAACACTGTGCAAACTCACTTTGCTAAGTTGCCATTAAGAAGAGTAGGGTGAATTGCTCCAACAGACAGAGCCGGTCTGGTTCCATGCCACGCTAAAAAAAATGCTTACCACAGATTCTGGGAATGCCCTTGATAGAAGTAACTTCTGCTGCTCTTGAACTGTATCTCTGTATTTTGCACACCTATTTGAACACACTGCATAGGTCCCTAACCCAGAATGGGCTGTGAGAAGCCCCCCTGAGGCCTCCCCTCACGCACGTGCTGACCCCTGGGCTGGGGGCTTTGCTGCACTTGGGCTCTTGCCAGAGAATTGCCGCAGACACCTGTGCCCTCACCCAAGAGTCTGCACTGACAATTTAGACTGGCAACCCAGACTCTTGCCTGATTCCTGATTTCCATGACTGGACCTGCTCTGCTCTTCTTATTCAATTACAAATAGTGAGGTGAATGTCTACATACAAAAATACATGTACCTGAGCATGGCTCCAGTCATAAGAAAATGAAGGATCTGCAATTTGCATGTCTGTCTATGTGTGAAAGGTGAGTGGGGAAGGCTGCTGCAGCAGGCTGAGCCTGTAAATGGGGACTGTAACAAGGTGATGTGTGCGGCCAGCACAAATGGCACTGGTGTCAGTGAGGACACTGCCCTGCCTTGGCTCAGGCAGTGCCATCCCCTGCCGAGCAGCCTGCTCTTCCGGGCCCTGCATCATCTGCTTCTGAAAGCACACAAAGAGCTGAGCTTGTACACAATGGGAAAGAGACACAGAATAGGTAATTTTTATAGAATGAAACAATTTGCATCAGACATTATGAGGTCACAGAAAAAACATTTTGAATTTATTGTATCCAACAGCTTAAACAGCTCACTAAATTTAGGTTAAGATGAAGATGACTGGCTAGCTTTCATATCAATGAGACACTTCCATACGCAGCATGCCTGCAGGAAATAAAATTAAGAGTTTAAAACTTTCCCATGCTCTCTGTAAGCAGCCAAAGGATTATTAATGTTCATTACCAGCCAAACTTCAAGTTCCATTTGTAGAGCCAGAGAAGAACTCCAGGATGATCACTGAAGCATTATGCATGCTTTTGTAATCGTGTGGCAAGTTTCCTATGTCATGAAAGCAGCTGGAGACTGCTTACTTCCAAATGCTCCAACGCCAAGTTTGTTTGTCCCAGTTTCAGAATGTTACAGCAAAACAAAGCCAATTTGGGCACTTTATTTTCTAGTTTTCTGCAACACTTTCATCTTTACTAGCCTGTTTTGAACTACCAATCTTTAATAAGTGAAGATGATTTTTATCACAAAGGTACTTATTCAAAATTTAATTTTTCAGATATCCATTAACTGATGCTGTCTACTGCTAGCAGGCAAGACATTTGATGACATAACTGCTGTTGACCTGACTGTAAAAGTACATATAAAATAAAAAAGGAAAACACATATGGAGAGTAAAAGATAAATAAAAATTATTTGTGTTTTGCTTGCTTAATGCTGATCTTGCTTGTAAAAATTCCATCATTTTATTTGACCATGAAAGTGTTAAAAGCATTCTACCTTTACTCATTGTAACACACAGAATTATTCTTTTTTACAAGTTTAAAAAAAGGAAAAACAATAGTTGTGAGAAAAGTCTATCCTCCTTTAGTTGATGTTCTGTCAAAACTTAACTGTCATTATTCTGCACACACTCATCTACCAACTAATCTTATGGTTTCCGTACACTGAGGAATTAGAAAAATACTTGTACTTAATAAATAATTTTAAATTGCTAATAAACAGTTGCAGTACTTAGTTCAAGAAGAAAAATGTATCCACAGACCACAGAGACATTCATTCAGGTGCTGATTCATTCAATGATTCTGCTTCTTGTTTCAAAAGCTGAAGTTTTCTATAGGGCTTAGGCAGAACAAGAATCTTCACACATACTGTATTTTTCTTTCAAGTGTTGAATCACATTAAAAATCCTGCTACAGTTGCTATCTTTCCAGGAATACCTAAAAACTCAGCAGTCACAGTTCTGTATCTCAGTGATATCTTTGTATTATCATCCTATGTATCACCACCACCATTCTCCTTTGACACCAAATGTCTCCTTATGTTCCTCCTTTGACACCAAATCAGGCCTGAGGACACGCTATTCAAGGAAAGTAACCACTTTAACACAAACTTTTATTTAGTGGTAAGACAATAAAAAAGAAACCTATTTTTTTTTAGATAACAGGTACCAGGCCTTTTAGTTCCCTCTGCGCCTCTAAATTCTCCTTGCTGTTCAGCCTGTAATGAAGGATTCCCCATACATGCTTCCTGTTTAAATGTCACAAAAAAGGAACTTCGTTTTAAAAAGCACAATGAAAAGGTCCATCTCCACAATTTAAAATAAAATTCCATCATGGGATTAAATCTCAACTCTTATCTACTTCACAATGTGTACATGGTCATGTAAGTCCCCAAGGAAAAACTGCCTTAGAACAAATATATCTCTTGTCAGTGCAAGGCAAGACTCACACAAACCCACAAATTGTTTCTCAAAACTAAACTATAGTTTTTGCAGCTATAAATGAATATTCAGTTCAGAAGGATCATCTGCACTACAAATGCCAAAACAAACCCAAACTAAATAAGGAGATACTAGTGATGAAAGCTAGATCCTACAATGTGTTTTGTTCTGATCTCTGGCAATCAGAGAGAAGAAATATTTCATAATCTAAAGCTCAGGGTGAAGTAACCAGACTTACCCTGCCACAGTTGCCAAGCCCTGACTGTCTGTTCCCTCCTCAAATACTTAACTTCCAGGAGACAGTTCTCACTGTTCTGCCAGGAACTGACTGCAGCAATTCAGAGCCAATGAAGGGTCATGTCATGAAAGGACATTTTCTATAGGAAGAAAATCCAGGAGGCTGCCCATCTCCAAGAGGGGACAGAAAATGCCTTGTAACATCTGCTGGGGTATAACCTGCTTCCTGCCATGGTGGAAATACTTGCAGTACCTCTGTAGTTCACTTCTTTGCCCTGGAAGTACATCGGACATGATGGTCACAGTGTTTTTGCTGGATCTTAAGGACAATTTAATCATGCATCTTTCAGCACACTGAGTTGTTTAGTGATAGCAAAAGTCTGCCCATGCCCATCTACTGTGGTTTGGTGGGCCTGCAGATCACCTCAGCAATGCTTTCCACAAGCAGATTTTGCTTCTAAATATGCTTGTGGAAAGGGAAGGGGAAAATTATGAAATGTTCTAGACAGCACTAGAAACAGAAGCCCTGAGTGGGTTAAAAACAATAAACACTGATGGCAAGTCCACCATAATCCCCTTCTACTGTCTTCTGAAGAAGAGGAGACAATCGGCAAAGCATCTCATCTGCTGTAGCCAGCAACATCACATAATTGCAATGGATATTCCTGGGATGGGATTCTTTTCCATTTACATCGTATAGACTAAGGTTTTACTGTAAATGTTACCAAATTTCACTATGTAACTAGCTGAAAGTACCTCCAATCCTTCACTGCCTCAGCTTTATTATCTTACAGCTATTCACATTTGGATGTTTATTGCATTTTATTATCATTAGCACAGTTACTCAAAATTGGCACCTTACAGCGATCCTTACGCATAATCATTTAGACTGAATTTGGAGACTGAGTCACGGCTAAAAATTGATTTGAATAGAGCTTTGTTCATTTAAGCTGAAGGATGAACAGTTCCAGAAGTGGAGCATGGAGTCCACTTCTTTGATTACTTTGATTTTCAGTAACTGCATTGCTGTAATTTCTCAGCAGTATTCAATAGTATCTTCATGTGTTCCTGTAATAATTTTGGTACAAACAGTAATTTCAGTAGAGTGTAACTGTTGGACAAATACCTCTTTTATGGAGAGACATTTGAAAATGTTTGAGAGAAATGGGATTGAAGACTAGCAATAGGTATTTCAATAATTCACCATTAAAAACCAGAAATTTCCTTAAGGGTCTGAGTGAAAGAAAAGCAACATACACTACAAGAACAAGCTGTAGAGCACAGAACATAATTTCAGTGCCATAGTCTCTCTATTAAACCCCTTTTACTTGCTGAAGAAGCTTAAAAGGTAAAGGGAAAAACTGCAAACCTAAGGCTCTGGATGGATGTGCACTACCACTGAAGACAGACTGATTTTTTATAATGCAATACAGAATGCAATTTTTCTTGATACTGATTAAGCCACCAGAGAGGTGCTAAACTCCTTATTTTCACCAAATGGCAAATTCCAGGCATGCTCATAAGTTGACATTTCATTCCAGTGAGTCTCAGTAGTAGTTAGAGATGTTCAGCATCTATCAGAGTTAAGTCCTTTGTCACTCTAAAGTAATTGACTGGTTTAATTCTAACATGTACCTGGCCATAATGTGAGATTTTCATCAATTAGTGAAAATACATAGTAAAAGCTATAATACATTACACTGGTAAGGAATACATTCAACTGACCTAAGAGATTAAAGGGCAAGACAATTTTAAAGGGGTTATCTTGGCTGGTAAACCTGGTGTTTTAATTCTTCATTAGAATTAAAATTTATATGCAAATTAAAAAAAAATTACATCTTTTTTTGAGGAAGAAAAAATCTACCAATTTTCATAAAGAATGAAGAAATGCTCAATCTCCATCATGTGCCTAGAAACCCATCATCTTTCTTCTGCTACTCTTCTGTTTGTAGACAACAGCATTATCCTGATACCAGCAAGACAAATCCATTTACTGCTAATAAAGCTAAGCCAGCTTGCCTTTGCACTGCAGAGAAGCTGCCTCCAGGAAATGTACTCAAGTTCAGAAACTTTGTTGAAATGACCAGAAAAATATGAGACTGAAGACTGACAGAAAATTCTTCAGTGAATATGTAGAAGATTTTTTGTCCTTGGAGTGGAGAATGGTTGTACTTTCTCAGTTAGATATTACAGTACTAATGCTTGCGATACACCAACCTGTTCAGATCTGGAATGCTTTAAGCAGATGAAAACTTGCTAGGATTTCCTAACAAAACTTGCTTTGTTATGGTTTTTTCCCCCAATTTAATACATTTTATGTTGCATATCTTTCAAATATAATGAAATATACTATTTCATGAAATTGAGATAGAAATACAAACTAAATGACATTTAAACAAAAGTGTTTGGATACTCTGGTTGGTAATGCAGTCATATATCTAATATAATTAGGTAATAAACATAAATTAGTATATTTTAAGACAAACACATTTTAAAAACTTGCTCCCTGACCATTTTTCCCTAGGATTAGTGCTGGAGTGTCCTTTTCTGCCATGTTGGAATTGGGAATATGAGTGGACTTGAACGTTGTTAAAAGTGACACTTTCAATGACATTTAGGTAATAATTTGCTTTGATTCTTTTTGTTAACAGATCTTTCCAATAAATTGTTAGTGCTAAGAAGATTTATTCTAACAGCACTGACAGAGATAGTAACACTAACAGCTTGATAAATAATTTAGAAACTTACCTACATTGCTACATGGTCCTAGTTTGTGGAGTTTAGACCTGAAGTTCTCTTACCTAGGGAATTAACAGGAATAAAAATGGAATGCCTGTTTTGCTTCCTTAGAAAATGTACAGGACACTGGTTACCACTATAATTGTGTCATGAACAATCAGCACATGCCACAAGATTTGCTACAGATGCTGTAATATCCTGTAGTTTATAGCAGCTATTTGCATGCCATATTGCCATATGGACTCAGTAAAGAAAAGCAGCACTATGTTAAAATATCTATTTAAGAAAAGCATTCATGGTTTGGAAATTTAATTAAAAAACAGCCAATGATTTTAAACATGCTTCTTAAAAAAAAAAAAAAAAAAAAACAACAAACTAATTGAGTTAATGTTTGGGAAATCACATTTTAATGGGTGATTTTTCAAATGCATATCGTTTACAGTTGTGTAATCTAGAAGCAAAGGCTAATACTCTGAAGCACATCCTGAAGCCCTGTTATTACAAACTTAAGAGCAGAGTCATTCAAGACACTGTCTATAGCTGGAGAAAGAGATCCTCTGACTGCAAAACCAGCTCAGCCTACCAAAGATCTGAGTGTCATAGTGGGCATTGCTTGATTGTCTTCTTTCACTTGCCCCCTCCTAAGAGTGGCAAAGCAGACTACACACTTAGCTCGTGCAACTCACTTGGATGGATAAAGTTAGGTGAGACGAGCCTGGTCCCTGGCTCCTAACATTTTGACATATTAAAAAATGACAAGATCTATCTTCTATTCCTTTTAGGAGCAAATTTGCAAAGAGTCAGACAAAGCGCTTATAAAGAGCATGGCTTTGAAACCATTTCTGATTTAGTGACAGGGTCTGGCTTCCAGTTTTATCTTCTGTGATACACAGCATGTGTCTCCACACAGTCTCAGTTATGGTCCCTCTCAGAAAAGAATACAGCATTCTACAAAACAATGAAGCTAAAAAATGGAAATAAATGCATCATTTATCACTTGGCAGAACTGGCCTCTTCAGACTGTGACTTGGGGGAAAATACAAATAAAGCACCATAATTTCTGTTGGAGAGGCTTTCAGGTTTTTTTTATATGCAAAACCCTACTACAATCCAATAATCCCAGTTGCTGATATACAAAGACCCAACAACACTAAGTTACTGAGAAAAGAATACAACCTTCAACTGCTCTCATTCACATCTCCAGCAGGAAAGTGCAACCTCACAAACTGCTGAAATTATTTTTGAAAACGTATACATTTAAAAACTAGTCACTCCTAATTGATATAATACATCTAGAGGGCAGCTGAATGCCACAGTTGTTACTGCCGTGAAATTTTCATCTAGTAAGTGTGACAATTAACATCCTAACTGCATTTGTCTCATGCTAATGCTGACTATCAAGAGACCAAATTGAGCACAACCTGTTAAAAACCTGAAGAGAAAGTTAATACAGGAAAAATATTTTGTAGCCAGCTGAGATTTACAATTTCTCTTCTCTAAAGTAGAAGGATATATTGTTTCAGATTCTATTGCCGACAGTACAAATAAACATGAATTCATCCCTAATAGGCACTGCAGGAAGTCAGCTATGCAATGTTAGTGATTCTAGACTCTTTTGCTAAAGTACACAGTTCATAATCTCAAGCAGATTCCACAGTTCTATGACAATTAGGATATCATGCAGAGCAACAAAAAAAGCAACGCCAGCTGGCGACAGTCATTGAATCTCACTGTCAATGCAGCAGTAAAAGAAATCCTGTTCTATCAAAATGAAAAGCATAAAACAAAGATCAAATGAATAGGGTCAGGATGTAAAGCAATCCCAAACTGCCACCTTCAAACAGCTGAGTATTAAAGATCTTTGGGTAACTTTGGGTACAAGTCAGCAGATTGGGAGCTGTCTAAGTGGATGCCACCATCAGATGTCACTGGTGCTTCCACAACAAGCTGCTGAACATGCATTTATCAGGCTGCAGAGCTTGGAAGTGGCAGCAGTGGGAGTTCAAAACACTGTCATGTTAACACTTTTCTTTTAGTTGCTTTTCACTTTTACAATTTCTCCAATTTACTCCAGAAGCTGAAATTACTTGGTAAGCCTCAATAATACTTGAAGAAGTGAACAAAGAAAATATAATTTTATAGCTAAAATATAATTTTATAGCGCTGCAATTATCCTAACCCTAACATCATGTTTTGTTTTCCTTTAATGCAGGTACAGCAGGCCTTCTGGAATACAATCTATTGTACTTACTCTTCTGTCTACTCAACATAGAACTGAAGATTTCCTTATTGTCTGCCAGCACCTTCATGTTCTACCACACCATGAATTTTACTAGCCAGGTAAAATGTGTTACAGGCTTATCACAAATTGAAACAGCAGATTTTTGCAACAGAGGGATCCCAACAGCTAAAGCTGGAAACCACCAAACTTTATGCATCTACTATTATCTTTGGAATTCAGCCACAATGTAAGCTTCCTTTCACCTAAAATGATATAGCTATAATGAAAGTGGTATTTTTACTCTTCTGATTATTTACTATAGTCCACTAGCAAATCTAGAAAGAAGGGAAAAAGCAGCCTAATTATATAGGTTGTATTAAAGCATCCTCCTCTGTTGACTGGCTCTGTGAAGGAAGCAAACCCGGAAACTCACAAAGCAAAGAATACTGAAGACCTACATGCAGCCTCTACTCACAGCTAACAGGGCACTTCCCTGGAAAATAGTTTCCTTTAGGAATATCTTTTCATAGATTAGTAAGCAGAAAAGATGGGAAAAAAAGTGTAGACATAATGGAGTGGTTTTGACAATGGAACAAAGGGTGCCAGAAGGAGATATTTTGCTGCGCAGCACATCCATAAGTGTGACAAAAGAAGGAGATATTTTGCTGTGCAGTACAACACTGAGATGATAAAGAGTGCTGAAGATACAACACCCTTCAAGGCAGTAAGATCTAAGCTACCTGTGAAGAATTCCAGGAGACCACAATACCAAGTTACTGAAGGTAAAATGGTAAAATAGCAGATGAAATTATATTCTGACATTAGCAAGTGATGGACATTAGAAAAAGTAACAGCACATACAAAAAACCAAGGTCTAAACTAGCCATTTCCACTCAACTTCCCCCACATTTTAGCACAAGTCCCCAGATATATCAATCCAGTTCTCAGCAGCACTACTAGTCCAGTTTTAGCTATGATGAGCTCTAAATAAAGGTAACTGTAGTTTCACAACCAATGGTATCTCATATGAGAAGAAAAAACTAAAAAGCCTTCAGACTTTCCAGCTCTTCTCTGGCTCTTAGCAGTAGCAGCAGCCTTCCAAGCTTACTACAAGCTGCAAACAATAATTTTGAGTTCAACCTAACTATGTCATGCAGTTACACCATGTTGAGCAGAAAGGGGGTGTTATGTATGCTAACTGTAATGGGCAGCTTTAAATGAGCTCTGCAAACACCCTGAGTGAACTTGCTTTGATGGAGAAAGAATCCTCACACTGTCATGTGTCCACAGATGTCACATACAGCCTTCCAGGAGAAAACATAGAGAATAATCATTTAAGAATAGTAATCCACATGAAAAAATCATCCTACCTCATGTATTTTTCATCTGCTTCTACAACTCATGCAACCCCTCAGCTTTGCTAAGCTCCTGAATAGGAGCAGTGTCTCCTCACACACGAATGCTGCCACTGGAACCAGCTCACGCTGGGGCAGCAAACGCAAGAATTAGTGACTATCTGCACAACCTGCAAACAAAAGTGCTGCTCTGACAAGAGCCACTCAAACTCCTGCACCTGCACAGTCACCCAAGCATTTGATACAATCTACCAAATGCTCTTATCACAGGCGCCTATGTGGCTAACTCTGAACAACTATCTTGACAAGAACAAAATTTCTGTTCCTCTGGAGGAATAGAATTTGAATTTTCTTTCTCAAATCAGTGAAGCTAAACCAGTATGAACATTCCTGCTGATCTGCAACCTCGAAGAAACATTTTAAGGAGAATGCATATTAGTGCCTTGCTATTCCAAGGAACTGGAGAGAACACACCATATTACATGCCAGCATCCTCTGCCTACATCTAGTTCACATTCTTTTATGCGTCCATCTTTCAGATAGACAACAGGCTACAATTTAAGTGAAATTCAGCATGCACAGATAGATATTATTCAGACTGCAGTGAGGCATTAGCTTCTGCCTTCTCATTTAGAAAATAGTCATTTCAATTTCCGTGGATTTATCTGCTCTCTACCCCCTCCAGCCCATGAGAAAACAGCTATCTTCCTTTGCAACCATGGCAAGGTCACTTGCTGCAAACTGCAAAGAGAAAACTGGCTGCAATTACTGGATGTAAGCACAAACACTCATTCTCCTCACTTGAGAAACTGAGCTGTTGCTATCAATTACATGTATTTAGCTTTTCCCTGGCAAGCATAAATGCTTGCATACAGTAATTACAGCTGCTCTGATGTCCCCAGCAGGAAGTAGGGGAAGTAAAATAAATGATAATAATTAGTTTTTATTGCCTTCCACTTAAGTTTTATGCTTTTAATTACAAAATGTTACAATTAATAATTTAAAACATATTTTCTTTTTTTTTTTTTACAGTGTTTCATAAACTTAGGCCACAAAATACTGTCTCTTTGTAAAAGCATCTCAAAATCTACTGCATTGCTTGTGGGCTCAGAATAAATAACTTGAGACTCATGGTTAAGCATCCTAATTGGCTTGATCGACCATATTTCATATATATGTATTATGTCTAAGAAATTTACCACTGTAATTAATAAAAATGCAGTAAAGTATATTATTTTACACCATATGCTTAGTAGTGAAGACACAACTGAAATTTCCTTATTACAAGGTATTCCTCTGTAATAATTCTTTGTGCGCAGACTAAAAAAACACAGCATTTTTATATTCCTTATATACGTTATACTCTTTTGCAATGACTAATGCTGCAAGTTTAGTAAGTTAATTATTAGGAATCGAACACAGTGTGTAATGGCATTGGTTTTTGTGGAGAAAAAACAGCAAAGAAATAAAGGTATTTATGTATGAGAGAAAGCAGAAATTATTCTTTCAAAAATTAAATTTTCAATAGAATGGTAACTAAAAACTGCATACAAATTCTAGTACTTGTTAAGTGTGATATACCAGGGAAGATGAAAAATAATCCCTCCCAGTTCTTTGAGGGAGCCAACAAGGTAATCAACTCATTAGCAGTGAAAATACCTCAAAGCTGGTTAAGTGTCACTAGGAAGGAAACAGAAACCTCACCAGAAAATGTCATGATGCCATCCTAGAGATGCTGCCATCCCCAGCTTAGGTTCTGGGATTCTGATTCTCCTCCACTCCAAAACACTGCAGGTGGAAGGGCACTGACTGCACTGACCCCAGGAGCAGTGAGGAGGAGCCAGCACCAGGGACCTCACCCCACATCTCACCCCACCTGCACTTCAGGTGTTCCCCTCCTGCCCAGCTCGAGTGTGGTGGCACAACTGAACAATGGCCATGTACCCTCAGCTCTCTGTGGCACCAGACTGAGCCCAGCACAGCTCGGCTGTGCAGCCACTGCTGCAGTTTATTCATTAAGAGTGACAGGAAAGTGTAAAACACTACGTGACCTACAGTCAATGAGGTAAGAAACCTACAGAAAAAGTGTTATTGTTGAGACGGTAAAATACAGCAGTTCATAAGAAAAACAACAGTTTAGAACTTTTAGGTTTTTAAGGTTTAAACCCCTGAGGTTTAAAACCCCAAGAGTAAAAAACAGGACTTGGAAGATAGCAATTCAGGAACACTGAAGATAAAAAAATTATTATTGCCCCACATGGCTCATGCCCACTGTGGAACATCAGGATACATGAAGCTTCTTTTTGAGAGTGGTATTTCATAGCTTTTTAGTTGCATACATTAAGTAATAAATTCAAATTCCCAAACTGCATCTATCCTGCTTGCAGAGTCTCTTGAGGAACAGATTACTCATGCAATGTGTTCCACAAAGAGTATTCATTTAAAATAAAGATGCAGGTGAAGCACAAGTTGCACATCAGTTTCCTCAGAAGAAATTCAGTTTGTGTATTGCCCATGCCTTTACAGGAAAAAAGGATAATCTGGCGATTGTCATCAAAGCCCACTCCACAGCAGGCATGTGTACTCTGGATCTCACTACTGATTATGTAAGGATGTCAAGTTTCTTTTAATTACTTCAAAAGCATTTACACAATCAAGCAATACAGAAATCTCTAAAACAAAATTTAGTCCAAAGATGGCAGCTGTGATTTGGGAATTCCCAAAGTAACAAACTTCTGGGAATAGACAGAATATTGTAGGAGTACATAACGAAAAATTTTCCTTTTTTTTTATACTCTTCCTTCTTTATATGTTATTTCAACGTCCTAGAGAGAAAATACTAGGCTAGATAGAAAGACTATTTTAGAATCTTACATAATTCCTGTTTCCACATGGTTTTGATAGTATGTACTCTATAGACAAAGCAGTAAATCTTATATACATGTTCCTTTGCATCCAAAAGAAATAGGCAGTAGGGTTTTTTTATTTCCTTTCATTTTTCTATTACAAAATATTAGCTTTTTCAGATGTGGCTTCTTTGACTTTACTTTTCTGGTCGTGTCAAACTGCTGCATAAGCCAGATGAATGACTTTGCTCAAGTACTGCACAGAAGCTAGGTGCTATTATATATATATAAATATGCTATAAAACCTCTTTATACACAGTAGAACACTCAAATGTCAGTGTCAAGAAAAGCCAGGATAACCAGGCCTCTTAGTTTAGCCACAATTGCACTGGAATACTTGTCTCTTCCCTGCAAACTCAAAGGAGTACCTAACACAGACAATTTCCTTTCAAGACAGTATTTTTGTAGTCTTCCCTGTTCACTCCGTACTAAAATGACAAAATAAACTGAACTCAATCCACACTTGTGTATTTACCATGAGCCTGAACTTCTAGCATTGTGACCAAAGGCTGGCTGTGTGGGACATTGTCCCCTCTCAAGAACTCTGTCCTGTGATCATACGACCTCCCTGGTAAAGGGAGAATCAAGCTGGGAACAACAGGGTCACAGTTTCATTACAGAACTCCAGCCATTACCACAGAATAAGGATGGTTGCATATGGGGTCTCATATAGGGCCATGTACTGTAAAGCAACTGCAATTACTCTTTGGATGCATGAAGTTTATATGACAGTCCACACAAGGATGAAGGACAGACCTTTGGTACTCACTGACAAAAAAAAATTAGTCCTCCATGAAAAACAATTTTCAAAAAAAATTAGTCATCTATGGAAAACCATTTTCCAAGACACGTATCATGGTTTTGGGAGGAGGGGGGAAAAAAGAACACTGTTCAATCAGGTAATTTCAAAGCCAGTAACTAAATCAAATGGATTTTCAGGACATTGAAAGTAATTTCTTCAGCTAAAAGCCCACATGACCCCAACATCTATCATACCACCTGAAGTCAGTCATTTTACCACTCAGATTTTTGTAAAAAAAAAGAAAAAAAATAAGAGTTTTCAGTCCACTAATTATCACATAATCACAAATTTATTTGCACTTTGAAAAAAGACCAGAGGCAAAAATATTTGTGTCGAGAAAGGTTGTTTAAGAAGATAATTAGATAATTAGTCTATGGAAACATGGATAATCTTTTTTGATGATCTGGGTGAGGGGATTGAATGTACCATTGGCAAATTTGTGGACAGAAGTTGGGTGAGTGCATTGATTTGCTGGAGGATAGGAAGGTCCTGCAAAGGGACCTGGACAGGCGGGATAGATGGGCTGAGACCAGTGGCATGAGTTTGAAAAAGACCAAGTGCCAGGTCCTGCACTTGGGTCACAACAACCTCAGGCAGCGCTACAGGCTGGGGGCAGAATGGCTGGAAAGCTGCTGAGAAAAAAGGGCCCAGAGGTGCTGGTTGACAGCACCTAAAGATGATCCAGTGTGTGCTCAGGTGGCCAAGAAGGCCAATGGCATCCTGGCTTGCAAGAGTGTCACCAGTAGGACCAGGGGAGTGATTGTCCCCTGTATGCAGCACTGGTGAGGCCACACCTCGAATCCTGCATCCAGTTCCAGGCCCTTTTCACTACAGGAAAGGCATTGAGGGGCTGGAGTGTGTCCAGAGAAGAGAAATGGAGTTGATTAAGGGTCTGGAGTTTGTGTCCTACAAGGAGCAGCTGACGGAGCTGGGGATGAGCTCCTGGAAAACAGGAGGCTGGGGGTGACTTTATTGCCCTCTGCAATTACTTGAAAGGAGGCTGAGGACAGGTGGGGGTTGGGCTCTTGCCCCAAACAACCAGCTCTAGAAGAGGGCTTAGTCTTAAACTGTGCCAGGGCAGGTTTAGGTTGAACATTAGAAAGAATTTCTTTCATAGAAAGGGTGATTAGATATTGGAATGGACTGTGCAAGAAGGAGGTGGAATCACCATTCCTGCAGGTTATTTAAGGAAAGACTGGATGCGGCACTCGGTGCCATGGTCAAGTTGACATGGTGTTGTTTGGTCACAGGTTACACTGGATGATCTCAGGTCTTTTTCAGCCCACCTGATTCTGTGACTGGGCACTAGCAAATGGGAGTGCCTGCACTGTTCTAACAGGAGAGCTCATTTGTGATCCAGTATCAGGTATAACTTGTAGTTCCTGCTTTAGTAAACCTGGATACTTAAAGGTAGGTTAAAAATTCAAATACATTATTTTAAACAAAAAATTACTTGCATTTGAACGTCATGAATCTACATATCCATTTGCAGTTGAAAGGAATCAGCTTGTCAGCATTTTTGAAAGCTTAATCATGTTTACTTAAGGATTTCAGAAGCTGACTTTTAAGGCTCAGAAAAGTTTCTTGCTTCTTGAAGCTGCAAATGATATGAATACCATCTCAGGGGCAGTTCTCCAACCTCTAAAGGTCCAAAGGTGACAAAGCAAATCCACTGACATTTATCTTCAATCCACCCATTATTGGAAGGCTTCCATTTGATATTTAACCCTTCAATATATCCATTTTCTAATTTTACTGATCTCATACTTTACTATGTGCTTTTAGCAATATTATTAGATTTATGTGTAACAAAAAAGGAATCTTTAACTTATTATTTTAAAATAGAATAATAGAATAACTTGATTTGAAAGGAACCCCTAAAAATCCAACTTGTGGTCCAGCACAGGACCATCCCTAAGAGTCACAACATGTGCCTGAGAGCACTGTCCAAACGCTTCTTGCACTCTGTCAGGAATCGGTGCTGGGACCACTTCCCTGGGGAGCCTATTCCAGTGCTCAACTATCCTCTGGGTAAAGAATCTTTTTCCAATATTTAACCTAAGCCTCCCCTGACACAGCTTCATTCCCTCAAGTCCTGTCACTCATCACCACAGAGCAGAGATCAGTGTCTTCCCCTCAGGAGGAATTTGTAACGGCAATGAGGTCTCCCCTCAGTCTTCTCTTCTCCAGGCTTAACAGACCAAATGACCACAGTCACTCCTCACAGGGCTTCCCCTCGAGCCCTTCAACATCTTTGTAGCTTTCCCCTGGATGCTTTTTAATCGCTTAATATTTTTCTTATATTGTGGCTCCCAAAACTACACAAAGTATTCAAGGTGAGGCCACCCCAGTGCAGAGCAGAGCAGGACAATCCCCTCCTTTGCCTGGCTGCCAATGCTGTGCCTCATGCGCCCCAGGACAGGGTTGGCCCTCCTGGCTGCCAGGGCACTGCTGACTCAAATTCAACTTTCCCCTGACCAACTCCCCAGGTCCCTTTCTGTGGCGTTGCTCCTCAGCATGTCCTTCCCCAGTCTGTGCAACCAGGCTTGCCTCATCCCAGGGGCAGAATCTGGCACCTGTCTTTGTTAAACTTCATACAAATGCTGAATGTCTAGCCCTCTAATTTGTCAAGGTCTCTCTGCAGGGTCTCTCTGCCTGCCTCTGAGGGAATCAACAGGTCCCTACAATTTAGTGTCACCAGGAAACCTATTTAATGTACCTTTGCACATCCGTTATTTATGAAGGTTTTGAAGAGCACTGGCCCTAAAATGGAGCCCTGAAGAATTACACTGACAACCAGTCACCAGCCTGACGTCACCCCATTCACTGTAACCCTTTGCACTCAAACCATGAGTGAGTTTCTCACCTACCCCATGATGTGTTTATCCAGCTGGGTGCTGGACATTTTCTCCAGAAGGATCCTGTGAGAGACAGTATCAAAAGCTTTACTGAAATCCAAAAAGATCACATCAACTGGATTCCCTTGGTCAATTGTGAAGGGTCAATTTGACAACTTAAGTTCTGTAACTTTTTTTAATTCTACAAAGTTTTAATATCAAGCATCTGTATAGATAACTCTTACAGCAATTTCTAACCCATCCAGGATGCAATTTTGGAAAAACTATACTGATACATTTTATAACTTGAGATCAGAGAGGTGTTTGGATGAGGCCCTCATCCCAACACCTACTTGCAGACAGTCATTTAAGACTGCAGTCTGGGGAAGCAGCCCCAGCTGGACTCTAGCCTAGGGAGCTGATTTAGTCTAAAGTATGGCAGACCTGCAAAAGCCTGAAGTGCTCAGAACACTCCCAGGGTCTGGCATTGCTGCACTGCCAGCTTCCAGTGGTATTCTGCTGTGCCTGGTTGTGGTGTATGGTGTAGGAATGGCCTAAATACTGAATTTCTAAGCACTGACTCGTATTCATAGAAAACAGATGGGTTGGAGGAGATTCCAAATGCCTGAAGCTCTTTTTTGTCCTCATCCTTCTCCTGCATGGAGTATCTGGCAGCTGTACTCTAATGTTTTCATTTGTTTTGAATTAAATTTCTCTCTGCTCTTGTCCTACCCATTTCTTTTTTCATACTCTGCTTGTGACCCTCTCTGGACATGTGCCTGTTTTAATTATGAATCTACTTGAGTAGGGTAGGCAACCTGGGCTTGACTTATCACAGTATTTACCTGTAATTCCCGGGAGATTTTTTTTTTAAGCAGCACCTTCAATGCTAGATTAATCTGTTACCTTGTTCTACACTATGGCTTCCTACAGAAATCCTCTTCGAGGTCTTTACAAAAAAAAATTAACCATAGTTTAAAATAAAGAGGTTTTTCTTTTAATATGACCTCTGAATGTAGCTGATGAGGTTAAAAACACTTCTGCAAACTACTCCAGTTTGTGTAACAAAATAATTCAACCCCTAATAATTGTGTTCTTACATCTTATGATAATTGTGTAGCTCTTGGAGATACTTTTAAAAAAGTCTAATCACTCTGAGCACATTTCATTAAAATCAGAAATTTAAAAGTAAGACAGAAAATGAAAGCAAAGTCTTTAAAAGACTCAAGCATGTGTTACACATTTTTGTGAGAACTTGCATATACACAAACGCTGAAGAACAACAGATCTAGATGATGTAAAATAAAAAAGACTGACACCTATTCTCTGATCTGATTCATCACCCATTTATTATTTAAATCTGATAAGTATCTTAGTTTGATTCAATGCCATAAATGAGTATTTCTATTAATGTTTAATAAGGCATAAAAGTTACCATGAAAAAGCCCTTCTGACCACTGCAATTTATGGTTGCTAGAACTAATAAAAAAAAGAAATTATTTAGAGATAATTGCATGCCACTGAAGTACTGAAATTAATTTTCTTTTTTTTTTTTTTTTTCCCGGAAGTATTATTTCAAACTGAAATCCAGACTAAGATTCATCTGTATACTATGACTTACTTCCTAATGTCCATTACAACTCCTTCAAGTCCTCTAGTCCAGCAATTTCTTTCTCTGTTTCAAAAAATCAAGTTGGACCACCTTCTCCTCCTTAGCTTTTCATTCTAAGTAAATGTTCATAACAAGTAGCTCAAAGCTGAAAAGGAATTAAATTTATTTTTTGTTAGCCTTCTACAGGCTTCAATATGATATTCTCCACTGCAGCCATGGCACAGTGCATTACTGCTGTGTTTGGCTACACCAGCAGTCCTGATAGCCTAAGAAACCTTCTTGATTACTCATCTCAGTGCCAAGGGACTTAAACGAAGAGCAGATTCAGAAATTTGACAGAAAAACAGTCAAGAGGTTTCCTGACCCACTCTCATTTTATGCCTCTCCAGCTAAGGAGGCCACTATACCTGATTCAACTCTACATAAATCTGAAACGGATTTATATACTGAAAAAGGATGAGCAGTAATATATGAAATTTTATAAGAAACTGGTTAGCCTCACTGAACAAACAGGCCAATCAAAGGATGACTTTCTTGGGTTTAATGACTGAACTATAGTAGTGTGTGAATAAGCTGGACACCAGGAAAGAACACCATTGTATTCACGTTGAACAGAAATCTTCAAAAGTTTGAAAAAGTGCCAGCAAATTGAAATGGGGTAAAAAAAAAAAAAAAGCCAGGACTGTGCCATTTCAGTACAAACAAGATGGTCTAACTTGCTCAGTTCTGAGTGAATGAGACAGAAGCTACTTTAAGACTGTCTTAGAGTTCAGCCTCTAGAGGAATTTTTAACCCACAGGGCTTTAATTCTTTTCTGGCTCAGAGGACAGAGGACACTTTCTCGTGCCATCTGCTCTGGACTCCAGAACTATGACAAAACAAAATACCACAGAGTGGGCTCCACCAGCGAGGATTTTTGCCTGCTCATCACTAAATGTGCTTGAAGAGCTTTCAGAGCCCTGATAACATCAGGTAGGCTCACACATACCAACCTCTTCATTGGTATATGCCTTACAACACCAGTGAACCTGGATCAAAAAACCTAGACAATCTGTGTTCCATGAGGTGGCTTAATGATTTCTACTCAGATTAAACCTGAAAAATATTCCAGCTCACATCACTGTCTTGAAGACATTTTGTTGATCTCTGACTATTATGGATAATACATGCCTAACACCAGATGCTCACTCATCAACCTCATACTAAAAGAGCAATGAACAAAAGCCAGACTTGGCCCTGCTTGTGCTTTAGAATGAATGACTACACAAGGCCTGAGAGCTGTAAGAATGAAATGAAGGGGGCAAGAAGAGGTGCTAGTCTCATAATGATATAATGTCAAACACTTCAGCAGAAGTATTCTGGACTGGAGAAATAGACAACTCTTAACTGAAATACTTAGAAATATGCTGTCCCTAAAAAAGTCTGTTGTAGGCTCTCCTACACCTATAGAACAGTTGAAACAAAAGGACAATAAGAGAACTTTTAAAAAAAGTCTTAATCACAAAACTTGCTGTGCTGCACTAAAGTGCACTGAAACCAATCATCTGTAGGAGCACACTGGAATGTGTGCTACTGCATCTCAGTACAGCAAAGCCTGAGGGCAGTGATGCTGCATCTGAGAGGCAAGGCAGAAGGAAACACTTGGTTTTGTGCCTAAGCACACTTTCTTTCCATGTTTCTGATTTAATGCATAGTGGTGGTAAAAAAGCAGAAGAGAAGCAGCAAAATTTCCACTCCTGGGCATATGATACAAGGTAACTTAACGTGCACAAACACATCAGAACAGGGATGGGGTCTAGAAATCAGACTTCACAGATAACTCTCTAGAAAAGTATTTAATCCTGGGATTAGTTTTAGAAAAATTATTTGGCTTTTCATAGAATGAAATCTATACCCATCAAAAGAGGGGGATTCTGGAATAACCTTCCAAAGAAGGAGCCAACAACTGCTCTTAAAAACTGAGAAGTTTCTGAAAGAAGTTAAAGAACAGAATGCTTTCCTCATTCTACAGTCCTGCATTTTAAAAAAAATTATTATTAATACAGCACTAGAAAACACCATGTTCAAAACATTAAATCAGAAGTAAACGGGGAAAAATTTGAGTACAGTAGCATTTTATGTTTCTGGATTTTGATTACCATAAGCTCTTACATAGCCACCTGTAGTTTTCCAGATTACTGTGTCAAGCTCCATCCTCACCTCCTATTCCACTGAGTACATGGAGGTGTTCACTTTAAGATGAGCTGGCCAAGCATCAAAGGTTTGAGAAGTCTAAGGAAATTATTCATGTCATAGTGAAAAGTAACCACCATCCTTCAAATGATCACAATCAAAGATGAACCATAAGAACCTTGTGCATTCCTGCAGTAAAACTGACAGATGGGGCATGAGAGGACTCAGGCAAACCTGCAAGCTTCACCTCTGCATCCTTCTGTAGAGAACTGTGGTGTGTGGGGATCACTCCAGAAAGCAACCAAATGGATGCAGAAATGCTCTCCTACATTTCAGAGCTATGGATTGACACAGACTTATGCTTTAAGTCTTTCCTCTTTCTTCTACATCCTGGCTGCACAGTCAGCAGGCAGCCATAGGACACACTTCTGGCATGTGTTAATAAGGGGCAAACAGAGAGAAATAACATCTCAGAAAAAAAATGCCTACAGAATTTAGAATAACTAAGATTAACTAATTAAAAAAATAGACCAGTATAAACATCTTTACTTTCAGCTGAATATTTTGAGTTCCTTTCTCAATATAGTTGTGCAATGTAAGTGTCTGGACACAGTCAATCTGGTGAAACATCTAAAGAAGTAATTTATCTTAATTACATCAAGCATGCAGGACAATCTAACATAACATTAGAAAATTTATCTAGATGATATAGTAAGCCACAGCAAAGTAGTTAAGTGATGGCTCATGAGTAGGAATTAATTAATTGATTTACAGCTATTCTTCAATTAGTAGCAAATTTTGGCCTAAAAAAATAACAATATTTGCAGTTAACCATTTCTTGGACAAGACAACAAAAGTTTTTCAGTGGTTTTACTGCTGGTCCCCTTAGACAAAAAAAAAATACTTAATTTTCATTTCAGTATCTTCACTTTTTTAAAATTATATCCAGATAATTTACAATCTAAACATCATTTTAAAATGAAGTGCTGGAGAAGACAATGTCTAAGCATAGTGCACAAATCACATCCTGCACTCTTCCTGGGAGAGAAAGATGAGCATTGCTTGCTGAATATGAAATCAGCCCAAGTTCTATTAACGATACATTAAAAGAAATTAAAAGAGCAAAAATTGTGATTCTCATGGTATAAAGCCTTAAATATGTTCACTATTAAGTTCTCATCCTCATCATAAATAACTTATAAAAATCAACTGAGTGCATTTTAAGCAGACTGACCTACATTGCAAGAATGCTGTAGATATAAATATTATCTAGATAAATTAGCAGGAAAAACCTTAAAGCCACTCTTAAGATTTTAATTTATTCCAGGCTATCAGAATATGAATAATTGTAAAATTATCAATTGTTATCTAATTTGAGCTGTTTCTGAACTGTCAAAGAAAAAACAATCTGTTTTTATTTTTAGGTGCTTTTACCTTTCATAATATGTTTGAACCAGTAAGAAAATCTTACTGGAATGCAGGGAAGGCTTTAGATGAAGCAAGTTGCTTAACACTTTCTTACAGAGTTTGCTTTTAAGATATTCACTTTTAAAAATAGCTGTGACTCTACACCACACCTCTCTCAACCTCAGCTATTGAGAATTTCTATTTACATTTTTGATGTTAGATCAACTTGAAGATGAATTTTGGGTTTATTCACTCAAAAGTCATACACAAGCATGTCACATAGTTTGATAAGAGGGCATTGACCTTGTCATCTTTCAGATCCTCTGGCTATTCCAGACCCTGGTGGCACTCCCAGAGTCCCTCATGTCAGTGACAGAGCACACCACGGGCACGGCTGCCTGCCAGTAGGCACCTGGGGGTGTGGCCCCACAGCACATCTAACTGACCTTGCAACCTGCAAAACTGGGTGTTTGTCCAGTGGCTGAAAAAAAATTAAGTGACTAAGTAGAAGTTTTTTTAAATCCAACTATTCAGCATTCATTAAGGAGAGGACAGGAATTAAACCAAATCTGTGAACTGACCACACCCCGAAATTTAACCATCACTTTCAAACTTGCAATTCATCTTAGAAATCCCTCACCTCAGTTTGCTGCCCCAAAGACATCACTTCTTCCCCTTATATTTTACCTAGTCATTATTTCTAAATTATTATGAATAAATGAAAATTTTACTTATTTATTTATTGTTATTTTGGCTTTCATGACAGACACACCTAAGCCTTTGGTTTAAATACTCCATCTGGTATGTTCCAGCACAGAAATTACTGCAGAAATGTCTCTGAATAATTAGGTACAGTGAGTGGGTTATATGTAACCAGTGCCAGCTGAGCTCCACACAGAAAAATACTGACAAAGATGTACAGAATATTCACAGAAAGAGCTCTTCCAGTGCTGGACAAAGCAATTAAAATCAAAGACACAGCTATCATCTGTGCTACAGTAAAGGCATAAGACTCCCAACGAAGGCTCCAAAAGGTACTGTTCTGCATTCCACAAAAACTATAGAGTTTCCCAAGCATTTTATTCCAAAGAAAGTAGAAGAATGAAGAAAGAAGAATGAAGCATTGCTGTTCTCACATTAAATTTGATAAGCTTGAGTAAAACAAGAGCTTAGCATTTTTGATCTGTCCTTCATTACAACGAAGAGCAGAGCCCAGTCCTTGTATTTACTCTCCATGACAAATCCTCCCTCAGGGAGGAAGAAGGATTGCACTGCACAGCTCCATGGCACCTACATCTAATGACTCAATTCACAGCATCAGACCACGGCACAGGCCATGGGTCTCATTCCACAACTGACAACCTCTACTGACCAGTTTCATTTTGCCATTTGCTCATTTAATCTGAGAACCACTGCTGTCAATCACTTGAAGCACCTCTTTCATCAGAAGTTGTGGCTGAAATTTCACTTAGTATAAGTGAAAGGTTTTGGATGTGCACAAAAATCAGGCTAAGCATAGAAGGCCACTACAAATGGAAACTAGCATTAAATGTTTCCTTTCACCCCTGAAGAAAGATGTCTGGAGATTTTTTTTCTAAGTCTAATCATAAATTTCACTAATTAACAGAATTTCATAAACAAATTATTAGTGCAAAATAATAAAATTTATGTAGGGCTCAGTTATTCATACTTCTTTCAGGATAAGAGAGAAAAACATGGAAAATATGAGCAGGACATATTTGCTTATCTTTTTCTTTTTCTCCAGTCTCCATTAAAAATAGTTGACAGTATAAGGAATTTTATAATTCATGGTAAGATGCATGCCAGAACTAGGAAAACAAAGTCATCTGTGAAATTTCTGCAGGCACAGCAGAGATACAATGAAAGAGAAAAACTCCTAAAGAGTCACCTTGAAAAGTACTAAGGCACAGCACTCATCTCCACTGTGGGGAAAAAAGAGGAAGCACACTATAGCATCCAAGACACACTGCAGTACTTAAGAGAATGAAGTTTCTCTGAGAAAGCACATATTTC
Organism: Melospiza melodia melodia; assembly: GCF_035770615.1. NCBI lineage: Eukaryota > Metazoa > Chordata > Aves > Passeriformes > Passerellidae > Melospiza > Melospiza melodia. Next base: position 75,905,769 of record NC_086197.1, read on the forward strand.
TGGTTTTAAAATCTTTCATCTTCATACTTTCCCTGTTTGAGGTAGTTTTGACAGAATCTTCTAAACTCCCCTTGGACTGAAAATAAGAACAAATTACAAGCGCAGAGAGAAGTGTCATGAGAATGCTTTTCCGAGCATTTGAAAAGAAAAACCAGTTCAAAAAGAGATTAAACAAATTCCTGGTGGACAGGTTAATCAGAGACTACTGAACACCCTCCAGATGGCTCTGGATCAGGGATTCACTGAGTAGCTGAAGGCTGGAAGGTAAAGCAAGGGAAGTGTTTGTTGTTAGTGACTGTTCAAACTAGGATGTTGGATTAGGTCTGGTCCAGTACAGCCCTCCTCACGGTGTTGCATTATGCTCCCCAAAAAATCTGAACTGTAGCCACTTTCACCCTAAACATCCTGTGTGACAAGCCAGTGGTGGGTGTCTCAGACAGGTAAAGATGCTCTGTAGCAACAATGGCAGCAAAATAACCAACACTACCAGTTTTCTGAATACTCCTAAATGCTTACTTGGATGAAGTGATTGGCAAAGGTTCTTTACCAGACTGGAAAACAACGGTTCTGCTTCTCTTTTTTTCCTCAACAAAAGCCCATTTTAAAAAAGCTTCATGGTCTGGATTGTTACCAGGCTACCAATGGCCTTCTGGTTGCTGTAGCCCAGGCAGATTTTTCTAACAGAAATAGAAGGTAAGAGGATCTATATTTTATGCCAGATGTACTCAACTGTTTGGCGTCTCCTTTAAAGTGTTACCTCATTAATGACTAGATTCTAGGTGAAAATTAAGGTAGTCTGTTTTATTTTTAAATGTACCCCAAATTAAGATTCATAGGAGATTTTGGGGGGAAGAGAAGGGTATTTCTTCTTACTATGTGATCCTAGATATTTAGCTGCACTAAAGCTTCTGCAAGCATATGTAAGCAGTACTTTCACACCCAAAAGTGTCTATTTCAATTTGGACTGTTTCCATGTGTGAACATGCCTTTATTTTATACAACATACAATGTCTAAAAAGATTTTTCATTACTTACTCCATAAGATTATAGCAAACAAGGCATTCTAAAAAACAAACAAAAAAACCCCAAATGCTAACTTCAAAATCACAAAGATGACCTGGCTCTGTATATGTACCAGTAAGTGACAGAAGGTACACATCCTCTAAAGAAACTGTCACCAGTATCAGGAATAGTAAACTCCTGATTTTGGCCTGTAGTTTTGGCTCATGGCATAACTCAGAAGGTCCTGAGGATTTGGCTGCACCCCAGTGCCTGTGATCACCTGCATACGGACAGCTCTACTGCCCAGAACCTCCACAGCACCACACATGGCAGCTTGTCTCAATTCTGAAGCTGTGCTGTGGGTTGCAGCTGCTTGTGCACTGCCATCAGGATGAGAATTCTTCTTGCCTATTTAGTGAATTAATCAATAAACTACAATTTCATACAGCACATGCGGAGCCCTTGGGATGCTAAAAATAGACAAAATGATAAATTTCTCTTTCTGGATTTTTTCATGCTTCTTACTACTAAAACCATGAAGAGCAAATACACAGGAGAGTATCATACATCACTGGTGTCACATTATTAATTAGCAAAGTCTAACTTTTCCGATGGGAAAGCTGCCTGTAGATTTCAGAGCAGCTATGCAGGCTAGGAGGACAGGAAGAGAAGAGGGGTAACACACTTTCCCCGTGTGTTGAAGCTGCCTAGTAAGAGGATGAAGAGCTTATGCTTAAGGATCAAAAGGGAGGATGATGTGCCCTGGCCCCAGCACTGCTGCTTGGGGTGCTTTGGGGTCTGAGGTGTTCTCACTACAAGACCCCTGGAACAGGGGAGCAGAGGAGGCAGAGCAGAAAGAGAGGTTAGCTCTAGGATGAGGAGTTGAGAGAGAAGGAGGAAGGAAGAAGGAGAGAAACTCAGCAGGAACTGATGTACCGGTTTTTGTCCTGGCACCTTGGCTCTGCTGAGCATGTTTCAATGCCTACAGCAGGCTGTCTCAGCAGATTAAAGGGACTCCGTGCACACACAGGGTGGTGGGAAGCATCAAGTGCTTCTTATTCTTTGGCTTCTAAGGAGACTAGTAACTAACAATCATTTCTCTAACTCCAGCAGCACAAATGCCCCTTTTCCATTCCCAGATATACATTTCAAACGCCAGGATGCTCCAAATCAGGGGGAGAAAAAAAGGAAAAAATCAGGTCAGGAGTTCCAAAAGATAAATGGCAGAACACTCCTATTTTCACTGCAATGTTCAGTTCTGGTAAAGACAAAGCACATGAACCCAGTAAATAGCAAAACTATTATTTTTTTTCTGGAATAGTGGTAGAACTATATAACTATTTTCCAGTAGTTTCCACTGTTTCAAGTGGAGTATAAAACCAGTAATGAAACAAAGTGCAGAATTAATTCTATAAATGCAGCCATGATCAATACAATGCTACATTACCCTCACAAATATAGTAATGCCTTAAAAAGCCAGTTTGGGACTTCTTTCTGTCCTAAGATAAAAAAGCACTTATTTGTGCAGGTTAACATCCCAAATTTTCTTCCTTTCCATGAAAAAAAAAACCTGGATAAGTCCTGGATGATGTTGCTGCAGGCAAGAGATCAGAAGGTACTCATCAGAAGATCAGTGTTGGGAGTAGTAGCCAATGTGAAGATCCTGATCTACATGTAAAGGATAAGAAGTTCAGGTGCAGCTCCTAGGCTTGGCTTACAGCCCCCATGGACAATGTGGTTGTCTGAAACCTGAGCTGTGGTAGGAAACCAGCACCATGTTGTGTTGCGGCTGCCACTGTCAGCTGATATTAAGCCCCATGAATCCCAGTGCAGGGAAGTAGAGGAGCTAACATTTTTATGCTATTACTTCTATTAATATTGAGCTTTGTTTTGAAGCATCTGATTCACACAAGATGGAATAATCATAGAGGAGATGATTGTGTTGCTTGGACAACTCAAGATTAGCACAAATGTAATTCTGCATAATGAAATATCCGATTAATACCAATAAATGCTATCAGTAATTCATGTACTCTTCATTTGTGATATTAAATTCATAGAATCATTCAGGTTGGAGAACATTCTGTACTAAATCATTACAAGAAGTTGGCAAAGCTGTGGCTAAACAAGTATCCCTATATTCACATAACAAAACTGCTCATTATGAGAGCCTCAAACCCTAGGTCAACCTTAGAGTGATCTTCCAACCACTCCAGACAGACCACCCTGGTAAGATGTGAGGGAATCTGGAGGTCTTGCTTTTCCTTGCATGGCTTCCCCTTTTCCATTCTAAAACCTCTTCCTTCTGCATCACACTGCAAGACTGCAGAAGCAGCAGCAATGGAACCTTCTACTGGCTTCATTCCCATTAAACTATATGCGACTATAGCAGAAAGGACTCAATTTCAGTTACTCTAAGAAACAGGTTTTCTAAAAGAACTTTAAAAAAAAAAGTAAAAGAAAGCAGAAACCCTTCTGATACTTCTGTCCTATTTGGCAAGGGAAAGGTGTCTGCCAGTTTCCAGCTCACAGCCCTTGGCTGTTTCCCGGCTGAGACTTCTCCCTAAGGATGTCCCTGAAATATTTTCATCAAAGAGCACAAGGGAACAGCATGCTCTGCCCCAGGAGGAAGACAAAGACTAGCCAAATTTGTGACCACTCTGCAATCATTCTCTGCAGCTATCCCACTCATCCCCCACTAACAGCATTTTCAAAGGGGCCCAAGTCTTCCAGACCTAGAAACTTAAATCAAGAGCAAATTTACGAAGAGTCTGGTTCCAGCCCTACCATGACTGGCTACATATTTTGGTCCATAAAACAGTTTCACCTTCCCTGCAGGGAAAAATGTAAACTAGAATCTGTCAGAGGCTGGATACAAGGTCCTGAAATTTCTAAGCATTTTCTGATGACGGTGTCTAACACGTAAGGTCATTATTTTGCCTGTCTAATGAGTTAAGACTCAATTTTTTTCAGATGTCAGTGTTTTCTATACAGCCTAAAATTTCCTGAAGTGTTTGCTGGGATATCAAAGTGAACATCATTACCAGAACTATATAATTAATATAGTTAATAACAGTTTTTCATTTCTATCAATTAATCCAATGAAATTTTGTATTCTATTTCTAACACTATTTTCTGATCAGTAACAATAAGTATAAAGTCTTGTGACACAAAAATGTCAAACTGGTGGCCTTTATCTGATGTCAAGAGCAGCAATAACACTTTTACAGTCTGCTAGGTTTCTCCACACAGAAGCAAACAGCCCAAGGGTAATCTATTTAGTCCTGTAACAGGGTGCAGTGGGAACAGCCTCATATCTAATGAATAAGATCATTGCTCCCATGCCTTTGAAGGAGGACTCAGGATGGGAGACTGGCTACTGTACTGAACAGCACAAACACTGTGGGTAAGTCATATTCCAGCACTCAGAAGAATGGCCTGTGTTTGAACTCCCTGTGCTCAAAGGTCTGCAAATTTTGGTGCCATTATGTTATGTTGTATACCTGCTTCCAACCTCAAACCTTGAGGAACAGATTTTGCTGCCTACAACTGTTTTATTTTCTGCTATACTGTTCCTCCAGTCATTTGTGCTTTACTGAAGCCTTACCAGACAAAGTTTTCAGACACTAAACCTATTTTTTAAATAAAAAATACAATGTACCTCAAGAATTTCAGCTGAAAAATTCTAAGTAATTTCACTGACCTACATTAAACAATGAATTTATAGCCTCCAGCCCAACAGGCAGCTGAGTAATTATTTTTATAAAGTAATCTTTAGTGTGCCAGCTTTTTTTTTTTTAGTAAAAATGCTACCAGTACAAATCCTATACAGAGGATTCACTTACCACTTCCTCCTAAGAGACTAAAGACCTCATTTTCCAATATTCTGAAATATTACTGTACTGTGAGCAATGTCTGCAGCAAATGAGACAGAGAAGCTTTAGTTCTCTTTCTGCTCAGCTAAGTCAAATGAGTTTTTGGTGCTACCACTGAGCGAAGTTTAACTCAACTCTGTCACCCCTCTAATTTTATCTAGAGGAAAATATTAACAGGAGGAAAATTTGCCTATTCTCAGTTACTGCTGAAAAATTAGTTCTTAGGGAACAGACCTCTTGAACAAGCAAGTATTACATACAGATATTTTTCTGCTGCACTGGTAATGTATCCATATGTTATGTGCTCTAAATTATTTTATGCAATTACTAATTGTTAAGTGTCTGAAGACCTATTTAATGATTCAAAGAAATCTCATCTTCTCAGTGATTACTTCTCAACCAATGAGATGAAATGTAAAAATAAATACATGACCAATAGCAGTATATAATACAGTGAATTACAGGAGAAAAACATTTTTCAATGTGTTATGAATAATTTAGAAGCATGCTCCTGCTTGCAAAGATACATGCTGAAATATTTCTTTACAGCTAATATAGTATTTTGCCACTTTTGTAATAATACCAACTGCATGATAACTTAATATGCATTAATTCCTGTTTTTAATTCTTCCTATTAATATGCATTAATTTCTCATCTCCTTTCTCTTTAAAGTAACAAATGAAAACCAATATTGAGCAGAAGAAAAAAGCTTTCCTTTTACCTATCACAAGGCCATAACTCAGAAGTTTGACAATGCTACTTTACTGCAACAGGGAGTGAGAACTGACCTGTGTTCATTCAAGTTCACATGATGCTTAGGCATCAGCTCTTAAAGCTCCTGATTTTTCTACTAGTCACCCCTTCAGTTACTAACTGAACTGAATGGATCTGCTTTACAGCCCAGAGCAAGAACAAAATCAATAAGATTTGGTAGCATGCATCAATTCTCTGATTGTAAATGTATTTACCAAAAGACAATTTTCCAGAATTAAGTCTAAGTCAGTTAAAATTTGCAAAGTTGCAATTTGAGAAAATTAAGTACTGTAATTAAATCATTGGCTTTATAATGAGAACAAGAAAGACAGTATTCCAACACATTATTAATGGACACTTCTATCCACATTAGGCTGCCTTTTTTTTTTCCTAACCAAATTCCTTACTACTAAACATGCTTGCAAGATTGTCCCTTCTTGACCCTTTTCTCTGTATAGCATCATGGATTACTTATTGCTATTTTAAATTATATAATTTGCCAGTTATCTGAGGAGATTGTGGACAAGAAACACCACCACCACCAGTCTGTTCTTCCTCAAATTACCTATATAAACAGCAAACAGTCACTGGGCTGCCTTTGCTTTCCTCCCTTTTTATTCAGGCTGTTTGCTCTGTAGCGACTAAAATATTTATGTATGTTCCTCTGAAAATCTCAAAGTGACCAACAATCATGGTCCCTAGGCAATTTTAATGGGCCCTGGATACCTTTCTCAAATGCATTGGAAACCCTGCCATTATTCTTTAGAGAATATTTGTATTTCCAATTTTTTACCTTTAATTAACATATCTGTTTCCTCATTAAACAGGTAATTTAGGTGCCTCATCTTCAATGTGAAAAAATGGTAATTTAGGTACCTTAACTTCAATGTGAAAAAAATTTAAAAAACAATATTGTTGTTATCCATGTCACTGTGATTATGGCTGTAATGCTTTTTATTTATGACAGTCAAAGAATGCAAGCAATGTTCATTCACTGATACATCTCCACATAGTAGCAAAGTACTGCAACAGCTGAGCCATATTCAGTAAAACACATATGTTCTGAATTCAGTATTTCAATGCACAACCCTTAAATGCATACATGTGAAATTCTCTCTCACAGAAATACATTTCCATTAATTTACTTAAGTTTCCATTAAAACTGAAGGTAGGTATTCCCTAATCAACTGAATTAAATGAATTTACGAAGTTTTTGTCTGCTGTTAGTTATTGTCATTTTTACATCTGTTTTCACAGTTGAAAGCCTGCTTAATCTTCAAATTACGCATTTCAGGTAATATTTCATAGCAGAAGCACGGAAAATAGAGTAAATGCTCCATGGCAAATGAAGCCTGACGAGCATCTTTGCGAGCAGCAGCTATCATACACATCTCCCTTGTTAGTGCCACAGCGAGAGCTCCTCCCTGCTGTCGCTGCCATCCCCGCCGCCTTCCCGGCGCAGCGCTCGCACGCCCAGCAATGTGCCGGCATTCAGCACACGCCAGACCCAGCCCTGGCCTGGCAGGATTTTTAATCCCCCTCTAGGGGTGTTCCCCTTCCCCAGGCTGGATCTCGCAGCCGCGGCTGCTCCGGAGGCCGGCGAGCCCCTCCCAGCGCCGCCGTGACTCAGCATCCCGCAGGCCGCCCTGAGCTCCGGGGCCCCGCACGGCCGGGCCCTGCCCTGCCCGCACCGCCGTGCCCGGGAGCTCCCCCGGCACGGCACGGCCGGGCCCTGCCCGCCTTGCCCGCACCGCCCTGCCCGCTCCCCCGGCACGGCCGGGCCCTGCTCTGCCCGCACCGCCGTGCCCGGGAGCTCCCCCGGAACGGCCGGGCCCTGCTCTGCCCGCACCGCCGTCCCCAGGAGCTCCCCCGGCACGGCCGGGCCCTGCTCTGCCCGCACCGGCGTGCCCGGGAGCTCCCCCGGCAGGGCACGGCCGGGCCCTGCTCAGCCCGCCCCGGCGTGCCCGGGAGCTCCCCCGGCACGGCACGGCCGGGCCCTGCCCGCCTTGCCCGCACCGGCGTGCCCGGGAGCTCCCCCGGCACGGTCGGGCCCTGCCCGCACCGCCCTGCCCGCTCCCCCGGCACGGCACGGACGGTGGCCAAGGGCAGCCCCGGGCGTGAGCAGCCCCCGCACAAGGAATGCGTTCCCAGGGTTCAAAACCGCCGCTTCGGCCCCACGACTGCTCGGTTTCAGTCGGGCGATACTAACAATGCCTGATCTCTGGTACAGCGTGCTTCCAGCTGATTATTTGGTAATTAAAAAGCAAACACACACTGTTCACTGAGACACGGCTCCATATGTGTTTCTGTGGAAATGGGGCATAAGGAGTCAGGGATCCAAAACTGGCCCGTCATGCGTTATTAGATGTAAATGTAAAATTACAATGTAAACTCAAAATAAAAAGGCATTTACCAAGGAAGAGTGGCATACTGTTGTGAATGCCTGTGATGCTTACTGGCAGTACCTTGGGCTTTGAGATCACATAGGAAACAGCTTTCAGGTTTATTAAACTAGCTGTTTCTCAGTACTCTCTGACAATACATCTCTTTGAAAGTATGGGTAGGTCTGAACACAAGCATTTGTACTCCTTTTTCCAAAATATGAAAATCTACAAGTGCAAAAAATATGATCTAGAATTTTTCAGCATTTACTGTGGTAAACAATTTCAATTAAAACATGTAATTTAACTTTTCTTTTAAAAGGTGGCATTCTTTATTGTACATCTATACACATTAGATAATTTTCTTGAATATATCCAAAACTGTCAAATTAAAGAAAGGTAGACTGCTTTTAATTTTTTTTTTTTACATTTCCAGCGAGTTCCATAATTAGAAATAGCTGTACTTATATGTAAAATTTCTAAAAGTACCTAGTTTTCTGAAGGACAGTAAGGACAGGCTTGTCTGTTCACTGAGTGAAAGCACAGATTTTTATCCAAAATGTAACATTATTATCATCCTCACTATTTACAGGACAGACAAGCAGTAGATTCTGGAATGCATTTTCCTGGCACACATTTTTGCAAATATTACAGAAAATGCACAGAAAGAAGAAGAAAGGTCAATGAAATTTCACCGTCATTATTCAGTTAGAACCTCTAATGAAATAGATCATGTTATTATATTGATCACCTCAGTGACTGTCCTGCCCCTCCCCACAACGCAGTCATCTATAGCAGACAAAAATTGATCAGAAATGTACACTCTTGAACAAACTGCAGGATTCAAACACAGTATTTAGTCTCAGCAACATTTAAACAACCATTTAAAAATAATCAGACTAGCAGGATCTCTGCAGTTATATCCACCTGAAAACCCTGACTCTGCATTCCAGCCCAGGTATCTGAGTCAATGTAACCACACTGCATCATCATAATCCTTTCTCAGCATATTCCCTCTACCGCACTCATATCCACAAATAAAAAATATCCCTTTTTACCTTAGATGGTGAATTCCTTCTTGTCCTTTCGTTCATAGTAACTATTCCAAGTTTGCATCTTTGAAAAAATACAAGGATGGTTAAACCAATATACTTCACAGATCCTCTCCTGCGGCAGAAAGCAAATTACAGGGGAAAAAAAAAAAAACAAAAACCAACCAAAAAAACACTTCAAACTGTGACCTCAGAGCAGAGCACAGCCGTTGGCATCCCTCAGCCAACCTTCAGCAGAAAGCAGGTTTAGACAGCATGAAAACTGGCTCTGTGCATGGCTGCAATGCTTTCAAATCAAGCATTCTGTGCTGTAAGCTCAGGGATTTATATCTTCTTAAATAGGCCGTCCCACTCAATGCTGCTTGTGTGCATGAAAATATGAAGCATTTCACTGCAGTCACTTTATGCAAGAAACTACCCCAGTCATCTTTACAATCTCTGTCACTATGCTCTGAGACTAAAGAATGAGGACAGCATGCATAATTCATGCATTAAAATTTTCTGTGCACTTCCTGCAGCAACTGTTACATCCAGTAATGGGGTATCGATCAGCTCATCGCTAAAACAATTGGGGCTGGGCAATTGCTGTGCTGCAACAAACAATATTCCATCCAAAACAGGATGCAGACACAGGCTTCCCCCTGCAGCACTCAAATGTAACTCCAGCATACATGGCATTTACATATTGCAGAGTGTTTAATCTAGACTCTGCATTTCTTTGACCTCCAAAAAATGCTGTGTTACCTGAGCCTTTTATTTGAAGTCTGTATTCTCTGCAGACTCCTGTGACTGTGCAGCATGAGAAGCAAGTATGTTTTCCTAACCCCATGTTCAAAGCACAGTGAACCTCTGAAAGCACAGAGTAGATGTAAAAGCTTTCTACCCCATGATATATTCTTTGCCCCATACACATCTGAACCATGTTTGTACCAGGAAACAAGTCCATTCTCACTTGAATCCTCCTATGAGAGTGCATATATTATATTCTATCTGCATAGACCTGCATAGATACATCATTTTTGTCTAGCACAAAGCCCATAATTTGTATCTGCCAGATCAATTAAAATATGCTCCAGAGTTTCTACTTCTTTCCACAGATCTGACCATCTTCCAGCCTTTTCAGCATACTCCTTTTTCCTGCACCCCTGTCATTTAAACAAGCTTCATTCAGCCTCTGTCTTCAGCAGCCTCTGGGCAGTCCCCATCTCTGACTGCCACATGCTTCTCCTCCCATACACACAAAAGCCACAACTGCCATTGTTTCATAAGAAAAAGATGGACAAAATTAAAGTCATGACTGAGATGAAACTCCAAAGTAGTATTTAAAAATAACATAACACAGATCTTTGATTACCCTTGTGTTGCCAAACTGCACTGTCTGTCAACACTGGTGCATGAACCACACAGACCTGTAGTTTCCTGAAAGCCATGGAATTATTCCTTACCCTTGACAGTTTGGCTCTGCTCCTTAATCACTAAAATCCATCATCATCACTAAGATAAAGAACTCTTACTAAGATTGGTTTAAAATATATTCAAGAAGTTACTAAGATAACAATAATAATTAATTATTCCTGGCAAAACAAAAAGTCTGGATGGAACTGCGGCACAGAGACATATATTGATGAAAACCTGAATCTAGGCTAAAGTATCAACTCTCCTGCAATTGTACACATTCAGAGTCCTACCAAGGAAGTTAATGGAAAACTGTCTGGAGCAAGCAGGATTTGGCATACAGTCTGGAAACTTGAATGAATAGAGGCTTTTTCAGCAGAAATTCAGGAAGAAGTTTTCCTTTGTTTGTCTCTCACCGAAGCAATCACCTTTCAGCACATCCAGCATCTACTGCTTTCCCTTATGCTGAGGCATGCCCATACATTTCAGTGGGTTGGCAAATGTATCTCCAAGAAATTCCCGTATGTCCGTCTGGTACATCCTTTCTCAACAGCTACCAAAGCTATAACATAACAGCAGTTAATCACTACTTTGGGATACATCAAAATCAGACGTTTAGTTTGCCAAATTCTTCACCCATTACTGAGTGCTGGGTAACAATAATCTCTGACAAGCATTAAGCTAGAAGTCGTATCACCAGGTGATGTTGTGCACCTGACTCCTTAATTAATCAGATTAGAAGGTTTCTTTAGAATGAGAATAAACCTCACAAAGATGAGATTCATGCCCCAGGTCATGCAATCCCCATGAGTTCACTCTGGTCTTATTCTAATCAGTCCTAAGTGGGAAGTTTACTGGGAAAAGAATGCTCATGTAGGCAGTGCAGACTAGTTCATCCTGCTCTTACCATTCCAGTGGACATCTTCCACTTCTTACTATGTTGGGAATGTTCTCCAGATAGACGTCTAAATTTGGACAGATAGCAACACATGCCTATGCAAGAGTAAGATGCCCATTCTCTGTCAGAAATCTGTCAGTTCAGCTCTTATGGTCTGTTTAAGAGCAAGTTGAATCATTCTTATGTTTGTGGACTCTGTTGGTTAGATTTCTGCCCAGTAGGATCAGACTGAGAGCGTGTCAATCACATGGAGGTACTGACATGTAGACAACTCAATTTACACATTTCATTCCGTCACTGTATCTCCCCTTCATTTGATTTAACAAGAATATTTCCTGGACGTAGGGAAAGAGACATGGTAATTTTGGGAACATTATCACCTTCCCTATTCAAGCTATGTTTGGGATTCCTTAAAGAAAATGAAAAATTGCTTAAACCTGATTTCATATGTAAATACCACAACACAAGTGCCATATTGGACAGTTCTGTCCAGAATATGAATTTTGATCATTGATTCAAAAAGAAACTGTTTGCCTTTTTTTATGAGAGAAAGTTAAATTAGTCATTGAATTCAGAAGTTTGAAATGGAAAACATCTCCATGTGATTGTCATTGGTACTATAATACATCAGTTAAATAACTATTTATGGGCAAAAATTGTTAAGATGTCAGCAACACTTGCCTGATATTTTAGAATTTGTATGTAATATGGTGGGTTCCTCAAGAGAAGCTCTGAAGAATAGTCTTACATCTATCAGGGAATTTCATAAGAAGCATCAACAATAAAAATAGAAACTGGTACACTTTCTTTGGAAAATAACAAATATAAGTAGGGTTTTACAATTTAGAAGGGTAAGAGCTAGAAACTGGACAAACTAGTGTTTTCTTGAAGTTACTGGCATCAGCAAACAAATAGGAGTGTTATAGGTATCATTACACTGAAGGACTGCCTGGGTATTTCACTGTGTTAGACAGGCATCCCAAAAATATCTGACAATCCATGCTGACAAAAGCTGTGACAACATGACAATCCATGCTGATTGCCTTCTCTGTGTATTTAATTGTAACTTTAGCATTCCCTGATTTGCTGCTGATGAAAAGGAGATAATGAAAATGCCCTGCTCTCCTTGCTTTACTCTTCCTATTCCACATTTCTCATGTAAATAAGACATTCTCATTTTTACTATGCCTGGAGAGATGTCAGAAACCCACAAGAAAAAAACACAAAGATTTATCCTTCATCATGAAAACCAGTTCCAGTACAATACACAGCCTCCCAGCCCTCCTGGAAAATTATCCTTTCAAAGTAGAAACTCCAGAATTGGGACCTTTCTCTTCAATCTGGAATGGGAAAGTACTCATGGCATGTAAGGTTTTAAGACATACTACGCAGTAGACTGTCAGGTACTCTCAATCACAGGATCCCATTTTTAGCAGAGTATATTCTGAGACCACAAAACCATTAAATGCTGCCATTTCTTATAAACATCTTACAACTCTTCATTTTATTTCTGTAATTAGTTTTTGCAAATTTTACTGGTTTATGCGCCTCTATTTTTTATTTGTTATTCTCTCACTATAGTCTAACCTCAGCCTTGATTTATAGAATCATACACATGTTTAGGTTGAGAAGATCCTTGAGATCCTTTAGTCCAACCATTTACCTAGCACTTCCAAGTCCTGATGTTCTTCCTTTCTTGATGGTTTTTACTTTTTGCACTAAAAATGTGCAAATTAAACTCTTTAAAACTCTATAACTTGCAGTTATCCAGGCCTCAGGAAGTGGGCTCATTTTCAATCTTCCTGACATACCAATAGTTTTTCATGTTTAGCAGTTTTTATTTCTGATGTTTTGGCTACCTTAGCACAGTCTTATCCTGATGTCTCTAACTGTTGCTCTGGATGTCATTCAAAGGAACAACTTCATGGTTTCTTCTATGCTTTCTGGAGAATTTTTTGGTGTTTTTTCTTCCTAAAACTTTACTCTAGTACAATCTCATTGATAGACACAGTATCAACTACTATATCCTCTTTAGATGCCGTACCTCTACTTCAATACTACCTCATTCTTTTCAAATTGGTATCTCAGACAGTGTTTCTGATATTGTAAATTCAGGTACCAGCTTAGGCTCCTCATAGATAAATTAAGGTTTTCATTACCCATCCCCACAAACTTATTCTGCCAGATTCTTTCTGAATCACTGTGTCAGTCTGAATGTTATCTCTAACCCAAATCATCCTTAGATCATTAAATTCACTTGCAAAATCTTTCTGCATAATATTGCTCATATAAAATCTTTTAATATGCACTTAGTACCCTTGTCCAGTTTCTCATAATTTTAGAAACAAATTAATACAAGATATTTTCCTCTAGCCTGGACAAAGACAGTACCTTATCAGAGCACTGCTACTCTGAGCATGTGACTTCTCTCCTTGCCTCCTTGACTTCTTTGGTATGTCAAATAAAAGCAAGTTCACACTGGTTCCATGGACTATCTCATTATTATTCTCACTTGGTACTGAACAGCCAACTTACAGTTAGTCTGCAAGTTATTTTTCATTATGTCCTTGTTAAATTCTCAGTGAACCACTTCTGTGCTTCTTCCCATTACACTTCACACTTTGGAAGAACTCTGCAACACCTGCAAAGTTACTGCATTGCCCTCCTTCAAACCCTTTCTTAAATCTTGTTTGCTATGATAATTGCAAATTAGATTGACAGCACGTTGGCTGCTCTGGAAAGCTGAGATCGCTATCCTCAATGGATGATTTTCTTTCACTGTTTCTTTGCAATTCCCCATCTGTCTTTGCCTTTTATGTTATACTTCCACTCATAACTACTATGAGTAATTCTCACTGGGAGAGGGACAGACTTCTTGTTTGTTTAAAGTGATCTCTGTTTGATGACTCTGACTTTTCAGCACTACAGTAATGGAAAGTACCAGAGGGCACAGAACAATAGGAATTTAACCAGAACTATCTCACAGAACCTATGGAGTCAGACATAGAATTTGAGCTGGCTCTCAATTCCTACAGAGAAGTCATATGAGGCTGAACAAAATCAAGACTGCCAGTTCAGTCATTTAAGCTGAAAATGTGACTTTGATCTTCTGTGGACCACACTGCTACCAATACCTAAACACGTACCACAACAAAACTGCTGCTTGTTCTGCTTTACTGTTTAAGCCAGTGTTCCAAGATGTCAAAGATACTAATTATATGAAAATTCCTTCTTTAAACAATATTCAAAAACAATCATGACATTTAATACAATTATATAAATTGCATGCCAATATGATTCTCCCTACTACTTATACTATACTGTATTCTGTAATATAGCACAGGCTTTAAAAAAATCATACTGTTTATTTACAGTTATATTATAAAACAAAAGAAGAATAAAAGAAAATATAGTAACCATAGTCATTGGTACAACAGACTACTATATGTATCAGCCATATTTCAAGTGTAAAAGAGATTCCATATATACTGAGAAAAATGCCACTCCAAATGTCCCAAGAGCCAGTTACAGATATAGAGCTGTAGAGAGTACTACTTTCATGTTCTCCTAGGCCTTTGCACTCAAACAGCAACAAAGGCTGTATCCAAGATAACACAGAAAACTTCCCTCCAAGTGGTTTACAATGTTTACAGAGCAATCTACTTCAAATCACTGCTGATCCAAAGCTAGCACCAAGTGCAGCATGACTTGCTGCAGCATATGCTTCCACAGACTATCTGTAATACTGATGGGAAAATTCTCTTCTTCAAGTCTTCTCTCCACATGGTTTCTTAGTCACATCCTTGTCCTCAGGCCAGCTGGACAGCCCTTAGAGCAATTGAACCTCTTCATATGTTTTGAGCTTAGCAAACATTCTGCTTGATATGTTTTTCTCCTGCATCTTTGATAATGCTGGTTTTGCACTCTACTATGCATGCTTCCTCTATGACTTTCCTCACCTCTGGATTGATTGTTCTAACCATCATTAGTTAAGAACTCCCATTTTCTTTATTGGTCATCACAGTACCAATTTACATCACAGGATAGACAAAGCAAGCCTATGCTTCACCCAAAAGCAATTCAGTTTTGGGCTGCCTGCTATTAAAGCCAGACTCCTTCCCATATCATCATCCAAAGACCTACAAAAATTCAGGGTACGCCACAGGAATCAACTGAATTACATGTTTTGCCAAAGAGTAGAAAAATCCAAGTATCCATGTGAGCAGAAATTCAGGGCCACTGCCTGTGGAGAGCATAGCAACAAGTTCAGGGCTGCCAGCTCTTTTTAAGCATGAAGCTCAAGCCAATAAATGTTTCCAGCTGACTGAAATGCTTTAATGACAAGCCTTTTACCATACAAACAAGAGACAAACTGCTGCATCCAAACATCTTGCTGGAGTTGGGTGGGAGGGGGCCACACGGTGAGGGCAGGGGCTTGGGTAGCCAGGGGCCACAGGCAGCCCTTGCTTTAGAGGCACAAGTCCACAGCCCCTGAACCAGCAGTTTGGGGCTGGGCTGATGGCAGCCAGGGCAGCCACAGATCCGGATCACTGGACAAGACCACTGCAACAGGGCAGGCCTGAGGTCCTCCCCAGAGCACAGCACGTGTCAGAAGGGCCAGACTGAAATCATGACAGTGCCCATGTCCCACTCTGCCTCTGCATGCTGCAGCAGAGTGCTCTGCTGAACACACCCTGCTCACTCCAGAAATCTGGGGAACAGCATGCTCCCAATTCAGAGATCTTGTGGCCACAGCAATCTAATGCCCTGAAAAAGCATTTCAGATGCCAAACCACAGAAATACCAACTTACAGTCTCTCTGCAGATTAATACTAGTGACAAAGTACATGATAGTCAGAAGGCATATTCTCCTGCTCACTTTGTAATCTGCACATTTAGATTTTCATCTGTTTTCTACTCAGTCTGCAAACTCAGAGAAAGCATATTATAGCTTTTCAGAGTGGACTGCTGTCCTTGCCTTTGCAATGATGGAGGAAATGAGCATGTCTTTTCCAACAATAAGCCACAAGAAGAAATACATTATTTGCTCACCTTAATTTTATTTCATTCTTTACTAATTTTGCATCTCATACTACACTTTTGAATGACAAAAATGTCCCTGTGCTTCCTAATAAGCAACATGAGATAGCATTTGGGTGCATGAATATCACAGGAAAACTGAAGGGGGAGGCCCGTATTTAATTTTTATCCCCATGTCAAACATACTTCTCAGTCAGTACCACCCAGTGTTTTCAAATGCAGGTCAATCTAGATCAGTAGCTTGCCAGCAAAGAAGCGGTGACACAAAATAGGCAGAAAGCTTCCCACTTCTCTGCTACCAACAGCCTGTATTTTCAGTGACAATCATTCTCTGCTATTCACCACTAGCCCCTTCTCTCTGCCAGAGCGTGGCTTTTGAATTTCTCATCTATATTTGTTCACAGTTCTCGGAATCAACACTTCCATCACAGAACACACAGCGTTAGCTCTGTCTGACCAGAGAAAATAAACATAAAAATACAAATAGAGAAAAAAAGGTTCTTTTCTGCTTGGGAACAACTGTGTTCCTCCAAATAAAAACTGAATCAGACATTTGGATTCTCCTAGGAAGGAATTTCCCCTGCAATAATATGCATTCTCAAATCCAGGAACAATCATGTTTTTAATCTTCCACCTTAGAAATGCACTGTGAGAAATTGCTAACTACAAATGAAGAGACAATATGAAATGAAATGAGGAGTTCTAAATATGCATCACAGATTGCAGGGGGAAGAGCCTAGCAATTAGTAGAAGCAGAAAACTCTGTTATCAGTGAGAATTTAGTGGAAAATCAATTAAATATGTAAATTTTCACCTTTGGGGGAAAACACAAAATTAAGCCAGATCAGGATTACAAATTCTATAAAAAATGGGCATGAGAAGCTTTCTTTCCTTTAAGCCTTATTTTCTAACCTGTATCAGTGCAACTGGTTTGTGTGACTTTTTAATTCCTTCTCCCCATGCTGCATAAACTGTTTGGGGTCTTAGGTGATTTTTATTTTTTTTCCCCCAACAAAAACGAGCTCATACAGAATAGGCTATTTCCATGGGGTGATGCTAATATCTGAATGAAGAGACTAATGTCTAAAACTTTGTCTGAAGAGACAAAGGAATAACAGACAGCACGTTGTGAGAAGCACAACATATGATATGAACTACAAAACATAAGGGGTTCCAACCACAACATGGGTATGCAAGCTCTTTTGCTTGTTTTAGAAGAAGTTAAAGCAATGGTACTAAAACAAAGTTAGGAATTGTTTTCAGGAAGTATGAGCTCGATTTCTACTCCCAAAGTGAAATGCTACCATGAGATATACTGTGGGAATATTAGTTTTGAATGAGTAAACAATAAGTATGTAAAAAACAAATAAAGGATACTTTTGAATGGGTGTGGTCTATTTCTGAAAGAAAAATACTTTTTGGTCCAATGACTGTAGCATTGCAGTTTCTGATTTTAACAGCAAAAATCAAAATGAAAAATGATGACACAGTACCAGAAACACATCTCTTGTACACATTTAAATGCTCACCAATTCTTTTAATACAGACAAATTAAGCTAAACATTTCACAGATTTAAAAAAAGTAAACAATTTAATGTAAAATAAGTATTTCTAGTCATTGGCCAGTGTTTTTTACTGATATAGTTTCAAGACCAAACATTTTCATTTACATGGCCAATGATGGGATGGGTGAAGGACTGCAACATTCTCTCACTGTTTGCAGACACATGTCTGCATTGAAGCATGGACGGTCCTATGAAGATAAATTAAAGAAAATTTTCCAAATGTTCTTTCAATTACTAAGGTCTGCAAAAACTAACAGCAGCTCCTTGACAAATACAGGAAATGTTCCATAGGAGTCAAATCACCATATAAAACTAAATACTGTGCCTTATGGGATGCAGAAGTTAAGAAACAGTCAACTTCCTTTCCTATCCCCCCACCCCTCCAAACAAAAAATCCACCAAAACAGTTAAATTACTGCCTTTTTGTAGTTGTCCATCTTACAGTTCTCCATCTGACTAGTGAGATGAATAATGTCAATGTAACTATTTGGGCCTCTGAGTTGACACAAGCTGCCCGGTAATTTTTTAGTTATTTTTTGCTTGAGATATTAACAGGCATACAGAGACTGTATTTTCAAAAGAAAAATGCACAGTGTGTTTCAAAGGAAAGGAAGCTGCAGCTTAATGGACGTGTACTGTGTATCCCACTGTAACTGTCCACGAAGGAAAGTAGCAACATCAAGAAAAAGTACAAATACGCAAGTCTTCTAGCTACCCCACATGAAAACTGACTTCTGAAGAATATCAAAAGGTACTATCCTTTTGTGTTAGCTTAATTGTGTGTTTGAGGGCTGCATTTACAGAAAGTGGTTTTGCTCCATTCTGTATATAAAGCTTTTATTTATAACAGCAGTATATGGGTACTGACAAACAATGAATCTATGGCCAAATCCTGAAATAAATTGCAAATATACCACCTGGCACTTAAGATTTAGTTAAATGTCACTGATACAGCCCACCTGTTCTGAGAAGTTTCATTATACTGAAGTTGCACCCAATTTCTCACAGAAATTATTCATTTCTTTCAAGCATGATGATGGTCTAAAAAAAACAACTGCAGGCATACAACTTTAAAAGTAAATAATAGAATTTACCCATTAGAAAATTAAATATAAATCTATTAATTGACTTCTAAAGAGCAAATTAAGTTAGTCTTGAACTTAAAAGTGATATTGGCCATATTCCATCTCTTCCCCTTGTTTTCAGTGCATTTTCTGCCATAAAGCACATAAAAGGTTTTGTTCCTATCAGATTGAGTAATATTCTAAGATAACCTGACAATGAAGGACAGGAATCCTCTAACAAATTCAATTTTGATCTTACCAGTGTATTTCCGGACTACTGATATGTTATCACGTCTTAAAAAGCTAGTAATCTTTTGTAGTAGAAGCACTGAATCTGATACATGCCTCTTACCAGTATCTTCCTCTTATTTCCTAATATAAAACAAAACTGCTGCTGCACTGTACAAAACACAGAGCACAAATTAGTGACAAATTTAAACGACTACACAAGCTTAAAACTGTGGCCAGGGTTTGAAGAATTGTTTTCTAGCCTACAGGCTCCAATTTTGCTATAGAATTACTGGCAGTTTCTATTAACTTTAGCAGGACTGCAGGGTTGTTGTAGTCTGGGAAATGTTTGCTTCATAGTATTTAGTTATGCTTCTCACAAAAGTAGTTATGTTTATCTGCTACCTCCATAGAAACAAGCTGAGATACCAATGAAAACCCCTGTTGCTTTAAAAGGAAACATACAAGACTTCAGTTGTCATGACACTAAGACCAGACAACAAAGCCATCTGAGATAAACTAAAGAAAATGTGTCTTGTACAACCCTCTCTGTAGTACTGCAATGCATCTGGAAAATACCTACAGTGTTCATCATAAAATAATTCCTCAAAAACACATCTAGACATAGGGCAGTACAAGTAGTTGTACCACTGCCCTGCGACAGCCTTTGCCCTTCTTACCAAACCAGCTCACTTTTCTGGGTTTTCCTTTAAAGATTCAGACTCTGACCATTTTTAAGGAAAAAAACTCTAAAACAACACAGCACACACCCAACAAACAAAAGCCCAACCAAAACCTAGTTGCATCTCAGCTTCTGTGGTTCTCAATTTCTCCCACTTCTGTCTCTGTGTGGTACTACAACACACGACATTTACTTCACATGCGACTCCAGACAGCCACATTCTCTCCACCCTTTCCAGCTTTCCTTCCACCACAGCATTAAGCTTGTCTTGGACACCAATCATCCCCAGACTGGGAGCACTGATGGCACAGCAAGCTGAGGTGTAGGACTTGTGATCATAACTTTGGCACCCAAGCCTTGAACTTTATCAGAAGTTCCTGCTGCTAGGAGAAGCAGCTCGCCATCATCCTACTGGATGAAGGAAATATGTGAGTTCTCCTGGCTGCTGATATCCAGAAGTTTCCTTGCAATTATCCTAGGCTTATTGAAATAAAAGTTAAAGACTCCTAAATACTGCGCCATGCCAGAAAAATGAGACCCACCCTGAACTGCTTCAGCATTCTAAACTGCCCCTGACAGCAATGCAGTAAAGATTCTTCCCTGCATGTTTATCACAATGGAGAGTCAAGAATCAATAATGAATAAACCAGCAGGAAAGATCAAGTGTGTTAGTGCTACCATTTCTATGTTCACCTCTATGAGCTGTAGAAATGCTCACTCAAACAGCTTGTCAAAATGACCCAGCCTATGTAAAGTCATTTTCATTCTCAAATTCTCCTTTTCACTGACACAATGACTTAGATACAAGATACATTTGGAGGTTCCTAACTTCTCTGCTGCTTTTCTTCCTAGATGTGAAAAGGAAGATTTTTACCTTTTAAAGGTCAACTCAGACTGTTTGGACTTTTTTGCTTTCCTCAACAGGGAGAATTTTGAAGATTTATTATCTACTCCCATGTGATCCAAACAGTCCACCTCCAAATCACAAAGGATTTATTTTTATCAGAATTAGAAATAGTTATCAGTAAGCAAGAAAGTAAATAAATTGCAGTAAGACTGCTAAGGCACATTAATAAACTATTGGAGCCGATGCTCTAATTCCTATATGCAGTTAGATTCACAGGGGAATTTACACAGTAATACTATTCATTAATAATTATTACTATAATTCCCTTATTATGATCATCAAGGAAGCTTTAATTTGGAAGATGTAACAATCATCTGGGCCCCAATCCAGCAAAGCACTTAAAAATGTTAATTTTCATAATAAAAATAACCAACTGGATTTAAACAGGACTGACATGCTTAAGATAATCTTGGCTTTGTAAGCCTATAATGGGAAAATCAAGTAGAAATGTTATAAAAGTAGTCCATGAAATCCTGCCAGAACTTTGCCTCAATATTACACCATTATCATACATTCTCCAAGGAGCTGCTTTCTGCTGGGAGACTACCAAGTAAAATGAAGAACTTTTATGGAAGCTAATTTAGACGAAAAGTATCTATTATGAAGCCAAGGACTCTTACAACAAACATACAGCAGAGAGCCAGATGATCACAAGATCTATATCTGGCACTTAAGATTTATGTGTCTGACCTGAAGCCAAACCCTGAACAAGATCTTCCACACCTGATTTTGAAATGTGTTGTCTTTTCCTTTATTCACATTCTCCAATAGGTAGTTGCAAAACTCCTTCAGAAACAAAGAGTTGGCGTAGGTAACTGGGTGTTCAGTTGCAATTTATGGAAGAAAAGGAAGAAACACTGGAACACATTTTATTTATGTGTTGTTTTATTTAACATCTTGGTGACATTTGGACTGGGTAAGAGCTGATCACAGTAGTTACGAACAAATGGCCAAACCTCTGCAATCTTTCTGGAGAATAGATCAAGACTAGCCGTGGGGAGAATGACCTAGGAATGTTTTTGAACAAAAAGCTCAATATAACCCAGCTTTGTGTACCTGCAGCCCAGAAAGTGAAACATATCCTGGACTGCATCCAAAACAGGCATGAAAGCAGGCCACGTGAGGTGATTCCACCCCTTTGCTCTGCTAAGACCCCACCTGGAGCCCTGTGTCCACCTCTGGGTCCCCAACACGACAAGGACCTGTCGGAAGGAGTCCCGAGGAGGCAGTGCACCTCTTCCTAGTCCCCTATGGAAATGCATTCTTTTTGACCACAGTCTTTCTTCAGTACACTAAACATTTACAAAACATCACCAGTCATAGTGTTCAGTCTTATATTTAGACAAGGCTTTTTGGAAATACAGACTTTTTTTTTTCCCCCACCAATCAGGAAGAGTAGTGGTCAAGGAAAAGTATGTCTGAATTTCTGTAATAAAATTTTATCTGCATTTAGCTGCAGCAGAATGAATTTTGAAAAATCCAAATAAATTGTCAGGAGTTTTTGAAAACAACATGAACAACTTGCTGCCTTTTTATTCTACAACATTTGATCATGCTCTCCTTTAACTTTTCCCTTTTACTCTTATTTCAGACCAGTTGTATTCTCTGGTTATATGCTTAAACATTTAACTTTATGTATAGAGTCCAGTGAATTCATCAGCAGTATCAGATAGTAAAACCCCTATGTACGCCTCTTGGCTCTTGCCCTATGCTAGGCAGAGATTTCTGCTTCTGAATGAATTCAGTGTAATTAGGAATGAAACACAATGACAAGTTTCACATAAAATCATATATCAAATGCTCTGTCCACACTCCAGATAATTTTATAATGTAACCTACCAAATTTTAAGTGCTGGTTCCTGCCTCTCTTCTCCCTGAGTACCTAGAGACCTAGGTTCTATCCCAGTGTCCGGCATTCGGAGACACCAATCTCCCATCTGTCTATTTCCCATGTATACAACATTCATCTTCAATTTGCCCTCATACCTACCTTTATGCTTACATTATTGATGCTCCTAAAGTCATGTTGATGAGTTTCAAACATTACATACTTGGAACTTTTAATTTCAAGTCATACCACCTCCCTCTGCCTACCCAGAGGATAAAAACCAGCCAGAACAAAAGGACATCATCCTGGGGAGGCAGGAAACTAGGAGAAGACGTAAAAAGGCCATTTTAAGGTTTATATGTTGCGTGATGTTTCAACTCTATTAAATATAACTCAGTACCAGAAAATATGATTACATATATCATTAACTGTACTAAAACAAATTACATTTGAGTTGCTGAAAATACAGTGCACTGCTAGTGGAACATAAGTGGATTGCCTGACTCATTCAGGCTGAAGGTTAATCCTAGAGGCTTCAGAAACCAAATGGAGGAAAGGCAAAAAATCCTCATACCACCAGTGAAGGACATTTCACTAATTATATGCACTTCTATACAGCTCCCAGACTTGACATAAAGAAAACTTCACAAAGAAAAACAGGGTGACAGCCTAGGCTATGAAGTTTATCTGTATGCCATGTACTCAGCTATCTGGAAGCAGCAGCAGGTGACCCAGGACAGGTAGAGCCCAGTACCTGATGTGGTTGTTGCCCTACGAGTTTACCTAACAGTCCTTCCCACATCTGCACTGATGGCACAAACATATTAAACATCTTGAATATGCCATGGCATTGCTTAGGCTGGCTCATACAAAACAAACTATATTCCCTGTTTTATGACTCTGGTGACATTGTATGCCATACTCCAGCTATGTCCTAATTTGAGAAGGTAACTCCACTTTACTGCCTTTTCTTCTCCCCCCTTCTCTCAAGGTGCATCAGTTTCCTAACATATCAAGGCTGGAAAGAATCCATGTTGTATTTAAGGAGATCCTCTAAATTCAAAGTCTGACAGGTGAGGACTGCTGAAGTGTCCATATATCCCCAAGATCAGGATTTCAGGCCATACTGATTAAGCAAAGTTTTTGATACCTGCAGCATACATAAATGCTGCAGCTATCCAAAGCTTAGCTTAATCTACTCCAACATCTTAAAACAGCAACTAGTAGCCTAAAGAAAGAAGTGCTTGCATTTCTTCAATGAACACCTTTGTCCTTAACCTTTTCTAACCTTATGCCTTTGAACACAAAGAAATTTATTTCTCTTACCCTCTATCAGAACTATCAATAAACTTTGGCTGTCCTTTGGAAATTTGTTAACTTCTTTTGAGATAATAAACTGTCATGATAACATCAACGCATAATTTTGCGATATGTTTCCTTTTATTAATTTAAAAATAATTTTAAAATAATTGGATTACTATGTCACTTCCTTATTAATATTATGTCAAAAAATAGGTGGAACTACTATATTACCTGTATAATCATATACAGATGATAAACTTCTGTTGATCTAATTGTAGTTCTCCAATTATACCTTCAATGGAAGTTTTTCATCCGCAAAATGAACTGTCCTAAGCAATTACTTTGCAACATCGTTCACCTGTGCATCAAAGCATTTTTCTAAAATTTCTACCTACTCATATTTTTGAAGGTATTTTCTAACCTCTTCCAGATGCTTTTATGCCTTTATGCTGACAGATCATTTACCTTCGGTTTTGATCCTAGGTCCTCTGTGCACTATTTCTGCACATTTCATTCAAAGTATTTCTATTTTTATTAAAGCAGATCTCCTCTAGGTGCAATACCAGTTTTTCTGTGTCCCTTGTCTTTCCACAGGCCCTGTGAGGAGCTGTCTGGCACACTGGTGACTCAGGGAGGACAAGGGCAGGTCAGTGGCAGTCGCATCTCTCCACTCTGGGAATCTACATCTCTGACTGTCAGTCAGATGTCAAATTTAACAAACTTTACAGCACTCATAAAGGTTTTTTCTTCACTCAGACTGGATAAGGTGCATTATCATTATTTGATTTTCTTCTCTTCATTCTGGCTTGATGACAAAGGCCACTCTAGCTTTTATAAAAGCAAAACTTCTGAACTAATGTTATGCTTTGTTTTTTAGAAATTATTCATAAGACTCAAATCCTTTTGAGTCACAGTACAGTAAAAGAAAAAATATTGATACTAGCAAAAATAAGAACATACATTACTAGCTCTCAAAATATCACCAGTGGCAAAGTACTTAAATTAATTGTGACTCCATACAGAAGTCTATTTTTTTTAATGGTCTTTCTTCTGGAGAGACATTTAATGAAAACTAACGTTAATCTGTTGAAAGACCCGACAAAAGTATTTCTGAAGCTGTACATCAGACAGCTGAGCTGTATCTCAGACTGCTGCCAGAGAACAAAACCAAAAAATGGTTTGGTTAAAGATAAAATATAAAGCAAAATAGCTTTAGCTGCATTAAGCATAAATGTACATAGACTCAATTTTCCACTTGTTCTCATCTCTGAGGCATCTTATGTCTAAAACTGCATGGTTGGTGAATTCAGTAATTATGTACTTGAAATCTAAAACATGAACGGTGAAAGTTAGAAAAAATGTAATCATTTGTTCTGTGGTCAACAGATGTAATGAAACAAGCCTTCCTACAAACTGAAGTCCTACTTCTCTCATGCTTCTTAAACAAAATAATTTCAGTTTCTTTCCCAGCACATGTACTTCCTGACATCTCCTCTGGGCAGGAGACACTGCCTGCTATGCTTAGCCCAGAGTGTGTACATGTTGATGCTGCCAAGGGAAATATGTAACAGCTTTCCACTCAGGAGGGCACTGATTTGGGTTTTTTCCTCTGTACTCAACCATGGACACCATGAAACTT
This sequence comes from Melospiza melodia melodia, assembly GCF_035770615.1. NCBI lineage: Eukaryota > Metazoa > Chordata > Aves > Passeriformes > Passerellidae > Melospiza > Melospiza melodia. The sequence goes on from NC_086197.1 coordinate 75,931,381, forward strand.
CTAAGAACCTAATTCTCTTCAAGGCTTGCAGAGAACCTCACTCATTTTAGTGGGAGTTAGTACAGAAGGTCAGAATTTGATGTAGAGAACTGACAGGCAAAAAGCAGTTGCACAAACCTCATTTCCTTAAGAAACAATAAAATGTTATGGCAAATTAAAGTTCCATTACATTAGCAGTGCTGGCAGCACCAACTCTATGAAAATTTCATCAGCTTATTAAATTTGAGTTATGTAACATAAGACTGTCATAATGGAGTTAAATATACATGGAAAATATATCCTAAAATATTTATTTTGAATTTTATATGTACCCTGCACACCATAATTTATATATATGATATGTCCTTGTGTGAAGCAAGTCCCCAAAAGTATTTAACTGTATTCATGATATTTTTTTCAGCTGTAGGTTTCTCATCAAAATAGAAACCAATCTAAGTGATGAGATAGTCTGATCCTTGCACACCTCCAAGGCTGAGCAGCTGGAACACAAAGTGACAGTGGTTGGAAGCACAGCCCCAGGGCTGTGCCTGAACCAGGCAGAGCAAGGAGCTGGAACGATTCACAAGCCAGCTCCAAGAGCTGTTCTGTTAGCTACTCACTCATGGGTCGTCACAGCTTCTACTTCTTGCTTAAATTTCATGACGAATATAAAGATGCTTTAGTTTTACTCTGTATTGAAAGGAAAGGTCAAACAGGATTCATGTCTTGCCCACCCTACTGCTGTCTTTTCCATGCCTTCCCCAAGGGTGGAGTGGCTTTCACCAGAATCTCAACTCTCTGAAATTCTGCTCCTTAAGACCCAGAGCTTAAGAATTTCCTTCCTACAACCTACATGACTGTTCATTCCTTTCTTAGTTACACCCCTGAGAAACAACTAATCCAGGTTGGTTTGAGTGCTTTGGATAAATAATAATGCTCCTTGTTTGCTTCAGTTGGTTTTCATTCAGGGAAAGCCTCTGAAAAACCCTCTGACACCTCCTGGTTTCCGCATTTCTCATGAGGAATTTCCAGGTTCCTCTTCCCAGCCCTACTCTGCGAGGCTGAGCCATGTTGCTGGCAATCAGCTGCTTGTTTGACCTGTAAAAACATCCACAGTCTGATTGCTCCTGTCACAATTTCCCAGATGCAGTTTGGCTATTACATGCAAATGCCTCTTATGAAATGACTATAAAAAGCTAAATGAAAACCTCCTGTCAAAACAGAGATTGTGATAAAGATGTTGCTCACAGAGCCAACACCAAATTCACACAGACATATTCCCAAGCCTGCACAAACATCACTCACTTTGAAAAGTATTGTTATTCATTTTCTATCAAACAAGGGGAAGAGAAATCAGAAACACACAGGTTGCATCTCCCACCTTAAATATTATCTTCAAGACAACTTCTCTAAGAATTGGTTATCAGGAGCCAAGAAACTGATAGCAAGTTAATGCAGCTCAGGAATGTACTCCAATAACTCACACGTGGTCTGCTGAAGCACCTAATTTAATACTTAAGCTTCCTAAACAATAGGCCTGAAATATCAATACCATAAATTTCACTCTTCCTGGACTTCTCCACACAAGAATGTGTCCAGTTGGTTCAGTATTGCTCAACTGAATTTCACTGCAAAAACCAATAATGGGAATTTTGTAGAGTCATGTTGCAGGCACAAAAATGCACACACACAGACAAAACTGGAACATACCTAAGATATGCATGCAACCACAACAGTGAACAGGGCTCAGCAGCAAGAGGGAGACTTCAATCATAAGCCACAGCTCTCACCTGAGTTTGAGCTTCAAAATACAAATGAAATAGAAATAAGGCTGACTTTCTTTATCCACCATGAAATGAAACATGGACCATTGTTCTAGGTTTCTATTACTGTTTAATTTAAATCCTTTATTAACTCCAAGGCATGTTGTGGATATAGAAGAACATTTTAATTTAGAAGAATATTTTCATCTTCAAACTCTGTTGTGAAGCAGAAGAAGGAACATTTTCAAGATGCAATCAAGTCTGTGGCCACAAAGCAATGTGCAGGCCATTTCTGCTTTTCCCTGTGCAGACCTGGTAGAGAGATGGTAGCTGGTGAGTTTGTCACCCTCAGTGATCCACACCTGTGATTTATGGAAGAAAATTACTCACTGCTTCTAAGATTACTGTATTAGGTAATTTTTTGTTATGGTTATGAACAGGCTGGTAGGAATCTGTAAGGAATACATGGGGGTAAAGAGCCCATAATGACAGTCTTTGCCTCCTTTAGGCAAGCCTAAGGGAAGGGAATAATAGCTGATGGGAGTTTAGTGGCCTAAAACTCTTTTTCCTAATGTCAAATAGTTGAGAACTGGATTTCACTGGAAGCAATTATTCCAGAAGGATTGAAACAGTGATAGAAAGAGAAAACTGAGCTAAGAAAAATGGGGTAAAATAGAAAGGAGGAGAAGGAAACAAAGAAACCTCATCAGAAAAATGGAGATGGGAAGCACCTGGGCCATTGAGATCAGTTTGTATACCTCAGCAGTATACATACCCCTCCTCATACAATTTCATACTTCAAATGCCTATTTTTGACAGAGCTCTGGAAACAAACTCAATTTTCTAAATGAAGTTACCCCTAGTAAAAAACAAGTCTCTGTAGGCCACCACCCCTCTTGTTTCTGCATAGAAGATCACCTCTAGCAATATTTTTTTTGGCAAAGCAGATTTCCTTTGCCACTACTCAGATGAAAAATGTGACCACCTCTCCAGAAGCACTCTGCAGTGATGCAGACTCAAGTCTATCAAGAACATCAGCCAACCCATCTAACACCAGTATCATCTCCAGCTGTGGAAGCCACTTTTCTGATCCATTATCTGTCCCACAGCTTATCTCCTGGGAGAACAGCCCATCTGGCTGCTGCCAAAACAGACTCACTGCTTTCCCATCAGCTCCCCACACTGCTCTCCTCACCAGAGCAGCACTCAGTAGGCAGCAGATGGTGTCTCTCCTCCCCACATGTGACGCACACCCAAAAGCTGAACTCTTCACACCATTATTTCCAGTAATATGAGATTTTTTCTATGTTACTTCAGCAGTTTCACAGTGAGTAATAATCTAATTTGCAGAAGCAATTGCTTAAATCTTGATGTTGTTCTGGCACTTTCAATGCTCATAAGTTTTGGAGACACTTTCAAAGCAAGGATACACTAGTATTAACACTGGTAGCCAGGATACACTCTCTATTAAACAAATCCTTCAAAGGTGATTATTGAGATTCTCTGAAGCTTGTTCAGTGCAAGCAATCAAATATCCCATCCTACTGCATCCGTGGGAGTAACTAAAACAGGTGTCATCCAGGAGAGAGCAATTCCATTTAAACCTCTCTTGTTTGTGTGCATGCATTTGCACATGTATAGACATGTAGGTGCATGCAAATGACATTAAAAAGATATAATGAGCTGTTAGCAGCAATGCTGTTTAAATTGCCATGATGCAGGATTAGCAGAGCACATGTAACTCAGCAGTTTGCTATACCTCATGTGCAAAATCAGGTATGCACTACTCAGTCATTTATAATTCATGTTTGGATCAGATTGTTGTCCAGTTCTCAGTTACAAAGTACTACGCTTCCGCTATTTCTCAATTTTAGAATGGTATTAATTTTGAAGAACAAGCATGAAATCTTATCTTTAAAATGGAGAGCTATATCCCAAAAGGCTCTCAAGCAAACTCAGCAAGGACCAGGAAATCAGCTGAAGGTGCACTTCTAGTGTGCAGTTTCAGTCATCCTTGAAGTAATAAATGGGAGAATTATACACTAATATATAAATATTCTTAGAATGAACATGTAATTTCTGCTTTTGTATTTGGTATAATTAGGACAGTACATGATGTTAGTGAAGTCATTACTGGTATTCTGCATTTAGTCCTTGAATCAACACCTTAAAAGAATATTTAAGATCAAATTTAAAGTTTCTATTTAGTCACAGTTGTCAAACTTGCCTTCGGCAGGACCTAAAGAACTTTAACCTATTGGGTTATTCAAAACAAAGCTAAGATGAAATTGTATACTCCACAAATACCAGCAGACAGCAAGAGATTTCATACTATCTGCAGTGGTTTTGAGTGGGATTTATACAGCCTATTGTTTAAAAAGTCCTTAGTGTAAACATTAATCTGTGATCCCTTGATTTGCTTTTTAGTGAATAAGCATTTTTAATAATGCAACTATCAACAAATTTAATACCTTACTGAGACATCTTTAAAAAAATAAAACCTATGTATTTCAAATTAATGTCCATATCAAAAAAAGGTTCTGTGGCCTGCAGCTATCTAGTAATTGTTTTTTGGGTCTTAAAATCTACAAGTAACAACTATTTTGCAGAATTATTGGAAGGTCAAGTAAGCACTACTTTGCAGACTTAGTCTCTTTACAATGAAAACACACACTGTTCTTGATGGAAAGTGAAATATAGCAAAGATGTCAAAGTCTGCAAGGCCATTTGACACACTCAGTTCCTATTCACATGAACTACTTTTTATTTATTTGGGAAAACTGGCAACACATAAAACTGCATTAATGTCTTGCCTTGATTCAAATAGATTTCACCACACCCATGATCTAAGTGCCAACACAGATGCTTCCTTCCTCAAGAATAGGAGTTGGTGTTTGACACCAGCATCAATTCCAGAGGTTGGTTAGACAAATATCTGGATAATCTTCCTTCCACAGGCTCTACCTAAGGATAGCAGTGCTGAACATTAACAAAAGAAGTGTTTTGAACATCTGCAAGTGCTCTGCTCCTAATCTACAATAAATTATGTTGTTTATGCAAACAGTGCTTCCTCTGAGCAAAATATAGTTTAATTTTCTTTTGCAAATGAAGGGCTTGTGGGTTATTTAGGGAACTGGTATACATCATCTCTGTTACATCAGTTACTGTGTTTCCTCCAAGGCCACTGGCTTTTGTGGTCCACTCTAGCAAAGACTTCTCTGGACACCCCCAGGTATAAGTATCCATGCCTGACACTCAGCATTTGCTGCTGGTTTGATAATTATTGAACTCACAGCTACATATGTGCTTCCATACTGTCCTGCCAAAGTCAAAGGATTTTGCTGCCAGGGGGAACCCCACTCTGGAGGTGCCTTTCAGTAACATACCAGTCACATTTTAACCCCAAGCAAGGTGGGAAAATACTCAGGCATGTTGAGAAACTGCAGCAGTAACTACACTGAAGTATGCATGTAATAAATACAAACTTTTAAAAAATTAAATGTTGAAGGCACATGGTCCTACCTATTTCACAAGAAAATTAGTCAAAGACACAAATATAGTTGATTCAGGCAATCTTAGCTGGACATAATTAATCTTTCCACAGTCCCTACTCTTTCAAACACCTGAGTAAATTATAATCTTAAACAAAATTTTCTCAACAGAAAATGGCAAGATAAATTACCTGGCCTGTTGCAATGTATCACTGTATCACTCAATAACTCAATTTCTGCAAATCTGCAGCACTTTTATAAGATACTGCTGTACACAGTGCTATTGAAAAAAAATGTTGGTTTTCTTTCAAACAAAAAAAAAAAAAAAAAACAACTCAAAAGCACAATTAACTGCATTGTTGTGAAAACTGGTGCATATCCAAAACAGCTCACAGGTGAAGATCCTTTATCAAGGAGACAATGGTAGATATTTACATTTCTGCCAGTCTGCTCCACAAGAGGAGCAGACCACTCGAACAGTCCAAGGATAAGAATGTGGAGCAGCAGAAGCTGAGGCAGTTGAGTAATTCATCTCTCAAGAGGAATGATTGCACTCTGTACTGGCTGGCACAAACTGCTGAACAACAATCTACTATGTGGAAAACAGATTGCCCTTTATACTTTGCTTAGGCCTCTACCAAAAGCATCTTAAAACACTTGAGTAATTTGAAAATAATGCCTCCAATATAAAAGGCAGATATATAGTTCTAGAAAGTAATGCATAATAAACAGAATCTATCCTATGAAGGCCTTTCCAGGGAAAGGCTTATTGGACCTGTTTCTGGTGATTAAAAAATACCCAAAAGGAATTCTGCAAGACTGTTGACAAGTATTTAGTCTGAAGTAACAGTTACAACCAGACAGAATCTTTCATGTTTAGAGGCATTGCAATGAGGAAGAGACTCCATTGCTGCACAGAAATACATCTATATATGAAAAGCACTAGTTTTGAATGCTTGGATATTTAATTAGTTGACAGCATACCTCAAAGAGACTTCTAGATGAGATGCTGCAGTTTATGCAATAATTAACACACCAGCATTACTTCTGCTGAATACCTGAAGCATGATACACTTGCCTCTCAACCTTCTCTTCAAATACATGAGAGCCCTTGTGCTTGGTCTTGTCACAGAACCATGTCTCTGAGCCAGACACCAAGAGAGGGACACAACAGGCACTTTTTGCCACTTCCCTGCAGCCCTGGCCCCAGTGCTGAGCTCTGCCAGAGAGTGCTCCTCTATGGCAGCTCAGCATCTCTCCCAGACCTGAACAAAACATGAATGACCGGCAGATCCTACAAACACTGGCTAATCCCATGAGGTCAGAGAGTAACAGGGAGGCTGCCCTGTTGCATTCCAGCTGCACTGCCCTACCCCCAGCCTCTGTCATTTCACATGGCAGGCACTGTCTAAAGATGGTGATCGGAGCTGTATGCTCACCATGTGACCTGCTCCCTCTCTGCGCTCCGGGGGCTCAGGAGAGAGCTGTGCAGGACACCAGTGACTTACTCCCAGCTGCTTCCTTCCCTGGGGAAAAGCACTGAATTACATTACACCTGACCTGCATCTCAGTGCAGCTGCACAGATCCCCAGCACCACCTGATGAGCTTGCAGGCAGGTGTCCTCTCCCAGCAGAGATAAGCAATGCTCTCTGCCACTACAGGGAAATGCACACTCTTGCACTTACACCTTCCACACCTCTGTAAGGATCTTTGTTCTTCATTTTCCCAGGCAAACAATAAAAGAAATATTCATCTTTACTGATGACATGAATAAATTAGAAACAGCAGGATATTGTGGCCATTTTGAATGAGGACAAAAAGCATCAGGTATATCCAGCTGCTCCTGGGATCATGAACTCATTTATACAATAAAAGAAAACAGTTCTTTAATTAAAGAGAGCAACAGCACATGCCATACCTTATGTTATGGCATACATTAAGTTATGACCTTCTTGGTGAGGAAAGTATAACATATACTTGGAAAATTGAGTGTGAGGAGCAATGCAATTAGGGTGGATAAACTCATTCTCAAACAGAAAAGCAGTCTGTAAACAATTTAATGGATCTGATCTCAAATAGGGAACAGGTTTCAGGAATGAAAGATCTATCTCAAATGCCTGTCATACAGCAAAAATTATGCCCTTGTAAGCACAGAGGGTAGAAGCCCTATGAACATCTGCTAGCCACAGTGTGGATGTGCTGCAAGTTTGAGAAATGCTAATGGCTCCAGCAGATCTGGCTGATAAGAAGCTTCACTTAAAGGTGAATCGTACTAAGAGCCTAAGCACAGCTGTGTAAGGACAGGAACTAACACAGTGAGCCATGATATACTCAATCCAAATAGAAATGCATTGCCAAACTTCCAGAACTCTGATCAGACAACTGGAATCACAAATAACTATTAATAAGCTGCACTTTCATCTTTGTTAGTGAAGAAACCAGTTTGATAGAACAGAAATAAAAATAGCTTAACAGATGAGTTAGCTCTCTGCAGAAATTATAGCATAAATCAAGGTCCAAAGGAAAAAATAATTCCTAAAATGTATAATCTCATTAGCATTGAACACTCATGTCATACTATATAATATATAAATATATTAATGAACCACGATATAATCCACATACTGTCACATATACACAAAGTCATGTCTTAGTACTTTGGAAATGGATGAAAGATCCAGATAAATATTTGACTCTAGAAGAATGAATTAAACAGTAAAACTGGGGATTTTTGGGCTGTTTGTCAGACAGGTTAGCTAAGGATGACTAAAAACTCAAGTCTGATCTACACTGATTTGTTTAAGTTACAGTTAACTGAAGAAGTATATGAAACAGAAATGCAAGGAGGAATTTCACAAAAAAAACCCAAATCACAATATGAAGAATTACTGTCATTTGTTTCTATTACACAGATCACTTGGGTCTAGTGCTACAGAAACATTCAACACAACAGCTTGTCAATATGTCAAAGGCACTGAGGTTCTGCCTCTCAGAAAGATTACTTTAAAATTGTATGTAAGAGCTGAAAAAAAAGTCACCAACCTCTAATAAGGTAGACTGTTTCACTGCAGATCCAGAGCAAGTATCTAGAAATGAATAAAAAGAGGGTTCACTTGTTTGCTCAATCCTCAGTTTTTCAGTTACCAGTTATCAGAATTTGTTATGCATAACTTCATACGCTGTCATACAATCAGCTTTTAACAGATGTTTCCAGCATTCATAAATATGTGGATTTCCAGTAAGTCACTTTTTTGTATTAAAATAGGACATACCCATAACATTCTACTAAAATTAAAAGCAGATGTTTCCAGCATTAAAATTAAAAGCAGATGTTTCCAGCATTTATAAATATGTGGATTTCCAGTAAGTCACTTTTTTGTATAAAAATAGGGCATACCCATAACATTCTACTAAAATTAAAAGCAGAGTAAACCTGTGTGGTTTTATTTTTCCTGATAACTTGACAATAAGCTATTATAGGCTTCCTTTAGAAACTGGCTTGGTGAAGATTTAGCTACTTTTTCAAGTTATTAACATCTGAGCACAGAAACATTATTAACATCAGAACCACTTGATCCTTGAGCTCTCTCCTGAAGTAAATTACACTGAGATGCCTGCTCAGACACATACTATCACAAAACTCCTGCTTTCTCCAACACAATTCTTCCCTCTGTGGTATCTCTTCTGACCCCTCCTTATATTTGTCTCCATCCATCAAATTTTGGCATGCCCTTCCAGGAAAAAAAAAGTACACAACTTTGGGTACGACTTCTTTGTCCCAACTCTTTTCTGATTCACAGTTATAGATGCTGTCAAAGTACCTCCAAATCTCAACTGCCTCCCTTAGGAGTTTGGGAGTTACATCCACAGTACATCTTGATCAGTGGATCAAGATAGGAACCACATTACAGCGGCACTAGTTGCAACTTTAAAATGCTTCAAAGATCTACAGCAGCTCCAACCACTGCTTAATACAGAGAACTCACTTCAGAAGTTTGCTACTATAAAAGGCAAAGATTTTCAGCTCACTCCCATCTATTTCCTTTGTAACTGTAGTTCATTCATATTATATAAACAGAATTTTTAATTTGTGTTCATAGTCAAAAGGTCAATGATTCAAGTATATGAGGCATGGAATTATTTTAGATATCTAAAGTCCAACTGCTACTTCTACGAGTGCTGTAAAAATCCAGGCACTCAGGCTCCAAAGTTGTATTACTCCATAGGTAGCTTAGTCAAGGTGTGCCTGTTACTCTGTTTCTCTTGTACTCTGACTTACTGTACTACTTTTCACTGTGCTGAGAGAAGATGATGACTGTACTTTCAGGCTCATCCTTTCTCCCTGTTATAGGTCAGTTACTGTACATGTTAAAACACCTGTGCTTAATCCTTCTGCTGCTGACATGGACAGAATATCATGGTATTTCCCATCTATAAAACTTTCTACCTCCTTGTAACCTACTACTGAGAATATGTAATTTTAACTACTCTTACAGACCCAGACAGAAAAAGATTCACTTTGCCATACCTAAATTTCATTCCCTATTCACTTCCTTGCTGAGTACGTGTTTGCATGGTCAGAAATCTTAGTAACCCATAAAACTGGCTTTCAAGAAAGACATTTATCTTGAGCATGAAGTTCTTGGAGTAACAAGTCATTGAGTACACTCTCAGAATAATGTAATATATTCTGTCATTCTTTCAGCTCTAAATAGAACTGTTTACATGCTTGCTACAAAATTGATTAGCTGGGCTGGAAAATAAATAAAAAATCCAGCATCAAGGTTCTGAATGGTTTTCTGAAATGGCAAGCATTTTAAGAATGCCAATTTCTTCTTAGAGTTCTCTAAACTAATCACATTTTTCTAAAGCAAAGGGATGAGAACTATTTACTATCATGTTCAGTGAAACTCCCTAGCACTACAAAACAATAGTCTTTCTGTAACTCTCTCCATGTTATTTTCTATCATCCCTTTATTGTACACCAGACTTTGCACTTGTTACAAGATTTATATTTATTTATTTCAGCTAAAGCTTATGACTGCTGTACAATGTAAGAAGAAAAAAGAAAAGGTTAAAGAAATCACCAGCAAATTTAGTCCAGGTCAGCAGCTCCCCTCCCCACGCACCAAGGCACAGCAAGGGAAGCAGATGCTCCAGCAAAACTCACTCCTAGTGACTAAATAAGCATCTTTCACAGGCAACTCCGGAAGCCATCAAACTATATTTCTTTCATATCTGAGGAACCGCACTGAACTCAAAGTATTTCAATCTACAGGTACCTGAATCGAGTCACTGAGTTACCTGGGAAAGCAATGGTGTTCATTTTTCAAGATTTCACAATACTGCATCAGGTGTCATGAAAACAGGATTTGATAATTTTAGCTCATAACATAATGAAGACAGGCAGAATACTTTTTTTTTTCAGTTTTACCCCACTTTTCCCATTTGCAGTGGGCTGTAAAAGATAATGAAGTGATTTGCATGAATCTCCATGCATGAAAATTTATAGAAAAACACACAGCATTTTAGAATATCTTCACTTCTTCAGCCTTAATCACATTGTGAAGCAAGAGAGAGCTGTGATGGATAAAGTTTACTGCTGAACTCAGTAATGCCAAAGCAATCATAAGGAGACCTTGAAAACACCACTTTCACACTTTGCTAATCAGAGGAGCCCATCAGTTCAGCACCAGGCACTGGCTGTGCACAGCAGTGGTAAAAAAAGGCCATTATAAATTAACCTCCACTCAGAGAAAAGCCCTTTTGTAGTACTTGTCACATATACAAATACATTGTGGATGACACTGTAGGAGTACGTCATGCAGAAGATCACCCATGGACAAAAAACACAGGGAAAGTAAGAACTTGACCAAGCTCAAAGATGATTACTGGGTTTACATCAGAAAGATACTTGTATCTCCATGACCTACTTAGGAATGGCTTCTGGCTGGGAATACAGCATACACAATCCTGCATTAATAAAAAACATGCATTGTTTTTTTGCATGTCAGGAGCTTAGATATTCCAAGTTTGAAAGACACACAAAGCTGTTGCCTTCCTAGAGATATTAAGGTTCAACTGAAAACTCAATATGCTAGTTTGTTACACTAAAAAAGGATCTCGGTACAGGCCATTAGACAAAGCAGTGCTAAAGGTATAAATTACATTAAAATTTCAGTTCTGACTCAGGACAGTAAGGACTTCAGACATTTCTCTAGTAGCTTTAGTCAAACTGTTGGCAGTAATTTCCCATCCTTCCATAAAGCCCTCCTCTGCAGGTCCACCTAATCCCTTTAAGTGTGTTTTTTCTTCATCCCACACATATAGCCTTTCCTATACCAAAAAAAAAAAAAAAAAAAAAAAAAAAAGCTTGAAAACTGTGAAGAAAACTTAGCTCTTTCTGACACTACTGCGTGGAAGTCATACCAGTCTTCTAAGCTCAGACATTAACTCATCTCACATGCTGAAGGCCAGGCTTAGAGCAGAAAAACAGGAAGGTATGCACTAGCATAAAAAAAAAATTCCAATCATCAGAAGCCAAATATTGAGAAAGCTCCTTCATAGACTATTAAATGGAATTGGGGGGGGGGGGGGGGGGGGGGGGGGGATTGCAGAATTATCTACAACCCTAGAAAAAACCCCAGAGTGTAGTGCAGCACTGACACAGGAAAATACAAAAAGTATGAGCCAGAAAATACATCTCACAGTATACAGGAGTGAGTCAGGTAAAATCAGTTTTAACATTAGTAAAGAGAAGAAAGGAAGAAAGATTATGTTGTAGAGCCCTGAATCAATTACAAAAGTGCTATCACAGCAAATGAGCTCAGAGGGCCACAATACAGAGTATCACCACACATTTCAGAAGGCTTTAAGCATTCTCCCCGGCAGATTCACACATACCTCATCAGAAGGCTTCAGGCACCTGCCCAGCAGAGTAACACCTTACCCCACCCAAGGCTACAAGCATTGCCCTCCTTGTGCTTCAGCCCAACCTTTTATACCTCTGACGGCCAGTGCATTGCACCTGTGTGCCCTCTGGTCCCCTTCCTGATTGGTCAGCACTGACTGGTCAGTGCTGATTGGTCAGTGCTGATTGGTCAGTTCCTGATTGGTCGGTTTCTGATTGGTCAGCATTCCATGTCTCATTACCTTCAATGCTGCCCACCTGCTTTTCACAGCTGTAGCCCATTAGGGATGGAGGGTCAGCCACAGCCTCACTACCAACTACCACAAACTGTGTGCCTACAAAGTACAAGTAATCAACCTTGCTAGAAAACAAGTAAAAATGTCTCTTAGTGGATTTATGAGAAGGCAGTAAGGGACCCCCAGGATTAGCATGCCACTCGTCTTTGCACCAATGTTCTGCTGATTCATTGTAACCTCACTCATCTGTCCTCCAATTATTCTTGAGAAGTATTGACACCGGCAGGCTGCAGGCTCAAAGGATGCTGAAAGGGTGAGTGTGCACCAGAGAATGGAACATACACTAAAGTCTGTGTATTAACTGTATCACTAACTGTAAGGAGCTGGACTGAAATAACAGCTGTATTTTGATTAGAAAGGTAAGATTATAGCTAAAGATAAACCACAGCTCCTCACATCACTCATCATTTCTCTGTCTCTGTAACAGAGGTGCAGTCCCAGGCTGAGCACCAGAGCCCTGCCTGCCTTCAGCAAAGCTGCTGCCAAAGGCATCAAAACCCACACTTCCAGCTGCCACCATCAAGTTAGAATGAGATTAAACAATTTTTAAAATTAATCACAGCAACATCTCATCATCTTCTACTGGCTGCAGACTGTTCCATTAGCTATTTAGGTCTGCAAACAGGGGCAACTAGGTTGGTGAGCAGTGGACATCTAAGATCTCACCCTTCTACAGATGAGCTCATTGCAAACCCAGGCTATGAACAAGTCAACTCATCAGTGCAAAACAGAACAACTGCCAGTGTGCTAAGAGCCTCTGCAATGTGTGCTCCCTGTTTATTCTCATTTTAACTTAGGGCTGAAGCTTAAGTCACTGCTTTTGCAAGGAATTAAAATTGAGTATTATAAGTTGATTCATACTGGAGGTGTATCACAAAGCAAAGAGACAGATGCAGCTCCTGCCTGGGAAATTACAAAGGCTCTTATCCTGAAAAAATTTACATATCAGAAACTTTATTCATGTAAGTAATCATGCAGGACCAGGACCTTATTTAATCTTTCTTCAGAAACTGAGCCTATACAAACAGCACACCAACGCTGCCTCTACTTTGAAAAGCAAATCATTCATTTAATATTATCATTCTACCAGTAATTTAGCTGTAGTGTTGCTAAGAGGATTTCCAACATATTAAAGTATTATTGAAATAATATAACTATTTGCATTTGAAGAGTATATTGTCTATTCCAAACAATACAGCAAGAGATCCCCTCCATATATTAAGAAATCTCTAACTAATCACTTTAAGGCAATGATATTACCCATTGGAGAATATGAAATTTTATTCAAAACCTCCTTCATAAGCCATTCTTCATGCAAGACTGGAATGGCTTCTGGCAAAGCAAAAAAGATCTGCCAGTGACAAGCTAAGTGTAAGTATGAATTATTGTTGCTATAAATAAAAAATGAGGTATAAACAAACAAACCAAAAACCAAACGTACTTGCTTTTTGACAAAGACACAAAGTTTGTTCTTTTTGATTAAACTACCCTTTGTTCTAGAGAATCTTCAAGCTTGTTTTGTTCGTATTGTTCCAGAAACCACATGATAACATAAACCTGAGTTATGTAAGTTACCATCCTACCACATACTAAAGCACTAGAAAACTTTAAAAGTCTCTTTGTAACACCCTCTGGGTGTGAGATGTAGTATTCCAAATGCCTTAGCTGGGAACAAGTTAGAATCACTCTAAACTGCAAGCCTCCTCATTTCTATACTATTTTGAGGCTGAAGAAACACCAGAAAACCAAGAAAATCCTCTATTTCATTGCTACCCTCACTATCTACATATCTTTTATTGACAGTTGGGCAATTAAATAATTTTTTGTAAAAATATGAGAATATTTAAATGGTAACAAATATGTTGCATGAATTAAATTTTATTCTACACTCAGCATAAAGAAGTTCACTTTGTGCTACTTATTGTTAAGTGGTATTTTTAAGCTCTGACTTTGGTGACATTCATGTACCTTTAAATTGCCAGTTCATTGAAGGACAAAACTAGATTATTAGTTATTGGATTTCAGCGATCCAGTGAGCATGTTTGGACAGCCATAGATTTTGCTTGTACATTATACTTTGAGCATTAGATGCATAAGATTTTGTGAGGTGTCCCTGTTTCTAGAATGTGCTGATTACGGCTGGGATAATTAATTTTCACAGTAGCTGGTGTGGAGCTGTGTTTAGGATTTGTGACATAAACAGGGCTGATAACACAGGGGTATTTCAGCTGTAGCTGAGCAGAGCTCACCCACAGTCAAGGCCTTTTCCAGCTCTCACCCCAGCAGTGAGGAGGCCGGGGGTGCCCAAGGAGCTCTGAGGGGACACAGCCAGGAGAGCTGAGCCCAGCTGACACAGGGATGCCCCAGACCACGTGGGGCTGTGCTCAGCACATCGAGCTGGGGAAGGAGAAGGGAGAGGAGAATGTTTGGAGGGATGGTGTTTGTCTGCTCCAGTCACCATTACCTGTGATGGAGCTCTGCTTTCCTGGGGATGGCTGAACACCTGCCTGCCCTTGGGAAGTGGTGAATGAATCCCTTGTGTTGCTTTGCTTGCATGCACAGTTTCTGCTTTACCTATTAATTGCTTTGATCTCAGCTCACTAGTTTTCTCACTTTTACTCTTCTGATTCTACCCCCCACCCTACCAGGCTGCTGGTGCTTAGTGGCCTGCAGGGGTTAACCCACAATATAGCTCTTCTCTGGGTTTGGTCACAAGAACAAATGACTCAGAATCCCTCCTGTGAACAAGTTTCATTCACATAGAGCCACACAAGTGAGATCACTCTGTGCACTAGATCATTATAAGTGTACATCTATAAAGAATTAGGTATTTCAAAGAGAATTTCAGCTTAGGGCGGTATATCCAGTGTTTAATACTAAAGATGTTTTTCACCATTGACCAGAGTAATTACCAGTCCAGTTAAGGTTAGATTTGAATAGTGCCTTCCTATTTCATACAAAATGTATTAGGAAGTGGAAAAAATCACATGTTTTCTGACTCCCTCATTTTCATATATTATTTCACTACTGTATTTGCTCTGAGAGATAATGGGACACTTTGAAAAAATAGCTGCAATAAAAGCATTTACTGAAACCAAAACCATCAAATTAAGAAGGTTTGCCAGAGTGAACCAAGCTCAAACAATTTATGAAGGGCCTCCAAATTTAGGGTTGTCAAAGACCTGTAGCATATTTCTCCTAGTACACAAAAGGAAAATAATCTTTTACCCTCGAGAATAATGTTAGCAAAGTGCATTCAACCAGCTCAGGCTGAATTATGCTAACAACCCTGTTCACCTCTGGACATGGAGACCTTCAATCCATCACTGTAAAATTTGATAAAAATGTTCCGGGAACTGCCAAAAGGTTCATATTTAATCATCACTGGAATCAATAGAATGAAATATTGCAGAAAATTACATGTTCTACATCATTTAAGTTTTCTGATTCCTGACTTCTGGGCTTACAGAGGTAGTCTGCATTACCTTCTAAGCCCTAATTCATCTGGTTTAGAAAGAGTAATTAATTTCTACTCCAAAGAACATAAAACTGTCACCACTTCAAAGTATGTTCCACAGGCCTGGATTTACTGGGAAGAGCAAGAAGCTGCATCTGCCCTTGTTTCTATCATGCAGAACACCCATTAAACAAATGATCCAATTCTCATTACAGGCTTTCCAGCTGGTGAATGCATGCCCAAGAACTAAAAACAGATCTGGATTTAGTTCTACTTATGAAAGGACATTGTATCAGCTCCTTGGGAACAAGCAAAACATTTTTGTAGGATTTGGAGAATGATTGCCTTAAAATTTCTGTCAGGTAGCAGGATACTAAATACCTTAGTCTAAGAACTCCAATTAGAAAACAAAAGCACTAATAATTCTGCAATCCTTAAGGTACTAATATGTTTCTCTGACTAATATGATTCTCTGAAAATCAGATGTGATTTTCAAAATACTACTACCACAAGTATCAAGCCTCAGGAATAAACATACCAGTGCTTGAATAGTATGCAATAAAATAACCTAAAAAAAAGAAATAAAGTATTTGGGTATTAGTTTTTTATTTTTTGCACATGGCACTGAACAGAGCTGCAACAAGCATGATACATTAAAAGCACTACATTTTTATTTGTGAAATACTGTTAAGATATTTTCATTAAAGTACCTGTCTACAAGACACAAGAATATATACGTCTAGCTGTACTAGCAAGCAAAACTCCTTTTATATCTGGCTTGTGCTTCCATCTTGCTTAACAATTCACCTATGCATACTAAACCACAAAATACTTAGCAAATTTTCTTTGTATTTATTTCAATACTCATAGAGCAATGTAAGTTGCAGCGTGAGCAGATGACTGAAGAAGCCTTAGATACGTGAATCCTGCAGCTTCTCCTGTCTGCCCTGCTTCAGTAAGAATTCCAGCTCCTTCCCTTGCCCTTCAGAATTACCCGCTGCCCCTTGGCATCTAGGACTGATGTCCACACTCTGTAAATCGCCCTCCAGGTGTCCCCACAAGCTGCCATATATCTCACTGAAAAACTCAGCGAGGTGCAGCCAGTTCTGCAGGTGTGTGTGCTTGAGCACAACAGGTAACTGCGAGCTAACACTCCTCCTTACTGGGGTCAGCCGCAGTTATTTTGGGAAATTGCATTCGTTCTCAAGCTTGAATTAGAAACAGCACAACAGGTACAAAAGTTACCAGAGAAACACCTGTGAGTGCACAGGACTGAGTACACAGTATCTATGTCTCATTTCCTTAAAAACTGGCTAAACAATATGCAGACCCTTGTTTTTCATTAAATGTTTCTCTGGAAAACTAAATACTGATGAAACCTTTAGCTTGTCATGGGCTTTTCTGCCATTCCACTGATGTAAACCTCACGTTTATATATATATAAGCCAGAGAAAACCAGCTTTTCTAGGGCTAACAAGCAAAAATTTTTCCCTGTTTGTAACTTCTCTGAAATTAATGAATTAATGAAAGTATTACTTCATGTAAAATTACTTCACTGAAAAATTAACTGTATTATCAATCCCTGTCACATGAGTTACCATCTCTAAATGTCAGATATTCCTTCTAGTGAGATACTGATCACTTGGATTGGATTCAATCTGAATTAAAATTTAAATAATTTCTCTTCTATCATGTGCTCCCTAATCAAACTAGCTTTCCATAGAGGCATTTTTTGATGTTAAAAATAAACTTAAAAAATGTTTCCTTTAAGTCTAAAAATGTCATCAGTAGTAAATATATCTTTTTTTTCCTTACCGCCCAATTTCTGAAAGGCCAGCTCATATTCCATGTTGAATAATTTAATGATTTTAACTTGGTGCCCAGTTTCCCCTCAGTAAAATCAGTATGTATAATTTCATGGTTTGGCAGAATTGCCATTCTAGACACAGAAAATGCTAATGCTCTTTACCACGTGCATGCCTAAAAGTCCATCTACTAATTTTTCTATTAAGCCAGCCTGCTGGGCTTAAAAGCTGAAAGTTAGAAACCTACCTATTAGGCATGCAGACAGATCAAAGCCTCACAGGACTTCTTGAACCCATTAGAGAATGTATTGCACTACCAGGGAGTCATCTCCCTCCTGAACCAATACAGTAAAAGCATCCAAGCATGTATCTTACTGTAATGGTATATAGATTTGGACTTACAATTAGCTTCATCATAAAAATGTAAGGTCTTGCATAAGTTTCTGCTGAAAAGACTCACCTTTGCCCCAGTACAAACTAAACAGAACTATACACTTTTACACCTGACTACTTCAAAGGAAGACAATTTTTGAGTGAGTATAGGTGGAAAGGAAAAGTGGATGGAACACCCATTATCTTTTTTCTGCAGAGCTTTCAGCCACAGTTACAATTTCCCAAAACTGGAGGAGAGTGAGAAGGATGACAACATAAGCTATTACCTTAAATATAGGACAGTTAACCTGGGAGAATAATTGTGCTGAAGTTCCGATCATCTGTTTTCCATTTCTACAATTCATAGAAAACATTTCTTCACTGGCAAAGATAAATAATGCACTGAATTTTAGGATTTTGGATGACATCACCAACAGGGAAGAGAACTAAGATAAATTCTTAGGGATATAAATGGGCCCACGTAACGAAAAATGAGATTAAGACTGTTAGGAAAGTACTATGAAAACTTTCTTGATTAACATTATGTATATTAGGTCAGATCACAGAGTTCAGAGAGACTGGGGCTGTTATCTCTATCATACCACACAGTACAACAACACAGCTCAGCCTCTGAGATGCTTCCACCTGGCCTGTGGGTTTTTTTCACCTGATCCAGAAGATGCAGATCAGCTCTTTGAAGAGTAAACACATCTCCAACAGTCATGCTTCTCCTGTGCTTGCAAATGGGGCCACACTGTGTGGCTGCTGTGTGCTCTGCCACTGCATGACAGGAGGTGAGATATTTCCTTCTATCCACACATGGACTGCTAAAACTCCCTTGCTGCAGCTGCCAGTGAGTCATGAAACTTGGATCCAACATAACCTGAGCCATTTCAACATGCAGTGTTCAGTCCCCTCAGATTTAATAGTGAGAGGAAACCAAGCCAGGCAAATGACACGTGGGCAGGAATGAAGACAGAGTAGTGCAGTAACCTTTTTTTGTGTGTACACATAAAATGTCTACTACTTCTGATAATAAGTGGATATTTTCTAGTCAATGTATTATGAAACATTAAGAAAATTCTTAAAAATAATTACAATGAAAGAATATTTAGCTTCTAGTTTGCTCTCATTCCTCACAAGGGACATATTCTGTGACTGCTTTCAGAAACAAGTTCATGAATGATACCAATTAACCACAGTTAATTACCAGTCTGGTTTTGTCCTCTGTCTCATCTGTTTTGTTGACAGCCATTGACAGCCGTTACTTTGCTCACAGTACCATGAGTGCCCACTCGAGGGAAGAAAACCTCTCTGAACCACAGAGAACTCCCTGCTCTTTACCAGGTTAAGAAAATAATATTTACCTTTGCTTTGCTTTCCATCCCTTCTTCTCTTTGCAAGGATAAGGGCATTAAAAAATACAAGGAACAAGCAATAAATCACTACTGAGTATTAATTGCTAATAAAAAAAGGACACACTTCCCAAATAAACCTTACCCTTATGTCAGAAGAATGGAGGGGAAACAGACAAGTCAACAGTGGACTGTGGCGCCCATTTAATAGAGGACACGTTTGCTGTTTTGGCCCATCCTTGGAGTCATGCTACTCACTGTCACCATGGACTGAATGGCTTCTGCAGCATCTGCCAAGAAAGGAGCTCCCCAGACTATCCTTCACCTCCACCTCAGGAGAATATCAGACTGAGTAAATGCATCTCCTCTTCTGCAGAAGAGACACTAAGGCAATTCCTCTCATTGCACCAACTCCCTCCTACCTCTTAGGAGATCAAATCTTACTGATTCTTCTTGACAAAGAGAAAACTAAATCTTTTGCCCGTACTCCAGCCTCTACTACAGATATTTTATGGCTCTAACAAGTCTTGAAAAGTCTTCTAGAGCTTGTATCTCACAAAGAGTAAGAGTAAGAATTAGGAAAAAAAATGTTGGTTTCATTATGTGATGCTACGTTTATGTTACAAGGTTCTCTCTTTTATAGTTATTTCTAGAAAGCCTTTGCTGATAAATAAATCACTTCTTCCGTCTGGGCTTTGATACAACTTCATAAAATAGTAGCCAAATTCTGCTCTGACTGAAATCATTGTTAAAATTTCCACTGATCAAACTGGATACAACACCCTATAATAAATGTACGATCTTAACAGTTTCTACATTGTCCTAGGTTTCTCTTTAAAATACAAACTTAGAGAAGGTCATTCATGGTTGCATATTACCAAAGTACTTCAAGAACAGATGTGCACTGCTTAGGAAGACACATCGTCCTCTCTCAAGCATGGTGCTTTGAACCTTGCCCTCCCCAACATGGTCCCTTAAAAGCAGGGAGCATATGTTTGTAAAAACCGAAGATGATGGATTATATGATGTGCAAAATCAAGATTTGATTTATTGTTTGCTTTTTTTCTTCCAGGAGCACACATACATTAGATATATATAGATGGATATTGTATATTAGATGGATATTGTAAATATCAAGGCTAAGATTCAAAATCAAAGGTATATATAAAACAAAACAACCTCAAAGGAAGTTACAATATGCCTTTAAAGACTACCAAAAGACAAACTTATCTCTGTTTACACCCCTATCAAACTTACATTCTGTTTGTGTCAATGCTGAGCTGTGCCTCACAACTGGATGAACCATACCTGGTGAGCTTCCATACCTCCCATAAGCCCTGGCCTGGTCTGACTGGATGGCTTAGGAAATATGGCTATACTGCACCAGTTAGAAGGCTAAAAGCCAAAAACAGCATTAGAAAAGAACATTATAAATGTCCTGTGTTCTGGTGAAGAATGGACTTTGAAACATGCTTTTTTCCCCAGAAAAACTAAGTGGATTTCTTCAATGTGTTATGAAATATTATTCACACTGGGACTGCTTTACACAACGGATATGCTGGAAGAAATCTTTTTCCAAGATAGCATTTTTTTATTGCTATGGGAACTGTTCCCTCCATTCTATTTCAGTTCTCTCATTACTAGGTTAGAAATTAGTTTCACATGTTTACATAGTAATTCTCAAAAATAACTCACATGATGGGAAAAAAAAGGCACAGATTTTGAAATGGTTTCCAGGTGGAGAATGAGTTTTGGGATCAGTAAATGAGTCATTAAATGAAAGCTTTTTGAGTCAGTAAATGAAAGCTTTTTCAAGGGGATTTTTCCTGTATGTTATACATGCACTAGGAGGAGAGTGGAGGAAGGATAGTGGAGGATAAGCCACAAATGAAGATAAGGAGGACTTTATGTGGATGGGAATTTCTGGAAGATCAAAATGGTTTTACAAAATATTAAGGAAGTTCTTGCTACAGGAAAAACACTGCAAGATCTGTACAGACGGTTAATAGTCTTTACTTATTTTTATGACTAGTTATTTAAGAAATGCTTTTGGTTTTCTTTCCTAGTCTACCTCGCATAATTATATATTTTTGATTTAAAACCCCTGAAAAAAGCTTGTTTGCCTGAGTGGTACAATCTCTTATTCTTGTATTGCTTTTTAAACTTTTATTAAGGAAGCCATAAGGAATCAAACTAAGTGGACCATATTTTTCTCAAATCTGATTTCTGCTGTGCTTTTTCTTTTTCATAGCTTGCAGAATGAGGGAGGGAAATAACTGCCCAAGTCCTGTGTTTATCTAGTATGGTTTCAAGAGAGTCCTGACCAGAAAATTGTTTGGTAGGCCATGGTGTCCTGTAGCCAGCAAACTACATTTCTAAAATTCACATAAATAACTGCTGAGAAAGCTATGTCTAGCAGAAAACAAATAGGAGAAAAATCTTGCCACAATTTAGATAGACACAGTGACAGATTAATTGCTAAAAGTATGGCATAATCAAACTGGGATGCATTTTATTAGATTTTTTTTCACGGTTAAATCTATTTGAATAAATAAGGTTTTAGGACAGCTGGGAACCAGCAAAAAATATGGCAAGGGACTAAAATTCAGTTTAACTGACATATCACAAAATCTGGAGCTCAGTTCTGTATATGCAATGTCATCCAAGAAAAGTATCAACATTTTATGAACTCTCACTCTCTTGCAGTTAGAATCCTGTTGTCACTGGCCCTGCAACTTCAGCATCCTTAAATTTCATCTTTCAAAACCAAAGATATTTCAAAAGTATGGTTTTACTTTCAGATAAAAAAGTCTGCTAAGTAGCCTGTTTCCTGGGTAGGAAACCGATACTCGAAACTTCGATATTTTAGCTTTGGTTTGGTACTAGGTGAGCTCTAGTAGAAGATATTCCAGGTAGTCAACTGCCTAAAACTGTAAAACAGAGCTGCTTTTGAATAGTTCAATTCAACTGTTGACTAAAGCCATCACCTTTGGTTTCTTGATCCAGAACTCCTTCTATCCCAAAAGAGAATTTCTTATGCTTGTCATGAATGATTTGGAATTGATAAAGAAAAATATCTGAAAATTCTTATAAAGTTGCTTTACTCTCAAAAAATTTTTTAAACTCCTTCATGTCACTGCTTATACCAAGGACTGTCTTGAAAATCTCTCTTGGGATTGTAACTGTAGATGGGAGCTGAACTGTATTGCACTTTTGACAGATCCAACCAAACATCTGAAAATCCATGAACACTAAGGAATAATAAAAAGCTTTACAGCAGTGTCTTTTTGGATGCTCTAAATGCAGAGTATTTAACTAGTTTAGCTGCCAATTTGAACCTTCATAAAATTTTATATAAAGTCTCCTATAGGAATTTATAAAAACTGCTCTTACAGACTTCCCCAATACATGCTAAATTATTTCTTATACCTTTTAATTGGATTTCTTGGCCATCCAAGAGATGCCCAACAGTCTGCATTTTAGCTCCTCCCACGGTTTAAATATATACATGTAGAACTGTTTCTGATCAAAGAATTTTAATTGAAATCCTCAGAATTTGAGTTAAATAAAAAAGAAAACCTACTCTTCCTCAGTGAAAAGAGAATCAGAAGGTAAGGCAGATAAGTCTTGGTTATAAATATTTCAGTATTTATTTCCATTGTTCACCCTGAAAACCTATTGGAAAAACATCCCTTTCCATGTTTTTTTTTTTGTTTTATTTATGCTATTTGCTTTGCAAGAAACAGTTTCCACTATGGGCAACAAAAATATATTACTGTATTTTCCAACAGAAGGACAGGAAACTATTATATTTTTCTCAGTTACTAGCCCTGCACCTTTCCCTAAATATTCTCCAGTAATTATGAGAAGCTATTTCTTTCTGAAGTTAAGCAGAAAAAATGCCAATATAAAATCAGTAAAAACTGCCTGTAACAGGAACTTCTACTCTACAGATCCTCACTTTCATCTCAATTAATGGTATGTTTGGCTGTATGTTTTGTGTTGTGCAGGCCTTTGAAATACACTGGTTGGTGTAGCATTCCTGGCCAAGTGGAGAAAGCAGATCCTAGGAGGTTGCTCACCAGTACTTTTCAACAGCATTTTTATTAAGGGAGCAGTAATGTCTCCTATCACCTTGTAATATCTTTTAATGTAAAGGAAAAAACAGATGCTTACTTGCCACTAGAGACTGAACATGTATTTTCTACAAAAATGATTGCTCTACATCTTCTTTGACTGCTTCATCAGTTTGCAGATTGCTGAAGAAAAGCTTCCTATTTTAGGCCACACACTACCTTGCAAAAAAGCCCTATGAATGCAGAGAATAAATAGTAACAAGAATGCAGTCAGCACAGAACAATATTAATTGCTAAAAGGAACTCTTGATGTTCGAAATAATAATGCACTATCTATCTCTGAATTCTAACAGACAAGAGTTGACAAATGCTGAAGTTTCATTTTGTTTTTTGTTCACCAGCTGCTTTTCCAAAGCATCCCCAGTTGAAGAACTCCCAGGACTCTGGCATACATCACGAATCCCAGCTTTCAGCAGATGTTGACAGCACAGCATCTCCCTTAGCACACAGACTTTTATTCGCATAGAAGCTCAATAATTCAATAAAAACTTGAGTATGCAGTAAATGAACTAATACAAATGAACTTAGGACATGGCAGGAATGGCTTATAAAGCCCCTGGGCAGTTATCACATTTCTAAATCCTTTCTAGCACGTGGAGCAGAAGAAGGGTTGCTGGCACCAGGAGGTGCAGCAGAGGCTGTACAGGACCCTCTGCCCCAGACTCTCTGCAGGTGCCTCCTCAGTGGGAGGATTACACTGACTTTTGTGACATTGGCAGCCAGCCAGTTCTGCAAGAGAGAGAGAAACATACATGGTGCCAAATCCCAAATTATGCTAAACATAGACACAGGGATGCTGAATCACACTTGAGGGATTACAGTCCTTCTTTCTCCACTCCCTTTTCACATCAAAGTGGGGTCAATTCCTTTGGTTTCTGAGCTATTTCTGATTGCTCTTTAGAGCAGCAAGTGCTACTCCAGCCCTCCTACAGTTATCCTGTGCTTCAGCTACCACAAGCTTTTTTATAGCATGCTGTTGACAACATTGTTCAAATTAGCCCTGACAAAATATACATTATACACACCAATAGGCAGAATTTCTGGGTTCTGGCAGTTGTATGACAGTTCTATTACTGCATGACCACAGGAGCCTACAGGAATGAAAATGTGAACAAGATTTATTTTTCCTCCATTGATATAAAATACTTTGAAATTATATTATGAAAATAAAGCTCAGCTCCTTGTTGTCACCACAAATTAATGCATACATAAAAATTAAATCCACTAGAATTTCACTGTAAGAGAGGCAACATTTTCCATACAGAAACTTTGGCCTATATTGGGAGTTTCACTCTTCCTGAGTGCACTGGAGAATGTGTTGTAAGTATGAGCAACCAAAAAAGGGGCACACAAACATGTTGTTGTGCATTTCTGTAAATTGTCCTCTTCCTTTGAAAGCAACTAGATGTTGGGTCCTTAAATATAGCTAACACAAACACACACAAAGATTCAAAATAGGCAAGAAAAATTTGTACTATGCAGACTGCAAATATAAATGACACTATGCTATCTCACAAGACTTTAACATATGAAACAAAAATTAAAAGAGAAATATAAGAAATTAGAAGAAAAATTAGTCAAATTATACATAGCAGCCCAAACAGCTGTATGAATCTTGTGAATGTAGTGCTGTAGTGTTTGAATTTCACACAGCATTCACATGATATTTCCATAGTCTACATAACAAACAGAAGAAGATTTTTTTTATATATACAAGGCCTTAAAATAAGTATTTGGTTATTGACTGCCAGAAGAAAAACAAGTGAAGCATTCCTTAAGCTCCTTGGGAATTCATATCTCACACCTTTTTTTCAGTCCTGTTTCAATCTTCCCTACTTGGCTGGAGTATTTGATTGTTTACTGGTCTTAGCAGTCACAAATGCCAGAGTCTGGATCATGACTTGCAGCCAAACATACTCTTTCACAACACCTGTTAAGTTAAATAAAAAAGAAAACCTACTTTGAGGTTAAAGCTTGGGGGAAAAAAGGGATCCTCTTCAGTATTAATACAGTGCAACAGTTCTTCACAATAACCTGTCCACTGGAGACTTCAGGGAGGTGTAATTAGTAATTTCTGATGAAAAGGTACAGTGACCAGAAATTTCTGTTTTTCCAGAGCCTTTCATTCAGAAGGTTTTCCCTTGTAACTGAGGGTGCAATCATTTATTTGGTGACAACTCACTTGCAACCAGTGCAGGAATTACCAGGCTGTAGATAACAGAGTGCCAAAACCAACTGCTGATGGAGGCTGCTTCCCCCCAGCCAGGGCTGGCACTTCTTGCCTGAGAGAGAAATGACCTGGGGAAGCCAGCAGACTTTAAAATATACTGTTCTTAAATGCAAAGCCTCTGGTATCTTAGGAGCACTGTATTTAAAATATAGCATCAGACATATTTTATTACTATAAAATTAGGAATTCCTCACACTTTTGTACACAGGGGAGAGATTACTTCCCCAGAGAGCAGAAGTAAGGCAAGCAAATACTTAGGCACACACAGAGTAATGCCAATGAGAGCAGAGCATGCTTGAGTCTTACTCCAGAGCAGCACCACACCAGCAGATTCTACAGCTCCCTGAGGCAGCTTTTTCTCAGTAAAAGTGGACTATTTCTGCCAGTGCTGTTTCTCTTACGAGGCAGGGAAGAAGGCAGGGTTCGAAGTTTCCCCAGACAGCTCCAGGCCCCCATTCCCAGTGCTGCTATCACAGCTGGGGCAGATGTAGCTGGCAGTGACGGCCAAGAGTTTTGCAGCCAGGTGTATTTCCAGTCTCAGACAACGACTCTCACATTTCTGGGGCATCTGTTTGGTTTTGACACCAAACCAAAATCTGTGGCTAAATAAAGGGCAAGCATAGTAAACCATGCAGCTGACTCCCAGGAATGAAATAGTAAAGTAGGAGAATTTTCTCTTTGGTCTTGAAGAGACTGATCAAATCCTATCATAAATCTGAATCAGAACTGTATCTTTACTGTGCAAAGAGAATTGATCAGCAATATAAAAATAGGACAGCAAAACAGTAATTTCTTCTCCATTATGGGACTTGTACAACCCAAAATAAACATCTTCCTATCCACCAGCTGAATGCAAGAGTTATTTTCAAGGCTGACAAATGCCTGCTCTATTTATGTAATTTAGAAGTCTGAAGTACTTATACTATTAAAATCCAGCATGTGGTAGAGATCTTGTTTTGTTTCAACAGGTCCAAGGCATAGGCTATATTAAGATGAATTTTTTTCTGACAAAAATTGAAAAATATTACTTTACTAAATTTCTAGCAAGTAATTGCTTTATTTAAAATAATAACCCAGGTAGTATTAGAAGGACCAGTTTTCTAATAAGACAAATTAAATTTAGGAGAATTCTTCCTATGCGAATTAGAATGTACTGCTATTTTCTTATTTTATCTGATCTACCTTAGTTATCTGTTGTTCTTATTATGTTTCTGTGTACTTTTTTCCTGCATGTACAGTATTTCTTTTTAAACCAAAATACTCTTAACAAAATTAATGAAACAGCAATTTTAAATGAACTCTTTAAGTGTAGATTAACTAAATAAGGATATTAGAAGAGGGACACATTTTTGAAACATTTTCCATCTGTTTCTGGGGTGTTTTTATTACAAAAAAACCCTACAGAGCTGTACTGTTGCTGTTATATAGAAAATATAAGGGTGAAGTCAGTTTTTTGCAATGAAAGTTTCAAATACTGTTGTGCCAGGAATTACTGCAGCTTTATTATTTCACTTTCTGCGTGATCCTATCAAGTTTCTGTCAATCCTCCCTGTTTCCAAATGTGACCCTGTTTCCAAATTTGAGTGTTAGTAGCCACTTTGGAGGGATGGAGAGAGTCAAGAGAGGTGAAAAATCACTTCCTCATTTATTTTGCTGCTCAGTCTCACTGAGAGAGAGTCTCTCTCAGATAGAGAACTCAATCTTGTTTTCTACAGTTCAAAAGAAGAAGGGGAATTCTAACTACAGCACAAGACATCTGCAGGTTTCTGCTTTTTGTATGCTCAAGCAAATTATTAGAATTTATGTAAGATTAAATGTCAATGCTTTCATGGTTAATTGACATACATTATCTAACGTTTATTTCTGTAATTTCATTTTGCTGTATTCCCTGCTCATTTTGCATTCTGAAGGAGAGAAGGGCAGTTTTTCAGCTGACCTAATGAAAACACTGCCATGACAAATGAGAAACCAACCTGTGTGCAGTGGAGTCTGGCTGGAGAGAATGCTAATTCTCTGCCTCAATACTGCCTTCAAAGAGATTATTCAAGGCTCCCTCTGACATGGAACACAGTGACCAGCCAGCAAATGCTAGAAATGAAAATAACCTTTATATGTTTTAACAAAAAGATGAACTAAAAAAAGCAATCAGTCTTACCCTTAATGTTTACTATTAGTAGTGAACGAAGTGACTTTATTCAGTGCTTATTCAGTGACTTTCACTGGCAGGGTTTTTACTGTAGATTTTTTAATTATTAAATCAGCGTAATTTATCTATATAAGGCAAAAGATACAAAAAATAAGCAATAGGAATCTGATGTTTTTTTTAAAAAACTTACCTGTTACTGAGATCTAGGAAATGCTTAAAAAACCTGGAAAAGAGATTTAAGCTACAGTTTTGCAAAAACTACATATACTGAAGCTGTAAACTTACTGTCCTTGTCAACCAGCTGGAGTCTTATAGAATTTAAGTATCAAACACACAAAAGTATGACGACAACTCAAATGAAAAAATGAGGCTCAGCCCCAATCTATCAAAGATGCATGAATGAATCAAAGTCAGAAAATTAATCAAAATACTAAGAGTAATGAAAACCTTCTTAAGGTGACAAAATGTAAAAGTGGAGAAATTACCTGAGATTTCTAAATTTCTACCTGCAGAAAACCAGAGTGATGTACAGTAAGTACCTTATACCACCATGAATGCACCTAACTCATTAGTACTAACTTTTTTTTTCCTGAGCAGTAGTCTTAATGAATTTTAAACTTACAATAAGTGCCTAGCCTAGCCCTACTGAGACCTGAATCTTAAAACAGGACACTACTGTGACGATTCTATTAGAAGGCACAAGTTTTTAATATCTAAAATTGCTAAAGTAATTTAAATATCTGACAAGAAAAAACCACAGGTTACCAGCCTCGCATAAGACATACTGCAAGGGCAGAACTGAAAATAATATATATTGTGTAGATACAGCAGTTCAAAAAAAATTAATGAAGTCTTACTACCTATAGCAAAGAACTTGGAAAACTTGCAGAGTTCACATTCTTTTTAAATGCAATAAATAAAACCCCCAAAAATACACAGTTCTTCTTAAAGTCTCAAAAATAAGGTGTCTAATACTGTTTAGGGTCTGTCAACCCCTCTAACAGCCAGATACAGGTGGTGAACTCCATAGCTCAGTTGTACTTTGCCCCCTTTTCTCACGGCACACAGCTCTTGGAGCTGCTATAGGGATGAGAAAAATATTGAAACAAGTCATCCAGCAACAGCTGCTAATTGTCCCCCAAAATGCTTCTCTGACAGGGAGAGAACATAATGCTTAACTTGTGGTTTTCCACGACAGATTCCCTACCTTGAGGCATCCTGCCATGTCACATGGTACCAGTCTGCTTCTGCACATTTCTAGAAGGTGTTTCTCCAAACTATTCTGATGCTCTTTCATTCTACAAACAACAACTATAAGTGGACTGTGGTCCAAGTTCACATTCTGTATCACAATAACCATTTGATAAAGCCTTTAAAACCCCTCAAGTGGACAGCTGCTTCCTGATTCCCAGGAACTACTTTCCAATCCAAGATTATTACCAGCTAACTGATGGCAGAGTTCTTCAACAAATCCATCTTCCCTGTTTTCAGCCTGATGATCATAAATGTCAAGGCAGCATTACTTGTCATTATTTATCCCTCATTATTTTTTCCCTCAGTGATATTTGTGTCACTTGATTCCACCAGTTTACTGTGCATTAACTTCAAAAGTGGTAATTTTTAATCATCATGTTTAGTTGTATGATTTGTAGTTTCCTATTATGTTTTCTTCCATTACAGTTATAGGCAGGAAAAGGTAAAAGCACTACCTTTCTGCTGCCATTTGTTATCTTCATAACTTTAAATCAGCTTTATATTAGCTCTCTGTCTTGCCTGAATGGTCTGAAGAGGTATTGAACCAAGGGCTTTGATATTTACTAAATGCTCTTTTTACATTATTCATGGGCAACTGTCAAAGCATCAACAGAGAGTCAGTAAACCTTTCTGCACATGAAAAACAGAAAGATAAAGACACACTGCACAATAGGTAGGTGAAAACTATTTTCTAGGTAGAAGATTTACAGTTTGCAAGCATCAAGATGGGTGTTTAACATGTTTCTAGGATTTCTAGGACGATGTGGAACACTGCCCCTGGAGCCCTGCTGGCTTTCTCCCCCCACCCCACTCTCAACAGTTTTGGGCTTAGCCATGGAGACACATTTGAACCATCCCATGAGCTGCATTTGGCTGAAACTCTCTGGCTTGGCCAATTTTACAGTAACAGAAAGGGCAGATGCAGTGGAGTGGAGAGACCTATTTTCACCTAAAAGTAAAGTAAGAAAAAGGCACCTTGAGGAAAATGCCATTTGGAGTTTTCATGTGATCAGAATGAGATTTCATCCCCTGAATAAGATCTTAAAATGTCATCCAAATTCATTCACACAACAGACTGGAACATGGGTCATGTAAACAATCCCTTTCCTTCCAGCAGTCTACATCTTTCAGAAATTACTAACAAAAGACATCAGTCTACAAAGACCCATCCCACACTGTTTCCTCCTCATTTACTTTCTCATCTCTTTAAGATCAGAAGTTGATAATTGCTTTTGTCTTAAGAGATGGTAAAATGGGCAGTAATCTTTCTTACCCATTTATTTTATACAAGGAAACACTACAGCAACACTGTCATGAGGAGGTTCCTTCCTCTCTGACACTTTCAATGACTGTAAAACTCACCTGTTTCTCTTCTTATTCAAAAAGACTTTGCTGTGAACTAGCACCTTCAAATACTTAACAGGAGGGTAATGCTGTCCCTGTGCTCCTGAGAAAATATTTTCTCTGCCTAAGGCAGCAAAAAAACTTACAAAGGGGTTCAGAAAGAGACCAAAATTACTTGGATCTAGTTTTAAGAAGCAGAGGTAAGCAGAGGTGAGGCAAAAGCAATAGCTTTCCTCTCTAATGGACATTTGGATAACTATGCATGAGAGAATGGAAATTCACTTGTGCTGCCATGTTTCAGCACTGCATATTCCCAGACAAGAAATGCAGACACTCATCATTGGAGAAGACAGAGGAGAACCTCATGCATTCTTTTCACAGGACTATTTTTGACATAGTTACATGTCTTCAAAACTGAGAGTCACCCCACAAGCACATTTCCATAGTTTAGCTTAGCATGTAAGGAACTCATTTGAGGCAGAAAAACCTCAGCTGCATTGGGCTGAAAGTCAGGTCTTCTTTCTTTGAACACATGCAGGACACTGACCTCTTCAGAGGATTTAGGTAAAGCAGTACTTAAATCAAGATTCATCCCATCTCATTACAGCACAGAGAGGTCCAAGTTACAAAAGCCACCATGCCGTGTAGGCTCATTATGTAATGAGTGGAGAGAGACAAGCTGTGATTCATGTGTTAGATATGTATTGCCTGCAAAGAATAGCAATGTTTGAAGATGGAACAAAATCAGTTTAGGAACCTGGGGAATTATCAGTCAGAGAAGATACCCACTGTATTAGAAACCTCCTATTAAAGTGGGGATTAGGCTTTGGGAACCAAGCCCATTATTAGGCAGAGCTCTCATTTAAATCTGTTCTTTTGCCTATTTCTTAAAGCAAATCAAAAGTTTAAGAAATAAAGTAACATTAGAATTAACCCGTTTATCACCTGGATTAGCAGATAAGGATGCAGTAAGTACCCTGTGCTTGACTCAATTCATAACAGTGTGTTAAGCTTTTAAAGTTCTGGGGGCAACTGTCATCACTGAAACATCTTATTCTGCCTATCTCATCTCTTTACCGCTAAATTAATTTTTATTATTGCACAAAATAGCTGCAAAATGCAAGCACTCATTTAAATTGTCATTAGGAGTTATGAATAATGACAGGTACAAAATGGACTAATAACTTATGGTCAAAAGCCATTAAGATAAAATGACTGTAT
Source organism: Melospiza melodia melodia (assembly GCF_035770615.1). Taxonomy (NCBI): domain Eukaryota; kingdom Metazoa; phylum Chordata; class Aves; order Passeriformes; family Passerellidae; genus Melospiza; species Melospiza melodia. Next base: position 75,963,141 of record NC_086197.1, read on the forward strand.
TTCTGAGTATAAATGCAAGAAACAGTAAAACTTTAACAACTAATAAGGTAGGAATTCAAATAATAAAATAATTGTTTTCTGGCTACCTGTATCTTCCCTGAACTAGTCAAATTTCTTTAGACAAGTTATTATGTATCAAATAATATTATGTATCAAATGAACATTTGGAGTAAGGGCTCTCCTTTGGGAGAACCTCCTCCTCACTGCTGACTGCAGAGAAAGCACAGAACAGTGGTTTAACTCGACACACACCTTCAGATGACTGAGATTTGCATAAATGTCTAGATGAGTCACTGGTTGCCACCAGCACCATGGACTTTTTCTAAACCATTTTTCTTTTTAACTGCAACAGTTCAGTGATCCAGATCATTGTGAGGGCTTCCAAGTACTAACACCAATATAAGCCAGAGGACAAGAAGATCCAGCTTAAACCAAGGAGGATGCCAGACCTTCTCTATTGATGGCAGAGCAGATTTATAGAAGAATAAAGAAAATTGCTTTTCACAGTACAAAGAATGCCATTATTTTCTCAGTGGTTTTGGAGCAGAAATTCTTTCTGCCTGCACAAGCAGAGAATTCACTGAGTAGTAGTTTCCACTTATAAGTAGAAAATTCTGCTTCTTAGTGATTTCTAATGATTAACTTTTCTGATGTTTATTTTAGCTAATTAACTAATATTATTAAATAATATTTGTTGCCAAAATTAAAGTCAACTAAATCTCATTATTTTATTTGATTGTGATCAGTGATCTATAAATAATTACACTCTTTATCACTATTTCACTTATCTCAGCTTTACAGTTCTAGAAAACAACCTTTACAGTTTTAAAAAGCATCAATATCAGATACAGGAATCAGCACTATCAGATATGGGAAGCTAGATCTTGGAACTTTAAGCAGATGAATGGACTAAAATGACACTGCAGAATGGAAAGGAGTTTAGGTCACTGAAGAAATTGTTCTGGTGGATATATAGCTTTATACAGTTACAGTCTATCAGCTACAACAGGTATAACAAAATTCTGCACGATTGTCTCTCTAGTTTCAGAAATAAATGTACGATTTTAAATATTTAATTATAAGCCAATGAAATTACAAAATCTGAAGTCCTTGTGAATAGCAACACAACTAGTGTTAGCAACATAACTAGTGGTCAAAACAATAGCTGGCACAGGACTAACAGTCGCCCAGCAGATAGGAAAGGTGGCAGTAGTAAGATTACTCACAGTGAACAGGAACTGGCAACATCCCACATATGTGTTAAACAGCTGGGAGTGCAATTCCTATTCCTGATCTGAGAGAGGGCTTCCACCAGCATCCCCAGTGGTGACACTTCATAGGGAGTGGAGAAAGGAGAGGTGGCAGGGGAAGCTGACAGCGGGTCAAGCAATGCTGTGAAGGAGCTGTACAACTGCAATTTCTTCAAGGCAGTAAAAACCTACATCTCTTTATTTTGGGAGAAGCAGTTAGCCAGTTGTAAAAGCACAGTACTCAGGACACCAGCTGGTAGATGGTGCATGACCTGGAAAATAAAAACCGATCCAAAGATACATAGAAGAGAAATGTAGCTCAGGTCCAGGCAGCCAGACCCCACCAGCTGAAGCTCTTCAGCTGGGGGAGATAGTATTCAGCTATCAACCTGTCTCAGATAAAGATGTTTTTGTGACAAATCCCTGGACCATTTCCAGCCAAAACTGAATACACCTAGTCCCAGGAAGACAGAGGACTACACACAAAGCAAGGACCTTCTGACTGCATTCAGTAAACTCATAGCAGATTAGAGCACCAGCAGTGGAAAGTGGCCCTGGCACAGCACACAGGGTCCAGCAGGACCACCTGGAAATACAGGCACAGGAAGACACAGAACAAGAGTACTCTAAACTCTGCAAACAAGCTCCTCTCCAGCAATGGCCACTGCCAAAACGAGATGCCAGCTGTAGGTGGTAGATGTAGCTGACTCCCTCTAAACAGTTCAGGCAGACTCCATTGTTAGTAGCTAAAATTTGGGAAACATATCTCCATCCAAAATCCACACACTCCAAGGAGTAAAGTGAGGGAACAGATGATGAACACTTTGCTGGATCTGCAAAATAAACACTTAAAGAAGCAGGAAAATAGAAAGAATTACAAACCCAGCAATGGAGTCGATATTGCAGAACAGCTGTCGAGGCAGCTTTGCAGATCTAGCTTCAGCTGCTTAGCAAGCATAATGGCATCAGTTACACCTAATTCACATTTTAAAATACTGAGTGCCTACAGAACAAGTACCAGTGGGGGAATGGTATTCTACGTAATACACTGGGCAGCAAGACAGTTTCTTCAAGGAACTGCTCTCTCTTCAAGGAAGATCCCAAAAAAGATACTCTAGTCTCAGTATCCTGACCCTTAAGCAAGTGACAGGAAGCAGTAAAACACAGGGTGGTTTCCTCAGCCTCATGAGAAAGCTCAATGAAACAAGCATGTATTTTGCCACTGGCACAAACCTCCAGCTTCTCACTTACTGTAAATCTGCCTTTTTAATCTCTATTTGATTCAAAATCTTCACAGGTGAGAGACCAAAGACAACAACTCCCCCTCTTCCCATGAGTGTAGTTTCCTCTTCAACTCTCAGTTTCATTCACACAGAAACACAACTAAGGACCTTAACTTCAGTGACCAAAAAAGTCATGTATCAGCCCTGCCCCATAAACCCGATTATAGAAAGCGAAGGGAGACGACCCATCCTTTGATCAGCATCGAACTCCGATTTATTGATCTATCAGGCACTTTTTATAACAGTGTTAATTAAGCTCATACATATTGCAAAACCCGAGCTCATCATAGGCTACAGCTAAAACATTAATCCCTCCTTTTGTTTTCAATACCTGTGGTTTGTTACTGAAACCAAGATTTGTGTTCTCACCCTGATATGAATGGTTCTCAAAACCTCCATGTCTGTTCCCAAAACAGCCAAGGACAGAATGTTTACCTGTTATGAGAAGACTGCCTGAGAACTTAGCTGTTTACAGAAACAGGCTGGGAGAATTTGCTCCTCACAGCTGCCTTTTACTTTTCCATCAGCTGTATATGATTATGGCATGTCTGAACAAAACTCTATAAGCCATTTCTGAGCAAAATTCTCCAACACCCCATGCCACATTCCATTGTTAGTGCCTGAGTTTATCTATTCAAATCCACAAAAGGATTTCCTGATGCTTTCTGCATCAACAATTAAAGACTATATTCACCCTACTCCAGAGTGCCAAGGGGTAACCAGGAATGCCCAGGCAGCAGGCTCAGCATGCCCGCATCTCCTGTCTTAGCCAGCAACCATACATGCAGGGTTGATCATCCCACAGAGAAGATGCTACCTTTTATTCCCATTAGTGAATTTAATTTTCTCAATTTCATTCTGAAGTTCCCCTTAATGTTTTCCTTAAATTCACAGACTGGGCTAATTTTCATGCCACCATGTGAGTGGGCAAATGTGTAGTAACAAATTTGGTTGTACATAATGTATTTGCTGGGGAGAAACATCATTGTAACAAGCCCTTGTACCACTAAAAAAAATAGTAATTTGTTTGCTTCATTTAGTAATATTTAAAATTAATTCAATTGATTATATATTAAAAAGTATTGACTAATTTTCATAGCAATTGATTAATTACAAGGATGTTTCAATGTGATTGAGTACGCAATCTCTGCAGCAACTGTCATACTTTAAAAACAGCAATGGAGTATGTTTCCCTAACCACCAGCTGGAAGCTTAATTAGTTAAATGGTAAGTTTTAGCACTTACTTGCAGAAGAGATAAGATAAATATGAATTATTTTTTTACAATAATGTGCATACTGTGCATGCCACTCAAAAAGACAGTGAACACAGTCTGGGAAAGTCTGCATCCTTTTCATATCCCTTACCAATCCCTGAGGCGCATACTAAATATAATCAGGGTTAGTTTTTTTTAAACTATTTATTTTTCAATTTATTATGACTTCATACTTGGTGACGCCATATTTTTAAATTATACTAGGCTGGTTTTAGACAGTAACTAGTTCTATATAAAACCCAACAGCCTTATTGAACATAAAGTAATGACATTATCCCTTCAGAGCACAAACTGAATTGATGTTACCTAATAAATTCTTTGAGCAAAGACAACACATATTAGAGAGAACATTATTCTACCATTAATTTTTATTATATGACCAAAAGTAGATCACAGCAGCTCATGAACAAAAAGAGCAAAACCAGATGCTCTAATTGTTAGCACAGTGTTTTAGCTCTGTTAGTAAACAGAAATGCTAACAGGTTTTTAAGTCTTTATTCTGTAAATTTGTACATAATATTTACTCTGAAGTAACTGACACCTATCTTGGTAAAATGGGATCCTTTTATTTATTCTACACAAGAAACTGCTGATGAGGAAAAATGTATTACTCTGTTATAAGAAAGTTTTTACAGCATTGCACATTATTTTTAACTGCTACTCTTGAACAGTTTTAACAGATAGCACACAATATTTACTTTCTTAGCCAAATAAATCCTCAACCATTGCTATCTGACTTATTTCAGATTTCAAGAGGAAAACTCAAGAAAGCACAGCAAGGAAAAAAAATAGAAAATGCTTCCACAAAAATAACATTTTAACTTTTCTCTTTTCATAGTAAAACACTACTCTATATCAATCAAAATTCAATTGGAATTTCAAAGAACTTTAAAGTCTGTGAATTAACTAAGTTTATTTTAAAACTGGGTCTTCATTGTCCTGAAACTCTGGATCATCAGTGTTGTAAGACTAGAATTTACATGCTAATAAAGTCACATAAAAACATCCAGATAAAAAGCAGACTGCAAGAGCTCTAAAAAGACTCAGTGCTTCATAGCTATTTCTTCCTAATTTTTTCCTCTAAAATGCTAGTAATTTGCTGACAAAGTATTTCTAATAAAGCAGTATTTTCATGCACACAGTATTTTTGTAATATGTAAGCAGGTTTACGTACTTACATTACTGCATTCTCAGTACAATTTCAAAGCATTCCATAAATAAATAGTTTCGACCTCTCACATGAATAGTTTTGTCCTATGTAAATATTACTAAAAGATTTTATCGCACAGGAGACCTCTGATCACATTATACTTGAATTTTAAAAAAAAAAAAAAAGAGTACATCCAAAATGGTAACTTCAGTACAAGTACAGCAGCCTTTTATACACACAGAAAAGCAGTAAGGAAATGTTTTACCAGGTCACACAGAAAAAATTCCAATCATCTTTCTTAGTCAAATCAAGTTTTAAACCTCAATAACCACACAATGTAAAAGAAAGCCAGCCAGCAAAGATTGGTAGAGTGGAAGTAGTTCTTACTACTAACACCACTAGTCATATGTCCTTTTGCATTAAGTGAAATCTTCAATCAAAAAAGCAGAGAAGGAAAGGCAGTGAGAAGAGATGGACAGCAGTGAAGCTGCAGACTGTGGTGGAAGAACACTCCAGACTCCCAACGCCCGGATCTCCCAAACTGACTTGGTGAATAGTCCTGAAATAGCATTGGAAACACCATGCAAAGCAGGCTAAAAATCAAACATTCAGCACACTCGAGCTGCATTTCCCTGCAGAGCCCCCTGTGCAGCAGGCCACAGGCAGCGCGGTTGGCTGTGCTGTGCGGGCAGCAGCCGCCCTTGGCTCCGCGCTGCGCCGAACACCGGAGCACACCCAGGGCAGGCCGCGCTGCACGGCGACACGGCCTCTGCACGTGGAACACAGCCAGCACTGGCACCAGCAGCTCATCATTTACAAACATGTGACTGACATGAACATAGTGGGATCTTTGTTCTCATTCTGAAGCAATTATCAAGATTCAATGTGGAGAACTGACATAAAGGCATGTGCAAGTAGGAAACTTCACGCGATTTATCTGAAGACAGGCTTCAAAGACTAGAGTTTCTCATTTAAGGACTTCATATTGAAAAAAAATAAAGTTCAAACTGCTTCATTTTTCTGAATTCACAGAATGATAATGAACTTGCTTTGAAAGGTTTAAACTAGAATTATATATTTATTTGACTTTTATAATAATATCTATGTAGGAAAACTGTGGCTGCACACTTAGACCATTATGAGGTTAAGTATTTCAGGAAGAAAATTTTAAAACTAGCTTTTATTTGGAAAATCAGTTTTAAAATTTGAAATTAAAATTTCAGAATATTTTGATACTGTGATGTCATAAATCAGAAGCTGATTTGTGACATCACAGTATCAAAATATTAAGTTACTCTGCTGCTTCACTAATTTCCAATGCTCACCTACAAAGCAAGCATAATCATCTGTAGCTCAGTTCTTTATTTCAGAAGTCAGAGTACTTCAGTGGTCTGGTGAAAGCAATTCTTCACACATCCAGAGGCAGAAGAGAGAATCCAAATGAAGCTGTCCTCCTCCAGCCTTCGGAGTGGGGAACATGAGATAGTTACACCACCCTCTACAGAAAGGGCTCTCTTGACCTGCTAAGATCATTCTTGTGTGTGATGAAAGGTGAACCCAGGTTTGCCACATCTACCTGCCGACCTGGACTAAAAGTCTCAAGAGTTGATCAAAAAGTAGTATCAGGCTACACAGATTGACATATATTCTAGAGGGCTTATCAAATAAGTAAGCTACTCTAAAAGAGGACCAACATTAATAATAAAACAAAAAGGAGTGGGAAATATAATCTCTTCTGAGATCTTTTTCTGTCCCTTATGCTCTCAGCAATTTCTAAAAATATTTCTGCCAACATATTGTTTTGTGTCAAATAAAAACTGAAGACATTTGAGGATATGATCTTTGGTTTTTATGCCTCATTGTTATAAAATTAGCCTCAGATTCATTTTTCAGAATAAAAACAGTTTTAAATATTAAACATAAAGAGTGCATCTAATACTTGGACCTGCAGAATATTTCACATCCTGTTGGTGCCCTAGGAATTGAATTTTACTATTTTCAAAAGAATTAACATAATTTTGACTGGGAAAAACAAAAAAAGACGGCCTATATAAAATTTTTAATGCTGAAACATATCTGGTATACAAGATTTGTATGCACAAATGTCTAGTCTATTTGTGTTTACTTTCAGCACACCATTTCAGAAACATTTTTTCAAATAGCCACAATATTAATATCTGTTCTTCATTCAATGAACATTCATATTGAATTGTTCCTGAATGTTCAGAGTGTATTAAACATATTTCTTTTTCTAGCTCATTTTTGTGTACTTACTTTACAATGAAATTGTAAATTTCATTGTACTGCAGCAGGCATTTTAAAAAAATAACTTGGTTGGTTGGTTGGTTGGTTGGTTGGTTGGTTGGTTGGTTGGTTGGTTGGTTGGTTGGTTGGGGGTTTTTTTAGTGAGATGGGAAAAAAATGGAGCAATTATTTTTTGAGTGAAAATCTACTACATTCCAATTCCAGAATTAAGAGCACAACCAAATCCATCTACAAGTTCCTTCAAGACAGGCACAGTTATGGTCTTTCAGAAATGTACAGATGCCCTAAAACATCAGCAAAAGAACGTTTTCAGCTTTCCAGGCATTCCTGCTTCAGGCCTCACTTAGCATTACACAACTGTCACTCCACAGGGCTTTCTGCATACTTTCAGTCTGATAAACTGTTTGAATAAGTTGAATTATTTAAGTAATGCACTGGACTATTTAAGCACATTTATCACCTTCTATCACCAACTTATTTCCTTCAGAACCCCTCTTCCAGAGTAAGGGTGTTTCCTACTCAGTTTCTTATGCTAAATCACACTCCAGCATAGTCCCTCTCCCTTCCATGGTGAGTGAGAAGGGAAGAGGATCACTCAGCCCACTTTGATGGCAAACCTGGCTAAACTCAGGTAATGCACATGTTGCTATTAGGCATCTCCAGATTGGGTAGTTTCAGAGAGATTATTTCGAAGTAAAATGGTGAAAAAAAGACTTTAATTTCTCTGACCTAGTCTTTTTTTATTTTTTTTTAAATACATGGGTCACAGACACATTCACATCATGTTCAGAGAAGTGAAGAATATGTCTACTCCTCCTGAGTGATTAACTCAGACATAAATATCTACCTTTTAGATGCCTCAATTGGGTTAGATAAGTATTAGGAAATTATTTAAGGAAGCATTCTGAGGGATCACGAAAACATCCCAGACTTCCCCACACTTCCCAGGGCCTGAAGACAGAGCTGCAGAGGAGCAGGGCTGCCACAAGCAACAGAAAGACAGCAGCAATGGCTCCATGCTGTGGACACTGTCCAGATTTTCTCAGCTTCTACCTAAAAGAAAATTCTTTGCATTTGAGACTCAGCTGACACAACTCTTTTGCCTTTAAGAGGAAAATAAAATGATCTGAGGGAACTAATTATGGAAAATAATCTGCGTATAACTATGGAAGTAATCTTTTCTCACTTCCCCAGTTAGATGGGGTAAAAATACTTCACAACATTTCCAGGGAGTTAACATAATTTGTTTCCAACCTGTTTCTGGAATATCATTCTGAAGAGATCGAATTTAATGAACAAGGGTATGTTTAAAAGGAAAGGGAATACAGATCTGAAGGTACTTGACTGAAACTCTCAAGCAATCAAGCATATGAAAATATTTAATAGGCAGGGAAAACAGGAGATAAATGAACACTGGAGAAGGCATTTTTAATCAGTCAAGTAAATTCATAACTGCAACATAAGAGTAACTTGATTGGAATTCATGTAGCTTAGTAATTTTTACAGTATAAAGGCTTTTCCTGCTTATTAGATTACTGAATTAGGTGGTTGAAGTCTAAAGCACTCTAATGTTCTTCCAAGAACTTGGGTGAAATTCATTAATTCACCTGATTCTATTTTGAAAACTTCTCATGAACTGCTACAATTCATTGTTAATTGTAACATCACACCAAGAATAACACTAAATAATATGGGTTAGAGGCTTTGTCTGGCTACTATGAAAGAATCTACTTTTATTTTGGTATTTGCTGTGTCACACAAATGGTACTATGCTAAGGATGTTGCATACTCTGTCACTGTTTAACTACTGGAAAATTTCCAATAGAAAGAAAATTGAGAAATTGTTTTAATGAAGTGGTTTCCTGAACAATCTTGGATATAAAATCTCTCTCCATACAACTTTTGAGCTGTACCTCTATCTCACTCTTCATCTCTATACTTCTGTAGTGTCTATCATCTAAGGATCTTAGAGATTTTGCCAATACTTATTACACTTCACAGCAATCTTAAATGGAAAGAAACTGATCACATCACTTTATGACAAATAAACAATGAAAATGTTGTAAAGTAAGACAACATTATCATGGATTTGAAACTACTTCGCTTAAAAAAAATCTAGGCTGTTAGGTATTAGATTTGTTTTCATATAGTATAGATTAAATAATTAATTACATTGATGACATGAAATGTTTTACATACACTTTATGCTTTTGAGAAATTAGTTTTTCCAAAACTGGTTTTCTGTTTGGACTAACATAACCACAAATCCAAGTTTAGTTCTTTTGTGTGTATATCTCAGCTACAAAGCAACATACTACTACTGTAATTTTCTTTGCCAATAAGCTCCCATAATATATTATGAAAAGCCGTACATGCCAGAGAGAGGGATTCTTGCTGATACACAATGTAGTTAACACTTAAAGATACTAAGCCACAAATTATACTTTTAGCTTTCTATAACAGCAAAATTAAGCAATGAGAGGACCACTAGGACATGCACTAGAAAAAGTCTCTATGACCAAAATGGCCATAGTAAGGGTTTAGTATACACATGTATAATGCATACCGCCAACCACCAACAGTAATTCTTGCATCAAGGTCTCCTAACTTCTGAAAACACTAACACACAGATTTTATGAAATAGTCCATCTTGGTTAAGGTCAATATAAGACTAAATAATCCTTCTCTTAAAAAAAAAATAATTACTGTACTTTATTAGCATTTCTTGCATTTTCAAATTTGAGCAGTCCTGCTGCATTTTGTCAAATTAAAGGGCTCTCTAACAGTAGCTTTCTCTTCCCAGTGCAGGTACTCACCATCTTTGATCAAATCCTCTTTATAAACCAAATAAATTGATCTTAAGTCAGTCACTGCAAGGTGTTTTTGCTAGACCACAAAGTATTTTTGTAGGAGCTATATGCCTTCAGACCTTTCACAGTAATAAAAAATATTTATTTTGCTTTGGAATGTATGTGCAAGAAATAAACAAAGCACTAACATAATTTATTAATAAAATTAGCATTTATTATTTCATGTGATTTATAAATTAATTTGGAGATTTCTCATATGCCTACATAGGCTTTCACAGACACTTGTAGAGAGAGCTGGACTAGATGATCCTTGTGGTTCCCTTCCAACTCAGAATATTCTGTGATTCTGTGGAGCTAAAAGGTCTCCGTTTTCTAATCCATGATTTTACATGTTCACATGAACAAACTCCAGTACATGTACACACAGTTTTTGTGTTAACTGTGCTGATTCAATTACTTACTTTCACAATAACCTTAGGATTACTGTTTTTAAAGTAATAGTAACATTTCAACACAACACATTGTATTTCCTCTCTGTTAAGGAAATCCTAAGGCTCTTTCATTTAATGGATTTATGGAGTATTAAATGCAATTAATGAAGCTTTATTTAGTTGAAGGAAACAACTACATTTTCACAGGATTAGCAAACTTCAAATTGTATTCAATCAAGAAAAGCATTAGTCATACTCATGTACCTGTATCTTATAATTTTCTATTGTTTTTTCTCATGTGATAGAATTCCTGCTTCATCATTCATTTCCAAGAAACATGAATTACACTTCTGTGTGTGCATTAAGTCATCATAATATTTACTTTATAAATGTTGCTTTATTACTAACCACTTAGCTGCATACTTGTATGGAACCAAAATTAAATCATTTTTGCAGCTGTCAATGTGCCACACATTTCTACAGTACCAGATAAATCCATAATCATGCTGCTGATTGTCAGCAAAACTACAATGGACAGTTTTATTACTGCTGGCAAACAAATGTCACAGAGTCCTCTGAGAGCCATGCTGTGCCATGACTGCTGCATGCAACACACTGGAAAATCCTATCTCTGGAAGGATTAACCACTACTCCCCTCCAGTGAAGACTGAAGACCACATAAAGAATGAGATAATTGACAATTAAAGTGTTGGGAGATTGTAAAGTACTGGGCTTGATCCAGTTCTGAAAGAAATAACTGAAAGAGTCCCCCTGATGATGCAGACTGTAAGTAACACTACTAAAATAAATCCTATTCAAGTATAGGCTTGAAGTTGTCTTCTATATTTTACACATTTAGAACTACTAAGAAGAGCAAACTGCCGCCACTTATAAGTTTCATTTTTAGCACATATCCCTCTGAAATACTTAATTAGGTAATGTAATGTTCCACTTTACTACGACATTTAGCTCTGCAGGAACACCAATAAATGGTACACAAATTAAATGCATAGCAAGGCTAAGGTTTTTTATGACACCTCTTCCTAATTCAGAAGGCACAATAAACATCAACCAGTTCACAAAATAATCAAATATTGACACTTCACCAATAAAGAAGGGTATCTAGTACAATTGGTGATGAAATTAACAGGAACTAATACACTAAGAACATCCATCATTGCTGCCTGTGTTGTTTTTTACCCTCTTTGCATTTCCTACCCTTTTTCATCCTTCATCCATTATCTGTTGTGAGCAAACGGCTTATTTTAAGGACCTTGAGGGATTCTCCATGAGCACACCTATTCTTTCACCTGTTTTAAATGATAGTGCTTTCACTTAAAATAAATGTTACATCCTGAAACAATTTCCACAAGACTAAAATACATTTTTTTTTCTTTAGTACCAGTTAAATTAGGCCTTTCTGAGTAGTTTTTGCTCAAACATTTGCTTCAAGGTCATTGCCTTAGAATATAATTTTACCTTAAAAAAAAGTGTAAAAGTTAGTGTGACCTACTTTATGATACTTGTATGCTGACACTGCTTTCAAATGAACATCTAATTTGTACAATTCACAACACAGGTGAACAGTTTAATGGGATATGGGAATTATTCACCCTGAACTGAGCAGGAAAAGAGAATAACATCACTCCACAGATACACAATGGAGAGGTGTCAGTTAGTGGGTGAGGCTTGCATGAACTAACAACAAAGCCTGGAACCTTGTTATCCAAAAATGTTAATTTGTAGCTTCCCCATAACTTTTCTTAGGCAAAATTCTGTCGACTTAACAGTACTTGTCTCCTCCTTAATATGAGAGTATGCCACCAAGACCTCTGTGTGGCTCTGTCCCAGTTACTGCAGTTACTATGCTGGAGATTAAGACAAAACAGAAGTGTTAGTTCATGGCAAAACCAGTGCCAATTTGCTTTGGCTAAAAGACATTCCTTCATAACAAACTAATGTTTTAATTTTATGGTACCATTTCTAAAACTATTTACATTATCTGGGCAAAATGATAATTGCAGCATACTTACTTGTTGACAGTTACATCAGTGTGGTAACATGGAAGAAATTGTTGGTTAATTGCTCAAGAATTTTTTCAGAAGCACAGGCATATTTTGCAGCTATTGTTGAGCCCCACTCTCCTAGACTGTCTCCTTAGCAATTAACCCAATTAAGTGAATTTAAACTTAGGTCATGCAGGTTTATGAGTGCTAACAGTAATGTTTCTGACAGTAGAAAAGGCACCTGTTGTTATGCACTATATTGTCCTGAGTTTCCATGGGACTGGGTTTGTATTGAATTTTTTTCCCAAAACAAGGATGACAACTTCCTAAATCAAAAGGATCACCACCTGTAGTTCTCTAGGAGCCATAAGCAGAATGAATAACAGACCTTAAAATAACTAACTGAATGAACTGAATTACTGAATTAGAGAATTGAGGGAAGGGGGCAGTGGGGCCATGGAGGGAAGAACAAGAAACTGAAGTGGAATTAAACTACTAAAAGCAACCCTATTTTATCCACAAACAAATCTTACGACCAGCATGTGTTCAGTGAATTACACTCCACTCGAGCTGGAGAATATTAAGGATGCTTGATGCAGGCTCTCAGACTGTGCTGAAAATAGAGATGTGGTCCGTGCAGATCAGAAGGTGGCCATTCCTCTTTCATCGTAACTGAGGATGTGCCATTTTGCCCTCATTACAAATGCAGAGTGTATGCTTGGCCAAGAAACACACTGAGTCTACATACTGAAAGGGACATGATCAGTATAGTTAGATCTGCTATGCTACCCTGTTCATCCTTGCATAGGGTCTCTTACATCAACTATCACATCTTCTTTTCATGAAGGACTACTCTTGAAGTGATTCCTTGTATGCACTGCAGTTCTGGTGCTGGAACTCTACTACTCAGCTCAAGTTGTTGACATGACTGTTTGTGTGATATGGATTTGAGTTTGTCACATGCTTTCTATTATTTGCCATGAGCCTCTAAATCACTTCAGCAGTGTCACTGAGTAATTAAAGAGGTGATTAGGTCAGAAGCACAAGTACAACTCAGAAACTTTCTTTCTCAAAACCACTTCTTCCTCTTGAATCAGAAAACAAATTATCCTATTCACAGGAAGATCTGCCTTGGGAAAGATTAACTGCTAGTGTCATCTGTCAATCCACAGTGAATCACTACAACTTTCTACAGCTTCAGAACAAAATCCCAAAGAAAAATGTGATTAACAGGTTGTTGGCACAGATGAATCACCAGTACCAGGCTCAGGCATTTTGTCTGGAAATAGAGAAAATATTTCTCTGTCTCAGGCACTAACTTGAAGCAATCACAGATGGCCCATTATATTACATACACATTTATAAGGCAACAAACCCAGACAAAAGCCTTCTGTAGAATAATATAGAGCCTAGTTACCAATAGAAGTTTTTCAGACTGAAAGAAGAGAAAATTAAACATACTGTTCTAAGGGATGGGAAAAAAATAGCAACAAAATCAGATTTTAAAGACCTTCATAAACATGTCACTTCTGCTAAATATCTGGCCAATGCAATACTTGGAATTTTTAAAAAATTTGTATGGTCTTCAAGTTAATCTGTATTATACAGCTGTGTCTAGTCTAGAAATTAAAGATGCTCTAAACCATATTACCTGTCATAGAGTTCCACTGCCATTTCCACACTATTGCCACCTTATACAATAGAGCCAAGCAGACACAAACTCTCCTGGGAAATGGTTTGGGACCATATTAACTCCTGAACTATGCTCAGGATTGTTTCTGCATGTCTCAGCAAGAAACCCTTCCAAAAAGTTAGCAGGAAAAGCAGCTAAACATAGCCCTCTGACTAACATTGTACAGTTACAAATCAAGTGTTCCTAAGATTATTTCCAGCAAGAGGTATGAAGACTGAATATTACTTCTACACATTTACACATTAGGCAGAACCAGTATTTGAAAAATCCTGCAGTTAACAGTTTGTGATTCTAACTGAGCATGGATAGCACCTTGAGTCTAAATGTCTAGATGCAATTTGTGAAACTTAATTTTTTCTTCCACTTAAAAACTCATATTTTTCTTTGGTCTCAAACTTTTGTCTACTCTCATTGGTAATATTCAAAGGCTCACCTTTTTGTGTTCATTAGAGGAGCTGTACACACAATTTCAGATTTGCAGCAAGTCTAACCACACAGAATTTAAGATGTTCTTTACCTATAAAGCCCATTAAAATTTTGAAAATTATCTCAGTGTGGTCTCAGCATATTGACACTGACTTTGTTTGGCATCCACCTTGCCTCAGTAGAGTCACCACACTTAAAAATGGAGATGCTCTGGCTGACAGTGCTGAGATTGCCTTAAAGCTAGACAGCATCTGGAAACAATAAGCATGCAATTTTTATACAACATGCATACATGAATGCACACATACGAGTGGCAACATGAATTCTTAGCTCATATGAAAAAGCAGCTAACACTTAATTACTGACTACAGTGTCATTACAAATAATGAATGTTGTCAACTAAGAAATATATATCTCTAGTTCATCTCCAGATGTATAGAGATATCTAGAGACATATCAACACATCTGGACGCTCACACTGAAGTCATTGTGCTCTGTGTACACTCCACTGCTATATGTATTGTTCTCAAAATAAAAAGGAGCTTGTTGTCTGGCCCAGACTACCTTCTCTGTAAACATTAACTTCCATCCACAGTCACATCGTTACAAGAGAATAAATTTCTAATTAAAATATGTCACTTCAAACACAACAAACAGTCCTTTTGGTCTTTCCACAGTAAAACCCAAAACCGGGAAGAATATTAAAACTAATAAGTATAACAGGGACTTCAGATATGTTTTCAGTTACTAGCAAAGAAAAATAAATTAATAAATTTATATGATTCTTGAAGCAATTTCTTTCAACTTTAACCCAAATTATGCACCAAACCACAAAGACTCACTCACTAGGATCTTGTTGGAGAGGGGTGCACAGGCCAAGAGCTGGCATGGCCAATGGAAATGCTGCAATCTTCAGTGTAAATCCAGACAGCACATAAATAAATAAATCCAATTATAAAGCAAAATTTATATAGGAAAAATAAGAATAGAGATGATTTTTTATGCATTTTTTTCTTTCAGGATAAGAGTACCTTTACACTGCTATTAAACAAAGTGAAAATTCCTCCATCAGAATGAAATAGAAATATAATGTTAGAATCTTGTTCCATACAGAAATTGATCAGACTAAAATTACCTTTAGAAGGTTACATTCATGTTAGTGCTTTCACAGAAATGAAGACATTTAAAAGATCAGTAACTGTGCTGCTAGTGGTCATGAAGTTATACAGCATTTGAAAAAAATTAAATTTGGTGTAATTAAAAATTGAAATTGTTGCTACTTTTATTAAAGATAAACCAGTAGACATTAAGTCAAGTTTAACATGACATTTAAAAACAAAAATTAATTCTGTCTTGGATAGAAGAATTGGACGTTCCAACATGGCACGGTGACTCATCTACCTGACCAGAATGCACTGGAATAATTTGCCTCCAGTAATAACAAGCAGCACACTGAGGCAATTATGATCAATTTGTCTGTAACTCCTGCTTTACAGACCCTCTGGAATATTCTTGAGGAATGTTTTTACCAGGAATGTCACAGGGGCAATGACAGGAAAAAAAGGTAGTGATATCCCCTGAATATTAGTACAGTATTTGAAGCATTGATTGTATTAAATTAAGCTACAAAATGCACCTTATGCAACAACAACAGAAACACAATGCTGTCTACTAAATTCATGAACAGCCAGCAGGACTAACATCAAACCATTTATTTAAATAGATAGCTATTTTTCTGCATTAAAGGTTGGCCCAAATCTAAGCAATGATGGAGCTTAAAGTACTAATGCTTAGAGAAGTAATGTTTCTCCTAAATGATAAGGCAGAGAAGGTTGCAGAACATTTACATGTAGCTGAGATATTAATCCATATAATCATGCAGTTCTCTGTTTCCATGGCAACCATTAGAGAAGAGTTTTCACCCTGAAGGACTTTTTCTTTCATGGTACTACTGGAAAGCTGCCATTGGAACAGTGTTGGTTATCTGTTGCTCACAGCACAGGAAATTCAAGGATGTGTACACTCTAACCTTGAGAGAGGCTGAACCCACTGAGACCAGAGGGGAAAAGTCAGGCAAATCCACATGGCCTGAGTATCTAACTTTGCACCCCCTTTCACTCAATTTCCTCCCAAAACCCCATAATTGGAAATAGGTGCATGCAAGTTAAGATTCATTTCACCTGAACGAGATCATCATAATGAAAGGGAAACAAATTTGAAAGAATAGAAGCAATTCCATGTCAGAAACACTTGGCATCATATAGGAGCAGAGTCCAGCCCCTCCTCCAGATGTAGTTGGTGTTTCTCTGGCAGCCTGGCCACCCTGCTTAGGTGCCTCTTCCCTGCACTCCAGCCAGCCAGCCTGCATACAGAGGGAATGGCTGGAAGGAGCCAAGGCATAAAGTTTACATACCACAACTCAGGAATGAAACAAACAGCATGCTGTGCTCACATAGGATATTTAATAAAACAAAAACACAACCATTTTTATAAGGACATGCTTTATGGTGCTTTGAAGGAGCTGAGACTTCCACAAGTATTAAAGTACTCTACTTTGAAGAAGAAAAACTTTCATTTAATGTTAGATTAAAGCAGCTTCCCAGGAATATGCCCTATGCTCTCCTATAGCAAAATGTAGATCCCACAGGCATCTTCCTTAAGAACAAAGCCCCTGGAGTGCCCTCTCCTGAAACACCTCTCAGATTTCATCTCATCTCTTGAAAGCTTTCTCTTAGCCTCCCATAGCCTGAATTACCAACGGGGCAAGAGGCAGGTCCAAGCTATTTACTGGTGCCTTAGAGCAGATCAAAAAAGACAGGCTGAATCTCAGGTTAAAAGCTTCCTGAAGAAAACATGGAAAAACTGATTCATCAAATACTCTACAAGAAAGGCCAGAAAATGGGGCTATATTTTAAAGCCAATTGTTGACAGTTGTCTGTGGCAGAACAGCATTTAACAAACCACTGCAGAGTCTGCACTCTTCCATTTTTTGAGGCAGATCAACAGCTTACATTATGAAACAGAAATCATGTAACTACAAATCATAAATACTCTTAGGCCGAAGAGGAAATGAAAATGTCAGTAACATGAGATTTTACCCCATAATCCAATTTTTTATTTTTAAAAAAGCAAATTATATTAAGGTATCATTTTTCCCAACTATTCAAAACAGCAGGTCAGTTCAAAGCAAAGCATGCTATCATACTGTCATGCTCAGAGTTTTATTAGGAAGCACAGTATTTTTAACTCTTGCCATTTATGTCTGATAAAAATACCAAATTTATGTATTTATGTCCATTTGTCTGCTGTAACCAGTACACTAATACTGCAATAAATGAATTCTAGTAACTAAAATAACTTCTGGCTTAAAAGCATGACAAAATAATACTTTCGTAACAAGCATGAAGTGGTAACTCAGATACACATATCCAAAAAATGTAAATTAAGAAAACCAACAACAAGAATACAAACCCACTGTCTTATGGTTCAGAACACAGGAGTTATCTGTGTTTGCTTGCTATGTCTGCTGGAATACAAGATAAGAAGTATGCAGAAGTCTTTTTAAAAACAAAAAAACACCACAACAAAAATAAATCACCATAAACCCCAATGAAACAAAAACAAACAAATCTCCAAAACAGAAACCAAAAAATCTCCCACAAGAACCAAACACTTTTTTTTTCCAATTCAAACAATCTTACCTTACATTATTGTCTTTTAATTCTAAGATCACTTTGGATGTTTAGACAGAAAATTAGCTGGTTGAAGATAGTTTATGTGGTGGGTTGACCCTGTCCCCTCCTCAGCTGGACAGAGGTGAGAAAACAGAATGTAAGTCTCATGGAAAAATGTAAGGGAGCAATCATTCACTAATTACTATCACAGGAAAAACAGGCTCAGCTTAGGGGAATCAGCTTAATCTATTACCAGTCAAATCAGAGATGGGTAATGAAGAGTCGCTGATGGGTTTGGTCATGGCCACTGGCAGGTCTGTCCTGGAGCCACTTGGCACTGGCTCTGTTAGACACAGAGAAAGCTTCTGGTAGCTTCTCACAGGAACCAGCCCTGTGGCCCCTCACTGCTAAAACCTGGCCATGTAAATCCAGTGCATATTAGTAAATTCTCTCATTGCTCAATGAAAATGTAATCTGTTGAAAATACATCAATTTATGTATGACTGTTATATGCATTAGCAGGTGAACACCAAATCAAAATACTTAAAAGTTCTAAATTACAATACCTGGAATAACTTACATTTTGGAGTCATTAATAATATATATTCAAATTTATCTAAAATGAGTAAATGTATAACTACTATCTTTTGTATACCTAAAAAATTTAGTATGTGAAACATATTTGTAAAATACTACTCTGATCATCTTTTCCTTACACTTTTGTCTTCCTAAATTAAAAAGAAACATTAAACTATCACTATGACAAAGATGGGAATAACTCATTATAATTTTTTTTTTGGTCAACTAGTTTTTATTAATGTTGTTCTAGACAATTTTATAATACTTCTTACTAAATTCTACAGGAAGTCACAAACACAGTCTGTAAACAGAATTTAGTTTCTCAGTAGAACAGAAATATATTTCTAGGGAGCTGAAATAATAAACCTATTACCTTCGCATTTATGAAAAAAAAAGGTTGAAAACATTTCCACATCTTCCACACAAATACTTAAAAGGAATGTAAAATTTAAATAAAATATTTTATTAATTCTACAATGCATCTGCTTTGACTCATGCTTTGTGCCTCAGGACTTCTAGACTGCTGGTTGTTCAGATGGCTCACTCACATTTATTTGTATCAACAAATAAACAAAAAATCTCTACCAGGGGATCATTTCAGCAATCTGAGGATGGTTTTTCTCTCCTGTAAGAGATCTCTAAATGAGGTCTTAAGCTGTAATAATTTGTAAAAAGTGACAGCTTTTTAAAGTGATTTCTAATGTATTTTTCCTAGAATTTACCAACTCATTAAAAAGGTGATCTTTAATAAAAAGCAAATTCTTCACAGACAAATAAACTGAAATCAGTTTCACATCTACATAGTAGGAGAAAAGTCAAAGGCAACCCTCACTTCTATTTGACTAGAAATTCAAGTTGAAACACCATCTTCTCTTTTCCCATGAAATCCAATCATGCAAATACTTAATCAGTGACCTGTCAAACTCCTCCTCATGACAGTATCAGTATCAAAAAATGATGCCCTGAGGTTTCAATATGCATTGAATTTTCTATGGCTCCACTTGGTGATAAACCCAAAACCAGAAGATAAACCATGACCTACTTCTTCCATTTTACAGATTTCATTTACTGCCTCTAGCGATAACCAGAAGACTTCTCTCCAGGGACTACATGAGCATCTGAATCCGAGAGGGAAAATGAACATAATCCCAAACTCTTAACAGTCAAAGCTGAAGTTCAGTCCCTGAGAAAAGAACATCCTTGCACATACTGTACGGGACAACCATCTGTCTGAATACATCAACAGAGAATATTTTTGATAGCTGTCTGAACAGCTATCAAAATCCCCAAAAGGAACATAAAACTTGCTCCATATTAAACATAATAAGCATTCTAAAACTACCACTATGCAAAAAACCCCACCCCAAAACAAAACAAAAATCCCCTGCAGCATTACCTATTGATTTAAACTGAAATAGATCTTCCTGTCATCAGGCAATGAAATTCAGTATATTTCGTCCTCCTTTGCATCTATGATAATTATTCAAACTTTGCTCTACTTTTTGCTGTGCTTACACCTTTTCATAGCTTTAAGTACTGGGGGAAAAAGGGAAAAAATTGGTCTAAAATACAGGACATCAACAAAAACAGCATGCTCACAATTCTCCATGCAAACATCCACAAGAGCATTACTTGGTACATCACTCATACAAGGACCAGAAACCCATATCAAATGGGTTCACAGGAGATAAAACACTGTGCCTAGAAAGATAACAAATACAAGCACTGTCTTTAGGGGATTATGTGCTGAGACTCTGCATGTCTGTGAGCTAAACTCAGCTACAGAGGCAGCTGAAAGGAGCTAAATTACACTGGCATATAGTTTAGGGAACTTGCCATTAAAGGACCATTGAGATTTGCATTGTTCAGACAGTAGTTGCGGTATCAGGGTGTTCTTCCCAAAGTTTTCAAATACGTGTTTATAACATGTGCATATTAAGAGTGGTGACAAATGCAAATTATTTAGTTACATTAACATAATCACTCAGAAAAAAAAAAAAAACACCAACAAAAAAATCACAAAATAAGACACAAATATTATATCCCTGAGAGAATACAGCTTTTATTTAATTTTCATTAAATCTAGTTGTCTAATTTACTTGCAGGTTCTTAAAAAAATTAATGCTAGATTCAGTGATATTAATATGCCATTTAAAAATACATTCTAGTGATTCCAAAAGAATCACTAAACTAGATTTTTGTATGAATTAATGGGATTCCCACTTTACTGTAAAGTTACAAAGTATGGAATGACTCCAGATTTACTGAGCTATTCATCACTTTAAACTGACAGCCCCATATAGTGAAACCATCAAGTGAACACTCTGCAGCCAATATGCTCAAAGGGACATTTCAGATCCAAATGAAATATTCAGGTATTTAAGAATCTAGAAATTAAATTAAAACATCACACTATGATTCAGCCTATATCTAAGGATATATTAAATACTAAGTACCCAGGAACACCAAAAAGCAGGGACATAATGACAAATTATATAATATATATAATGACAAATATTATATATCTTATATAATGACAAATCAAACTAGCTCAATATCTCCTCCCAACACTCACAAGAAATTCAATTGGAAATTCAAGCTGGAGAATATTAAGGATGCTTGATGCAGTCTCTCAGACTCTGCTTAAAATAGAGATGTGGTCCATGCAGATCAGAAGGGGGCCATTCCTTTTTCCTTATGGCTTGAATGTGGCATATTGCTCTCATTACAAAGGCAGAGTGTATGCTGGGCTAACAAAAAACACTGAATCTAAATAGTGAAACTTACATGATCAGTATAGTTAGAACAATCTTTAAATAAAGATGTCTGCTTCTGCAGAAATAGTTCACTCAGTTATAATAAATATATTTGTGTTGGAATTGCATTAAAAGGTTAGATAAAATCATCATGAAATGCATTTGATGTGACACTTTTTTGTTAGTATTTTCATAACAATTGGAAAATGGAATTGAACTTGGTTGCAGTGGAACAAATAACAAAACCTCCACAGAAGTAAATTAGTATACAAAATGAAAATTCAAAATTCAAACTGATTACAGTTCAATTCCAAATATAGCAAGAAGATTGAAAGAAAATTGAGAAAAGTATTTCACAGGTGAGTGACATCCCATTGCAGTTTTGCAATTCAGTAGCAGCTGTACAAGGGTTGTGTTGTCATAAAAATCCCGCTGCCGGGAATTTCTCTACATGAAGTCAGTAGAAAAGAGCAAACTAGCAAGAGAACCATGTGTGCTGAGAAGGTGTCTAGCAAACACTAAGAGGCTATAGAGATTTATTGTCCTGTTGCCTTCTCATGACATGAAATGAGCCCCAGAGCGTGTGGCAGGTGTGTGAGGCCCCCAGGCCGGGTCAGTGCCAGCCAGGGCTGTGCAGCTCCGTCCCCGTGCCAGGTGCCCGTGGCAGCTGCGCACCCGCAGGGACACCGGGACTGCCCCTGCTGCTGGGGGAGCTCAGGGACCCTGTGACACCTGCCCAGGGCCACTGCCACACCAGAGAGGCTCCCTGGGAGCCAACAGGGACACTGGGAGGGACAGCGTGTGTGACAGGCCGTGTGTGTGACAGTGTGTGTGACAGCGTGTGTGTGACAACGTGTGTGTGTGTGTGACAGCGTGTGTGTGTGTGTGACAGGGTGTGTGTGTGTGTGTGTGTGTGTGTGTGAGACAGGGTGTGTGACAGTGTGTGTGACAGTGTGTGTGTGACAGCGTGTGTGTGTGACAGCGTGTGTGTGTGACAGCGTGTGTGTGTGACAACCTGTGTGTGTGTGTGTGACAGGGTGTGTGTATGTGACAAGGTGTGTGTGTATGTGTGAGACAGGGTGTGTGACCGTGTGGGTGACAGTGTGTGTGTGACAGCGTGTGTGTGTGACAGCGTGTGTGTGTGACAACGTGTGTGTGTGTGTGTGACAGGGTGTGTTACAGGGTCTGTGTGTGACAGGGTCTGTGTGTGACAGGGTCTGTGTGTGTGTGACAGGGTGCGTGTGACAGTGTCTGTGTGTGACAGCATCTGTGACAGTGTGCACCTGCAGGTGTGGGAACAGTGGCACAAGACAAGCAATGTACCATCCAAGTATCTGCTTTTAATAATAGCCTTACTCTAGTCACAGTAAAACCTTAAATGATAAAAGTTGTTCTAATACATTTTCACTGGAATCTCTCTCTCTTACTCACTCCCTTATCAGGGAAAAAAGAATTTACAAGCATGTTTAAACAGAATTTACAAGCATGTCTGGATGCTCTAAATGACATCAGGACTTAATCTCCTGTATACCTTGACATGCATTACAACACTTGCAGAACAAAGTATTTTGTCAACATGTAATTCTGTTCTTTATAGAACTTGTCTCTGAAAATGAACTCAAATAAATGGGTTTTCACACTTTCACTATGACGAAAAGGTACTACAAACTCCAAGACATGATCAGCTCAGATGTCCTGTTTGATGCATGAAGAGACTCCACTAGCCCCACAGAAGGACAGATTTCTCTGAATTTTGTAATTCTGGCTTTAAGTACACTGTGATTTGTACCTATACACACTGACACAATCTCCAATAGCTGTTCAAAGCAAAATACACTTTTAAGTATCTCTCAATAGTAATATCCCACAAAACAACTCACTGTTGCTCCATTAAAAAAATAAAACAACACAAAAAGAAAAAAATCCAAACTAACAAAAAAATTAAAGAAAAGAAAAATGAAGGAGTAAAGAATTATATTCTCAGATGCACAGTATAGAAATCTGTTTTTTAATCAAAGGGAAAGGAGATGTTTTTTCTATAACTGCAGACTGACAAACAGTTTTCTTCCTTGTACAGCAATATCTTTTGCCACCAATTTCCCACAAGTACCCCTGAAGTTTTTCCCAAACAGCACCCTCTTCAATTTCCAAACATTCTTAGACTGGTTTTCGGAGATATAGGTGAGACTGAGCTGGTGGCTCTTAGTGACACAAGTCATTCAGAGAGCAAGTATTTCTTCCTCATGCTGCCCACATATAAGCCCTTTTGCTTTGAGAAAATTTAATAATGGCTGATTTTCTCAGGAAAAGGAAAAGAGAAAGAACTTGTCTTAGAAAGCCTGTATTGTAGCATAAGAGAAGGAGGCAATTTCCTTACTCAAATTCAATGCCAATTACCAAGCTGTGCAACTCACAGCTCTCACTGGGAGCCAGCACCTGCCAACTGTCACTAGACCAACAGAGAGAAAAGAGACTCAGTAATGTTTTCATACACTTCTGCAGTCAGAATTAACAAAATCAAATTAAATCATGTTAAAAAAATCTAACCAAAACACTACTTGCAAATGTCTGTAAAAGGTAAGAGAGTATTTCTAAAAGCCTGCAACAAATATTTCTGCTTTTATATCTCACTGCACTGAGAAAATATGGTCAGCAAATTTTTAAGCAGTCCTAATCTAGAGCAGGGCAAAATCAGACTATTTGTTTTAAATTGTTGTTGTGAATTTAAACTCATGCAAACAACTTCAGACTGAAAACAGAACAGCTAGGCAAATTAAGAAATGTGTGTTTGCCCTTGTTAGCTACTGCCTCCTCTGACCCAGCTTCTCATCACTCCAGATCCTGAGATGCGAATTACGTCTACTGAAGTTCTCAGCCCATCAAGAGAACTTCCAGGGAAGATGAAAGAACAATCCAGGATGAAAGCCTGGTTTTCAAGTTTTAATGAGCTACGAATTTGGAGACAAGCATGGGTACAAACAATGTATCAAATTGATACATCCAGCAACAGAAAATTTTGCTATTTTTCAGGAAGAGTAAGTTTTCAAATGTCATCCTAATGCCCACACTGGCATTAGTTTACATGTAATAAAAGACTCCCAGGTAAAGATCCCATAGAACAGGAATAATGAAGTTTGAATCAATAAAATTACCCTGTAGATTAAAAAATAAAAATAAATACACTTTTTACATAAGTTCTTAGCTACATCCTGAAGGATTGTTTAGAGGCAGCACAAACGTCTGTGTTCTGTGAAGTTACTCTCAGCACCTAAATATTGATATTCTATACTATGGTAAACATCTTCAACAGAGAGCTCAGTCCAATCCCAAACTTGGATGATCTGGATGATAAAGGTTAACAGAATAATGTTAAGAGTTAACAAAAAGTCCTCTCATTTAAATTCACCTATTTTTAACTCTGAATTTTGTGTTCTGACAAAGCTTTCAGATGAGGAAGATAACTGACAAGAAAAAAATACTGAAAATGTATATTTAACAATAGATTCTCCCAGAACAGGCAAGAATTAGGTCCTGGCCTCTTTGGAATGATTGCCTATGTTTTATCAAGCTGAACTGAAATTTCCTTGCTGGCACACTGTCATGGTTTGACCCGGAAACAGGATTTCTGGGATGCTGTAGATAGGACCAATGAGTGCTCAGATTTGAATATTGCCATCTGGCCAAACCATTAGGCATGTGGATCCACTTCCGAGAACACAAGGTAAAAGCAGGGCTCTGCCCTTGGCAGGGCTCTTTGGATTTCCGGCAGGAAGGAGTTGGGTCTCTCCCCCGGCCCAGTAGCTGGCTGGGCTGGGGGAGGGGAAAAGCCATGCGGCCCGGCCTGGGAGAGGTAGGCCTGGCCCCCCCAAGGGTGGAAGGAAGAAGTAAAGAAATGCCAGGAAGCAATGGGCATCCTGTTCCCCCCCCACCCCTTGGAGACAGACAGAGAGAGAGAGAGAGTGCAGCCTGTGTTTGTGTGCTGTTACCTTGAAATTCAGTAAACATGTGCTGGCAGCAGGCAGCCTGGCTGATGGGGGGGGGGGGTGCAGCCAGGAGTCCAGCCGCTTGGAGGAGTTTTTAACCCTTCTGGGACAATGAAAACTCCACAGAACATTAACCCTTCCCAGACGAGTGATGAAGGTCTGGACCAGGGAGAGAGAGAGAGTGAGAGATGTTGGAAGAATGGAGAAGATGGAGTGGCATTTTATGCTGGACTCTTTTGTGTAGCCATGGACAGAGCCATGTTTCCGTGTGATACAGAGACTGAGTTCAGAGGGAGAAATGTCCCAGAGCCAAAGAAGATTCAGTGTGGGTACCCCTCGGCCCCAGGGGGTATATAAAATATGGGGGGGACAGATGTCCCAAAGGTGGAAGGTGAGATACTGTGCTTTTCTGGAACTGGACAAAGCATCCTTAAAAAGACAACCCTGGAAGCAGCCCTGATCCCTGTTAGGTGGTGAGAGCACCGGAACAAGGACGAAGAAGGCCACCACGACACATGGAAGGACTCCCTCTCCTCTTGAGGAACTGAAAGTTGAGCATTCTAAAGGGGTGGTGCTGGACCCAGAACTGGTGATTTTGGAAGACATATTGTATTGGGAATTTAGGGGGGAGGAGGAGGAGAGTGTTTTTGTGAGGTTTTCATTTTCCTTGTGCTTTCTTTTCTTTTGTGTGTAGTTTAGTAATTGTTTTTGTAGTTTAGTTAATAAATTTTTCTTTTTTTCAAGTGGGAGCCTGCTTTGTTTATTCCTGGTCAAAATCTCACAGCAGACACCAGAGAAAGTGTATTTTCATGGGGGCATTTGGCCTTGTGCCAGTGTCAAAACTTTGACACACACCAAAATTTCAAAAATTTAATTTAGTAGCTACACATATAACCATATTTCCTTTTAGATTATTTTATTATCTTAGATTACAATGGATCCAAGACAAATGCCGAATATCTGCCCCTTGGCTGCTTGCACACCACATTAAAATAGCACAGTATCTAGCCAGTACCCACACAATAAATGCTTTATCCTTTTAGAAAGGCACTTAGTACTTATAAAAAAAAGTTTAATATCTCAGTAAACATGACAGTCCTTGAAAAATAGGCCAAGAATATCCTAAATATTTGGAGTGCTTTAGTTTAGACAGCCACAAGTATGAAAACTGTTCTACATAGAAGCCTGCTAACCTTAACAACAGCTGTCTAGAGACAGGTACTAAACTGCTGGAATAGAAATTGCGTTGCAAGGTGCTCTGTATGCTTCACTGTCCTTATATTAATCCAGTTTTCTTTCAAGCTGATCTGGAAAGAATATCTGAAAGCTGATTAATTCTGTTATATAAAATATGTAGGTGCTTTGGTAGTATTAAATAATGACAGAACAGTAAATTCTGACCTGTATTCATTGGTTTATGTGATATTCTAGAAATTTTTTGACAGTGGCCAAAAAACCACATACATCCCTCCCACACTCTCCTTTCTTCTCTTGGCACTTGTACCATACCACAGTGCTTGACATTTGTTGGGTTTTGGGGGACTGGTTTGTTGATGCTTTTTAAAAACAAAAAACACACAACACACACATGGAAAACCTTAGTGACTATTTGCAGGCTTTATCTAATCACTGTCAGTTTAAATACTATGTTAACAACACTGCCAAGGATAAGATCAGCTAAAAATATTTAGTAGGTCACAAAAGCCTGCTACATGAATGTAAATAAAACTGAGGTAATACATAAGTATATGGTAATGCACTGAAGTATATTTCTTTCAGAGTTGTCCTAGTTTATAAAAAATTTAAATCCCATGCAGCTACTCTGTGCTTCCTTCCAGTATATGCATAGGCAAAGTCTGGATTATATGAAGATGCTGTAACTGCAGATACAAACATCACATTTGACTGGACTTAAACCTTCTGAAAAAAAAAAAAAAAGCCTTTTTATCTTTTGAATGCTTCAAATAAGATCTCATAGAAATGAGACAAAACAGGTTTTATGGTTCAGCCACATTTAAGACTGGGTCAGCTGGTCTGTAGAGAACCCACAGAATGTATTTCTATAAAAGAATGTGAGCGGAAGTGGCAACAGCTGTGCTTTATTACAAACCTGAGGCTGTTTAAATACAAAACTTTCTTTATGCCTTTAGGTTTCTGTAGCAATCTCTGCCATTCTGTGCAGCAGATAAGTAAACTCCCATTTTCACAACAACAAAATACTTGGTTTAATCAAATTTGTCTTTTTCTGTGTTTCACCTAAACAGTTAAGCACAAATTAACCCCATTTCTCGCATATACCACTTTCCTTTATGCCCCAAAATCATATTTTGGAATCACCTAGCCTAATAATAAATGAACCAAAAAATTGCTGGTAATAAAATTGCAATCATATCTTTTTCATTCAAACCCCTTTAGTTATCTCAAGTATTCTTAGCTAATAAAACACAGATCACCATCACTTTAAAAACAAAAAGCTGTTTAAAATTTTAAAACAATTATCGGCTCTACTATCCCAGAGGGAGAATTTATATTGTTCTTGGTCCTGTTCCATAGTCAACATGAAATTTCCGAGAAGAAACAGGGAGAAATACTTCAGTCCAAGAAATTCCTTAAGTAATGATTCCTTTTTTGCACATATTGATAGAAGATCCCCGGAAGAATAAAAAGCATCCTCTACCAAGTAAATGTACTTGTTCATTTCAATAATACAATGGAATTAAGTAAAAGTAGTTTTTACCCTGACATTTTAATAATGGAATTAGTAACTTCTAAACTCAGTTCTTCAGAATCATCCTACTTGAGATTATCTACTTCTCTTTTGTTTTTGGGAGTATTTAATAAAATATTAATGTTAAAGTACTTAACTTTCTTCTTCAGTTCACTATCTTCAAATAAATAGGAGTGCATGGGGGAAAAGATCTTGTATACAGATACAGATATATTTGAGTATATGAATATAAGTTAATGTAATAGTGACTGGATGAGGTCAATGTGTCAAATAAGACAGTCAAGTATTTTTTCCATTAAGAATTTTTTAGTAATTTTAATTACGTTTTGCCAGTGCTTTCCAGACTCTTATTTTATAAATATCAGCTACTTAAAAGGAAACATCTAAATGCCTATATACTTACACATATAACCTCTTTTTATAAAGACAAGAATTATCAGGTAAATTGGTTGTTATAGGACTTACCTCATACATGCATTTTTCAGTTAATGCATTAATAAAGTTTGCAAAACTCTTCTTTTGAATGGGGCAGATCAACACCAAGAAATGAAATAGGCAATGAACTACTATGATGAGGTAAAGGAATTAAGATCTCATACAGCATTCCCTTAAAACTCTGACAATAAACCTTTATTCCTACACTGACCAAAAAGAGACCCCAACTAAATAAAGAACCCACAACCAAGGGAGCTAAAGAATCCATCTAACAACGCCTAATGCAAAACTGCAACAGGAAATGTTTGAACAACAAAGTGTAAGTATCACCCCAGATGTTTAGAACGGAAGTCAGCATTGGCACCATTCCAATAATTATCTTTCAATGGTTTTGTTTGGGTTTTATTTGCTTGTTTTTAAAAACTTGCAGAGTACTCATGTCAATAAAGAAATTAAAGCAATCAAAACAAAAATCATACATAATTTTTAACTGCAGTAAGTCTTGAACTTTTACCTTTAGTTCAAAAGCAACCTATTACAGTAAAGTTGCAGACTAATTCTGCCATTGGGGGATGGCCTGTTTATGCATTTTTCAGGGATATCATGGCTACACCTAGTCTAAGTGGCAGAACTGGATACTTCTTCAAAACACGTTACAAATTTTTGAAAAATTTGAGGGTCAAGAAAAGTGAGAAGGACAAGATATAATAAAAGCAAAGAGTAAAGAGAGTTCAGGAAGTGACAACAAGAAGGCAAAAAAAGGAGCATTACAGAATGCCTGGCTTCCCAAGATCTATTTCAACAGCAGCTGGCCTCCCTGGGAGCTCCTTTATAATGAAAATTTGAAGTGGAAGCTGTTCAATATTCCAAAGTTCATTTCTATAAAAGAAGTAAACTGTAGACTGCTGATGAAAGGGGAGCTGGGCTTCTGGCAATAAACAAGGAGAGATGACCTTAATCTTCAGAAAAAGACATTCAGAAAACAAAAAAAGTGGTATTTCTAGCAGCTCTTTCTCATTTATCTTAATTATTTTCTCTTTGCTTTGCTCAAAAATGATCATAGTGGAAAAATCCAATGCTTTCTCTAAAGTACTACTAGTAACAGCAGGGAGCTCACACTTCTAGAAAAAGCAAGCCTTATCAACAGGTATGTTATCCTTCTAGTCACTTTTACAAGTTTGCTTATAATACTTGGTAAAGAAAAATACAGTCTTACTCTACAACTCAGACACACATAATGTCTTTTTAACTTTATTTAAGATCTTATCAGTGAGTGGTTGGCAGGACAACTGATTGTCTTTATCAAAACAAAGTCAGCATTATTCCAAGTTTCAAAGAAAGCATTCTAACTGGAAAAACAGATATATAGAAGGAAGTCTTCATGAAGAAATATCTGAGGTATATGACTGCTTCTCTTTTCTCACAGAAGAAATAAAAACTGGCTTATTTCTGCTAAGCTCTGATGAATCCTAAAAATGAAAACCTCAAGAAAAGACAGAGTGAAAAACAAAACTATATGTGAAAGGTTAATTTATGGTATTCATAAAATCAAGACAGTTCTCAAAAAGTTACATATTCACCACTGCACCACACATTAACTGAATTATAAGCAGGGCCTAAAAAAAAAAAAAAAAAATCAGTGTTTTTACGGTACACAACACCTTCAAATTACATGAATTTCTGTCCTGATGGTGGAAAACACAAAACTTCCCATCTCACTGAAGCTGATGTGTTAAACAGTCCCTGTTCTGTTGCCCTATCCCTCTGGTTAAGACAAGGCACCTATTTACCTCCTCATTGAGTAAGCACTGATCCTTCCCAGAACAATTACACGATTAACACCACAACTAGGAACAACATTGAGACAACATGAACAGCCTGTTCCACTTAGCAGCATCAGTGTTTGTTTTAAATATTTGCATTCAGATTTTAAATATGAGATTTTGTATGAAAAATACAATTTTTATAATGAACAGTTGAATTAATAGACCCAATTCTTTTTTCCCATGAACTTAAAGACGAAGAACTACAACTTGTTACAACGTGTTAACTGACAAAGCTACTGAATCCTGCTATCATCTCCCTGAAAACAGATCTATAATAAAACATCTAGCCTAACTAATCCACAGCAAATCTAGCAGTGCATTTAAATACAATTACCAATAAAAACTATAAAGGGAATTCAGTTTGTAACATTATTCCATTCACACATTGAGTATTCTGTCTGTTGGCACAGCTATCCTTTCCCGTTCAGAAAGTACTGTTCAGACTGTATATTGACTTTCTCCCCTCACTCCCTGAGAATTACAGAATAACCACATAGGATAATTCATGCTGTAAGACAAGTCAGAAAAAGGGATGTCAAAGGATAATTCTTATTGTTAGGGATGTCAGGAGGTTTGCAGCCCAATCTCCTGCTGAAAGCTAAGACATTTGGTCAGGTTACTGGGGGCTTTATTTTTTAGTCTTGAAATCTTTCAAGAAGAGAAAGTGCACAACTTCTCTGAGTAACCAATGCTCAACTGAACATATAAACATCTCTCTTTGATTTTTACAAACAAATTAAATTTAGCAGCTAGTAAGCTGAAGTGTATTACTCACATTTTATGGAAAAGAAAACCAATTTCATGCGAATCTAATGCAGCAGTAAATTCAAGTCCATGTCTAACAACTCTGTGTATTGGCTTGACTAGGAATAACTACTGGTAATGTTTCTACTCAACTCCTGCTGAACTGGAGAGAATTGAATTGTCTATAGTAAAACATGATGTTTCCAATAAAGCTATAAAAAAGATCACATCTCATGACTAAATCCTGATCTCTGTGCTCCAAGCTAACTCATTTGCATGGCACCAACATATCATCTGTCCACTATATATCAATTATAAAAAACATTAGGCAAATAAAGGCAAAGAACTTGCCAAATATGTTTATTTATATTTCTTCATTTTAAAATACTCTATCACTTTAATTATTCTGTCTGTAGTGCTAACCATAGCTCAACCATGTCCCTTATTTCAGGTAAAAAAGCCACTAAGTTATTGCAAATACTATTTTACCACATCCAAAAGACTACCTTATGTAAATGAAACTACCATGGAGCAGTGGTAACTCCATTAGTTTTATCCAGATCTCAATTCAGTGAGATGCTTACATCATCTTTTTGTAAGTATTTGTCTCAAGAGGTTGTAGCAAATCCTTGAGATAAAATGAAAGAAATTAGTATGAATGCAAACAAAACCCAAATCATCCATTATTTTATGTGCCAGCACAGAACCCTGCAAAACTTAGCTAAGTAAGAATACAGGATATGCTACAGTCAGAATGGCTGATTTCTCTGCATAAATAGGACTATTGAGGTTGCTTGGCATTTCTATAGTTCACTACTACTTACAAATTTGTCCAAGTGTCCTGTGGGTCCTTGCTTTCTGCCAATGCATATAAAACATATACTTAGACATCACATAAAAAAATTTAGGATTCCAATTTATAAAAAGGAAAACTACAATAATTTTTCTTCAAAAAATGTTTGTGACTATGGCTTGAAGCCATCAGCATAGACAGGCTTCAATTATTCTATGCTCTTTCATTTATCTCTGAAAATGTAACAAAGACCAACCAACTTCCAAGAAGAAAGTACTGCATTGTTTCAGTGGAGAAGAACAAAAGCCACCTTACAGTCTTTGAAGAAGAATAAAAATTGAGACCAATGTCTGCTAAAAGCACAGAAAAAGTGACTGGAGACTGCAGAAAGGAGACTAGACTGGGCTGACATAGCAAATCAGGATGAGGAGGCTCCAAGGAATAAAGGAAAGTAAATTGAAGAAAAGCTGACAGGAAAAAAGCAAGGAGCCAGGACTGGGTGAGATACAAAAGCAACATTTGGAATGGTCATGACCAGGAATACCCAAAACACTGAGACCAGCTACAGGACAATAAAGGCGCTGTCATTAGGATACATATAAATGATGAAGTGAAAAGGACTGTGCTTGCAGAAGTCGTGCAAAAGAGCGCTCATGCACCACAACACATTCTAAAGCCTTCAGTACTAAGGACTTCAGTCTTGCACCACTTTTCCACTACCCAAGCAAATGCCCTACAAGAGACACCATTCTGTTTTACCACTGCTCTACATGAAAGGGACTGCACTCCTATGGTATCACTCATGGTGGTAAAAGTTCAGGAGATTTTTGCAAAGGAATAAATTTTCCTGTTGTCTTTGTAACCACTATAGGTCCAATACAGTAAAACAATAAGAAATTTACTTGGAGAATTGAATTTTATCTGCATTTTCTTGGTTTGTTGTTTGTTGGCTTCTTTGATTGTTTGTTTTTAATTCCCTAAAATTTAATTTTCTAGGTTTTAAGGACATTTATGGGACATGTATGCATATTTTACTTCACAAACAACACAAAAGAACATTTTTAAGGTTACTAAATCAAGCACTCAGAAGGTGTAAAATGACAAACTGTTGTCTGTGCAACCACAATTAACTTTCCTTGAGTGTTTTTGGTTTTTGACAATACACTTAAGTAGACATGTGCTTCTTATTCAGTTACCTTGCCACTGAAGATGATACAGAACTGAAGGCAGGTAGGACTTGTTTTATCTACTGAAGAACTGAGCTTGCAGAAAGAAAAAGGGACAGGGTTCTGTCATATGCCACAAAGACTTCAATGGCTAACACACTCTCTGTTGTAGTTTCCTTCATTCCCCTTCCTGTCATGCAGCAAACCATTTAACCTAAAACTTCCATCGTTTGTAATTGACAGTAAATTCCTCTTTTTCCCCATTCACTCTGCAGACACACTCACAGATGTGGAGCAGCCAGGACTGCTACAAAAAGCAAGTAGCAAGTATAACTTGAGCAAACATTTTTACAAGAACTGTAGAAATTCCAGACTGGACACCAAAAATGAGGGAATACTTTTCACCTAACCCTCTTGGTGCCTTTCTTCACCATCAGTAGAAGTGTTGTCTCGCCTTAGGTAGTGTTTGATAAACTACTAGTGCTTTGTAGGGCATTCTGATCACATACTGATAAGCACTTTAGCAAAGCTCACACAGATGTTATCAGTTCTGTCTTCAAAGCAGAGCTGAGTAACACTGAATAAATAAATCATGGGCTCACACAATGATCAATGAAAAATACTGAATTCTCTCAAGTGATTTCAATCTATCCCATGCAGTGAAAGACAGGATTCCTGTGGAAAAAAAAATAGTATGTGATCATGTAATTAAGACTGTACCAGAAGTACATGCTCAAAAAAGCACTTAAAACCTCTTTATTCCATACGTTAAAAATGTGAGATTTCTCTACAAAAGGTGTTTAAGACAGACACTCAATTTAAAATTCCATAAAATCAAGTAGGTTCTTGCATTACCATGAAGTTGTGTTGAGGTTGCATTATATTTTAGCACCACTTAAAAGTGAAACTGGAAATCTCTTACAAGTTTAGAACAGCATTGTGGATAATACAAATATGGACCAGGACAGAAGTGTTTTGCTTAGGTTATTTTAATTTTTCCGAAATTTAGAGATAGAAAAGATCTAATTTTTTTATAATGTCAACTATTGCTAAAGACAAAACCTGAGCATCTGATAACATATAACATATATTTGAATGCAAACGACCAAACAAAAGATTCATACTACCAAAAGTTTTCATAAATGTTAGGGCGAGTTCTTATTAAAGAAATTTTGGTGCATTATCATTTATAGAAGAATATGGACCAAAGATCATATTTTCACAGAGATCTGTACAGTATTTGCACTACAAGGACATTTAGAAGTTACTAATGGTAGATGAAAAAAACCTGAGAATTTTTATAACTTCAAGTTATTTCAGAAAGCTTTCCCCTGTCTTGTGTAATTTCAAGGCCTGTGCTGATGCTTTTTAGTGGTTTACAATTCTATACAAAAGCGTGAAACTAAGTAACATATTGTTAATTCCTTCTTAGATACAGCCACCTCTGCACAGGTGGCTGCATTTTAAAGGCGCATTTTTCCCTAAGTCGTACAGCCTAGTAATTACATAATGGCTTATTTTTCAAAACGTTAACAAACCCTTTTTAATGTGCTTTAATATAACTCTATTATAATATTGTTACATAACTATGACCATGCTAGAATGTAACACTCGAAAACATTCGCGGCTCCGAGGTCACACTTCACTTTCATTACTAAATGGAGCATAGTTGATTAACTGCATAGATAATCTCCCGTAGATTTCATAAGCAGAATTAAACAGCGCTTCACAGAGCAGCTGCAATTCCTGAAGAGCCGCTCACCGAGGTGCAGGCTCAGCCCTGCCAGGTGCCTTTAGCGGAGCTCAGCAATGGCATTTCTGCCCTCACCGGCAGGTTACTACAGCCGCCCCCAATTACTGACATTTACGGAAACGCGGCACTGAAAAAAGGCATTATTACCATTTTACAAGGGGAAAACAGAGTGAAACGCTATCATTTTTACTGCAAGAAGGTGCACTAGAAATAAAAAAAAACCAAACCAAAAACCAACACCCTTTTTAGCCCGTCACCACTAAGCACACCCAAAACGCAGCGTACGGCGCAAGGCTGCGGCTGCTCCGGCACACAGACCGTGGTGCCGAAATGATGCGCTGCAGGACCACGGTACGGACGCGTTTTTACACACGCTGCCAAAATCCACCCGTGCGCCGTGGGAAACGGGGAGGAACCGCGCACGAGGCGTCCCCTGCGGCAGCATCCCGGTCCCTCGGCAGCCGGCATCCCCCCCGAGCCCCCGACCGGCGGGGACAGCCCTCGCCGGGGGATTACCCGGGGCAGGTGGCCCACTTTCGGCAGCCCGGGGTGCCGAGTAATCCCGTGCCCAGCGGGCAGGCTCCCTGGGAGGGGGCGGCTTCCCCCGCAGCTCCGCTCCCCGCTCAGGGAAAGGGCCGCCGCCCCCGGCCGCCGCCAAGAAGGGGTTCCACCCTGGGCCGTGGCGGGGCTCCGGGCTGCCCCGCCGCCCCGCACCTGCCCCAGCTCCCCGCCTTCCCCCGGCCGCACCGGCAACGTTGTGACTCGCCGCCGCTGAGGGGACCCAGCCGGGGCGGTGCCCGCTCCCCAGGGCCGCTCTGCCAGCGCCGCTCGAACGCGGGACCCCGCTGCGCTGCGCGGGCGGGGGGCGCCCGCTGCGGTGCGAGCCCTGCCCTACCTGCGCAGTGCCGCCGCACGGCCGGGCTGTCACCCCGCGCCGCCCGCACCTCCGCTGCGCACCGGGCACGTCTCGGACGGCGCTG
This sequence comes from Melospiza melodia melodia, assembly GCF_035770615.1. NCBI lineage: Eukaryota > Metazoa > Chordata > Aves > Passeriformes > Passerellidae > Melospiza > Melospiza melodia. The sequence continues at coordinate 75,999,147 of NC_086197.1, forward strand.
CCCCGCCGGCGCGCCTGCCTCGGCTCGGCTCGGCTCGGCTCGGCGCGTCCCTGCCCGCTCGGCAGGGCTGACAGCCGCCCGCGCGCCCCCGCCCCGGCCGCGCGCGGGGCCGCCGGGGCCGAGCGGGGCCGAGCGGGCGCGGGGAGCGGCGGCGGCTGATTGGACGGGGGTGATGTCACTCGTGCGCGCGCGAGCGAGCGGGAGCGCGCGGGAGCGGGGCCGTGAGGCGGAGCGGGGAGCGAGCGGGAGCGGGGGCGCGGTGCCCGGTGCCCCGTGTGCCCGGTGCCCCGTGTGCCCGGTGCCCCGTGTGCCCGGTGCCCCCGGCGCGGGAGGAGAGCCGCGCTGGAAGCCGTGCGCGGAAAGCGGCGTGAGGAGTGCCGCGGGGCGGAGGCGCGCATCGGTCGGCAGCCCTGGCTGCGGTGGGCGGGAGGAAAGGGGCCTCTGCAGAGCGGGAGGGGCGGAGGTGAGCAGGGCCGGGGGCGAAGGGGGCTCGGCATCCCTCCGTCCGCGCCCGTCCCGGCGGCCCTGACGCATGCCTGCAGTGGAACAGCTCCCCGCGCTCTGCAGGGAGCGTGTGCGGCCCCGGCTGCTGCTCTCACAGAGACACGCTCACACGTAGTGACAGACACGCAGCCACGGGCGCAGATGGACACGGGCACGGTCGCACGGGCACAGGCGTGCGCGCTGCACATGCCCTAAGGGCGAGCGAAGCCCAGGGTAAGCTGCTGCCCCTACCCCGAGCGTGGCTCTCAGCCGCGCCGGCATCCACGGACCGCATAAAACAAGAGGCGGGACAGACCGCAAGGATGCAGCTGGGGAAGAGTCGTGATGTTCGGGACCCCCGAGGGATGTGCTCGGCACGGCCAGGTTCAAACTTTCAATCCATACCCTCCTCACAAACTAGGAGAATGATTTTGAAATGACACGATTTGTCTTCAGCCTCAATTTTTTTTCTGAACTTTGTGTCTTTTATGTAGGATCATATTACTTAATTATTTTTCATTACCACAAAGACTAGCTATTTTTAAAGCATCAAAGCATTGTACCTTGAGCCCAAGTCCTATGGTACTATGGTATTTTCCACATTATAAGTTGCAGAAATCAGAACTCCCAGAGGAAAAAGAAAAGACAAATATGGGGCTTGCTGCGTACCCCTTTGTAGAAAGCAAACAGGTCCAGAAAAGTGGAGACATAATCCACTGAAAATTCATGAGCTGCCAAATTTGTGACAACTGCTGCAGGAAGGCGTCATGAGGGACGGAACATGGAACCTAAGAAATTTTGGGACACGAGTCCACCCTGTATATGAAATGCAATTTTTGATGGCAGCAGGGGCTGCAACCATGACACTTTATATTTACAGAGAGTGACAGATAAGACACAGTTACTAGCAGGCACAGCAGAAATAACACTTGACTAGGTTGCACCACCTGCATGACAGTAACGAGCAGAGAGTGAAAAACTTCAGCTAGTCCAAGGCCCTGAAACTCCTTGTTTATGATCAATTCTTATGGTGGGAGTAACAACAAAGCAACATTTCCCCTTATGAAAAATCAGGTTCCTGCAGTTCCTTTTTTTCCCTGACACTTGAAGTAAGGAGGGGAGGACTACTTCACTTACAGCTGTCATCTTGGGTAGTTCTCACATGTCTGAAAGGATTTGAACTCTAAAGCACAAGACAGCACTGACTTTGTGGCTTCACTGTTTGCTGATTGCACCAAATACGGTTATGTCAAGTTCAGTGAGCTCGTACTCTCACAACCATATGAATCAGAAGCTTGTTCAAGAATAAAAAAGATGGTTCATAAAAAACCTCAACCAATATATTTTCATTTAGTCATTCCAGAGTTGAAGGTTTAGACTTGGGTCTTTAATTCCTGTGTCTTAATGCAATACTGACCATTGTATGTGTACACAAACATTCAGAAGAGGAGAAGAGCTGTCACTGTTGGTGTGCTCTCAAAGCAGCAGGGACAGAAATTACATGCCAGAAAATTGGGAGAAAATTGGGTGGTTGCAATAGCACGGAAAAAAATGAGAAATAAAGATTGAATAGCATATTAAGGTAAACAGGTTAGATTATGCATATTGGCACAGTATCTAGTCACTAAACAGAAGGCATTTGAAGTATTAGTGAGCTTTGCATCTCTGGCACAGACCTCACATGAACATCAGTTTTTAGACACCTTAACTGCTTTCTTATGGTGAGGACTATAACAATTTCAGCCCTTGCTAGGATTTAGAGCAGCCTTACAACTGCTCTGAATGGCATTGTTCACTGCCCCAGGCTGCATTTGCTGCTAGGAGCTGTAAAACACAAAGTCAGCTCTAGGATGGGTTGTGCAGAAGGGCTGTGGCGTGTCCCCTCTGATGTACAGCACGGCTGCTGTATATCTGCCACTGTGCATTTAACACTTACAGTGCTCTCTGAAGGATGTTCCTCCCTAATATTCAGTAATCTCAGTTTATGATTTCATTGCCAGAAGTTAAGATGGCTGTCTCACACATTTTGAAGCAGGGTATTTTTTTACTTAAGTATACCAGTGGGTGTCTCTGCACTGCCCAGAACGTCTCTGTCTCCCCCTTTGCTTGATTCAAAAGTCCTTCACTAGAGTCAGGGAGTCAGTAAAGCACAACAGGATTCATGCTAAAGGCAGAAACAGACTGCTTTCAGCATCCTGTGCATTTGTAACCATCTGCTGCTCATTATTCCATAACACTCTCCTTACAATCTATGTGTATTTTAGTTCCTATGCACACCTACATCCCTGGGTACTTGACTCCTGTCAGGGATTTGCTCCCTAGCTATGTCTATTTCATCCTTATGTTTGGATCCCAAAGGACTTTTGGGATCCAAACATAAGGATGAAATAGACATAGCTTCAGCCTGCAGCACTTACGGAGGGACAGCAACCACTGACCTCACTTCATATTTTTTACAATACTCTTAGGATCCACCATGGGAGGAAGGGGGGAGGGAGTATGAAACAGGGACAACAGCTTTCTGTTATTGTAATAAAATGGAGACAGAGGCCAGCATAAGCTTTATATACCCCTACCCAGTACCAGCAATCTTTTAGAGGATTAATGAGATTAGAAGCCCCTATTCTTTTGCTAATGGCTGTTTATTTGAAAAATGCCTTTTCTTGTAAACATACAGAAATGACCATATGTTACTCCATACTCAGTGCTGCCTTAGGATACTGCTAAAAGCAAAGAATTAATATCATGTTCCAACTGCAAATTTTACAAAAAAAAAAAAAATTTGCCCTTCAACTCTTTGTCTATAGAGTCTTACCTGGTTGAGGGTAATGCATAAAAATAGATTAAGACTATCCCTTTGAAGAATTGTGCTGCAGCTTATGCAGCTAACAATGCTAACAATCCATTTTAAAATCCATGGTTATTTGAATTCCACATGTATATTTGCAGAGATAATTTGAACTCTGGCTATATCCAAGCCTATCATCCATGAAATTGACACATGCAAGTTCCTTTTCATTGCTCCCAAATGTTGCAAAATATTTCCCATGATATTAAATATTTTCAGATGAAAGGAAGTTTTAGAGTCAGACTTAACTGAGCTGAAGAACACTGTTCTTGTTGAATTCCAAGCTTTTCCACATTGAATGAAACACATCAGGAAGGTAATTTTAATTATAGAGCTTAAAATAGAACATACGGCAAGACTCAAGGTTAAAATTAAATTCTGTATCATATGAGTTTATTCTCAATAGCTTGAAGTTTAATCATTGAGGCTGTTATTTCCTATGCTTGATCTCTTTTTATGAATCAAATGTTTCTGGAAAATGATTCAGACATTTTTGAGGATGCTAAAGGATAAAATTAGATACTTGTAATGAGAAACAACTTTTTCAACCATTCTTGCAATGGGAATACTGTCCCTATATCCCTCCTCAGAAGGGATTAAGAACTTGAGGTCTGGCAAAAAAAAAAAAATAGCTTAGAGCTCAGACAGGTTTTTTTGTAAAAACAAAAATATTAATATCTGACAAACAACTGGAGCAGGAGAGAAATTAAGAGGATGACATGATAATATATTTACAATCTGTTGATCACTGACTGGTGCCATATGCTCTGGATACCAGTCCAACTTTGGTCATTAGGTTGCTATAAGTTGTACTGGAGGTTGTTTAAGAGGCAGTCACATCATGTCATGGGTTGGGTGAATATAAAATTAGGTTTTCCTCTCAGCAGGCAGATCTCAATTTTCCTGTGAACCTACCCACAAATGAAAATATTTAACTTTTGCTTTAAATTCTTTTCTCTATGAGCTATTACTAGGATACCACAGCACAGGCAACTCAAGTGCAACTTCAGAGAAGCAGAAATTGCCCAGATTCTCTCCTGAGTCAAAAGTACAATCTCTCACCAGTCCAGTCCATATTCCATGGATTCATATGGCCAGAGGCACAGACAGGGCTCTCACTGCAAAACAAAGGACAAAACCAAACCAAACATTTTTAGAAAGTGGCTTGTGTGGCCCTGTATCAGCTATTTCTCTCATGTGATGTTGATTCTGTTGATTACTGTTGATGCCCACAGTAACTCATTTAGCCCAGGTGACAGACCATCATCTCATGAACACAAAATTCTGCAGTTTACTCTCAGTGTCATATACAGGGAAAATATTTCAGTTTTCTTTAAGTATATGTGAAAATCTGCATAAACATTTTGGGAAAAGAGTACTAGTACTTATTGCTGTTTCAAGTCATTAAGAGATACTGTGTTACCTTTGTTTTCTCATCCTAATATTTTTCTTACTCTAATCTTATGCATTAGAGTTTTACAAGGGCTTCGTGGGTTTTCCTTTAAGAATCCCTGTCTTGTTCACTATAAAAAGTGAATATATGTGATACAGCATCTCCATAATATTTCTTTATATCTGAAACAATCAACTGATTCAGTCATAATTTACAGCTAAGTGGTGCTAAGTAAAAATTCCTCTTCTTTTTTCATTGTAGACATGAGTGCATTTCCTGATGTTCTCCAAGGTTCCTGTCTTCAAAACCTTTCTTCCAAAAATACAGGTATGACAAGATTTTAGTATCTTCATTTCAGTATATGCATCTAAGATACAAAATGACATGTGGAAATTACTAAATAAATTGCAAATACCTCAGCAATTAGATGCCCTTTTTATCAGAAATGCTAAACATTCTCCATATTCTTTATAGGCGAGGGAGAAGGTAGATAAGATTACCTAAAGTCAGGGCTGAGACTGGCACTTCAAGCTGGTTGAATGGAGAATAAAGAGCACATCTACTGTTGTGAAAATAAAAATGTCTGAAGTGGCTTGTGCAGTAACACATACACTGTGAAAGATATGGAGCTTAGTTCTCCTGTCTTGTTAAGTTCTTTTAAGCACTTTCTGCTATTGAAATCATGCTGCAGTGTAAGGCTTTCAAAAGAAAATACACCTATTTCAAAGAAAGTCACTTCATTCAAACCTCAGTAACAATGCAAACATAATCTGTACTTTGGACTCTGGATTTTTGTGTTCTTTCAACATCATTTTGTGTGGGTAATATATAATGCATATTTCTATGTCACTTTTTATTTGCTTTTTAAAATAAAATATTCATCAGCCATACAAAAAGAAAGAATTCATTTACTTCAAAGAAAAAGAATTTCTGTGCAGTAGGATTCAGCATATCTGTAGAGGCTACAGCATGCTCCAGTTTTCTGAACAGCATTAAAAAATTATTTGATGATATTTTAAGAAGTTCTTCTAGAAGGAGCAGAAGGAGTATTTCTAATGGAAGACTCTCAGTCACAGAAGGTACTTGTGTATTATATACTTAGCATTAATACCAGATGCTTTCTCTTAAGGTGTGGCAGATGCCTTGGACTTCTAGGACATGTGTATTTGCACTAGCCTGCTAGTCATTGCTTATTAGCAATGTGGGATTTAACCTCCTTTTCCTAAATCTTATCTGAAATCCGCCTGACAGGACAAGATACAGAAGCCGCTACAGCCCTGCCTGTGGAGGAAATGGGAGAAAGATTAGTGCTAAAACTTGTATGTCCACTATTATCTCTGCTGTTGGTTGCCACCAAGGTTAGTAGTGGGTGGCTTCTTTGTTACTGCCATTGTCTTCAGCTGGGGAAGTTGGGCATGTCTGTCAAGGCTAGAATGCTGCAGTGCTTGCAAAACTACTCTGAGAAGATCTTGCCATTCAAATGTCTACAACAAAACAACCAAAATATCAGTGGTAACGACACAGCCAAGTTTACTGCTTGCTGACATATTTGCTTGATGATCACTAGTACAGGAGATAAGGTGAATCAAAATGATGTACTGGAACAGCATCAAAATACATCACCAAAGACTACCATCATCTTCACTTAGTTTTAATTCTTATTTAGGAGAACAGCCCTGCTTAAATATTACATTTTGTAATTTTGTTTTCCTGATATCCTGTCTTAGGTAGTGTAACCTCTTCTTTATCAGGTTCAAAAGTTGTACTTCAGCTTTTCTTTCCTAGTGTCCTGAGCTTTTACATGACAATGTAGAGGCTGAAAAGCATGCTGTAGCCCTACAGCTACAACATGAGGGACAGAGAAATCTGTCCCATACCTGATAGTGCTAATGAAAAGACTCCAGCCCTGAAATCTCCATTCATATCTGAAATCTGTTTGGTCACCGTGTCTTGACTGCAGGTTCATGTAGGTAAAGATACAGATAGATGATAGAGATAGAGAGAGATGATATTGAGATAGATACAGGCATGTATGCATGTTCCTGTGCACAAATAGATTTAGAACAATTTTCATCTGGAAGAAGATAATAAAAAGGACTATGTCCTAATTTTCATCCAATAAAAATCTTCTCTTTTTGAGCTCCAAAAAAGTCTTTAATCTTTTCAACTAAAAATGACAAAACTTAATGTAAAGAATTCTCATGGGACTGATGCAAATTGGCTGCTCAGTAGTTGAGATTTTCTAATAAAAGGCTAATCTTTAAACTCGACCAGAAACTTCCACTTCAAAAGATTATACTTTTTTCACTCATGTTTTTTCAAGCAAGGTATTTTTCTACTAAAAGGACACAAAAGTAGAGAAATAAAGGGAGAGGTAATAAAAGGCTCCAATGAATTCATTGGTGCTTTGGTGCAATTTGTGCTTAGCAGATAAAATATTTCGGGGGACAAAAACCCCCAACAATTACAGTTGACAATTAATGCCTCTCTAACATTTTTGTGACTAATCACAACAAACTGCATCGTTACACTGCAATGCACACAATTCCTCTGTTCAAAGGGTACTTTAGAAAGAAAAATTTAAATTCAGCCTATTATCCATCTGGTTTGGGGTTTTTTTCATCCAGTGACATTCTAATGGAACATGTAGAAACTGTTCTGAACAGCAACTGGAACTTGAAGGTCTCTATCCTGGATAAATGACATAATTTCTTCTTCTTAATTTCTCTCCCATTAAATCTTCACTTATTTTCTACAAAGCTTCAGTTGGACACTCTTAATCCTGCTGGGATTTAGGAGCTAAGTGTTGCTGAGGTGCAGACTGTATTTGGGAAAATACACACTTCCTACAAGAAAATATAACGTCCAGGGAATTTAAGTTATTAGAAGCTATAAGTTTGTATGACACAAGTCTTAGAGATCTGAAATTACTGTTAGATGTCACTTAGGTCCTTTTGTTAATCTGCCTGTCTACTGCTCTGCAGATATGTCAAGACCAAGTTGTAACACATTGGTCTAACCTACTCATACAGAAGCCTGACCTCTACTGAGGAAAGATAAAAGGCAGCTGATGTTAAATACTGAGAGTTTTTAAAGTTTCCTCATAATAAATACTGAGATAACCGGGGAGGATGATTTAGATAAAAATGCTGTTGCCTGCCAGCAAAAGTAGTTGGAAAAGAATACTCAGGGTAATTAGCAGTAACTCAGAGTCAAAATGGGAAGGTGTCTGAGAGATGTGACAAGGGCCTGCCTTGGCATGGTGATCTTGCATTGTTGAGAGGAGCAGTTGAGAATACTACATGGCTTACAGTGGCAGAACAGTGGAGAGAAGGCTCTTGGCCAGACACAGGAAATAGGACACAGTGATTATGTGGATGATTGTGATTAGATTTATTGCTAATACAATACCTAAATATTGCCAGTGCAGTACTTAAATAACAATTCTATCATCTATTACATGGATTATAGTGCACTGAGGTTGTGGTCCCTCCTATTGAGTGAAGCATTTCAGTGAGACCCACTTGCTTTCTAAACTTCCATGTGTGGCACAGTCCACTTAGTCTCAGATTTGCTCAACAGTTTATTTCTAAATGGTTATAATATAAGCCTGTTAAGCTAGAAACATACAGGTTCAAAGTCTTTGGCCTTTTAGAATTCACAATTTAAAAGCCGCATAACATCTATGTAGCTACTTCAGGATTTTGTGTCCCTGTTTGACTGGATCTTGGTGCTTTTCATTCGTGCATACAACAGGGAGTGTTTCCTGTCTTTGGGCTGAACACACCCCACAGGAGTCCCTGCTGGGCTGTGTGTACAGGTAGCAGTCCACACAGAAGCTGCTTGTAACCTTAGGAGACCAGTTTACCCAAGTGGCCCAGTTTCCAGCAGCGTTTTATACCCGTGGGCAGGCTGATGAGCTCCAAAGTAAATGGCAAACTCTTCATCTCCCCCATCGCTGGAGCACGTTAACTATGCAAGCACCTAGATGGCTCCTCCTGCAGTACCCACCTGGTGTTTGCATCCTTGGGCAAACCACACTGGCCATCAAAGATGGAGAAGGGGGGCAGGGGAGCAATGCATGCAAAGACCCATCACACTTACTAAATTCAAATGTGGCATTGAGTCAGCCTGATAGAGGACAGGTTACTTCAAAGTAGAGTGCACATGTGGAGAATCCATCTGAAGAAAGCCAGCGTACTGTAGGAGAGGATCCGTTATTTGAGATGATTCCCAAGCACAGGCAAACACTGTCATAGTGCTGCAAGAAAAATCACACATTGTACTGGGACTTTGAAACAGCAACATACAAAATTTGTGAGCCAGTCCTTCCACCCACCACAGGTCTGGCAAGGTTCTATACCAGTGCCATGTTTATTTTTGGACATGACAACAAATGATGTGGAGCAGTTGGACAGAGCTGAGACATGCTGAGAAGAGTCACTGTGTTGTATGAGAAAATCAGACAAAATGGGATTGTTTAGCTTAGAGAACAGGGAACAGCAGTCTGTTACAGAAAAGGTGGAAGAGCTTCACCTGTTGTTCAAGCCCTAGCAGAGAAAACAAGAAGAGATGGCTATAAATTGCAACTAGGAAGCATCAGCTTAAATACCAGTGGTTTGAAGTCTCCAACTTAGGAGCTTTGTAAAGACAAAAATAATCTCACTAAAGATGACCCAGCCTCAGGAGATTGTCTGTAGCAGGTGATCTCTTAAAGCTACTTCGGCCTTGTGATTGTCTTATTGATCTCTAAATCTCAACTAGACTGTTTTTGTGTCTCAAAAGCCACAGGCAATAGCAAAACCAATTCCTGGGTATTTTCAGTGCCAATTTTAGGTTATCCATGCCATAGCAATATTGTGTTCTGAAGCTGTAAAAGTGTATTTTGCCCGTATTACTTTGCATTAACTGAATGATGAGGGAAACACCTGCTAGTTTCTATAAGAAGATAGTGCAACACAAACAGTGGCTACTTCATTCATTATCTGCCTGGAACCTGCTCAGCTGTACCATAACATGTCAATTTCAAAACAGAGAAATCTGCTGGAAATACCAAGGCAGTGCCTGAATTAATCACACCTACCTTCCTGTGTCTACTGTACAAATGCCTACAACCACACAACTCATGCTGATCTCCGTTCATGGTGAACAGAGAAACCAGGCAATTTTAGGATGTAATTCATTGAACTTAGTGTAGATATCGGTCTCAGGGTGAGATGAACAGAAATGCTTATTATTCCCCATTGACTAGAGGGACACTTGATGTATAGCTCAGATGGAGAATTCTCCGTGGTTAATATCCTTATTCTCTAAGAAGAAATGTATCTGGTGTGTCTCTATTCAGAGTCCAACAGTATTGACCTAGCAGAATTAGATAAACAACTGTGATGACCAGCAGCTGTTTGAAGGAAAAGGGAAACCTCACTCCATCTCTCAGTTAACTCCTACAATCAGCTGCAGATAAAACTAGGAGGTAGAAATTATGAAGCTGAAATGACTGACCTGTAAGAAGGAAGTATCATATAAGTGATTTTAAAACCAGAGAATTAATATTGTAAAATCAGGGCAGATATCTTTCAGCTTAAGAGTCTGTTGATTGAAACTGCTGTGTACTGATGTTTATTTTGAGTTAGAATGACTGTGTAGATTGAAAAGCATAGTATCCCTTCCCTTGGGCACTCCAGATGAAGTGTGGAGGTTAGGTTCATGCTATGTATAGAGTTACATATTCATTATCAGATTATTGTATTTTCAATCATTAAAAAATAATCTAAAAGGAAGGAGCATGTCACTTCTAGCCTAAGATTTTTTTTTTCTTGAAAATGTCTCCCTTTTCTATGTTAGGATTTTCTGTAAAACACTATTTTTAGTTGAGAAAAGAACAGAATGCACTCTTTAGCCTCAGTGTTAAGTACTTAACCCCAGCTTCCTCTACAATATCAAATTTCTTCCTAGATCCCCTAGTTTTCTTTTGCTCTGGACTCAACAACTATGTTAAATTAAACAATATAGCACTGGAACTTCACCAGATATACAGGTTTTTACCAGAACTTCCCTTGAATATCAGGCATCCTGACTGGTTCTGTGATTCCTGGCTATTCTAAGTCGCCCTTCTTCTTCTCAACTTCTCCCTCTTCAGCATTTTCTCCCAGTATAATTCTCTCTCTTTATTACAATGTTCTGTTCTTGGGTTGCAAGACAGTCAGATGCCATGCTAATGGTTGCAGTATATGTACCCACTTAGCAGGAGCCAGTTGTTACCAGGCTCCATTCTGAATATTACCTTGCACAGTGCTGGAATCATTCTCAGTCAGTCACTTGCAGGAAGGAGAAAAATAGAAGAAAACTCTCAGCTCTGGGGCTACTAGAGACAATGTTTCCTCAAGTGCGTACATTTTAAATTGTTTTTTTATAGCTTGAGGATCCAGAATACGGAAACCAATGAAGATGAGCAAAGATCACCCTCTAGAAATTTGCCCTGCACACAGACCCTGAATGTATATCCACAGCATCAGACTGTATTTCTTTTTGCCATTTTGAAAAACCCCATCAAGTCTGACAGGAAATAAATAGTTTGTATATAACACAGAATAAGTTCAGTTAATGGGATAATTAGGGATCTCTAGAAGATTTCTGAGAGTTCAATGTATATTACCCAGATGCATTAGAGTCCTGAAATAGCAGGTTGAAGAACCTTTCTCTGTACAAGAGGGTGTTATGCAGCAGTCCCTGGAGCTTCATTATAACACATTTTTAGATAGCTACTTCAAACTCATGTTGAGATGAAAGAAGACTATGTGTAGAAAGAGATACTAGTTAATTTCACTTTTGTAAGAGCTACAATACTTTCCTGTTCTTCACCATGAACCCCCAGCAAGTTTCCATGGATTTTCCAAGGCAAAACCCCATAATTTTGCTAAAGGGGGGGGGGGGAATAATGATACTATACCTTGTAAAAAAGTATTACATGTTTTTTGAAGTGTGGAGTATTTGTAAATTTGGTGTGCATTTTAAAATTGCACACCAAATTGCATTTTAACTACTCAGCCAGCACATGCCTGTATTTCCTAAATATCTGCATATTTTTAAAAAGTAATACACTGAATTTGGCTTTGCTAAAATGTATCACAGATAAAGCTGTTGTGTTCTCCTAAACTGCTAAGTGCTGAAATTCAGACATTGTTAGAGAAATTTATTGACTTTCTTGTCACTGTCTCCCACAAGGATTGAGAAGACCCTTACACAGAAGGGCTTCCCATTTCTGATGAGGTTAATAAAATGGTGAAATTTGCTGGATCAAGATCCTAATTTCCAGCTTAGCATTTTAAATACAGTAGGAAAACAATTCATCAATGTTTAATGTGCATATTTACTTATTTTCCAGTGACCTCCAGATAACTGACATGTTCCAGACTGCAGTCACTGAAATTGCATTATAAATAAACAATATAGACACAAAAAGCCAAATGCACAGGTGGATAAATGACCAGATCCCAGAATGCCACAGGGTTATTGCTCTCTGGAGTTAACACTGAGAACAACAATATATCCCCTTACTATGATTTAAATTGTCTCCTCAAAAGAAGCAGGTGCTCCAAGCAAGAGACCCAAATAGCTGTGGGATATTCTGTAACACAGTAGGAATACAAAACAAACAAAAGATGAGAGAACGGACTGAGTGCAAATCAGAATAGAGTGCAAAAGTGTCTGCTTATTCCCCCGGTGTTTGGCTAAGGTTGACACAAGATGCAGATTGTTCCTGTGTGGGTAAGCAAGGATTGCCATGGAAGCAGATGCAGATGAACACTTGGGCTGTGGCCAGGCTGCTTCTGATCTGGCCTTAGTCTGCAGTGGTGGAGAGCACAGAGACACCATGTAATGGGCCCAAAAGCACCCACAGATCCAGGGTTATTGTGTAGTGGGAGATCATGTGGTTTTTGTCCATTCAGTTTCTGTTTTTCAAACAGAATCTGAAAATCAGCCGTGTCCAGTTAAGTTCAGCTGCATTAAGGACATGGGGACACGTTTCAGGCATCAGCAGTGACACTGTCATGCTGTTAGGTGATACTTTCCAACAGATCCAGGCATCTCCACAAAATGCTGCAGCCACACGCCAGAAAGGCTCCTTCTGTGCACAAACCTGATATCAGTAAAGCATAAAAGAGGAAATTACCAGCAATGATCCCATAGGAAACAAGAATTTCAAAGCCATATATACAGAAAGTAAAAAATCAAGACCAGAAAGTCACTGTGAGGTAGCAAAATAAGATAAAAAAAAAAATCCAAACACAAAATCCAAATACAAAACAAGCTAGCAGCCTGGCAGCAGTCTCTTTGGAGCTCTATACTGGTTTTCAGCTCACAGCTGCTGAACACCAGCTGTGTACACCTTATGTGGCAGCCCACATGCTATTCCTGCAGCTTTCCAAAGCCCCCCTTGGTGAGCTGACCTTTTAGAGAGATTCTGGAGAAGGAATACAGTGTTTTCTGCCTGACCAAAACAAAGGCAAATTTGCTGAAAATTAAAGCTTTAATGTATCCCAGATATACATTACTAGCCAGCAGTGCACTGGAGAGAACAGAGGGGCTGCTCACACACATCACAGGTTCAACACACCTGAGGCTGATGAGCTCTCTGCTGCTGTGCTGGTGGAACTAAGAAAAATAAGTGTAATCTCTACAGCCTTACTGTTCCTATTGCTAAAGAGTTTCCTACAGGCGTCATTATTGGAGTAACTACTTTCAATGTCACCTTATATTTGCATTAGGAAATTTTGTTCAACTTGCCTTTATTATTGACAAACTAGGATGTTTTACTTGTAATTTTCCATGCCCAAATACAGTTTTTAACAGATTTCTAAAATGCTGATGTTTCTCTTCAGGAAACCCTAGAACTTTATCCTTTGGAAATGGTCTTGTCATTAGATGGGGATGTAGTTTTTGTGCTGTTACTTCTGTAATTTTGGTCAAATTCAGGCAAATGACTGCTCAAGGGAGTAAAGACTGCCACTGTTTTACAGGTTAAAGGTGTAATGCGTCAGGGCACAATAAGCACGACTGAGTCAAAATGCATTCAGGCAAAAAAAGTAAATGTGCCATGTCTGGTACAGAGACCAGCTGGCCTGACATTGCCCATGGCATCATTATAATCTCTCTCTGTACAGCAGGGGGGCTTCATTGCTGCTGCCTGCTGGGAAAGGTCTCTGGCTGTGCTAGTTTCCAAATGGTGCCAGTGAACTGTTTCTCAGAGTGCTCATTGGTCCAGATCAAAACTGTCACTGGCACCGTCACTTAAGAGTGCAGACAGGTGGGTGTCAGTACCCCAAGACTGTTTAATTTACTGGTACAACTTTGATCTCAGAGCTCTTATGTGTCATCCTCACATGCAAACATGCTTCATACTCCCTGTTCTGCAACAAGCTTGAGTTGCATGAGGAACAGAGAGAGAATCTGTGTTAGCCCAGAATTACCTGTAGCAAGCCAAACTTTTCTTGAAACTGCTTTTTTTGCCCAACTTTGGGACACGTTTTTTCTCACTTTGGGGTCCTGGTATTGAGCTAGAAGCAGCCTGACCCAGTCCCTGCTAGGTTTGATGTGCTGACCAAGGTGGTACTGGAGCAGACAGGTCAAAGAGGAGCATTGGAGAGTTATCAGTTAGAGCTGCTGGAGAGACAAGGAAGGCCTGAGCAGGGGAAACAGCATCAGGTGGACAAAATTGGTTGAAGCTCTGTGACTAACATTTCCTGTTAAATAATGCCAAGCCATTTCCAGGGTAAATCCACAGAGCTACTTTGCATAACACTTAGCATATACTCACTGAGACATCTTGGTGGAGAAAATAGTCTATGCCTATTTTGTAAAAAAATTGCTACAATCCATACATCAAAAAAAACAAATTAAGCTTGAGCAGAAAAGTTTCATTTTAGCACTTTGTAACTTTTTAGTGTTTGTCTTTCCCACTTCAGTAATGAGATTTTGAAACAATTTCCTGTTTTGACATTTAAGATAAAATGCATGAATATGTATTTATCCTTTCTCTACAGAGATGCTGTGAACATTCTGGTACTATGGATAAGTCAAAACACTCTTGGAAATGCAACGTGAAAAAATATAGGCAACAATAGTTTAGTTTAAATATTTTAAGCATTTTTACTGGTTTGTTTCAGACACAAGGGCCATAGGCCATCCTTCAGGCTGAACTCAGGAAGGATGGCACATGTACAGTTGAAGTGCTCTGTTTGCCCCTGCAAACGTTACCAACTTACAGCTGTAGTAATAAGCTGCTGAAGAACATGTTGCTTTACTACTGGAAAAATGAGTTTAGAATAAAGACAGGCTGTAGTTAATTACAAACACACTCAATGCTCACATCTGAGAGCTCTTCAGTCATAATGAGAGCAGATATTCTGTATTTGGTTTAAGACATAGTAAAGGAAATTGACAAACCATCTGTCTGATAGTAAAATTAAGAACTCATTGACTTTCTGGGGTGCTTAGAGTTGGAAAGAATTGCCTTCAGATAGATTACTTGAACTCTTGTGTTTTGTACTAGCATCTGTGCAAAATCAAACCTGAGGAATTCAGTGTTGGTTTTATCCACATACACCATCCTCCAGCAGCCTTTTCTGATAGGGAAGCTGTGTCAAGCTATTTCAAAACTTCACCAAGCTTTAGACATGGGAATAAAAGTGATGACCTGACAAAATACAAATGAGATTTGGATCTCTTTTAAATATTACATCAGATGGACTATAAACTAATGAATATAATTGAGCCTTTGCTTTGCAGTAGCAATATAGGATATAATTGAGATAATAAGTCAGAGAAAGAGACTTAAAAGGAGGCAACCTTTTAATACAGAGCTTACATTAACTTTTATTTATTCATCAGATCCCTTATTGGAATTATGAGATTTGGAGGCACAATATGTACTCATTCTGTCATGATGGCATAAAACATCCTTATTGTTTGGGCTCAGTTGTAAGTGCGTGTATGAAACAAAAAGCTAACACAAGATTAAAAATGGGGTCAAAACCAGGGTGATTACATTTTTTGTCACATCTGGCATTTGGTGATTATTTCAGTCTTACAATGCAAGAGACCAATTCCATAAGAAATGGATTATCCATACACATATGAGGCAAACCCAGACTCTCTCCTCATATTAAAAAAATGTTCCTTTATCTCCCAAGAATACACTGTAGATTCTCCAAGATTCCACATACCTGTTGGTGTATTTTTGAATCAGGTGCAGCGATGAAATTGCAGCACCGCTGTGAGGACTCAGATTTACATCACCAGCAGACATCACCACCCTCTCCTGACCTTTATTTTCCTTGACCCTTTCGGACATGTTGGTCAGTATGTGATTGGAATAGTCAGCGGGTTAATGAGGATTTGGCTGGCACTCAAGCAGCCTGTGTTCCTGGGGTTCACACAGTGCCAGTACAGGGCTTGAGGAAGTACACTGGATTCAAGACAGGGAAAAAAATGGTCACAGTTAAGATTAAAATTATAATGAATTTGGGCCACATGCTCATGAAGGGACCAACTAGACAAACTGCATGTTTTTGCAGGGCTGTATTTGTGAGAAATGCTCCCAATAAATACCAGAGATTAACAATACAACTCATAACTATTCGAACAAACTTTTTCAAAATGTCTGTCCCACATTAAAACCAGAAATTTCTCTCATGTGCTTGCCATTTTTTTTCCAGGATTCATTTTTCAGCTCCACAAGACCCTTATCCAGGTGCTTTTCACCAGCTTTGTGTCCCAGCTTTTTGTCATCTTTTATGCAGCCTGAACTCCACACAGCTATTTATGTGCACCACTAAGGATTTCTGTGCCTCTTAAAATCTGTGCCTTAAACACTTGGGTGACTATTGTTTTTTTTTTCAAAATGAATGTGTAAAGCCTCCAGAGGTGCCAGTGGGAAGTCAGAGGGTTGATATGCACTGTGTGTTCAGGGTTGTACAACATGGGGAGAAACTGCATCTTAGATTTCAGGTTGCATACAAGGACAATGTGAGTGTGCATGGGAGCATCTTGGAGGCAGTCCAGATTCCAGGTTCTAGATAGCTCAGTTAGACATAGAAGATATGGTGGGGTCACAGTGAATTTAAACTTTTGTGAAAGGGAGCAGATATTCTCAGCAACAGACCCTTTTTCTCATCATCTGCAACATTGTATAGTACTGCAATGTCTTAAAGCCCAAAACGGGGAATCATTTTAGATTCTACTTTTTGTTGTTTCTACACAAAGATACAACAATAAAGCACTCTCTGGAAATACAGTGGTTCTAAATATTCTCCTTGGTTGCTTCTGAGGTTGTTTAGGAGATTAATAGATTTCAAGTATTCATGGCCAAGTCTGCAAGTCAGTAAAGGGAATGCAAAACTGGTCAGAAATGGTGTCTCTACATAGAGCTAAATCCCATGTAATTTGGGAATTGATGAGTGTTTCTTCCTTTTTAATTCTGAGAGAAGCCTTCTGTTAGAACAATATTTTGTCCAGCATTACATATTCCCTTTATCTAGGGAACTGGCAGGGGAAGAGGACAGAAGCTCTTCAGGCAGTAGAAGTTGAATTTAATAGGATTCAGAGAAGAGATTTAAGGAGCTAATCATCCTTATAGCTGCTCAAGTTCAATTTTTATCCCCCAAAGCTACTAATTTTTTAAGCATGTATTTTTGGCAGTGCTTTGCAGCAAATATCTCCCCTTGGGGCGCATAGCAATGTGCAGGCTGTATGACATAAATGAGCTTCTTTGCCATCCCAGTAACCCATAAATGTCAGTGACACATAAAAGTAGGTATTCCCTCATCTCAGCAGGCTGACCTAGCCCAAGCCTTACACTTAGTAAAGTCAGAGAAGGACACAGTGGCAAGCAGAGCTACAGTGCTTAGATGCCAGGATCCAGAGTCAGAACTGACAGTATTGGGTGCCCACAAAGTACCATCCAAACATGAGTGAGGGTCTACACCAGGATTTTAAAAAATTGGCACTTCCCCCTCTGTCAGCCAAAGTAAAAGCCATAGATGGCTGTATGTTTGATATCTCAAACATATATTGATATACATTCCATTTAGAGGAAAGAGGGTTAGAAAATGCAAACCAAGCAGATTATTTTTTTGCATACATTTATCCCTCTCTCAGTTACCTCTATTGTGAATTCAGTGTGATTTAAATTAATGGAGTAAGAGGGACATTGTCCACAATTTGGAAGGAGATATTTCAGAACTATTTGAGCACCCCTTATGCCTCATTGTCACCTTGTTCTCATTAACACAATGCTTGTCAAGGAGCTGCAAAGTGCTTTTATGAGTGAATAGGTAGAAAAGTGAAATAACTGTGAGTTTTGGGGTTTTTATCAACTCATTTCTTCCTCATCAACTTTCTTCTTAGATGAGAGAGATATGCAGCCCTGCTTTCCTTGAGTTCCCAAAATTCCTGGCTTCTTTGAACCTATCTTGAACAAATCTACTATCTTCATATCACATCCTCCTTAAAACACAAGGACATTATTTTAGCATACTAAATGCAAGGACAGCTGAACAACTCACCTCACAGCAATTTCCTTCAAAAGGAGTGCGTGTCCTGTGTCTATATGGCAGAAGAGGGTCATTCAGAGTGTCTGGGCTCACTGCCCTGCTCTGGGAGACAGCCAAGATTTGTCTGAAGCTGGCAGCCTTGCTGCCAGGGGAGACAGGCTGTGGAGAGTTTCTCATCATCTGATAATTACTGCAGCACACTGAAAGAAGAGTAGGGCTGAAATTGGCCAGATCTGGAAGGGTTGAGATGCCACCACCATTTTCAGCAAATCTTACAAAGCTGAAGGCAGCCCATGTGCACATGTTAGTCTTCCCATCTCTGTCCTTCCAGGAGTCCCAGAGGCAAAACTCCCAAATGGTTCCTGGGCACAGGAGGGAACAATGAGCTCTGAAAACACTCAAGAGAAAAGCAAGCCTCTCTGCTGACCTCAAATTCCACTTTAGACAGCTGCATAAAAAACACCCCACAGGCTTGACTACTTCAGTTTTCAGAATTAGCACACAACCTATGTAATGATCATCCCAAGAGATGTCACATTCCTCAAATCCTCCTATGAGTCCTTACAGGTTTTCAGCTACCAAGTGCTTGGCAACACTTTTTCTATATTGTCAAACATTTTCTGTATTTGCTTGGATAGAAGCTGTTTGAATCCTGTAGGTTAAGTACTGGGACGAGGCTGTGAAGGTTAGTAAGGTCTGTGAAGATACATTGAAAACACTTGGAGGATAATGGGTTGTTATAAAAAATGTTTGGTGATTGTGGAAAAGGCCAATAATAAAAAGACATCTAGAAGAAGAAAAAAGTCAGTGAAGATGAGGAGCCAAGGCTGCCTGGGTCTTCCACCTGATTGGTATCTTGAGTATAGCAACTGTGGCCATGTTGAGAAAGTCAGAAAGAGCCATAAATCTCCCCAGATGAATAAAGATGGGGAATTAAATGCTAGAGAGAGTACCTGGATCTTATTTTAAATGTATTTATCTTGTAGTCACAACACTGAAAAGTTCAAAACTGCACTTCATCTATTATATCTTTTCTACCTAGGTAGAGAGGTCCTCAAGAACGGCAAGTCAGTGTCAGTGTATATTGCTCATGCTACCTGAAAATAAAATCTATCCTATTTCAGGAGCATCCCTCTTTTTGAAATCCTTATCCTTACACTTGAGGAAAAAGATATGTAAATTGAGATTGCCAAGATTGTCTGTGGATTTGGACGATAAATTTTTATTTATACCTGTAAAATTTGGGGAATGGGATGTTTCATTGCAATTTCGAATTATATTATTTTAAATGTTTTAGGGTTTTTTTTTGCTGCCAAGTTTATAACCTGAAAGATATGCATTATTACATACAATAACAACAGAAGCCATTATTACACAGGTGGCCTACTGAAGGCTTATTTTATCACATTTTTATAACATTAACATGCTCATTAGAATACATGATCAAGTATATAAGATGAATGCCAAAACCCAGTAATCACACAGTCACTAGGAGCTTCTCCTGCACTCCCACAAAAGCTGCACTCATTTACTTTCAAACTTGTGGCTGTGAGCCAGTGGACATGGGCAGCCTAAACTTATCAAACAAGGAGCTGCTTCTTCAGTTGTGAGAATCTTGCAGGCTGCAGACCTTCGGTAACTTCTGATGCCACTAAATCAAAAGCCTGACACAATTACTGATTCTGTGTGGGAACTTGCTTAGACTTGCTTCATTTCTCACTTAACCAGAGCCAAGCTTTCAAACCTGCCCAATTTCTGTGATATTTGTAAACTGCTGATAATACAGAACTATATTCATCAAACATTGTTTTGCATTCTGATAAGAAAAATAATTAGCCTAAGGATATTTGTATAATTACAGTAAAAAGCTTTGCTTTTCATGATGCTAAAACTTATTTTTAATTGGATTTACAAGCTGAATTAACTTTTATATAATTGCCTAGGACCCTGTGGTTCAGCTGTTAAAAATCGTTATCCCAGCTGGCCCCGAGCAGTCTTTCCCCATGTCTGACCAACCACTCCTGAATACAGACACATGTGAAGCGCTGCCTCGTGCTCCAGGGGGTGGTGGAAATGCAGGAAGCTATCAATAGCCAGCTCAGACTAATGAAAGCACATCTCTGCAGGGCCTGATCAAGCTGATGATTGTTTGTTAATTACATGGGGCAAGTTCAATGGCATTTCACTGCAAGAGGTTATGTCTGCTTGACCATGATATCTACTCAGTTTAGACACCCATTTACATTGCCATTTTCATACTGGCAAAATGCAGAAACTCCTATTAAGTGAATAATTCAGAAATAAATGGGGTTTTGCCACTCGTATCACGTAAACTCACAAAGAATTTTCATTGTGTATGTATGCAACAGAAATACCAAGGTCTACTTACCATTTTGGTATCTAATGTCTCCTTTCCAAAAGAGAGTTCTCAGCCTGTTCCGTGTAGCTCCCCTTTTCATCCTTACCTCTGCATTTCTCTCAAGTGAGCTGCCTGTGACTGCCTCCAAAAGCCCCTCTGCCCACATTTTTCCTTGCTTTGTGAAACTTCTCTGCACAGAGATTTCACAACATTTACGGAAGAAGAAATATTGTGTCAGCCAACTCATTTTCTCTTTTCTTTCAGCAAGTCAACCATTATATATTTTCTTGGTATCCCATCCTATGTGAGTTTTTGTGCTTCTTTCTGTTCAGACTTGGGTCTCATCTTGTCTCACCCTTGTCTGAATCAGAGTAACAGCTCCAGATAGTTTCTGCACTCCTCTACTTCCTAATTTTTTCTCTCTCCAAATATTAGTAGTTCTGTCAAATCTCTGTCCGTCTCTCTGTTTCTTGGAAAAGGAAAGTGGTCTTTGTTACAGTAGAAAGGGAGTCTTTTTGAGACCCATACACTTTCTGCACTTGCTAATGTACAGCTCATGAAATTGGAAAGGGACTATTTTGGACCAGTAAGAGTGTTTAAGGGCTCCTTTGACACTGCAGAGTCCAGATTTGTTTCTTTTCCAATGCAGAGAAAGAGTGCCAGTCATGGAGTAAAGGATGTCTACTCTGATATGTTCACTTAAGGTAGAGGCACAGGATGAATCTCTGCTCCTGAGACATGGTCTGTACCCAGCCAGCCCATAAACAATGATAAATGGTTCAGCTGCAGGTCTGCCTTCCCAGAAATCATTTTATACATAGCTATGAAAACATTCCAGTTAAGCAGTCAGATGTGTTATCATAGCACCAAGCTCTGATCCCTGGGGTTACATAGGATCTGCTCAGAATTGGAGTCTCAGTAATGGTTTTTTCCTACTCTTTACAGACCTTTATACAGCTTCCAAATCTGAATCACAGTAGCTGTATTCAGTGCCTGAAAAACAGTTCCTATTCATTATCATCCCTCTAGTACTCCTTAGGCTGCCAAATTGCCATCAGTGCTTTTACTCTCAGTTTGTGTGTATCTTCCTGTCCCGCTGGCTCAGCTTCTTCTTGTGTTCTGTGTTCTTTCAGGAATGATAATTAAAAAAGATACCATGCATTTGTTTAAAGTAATACCTTTTCTCAGTGGCTGAGAGAAGGTATTTTCTCCAGCTGCAGGCTAGGGCGCTGACTTGCACATCATCTCCTACAGCCATTCACTGCAGTTCAAGCCTGTGAGATCCCATCACTGATAGCTGTGGACCCACCACAGGAGAGGGCTGGGGGACCTCACCTCTTTGCCATGTCAATTCAAAACAGAATCAGGCTCCAAGGGCTCCAAACTGTCAGGGTTCAGCTTTTCTTTCTGCAGCTGTGTGGGCAAAACTAGAAGCTTAAGGAAGTATTATTTTGTCCTTTGTTGGGTTTTGGATGGTATCTAGACATTCACAAATGATAACTAAAATGCTGGGTGATGGATTATTGCCATCAATATAATCTTGGAAATTTTTGTATGATACCCATGTGTGTTTGTAGCCATTTTATCTTCTTGGGCATAATGTCAGACTATTTTTCAGGTACATATCATGATTTATGCCCTTTCTCTTAGAGTGAAACTTATTTCACTGGAATAATCACAGTTTCCAGTCTACCTTTTATCAATGACATCAACTCATTCACCAGCCTAATGTTGCATTATCCCAGGAAAATCACATTGTTGTGGTGTTACCTTTCCCCAGAGGAGGCTGAATTGCTTTTATTACTTCCTGCTTGAACAACTGCTAATCTTATTTCTGGAGTTCTTCCAGCAGGAGGACTATACTTCTGACATGATGGATTCAAATCACCCATGCCAGCATTTAACAGACTGAGATATCTTTCTTCAAGGGCAGAGATTTGATTTCCTAAAGAATCTGTAACTTAAGGACAAGTGGGGTTTTTGCACAGTTCCCCATTTATTCTCCTGTTTTAATGAACTTGCCCATATTTTGAGTTTTTCTGATTCCAAATTGATAATTAATTGCACCTACAGCAAGACTCTATAAAGATTTACAACCGCTAAGTTCTATGATTCCTGTCCATATTGAAAATGTAAATTACCCAGAATTTGTTGTTCCTGTTTTCCTGCATTAATTTTCCAGACTAACATTTTAGTTTGCTAACCTGAACTGCTAAATCATCTGCTTATGTTTAATATTCAGATTCCCAAACTTTATTGATTGTACAGGTCTAGGGCCAAGAGCTTACGAGTAGTCACAGGACAAATCCATATCATACCCAGCCTTCACCAAGGTAATGCTGTGGTTGTATCCTCAAAATACACTGAAGGGACGCTCCCATTTTGAAACTAACAAATTAAATTCCCCTGAGATTAGGCAGTAAACCTGCAGCAATTAACTTCTATTCAAAAAGCTTTCAGCTCTCACATTGAATAGAATGCCTACAACAGGGTTCCCCTGGGTCTGGGGAAAGAGAAGAGATCTGAGGATGGTGGAAGAAGCAAACAGGAGCCTTTCCCTTGACCACCAAAAGCCCCTCCCCATCCCCATCATTCCCCTTCTCCACCAGCCCTCACGTAGTTCCTGCAGGGACAAATACATTCCATGTCAGCTTGCTCAGGAATCTCTAAGCAGTACTACTGAATAAATTCGTGTGCCTCAACTTCTGCTTTTAGCTGGAGGTGAAAGGCAACTGAAAGGCAACACCCTTTCAGTTCTTGGGGAAGAAGAAAGTTAAGCTGGTTCCTTCTGCTATGAGGGACTGATCCAAATAAATATCTTAGAGAAGTAAGTGGATAGGGGCAAGTCTCATGGGTCCTACTGTGTCTCCATTTCCTCTCCCAGTCCATAATGTGCATTTTTACCCTTAGCAGAAGGATTTAAGACATGGACCTGAGACTTAGAGTTGGCTGCTATTTAAGAGAATTTGCAAAATAGAGAAATATATTATCAGTGTGTCTTGTGAGAGGATGAAGATGAATTTAAAGGCAAAAGCTAAGTTGTTTTTTTAAGCAACTTAAATCGGATGCAAAGGGCCCAATCACATTTTTAGTATCACTTAACATATTGCGATTTCTAAAAGCCTCACTGTGCTTTTGTAACATGAATAATAACCATAACAGATTCCTTCTGGTAATGGATCTGGTCTCATGGAGGAAAATCACAGACATATGAGTAGAAAAAAGAGACTTATTTAATTCAGATCTCTTTTCCACATTGACTGAATTCTGACAGTCCCAGTTTTTAATTTTCATAAAGAAAAACCTGCCTTTTTCCAACCTGTTCAGTCCTACTCAGTGGGAGCAGTTTGACATGGACTGAGGAGCATCTCTTCTCTTTCACTACTAGAAGGTCACGTGGTCGTCAGGGCAGCACAACAGCAAGCTGAACCTACTGGAAAAGTATATGGTATGAACAGTGAAAACTGATCCTATTTCCATTAACTTCAACACATAAATTTCAATTTGCCCTTAAGGCTATTACCCACAGGAAGTTACTAATTTTGAAGCTGATAACATACATGTCTGTAGTCTATCACTTGTGGTTTGACTATCCAAAACATAAAGCAGTGTTTTCTCAGCTCAGAGATTTTAGTGCAGTGCGAGGCCCCAAAGGGGTCTGGATTCTGAGAAAAAAACTCCGCACCCAGATATTAGGTCATTAACAATGAACTGCATTTCTAAATGGAGAGTGTGAATTATTTAATTATCCGTTTAGTGGGAACATGATTGCTAAATACCCTTTAGAATAAAGTATTTAAATCAACTCAATTCTCCATGGATGTCTTATTAACTACTATTTGGCAGAAGAGTGGCTATTACTTGGGTAATAGCCACTCTTTTCCCTTAAAAAAAAAACCACTTTAAGGCATCACACAAATATGCATGCAGCAATGGGCAGGCAGTTTCCTTTTAGGCTTGGGCAGTCAGCCATTCATCTCTTGCTTTTTGTTTCAAGGTTAATGCTTCCTTCATGTCATAGTGGCAATAAAGTGTTTCTAAGTGAATTTATTATTGCCTATTTATGGAAAAACAATGTGAAGATCCCAGAGATTAATTTCTTTCAAAGCTGCAGAAGTAAATACATCTGTGGCAGAAAAGTCTTGTTTTGGTCACTTGCACTGCTTTTATCTCTGCCTTTTTTCTCTGGTCTGTTGCTTACCTATTTCCTCACCATCCTCACCCCTCCTATGCTCTCTTCTTTGGCACTTACCCCTGAATTCTGTTGGGGTGTTAATGCTTGAATCAGTGTATATGTGAAATGTATCTTCAACTGGGTACACCTACATCATACATGCTGGCCACCCTATGTATACCATATGTGCATGTCTTTTGGCCTCTGCACTTTGTTCTGTTCATTTTTGTTGTTAGTTCATATCCTTAAAACTCAAATATTTTTTAAAACACATTTTAAATAGAAATCTTGAATAGCGATGATTTCTTGTGTCTCAAGCAAAATATAGAATTTTATTTATTTAATTCTATTATCTTAAGAAATAGATCATGCCATATGAGAAAAGAAAGCAGCCTTGGAAAACCAACCTGTTGTAAAACTCATCTGTGATCACAGAGCAAAAGCTGAGCACTGCAATAAAATACAGCAGCCACACAAGATCAATTACTCTATACTGTCATTAGTTGGGGAGAGTCTTCAACCTCACAGAAGAGTGGAATATTCTCCCTACTAACCACTTTGGATTTTATTTCACAGCGCAGTGAACTCAGTGGGATTTTGCTTTTAGGTAGGCATGGTCACTTCTCTGCTTGCAAAAGTACATATGCAGAACTGAGTTTTCTAAACCAACTGTTTATTTCCTCAGAAAATATGATTGGGTAATTTTAGGGAGTGTTATTTAAAGTTGAAGGATCCCTTTCCCTCTCTCCCTCATCTCCCTTTTCAGGGTGGCACATTTGCCTCAGGGCTCTCCAGAGAAGTGCAGCTATATGTATGTTCTCAAAAAGAAGGTGCAGAATGAGGTGGTAGCCACAAGACCAAGGAGCACAGACCTGGTCTTGACAAGCATGTGTAGACTCCACTTTGCAGGGGATGAGCTGCCCCCACTGAAGCTCAGCCTGACCCTCCTTCCCCCTCCCCAGGCCTAAAGCTGTGGTAGGGGTGCAGGATCACGTTCTTCCTGCAGCACAGCTGTAGCACATCCTAACTGTTTGGCATATGGAACATGCTGAGACAGCACTGAAGGGAGCCAGAGCTCACACAGTCCTTTCTCCATTGCCAGCTGGGAGCAGGTACCTCTGAGACCCCACAGAGCACTTGCAGAGCCCTTCAAGACAGCAGGGTAATGAGCTGACAGCAGTGCTGTGGGGCTGGTTGGGGCCCCAGAACAGAGCCTGGGCCAGAGATGCTTCTAATTAACAGTGGAGACAAATCCACTGAGGTCAGTGCAGAGTCAACAACACTCCAAAAACACATTTTCATTAGGGATTAACTTCAGTTGTTTGCTTTGATGCAGAATGATGCAAACTAACATGTTCCAAAGCTACACTGAACCTTAGGAACAAGGGGAGGCTTCAGCACTGGTTTGAATGTTGTAAGAAATTCTGACTGACAATACCTGGATATATGTATATTTCAGTAGAAATATGTATATATGCTGAATGTGGTTTGAGCATACCTGTTGAAAATGTAGGAGTGCAATTGGTAATTATAATATCACATTACTAACACTTGGCCTCATGCAGCTCAGGTATGTGAAATTTCTTTTAATCAGTATATATTTTAATTTTATCCATTCAAGGTGAGGCATGTTTTCAGCTTTTTATTATGTTAAAAGGTGGAAAAAAAATTAGTGGATAGATTAACAAAGCTGACAACCTTTCTTGCAAGGGTGGTCCATGGACCCATGCCAAAACTGAAGCAGGATGCCTGGGGCTATTCAATCTGGCCAGTAACCTTTCAACAAACATATTTATCTAAACCATTTGGAGCAAGCAGCTGTGTGGTACTTAGTTGCCAGCTGGGGTTAAATCCAAAGACATTCAGTTTTAGAAGAGTTGAAAGCATTTTTAACTTGTTACCTGTTGCTTCAGGAGCAGTGAAACCTGGAGAGACTTGCAGATCTCATGAACAGCACTGTGATTCACAGCCACCAACCTGCAGCATCTCAGGACTATACTCATTTTGCATGACACAAGGTCTCTCCAGATTTACTCTCTGAGTGTTTCGTGCAGTGAAGACCATTGTCATTACATTGCAAGGGTTCTAGATTGCTAGAGTTTCGTACCGCCTTGATGCTTCTTGTAGGCAGCTCCTCTAGGCACTGACGCATCCTTGTCCTCACAGCAGCCAACTGACTCCAGCTCCCCTCAACCAACCAATTCACTGTTTTATAACACTCTTCTTATTGGCTACAGCTGTGGCCTGTTAACATCAGGCCTGTTCCCAATCTCTAATAATTGGCTCAGCTGCAACTCCTTAATGGGGTAAGATTACTTTCTATTCTACCTTTATTTTCTTATATCGTATCCCCCTACAGAAGACAAATGGTTTTTTTGTTTCATACAGTAAAATGGTGTGAGTGTGTGTATGTGTGTGTGTTCTCATTTCTGAATGGTTTTTTGGAGGTGAAGATCTACTGTAAAGTTAATGTGCTTAGGAAATCCATGCTGATTCTAAATTCCCGCTCCTTTACATGGGTCTCAAGTATCTCTATCAAAACTAGGAAGCCAAAAGTCAACAGAATAGTTCCAAGTGTTCTGTTGACCAGCATGCAAGGTAAGAGCACAACAGTGTAACATGGAGCAAATATCCTGTTTATCATGAGGTCAATAAAGAGCACTAATGGGCGGTCTATTCACCGTATATTCAGGAGTTCATTTTCAGTTGTTAGTTTGTCTGTCCCATGCACAGCTGCTGCATCAACAGTTATTACACATAACAATGTGAATTAACAGAAAAGCACAGTATCTAGCCACTTGATTTTACATAAGTCACAGCTTATCTTGGGAGTCAACCACTACAGCAAGACGAGAACCTGAGAATGACACATGGCTCTCCACATCAAAGCATGTCCTTCCTCAGCAACCATGATACCTTGTTTGGGCATTAGCACAGTTTACTTGTGATCAGTAATTCCAAGCAGAGAAATTCAGGAAGGGTTCAGGCACATAGCTCCAAGTCCTGCTCTGTCTCTGTTTTTCCCCTGCAGCAAGGTTAGTAGATGCTTGCTGTGGAGATAGCTTGACTGACAGCACCAACATCACACTGGCTCAGAAAGACCTGGACACTGGTTTGCCCTTTGTCTCTGACCAGGCATGTCACAGATATATTTTATGAAAAATCCTTTTGCCAGGATTTTTTCTCCTGAGAGGCCTCAGAAACAAAATGTAAACAATAATTATCTGCTGCTGTGGAATGCAACAGCTGCATCTTTGATTGGTCCATGTGAGTTCTTTCTACTTGATAACCAATCACGGGTCCAGCTGTGTTGGGACTCTGGTCAGTCACAAGATTTTATTATCATTCCATTCCTCTCCTTGCTACCCTTCTGATGAAATCCTTTCTTCTATTCATTTAGTATAGTTTTAATATATCATTTTCTTTTATTGTAATATATATAATAAAATAATAAATCAGTCTTCTGAAACATGGAGTCAAGATTCTCATCTCTTCCCTTATCCTGGGACCCCTGCAAACACCACCACACAGGCAGACTCTTCCCATGCTGGCAAAGGAAACACATTAACTTATTCTTTGGAAATAATGCTTCCTGCACACTTTCTTTGAGTGTGCAAAAGTGGCTTGGGGCCATTCCCATGACAAGGAACCTCATGACACTGGTAGTCTGGTCTCTCCTAACCTTGGTAAATGTTCATCTCTGTGCCAGTGCAAGTCTCTGCCCTGTGTAAGGAAAAGGTAACTGATTTTGTCAACTCAGCTGGGCATCTTCATGTGTCTTTGATCTTCTACATGGTAACACACTGGTCTATTTTTGGTCTATTCAGTCAGTAATTGCTGGACTGAATTAAAGGTGCACAAAGCCTTGGTTTACTCTATATTCCTTTCCTTTTTTTTTTTTTTTTTGTATAAATAACTCTGGATGTGTCAGTTCTTTCAAAAGTTAAATTCAAAATACATAATGAAACACTTGTTAAGACAAAGTTAAACGAAGTGGCCACAGCCACCCTGTTTGCAGGAACTGTTTCCAGTGCATGCCTGGTTACTGTGCGAGACATTCACCTAGCACTTTGAAGGAGGGAAAAATTAAATGTTCTCCAAGGATTAGCCTTCCTTAAGTGATCTTTCTGCCCCATAACTCTTCCCCTCTGTGATGGTGGTAGCATTTGGCCCTGGGTGAGAGCCCTGCCTCAGAGCAGAGCTGGCGCCTTAAGGCTGAGTGTGGGGTGGAGGAATTGTAGCTCTTGATGTGAGACCAGAACATAAACTAATGGCAAGGCTTTTAGCGAAGCTATAATTTCTGCTCCTATATGCTTCATTTTATGTTATCTTCAATAGAAATCAACCCCCTAACCCCCCCATAATTTACTGGTTTATAGTTTGTCTTGAACTAGAGCAATCCATGTGTTTCATACATTAGCTTTTATTTTGTCACTTGAGGTAGCTGAACATTTCAAATTCAGTATCTGTATTTTTATACCAATTCAAGTCTGACATGTAAAGCTGCTTTGACATTAAAATCTGAGTTACAGGGAAAGACTTGCTAAATGCAGGACTAGGTTGCACTGATTGTCACATCAGATTTTTGATAGACATTATGGTATACAATAATCTTTCTTCAAACACCTTACTGAAAACCTCATCAACCAGTGATGAATAGATGCAAATCACTCTTGAAATCTATTTAACTAGACATATTAAAAAAAAAGGCTGAAACACAACAAAAATCTTATGAGTGATAGTGAAATTTATCCTGTTTCTTCTATTTTTTGCATGGAACATCAAATGCCAGCCATTAAAATAGAAACTTTTATCTACAAGTAAAAAGGATATCACAGTGATTCCCTCCAAGCTTTTATGTGTAGAATTAAAATGTACACCCTGAGAGCAAGCCTCATAAAAATAGACTAAGTCCATAAAAATGGACTAAGCTTCTGCAATGGGCCTGTTGCATTATTTTCATTATTACAAATTGTTAGTGAACAAGCGATGAGCAATAATTACACCAAAATTAGGTACATAATTAATGTTTTGCTTTTTTAGCAGAATGTTTTTCAGTTGCAGGCTGAATTTAGAAAATGTGATGTAGAAAAAACAGAGCACAGTTCTGATAGATGACTATCTCCAACACATAAGCTGGCTGTGGCTGTGATGTCCCCCCTGGAGGCTGAGGCTGCTGTCATTAGTGGAGAGGCCTTGACACTCTATTAGACAGTTACTCACTAAAAAATATTCATTACATTCAAAACTCTGCCTGAAGACCTGCCTAAAATGCCACAAGCAGTAGTCTCAGCTGGTGTAAATGAAAGCAGCTTCAGTGGCTTTGTCAGGGTGGAGACTGCCTGCTCCATCTAAAACATCTGTCCTGGGTTCCCGTTTTCAGCATCTTTGCTCTCACCACCAGCAAAAAGAAAAAACTTGCTAAATTTTCTTCATTGTTAATCATGAACCTCTGGCTGCATTCCCGTCTCTAAAGCAGCATGCACCTATTTGTTTGGTATGATGCTGACATATGATGATTTTTCTACAGTAGTGTTTTGAAAGCTTTTGTTATTTTCTAAATACCTCAGGCTTTCTTATTCTGCTGCCTCAATCCATGCAACAAGTCTCCTGCTACAAAACCATGCACAGCCTGCACACCCTGCAGATGCCTCCCCCTTCCACCCTCACTGCCACCACAAGGCTGATGTGAAGCCAGTCCCAGCGGGCAGAGCTTCTGTCCTCCTCACACGAATGGGCCCTGACGTGCTGAGCCGGTTCCCACAGGCAGAGTCCCTCTGAAGATGATGCTGTCTGACAACGTGAATCAATCCAGCATTTCTTTATCTCATTTCAGAGCAGCAGGACTCCTGGGGCTGCGACACTGAAAATGTGCCGTGTGTTACCCATCCTGATCAAAACACTTGACGGTGGTCACTGCCCTGGACACGCTCAAACAGGGGCGGCCCAAGGACTGTCAGAGCCGGGGGCGCCGCGCCGGGGCCTGCTCCCACCAGAGAGCAATCTGCTGCCTGACGAGAGAGATGCTCCCATCCCCTGCATCAAAACCTTAAGCTTTTCTTCTTTGACACAGACATTAAGGGCAATCCTGGCAAATTCAAAACCGGATCAAGTATGGTACCTCAGTGAGTTGAACCACTGTCCTACAAATTGCCCAGCCAGGCTGCACTCCTGGACTTCTCATGGGAACCTGTCCCCTCCAGTTGCACAGGTTCAGTAGCCCCGGGCAGCTCCTTTTCCAAACCCTTTGTGGTAGTGTAGGCTTCATATGAATTGCAACAGCTGAGCTAGTTGGCTACACACCAACCAGGTCAACAGCATTTAAAAAATCTTTATTGTTGTTCAGCTTCCAGGCACACATACCTACAGACACATATCTGGGAACTGACAGCCTAACAAGACATTTGTCTGGCTTCTGATTCTGCCTCGAAAAAGCCTTTGGGACACAGCTACCTGCCAAATCTCAGAACAAGCATCCCTGTCCCATAGTTCTTGCCAGTTTATTTCTCAAACAGCACTTCTGCCCCAAATGTCCCTGCAATTTAAAATCATGATAACAAATGGTTGAATTAGAATAAGGTTATTGTTGCATAGAAAACCAGAATTAATGTGTTATGCAAAACAAGCAAATTATTATGAACTTGTGTCTTATTTTTTTTAACCACTATTTTATAGTGCCTTTATATCTATAGACACACACACGCACACACACACACACACACACAAACACACATTTTTATCCATTAACACAGAATGTGAACTTCAGATGCTTTGGGCTTCTGCTAACCAACAATTGTAGCTTCCCTCTAGTGGCCAATTGTGTTTTAAATGCTAGTGACTGAAGACTCATCTGCCTCTCGTCATAAAAAATATAAATCAACTTAGTTTAGAAAAATATATTTGAGCTCCCCTTTTGGTAATGTTTATGGTCATTGCCTAATTGTAATAGAACAGCACAGGCTGTTTCCTTATTCAAGCAAAACTTTGGAACCAAGCACCTGTAGTGAAAAGGACAGGAAGGAAAAACAATCTCAGTTAAATAGAAATTCTTGCTGGATAATTGTTCAA
Organism: Melospiza melodia melodia; assembly: GCF_035770615.1. Taxonomy (NCBI): domain Eukaryota; kingdom Metazoa; phylum Chordata; class Aves; order Passeriformes; family Passerellidae; genus Melospiza; species Melospiza melodia. The sequence continues at coordinate 76,031,025 of NC_086197.1, forward strand.
GCAATGTAAGTATACAAAAAAATTATGGTTTGTACTGCTAGAAAATAAAGGGTACAGTATTTGCTTATAGGCAGGGTAATCAGTTTTCTTGTGCTCTTCATGTGGTATTTGTGCCTACAGGCCATCATATAGCCTAGCAAAGGCCATTTTCCCTCTCCTTACTGGAAATCAAACTCTTCCAGTCCATGCCAGAATTCTTTTACATTCATCTGTCCTCTGACTTGTCCAGAAACTTGCAACTAGCTGTCTTTTTTTTTTTCCCTCTCTTCAGTTTTATTCTTGATAATCTCTTTAAAAACGTTAATTCTGGTATTCCATGTTTGGAGACCGCATTGTGTAGGTTCTTCATCTATCAAACAGTTTGTATGGCTGCCTTGTATCTTCCTTATCTCAACAGCTAGGAGAATGCCCACTTTCCTCATATTACTGGAACACTACTAGTCAAATTCCTAAGAACAGGGAAAAGTATCTCTTCAGATTGCCTTGTCCTATACCTGCAGAAAGCGGGTGCTTTCCAGGAGATAGTTTTAGCTTACTTCAAAAAGTAAGGAAATTAAAGCAATGACCTTGTGTGTTTGATTGTCCAGCTGGTTACTACTTCCCCCTACTACTTATTATAAATAAATAATAATTTAAAAAATCAGGAAGGAGAGTGATGTCCTATTGATCTATTTTATGCTGTTTGTCACCAACAGATAGTCTGGTCTGCACCCAGCAGGCTGTGCTGCTCCACACTAGCAAGGGCTCCTGCTGCCTCTGCCATTTGTCTGTTTTTCTCTTTTCGCCATTCAGGCCAGCTATCCTACTGGCTGTTTGTCAACTCTTTCCAAGAAACCTCAGATGTTATACTTTTGCTTTTTCTCTGTCCCAGCAGTTTCATTTTCACTACCTCTTCTTGCCGCACCAGAAAGCAAACTTTTCATGCCATAACTCTCTTTCATTACAGTACACATATTGCTGAATGTCTATTTGAAATATATTCTGAACACTGCCATTTGGAAAACTTCATTTTTCCCTTAGTCCTGTGAAGTCTTGAAACCCTTTAGATCTTTGCAAGCACAGGGCAGAGGAGTTGGCTGCTATCCTTTCTCGGGTAAGATGTTGGGTTTCAAAACCAAAGCATCTCTCTTCTGAAGTCTTGAGAACATGGGAAATGTAGCAGCACCCTCTGGAAGATACATATCAAATACAGTTTACTGTCAAAGGTCAATGTAGTTCATTCCTCAATGTAGTGCAAGACCTGGTAATTTTTAATAAGTTTGGCACCAGAACTGGACTGACTAAACTTTCCCTGTTAGAAAGCTCAGGTCTGGTCTGAAACCCATATTTGTACAGCTTGGACAAGGTATGTTTCCTCGTCATCGCTTATATCGAAAATGTGACAGAAAGCCAGGCAGAATTAAATATAAGCAGTGGCTTAGATTTCTGACATGATGCCATGGTTTTTTTTCAGCTGGCAGGGAAACCACACTACCTTCTAAACTTCTTTATTTTAGTTGAGCACCTTAGGGCAAGACAAATCCGGTCAAAAGGCAGGCTGGGTCCAGGTGACAGGAGCTGTCTCCTGCCCTTCCTCTCTCCAATTTAAACATGTGCAAACCTATTACTTGCCAGCTGGCTTCAGATTTATCCGGAGGGACAAAGCCAGTGCTGCCAAATACAAAATAGCACAAACTTCTCCAAACCCAAATGAAGAATCATCCTTCAGGTATTGAACATGATCACAATTTTTTATCAGCTCATTTACATGTGAGCACAGTAAGGAATGTTGTGGGTATTTTTGCTGCCAAAACTCATGAGAACGCTGGGATGACCATTTTTCTCCTTGCTTACAGTCACAACAGATCACATCTACTGTTGATCATAGTCCTGCTGACGTATTTATCTTGACAGTTTGATCTAAAGTTTCCACTTCTCATGTACAAAGAGCAGCCAGAGATTAAAACATGATGGCCAGTTGGATTTACTTTCACTCTAGGGGCATCATTTGGGGGTAGATTCCTACAAGTAGTACATTCAGTTATTTCCATCTTCCCACAAAACCAGTTCCTGCTTCTGCCAAGTCTCTGAAATGTTCTTTCCTAAGGTAGATGAAAGGGAAAAAAAAAGAGGGAGTGGGACAGAAACACAACAAAGGGCAATTGCTTTTCAGAAATGATTGGAGTCTCATTCTCTTTCTGATTTTCTCCCCCCACCCCGTTTTTTTTTTTTTCAGAAAAGAAGACAATTCCAGATGGTAGATAATATTTTTTCATATATAATTCCTAGAATTTCTGTTTTAACATAAACCAGACATCATGAAAAGAGAATTTGGTTCCCAAATATTTTTCCACTTTGCCTCTGCTAAGAGGAAATTGTATTTTCCTAGGAACAATGTGAGAATAGATTACAAGAAAAATTACGATTGGGGTATCCTCTTTAATTCCCTCAGGATTTATACAATCACTTCAGTGAGAATAAAATCAAAAGCAAAGGTATATCAGTAAAAGAAAAGTGTAGCAACTATATGTATTAGTACACTTTGGGGAACATGCACAGATAATGTATGTGTGTCTCCAAAAATTGTTACTGTATGAAATCCTTCTCCCCAACTATGCCTAGGGAACTCAGACCTCTCTTTTCAGGAAGTATTCTTTAATTGAAACAGAAACAGCTGTATTTCATATCTCCCAGACAGTTTACATTGCTGCAAAAATCAACAGATACCTGTACAAAAACCAAGGCAGCCAATATCTGAACATATTGTGAAGATATTTGAAGATAAAAGTGCCAGAACTGAGTCTGTGCAGGTGACAGGAGCAGAAATATCCAGGAGTTTCCACTTAATATGGGAAGGCTGGCAGAATGGCTTCTGATTCAGTGATAAGATCCCTCTTTCAAGTATCATGCCCACTCCTCAGCTTTTGTATACATCTCCTGAAGCACAGAATCTTAGAATCCATGGCTCTCCTGCAGTCTTCTATGCAGAACAGCTGCCCTCCTGCCCAGTCTGTTTCCATTCATATATAGGATAGACAAGATACGAAAAGACCATTGCAATGGATTTTGTGTACTGTAAAAGATGATGACTAAAAATTCCTCACTTCATATTTAAAAACAGATAACCATAAGTTTCTATGTCAGACAATTCCTTTAGGACACAAAATCCTTATTTGGGATCCTATCTGAGGGCTCTTAATTTCAAATCAACATTACTTTCTCTTATTCACTCTTACAGGTATGGAACATGACTGTTTCAGTTCTTTTATTTGCAGTAATATGACTAAATAAATAATAAAAACATCCAGGGAAGTAAAATGCAAATCACAGATTTCAATGGGAAACGGTCAGACAAATTTACCATTTTTTCAAATGGTAGCATGTGAAGGTATGCAAGTTTCTGTAAATAATTTGGTGGCAGTAATGGAAGTTCTGTAACATCACGGGAACAACTTCTGTCAGAGCTCTTTCATGCTGTTTTACTACTTTGAATTCTTAATTACAAGACTAATCCAATGCGATTTTTACTGCTAGTGTAAACAGACCAAACAGTGAAATTTTAAAACCACATTTATTTTTAATACAAAATCCGTTGCACTATTACAGAAGTGAGCCTGTATGTTTACCCCCACATGCACAGATAATTCAGCATCTACAATTAAATAAGAGTAAAATGATATTTTTTTTACCAAAACCATTGGCCAATCCTGTGAAGAAATGTTCTCTTTGTGCTTTGTAATCAGTGTTCATAGAATTCATTTTGTATTTCAGTTCCCATTAAAAAAACTGACCAATGGAAAGCTCAAAGGTGCGAAAGAAGCTTATTACAGCTGGGTTACATTTGGGATTACTTCAGTTGTGCTTTACCTGCAATATATACATGAAAGCTGCAAGGTGTCCTATGGGCTAATGTAGTGCACTGGCAAAAGCTCTGAATGGTTTAGTTGGAATCTGCAGTAAATGAGCAGATAACTATTTTATTTCCACAAAAAAAAAAAAAGAAAAAAAGAAAAAAGAAAAGAAAAAAAATATAAGTAGATGCTTTAAAATACCATGCACACCATTGGCTATAGTACTTCTTACACAGTACAACATAAGCTTTCTTGGTTTATTTGTCTGTAACACCTAGAAGCATATAGCATCTACGCTTTAAGTGTATTTACAAATTCAACAAAATATCTACATATAAAAAGCTTACTTAAAATTAAACTTGATGCAAGTTATGAAAAACCAATTTATTGGCAAATGAAACTGAGCATTCCTTCAACCATAGGTTGTTATAAAAAATTCTATTTGGAGGTAAACATTTGATTGATATAGTATGCGAGAAAATAATTTTTTAACCGATAAGGGAAATCCTTTACCAATAAACCGTATTAGCACTTGTCAGATGGAATGCTGTGATCCGAGCGTAACCCCCACACTGCTTCAGGCTGGAGATAATTACAAAGCTGCCACACTGATCAGGCTGGGACACAGAGAGAAATGCATTCTCACCAAATGATGGAGTCAGCTGCTTTGGGTTTTTAATGATTTATTTTACAAGAGCTTATTCCTTGCTGTGTTAGTAAATAATTTAACTCTGGTTGTGTTTTGGGATTTTTGTTTGTTTGTTTGTTTTCATTTTTGTTTTAAGTATTCTAAGGCCATGAAAACATGTTGTGCTGTAACTGTGTAGAAAGCTTTTTCTAAAGGGAAAAGAATCATACTCTTCTTTCTGCAATTCAAAATATTTTAAACTTTCCATTTTTAGCACAACAGTTTCATAACACTTCTTTTTCTTCACATTTTTCCTTTATTTGGCAATGACAGTAGTCTGCTAATCACAGTTTACTGCACCAACTGATTTAGTAGTACAGCACATTACGGAATGCATATCGTATAAAGGCACTGAATGTACTTTGCCCTGTGTTTTCTGGAATATTTTCCTTAATTTTTAAAGTTTTTCTTTCAGTGACTGTAAAAATTCCAAAATGCATTGCAATGCATCTCTTTTATGCCCTAAAATCAATTCAGTATGTTTTGATGTAAAAATAGAACACTGTACTGCCTTAATACCTGACAGATTAAAAAGGCTATAAAGTAATAGGAGCAAAGAGCAGATAATAGGGTCTCATTAAGCATCAGCAAATGCAAGTGTCATACTTAAATCATTTAGCATTTATATACTGTACATATTGTTCCTAACTGTCTTGCAAAAAGACATATGATAGCTAGACATTAAGTCACCAATTTCACAACAATGTCCACAAAGACATTGAAGTTCTATATAATACTACTATAACACTCTGACATTGAGAACGGAATTCATATCCAGGGATTCAGCTGAGGACTGCATAACAAATTGTCAAACCATGTCTTTTTATAGTGTACACGAGATTATCTGTGAGTTGTGTAGGGGTTTTTTTTCCATGCATTTTACTGTATTTTCAACAGGAAACAAAATTACAAGCTGATGTTACTGTTTGTGTCAGTTCCTTTAAAAAAAAAGTAAAAATACCCAAGTTTTGAGCAAAATTTGAATTTTCTATTTTGATTCATAGTAACATACCACTTACTGTGTCATTATGCTGTGTACTGGTGTTAACTTGCATGTTCTCATAGCATTAACTTCTGGTGGTGAGGGGCTCCGATACCTGCGTGTTCATAGTATGAGAAGGAGGATGTACAAGTGCTTTAAGCAAACTGGAGATACAAGGGGATCGAGTTCTGTGGTTACACAAACGAATTCATGGCATTTACAGGAGAAGGAGCCTCAGAGCTTTCATTTCCTTCTGCAGGTTCTTTCTCTTTTTTACCACTATATTGTCCAATAAAGGAGCCATCCTCATTGAACTGACCATTTACACCTTCTCCATAGTCAACTAAACTATCATCACTGTCTTCTTTTTTCACAGTTCTGTCTGAAGGTGTCCGGCTTCCTTTTTTTAGAGGTTTATGGTCCTCTGCATCGCTGCAGACACAAACAAACAAACATGGGATTAACGGATGCACTGTTTATTAAGACAAAATCAGCCATGCATGCAGAGTTTATGAAAAGCATGTGTGCAGCCCTATAATCCTTTAGTAAACCCACATCACATTGTAGAGGCAAATCAATATGATGCAGTTCACATGGAAACATGGGGTAGGAATGGTTTAAACAGAGAATGTCTTCAGTGGTGGGAGGGGGAGTTGTAGTTTCTTTTAGTTTTTTTTCCCCCCATCGTGCATGACTTTTCAGTGGTAAGACCTGGGCCCTTGGCTTGGAGGTCATGTAAATGCAACTGCAAGCATTAAGAAGTGGGTTGTAAAGCTATAAAAAAATAATTTGTTTGTTCTCCAAAGTAACAAGCTCATGATGTGCCGTGAAGTCGTGAAGTTAGTCTGTTAAACTTCTTAATTTCTTTGACTCCTTGAAAATGAATGAAGAATGAATTTGGTTAAATGAAATATACTGATTTTCTTTACTAGTATAAAGAAAATAAAAGAGCTGCATTTCAAATAATTTGTTACATAATGCAGGCCAGACTTGCAATTTTCAACCTTACCTTTCAAGAGACCTACATATTCCATTAAATGGGTGCAGAAGAAACAAATGAAAATAGCCTAAGAAGAAAAGCAAAGTCCATATCCTGATAGTGATCAGTATTGTATCAATAATAAGTTGCTCTTAAAATTTCTACAATATTTACTGTATTACAGGTAAAGCAACAATTTAGCTTACAGTAGCTAGAATTGAGGAGTTGAGAGCATGCTTAGTTTTTTTCATTTCTTATCAGATCCATCTCCCTACCCTACTCCGTGACTGATAATGTTCTGACAATGATGATGGTGATTTGGAGGACAAGAGAAAAAGGAAAGGAAAGAAAGGCCAGTGGAGAAGATCGCTGTACCAAAGTACTGTGGTCTTTCCTTTGTCAGTGGAAAAGGCAGCACCATCAACATCCTCAAATAAATTTGCAGCTGTGGTAGGCTTGTATTTAATGAAATAGATATAGTTGGGCTCTTTTCAGAATCCTTTACATTGCACTTCAGTGTCAAGATGAGCAGCAGCTCCAAAGCATTTTGAATTGAAACCCACCATTTCCAGCTGCACTTTTGGGAGCAATTATATACCTTGTCTTAAACAGAACATGTGACTTGATTTGCATATAGGGTACAAAAAAATGAAGTGGTTTGGGGGTTTTATTTAGATTCACAGCTTATGGGAAATATAAAGAAACACATATAAAATATTAAAGAAACAAAATTACATTTTGCAATTTCTAGAACACTAGGCTGAATATATACTCAGCAAATTATTTTAACCCTCTCATTCCTAAAACCTAGTATGTTATAAAATAATGCATTTTTTTCTAACTAATACCTTCCTTTAAGCACCCAGAGAAACCATATATATATATGGGTGTATATATATATATATATATATATGTATAAAATTCAGGATGTACAAGGCCACATCAGATCATATAGTTAGCCTACAAAAGCCCTGGTGGGAAACTGTTGCTAGAAAACCATTACTGCCATTTTCCAACAAGCTGTTTCTCCTCATCACCTTATTTTGTTTGTTTTAGAAAACACTAAGTTATTAAGTTCTAAAAGAAGGCCACCTCTAATATGCATATACTTACAGAAAAGCATACCAGAGATTTTATCATTCTGCATATACACCAGAAAAAAAGTGGTAGGAATATCTCTTATTTACATGTAAGAAAATCCTCATGCTCAAAGCACACAAAAGTAAAACCTCCAAATATGACTGTATCAGGCTTGATGTTTTCCTTATTGTTGTGTACAAGGCACGAGGATAAATGTCATTGATCTGTGCTCACTGGTGCTACAAACATACAGGCAAATAACATTTAAAAGACTGTAGTCCAAAATTTCAATAATCCAGCAGCAAAGTGAAAATGTTTGTAACACTGTGAACACAAACAGATTACAGAGACATTACTGAAGAGAGTTCATTTTGGAAGGACCCCATATTTAAATGTTGAAGATGGAATTGAGTATTTAATACTCATACACAATGCAGTTTCTCCAATGCCCCCATCAGAAGGTATTAACAGTTATTAAAACAGACTGCATGAGTCAAAGGAAGGCCAGGCCCTCCTGCTGAAATTGTAACCAGTCCTTCTTCCAGGGAAGATTTGCTTTCTGGGTTAGACCGTTAAGGAAAGAGCACTGGTATATGGTTTGCTGTTTAATTTCAGGCGAACAACTTCATAATTCTTTACACCATAATATGCAGAAACTAAAATAAATTAAAATTGCAGTTGTATCATATTCTGATTGGTCATGAATCTCTGTGCAAATATTCTAAAATATGACTCTAGCCAGTGTAATTCACTAGGTTGGAATATACAAATATAAACAATATGCCACTACTGTATAAATACACCAACATTTTTGTGTTTATTCCAATGAAAAGCTTGATTTGCCATTACAATTTAGAAAAATCTGAGTATGAGAACTTCTGCTTTCTGTTGCTCTTCTGGTTTTCTTATTTATATTTTTGCAAATGAAGTTTATGTAGAAGACAAACAATGAAGAAATACTTACACAGTTGCATTGAGTGTAAGATTTTTCTATATTTTAGTCAGGATGTGAATTCCACAATCTCTATAATTGAAAGCAAACAAAACTGCAGATTTACCCAGGAGTGTAACTACATGGAGGTGGGTACTGGTGTGAGAGCATAGTCACAGAAACTGCAAAAATCAAATCTCAATCCAGGGATTCCTTCACTTGTTGCACTATATAAATCTAGAGAGAGGTTCTGTCAGGACTCTGGCAGTGGGAAAAACAAGTGGGATTATCCAAGATGCTTTACACTCCTGGTTCAGAAAAGATAACATATGCCATGGTACCATTTTTTCTGTATCAAACTGGATTATGACTCCTAAGATGAACACAATGTTTTGGGTGGAAGAGAAAGAAATTGAGAAAAAAACCAAACAAATAGGAAAATGAGAAAAAAAGTGAACACATCAATGTTTTGGACAACACTTTTGCTACCCTGGGGATTCAAAACAGAGGAGGGGCTCTGGTGGTCTGGCAAAATTAATGTATTATCTGTTTCCTGCCAAGAAGCAAACTACAGAAACTGCTGAATTACATTAGGAAGAGCTATAGAACACTTTAGACAGTAGAAAATATAATATTATATTGCCATAACATGGTAAAGCCATAAATTTTGATACTGTACCCACAAAGTTTGCCAACCTTGCTTACAACTGTTCATAAAACTATTCCAAAGTGCAATCAGGATAAATCATAGTTTGTTTCTGTTTCTATTTGAGGTTTTGCTTGCTGACTTCTATTACATACCTAATGCAATATTGTGATATTAAAAAATAAAGTGCAAATTGGATTGACTAAAATTACAGTGGTAAAAAAGAAGTTTTTTAAAGCGTCATTTATGCAGTGCATATAATTAATAGTCAGAAAACAATAGTTGACGGGAACCAAACATGAGGTGAGAATGGGTATGCTTTATTTAGAGCCATGGAAGTTAAGTGTAGTCATACTTTTACTATTTTTTGCTGTAAAAAAAAATTCCATACTAGTATCTTTTTAGGGATGCAAATTTCTCAAAGAAGAAAGACTCATATGTACCAATCATTTTGATAAACACTTATATGTACCATATACACTTCTTTTCAGTAAGAAAGTGTTTAATATTAAAACATATTCTAAAAGCATGATTTAAATATTAATCATTAATGATTGCTATTATATGAATATGTTTCTTTTTCTTCTTAGTTTAATGAAACATCTCAAACTTGAAGTTAATTATTAAGAGATATAAGAAGTATGAAGGTAACAATAACATAAGTGCAAAGTACACATTTATTTGTTTAAAAAAAGTAATTCCATTTCACAAGCTTATCAGTTATTGAAAGAAATATGTACCTTGAAATCTCCTCTCTTCTTTCAACTTTTCAATTTTTCTTCCTTAGATATGGGTACATGCAGCAACCAGTCAGAATGGGGAAGACACTTTTACGATGCCTCTGCAGTCCAGCAGGCAACTAGTTCCCAACTACACTTTGCCACATTCTTAGACATGCAAAAAGACTCAATATATGGTTAGCAATACACTACTTTTCCTCACAGCTGTCAGGTGAAAGGCAACATGAAACAAAGTGGGTAAAACATTCTGGGCTGTGAGACACAGAAAGTGGATGCAGAAGATGAAAACTGTTGGCAGTAAATTCCTTTTCCTGTGACCTCAGGTCAATAGCCCAGAAATGTTGATGTAAAAGCAATCAGGTAAAGCCACAGAAATTCCTTCCTCTATGGCTTCCCTGCATACTCCAGGAGAATCTGTCCCTATAGTTAAGAGGTTTCTGCTGACACACTTAAATTATTAGGACTGTGAGTCCTAATATTATTACAGTCAATCCAGACTTCAAACCATTTTACTATTTCTTATTTAAGCACACCTATATTAGTCTTCTGAGTAGTTTTTCATTAACATCTCTGTAATACTCAATCTTCAATCCTGACAGAAGCTGGAAAAACAGGGTGATAAAGCCCTGGCTTTAAAAAGCAACATGCTGAAAAAGTTGTTAACCACACAAGTATTCAAGAATTAAAAAAAGAATTGTCAAAGAAAGTACATGTGTGTAAATTAGAATACAGTAAGACTACTGCCAAATCCAATTGGACTGTTCAGTTCTTCAGGCAGTCCACTGAGACAACCTCTCGCTCTGGAAGGGACCAAGCTTAGAATTACAGTCCTGAGGCACAAATCATGGCTAGGTCCCTAGGGAAACACACCCAAGCTGCAAGTTAAGTAACTACAAGAGAAAAACCCCACAATTGTGGTTACAAACTTTATTTTCATTGTTAGATAGCTCAGAATAAGGAAGAGTACTATTTTATCTAGCAATCCCAGAACACTCTGCCACAGTGTCTCACAGGATAGCCTAGAATTTCTAGGAAAAATACAGTGTCAAAATATTGAAGAAAAGAGGCAAAATAATTCAAAAAAATGTGCAAATATCCTGTGTTACCACACTATCAATCCAACCACTGTAGTTGCCTTGTCCTGTTTCATCTTCTTAAGAACATTCTGCAGACCACTGGACTTTTGTCCTTCACTTGTAGTTGTTTGCTTCCAGTCTTCCTACCCATGAACTCACAGGTCTGTAGCTGTCATAACTTCTTAATTTCTCTCCATTTATGGACCAAGAGGAAAATTTAGGCTGATTTTTACACCTACACTGACCTCAACACACATCTGTGGTAGTTATTCTGTTTCTTGCAGGTTCTTGGTGTAGAAAATGACTGTCCACAATTTACTGTCTCAGTCTTCTACAACTCAGAAAACCACTGAGAGTGCAGAGAAAATTGCTACAGAGGCACTGTTTTCCCTTATTATGTAAAAATGAAGGAATCCATCCAGTCACAGGAATATAGCATCCATAGTCATTCCATAGTTCCCGAAACACCTGCATTTCCTAAAGCATTATTTCCTTCACTAGATCACAATGGCAAAAAAAATCTGATTGTTGTCTGGTCCTGCAGACCAGCCAACTCTCACACAGAAAGTATTCTCTTAGTTGACATTGAGGAGTGCAAAACTTCAAACAAATGCAAACAATCCCAAGACCACTAGAAAGCCTAGAAATGGAATAGGAAAAAACCTTCCCCTAAAGAGAGGGGATTTGAGAGCTATGATTTCTCTAGCTTAATTAGTCATTAAGATTTAAGTAACTTCATAATTTAAATCTTACTTGGAAACAACTAATTTTCTAAGCACTGGGTTTATTTGTCCAGAAATACTGAAACATTTCCATGTCTTTCCACGCTTCTCAGCTCCTGTGAAACTAGGAAGCAAGTCTATGTTCTTAGAAAGTTCCTCTTGATGGTCTGATATCTCTCTGAAAGTGAGATGTCTTTTCGTACTTGGCATGAAATGACTGTGAGACCTTATACTTTCCCTTCCCTCCTTTGAACTTTGGAGGAGAACGCAAGGAACTCACACCCTTGTGAGGAGAACAGGAAGAGCTTCCAGCAGAGCTCTTTTTTTTCCTCTGACGTAAGTAGTGCTTGTGTTCTGAGACATCCTTCATGATCTGGACTAAGGATTCACCAAACAGCTTGCCCCCTGTGTATGGCAAGGACAGCAGTTTACATTTCAGATCTAATGATGAGCTCCAAGGACGCAGCCAGAGAGCTCTCCAGGCTACAGTGAGGCATGCCACATTTTTAACAGTGAGTCTGAGAGAATCCTCAGCTGCATCGTGGATAAAATTAGCTGCAATTTTACACAGCCTGCGTTTTCTCTGCATGGCACCAGATGGGACCCATTTCTTTTTGAATCTAGCTCGTTCTTCCTCTAACCATATTAGTAAAGCTTTAGAAGCATAAGTGCAGTAGATAGATACTCCAAGCTGGGCTGCAACTAGCTTAAAAGATCTTTTAATTGCTTCCTCAATTTTTCTGTCAGTAGGATCTTTAGGGAGAGCATCTCTATTATCAGGCACTGACAGTACAGAATTACGAGTAACCAATACTCTGTCCACTTCAGGTAAGGTCCCCCACAAAGCAGCTTTATCCACTGGAAAAGGATAGAGCTTATGTAGGACTGGTGGGGCTTCATGCTTGCCTTCGGGATTTCCCCAAATCCTGCAGACAAGATCTTCCACAGCTGAATGGATAGGAAGTGCATTATCTACCTTGCCTTCTTCAGAGGGAATAAATAGTTCTTCAGAGGCACATTCAGATTTGGAAGATTTTAGCATTAGCACCCTCTTTATGTGTTCAAAAAGGTAATTCTGATTCTCCATGTCAAATTTACGCAGAGGATCTGGTCCTTCTGGATCTTCTGTAGGGGACTCAGATGCCACCTCCCCATCTTCAGGGGCTGATTCGACCTCCAAGGCCTTGTCAGCCTCAGGTTGCTCCTTCCCAGAAGCTGTTTGATATTTTAAGCTGTCCATATGATCAAACTCAGAAGTCTGGGAACTGCTCCCAGATGCTTCTAAAGGAACCAGTGGAACTTCTGCAACTGGTATCCTGGGATGCTTCACTGAATGGGACCTAGCCTGTGCCACAGATGTTATGCTTTGTCTGGCTGCTGTCAAAGCATCCTTTAAGACAGTGGCCAGCTCAGGCAAGATTACAGATTTCATTAGTGAATTCTTTTCAGATTCGGAGAAGTGAGTAGCAGTAGAAGGTCTTACCTTCCTGTGGCAGGAGCTCTGCATGTCGTCTGAGTCTGAGCTGCATTCTGGGGTCTGGCTGCACCAGTGCTGGAGAGAAGAATGCTGCCTTGCCAGTAAGCCACCAATTGAGTTGCAGCTGAGGGGTGTCTGGAATGGGGATGGCTGTCCTGCCTGAGAATCTGAGCCCTCCTCCGACCCCATTATGTGTTGCTCAGAAGCATGATGTCTAGAGCCATGCCTGTACTTCCATTTGTCTGACCTCTTTTCCTCTTGGCAGAGGGAAGCAGAGACAGAACTAACCCTTGTAAGCTCTGAAGACTGCCTAGCCCTCCTCCTGGTGTAGGAGGTCTCTGATCTGGTGCTGGAGTATTGATCCCCTGACCTTCTGAAGAAGTTGGATCTGTCAGATCTCACAGACTTTGCTTTGGTAAAGACAGGGTTTGCTTCAGCAGAATTGGCACAGCTACCTTTTGTTTTCTTTTCCTTGTCCAGTTTCTTTCCTGTCCAAGCAGACATGGACCTGAAGTGATGAAAAAAGTTCAAAATACTCGAATTCCTAGATCCTTCAAAAATTACATTTTTTTCCAAGGGAAACCCTATACCCTTTTTCCTCAAAGAAGCACCGCATCATGTGAGGCAGACAAACTGGGAACTGAGTGACTGCAGTGATGCTGGGCTGCAGAGAGGATGACAAGGTATCTTCTGTAATCTGACTGGTTGCTGCTCCTGCCCTGTCTCTAAGGAAAAAAGAGGAAAGCCCAATATAGACTAATTACACAGAAATACATTTTTAAAAGGAGGTTTTGCAGGGTACATGGAACTCTCCCATTGAATAAGTGTGAAAGCTTGGCATGCATCTGCCCATATTCACTAGACATGAGTGAATGAATGCATTATAAAATAATTTAATAAAGCTCTAGATCATTCTTTAGATTAACTCAAGCCACTTAAACATGGGGACATAAATTCAAATCTTCTACAGGTCACACATGAAAGCAGGCTTTAATACTTATTCCAGGCCTGAGAAAACATGCATTGAGGTCACACCATTTGTACAATTCTGTACAAAGGTCAGTTTCTGCTGCTGGAAGTTCCAGGTATCAAGAACCAGTGGAGCAATAAAGGACCATGCAAACTAGGCCTCCCAAAAAAACTTACACAGTATACTTAAACTCTCCTTCCAAAGATTGCTCCATACTTCCCTTTTAATCTGTTATATTTAGGTAATTCATATGAACTTATAAGCTGTAATAAAACACTATTCTGAACTCATGAACCTAAGAATGGAGTATACTGTTTTTAATCAGAGAAGAAGAAACGAATAAACAGAAACTGCTCTTTAGCATTCAGAACTGTACATCTAGTCCTGTCAGATCAGGATGTACCTTTTCCTTCTGTGAAGAAGCTATGGCAACAAAGTAGATCCTTCTTGAAAAAAATCTGCTTTTTCTATGTACATTTGTAAATGCCAAATCTTTGCAGTACTAAAGAACTTCTACACTGCTTTTGACACAGGAATGCACCACAAAATCTATTTCATATCCACATAAAATATAATCGTATTGACCTATTTAGAAAATAACAACATTATTTTTTGTACTAATCAAAAAACAAATAAACTGCTTATTTAATAAGCTATATTCATAATTGTTGTATGAATAGTCTTGCCAAGGCATGCTTTTGGTAATGCCAGATTTGGCTAGTATAAAGAAGAGTGTCAAGAATAAGAGCTGTGCTGCATGCTTTGAAGCTGCTTGCTATATATCTTGTACTGAAATACATGAAAGGGACATTGGCTTTCTTTGTAGGACACTCCTTCACCTCTGTGTATAACATCACTTCTTTGTTATTGGATTAGATGTTAGTACTGACAGCGATTTGAAACACATTTGTTTTCCAGTCAACACCAGATTGACTTTGTTAGGGTTCAGTTAGAAATTTATTTTCAAAAACTGTAATGCTCAACATAGTGCCGTAACTGAAAGGACACTGTATGTGGCATTTGAACTCTCTGAAAGATGGCTTTGTAAATAATGATTCCACACTTTGACTTTCAAACACATAAAATTGTGTTTGAATGTGGTTTTCACCTTGCATTAGCAAATGGCTTATGTTAAGCTTGGATAATTTTTTTTTTCTAATGGTGTGGTTGAAATGTTATTTTTAGTTCTAAATAACACAGGATACAAAATCTTTGACATGGAAAAAAAGGTTAGTCTTAAATTAATAAGTCTGATACTACATACAGTACATGTGTGACATCAACAGTGAACATGACAAACCACATCAGCTGCTCACCTGTATTCACCAAATGTTCCATCATCTTCCTTCATAGGTTGTATTTCTGGATCAGCATGTGCATCCTCCTTTTCCTTCACTAAAATATTTGAAATAATAATTTTTATCATGAAACTGCAAGATGAGAAAGTGTAAGATCTTAATTTCTAAAACTGATCACATTTGGCAGCAATGTCTTTTGAATAAAAACCATTTTTTAAATGGGGCCTTAGGCTATTACTTTTTTTTTTTTTAAGAAAAAGATCTGTTAATTAGTTATAGGATTTTATTTCCATTCAAGTATGACTGTATGTCATTTTGCATTAGCAGAACTTTCTCTCTTTTATTTCTAGCACTGAAGAGAGAAAATTGTTAAAGATCCCACTAAAATAACATATTAACTTAGATTATTAATAGAGTTATTGCTTAATCAAATTTGAATTATTTAGTTCTACTTAACAATACTCTCTATTTCTTCTTGATATTTTTCTCATACTGATTGATAAAACTGAATCAGATTCACTTTTGTTCACTGTCAGTTTGTACATTTTCTGCTTTAATTTCATGTAGTAAACCTCCAATTTTAGATTTTTTTTCATTATTAATAATTCTCAAAATACTAGGCATGGTTTGTTTCTTTTTTTCTACAATATGATCAAACCCAACGTCACATACACTGGAACCTAAATTTTACACAATTGTATTTCTTGCACATTCTGGTTTTAGGTTTAATCCTTGTTCACTGGTGGGAATAAATCTAGGCATATAACTTGTCCCTATAACATAATAAATGTAGCACATTGACACAGAAACCCACAAGCACCTGAGGAGTCAGGTATTTACAGGTGACATGTATTCCTATAAGTTAAGATTGTTCACAGGTTAAAACAATATACTGACTTTAAGAAATCTATTTATGGTTCTTCCCTTTACCTTTCATTTTCATTTTACCTTTGCATCTATTCCAATCTTTCCCTTGTCTAGCAGATACAGTTATATAATCCAATACACAATCTCTTGTCTTTTACTCTGGTAATTTCCACACTTTATTTTCACATCACTGATTTATGTGCCATTATTTAAGAGGATACTAATCATCCCTGACAGTATTTACTAAGTCCGTAACTGCAGTAACACATAAGGCCTTGAGATGTATCAGGCTGCTATAATTTCATACTGAAGTAATGAATTACTTTCTACAAACCACAGGCAACCTCAGGATGACATGCAAAAAATTATGATGAAAAAGAGTTCATAACTTACATTTTCATCGATTTCATAACTTAGTGCTTTCTGTTTGTCACTACATGTGGAACAGTACATTTGCAATGACCCAAGAAATACAGAGCCACTGCTATAAACACTAGTACAAACTGATTCTGGAAATCTTACAAACAGTCCAGGTCCACCTCTATATATGTGTGTGTATATGCATAGGTACCAGTGCATGAAGAAACGTATACCTTGCAAGTAATAATTCTGCAGAAGCAGCAAAAAGGACACAATATCAAGGATCCACAAAGTAATGACAACCTTACCATCCAACTGCCCTCCACACTTTTAGTCAGAATCTCTGTTTTACCCTCCTCTGGATGGTGGTTCACTCCATGTCCTCCCTACTCTTTTCAGCTCCATCACTTCATTTGTTTCAGTCACCTGAATCACTTTTTCTATATCCTCTGTTATCTCATTTCTCTTTAAAAAAATCAAAATATTAGGAAAAAAACCCTAAGAGGATGTCTTCAGCCTGTCATATAACTCTATGCAACACCATATGTTCCTTAAACATCTGTTTTCTTCATAGGCATATGCAGCTGGAACAGAAACTTCTCTTACCTAATTTTTGCTGTCACTACAGATCTTTGTTCTCTCTGTAAAACAATCTAACAGAATAGAATTCTTGTACTTTATTATGTGATTTTCTTATAAAAATAATCTACTATTCTATTCCAGCAGATTTCCCTGTGTGGAGCTGAAGTTCTTAGTGTTCCCTGACACCAAGTTTTTAGAAATGCACTGATCAAAATAAGCAGAAGAAAATAAAACAAAGTGTGGTTTTTTCTTTTATACTTTTTTAAATGCATCCATCTTTTTCATGCCCAAATTAACAGTATGGACTTCAAGAAGTTTGAGTTGAATTTAAATAAGCATTCTAGAGTCTAGATATTTATTCCCAAACCTTAGTAGAAAATAATTTTTTCATTAAATCAAGATTTTACATGAAACTTAGCAACTGTACTTTCTACTGCAGCTAGAATAGGAGAATGAAAAATCAGATTATCCTTGGATGCTCACTTGAAGTTCATTCATAGTCACTCATACCTCAACAGCTGCTCTGAGATCCTATCCAGCAGTACTGTGCAAGGTACAGTGGTTCTCACTATCCTTTTCAAGAGAGCTTTGGTCTATGGAGCTACTCCACAGAAAGAAATATAACACTAGGGAAAGATATATATGATACCTGTATGTCCACATACATATATACACACACATAATATATGCCTTTTGTAATGTACACCAGGAGGGATGAGTGTTTTGATAGAAGACATACATTGTCTAGTTCCAATTTTTAATGAAAAATTTTAAACATATTTGGCCATTCCTAAACATACTATAAAAAACCATTTATTTTACACCTCCTCTTAGAACGAAAGAAATATAGAAAAAAAATCCCAGTCTAAACGAATAATGGTAACTTTAAACTTAGCTGAAAAACTGCAGAGGCTGAAGATGACACAGATTCTGGGAAGGAACTGAAGGTATTGGAAACAATATAACATATGAAGAGATTTGTCCTACAGCATGCATTCCTCATACTTTAAAGTAACCAGTAGCTATGATTTGGACTTTCTGACCAAACAAATTGTAACTCAACTCATGTTAATGGATTAAACTCATCTGCATTGAACTTCAGAAAGTGCAATGTGCACTGGTGGTGATGTTCCAAACAAAGCTCAACCTCTTTAGAGAGGTCATGCACTGACAGGACCCTCTGGGAATGAAGAAGGTCCTTCTCCTATGCTGAAATAGATGTAGGTTTCCTCCCAAAAGGCAGATGGCTCCTGCTAAGCCCAACAATTTGCCATATACACAGTGTAAGTGTAAATCAGCAGCAAATGTAATTTTCCAGTAAGCCTGAGATCTGTCTTAGTGGATTACCAACAGATGAATTTTACTACCCTGGTTACACAGCATACCTGGATACTTGCCACCCTTATTCCTCCTTATGAAGCAAACAATCAGTAAAATCAAGATCAGAAGAGCAACAGCACACATGAGACCAATGAACCATCCTTGAGTAGCGATGTCTACCTGCCGGCTTGCCATTGCTAGAGATAAAAGAAGAAAAAATATGTTTTGCTGCATTTAAATGCTATGCTAATTCAGATAAATAATAGAAAATACAATGTTCATTAAAGAATAACACTCACTGTGAAAAATAGATAGCATTAAGAAAAACAGCTATTCTGTATTTTGTATTTTCATTATTCAGAATATTTCCAAGTACCTACGCATACAAGTTAGTTTTCAGTATATAAAGTGTCTGCTAGCATTTAAGCTTAGCAACTACTTTGCAAAATCTCTGTACATACTACATTACTTTCCACAAACCTCAAAACTATTCTCAACTATTTCGAATTAATGAAACTCCTGAAATAAAGTTGCAAGGTGTAGTTCACACAAATATGTCAATTGCATTCTCAAGATGAATAAAAAGCCAATACTGATAAGCTAATGTATTTCCATCATTCTAAAATGGGGAAACAGATGGATCATTCAAGAGCCCTAACATTAAATTTCAACTAAATATCAACAATGAAGCATCCTTTAAAATTTTATTAAGCATCAGGTTTTCTTTCTTTCCTCAAACCCATACCTCATCCTACAATAAATTTATCATGATTGCCATGATTTAGCATTAGTGAGGTGGGAAGCCTTCCCTTGGCACTACTTCTCTCCAAATGCTGACTCTAATTGGAAGATAATGTAAATAATAAGCAAACTACAAAGAAAACACTACAGGCAGTAAGAAGAACAGAATTAACTATGTGGTCTAAGGTCTGGATCTACTGGTCTCCAACACAGTAGGATTATTCTGGTGAAGCTAATTTTGTCCTCTATTGCTGGAAATACACTACAGGCAACTTGATTTAGGATTAGCTGCTGGGAGAAAGTGGAAGAGTGAGAGGAGTTAGGGATACATGCTCCAAACAAAAAAATATGAAGTGGAGGAAGATGAATATCTATCCAAACCTGTCTTATTCATTCTTCAACTTCTTCTCCAGACCCAAAACCCAAGAGTTTGAAACTCTGTGAAGAGCTGCTCAACTGACAGAATGCAAGTCAATGTCTCAGTGTAATTTTCTAGTTAAGGAGTGTGAGACAGGTATCTTAGAAAAGCAGCTATCAATGGTCCCACATTCCTGACGGATTCTATGGAAACACAAAGTTCTTCTGATGTACAGTATCTCCAATCCACTCCATACAGAAAACCAGTGTGTATTCCACTTTAGAAGTACTATGCTAAAATTACCTTTTTCTTTAAATGCTTATTTTTGGTCTCACTGGACTATGACTTGATTTTGATCTAATTAATTCAGTGAGTTAATGTGCTTGGTTATTTTGGAGCTACACTCAGAAGATTTCTCAGTCCTTTTTTATATTTTCTTATATTTTAGAAAGTGACTCCTATATGCACAAGAATTTAAACTATTTTTGCATCAAAGTCTCTACATCTCATATATAGTTTATATACCTAAATATTTCTACTCTTTATGCCACATATAAACAAACATAAATATATATACATAAAATATTAAAAAGTGGCAAATAAAAATATCACAAAATGAATCTTCCTATGAGCTACATGTGAAAATGAAAGAAAATTTTGTTTTCATCTTAAGGTTAAAATTATTTTGAGTTTTGTGCATTTGCATTCATAATAGGACATTAGATGTTGTATAATACATACTGTAACAAAATGCAAAAGCACAATTCACATTCAAATGCAGTAAGAAATAGAATCAAGCCAAAAACTCATGCATAAAAATATGCAAGATAGATAGGAAGATGAAAACTTACTTATGCAGCTTCCTGTATTAACTTACTGCATTTCCAGTAGGAAAGGGTTTCTAGATCTCTGTGCATCTTTAAAAATGGCACATTTCCTGCCTATGCTAAGCAAATAATTCGCTTCAGGCAGAACAACCTTGCATCTTGGTGAACCACTAATGCAGGAATCAATGCAGAACACTGTACCAGGAATGCTCAAAAAGGATAAACCTGCACACTATGAAGATGTTCTATAGGAATGCTTGTCAAAGAAAAAAATGTGGGAAAAGCCTCATATTTGAAATATCAAAGTTTCATTCCTAACAAGGACATACTCTAGTGTTTGCCTCTTTATCCACTCCATCTTTTTGCAGTGTCCAAAAGCTTTGACCAAGACTGAAGACAGTGTGAAACAAGATTTTTCTGTAAGAAATAGGCTGTTTAAAATTTCATGCTGAACATTGCAACTTGCCACTAGAAAGGAGAATGGAGTGTCTAAAGTCCCTTCTTCCTTAACTACAAAAGGGCATGAGTTAACATGACTGGGTAAGTACAGGAATCCTTGTCTACTGGCTCAGTACTTTTTATGCAGGGAGATGCTTCTGGGAAGGTTTCCATGCAACTTGTTTTGAATTATTTTACAGTCTTGATCCTTGTCTTGATCCTTTTTTTCTGCTCCTTTAGGCTTCAGATGTGAATATGCACAGCATTTCACAGGTAGGCTTTTGCACCACAGGCTGTTCCTGGCTCTGTATTCAGCCTGTACATATTTGCCTGGCACTGTTATTCAGCACTATGTTTTCAAACCTTCCTGCAACATGATAAACTGTGAACAGAAATTGAACAAATCAAAGGAAAAAATGACGATTTTAGAAAGTGCTCACTCACAAACTGGCATACCCATTATCTATATTGTTGCCTGATAAATATAACATAATGTTCAAGTGTACTTTCATATTTAAAATACTTTCTTATAACATAACATTCTGGAGTTGGTGGGGCTACTGCTGTATAACTATGCACTGGCTGAAATGCTTAGAATGAGCAGAAGTGGCTGGCAAAGACAAAAATAATAACAGCTGACCAAGAACATGATGATGGCATGGCATGTGATGGCAACACAATATTCAGCACAACATCAAAGAACCTTCCAATAGAATCTTTTTCCTGAGTGCAACTGGCAGGCATTGCTGATTTGCTTACAAAGAAATAGGACTGCAGTATGAACATAAGAAACTTAAACAGCCTTACTGATTCCCAGGATATATGTGTGACATCAAAATCCATATTAAACTAGTATATGGCAGGAAAAGAGATTTACAAGTAGGAATGTTTTAACACTGGTATAAATAGATTACATGAGACATCAAATTGAATCTGCATTTTCTGATTATGCAAATATTTTAGCCCTTATAAAAAGCAGCATTATTTAAATACAGCCCTGTAATTATACTAATTGGAAATATTAGAAATAGGTCATCTTCAGTGCACAGCACACAGATGGAGTGTGGGCAGGGCATATATTGCCCCTAGTACAAACATCAGTCAAGTAGAGTGATTTGAAAGGATTGTAACATTCATAATTCAAACATAAATAAACAGGCATTATTTAGGCGTTTATAAAATGATTTAACATTGCTCTCTGAAAGGAACATGCAAAGATTCTAGCTGCAGCATCTCTTGGCTAGAAGCAGTTCAGCATTTCAGCATTGGTCTAACACGATTCTGGCTGGGATACAGAAATGTACTGTGGTACAGTGTGCCTCACCTGGACCTGTCTCAAACACATCCTCTGAACTCCTAAAACCAGACAGGCCCTCAGCACCAACCCGGACTTTATATGCTGTTCCTGGTGTTAAACCCTTTAAGACAAAGAAGCTTCGAGAACCATTTACAATTTCTTTTTTCCAATCTTCTTTGCCTATAAAAATTTTAGGAAAACAACAAATTGGCATTTTAATTTTATCTGTATTACTGAAAGTTTCTAGACAAAATACTACTGACAGTTACTTGACTAATCTATGGATCATCTGAGACAAATAGCTGTTGTCTCAAAAAAAATTATATAAAATTATGAGTAATAAATTGCATGCAACATATTAAAGAATTCATTGTACAGTAATTATGAAACTATTTTAAACATTTGTTCCATTGTACTAAAGAAATACAAATTTAATTTATTTTTAAAATGCTTATTGAACCTGTTATTATGAGATACATTAAAATAGATTTTAGACATTTTATTAAATGACACTTGCAGTTTCAGTCCATATTTATTTTGGTCAAGAAGTTCTACTTCAAAATCTGAATCTCCCTTGTGTCTTTCTTCTAGGACAGTCTCAGCTATTTCTTGGCCAATATCCAGAAAAATGCATTTCTATTCCAATTTTCAGATTAGTCACCTTTTGACATAACTTTAGAAGGATGGGGTATTTGAGAAGAAGTATCTTGCTTTTATTAGCTAACTCTGTTCTAATTATTACCAGTATTATCAATGTTTTAAACCTGGTTTTAGGCAATAAGGGCACATAAATTGTTTCATATCTTATTTTAAGGTTTAATTTAACAAAGGATATCTTATTTAATCTTTTTTTTCCCTGAATTAGGCATAATTTAGGAAAATCCTTGTATCCTATTTTAATGCAAGTAATCATATTTTTACACATGTAATCGCTTCATGATAAACAACTTCATGCAAACTATGTTTTTAGAAGTTCATGTTCAAAAGAATTTATAAAATAATACAAAGGAACAAAGGTTCATGTTTATCTATTCATCAAAAACATGCTAAGCATTGATGTTTATTCAAATGAAAAATATTTGATCTTCCTGATCAAATTGTAAAATAATTTAAGACATTTAAGAGCTATCATTAACACTGGGTCAATTTAAGACCCCATTTACTATAAAAATTCCAAAATACATCCCAAAACTTTATCAGAATTTAATGAAATGACTTCTTACTGCCTGCTACACCATATTCAACATAAAAGTTCGCATGATCTGGTCCCTCATACTCCCAACTGATATTGGCATAGGTCTCAGCAGCAGCTGTTGTAACATTTCTGATCCTTGGATAAAGTGGTTGAACTAAATACACAATAGAAAAACAAAGCAGAATATGCAGTTGTGACTTCATACATTTAAAAAAAAAGTATTAAAAGAAGTTACTATGTTAATTTAGACCATATAGAGGGAAAGTATAGCACATTTTTCATTGGTTCCATTACTGGAAATTAGTGATTAAAGTACTGTATTTTGAAATTTAATCCCAGGCAGTTACTACACTAAGAAATTAGAAAGTAAAATCTATGTATTTTACTGAGCATGCTCTGTACCATAACAACTGCCAAATACTTAAAAAGTACCTAACTGTCAAAATTCTGAAAAACATTATTTCTATTCATCTGGAAGTAAAATGCAGACAGCTGGAAAGAGATGAGAACAGTGTCAGGGTAATGGGAAATGGTAGGACAGAAGGGAGGCATGAAGGTGGTAAGCTCCTCCCTTTATGGCATGTGGCAGTGAATGGACTGCAAATGCCCCAAGTGCAAGCCCTTACAGGATTTTGGCTCTATTGCATGGATAGCGATAAAAAAGGAAGACAATACCCTTATAGAATGTTGGACGGACAGTATGCATGACTGGGGAAGTTGCAAAAAGGATTTCTGAATATCCTTCACCATCAGAGATAGTAGGAGAGAAAAAATAAAGAGTAAAAACATTTTGCATCAAAAAGTAGCAATTAACTAATACAGGAAAACCTTACCTGTTAAATAAATAACACATGCACATTCTAAGATCATGCAGGTTTCAAATAGTTTTACTTGTTAAAATATGAAACAGCTAAGTGATACACATGTATTTGAAAACAAACTGAAGTATGTATGTACTGTATGTACTGGCAGCTTTGCTTTCACAGGACATTACTGAAATCAGCTTTTGTTAATATCATGCATTCATGGCACCTTTAGACGCTGGAAAACTAGATATCAGATATTGGAAAGCAAATATCAGAGTACTCCGGAGTGAAGGACACGAAGGACTGGAACGCAAGGAGCTGCCCATTGTAGGGCACCATGTCTCCCTGCTGCCATTCCAGTCAGACAACAGCACTTCTCACAGACATGCAGAATGCCCACATCTGTGAAAAGAAGAGCTTCTCTCTTCAGCATTCTGAAATTAGCCACTTCTCTGCTCATACCTTGGTTCTTTGCCACTTCTCTGCTCATACCTTTGTTCTTTGTAACAAGCTAGTGACACTTGCTACAAATCAACATATAGCTCAGTGTCTCTGCTTGCCTAAGATTAATGAAAAAATAGATTTTGATAGTTCTAATGCTGTATAGGGCAGATACAAAGAGGATGCTCCTTAGAGGTATGAAATTAGCTTTAACTGAAAATGCTTCACTTTGCCACTGACTTTTCTATCCTGCTAAAAATAGCTTTTCTATTAGGAACATTAAAAATCCTTCCCAAAGGACCATGAAACATCAGAGTTAAAAATCTAGTCTCAGTAAAGACAAATGACAAAATTCCAATGCCTTCATCTACATGAGAAAATAAAATGAGCAAAAGCCTGTTATCAAGGCAAAAGAGGCTACACAGAATTTATCTATCCATCCACTTAAATTACTTTCTTCTTCTTCTACCAGGCTGGCTTTGTCCATATGGCCAGCTGGAAAAAGTTCAAAGTTATATGCACAGAGAAAATGGCTTACTTGGGCCCCTAGAACAGATGAAATAATATGAGTACCATGTCTAGAAAACTATAGTTTCTGAGTACTTTTTTAATACCTAAGTTAGGCAAATTCCATCGGTTCTTATTATAATGTATTCTGATTATTACAATGTTTTACAGAATAATTTTTTTATCACCAACCAAAAAAATAAGGAATATATTATTTAAATAATAAAGAATGGATTAATTTCTTGTTAAAACCACCTGAACAAAATAATTGAGAAAGCACTACATCACAAAAAAAAAACAAAAAAAAAAAAAAAAGAGCCATCTAGGTCTCTAAGTCACAACAACCATCCTAAGAAATACCAAAGCCAGAGCTGTCTATGGGAAATCTAGCATGTATCAAAATACACAACATGGTAATGCAAGGGTATTAGATTCTGTTTCTCTGTGCCACTTGTAGAGGTAGCAAGAGGAAAAAAAAGCAGTCTCTAAATTTAGGAGGGTGCAGAGTCTGAGATGGCAGACAGGATGTATAAACTTCCTTCCTGATTTAGACATAGGAGCAGGTGTTTATTTCAATAACAATCTCAGCGATTGTGCTGTGCCAAGAAAACAAGTGGTTTGTATTTCAAATATGACTTTGTTTTGTTTCATTAAATTGCATTTTCTCAAAGTCATATTGTCCTGGATTTTGGTCTTCCATGGAATGGAAGTCGGAATGGGAATTAGCAGCCCAACCGTACAAGTGATATTTGTCACAATATTAAGGACAGAAAAAACTTTTAGAAATAATCTTATGTACTCCTGCAAACAGATGCCACAGCATTGCTCCTAACTTCTTCCTTCTCATGCCCGAGCACTTGGGGATGAAAGAAACTGTCTCATCTTCTGTGAAAGACTCCAGATTATGGAGAGTTTCTGAATTATGAAGCAAATTCAATAATCGCTTGATCTTATCTTGTCGGGTATTTTTCCATGTCCAATTTCCAGTTTCTGCTCTCATTAAAGAGTTGCCTGCTAGTTTAAAGTATCTGGTAAAAGTCTTTCTGTTCATATGATTGATCACGTGTTCCTATGATCAAACAATCAAGTTTGCTCTGAAAGTTACCATAATTTCCTTGCCATCTTCTAAATTCTCTCAAGTGACAAATTTATGCTTATATTTATCAAATGTACTCATATCTGATTCTTACCAATAGCTGTATGTACAGATTTACCTATATGTAGTATTTGGTCAGATTTAAATTCTGTGAGTTTTAACTATTAAATAAGGTGCACCAGGAAATTTGTTCAGTAGCGTGCTTGTTTGAAAAGTTATTATTTCTGCAATTCTTTTGCATTATTGCTTGATCTCATTTGCCATCAGGCCTGCCAAGCTTTACTTAAGTCTGTTAAATGTGCCATATTTGCAACATGACTACACACAGAAGAACATAAAAGAAGGCTGATGGATCCTGAGGTGATGAAAGCCTGGAGGTGAATTGGTTACGACATTTAAAGCTTGTAGTCAATCCACCCAGACTCTTTTTGTCTCCTCAATCACCACACCTCTAATTATAATTAACCTCTCAGTTCTTCAATATGTTTCCCAGCACTGTTCACAAATGGCAAATGTCTAATTGTCAGCTGGCAGAAGCTCCCAGCATGTGCGAGCAGCAGTTGGGAAAGAGGAGCGGAGAGGGGCGGGCAGGAAACTGCACTGGAGAGCAGAGCACTGTGCTCTCTCATCTGTAACCATGCCCCACACTGTGCAGCACTGCTGGCAAAAGCATCACTCCAAAATACACAGCAATGGATTGATAGTAAGCTACAGGTTTTATACAGACCCACTCTTATTCATCTCCCTTAATTAAGCTATTTCATTCCTGCCTCGACATCAGGGAAAATTCAGCTGGCAATTCCAAGTATGGTTTCACTCATGTTGTATAAAATATAAAAGCATAAAAGCATAATATAAAAGCATTTGCCAATTGTTGAGAAAGAGGCTTAGGCTTGAAGCTAAATTTTCTTCTATTCTCAAATTAATTCCAGTGCTTTTTTACTGTAGACTTTTGATAGAGTTTTATTTAATTTTTCAGCCTTTCAGGAACACAGTTCCTACAAATAACAGTTATAGCCAGGCTGCAGAATCAATAGAATTTAATAAGACAGGACTTGAGATTGGAAGGTATTTTAACAATGAAATTGTACTCTTTCTCAAGATTTTGTCCAGAAGAACAATAAATCAAATAATCCCCAAAGTGACTAAAGTTTAGGAATTTTCATGGAATTCACCCGATACTCAGGAAAAAATGTTGCATGAGTGCCAAGCATAAATTTGAAGACTAGTGTCATATGGAAAAAAAAAATCCCCACAAAATAATAGATCATAGAAATTTAAGTTAAAATGCATATATAAAGAGAAAAGTTAATTTAAAGGATAAAACCCACACCCACAAAAGAAAAAAAAATGAAGGACAAAGGTAATAGATTCTGCCAGGGCCTGTCAGATACAGAAAAGTGGTTTATTTTCCTTTGCCTTTTAAACATTTGTAGTATGAAATTCAAGCTTTAGTATAACAGTAGGAGAGAATTCAATTTCTGGCAGTGAGAAATGTGCATCAGTCACTTCTGGGATTATTTAGATCAATTGCAAGAGCATTTCTGTAGTGTAAGAAATACAAAAGCCAAAGAAGAAATGCAAAAAATTATGTCACTGATGAGCATGTAGCATGACATCTACAAAGCAAAAGGCATTTTCAGGAATTTTTGCACAGTGACAATAATAATTTTCTCTAGTCTAGTCATGCAAAGAATCAGCATTGTTCCCAGTGAACTTAAAAGAGGACAAAAGAGTGGTTCTGCATAGCAGGCTGTACTGAAAGAATCACACAAATACATAATGAAGGAGTCCACAGGGGGAGAGTGGCTGAAGGAGCAATACAAAAATACTATACTTCACTTGACTGTAAAAGCAGCTTGAAATTGTTAGCAAAAGATATGGAGACATTATGTGAAATTATTCAAGAGAGAGGGAAAACAGATGGTGGGCAGAGAAAATGATTTAAAGAACTGCATTTTGTACAGAAAAAAGAAAACTGAGATGATCTTCTACAAAGAGATCAGAGACACAAACTCAGTTGAGACTGATTTCCAGCCCTCAGTGAGGAGTTACATACTGGTGATTCATTCAAAAACCCCAAAAGAATAGCTTCAAACCCAGAGGACAGACTACTTATTTATCCCCCGTGTAACAAAAGGGAGTACTTTTTGTCACTGGTACTTGAGATATAAAGTTCAGTAGAAGATGACAGACCAGATTGAGTATCAGTGACAGGAGGCACTAGCTACAATTAAAGGTTACTGTGATCTCACAAACTTATTTTGATTCCATTTCAAGACTACCAGATACCAGTGTTGGCATGCATGCAGATTAGAAGTCCTTGCTTTCAAGTGTAAATGTTGACTAAACCAAAGAGAAACTAAAAAGTGAAATGAGAAGGCTTGTGGAATGAGGCTGACATGCCATGCCATGCCATGCCATGCCATGCCATGACTCCCTATACTTCAGCTTACAAAAACCATGCATCCCTATGACTCTATTTTAACCAGCAACTTTCATTTCTGCCACTGGTCAAATTGGAATTCTCTTCCTTCCTGTATAGGGCAGGTATTTGAAACTTCTTATGGAAAAGGACAGAAAAGACTTGACTCCTGTGATCACCTGAGTCACTTTGCAGGTGCTATTATAATTATTTTATATGTAATTGGGTTATTCCCCCATTTTTCTCACATCTCTGTTACCTCATGCCTGTGGCTAGATGCCAATATATTAATGGTAATACCAGGGTGCGCTTAGTATCTAACATTAGGTATAATGTTAGATACTAAATTCAGTTTTACATATGAAGTTTTCAGACACATTTAGAATATAGCTTGCTAAGAAAAATTCTTTCTTTTTTTCTTTGTAGTACCATTAATTTGACCAATTTTAAGTAATTCATAACATCACAGTATTAGAAAGGAGAAATGACAGTGCAAGTCAAATAGGATTATCAACCATAATATAATAGCTTTTACATCTGGTAAATAACATCTAATGATTTACTCATGTAGGCTTGGGACACTAAAAATATTGAATCTATTAAGATTCTTAGATTTACCACAGCAATATATCCCTCTGCACTTCAATTTATAGTTTTAGTGTGAGAAATTAGGTACGTCCCAAGTGGCACAGCTCACTAAGGTTTAAATTATTTGAATTCCTCCAGGCCCATGTGTCTAATGTATATGGCTGGCCAAGCTGCAGGGCTTCACAGGCAGCTATCCAGTAGAAAACACCAAATGCAGAAATTTCAGTTCAGCAGTTTAGGCCAGCTGAATCTGGGACCTCCTGTCTACTTAAATTCCAGGATCAGTGTGCTCAATCAAAAGAAAAAAGGATAATTACATTTTCCTGGTAAGTTCTGCCCTCAAAATTAAAAACCTGATACGTTTTTGATAGACTACAAAATGGTTGTGGTCTAAATTTGTTCTGGCTTTGGGTCCAAATTAATAAGAACTGTATAGACATATAGGCCCTCCTGCACTTAAGAGAAAAAGGAAAGTTCACTGCTGGGTACAGCTACTTTTTGAGTGGGCTGAGCACTTCTATCTTCCAAATCCACCCACTCCTGAGACCAACTAATTTGGTGCTTGATGTTGATAATACGATCCTCCTTTTCCTTACTCGTGGTCCCTGAGCAGTGGCAAAGCAGTTAACATGGTATTGTAGTAACCACTGAGAACATTCATCTCAGACCTGCAGCAACTCAGATGTCCTAACAGATGTCATGGCTTTAGTTCTGTGCTGTTTGCAGGTCCAAAGTCTTCTTTGTAACTGCAAGAGCTATATGCTACAGGAATATGTGAAAACTTTGAAACCATAAACAACATGGACCCAAACAAAGACATCTGCTTAGTTTTCAGAGAATTTGAGATGACAGCTCTGAAATGTGAGCCACTCCAGCTAATCTTACAAATAAGATGCTTTCTGATAGCCAGATACAGCTATAATTAGACCCCAGTTTCACACAGAGAATCCATTTTTCCTTGCATGAGTTTTTAGAGTCAGCTATAAATAATGACTTAATTTACATTTCTGCTGTGCATGTCCAGGACTAAAGTCAGTTTGATTGTTCCGATCTGTGCTGACTTTTCAGCAACGACTAGAGTAAAATAGTAAAAAAAAGACTTGCCATCAAATTAATTCCACAACTTCCCACACTTGCCAGAAACACATCTGATATCCGAATACACTTATATATATTCATATAAAAGCATGTATTATATATGCCCAAATGCAGGCATATATATATTTATATATTGTCTGATTTATAACAGACTGGGTGAATGAATTTCTTTCTTATGGCCATCATTCACAACACCTGATAATCAAGTGAAAAGAAACTATATGTAAAATAATTTATGCTGTCTCTTCCACGTTGGGTACTTCATGTACAGATTTTGACTTATGATGTTTATGGTCTGAGAATCTGAGACACACGTGCTCATTAGTGTTAATGACACCTGTTATTCAACGACATCTCTGTATAGAGGATATTCCTGAGTTTGAGCTACCTCAGGACAACCTTTGCTTCTGACAATGAAGATATCAAAATTCATTAAAACTGTGCGCAAAACTGCATCATAAAGAACTGAATATTACCAAAATAAATGAATAAGAATGATACTAGCTTGTACTAACTGAAATATCCTCCAGTACTCACTCACAAGATCTGTGAACCTAAAACAGTAGGAAGACATTTGCCTGTTTATTCAATCTGATACTCAAACTGAGTAGACAGAAGGTATTGTCAGTCATCTGTCTCCTATGCACAGTTGGCTTGCAAATGAACTAAATGTGTTCAAGTGGGTAGCAGTAATCCACAGTGAGAACAACATTCCAGATAGTTTTTTGAAACAAAAAAATGCACGTGGCCCAAGCAGTAAATGTATCTCCTTTGCAAAAACGCTGTTTTTTCTACTCCAGCTAATCAGTGCTAGTGCACCTGGATCCTGAATATTTATGACAGCGACATACATCTGTTAAATGTTCAGAAATAATTAGACTTTGCTAAAGCAAAGCTAATGAATTCCCCTGGAACTCTGTGGCAAAACAAACAGATTAAAGGTGTTCATAAGCATTCTGGACTCCTTAAAAAAACCCCAACAAACCCAAACAAAAAACCTCCACAACTGTTTTCTTCCAGCCCTGATTATACTTTGTACAAAAATGTGTAGTCCAAGATTTTCTGTCCTTACCACTGCAATTTCCCCATTTGAAACACTGCAAAATCCACACATTAATAAATCATGCAGTTTCATTTTACCTTTGCCTGCACCTACAGCAGGACGGAGAATACCAGCTTTAGTGGAGGAAAACAAGAATAGGAACACTACATAATTAGATACAACACCAAAGGAAACATACACACATAATTTCACTATAAAAAGCATGCAGACTAGATAAAATGTATTAATTCAAATAAATTAGAAACAATCCATTTATGCTGAACCCTGACAGACTACAAGACAAAATGACTGTACATGCATTTACAAAATTTTATTGGTCATGCTTGTTATGGTGCAAGATTTAAAATAAATACAGTTCATATGCAAACTTAATACCCTGACAGAGAAATTGCATTGAATAGCAAATCATCTATGGCAATTCCAATAAATCATCATTTTAATGAGCATAAAAATATGTGAAAACATGTTACCAAAATTGACTTATTAATATTAAGATGATCAAAATGATTTAAAAAGTTCCAAATTTCCTGTTGGCTTTCAATTATTCTTATTTTGTTAAGCATCCATATTTAATTTAAAAAAAACTTCAACAAAGCTCTAGAATGGCTACAAATATAAAAATTAATTGTGACAGGATTTGACAATATACTTGGTAGGTTTTAAATACTATACAGTTACTTGGGGCCATAGATGACAAATTTATTTCAACAGTTTCACAGTTTTTTGCCAGTTCTGTGAAAGCAATTTAGATTTTTTTTGCATACTAAAAATAAGTAAATAACTTCCTCTAATCACAAACCTGCATTATTCCAGTATTTTTCTCTGTAACCAAAGCTGGTCAATGATGCAGAACAGGTGAATAGACAATAACCTCTAAAAATGTAAAGTTAAAGGAAACTTGAAGCACAGAAAGGCCAATGCCTGTCTTAGAGGTTGTGAGTTGATATTAAAAGAAAAGGCTTCGTACCTTCTTGGGGGTTCCCACTACAGCAGAAAGCCTTTACATGTATTTTCTTTAAAAAAATTTAAAATACTTTATTGGTATATGACACATTTAGGAAAGCTCTAGGAAAAAAAAAATTACTTGGCCCTATTTCCTTAGTGGAAGGAAGCAATAGCATTTTTTAGATATTTAATACAATCTGTAGTGGTTTTTAAACTCAAAAGACTTTCCTTATACATACATATCTTACCTTCATCCATAATTGTTACTGCTTCCTCAGTTATCTGACTTCCTGATCCAACTGAAGTCTGTGCGTTAAAGTAAAACTTGTACCGGGTGCTGTAATTTAAATTTTTTAATATCAAGCTGCTCTCGTTGGCAGGAATTCTTATCTCTACCAAGGGACCCAATTCATGTGTGTTGTTGACTGTTGTTACAAGAAAAAAAGAAAATACAAAATAATTAGGAAACTCACACACACTGTCATTGTATTTTAAAAGGCTTTTGGTTTGTATGCATTTTTTTTTTGCTTGTCTCTGCATCTACACTTTCAAAAGAAAGTCACCTTTGTATAAAGGTGCCAAAATCCAACTGGGAGATAGGAAACACCAGCAAGTTTTTTAAGATCAGGTTTCATTCTCATAAATCTCTGAATCCAAGGCAAATGAGTTCAGTTCAAATCACCTGAATTTATGCAGCATTGAAGCTCGCCCTGACCACTGAAAAATTCTGAAACTCTAAGCTCAGTATGCTTAGGAAAAGAAAACATTGAAGCTCCTTGTGTCTAATGCCAAAGGACAGTGGGACTTGGTAAGGGGAAGAAAGTAAATTTCCTTTATCTGTTCCACGCACATGAAACTCTTTCCTTACCACTGTCACTGCTGAGAAATTTCTGGGCTAAGTAAGCAGCTGGGATATAAAAGAAGTGATTTAATAGCTCTGAGATGAGTAAATGGCACATTTATAAATTTTTCTTTTTAAGATTATTATACCATGAAGATTGGAAAAGCAGACAACAATATAATTTGGCATACTTTGGTCTACTGCTAATGACATTTTCTCTGCAGTTAGAATACAGAATTTGTAAGTAGTAGTATCTTGCGTCTAACTTGGATGCCACTTATATGTAGGATCTCACCTTCATTTGTCTGTGAATTATGGTTTGAAGTAATGAAAGTAATAAAAATGTTAACCTTCTACTACCTCAAGAAAAGATTTTCAAGTACAGTCATCTATATTATCAAAATGTATTAGTCTTTTTCAAACTTGACATTTTCAATGTAATCATATATTTTGTACATTATAAATTTAGCATAATTTTTTCTTCATAAATGGATTATTATTTGGTAGATACATTGCCTAAGTTAGAGTTGTATCACAGAATCAAATAATGATTTGGGTTGGAAAGGACTTGAAAGATCAGAAGTCCAACCCCCAAAATATATTAATATTTAACTTACTTGGCTGAAACTTCAGTGTATATGATGTCAAAACACCATTTGGATGGGTGGGTGAACCCCACTCCAGAGTCAAAGAGTCCAATGTTGGGTTAGTAATCTTCAGAAAGGAAGGTGAACTAGGAACTTTTAAAAAGAACATAGAGTAAATACAAAGTAGATTAACTTTAAACAGGTCATTCATTATGAATTCTTAAGAATATTACTGCATTGAGAGAGATTATTATTTTATGAAGTCCAAGTAAACGCCATTTAAGTTTAATATCTAGGGTTTTCATTTCATACCTCCTTCAGGGGTCTTAAATACTTTGTCTGGGCTTGCTGGTCCTTCTCCTTTACCATTAACAACTCTGACATTCAGCTTGTAGGAACTATAGGGCTCTAGCCCTGGTAACATTCCAAAAGTCTTGTTTCCCCTGAAAGTCAAGATCTTTTTTTCTACATGTCGTCTACTCCTTCTGGATAAACTCTGCACTTTCCAGTAGTAAACCTAAAGACAAAAAAAAGAAAAAAAGTTGTAGTGACTGCTTAGCTATTCTGATTTTCTAAACTCCGAGCTTTTCCATGAGTGTCCATGAATTATAGGTAGAAATAACTGCAATTTTAACAAGCTCAGGTTAGACACAGCATAGAGCTTTCCTGCTCCAGAAACAGACCTTGTCCAGAAACAGTCTCTACACAACTGGGTGCACACTACCACCTGCCAGTTCTGCTCAAAACCAGTTTAATACAAGTTTTGGTTGGGAACTACTTTGGTCTGTGATCATTCTCCTGCTATCCAGTCTATCTGAGAGGCAGAAGTTCTCCATTCTTTCAGTAAGATGTCTACAGGCCTTTCCAAGCAGATTTGGACTTTTGTCAGATCACATCCCTGACCATGCTAGTCCTTGATGTCAGATTACCTATAAATGGGGAAGAAATCAAAAGATTTGACTTGGCTGGAAAAACACACAAGTTCTGAAATTACTCTAAGGTTACAGTATTGGAATGATCTCCACCCAGGGAACACTGTTCC
The DNA here is from genome assembly GCF_035770615.1 of Melospiza melodia melodia. Classification (NCBI taxonomy): domain Eukaryota; kingdom Metazoa; phylum Chordata; class Aves; order Passeriformes; family Passerellidae; genus Melospiza; species Melospiza melodia. The sequence continues at coordinate 76,065,868 of NC_086197.1, forward strand.
TCCAATTATGTGACAATTTGATCAGATGAGAAAGCTGATTCTGGTGTCCATTGAGCTGACTGAATTTCTAAGAAACCACATATGAGCCTTAGAGGTGCTTTCCCTGCACTCTCTTTACTACACAGTCTGTCTACCATGGCAAAATGAAAGATATTAATAGCTGCCCCTCCAAAAGATTTGTGTTACTCCTGAGATTGTCAGCCTCAAATACATAATTGTTTATTTTTCACAGCATCATTATCATGCACATCACAAGCTAAAGATCATTAAGAAATCTAAATGAATAAAAGATCTGTTCCTATTCAGGCCAACTGCAACACACTTCTTTAACTTAGGAAGCTGGGATTTCACATAGGATTTTAAAAAAAGGAGCTGTTAAGACTTGCAAAACCCAGCTAGATAGCTATAAAGCAATGTTGCACTTGCATCAGCTTTTAACATACCATTTCACTCCAATCACTTTTAAATGCCACTATGTTTTACATGGTTTGAGTTAATGTTTTTCAATATCTCCAGCTGTCATCCTATAGCTCTCTCTCTATCAGCTAGTGTAGAAAATCATTTACAAGCTAACAAAAATTGAAGTATTGGTACTGAAAGCTATAATAAAATAGAGTGCATCACATTTTCAATTATTTCTTCTTTAGTATGAAAAGTTTTATAGTACTGCAGTATATTGAGTAATAGCTAGATTAATACAAGAGCAAAATATGAATTATGTGCTGTAGACTGCTGCTTAGTTACACATCTTCCTGCTTTGTTCAGACATTTGCCTTCAAGATGTGACTCTTTAGTCACTCTCTTAGCTCTCTCTTTGTTAAGATATCTGTCCTCAGTGCAACACTGTATATTGTGTATATTGCCTACTGACAGAAATAATTTTATTAACTAGGAAAGCCTGAGTGTGCTGGTAGGATTTTGCTTCTGTGTTTACAAAGACCTCGTCATGTGCTTTGTAAGCTATGTCAAAAATGCTTCATCCATGAAAAATTTTCAGTTTGTATTGAGAGAAAGCTTTTCAATAATAGCTACCCACCAGGTCTTATGATTTCTCATGCCTTGTCTAGTCTTTAACCTATTTTGGCTTGATTTAGCTGTATTTGCAAAAATTATTTAAGGTATTCTTGCTGCATCTGCAACTTACTCAAGGAAATATCATTGTCACATCTGTCCTAGCCAGAACAGCAAAACTCAGTGGTGTAGTCTGCTGTCAATCTTGTGGCTGTGAGCTTGTTTTATTTATTATTATCAAGTAACTTATTTGACCTTCAGTTTTGCTTAGCATTGTGTAATTGTATGGCTCTCCTCCCTACAGAAAAAAATTATACCCTATATAGAGAAAGCATAACAAATTAAATAGAAGGGGTCATGACATGACTAAACCCCTGGATCACATGGAAAGGAAAGTGATCCCATTAGTGATCACAGGACAGAAGACAACCCTCAGACACTGAAAGTCAGAGGAAAAAAGAAATATCCATTTAAACTTTGGATGATGCCAATTCACTGTAACCATGCTGTTGAACTTAACACCTGATGTACAGGCAAAAGTGTGTCTATGGATTTTGGTTTTGGTATCATTATCAATCTTTAACAGAAATTTTGTGATTTGGATTAAGAGCTTTAGTGTTGCTGTAACTTGATTAATAACTACCACTAATTTCACTAGATTCCAACTCTTTAATCCTCACATAACAGACATTTTCTTTTGCTTGCCCATTTCTGCATGAAATACCAGGTCAATGTAAAGCTGTCATCTAACAGATAAACATTTAAGAGACTAGTGAAGTCCTGTTTCTCAGCTGAGTTCATTGTGTTAGTGTGGCAAAGTAGCACACAAGCTACAAACATTCACACTATGACATACAGAACTTACATGTCAGACAGTCTAAGTCTCCCTGGATGGTGGTATTTTCTGCCAGGAAAGAGATACCCACATACCAGGAGCTCACATTCATGTGGTAACCAACTGAAGTTCAGTTTCAACGTTTTTAACTGCTCGATTTTAGAAGTATGGTGTACATTTATTCTCCTCCAAATACTCTTTACTGGTTTAATTTTTCAAATATTTCTTTTACCTCCTTTCACTTAAAAAGAAGTAGTTCAAATTAGTCTTAATCTAGTTTGGGCTAAGTAATCTGTCTTGTTAGAACTCCCTTATGAGAATACTTACAGAGGAGCAAAGAAGGAATTACTTTGATTTTCTTCTATTGTTATATAGGATGTCAGTATATCCTCACTGAAGAAACTTGTCCCTGTTCTCCAGGGACATCAGTTTCAAATCTTGAAGTCATTCTGTCTCCCCTGCTCTATTAAATTCCAGTCTTTTTTCTCCAGCACAGCCTTTTCAGTTATGACCAAAGACAGCACACTACTTTAGAATAAGCTTCCTTCCATTATATGGGAACTCCAAATCTTCTGCCATTTCATATGTCCTTGAGTTTTTACACTGAGCTTTTTCCTGGCCTCCAAAAAGACACAGAACCCAGCATATGCTACTAAGTGCCCAGTTACTCTGAATTAAAGATGTGATTGATGATATTGAAGCACAAAATGAGTAACCTAGCATTACACCTAGAAGAGAGTCCTACCAAAACTAGTTCTTCACATCCTCTAAATTACTTTGGAAAAAGATCTGTAAAACTGTTACCATTTCTTAGCCTGTTTAACATGTGCAAGCTTGATTGCAAACACATGCCATTTTTCTTCAAGGACAACGTCACATGAACCTAGTGCTACAAGGCTGGAACATTGCTGAACTCCGTATGAATTGTATCAAAGCTTGCTCTTGTGAGCAGAACTTGGGAAAAGCTCGAGTCCTCTTACATGTCAGCTACTTCAATCTGGATACAATCTCATACAGGGAGACTGATCTATTTTAACAAATAAGGAAGAGAATGACCGTACTTACTTTGTACCCTTGAAGGTGTCCTCGGACACTTTTTAGTGGAACTGGGTCCCAATGCACCTTTGCTAATGTGCTGTTAATAACATGAACCTGCACATTGCCTGGAGCAACCATTGGCACTGTGTGGAAAGGATGCAACAAGCACCTAGTTAGAATTAGAAACCACACAAACAGTTTTTTAGAACGAATCTTTGCATTGTACTCATGGAACAGGTTAAAATGTTCCTATGTTTTCAGTATTGATACTACAGAGTAGCATGAAGCCTTTGCTATCTCAGAATTGCTTCCTTTCAATTAAAAAAGTAACTACTATTCCCCATATCAAGATTTCAGTATTTTAAACAACCATTCAGGCTACAAATTTATCTCCTTTTAATTAGGATAACTGAGTCAAACTACAAAACTTACAGTCTTCCCCTGAATGTCCAATCACCTCTGATGGCTCTGGTGCATACCCCAAGTCATTTAAAGCTTGCACTTTTACTTCATATGGAACAAAAGTTGGTGTACCAGACACAATATATTTAGATACATTTGCAACTATAACAGATGTCCATTCATCATCAACATCTTTCTGGCGCCAGCTGACTTTGTACTGAAGCCCTGGTCCATTAGACTGAAAACCTTTTAAAGGCTGAAATAAAAAGAAATATTTTTTTCAATATTCTGAAGCATCTGAAATATCACAACTTAGAAAGAAGTACATTGATTCTTTTATAGAATGTCACTGAAAATTTACATATGTATTCTGCCACAGAGAAGAACTGCTGAAAGTTATGCAATTTAGTTTTTACAGGAGGTCACTTCAATTAATCATTTTTTTTCAGTTTTCACTTTTTGGTAAAAAGCACATTGAGTGATATTGGTGGCTAATTCTTACCCAATAGCACATTGTGATTTCTGTATATATATTTTACTTTCAAATATTTCCTAAGAAGTGGAAGAGAGAAAATCAGACTTGCACCACCTCCTTGTAAAGAGTGTACCCTAGGCAATATTTCTTGCCTGAGAGGGCAAATTGATTACACATGGCTCTCCTTGAGCTCCTGTCATGATGGTAAGGGCATGATGGAAAAAACTTCAACCAAAGTTTTCTAGTGGGAAAGTGCACAATGATTAGTTTGTCATAATAGGTGACAGTAGAAGTAACATTCACATTAGTATTCACTCTAAAAGTTAGACTCTCCTTGACATAAACCTCCATTTTTTTTTGAAATTTTCCTAAACTGGCAGCAAAACATCCTGTATTACCTAATTATTGGCTTATCTTGAGAAATTATGCAAGGAAATACACCCTCCACCTTTAACTTATTTTCATACCAAAAAAAAAGAAAAAGAATTTCTGATTTTTCAGAATCAGTTTCAATCAGTAACTGATTTTCATATTTAAAAAAAAATTAGCTTTTTCATGAAAATTATGATGGGGAATGTATGAATTTAATCTTTTTTCAAGAATATATTAAGCAGGCAATTGGGTATTCTCTTTTCTCATCATTGGTTCTAAAAAAAAAAAAAAGCTACTCACAAACCTGAAAACAAATGAAATCTTGAAGAAAGACCCATCTTACCTCCCATGTTATTACCAAATTATCAGGTTCTGAGCCTATCCCCTGTACATTAGCAGGATTTTCATCAGGGCCTGAAAATAAAATATTTACACGTGAACAAGAACGGCTGCTGCGTGATTCCAAGCAAACTCAACACTATTCACAGCGGGAATCAACCACCGGGAAGTGGGAATAATTATTTACTTGCAGATTTTGTCAGGTACTGCTCGGATGGCTCACTGGGCTGGCTCCTGCCAATCCTGTTGACGGCGATGACGCGGAAGGAGTAGTTGACGTAGGGAGACAGCTTGAGCTGCGCCGTCGTCTGGGAGCCAGGCACCTCCGTCTGGTAGCGCCACACGCCCGGCTCGTGCAGCGCGTCCTCGAACTCGATCACAAAGCCTGCAAGCAGCAATCAGCATCCAACCGCACGTCACAACCCCAAACAGCCCCCCCAGACAAGTACAGGCGTTTCTGAATGAGTTAGCCAGGAGGGATTGCTCCAACCAGGGCTTTCAAAAATCATGGAACTTGACACGTAAATACATAAACCTAAAACAAATCTATAATGTGGACATCAAAAGTAGAAATAAAGGTGAAATATAAAAAATAAACCTTTCATTTTATCCTTTGCTACTGTCATTAATGCAGCCATCCCTCAGGCAACACATTATTACAAGACCTCTCTGTCAGGTACCGGATTTTAATTTAATGGGAGCCCTTGAACTATCACAGCAAGGAAGTGGAATTTGACTGCCAAATGCGTTGTTCTAAGTTGTATCAAGCAGACAGAAGGCAATACCTGTATAAATTTAAAACTCCCTGAATATTCCATTTTCCCCAATGAAACTGGAATAATGAAAATCTATTTAAAGTCAAGAACCTATACTTGAGGAAGGTTTTTGAGAGCACTTTTCATTATCTTCAAATTAAAACAGAGAATGTATGTTCAGAAACTAAATTTCTTGAGAGTACTCTGTGTGAACATTATGATGATTACTGTTGAGACCTTACAAAGCATATAACTTCCGGGATAAATAATTTTGTAGAATTCCAAAAAGAAAATCATATTCATTATGAAAGACAAAAGGACATATTTTTGCAGATGTGAAACAGCCAAAAAACCCTGCTATAAGATATGAGATATAAATTCTGAAAGACTTAGGAGAAATTTTTAGGACACAATAAAAAAAATGGGAAAAGAATGTACAGTCTGAGTACATTCCACAGAACCTGGAGCATCAAATATTTACCTGGAGCATCAAATATTTGTGTGCTGTGTAAAAAGATTTTCCTCTATCTCACATGTGGGTGGAGACAGAATATGACTTAAGATTGATCCTGTTCGGATTACTATAAAAATTCAGAGTGAATCAGGAAATGTCTTTTAGAATAATACTTACAGCACCACATAGAAAAATGCACAACAATTTGAGGAGCAAGATGTAAAAGAGGTAAGTAGTACTAATTATAGCCTTCTGGCTGGCAGATTTCATTCTGACCTAAGCAGTAAGAGAAAGAGGGAGAATTGACCCCAAATTACTGTCTGAGCTACTGCTGCATTTGTGTGCTCAGTGATACAGGTCTTGGGATGGGATGCCTCCTGGATAAAGCCTTGCTGAAAAGGTGAGAATATTACATGCCAAAAAGGTTTTCACTACTGCTTTTTGCTTCCCTGGCCACTAGCCTTCTGCCTGCAACTCTAGTAGAATAATTTATAGGAAACTTCAAAGGAAAAAAACTATCTAAGCTTTCAGAGAGATTCTAGCATGTCTGCCATACTGGGCAAACAGATCACTCCTAATGAAGTGCAATCCCTGAGTCTTCAACTGCACTTTGAAATGATAGCAGCAGCAGAAGAAATAGGCTTACTTAGAAAGCAAATGTCTTGTTTTGCAGCATCTAAGAAGACCATACAACAATATAAATTGTATTATAATTAAACCCAGCATTATTTAGTTAGAAGAGTTCAGTTTCCAAAATGAGAGTGCATGCATTATATCACTCAAGAAAAACTTACAAGAGACAAAACTCTCTAGTATTAACTCTTTTGCAATAGTGTGATCTCATTCCTGCAGAAAGACAACACTTCTGGCATGAATAAACCAATATTCAACTATTTACATTGATCTTCTATATATTATATTTTAAGGTATATTACTAGTTGATATACATTTCAGATGCCTGGGACCGTAAAATTTCAGAAAAATCCCTTAGTGTTTCATTAAAATGTAGTCAAAATCTTTGATGTTTTCAGAAACTTGTGAAACTCTGTCTTTTACAAATTTTCCTTTCCAGATGCCTGATCCTTATGGTTTGTTTTCAGTGTTGATACTGACCCAGCATCAAACCCTGGAGAGCAAAACCCAGTCAGTCTAACTAATTAATTCCAAACATAAGATCTACACTGGTCTTAGCAATAACTTGTGGCAGTTATTATCTAAAAACACACTGCATAAATAATGAAATAATTTAATTAAGTTGCTCATAGGGAAAAAGTAATGCCAAAAGGCTTTTTCATCCCATGATCTTTTGGAAAAAAACCATTAATATCTTTGTTCCTTGCTCCTAAATTCCACACCCTTCCCCCATCCTCTCTGCTCAATATAAACAAGAGTTTTCATTATGTTTTACTGGGAAGAATAACAGCATTTAAGATAAATTTACTGCCTCAAAATTGTATAGATATTTATTTGTTTAGTTTTATGGATGTGGTTTATTCTTTTAACTGTCTGGACTAGAAAAAACACCAGAAAAACTATCTTATGTTTTCATGAAGAATAAGCTTCTGCACCAGTAGAGATGGATAATCACTGACAACGGTGGGACTGATGCTATTTCAAATTCATAGAACCACAAAAGAGTTAATGCAAGATGTTAGTAGCTCTCTCCTTCAGAAGCATACAAGCAATGAACAAGACTGCTCTCTACATATTCATAAAATTGGACCTTGTCAGACAGACCTCATATCAATATATATAACTTCTATATTATCTAGCACAGGATTTTGAATAAAAAAGCCCAGCTCTTCTGGTCTTCCTGCTTGGCTGTACAGTAGTTATTAAGGGAATGTTATGTAAATAAATGGTGACTGTAGAGAACTAATTTCCGTTTCTCCATGCTGTACACAACATTTATTCCAGAAATTTTTGGAATTTGGGAACAATTAGAACAAAACTGTCAATGTAGTGTAGTAGATGCAAACAAACATACTTGTAATGGGACTGTTGTTTTCATCCCCTGGTAACCATGAGAGATCAATGCTTCTTTCTAGCTGACCTGTCAACTCCAAGTCAAAGGGTGGATTTGGCCGAGCTGTAAATCAAATGAACACAAAGTAAGTAACCAAATCAGAATATGTACTTTAATATTTGCAAAAAATCCTTACATTCCAATCAAAGAATACCACAGATACAGCAGGGCAGCTCTACTTACTTATGTAAGCATGACTTAAAGACTAATAGCATGCAATTATTACAAAACAGACAAAAATGGAGAACTGATGTAACCTGGAAACTTCTATTCCTTGACAAGAATTGGTAATTATTTTTATCTATGTCTGAGTGCACTGTGATATGAAAATATGACGAGATGCAAGGAATTATGAAATGCCTCTTTAGTTTATCTTTGAATGATTATGAGTGGTTATCTATTGCAACAGACATACCTCATACAGCATGGAAAATAAAGAAACATTCATATCAAAGAAGCTTTTCTTGAACCATTACAAATATTTTTATGTGAATTCAAAACAAGTATACTTCAAACAGAAACTAATTGCAAGTTACTAAATTATTTTTTGTTGTTCTTTTCAAAAGACTCAGAAATACCATGCAAACTGTTATTATAAATCCTTATAATACATAGAGATGTAATTATCTGTTCCAAATTCATGAAGGTAATTTACTATATGATTTGTTACACAAAAATCACAACTAATAAGTAGGTTCATGTAAGAATACATAAGCATTTTCACTCATAGGATTTACATAAAAGTGCTCAAACCCTTTTCACTTGTAAGTGTTTTAGCTTATTATATTGCACTTGAACCCCCAAATTCAGAAAACATACTACTATTTAAGGCTCTATACAATCAAATATAAGACTATGCTTGACTAACAGATTTTTAAGTTAAATTTTAAAGTTTTGGTGATTTCATCAATTATAAGTCAAACTGGTCAATATGAGCATATTCACCTTATGAGTGGAGTAAAATTAAGATAAACTATAAAAGAAAATAGAGCAGGACTATAAGGCTGCAAAACCAACATTAACATACAACATAATTTGGTTGGTGCAAAGTCTTTAATAGTGAATTACCTTCCACCAAAGAATTGGATTTACATTTTAGATATTTCATTTACTATATAGCTAACTTGTATTACAGTGTGGTATATGAGAAAAACATGGCCATCGTATACCCCATCTTAATTAAAATTATCTCTGAAAATCACTTATTCCCTAAATATAAAGCAGCCTGCACTGTAACATTCCAAAGTTCTGTCCTACTGTAATGCAGCAGTTGGTAAAATGGGATGAAACCACACAGACACAGACACACACAGAGGAAAAGGGGGAAAAAAAAGGCAAAAAGAAATTGCAACAGGCAAATGAGCAACATATCTGCCTGATGATGTAGAAAGAGAACTTTGTTTTAGTTTACCGTAAATGATAGCTGGTGTTGGAGGAGCAGCTGAAAAGAACATTAATATAAAGGATTTAATCAGTTAGTAGCCAAAGAAACAGAATACTGTAGGTAGTTAAAGAATATAGTTATTAGAGACAAAGAAAAGTTAACTAATTTAGATTAAACGGTTAATTTAAAAAAACACATTATAATTTTTCACTGAAGAGCTAAAAAAAAAAGCATTCTTGAATACTTTATTCATTTTTAAAATAAGGACAGATCAAGAAAATAAATAAAGTAAGCAATCTTATAAAAATTCCTAAATGAGTGCTAGCTTTTTGGCTTAGGTCATTCTTGGATAGGCTTAAGATCACAGCAGAATTTTAAAACACAAACATACTTGCTCTGAGTCTCAGACTGAACTCATGTAAGAATCATTCAGGAAATAATCTTAAAACTTTCTTACAAATTGGAGAAAAGTAATATATTTGACAAGAATCTGCGATCATAAAACTTAACAGAGAATTAAGCTAAAAATACAATCCAGCAGAAGTCATACAGCCAAGTCTGCTCAGCCTTTATGAAGCATAATTTAGTTGTTGAAGAGATTCCTGAGAAACACTCTCCCAACACAACAAAGACATGTTCCTGTTGGAAGGAGTCCAGAGGAGAGCCACCAAGCTGACCACAGAGCTGGAGCACCTCTCCTCTGAAGACAGGCTGAGAGAACTGGGGCTGCTCAGCCCGAAGAAGAGAAGGCTCTGGGACACCTTAGAGCAGCCCCAGCACCTACACAGGCTCCCAGAGAGCTGGAGAGGGACTTTCCACAGGGGCATGTAGTGGTAAGACAAGGGGGATTGGCTTCAGCTAGAGCAGAGTGGGTTTATGTTACATAATTAGGAAGATATTTTTTATGGTGAGGCACAGAACAGGTTGCCCAGGCAGGCTGTGTGGAAAGTGTCTCCACCCAAGGCAGGGGGGTTAGAACTAAATGACCTTAAAGGTACCTTCCAACCTTGGCCATTCAGTGACTCTACCATGGTTATGTTCAAATACTCTGCAAAATTTCATTTCCTGCAGTAGCTCAGATATGGTCAAAATAAAAAGCTCTACAGCACAAATCTGCCCTGTAGCTACTCAGTCATCTTGTAAGCAGCTGATTCAAATGCAAACTGTAAGGTGAGACTACATTTTTTAAAAACTGAAACACATTGACACTTAGGTGGCATTTCTGTTATCCTGTCCTAAAAACCAAAACTTTGTGCTTTTCACTTTAAATCTAATGCTGCTTTCATACTTAACAGTAGAAGTTTGAGAGCATTCTTACCAACAACAGTAAGCACAGCACTTGCTGAAACACTGTCCAGAGTAGTATTAACTATGCAAGTGTATGTTCCATCATCTTTATCAGTTACATTCATAATGGTCAAGTTGTCTTTACCAACTAGAAACCTGTAAATACAATAAATTCAGCCACTGATTTTTCAATAACTGGCACTGTTATAAGAAACTTGCATAAAACATTATCAAATCCCATATACTTGTACATACCTAAACAGCTATGTTTATCCAAGTTAAGCTATGGGACAATATCATGTTTTTTTTTTTTTTTTCTTCATTGCTCTTGACCATCTTCCCACAGTGATTTTTATTCTAATGTGCTTTTCTATTCAAATATATTCAAACAAATTTTAAATATTTGTGATCCAGACCACAATAGTTTTATGTTATCTGTTTAGCTTCTCAAGTCAATTATCTTTACCTTACACTTAATCTATAAGGCCAATGTGCAGAGTTTGTATAAATGTTTCCATCTCATTTTATTTTTAATTCTATCTTGGTATTTTCATCACACTAGGTAGGTCCTTTAGTCACCAAATATTGGATAGCCATGATGTTTATCAGTCTTTGGAAAATATGTCAATAGGTCAATATGCTCTTTTCAAAGATCAGGAAAAAGAGCAGACAAAAGGACCTAGAAAATGAAAAGTAAAGGAAAACTATGTGGTCCTTACCTTTCATCATCTGGCAGTTCATCATTGTCCTTCAACCATGTAACTGTTGGTAGTAAGGTAGAATCATGTTTTATTATACACTCAAAAGAAACCTGGCCATATCTCTGAATCACTTTGTATTCTGGCTGTTTAATGATCATCGTTGGATCTGAAATTTAAAATTAAAATTAGATATCCCGAAAGTCTGAAATTCTGTAAAATTCTGAAAATCAGTGATGAAAGAATGACTAATTTCTCACCTTTAATTTCCAACTGCACTTCATTTTGTATCTTTCCTAATTCATTCCTTGCTACACATGTGTATGTACCAGCATTATTCTTCTGAGCCACTGGAATCTCCAAGGTTCCATTGTCATGGAAAACGTACTCATTTCCACGCAAAATGCTGCCTTTCACTCCCTTAAACCTTTGTACAAGGAGTAATATCATTAGCCAGCATCACAGTTAAATTCTGAATGGTTTTATTGTCAATAAAATACAAACTTAGGACGACCACATTAGAAAATATAGAAGCACTCAAAGAAATTAAAACTTGACCCTGTGGTGTAACTTTACTGCTGGTTCATTAAGTATATGCAATATTGTATTAGCAAATTGTAAACAACCTTAAAAAAACCTTATTTTGAAACTGTAAATAGATTTAGAAGAGTTTTAAAGCTTCAGGTGTTTGTTTCTACAGATACAACTGGCTCATCCTCTGTACCATAAGCACAGCTGGAGCTTACCATTCAATTTCAGGCTTAGGTGACCCAAAATAAGCACAGTCTAGCAATGCAGGGCTGTCTGCAATGACTTGATAGAGTTTATTAGCAGGAGTTAGAATTCTTGGTGGCTCAGCTGAAAAGACAAAGAGATCTGCATGTAGTTACAAAGTTACAAATAGCAAATACATAAACAGTATAAATACAAATACAAAAAAGACATCAAGAATAGCCTAAAGAATTACATAGAAACATTTTTCCCTGGGATGATTTTGGGTCTCAGTCTGGGCTCAAATACGTTCTACTGGTACTAGCCTGAGGAAAAGTTAATGCAGGGAAATTATCTTGTGAAAAACAACTGTTTCGTGCCTATTTACGAGTAATAGTGATGGGCACCAAAGGCAATTATTTCAATTGGAAAATGTAAATCAGTATATACTTCAAGAAGATAATCTCCTGGGTACAGACTGAACTATCTAATTCCAAATACACCGGCAGGCAGAAAGAAGCCAGGATGCATTTTTGGTGTAACACCTACATTCTTTTCTTTTAAACAACAGTGTCAATCAACACATCTGCCAGCTCCTGCAAGAGAGTCACTAGAGGCCATTCTGCCTAGGATTTTGCTACTAGCTTTTTTAAATTCAGTGAAAAGAATTAGAGGGCCCACAACATATTGTAATCAGAAACACATGCCAGGGAAGCCTTAGAGACAAATGCATAATCATGTCCCCTTGCAGCAGTAACTTGGAGATCATCCATTCCACTAATCCAAAACATCCAGACTCCATGAAACTGTATTGAAATGTACTAACTTAAGCAACACTAATTCCTGCCTTCTTTGTCGGGCTTCTGTTTGACTGACTTACAGAAACAAAAAAAAAAAAAAACGCAAACAAAAGAGAGATAAAATTTCTTCCAATTTTTCCCAGCTTTCTCATCTATCCTTCTCACTTTGGAACAGTGAAAGTGAAATTCAGAAATAGTGTAAAAAAATAGCTATGTATGCCCTTGCTCTTTACAGGGGCCAGGAAATAAATCAATTCCCAATGAAGACCTCAAGCAAGGCTTAAGCAGAGAGTCTGCGTGTTAGCAGGAGACAACAGAATACCCAAGAAAACAAAAATATGAAGTCTTTTTCTTACCCAGAACATTCACAAATGCATTTGCTAGCAAGTATCCATATTCATTAGAAGCATTGCACTGATACACAGCACTTGACCTTTCTTGCACGTGTGAGAAAATGATGGTGTCACCATCCACCTTCCTGCTAGGATCTTCTGGGGCAACTGTTGGTGTAAAGAAAAAGAGTTATTGCCTTTCCTAAACTGCTATTGGATTGTGAGTTTCATACTTCTGAAAAGAAGGAAGAATCTGAAAAACCAATATACCCTTTAAGGTTGTTTTTTTTTCCTGGGTGACTGATCACTAGTAAAAATGTGAATTTTAATACAGTTTAAAAAGTTCTTCTCATTCTACAGGTATTAACTCAGGATGGTAGAGTTCCCATTTTTCGAGAGGGTTTTTGTTTGTTTTCTAAGGGAGTGAAGCTGAGATTGTATTTTGCACAGAATACAGACGAAAAATACCAATATTATGAGATTCGGGCAAATACAGTCAATACCTAGAAAATTACAGAAATTTCTGAACGTCAAAAGAAAATGCTGATACAATGACATAGTCCTCTGTGTCTTTAAAGTTTTAAATTGATTGTTATACCATAAATAATTTCCCAAATATAAAATTAGCCATACTCAATTGAAAATTATCTCTGAGTAAAGAATAAGCATTCCTTCTAACCAAGTCAAGAAACAATCAAGAGCAGAGTTAGTACTTCAGTAGGTGGCACTCTTTCCCTTATGTAAGAATTATACAATGCCATTTCCTCAACTGCTCTGGAGTGGCCTGAGCTGTCAAACAGCTTCTGCACCTCAGAAGCACCCAAGACATAACTGAAAATAAAACTGGAAGAAAATACTGAAGAAGAGTAATAGCTGTCAGTTCTGATACAACTGGATGGCATTAAAAAAGTATAATGAAGAAAAAACAGCTTGTAACACCACACTGCATAAAAATGCACAATATATAATTTAATATTTTATGAACATACTAAATAAGACCAGATATATTATTATTGTATTAAAAAGCACAAGTATTAATAATAATGAAAATTAATGTTAAAATTACTGATCTATTAATATGAAAAATAGATGTATTTATACAGACATAAATGCATCGTAGTTTGGCTGCATCATCAAAATTGACACCCTTATTGAATCTCGAAAAAGAATATTTGTGGAACACATTCTCATACAAGGAAATTCTTTTATGAATTCATAAAAAAAGATCAATCAAGTAAATTAACATCCATTTTCTGTGACAGGAACCTTTTGATTCAGACAATAGCTTAGTTCTCATCTGTAAAGAAAATGGAGACATTTCTCCTGCATTTTATTAAAGTATGTATTACTGAATTCTCTACAAAAGAAACCAGATGATGGGGATCACAGGTCTGTGCTTCTGCTTAAGGGTATTTCCAGCTTGGATGAAATCTAAGGCCATTTTTCATGTAAATACCTCAATTTCCAAACAGCTGCCTCAAGAATAGATTTCCATTTCTGTTTTTTCTCATCTTCCATCACTCTGAGTTCAAATCAACATCACAAATTCAAAAATTTTGGGAAGGAAGAAAAAGGTACTACTGAGATTTTAAATGCTTATTCTCTGGACTTCTGGATTGCTGGCACATATTTTTCTCTCTTTTGCTTTACTTCCTATTGTGTTCCATGTTTCACATTGCCTCCTTTCCTACGTAAATGCCATTTTCATTAAAAGATTCACGGGCTGAAAATAGCCGGAGCAGGTGAGCAGCGCAGCAGGCAGGGCAGTCAGCTGCGGAAAGCAGTCTGTTTCTGCATACAAATCACAGCTCAGCAGAAGACAGGCACAACTGCTCTCCCACGAGCAAGGAGAGCTGCCCACAGCCGCTCCAAGCACGGCTGCTCCAGCCCTGGGCTCTGGGCTTCCCTCTGCCCGCTCCCTCTGAAGCCTGCAGCCCTTCCTGCACCCAGGTGGGTCACTAATGGGCGCACAGACTGCCCCCCTCACACACACTCCAACACATAATCCCTCACAGGATGATGGCAGGCCCCTCCTAAGAGATGGAGGCCATTAATTCAATCTTCTATGGCTGAAGGAACTGCATTGAAAAGAATGATCTAACCACTAAATTACTATAGAAAGAGAGGGGCAGCGTCTTCCCTTCCCTCTGCTGTACTGAAGGAAAAAAGGAGATAACCCCTTACAGCTATCTGAAGGAAAGGAGGTGCCTGTTCTCTAAAAAGGGCTTCAAGCTGGGGTCCCAAGAGAAAAGAAGGCAGAAGTGTCAGGTTAGCTGGTGCTTTCTGTTAATTGGTCTAGCCAATTGGATGCCGAAGGGCACTGATTCAAAAGCTCCTGTTAAGACAGACATCTATTTAACTGTCTGGTGAATACAGCTTCCTTAATGGGCTGAAGCACGCACTGCTGCACTCACAGACACAGAAACATTGAGCTTGGAAGGGACTTTTGGAGGTCATCTGGTCAAACCCCCTGCTCAGGCAGGGCCACTTGGATCCAGTTATCCAGAACTGTGTCCAGATGGGGGAAGGATCACTTTCCTCTACCTGCTGGCTACACTTTTGTCTCATGTAGCCCAGGATAATGCTAGCCTCTGACATTGCTGGCTCATGGTCAACTTGGCATCCATCAGGATGCTCAAGTCCTGTTCTGCTAAGGCACTATCCATCTGGATGGCCCCCAGCAGGTACTGGCACTAAGGGTACTCCTCCCCAGGTGCAGGAATTTGTTCCACTGATCACCCTCTCTGGGTTTGGCCATTCAGCCATTTTTCTATCCACCTGTCTGCTGTTTATCCAGCCTCTACACCAACAGCTTGTCCATGAGGATCTAATGGGAGACAGTGTCAAAGGCCTCACTACAGTCCAGGCAGACATTATCCACTCCTCTTGCCCTCCTCTATCTGGCCAGTCATTTGATCATAGAAATGTATGAAATTGGTCACCCCTTGGTGAAGCCATGAAAACTGCTCCTGAAAGTTTTCTTGTCCTTAATGTGCCTTGAAATGGTTTGCAGAATTAGCTGCTCCATCACCCTCACAGGGATAAAGGTGATTGTAGTTCCCTGGTTTCTCCTTCTGGTTCGTTGAAGACAGGAGTAGCATTTGCTTTCTCTCCATCTTTAGGCACTTCTCCCAGTTACCATGATCAAGCAAAGATTGAGACTTGCAATGACATATGCCACCTCAGTCAGCACTTGTGGCTGCATCCCATCAGGGGCCACACACTTAGGTATGTTCAGTTTGCTCCTGACCTAATCCTTTTCCACCAAGGGTACATCTCATTCTAGTCCTTTCTCCTGGTCTTTGGGACCTGGGATTCCTGAAGGTCAGTCTTGCTAGTAGAACCTGAGGAAAAATAGTATGCAGTACTTCAACCCATTCCATACACCAGTCTACCACTTAAAAAAAAATCTTTAAAAATCCTTTTCTGGGGAAAACGAGTGATGTCAGGGCCAGTCAAGCACTGCTTGTTTGTATGTATGAATATTCTGGTCACGTTACACGATAGAGGCATTAGAAGGAGAAAATGCTTTTGACACATTAGACAAATCTGAATTTGGCACTGATAGGCAAAATAGGAAAAACCTATATAATAGTTAAAATGAGCTTGTACAAATAGGATAATGAATTATAAGGATTTGCTATAGGAGTTCTTCTGCTGTAACAAGACAGGTGAACATGTGCCATCTAACAGCAAACATCTGCTCCCAATAACATGGAATCTCAGTTTATCAATGTGTTTTGGTCGTTTCTGAACAAAGACCTGGTTTCACGTGATTTTTTCATCACATTGTACAATGATACAGCTTCTTGACTCTAGCCACGTTCAGCATATTCCTAAACAGAGAAGGCAGGGCCTCCATCAAATATTCTTCTTGTAATTAGAGATCAGAACTGTGAATAACTTCTGTTCATTTGATTGCATACTTCCATCTGTTTCATAAACTTTTGACAGCCTAAGCAATTACTTTTGCTAGTATGCTCAAATAACCACAATGGCACCATTATTACTTTTTTTTCTTGAAAAAAAAGACAGAATGACATGTTCTCTCTGAACAGAAGCAGTTCAAACATACTGTTACGCTTAAAACTGGAAGGGGAAATATCTAGATAAAAAAACCATGGATAACTGAAACACTGAAGAATATAATTTTCCTTTTCTTACCAATCTGGCTTGATGCTCAGCATGTTATTTTCCTGTGATCAGTGAAATCCTTTTCTTGCTGAGTTTCTGATTCTGACAGTTCTGTTGTCTCCAAAGGCACAGCATTACCGGCACTAACTATAACCATCCTTGACTATTTTGTGCAGAATTGAAAAAAACCTGATAATTAAAGGTTTTTCATCTGCTGAAGTTCCTAGGCCAGATGCAAAGTTCCAACACAACAACAGCAGAAGCAGTGGATAAACATCTTCCCATGCAGTCTTCTCTCCAAGACTGAAATAATGGGGGCATTAGGGTCAGCAAATTTCTCCCCATGCTCCCATGGCTGCAGTGAACAGCTTCTGGTTTTTACTCTCAGAGAAAATGATGGATGATGAATCTCTCAGCCAGGGATTATCAAGGCCTTTCATGAAAGAAATCTAAGGGCTAATGTTCCTCCCTTAAATTCAGTGTGAGTACTAATGGAGACTAACTCAAACCTAAAGATTCAACGTGGAATGTAATATAAGAAGAGAACAATGTGTTGAAAGAAGATAAACAGCGCCTTTGCACTACTTTGTATAAATCTAAGTGTCTGTATCTAATATTTAATAGCTCACCATGAACTATAAACCACTGGACCAAAAAAACCAGTCTCTTGTACAGTATTTGCAATGCCTTTCTGAAGTCCAATTATGAAAGCGTTTCCCCTTCCCAATTAGTCTGGGTTGTTACTTTCTTAAAAGTTGAGACACTTTATGCACGGCTTCCCTTTTGTAAAACCATGCTGAATATCTAAGCAGTAAGACACAATGGCTTATGCAGTGATATAAATAATGCAGATCTTGAGTGTTAATTGAAGCACAAGGCAACACAGAGTCATGGCCTGAACATTCAATTGCTACTTGCCAAATTAATTCTAATTGACCTTAGCAGGACTGGGCACATAAGTTCATCATACTCCTGTGAGTAAACATTAGGAGGTTAGGTTAGGTCCTTATCATTCCAACACGTCTAAAGCAGGGGTTTTTTTTAAAATGCTGGTTTTCAGCATGACTGTTGAAGAAAACTAATTAAAATATTTCAGGGAAACCTAGAATCTGACGTAAAAAATATTTTTTTATTCAGATTATTGGAATATTGAACAAAATTCACACCATTACAATTTTATTTTACAGTTGCTAACACACACTACATTTTTATCCTTTTTTTTTTTTTTTTGCCTTTTCCCTATAGATATTTAAACCTCAGCCTTTGACTGAGATACGGACGAATGGTTCTTTCTTCAACATTCCTCCTTCCTTGTCTGACTCTATTATGGAAAAACAAAACCGGAAGAATTAAGTATCTCCCAGTTGTGCTTTCCAACAGAAAATTAAAGTATTGCAAACAGATTACTAGGCCACAAGAGGCACATTGTGGGATATATGATGACAGCAGGGCTTTGAAATTCAAATGTAGCTCTTTTTCTTTGAAATCCTGCCATGGGTGTAGCTCTCTCAGCACTGCCCTGAAGCAGAAACAGCTGCTTTAGTTTCCTTTTACAGTGATTTCCTAATCATTCAGTTGGAAGATGAGGGGCTCAATTCCATAATTTAGTAACAAGTGAACAAAAAGGCACACTGTACTTGGTAATTTCCAGAACAGCTTTTGATAACTCAGAATAATAAAAAATCACAAGATTCTTAAGAACTGCACTTTCTGTGATCATGATGCCTCTCATAGATGCCCTGACAGATGCAGTGTACCAGAGCATCCAATGAGCTTGCACTTAAATATTTAATGTGGATAAGACTTCAGCTTTTCTCAGCAGTGAAAGTGACCTTTAATATAAGGCTGAGCTTTACTTATTTCCTGTGTTCTTTTTTTTCCCCTACTGTATTTGAGAGGGTAATTTAATTAAAGTCTTTTAATCTTTACTGAATACCCTCCACAAGACTTTGTGTACCAATTCCTCAAGGACAGTCCAATATATGCTTCCTTGTACTTAGGAAATTTCATGGCATCCTGCAGCTTCTTCTGGAAACTCTGTTTCTTAATGTTTTACTGTTACTGTGAAATAAAGCAGAACCCATCACTGCTTTTCTGGAAAATGTACTTGTCGGTTGTTTGAACAGCTCATCCTACCAGCTTTGATAAGGAAGAAGAGCAAGGCAAAGCTGACTCTCATAGCCAGATGAAAAAGATTTTACTAGTCAGGAGGCCTGAAATAATAGTTAAACTACAAGAACTGCAGGATAAAAATCCCCTCTAAACAAATAAACAAAAAATGAATGGTGAGAAAACAACAAAGGAAGATGAGACCACCAAAAACCTAGAATGGAAAGTGAAAGACAGGCACCAAACTTTGAGGATAACAAATGCATTATGATATATTTATTTTTAAATATATAATATACAAAATTACACTTATGTTTTCCTGTTTTCCTGTCTTACCATTGTTTGATGAGGTGATTAATGTCAGTTTATATAACTTATTTACCAATGGAAACTTCTCAATTTAAGTCTCAGGCTGTAGATCTCACCTTCCATTTAATTAGGATTCCTTAAACAGGTTATTTGCTAAATATTTCTATTTGTTTCCATATATAGCCATATTTTGCCTCCCAAAGTTGCATTTTCCCCTACAAATAAGTTTAATCTCTTTTGTATACCAAATAGTTAAAATATATCTAATGAGGGTTCTTGTTTACTTCTTGCTATTACCTAGATTCTGACCCTAGACAATCCTTTTCCATGTCCCAAACCGGGT
Organism: Melospiza melodia melodia; assembly: GCF_035770615.1. NCBI lineage: Eukaryota > Metazoa > Chordata > Aves > Passeriformes > Passerellidae > Melospiza > Melospiza melodia. Next base: position 76,085,682 of record NC_086197.1, read on the forward strand.
GAATTTTACTTCATGAAGAGACTTGAACAACTCCTAATCTTCTGAAAGTGACAGAAGGGACACTGTCATACTTTAAACAGACCAGTATTTCAGAGTACATTATCTCTCAGGAGCCAACAGGTGAGACTGGTTTTTTATTATTGTTTTGAGAAAGGGGAAGGATAAAGGTAGAAAAACCAAGTGTGACTTTAGAGTGCAGGGTATGCTCAGTGCAAACCCAGCTGACAACACACCGCAGTGTCCTCCAGAAAGTTCTTTCCAAGGCAAGTTGTCCTATATATAGCAGCTACCCTGTGTCTGTCATACAGCATTGCCAGTCCTAACACTGCAGCAATTAAGTGGCTCAATCACCAGTTCAGGGCTGCTTTTCTTGCCCTGCACACAGAAACAGCTGTTCCACTGCCTCAGGGGTTCCTTTTCTTTGACACCGACTTGGCACAAACTGTTTGCCAGGTAGCTGCTGACACTTTCAGACAGTTTTGCTGCTGCAGCTTCTTATAGATGAAGCCTGGAAGGCTCAAGCATACACTAAGCTGCAAATCCTGCAGCGTACTGCAAATCCTGAAAATCCTACAAGTGCTCTGTATGTCCACACATGTGGGAAGTTCACTTTTATGTCACATTTAGGGTTCCTAGGCAGCATTAGAGATGCAGTGAGGCAGCAAAGGAGACACCTAGCAGATGTGACTGCCACAGAAACACAGGGTAACAGTGACATCCCAGCAATGGCCCTGTGAGAGGCACCATCCAATAGCCACAAAGGTACTACCAGCAGAATGCCAGACAGAAGAACCAGGAGCATGATTACACATTTCAGTTCTCTCAAATGCGTTAAGAGGCACATTTTGTTGTTCAGCTTTTATGAACTACAGTATTTCATCACATCTTTTATGATTTAGCATTACCTGTCAGGAAAAAAACAACACAAATAGAGGCTCTTCACATCTATTTGACAAAAAAACCACCCTGAGACTCCTCATATTTTGTTACTCATGTTCCTGTAAGGTAATTAAGAATCTTACTTGCTATGGGAACACCATTTGCTAACCAGCTTATACTAGGCTTTGGGTTGCCATTAGCTCTGCAGATCAATGTTCCATCTTCTCCAGGAGACAAAACCAAGTTTCTGGGTGCTGTGATCCAGTATGGAGCAGCTGGGTTTAAGAAAAGAAAGACAGCAATTATTTTCCAAAATTATGCACAGAAAACCATAAGGCTCAGGCATGGTAATCAGAAGATAATTCAAACAAGCTATGTGTAGATATAGACTCACAGCTATACTGTTACTGTATATGTACATATATATGTGTGTGTGTGTGTGTATATATATATATATATATACATGTATATGTGTGTGTGTGTGATACTCAATTCAGTGATGGATCATACATTGGCCAAACTGACCCCCCTGGTCACTCACTGCATTCAAATTCTGAGAAAAACAACAAGAGGATCTTTCTTTTATTTAGGGTTGCCTGCTTTGAATCTAATTTGCCTTTCCTAAAGAAAACAATATTTATCTGTGTATGGCATTAGCAGACACTACAGTGGTCTTCTGATTAATTTCAGAGATATCCATGCTCTTAGTAAGGCTGTAAGGAATTAATTTAGGTTTGATTACAAAAAAATATTTCATATCAAGGGTGAAATTTTAAAGTGGCAAAATCCTTGGTCTCACTCAATTCAATGGCTGATTGCAGTGGGGCCAGATGTGTACCTGAGACAGATAAAAACCCAGAGATCAAAATGGGTGAAACACTGTCCTTACTAAAAGATATTCACATGTTTCTCCATCCTTTTGTACAATAAATAACCACAAACAGCATATATTATCACATCTTGCAATTAATTTTCAGATTTGGATTGATGGACAGATGCAAACAGAAAATTAAACTTCTGTTCTTAGAATGGAAGCTAAATGTGATCATAAAAAGATGCTGATCTACAACAAAATAAGTGACTATTTAGCATGCAAACTAAGCAATACAGCTGATTATTTCAATGACTAATTAACTATCATTACAGTTTTTTGTTTCATGGTATTCACAGCATACTTAAAATTCCTATTTAGACAAACATGTTGTAAATGTTTTTTGAACTATAAGGCATCATCTTGGGTAAAAAACATGAAGAAGATAGGAACAGAAATAACAGTAAAAGAGAAAAAGCAAGAAAATCATAAGACTGTAAGACAACAGTAAAATAGAGGAAAGAAATAATCTGGGCTATAAGAATGAAGAAAAATGGAGAAAATGAGCATGAAATGATGAAGAGGGATAAGGAAGAAGATACAGAAGCAAGAGAAAGAAGCAATCTAATGACAGATAATCAAAGGATCTAAAATAAATGTAGTACTTGTGCAAACTAAGGCATTATCTTACAACTATTACAGTAAAATATCAGTTTAGCCTGATGCTTTACAAAGTAACATTAAAAGACGAAAAAGCTATTATAGATAGTAAAGCTCTTCCAGTGTTAGAATTCAGACAGTTGAATGTTTCCTCAGGGTGATTTTTAACCATTATCCTTCATCCTTTTAGCTATAGTTCATCCTAGAAAGCCTGCTTCCCTCCTGCATTCTGGGCCCTTGATAACGTTCCATTAAGGATAATTTTAGTATTACCTTTCACAGTTACTGAAATCACATGATGAACTGAACCTAATGCATTTCTTGCTATACATTTGTAGTTCCCAGAGTCAGCTTCTGAAACATCTATAATCTTGAGAGTTTTCTTAAAGTTTTCAAAAAATGTTCTGTTGGCTGGCAGTTCCCCGCCCTCCTTGATCCAGCGGATTACTGGTGTGGGTCTGGAGAAGTAAAAGCACACATCAAATTTAAGGACTGAAGAAAAGGGAGGTAAGAGTTCGGAATGTTAATACTTTTAATATATGTTTTATAAATAATTATTTTAAAAGCCTCTACCCAGATTCTGGGCCACATCCAACAAATATGAAAATATGCCAGCATTTGTTTCTGGGAAATGACAAGTCTCACTAACATTGTCAATGGCCATCTGTTCATAGGATTAATAATTACAGAATACATTTGTCTGCTGATTAACCTAAAAACCTGATGGTTAATAAATGAAGACAAGCTTCTACTATCAAATTGATGCTTATGGTGCTTGTAAAGGTAGCTTCCATAAAATGACAAGTTTACAATCGTCCTTTGTGTGAGCAATATCCTAATACTTCATGAACATCACACACTTCACAAAAGACCTGTAAGGAGACATAAACATTTCTTGTGCGAAATCAAGAAAAATTGTCAGTATTTAGCCAAGTATGACTTCTTGTCACTGCACTGAGTTTAAATCTTGGCTATGCCCCATGTTGTCCACAGAAGTTGAAAGTTGTTAAAACACGTGGAGATATACTTTAAAAATTACAAGAAATTGCAATTTGTTGCTTACTGAATAGAATGTGCTCTCTCAAATAGTAATGGCTCTAAGCAAATATTCCCTTAGCAGTCTAATATCACATATTTTATATCACAGACACCTAGAAAAGATGACTTTTAATTATGATGTCAGTGATTGGGAATAGTTGTTTCAAATAAAATCTGCATCTGGCCCTTTGTAGACAAGTATTCCCTCACTGATTACTTGTTTTTTTAATTACATGACAGCTCAAGGCACAAAGCCATATATTACAGTCTATTTTTTTTTCTACAGGTTTTATCCAGCCATTTTACTGGAATTTGGATCATCTAATACTTTTATTGCAGGGTTGTCAAAAGGCATGCAACTGTATTTCAGATGCAGACTACCTGGGCTGGTGCTAATTCCACTCACAGGGGTGGTTTTGCTGGTACTGCTGGGGCAGGCACCTGAGCACAGCTGAGAGAGAAATACTGCACTGAGGCTCAGATCAAGCTGTGCTGGGCACGCCCTGTGGAGCTCATGCAAATAAATGCATGTGTGTGGTGCTGTGGTGCATGATTTGCAATGCTTGGCATTCCTCACGGCTACCTGAGAGCACCCTGCCTTTGTGCACTGCAAACATGTTTACAGTCCTTGAAATAGGCACTAAAGCTTTTCTGCTTCTATTCTATAACCAATCTATTCTCAGATTTCTTCCTGAGAACGAAACTGATTTAAAGGTCAACCTAACTCATGAAGTTAAATTGCTCTTAGTAATTTTCTTTTTGCACAATAACCAGCAAAAGCAAACTTGCACTGCACTGAAGAAACTAGTACCAATTAAGCTCAATTACAATGAGAAATTAGATGTAAGGACCTGAAGATTTGTTCTAACAATTCCCACCTAGCACTACTAAGCAATTATTACCACATATAAGCAGTTTTCCTGGATTAGAACAGCAAATTCTTATCTATTTTTATATAATTTGAGAACCTAATGACTGTAAACTTAGGAAAACAACAGAAGCTTTATTCCTGACTGCAAATCTGTGGATATATGTCTGAGATTAGTCTATAGCATTTCTTGTCTGTGTCCTTTACAAACAATGGCCCAATCTATATCCTGTGCATAGGGTTTGGGGATAAGAGAAGGCAGAGGCCATACACATTCATAGCCAGTTTCAAAGTCTGCTGATGCCCAAGTAAATGATGGAGTTCCTTAAAAAACCTCTTTCCATTTTACACTTCTGCTTCTTTGAAACACATAAGCTTATACAGCAGTCACGTTTTTAAGCATGTCTGAAATGTTTCCCTCTGTTTCTGTATTTCTATTTAGAAAAAAAAAAATGTCTCAAAAGTTACTTACAATCCTGCTGCGATGCACTCCAACAAAAGCACATTTCCTCTGAGCTCCACTTTGGTACTTGTGCTACCTGTTGGTGTTAGAAGAACTGGCTGCCTTTCTGTAACTGGCTTTGCTGGAACAAGAAGTAGTAAAACAATTAATTTCTAAATTTTTTTCTGATACCAATAAGTGCATACATCCATTTTCACACTTTGAACAGAGATTTTGCTCCACATTGGCCATTTGATTAAAAATCATTGTGCAGCACAACTACAAAGCTGAACACATTAGTTTTTTGACAGACATAACATATCTGTTAAATGCCACAATGTTGAACACATAGAAGAGAAATGTTATTATTAAAAGACAGGAACAATTGATACAAAGCCTTTACATAGGCAACTGTGCAGTCTTAATCCTAAATAGCTGCTGTTTCGTTCAACAGAATTATAATGGAGAGTAAGGCCACTGGTGTGAGGCACAGTGCAAGACTGAGTATTACTGAAAATTCCTGGGCTTCCATCAAAATAAAAATAAAGCAAAGTTATTTTTAATCAGAAATATAAACCAAGGGAATGGAAGGTACAGTCTGCTTCGGAATATGTTTTAATATTTTCTAGACCATGTGAGGCATTGTTTCAGAAATTAATCCCGGTATTTTCCTCTTACTATATATTTAACTTCAACTTAAGCTGTTCCCCAGTCTTGCAATATAGAACCTTGATTAACCTGTAAGTAATAAGCACAGTAAACAGGCAGCTATAAACATAAGATTCATTTCTGATATTACACTCTGTTGGCTTTTGAAGAATATGGTATTTCCTATGTCTTCATGGAATTTAGAATAAGAGTTTTCTGTAATTATAGTGTTTTCTGTGAGTAGTCTAATGTTCTCTTGTAACAATATTAATATATAGAATTAAATGGCTCTGAAATGCTGTAAGAGTCTGAACCATTACAATAAATAATTTTGTTTTTTAAAGTTGGAATTAGAAACATAATAAACTCGAAGCTTGTTAGGGTACATGATTTACTGATACATTAGCATAAATACAACACTTCATTTTAATCCAGTATGTGCTGCGAATTTCTTAATAACGTGTACACAATCAACTCAAAGTTGTGGGAGAACAGAGCAGCCCAGAGTCAAGAACGCAGCCGACAGTCAAAGCAGCAGCTCACCTACCCAGGGGCTGCAGACTCACTTGGCCAGACTGTGAGTGCTCAGAACAATTTCCCAGGGTGGTTCTGAGCTGGGAGCCAGCCCAACAGTGTTCTCCTCACTCATTGTACCTAAGACATCGCTTCGTGTTCAGGTACTTACGTCTTGTTTGTCCCTCCTGAATAACATGCAATTTTTATGTAGAGAAGTAATATATTCTGTGCCCATGTTTTATTGGATAATGTAAGTTATGGTTTAATATGCACAAAGCCCCATTTCACAAAGAGAAAGACAAAAAATAGAATAAATATCAAGTACTTTCTATGTCACTCAAAATCAAGTGGAGAGTCTAGAATCAGTGGTGCTCCACAGTCAGCCTTGCTAAACACACATACATCTGTTCAGGAGGATTTAATTCAGAACATACAAAAGACCATTCAACATAGATTAATGGAAAGACCAGCTTAAACACCAAACAAACAAAACTTATCCTACCACTATGAATTTATTGGTACATTCAGTCAGTTATTAAATGTGAAGTGGATCTGTTAGGTGCTTAATTGTTGTTATTTATTATGCAGCACATGACATTGAATAGTCCTAGTGATAATGAACATAATCAAACTACTAGGTAAATTGGGAGAAAAATATATTAGAAAAATCCACACAGTATAGAAGCAGTTTTTAAAATCTGCGCCAGTGTGAAAGCAGTCTTTTATTATAAGTGTTTATATTTTCTATAAGTTATATGTTACAAGATTATTGAAAAATTAAGTATTTGAAAGGATCACACTGTGCAGTCCCTTTGTAAAGTATGTATTATCACCAGCACTACTTGATACCTTTATTAGAAACTGAAAAAGGAGCAAAAGATTAAGTAGCCATGGAGGTGAAGTTAGTTAACTAAATGCTACTGTAAAACAAGGAGTATCAGTGGGGACCAGTGTAACTCACCACCAAAAATATCAGTGTCACTCAAATTAGCAGCTATAGTGTCATTCAATGAATCCACTGAAATAAACAGAATATCATGAAGAAAGCATAAAAAAGGGATAAATAAAAGTTCTGGGAATCAAAAGGTGATGACATGGCCACGGTGAGTTAATCAAGTGATTGATTAATTTGCTTCAATAGTTACAATAATCATAATAACTTCATATTCTTGCACTGGAAAAACATTTGAAAACTGTTATTTTTACACTGTAAATATCAAATCTTAAACATTTTTTCAAAACACAAAGCCTTATAAAGTGAAAAATTGTATCTTTTAAAATAAATTATCTATCAAGAAAACTGGAGATTACTTTTCAAGTTCATACAGTAATGTAATTTCTTTTTTAAAATTGAAATGAAAAAATTCCCTAGCATAACACTACTTAACTTTAACATGTAACTTGAGAACTCTGGATAAATACTGCGTAAGTATGTAATTTGGTGATGCAATACCTACTTGAAAAGACTTTTACAGATATGGGTTGTTTCTGCTGTATAGTTTGTGTGTGATTAAATCTTGCGTAGCAGATATAGTCCTCCCGGGTGTCCTCTGGTTGTACATTAGAAAAATAAAGATCTCCATTTAGACCTTGGGAAACTCTTTCACTTTGGGGCAGCCTTTGAAAAGCTGAGGGAAAGAAAGCACACATTTACGTTAAATATAATTGACACACTCTATTATTATGATCTGCAGACTCCACATTCATTCAATTACACTTGTTTGTGCCTTGGTACATGTACAGACATTTCTAAGCTTCCTGATGAGATCCCTTGTCTACCCATTCTTCCCCAGTGGGTTAATCTACAACTTACATCAAGATCTCCAGCTGCTTTTGGCTTCATGCTTTTGGGCTGTATGTCTGCTTGTTTCCTCTGTTCTACAGAAATGGAAATTCACTGAATTTGAACTTAGAGGGAAACTTCACCATCTGTGGTTTTGGTAAGCAACAATCTACTACGTAGAAAAACTGCAAAAAGTCAACTGCATAAAAAACAAACTCACCATTATCCATCCAAAATATGATAGGTGGTGGCAAGCCAACAGGAGGTCTGCAGTGCAGCACTAGGGAATCACCTTCGCGAACATGATTTGGTTCCAGCTTTTCTTTCGTCCACAAAGGCGATCCTGCAGAAAGGGATTCGGACACACACGCAAACTTTGGATTGGCAAAAAGTCAAAAATTTAAAGGGAAAATGCACAGAGTACTCCAGAGAAATGAAAGAAGTACATCCATCAGAATGTTAAGTCCTTTCATGTTTGCTAAAGCTTTTATTTTTGTTCTTTTTTGTTTTCTTGGAAGAAAAGTACATCAATGATTTATTGAAAGTATAATCAACTGATACAAATTATTTTGTCTACTCACTAAAGGTTTTATTGCAGTATCTTGCAAATTTTTAACTATACTGAAAAAAAGGTGATGTGCTAAAATAGAAAAAGGGGTAGACATTCCTGAAGCAGTATTATACATGCAGTCTTTAATTAAGATGCGAGAACAGTACATATGAAGCTGAGAAGCTTGAAAACTAAACTGAGACAAAGCTCATAAAAAGCTGTAGAAACAATCTCCCTATAATAAAAAAAAATATCTTCTTTTTAGTTCACATCTGTTATGTTTTAAAGCTATTACAAAAACTATGGAGTACAGACTTCACAAACAATAAAAATCGTGGTCATCAATTATGCCATCAATGTCAACAAATTATCCTTAAAGCCTTACAGATGTAAATATTTTATTCTAGCAGTATTGTCATACATACAACTCAGTTGTATGGTTATACATTATAAGGTTATCCTGATGTATCAGGAAAAAAATTAAATTAAAAATTAAATTTTAAATATAATTTTTTTTTAAAAAAAAACCCATATTTGAGAGAACCTGTAATACAGTATTATTACAGATTGTTAGAAAATAAGCAATAACTTCTAGCATGGTCATTTGGATGACTGAAGTTTTAAGACAGGAAAACAAAAAGGCAAAAAGTTCATAAGCAAATAAGAAAAGCAAAGTGTTTCACACTTTATGAACATTAAGAGCTTTACTTACTAGAAGGCCTCACAACGATATTGTTGGAAATGGCTGCTCCTCGTTCATTCCTTGCTGTACACTGGTAAACTCCCTCATATGCTTCTGCTTTCCCACCATTCATAATATTTATGACAAGAGTCCCTGAATTTGGTTTCATTGTTACCTGGGCATCTTTATCTATATCAAAATGAGTTCCATTGCGCGTCCAGGAGAAGCTAAAACAATAAAAAAAAAAAAAGAAAAGTTTATTCTTAGCTGCTTTTTGTAGATGTATGAAGAAAAAGAAGAAAAAACAATTAACAAAAATACATATTATGTTTTCATTAGCAGATAAGTAAGACTCGTTCCCAAACTAAATTGACTAATAAAGCAATACAGAAATTTTACTCTAAGAAATCTGGTAATATTTTACGATAAAAGTTTTGGCTAAACATATTAACAGGAGCTATTTCAAAGTGAATTATTTTTTTAAAAAATACATTAAAATTTCTGAGGTTAATCATACATGGAAAAGAACTGATTTGCTTTCTACTCAAAATGATGCAGTAACATCTGCAAGAACTGATATTGCTAAAGCTGCATTAGCATTTCCATTATAAAACCTATTGTTGAAAGGCTTTATAAACCTGTCTTTAAAAACTTGCTCAGGGCTGAAATGTGTCATCTCAGGCCTCAGCAGGAGACCATTTCTCTTAATTGGTTTGGCGATTTTGAAGTTATGCAAGTGAATTAAAGACTGTGGTGAGGCCGAGTCCGAGTCCTTTTCACTATTCTAATGCAAACATAATTCTCTAATAGAAATTATATAGTCTGAGAGCCTTTATTTGACCTAGTAAATTTAAACTGATACTAGTCAAGAGATATTTGAAAAATAGTCCTTAAAAATGAAGACTGACAGAACTCATAAAAAATTGTAAAGAAACAGAGATTCACAGTCTACAACTTAGACCATAAACACCACTTTCTTACTTATGCCCTGTTTATGGCCAGAAGTACAGTCACAGGGAGCTTGACCAACATCTATGAAGTGCTGAGCGCTCACAGCTCCAAACACTGTGAACAGCAGTTTTGTAGTTGTTACATTTCAGCTTCAGAATCTTAAGTACAAACACCCTTTGTGCTGGTTAGAATGCTTCCTGAAGTATAAATGTAAAATGGCACTGGAAAAGCTCAAATTCTAACTGACTTAAATTGTGCACTGACCCTCTGCAGCAAGACTGGACATGATATTTGCACCTTGTGTTGGGGGAGAGAAGAACTGGACCTGCAGCAATGCCGTGTTTTTGGGAGGACTACCATGCAAAGTGAATTAACAGTGAACCTCTTTCCTACAACTTTGCAGGTGAAATTTAAGAATGTGGGATTTCTGTTACCAATAATATTAATAATGAAAGAAAGTGCAATGTAGATTCAAATGAGAGGTGGAAGAAGTGGTACAAACCCTGAATTTGAGATGAGTGACAGTCAGAGTCTTTGCTGCTCTAGCTATAGGTAGCAGCACATCCACAAACTTTATGCCAGGTGCTCTCACCAATAAGTTATCACACTGATATCACACAATTCCCACTGTGGGCTGAGAAAGTCCACCTTTGACTTCAGAGCTCTGGAGCAGTTCAAGTTCCAATATGCATTTGCAGGTTACCAAGAGTGATGGACTAAGCAGACTAACTATTGATACAAATTAAATAAATTTCATATCTTAAAAAATAAGCAAGACTAAGCACTAGCTTAGAAAACTCATTAGAAATTTCTTTACTTAAAACCTGTCACTTCCTCTGTAGCACAGAAAAAAAGTCGTGTTTGATGGGGAAGATGAGGATGTGCAGCAGAGAGCCTTGGCACATGGCTCAGGTATGTCAGTCTCACAGGCAGCACTCTTTTTCTCTCAGGTAATTCCAACCAGAAGTGTTTAAGAGAAACATCTGCAGAAGCAATATTGTTGTCCCAAAGTGGACAATAATCATCTGATCCTTTAGGTAAAGACCTAGACTCTTAAAAATGGTATTGGGCCAGCAAAATTAAAATGCTGTCAAACAAAGCAGCTCTGTGGAACTCCTGTCCTTAATGGAAGACTAGAAAGGGTGAGAGCATCCCACATAATCTCCATCTTCTCCATTCTGCTGCCCAGTATGATAATGACCATGATGCTAAGGCAACCAGCAGGAGCAACACAGAAATAAAACTGGTTATTCAGAAGAAATACATCTAACAAGCTCTGTCTGTGTCTGAATGAGCAGTTTTAGACAGACCTTGCTAATAAGGTGTAGCATAACACTGCTGGAGCAGAGAAAAGGGCATTTTTATGTTCGCAGTCTCTGCAATCAGCAGCAGTTACTAACAATGCCACAGTGCATCACGGCTACTGAGGTTTCCAGTGCAGGTACTCAGTAACTTGCAAGGAGTTGCTGTAAAATATTTCAAGATGCTGAAAGATAATCTTAAAATGGACAATAAAGAGCAATCTGAGCCATTTGTGCCAAAACCAAAACTTAAGGCTATTGAATACACAAGGCTGCTGATCAATAAGACTGATACAGACTACATAACTTCTGACAAACTGTATTTCAAGATCAGCCTCATTAAATGGAATTATTTAAAAAGCATTACATTTGAATGCATTAGTGTCAGCCTGACTTTATTTAATGCCCATTGTTCTTAAAGACTATGCCTGAACCTGGCACATGATCCAGTTCATAGTACAGCATGCCTGCTAGTGTGTTACACGGGTATTTACCTACCTGTAATAATCAAGAATTATTTTACTATTAGAGTTTTGAGCAGAACAAAATGCTACAATTGCTTGATGACTCTAGAAACATTTAAATGTCAAGTGTGATAAGAGTCAAAACTGTGCTGCTATCTGGTAGCTGTGTAATTTAGAGAGGCACAGATGTGTGCATGTTCCTGCATGTGCAAGCACATTCATACATGTAATCTTGATCTTGTTAGTTTACAAAAATTACAGTATGTTCTCCTAATTCTTCCATACTCTTAGGCCAATAAAAGAAAAAAAAAAAAAGCTACTAACCTAGGAGGTGGCTTTCCTTTGGCTTCACACTGTATTACAATATTCTCTCGAGGGTCAACAATGTAATCTTTTGGAGATTGCTGAGTTATCGTAGGAGGTTGTGACACTTCATTATGAAATACAACAAAGAGAGAGGATTTCAAAAATATTTTCAGAGTACCATCAAGACACTTTTGTAAGCAGAGAAAGAATTGCATTTAGCGACCACATCATTGACAGAAGAGTGGGATTAAAGCATCCTTTGTATCAGGAGGCTGAAGCTCTCTACCCTTGTAAATCAGTGTAGCTCTGCTAACTTCCAACTGAGCTATCCTGATTTACAGCGTATGAAGATCTTGGCCAAAACGTTTCATGAAAATATAATTTCTCTGCCTCAGATTTCAACAGATTTTTACAAAACCAAAGGACACTCAAATTCTAAGTCCAAGAAATCTGAAATCAAGAGCTGCAAGACATACATCTCCACAAAATGGTTTTGTACCACACAGAAGGAAAAAATATACATTGCTTTGTGCTTCTAAACATTTTGTATATTTTCAAATTCTCTGCATGTCCACACATTTATTTTGTTTAAGATATTGCATTAATCTATAAAGCATTCTTTTAAGAACTACTTTTCAGGAGTAAAAAATGTGTTATAAGCAAAAGACACTGTTACAAATGACAAAAATAGTATCTAGCTTGCAAATAAAGTAAACATGTAGGAAAAGTAAGCACCAATTCCCCTTAAGAAATCCATAAAGAACATAGTCTCTGGAACTGTTCCAGGAGAAGCAGTCATTTAACATTTGTCATTTTTCAATTACTATTAAACAAGTAGCACAGAACAAAATTGATTCACCTGACAAAGTAGCTGGTGTCTACCTATGGCAATTTATACACTATTACCCTTATCTATGCCAATTTTTTGCATTAAAAAAAACACTGTTTATGATATCAAGATAGTGAGAAAGGTGTTGTCATCAACATTATTCATATGTTTATAGTTCAGTGTCACCAAAATAAACTTCTTTAATAACATGCCCATGAACATCTCTGTCTAAGTGCTGTAAATCACCTGTCCAGCAATATCCTTTGTTTGTGCTTTGGGGTAATTTCTAGCCACTGGAACAAAATATTTCTATCATTAGAGTTAGTTTGGTTCTCATGCCTCACTCTAGACAGTTAAAATTCTACACCAGATTTTTATTTAAGTCTTCCTTAAGGATACCATTACACATAAAGTACTCCTTTGCACAGAGGTAGCTGTCTGTAAAACCCTAGCTGCAAGAAACAGCAGTGAAAAGAAATCAGATGGAATGGAATAATAACAAAACACAGCAGCCAAGCAGAACAGAACAGGCCATGGAAAACTGGGTTCTGCTCCTCACTGCACAGGGGAGAATCCTTGAAAGAGGAAGGCAACATTCTTACATGATGCCTTCATGTGTATTTCTTTAGGAGTACTTGAAGGCAGTCCTTTTCCCTCTCAGAGGCATTTCTCAGGGTCAGTATGTACCAGATGCTTACTTGGGAAAAGCAAATTCACCCTGAAAAAGGATATGACAACAAACACTGCCCAGCCTACAGGATATTCCATCTGATACACATCAAAGACCTGAAATCTCCACTCCTGTGTTATGGACTGCACTTAAAAATGATTAAATTCACCATAAAACTAAAGCTAAGTTAGAAGCCATAAAATATGAGGTCTACTTAAATAGCTATATCCACTGTGGATATAAAAATATGTCCACATCAGATATGTAACATAGTAAAAAGTACATACATTCCAATATTTTTTATCATATATATTTACTCCTGAAAGTAGTAATAAAACACTGCACATGCTGATATTGAGTGAAGATTTTAATGTTCAAACAGCACACTATCAAAAATCACACAATTAATTTATTCAGAATATCAGAATGTTGTTTTATGTACATTAGTATTTTCTGAACACTGCATGCACAAAACATCTAGATACAGCAAACAAAATTATCAACAAGATGTCAGAATCACACATTTTTGGACTGCAAATTCAATTTGCAGCACAATCTGTATTAATTTTCAGCAGCACACAGCCTATTTTTAGTGAAGAGTAACTTACATTCTTCTAGAAGTTTTGCTTTTATTCCCACATCAGAATCAGCAGTTGAATGGACAAATGGAGATTAAAGAGAAATATTTGTTAGTGAAGAGAAAATTAGCAACTTTGAGAGGGAAGATAAGTATCTCTGACAAGTGCATTGGTCACCATTAAAAAGAAAACATTGAAAACATGCAGCACTGCAACCCATGCAGTGATGCCTGAAATTCCAAACACAATTTCCATTGTGTCAGATATTACTACATTTATCTTAAAGCTCTTGGCATGAGAAACTTTCTTGAAGTGTTGACTTTTTAATGGCAACCATGCTATGTGATTTTGGCCTTGCAAGGACATAACACACAAATACTGAGGTGACAGCAGCAAATCAGAATTAATGGAGTGTACTGCACTCATGCTGCAGTCAAAATCAATCCACCCATATGATCACGTGGAAGAACAAAGAGAATGCTTCAGGCTAAAATTACTCTTGTAAAGACAAAAGCACCTAATCCTACTCAACAGGCTTGCAACCCTTTCTGGTTTGAAAAATAACTAAATAAAAAAAAAATCATCTTAGCTAATTGGAATTATTGCTTAATTCCAATGTTTTGCATAAACACCTCTCTTTATCAATAGTCCAAATGTCCCTGAGTCCCTACATTTTCAGTCATTCCTGGCCTGCTTTGAGGAAACACTGGCTAGGAACTAGTGAACTTGCCGTGAATAGAAATTTTCTAACCTGGATGAAACCTAAATATTCAACTAATCAAGTAGGTTCTCACCACCAGGTCTCTATGGCTGATATTCAGGGAGGAGCCACAAAAATCTGTGTCCTTCCCTTGTGGTGCTCTCCCAGAGACAATTCTCATCATTAGTTATGAAAGTGATACCATCATTCCAGATGTAATTTCTGGTTAAAAATTCATGTATGTGACTGTATCAGACCTCACAAAATTAATAAGCATGAAGCAGAAGGGAATTAAATTCTCAGTACAGAATTAAAATGATACATCCAAAAGGGCTATTAATTTTTTTCTATTGATGCATTTCTGGTAAATTTAACCCAAAATCTTAGTCCTAAGATCACAGTATTAAAGAGGTGCAGAATCTATATGAGTTGCTAAACTACAAGATAGGTTTAAAAGACTATTTATAGCCTGCAAAGATGCTTAAGGAGAAAAATTAGGTTTTGAAAGTAACACATTCATTTATTCATCAAACTTTCAAAGCCTTCCTTAACCCACAGCTTATTCCTCTAAAAGCATTTGCAGCACAACAAGTTGGATGTCATTCAGATATATTGATTTTGTTACAGAAATACAGGTCATTGGTTTGATAGGCTTGTAAAATGCATGGGGGGAAAAAAAACCCACCAAAGCACTTGCAATGTATGTCAATGATTATTAAAGAAAAACATGCATTTCTGGAAGGGAGGAAGGTATCAAAACCACAGGGGTAAAGAAAACCATGCAGATTAGAATCACAGCCAAATTTACTGATGTATAAATCCATCAATTAAACACTAGCCCTAATGTTCCCTTCCCTGGAAATTAGTTTAACAAATGAATCATCACTCAGAGGTGCAACATGGCTCACTGAATTCTGAAAATGTGATTATGTTTATCTTAGAAAGAAAAGAGCAACCTGAAACATGAGTAATTTAAGAAAATTAGCTATTGAGAATGTAAAACACAGAAGCTACCATTGCTGCCTTCTCAGCATGGAGTGCCATCTTCAAGGTCCCCCACTAACAGAGTCTTATATTAGACAAGAACTTCAGATAATGGGGTTTCCCCTCCTCCAGGCGTTTCCTCATGCGTTCATGCTGGAGTTCCCCGCCCAGGACATTTCTAACATGTTTTTAAGTAAAATTTCTTAACTGTTTTCAGGCACTACTCAAGAAATCTAAGAGCCTTACTTACCCTTTTGCATCAAAAAAATAAGATGCTTTGAGTGTCTGAATTTTAGGTATTTGAATTTTTTACTAGCTGCCATACCAGGGCCTGGGAACCTCTTCTCTGAAGGTAAGGGTGATTGTTTACAGCCACTAGGAACTGTCCTGGGATTTTTAGAAAGATATCAATGTAATCTTAATTTCACAACTAATTAACATTTAGCAGGGCTTTTCTGGCTTTCCTCAGTTTGATCAAACAAAGGCACACTGAAGTGTAAGTAGGTTTGTGTGAGAATCCTGTGTTACACCTCCTCAACTGAACAATGTAACTCATTTTATGTGCACAGGTTTTGAAAATCTTCAGTAAGTCAGTGTAAATATTCAAAATTATAATGTCCCGATTAAAGTGAACAAACACTCTATTTTTAGCTCTGTGTTGGAGTTATCTTCAGTTTCCTACAGAAATTATTTAATTATTCTTCTATTATTCTGCACTTAATTATCAGGTTAATACTTACAGTCAAGAGGTACATCCAGTGCAGAAATAATTTGGCACAGAAGGAGGACCAGGGAAGTTTTGCTTGTAGATATGCTCATCTTTTTTGTCATGATTTTAAGCTGTACTGAGTAAATCACACTTGAAGAATGAAGTTCAACTTTGTTAAGATTAGATAGCTTGCAGTAGTTATGTAAATATAGACAAGAAACCTGATAAATAAAAAAACAAAAGAATGATATGCAGATATAATGGAGAGTTAAATGGTCACATGCATCTTAATAATATTATGAAATACAAGCAGTCTAAATACTGTATCTAAAGATAAGAGTTACACCATTTATTCTACTGAAATACAAGAAATTCACAAGTTCTTAGGTCATCTAGATCATAACACTTTCCTAAAGAAGCTAATGAAGAAATCCCACAACCTTATTGAACGGAAATACAAATACCTCTCCTAAGAAGGATAAAGCATCAGTCAGTCCATCTAGTTAAAAAAAGAGTATATACTAAAGATTTACAGGATTACAGCTCTGGATGCCCACCTAGTCTCTCTTTCAAGCACCCTGCACCATTCTTGGAAAGAGGCATTTTAGGCATCTACTCCAATGAAAATATGTCAAACCATGAATTTGCCAAGTAAACTGTGGAATCCTTCTGCAGCTTTGAGCTAGGTATTCCAGCTTCTCCCCACTTTGGAACTCTTTCTGATATGACATCTGTAGACTGAATACACAAGACTTCATGAAGGCGTGAAGGTGCTATCCTGAGTACTGTACCTAGGCTCCTATTTCTGGATATCTGATTCCTCTCAAAATAGGTAACATCAAAATGCTTTGTCATTTCTAGCCTGAAACCAAAATGTAATTAACTGTCAGCATATTCTCAAACACTCTTCTCCTCCTTTCATATGTGACAAACTGCCGGAAATGAAACTTAAGTTCTTGGAAATGTGTTAGATTTTCCTCCTCAGCCAAGCATGAGAGATCACATTAGCCATGCAGAATGATTCTGGTTCCCTTCTTATTTTCTGCACCCAGGACCAAGCTCTAGCTGAGAAAAATGTTGGAGGAGTGAAAGCTGCCTGCAAGCCCCATCAGCATCACCAGTGACCTACAAAGAGCTGCACAGCCCTAGAAATCCAAACGGTGCTTGCACAATGCATTCCCAGTAAGTGCACATCCACTGAGAAAGCACTGCCCAGATGGATCAAGAAGTTCACAGTGATCAGCATTAATTCACCTTGAAGAGCACACTTGCTCAGCTCTGGCTACAGATATGAAACACAAAGCTATCCAGTCCACAAGGAGTTACAGCTGCAAAGAAGCACCTGCTTTACAAATGATAAATTAAGATTTGTTTGTGCTTCCTGAAGTTACTTAATGGTAAGAATTTACCTCAATTTTCACATTACAGAAGAAATTATGCCTCTTAATTGCTGCTGTAAATTATTTTTCTCTTTGTACAGTCCTCTGAGCAAGAGTGGAATTAGAAACTAGAAATGAGGTGTGGAGCTCTACTTCTAACCTAGGACATCAAACTCCCTGATTCTTACTGTCACTATCTGCAAAACAGATTTTTCTTTCAAAATAAGAATATTCTAGTAGGTTAAAGTTCTAGACATGTACTACTTGGAGTTGTTGGGCAAGTTGCTAATTGACATTCCAAACTATCTCTAGGACTTCATACTGTAATGTAAAGATTAATTATTTATCATGGCAGATTAGAAAAATTACAAAACACATCAGAAGAGAAGACACCATAGTTCTGGCCTTTGCATAATTATTTATATAAACTGGAACTGCACAAACAGTCAAGAAGGTGGCATGCCAACCTAAAAAGACTCAGAAAGGAGCTCAGGCATGTAGCAGGAAGGCATGAAAGATAATCAGACTTTTCTAGAAAAACAAACTGAACTTTGCTACGTTTTAAATAAGCACCCTAAATTGCTGGAGGTTGAGCTGGGAAAGGTGAGAAGTGCTTTCCTCATCCCATTTTGGCACATCCAGTTTACTACACTCCTGCTGCAGAGAGCAAGGGGAAGGGGTAGAGCTTCTGTCAAGAGTGCCTGAGAACACTCCAGCATGTTTCCTGCAATGAAGTGCTCTCCAGAAAAGCTGATTTTATTCCAGCAACCACAGCTGTCTGCTCTTCTCAGTTAAACTAGGTTCTCACCCTCTGTTCTCCTGATTAATATGCCATCTCCTCATTACAGTATCACTGCAATTATCAAGGTGCCCTCTCTGTGCCATGACCTGGGATTTACAGGACACTCTTTGAAGTACTGCACAAGTGAACCTTGACTTATCTTGTTTCTCCTCCATGCAAGGTTTCAGTTCTCCTTCTGAAATCCTGAAAACCTGATTATCCACTTTATTGTCTTGTTCTTTCGACATGTAAAATGAGTATTGCTGTGTTTTGAGAGTATTGTAAAATCAAATTGCATTTGCTTTGAACAAGTACAACTGAATACACAAGCACTGGTGAATCAGGCAGGGGCAATTAAAATGATTGGGAAAGTAATACTCTTGAGAAATTGTCTCATATTGTCTACCTCTGCTACTGCAGAGTTCCAGTTGGACACCAATTGAATCTACTGCTGGGATGTTTGGGTATAATATGGGAATTCAACCTCAGAGAGCCCAAGGGGTTTGCGACAGAATATTACTGAAAATGATTTTAGGTTTGTCAGCACAACTGGGTGCTCCTGCTGAATGTAGTCAGTCAAGATTAAATCTGGCATAATTTAGTATTAATACAACAGCTGCTATGTAGAACTAAACATTGCTTTGACATAACATTATCTGCTACAAAATAAGGACAGGCCTCTAAGCACAGATCAACGTAAAGGCTTCAATTGCAAAACTTGAAATATTTATACAGCAGATTGCCTTTTCCTCCAGATAATTTATTTGCAATCTCTTGTAACTGAGACATTTTTTCCTGACCTTTTCATAGGAAAACACATACATTGTGACAGTTTGGTCAGGAGTTTGCTCACCAATTTGTACAAAATATTATTTTCTACCCTTGCATACCTCCTATGTACCTAACAAAATGTCACTTGTTACGTCTAATGTGCTTCTTGATGAGATACTGATTGTGATTAACAACATGGACTAAGGGTTGAAGCTATGGGACAGCAAACAGGAGTCCAGTTAAATAAAAATGCATAAGCAAAGTGCAGTAGCAATTCATCATAAAGTATAATTTGAGAAGGAAAGGGTTTTATGTAGGTATTACAAAAGAACCAGGAACAAGTGAGAGACGTTGACCTTTTTTCACTTGGGGAAAAAAAACAAACAAAGAATTACTTTTTAAAAATGACCCACAGAAAGACACAATTAGAAGAATGAAGGCACCTGAGGTGAGCCTGAGGTAGACTACATGGCAGAAGATCAAGACACAGTTGGTTCCCAGTGGTCTCTTCACTGGGACCATTTGGCTATAAACAGCAAAACTCTGAAAAACAACATGTATAGGGAAGGGATAATTTGGAAGACAGAATTCAAGATTTCTTTTGTAAATCAAAAGGGACAAGGATCTCCTCAATTTTAAGAGCTCAAGAGCAAATGAATCACAGAATTGTTAAGGTTGGAAAAGACCTTTAAGATCACCAAGCCTAACTATCAGGCCAGCACTGCCAAGTCCAACACTTCACTATGTTTCTAAGTGCCACAGCTACATGAGTTTAATTACCTCCAGGGATGAGAGCTCAACCACTTCTCTGAGAAGTCTGTTCCACTGCTTCATAATTGTTTCAGTAAAGGAACTTTTCTTAATATTTAATCTAAACCTTCTCTGGAGCAATTTGAGACTGTTCCCTCTTGTCCTTTTGCTTGCTGCTTGGGAGAAGATGCTGGTACATCATGGGTTACATCCTTCCCCTCACTGAAGGAGTATCCATCCTACCTACTCACTCTGACACTCCCTGAATTGTGTCCAGGCACCACAGAATGACAATTGGGTCCAGCCAGTATTTGCCAAAGAGAGTGTTAACAGCTGAACAGTATCCACAACTGTGGAGCAAACACCCACACACCCAAACACAGAGGGTATTTTACCATGCAATACCAGTACTGAGTAATGCTGATTTCTGATTGGAATATTAATACAGACAATAATAATACAATTAATCAATTGACACCTCAAAGGTGAGTCAATTGAGGCTCCAAATGCCAGAGAGGACCCATTTTTCCTCTGTCTTCAACAGAAGCATACAACATGTTTAATTTCCTTGTAAATGCTGCTGCAACATTTCTTTTTTAGGATGTAAGAGTGTAAGGAAGTGTGTTTACTGAAATTTAACCTAGTCCAAAGTTAGACGGCATTTTCTAACCGTAATATTGTTTCACAGAGACTTGATGCATCACTGATTATGCATTTCTACTCAACTATATTATTTTTAAGACAAAAAAGGTCTTTAGAAATGTGAATGGAAACCAAGTTCAGTGTAAGAAATGTGAAAGGGTTATTAAATTGTAAGACAGAACAATTGGAATATTTCATAGACATTAGGGAAAAAAGCATTATCTTCTGTATAAACACAACTAAATTAATGCAGTACAAGTTAGACACTGGAGATCAGAGAAAAATTATTACTTAGCAAAAATCTTCCTCTGCTTCATTTGTCTAATGCCTCTATTTTTTTCTCACAGTGAAAGACAGACATAATTAGAATATAGGAAAAATAAATAGTTTTCAAGGAAATTTGTTTCATAGCAGTCTTACATCTACAGAAACATTAAAAGCAATTTTAAGTGGCATAAATGTATTTAATGATTTATACATTGAAAAGAAGTGTTGAAGATAATAATCAAAAAGCACAGAATGCTTGCTTTTGAGGAAAACAGCAATAACCTTATCACTTAATGGAAGGTCTTTACAGGACTTATGTGGTTTACACAACTATGCTAACTGCAAGTATTAATAAGATTATTTACAATATTTTCGAACATGGTTTCAAATTTCACCCTTCTTTTTTAGATTATCTAGCATTTGCAATAACAGGCCACATTAAAAACACTAATTAGAAACAAATATTTAATTAAAATCTTTCAAATAGAAATAGATAACAATGCACTTAGTGTTACACTACGTAAGTGTGTAAGTAACAATAATGCTATATAACAAGAATAATTCTAACTGTTTTTATGGGGGTAGTATGACACAATAGACTAAACACACAGGTACCTGCTGACAGACCCAAGTAGTAGTCAAAATTCTGCTCTTGAATAACCTTGTAGTCAATTCAGTCCCAACTGGTTTGCTTTCCCCATCCATCTCTTACCTATTAGATGTAAATTATCCAAGTTATGGTCTATTTCTACATAGCTGGTCTTAATCTACTTAGCACAGGACACATAGCTTTAGTGTCTGAATAGAGGTGTCAATAAAAAGAAATAATTTTTAAAACTTTCTAAAAGCACACCACATTAGAACTATTTCTCATCCTTTAGGACCCTGGAAAACACCATACTGCTTTCCTCCAGGTTTTTAATTTGTCACAATCTACTACAAATCTATCCTTTAAAGTCATCAGGAAATACTAAATCATTTTCTGTAATCTCCTGTTTATGAAGCTTAAACTCATTGCTTTGGACTTGGCTACACTGTAAATTTTATAGGGATATCCATTCAAAGAGAACTGGATGAAAAATAAACTATGGAGACAGAACTCCTGAATTCAACAAGATCTCCTGAGGACTAATTCAGATGCTTCAGGTACTTATTAGGGTTAAATGTTTGAAAATGGCACTTAGCCATTTTCAAGCTATTTTGACAAAGGCAGATGGTCTTGTGTGCCACACTCTAAATGTTCTCAACAGTTCTATATACAGCAAAAAAATCATCAGCCCAGTTACACTCCTGAACTGCCACTACACTCAGCATTACTGTTTTGGCTCTGAGAATGTACTTAAGCATTCATAGTGGTCCCCTTCCTTTCCACAATCCAGACATAATTTACAGTCTCTCTACTGTCACTCTATTTTCAACTGTGGGAAAGCCACTTAGTCCATGAAACTTCTTTACTGACAATCCTATATAAAGACCTGCCAACTGGTTTGTCATTCATCAAAGTCGGGTCTGTTTTGTTACATAGTTCAATTCATGTTTTTATTAATTGGTTTCATATGGCAGCAAGCCAAATGCTTTTCAAAGTCATCTGACCAACATCTTACCAAACTTGTAATTTTACCAGATATTAAAAGATTAAAATCAAGTTTTTGTAAGTAATTTGTTTTACAAGCTCTACTTTCCATAAAACTCTGAGCAGAATCAATTTTACTCAAGGCTTTTAATTCCCTATCAGCTGAGCTCCCAATCAGCTTTTTCCATATGTTCACTGGGATTTATATCAGGCTATACTTACCCTGCTCAATCTGCTTGTCTATTCTGAATCTGGGCAGAACACCAGCTATCTCCCAGTCTTAAGGAACATATTAAAAAACTAAAACCTGTGAACCAGATATCTTCCCCACTGGGTCCTCTGGAGCTCACAGGTCACCTGGGCTTGCTAAATGACATAAAATTCTGTGTCTTCAATGCATATTATTCAATACCTACTAATGGTTACTATGACTAAAGAGGCTTTCCATCCAAATATGGTGCATCATAATTTTTCTTCCAAATAATCATGTTACTTATAATAATATAACAACATCAGAAAACAGTGTTTCTAAGACTTGGTCCTATTAAAAGACCCCAAATATTTGCCTGCTTGTCTCCACCATGGAAATGACCAACACATCTGCCATGAGAACATGCCTAAAATTTCATAGCTGCTAACTGGATCTCTTTGGTAGATCACTATGAACACTGGGATGCAGATAAAAAAGCAGAGATAGGGGTCCTTAAAAATTCCACTCTTATTTCAGCTGTCTGCTCAAGAAACACAGTCTATGAGCACAGAAAATGCAGGGGAAAAAAGCCCAAACAATTAAGCACAGAGGTCAAATATCTAATAAGGGCAGCAGGTAAGCCTGTAAATTCAGTCATGTGTCACAGATTTGAATCCTTAAAGCAGCCACTTAGGGTTGACTTTTAAAACACTGGAGCAAGGCTAATCTGTGCTTTTACAGTTGTCTTACATATTCCCTTAAGGGCTATATTGGATTTGGCCCTTTTGAGGATTTAAACAGAGCAGCACTTACTTTTTAGATCCTGCTCAGCTTAAATTATAAACTGCTTTGGCTGGGGTGACTATAGACATGGCCAAGCAAAGCTGTGGATAGCCCTCAAGTAGGTAGGTAAGCCTAGTAAGCCTGGCAAGTTTAGATGCCCCCAGAATCAAATCAGCATCTGAACAGCACTTTTGTATTGCAAATTTAAACAGATGCCTGGGTCTTGCTTGGGTCCTTTCTGGTGCCCTAAATACTTGACTGGATTCAGAATCTCTTACCTTTTTAATCCCCTCATGTAAAAACAATGGAATAGAGCATAAAACTAATGGTATAGTGACACCTATTTCAACAGTCCTTTAGAGTCATTACAGCCTGAACAAACACACATCATTTCTTATACATGTATACATACTTTACTGTCTTTCAAAGACTTGGTTGAGATGTTGGAGTTGAGTGTACTTTGCAAATCTGCTGCTGCTGCTGCTGATCTACTCACGCTGAAGACTGTGAGTTTACAAAGGAGGGAGTGAAAATGTAACTTGCATAAATTTAGGGAGCTAGTTTGGCTTCAAGCAAATCACTAAATATGGAGATCAAGGACACGAAAGAATTCTGCTTAATCATTAAAATTCTCAGTAAGTTAGAAAGAATTCAAAGTGAGAGAAAATAAAGTAAGAAAACACATTTTTACAGCTTGTGGATGGTAAAAACAGGTACCTAGATGATGCTATCATTAGGATAGTTCTTCGTGCTTTGACACTTTTAGAGCATGCAAATGATCTCGTCGCTCTTTAAGTACAAATAATTCAGCAGAAACTTCAACAAGGAAAACATTTTCAAGAAGCCCATCTCTTTCCCTCTGAAAGGTTTTGCAATAGAATAAAACAGTGCTTATAAGAAAAAATATCATTGTATCATCAGCCTACTTTCACAGCCATACCCTGAGTGAGGACTCCCAGTTCAGTTTCCTTGTTAATATGCAAAGAGGATGCTCAGCTGAAACATTAACTTTGTTACCTGGGAGATGTGATAAAATGGACTTTTTTTTCTATTTTCCTAATTTTTTTCTTTTCTATTTTCCTAATTTTTTCTACCCATCAGAATTCAGTGCAGGGGTTTCAGAGAGCTACCTAAGGAGAAGGTAATAGATTCTGTATTACACAGGTTAATTATCTTCTTTGCATCTCTACAGCTAACTCCAAAAGCACTGACTGTCCAGAAGTATTCCTGCAATCCTGGAGATACCCTTGAGAAAACTGTACTGTGCAAAAGAGCAGGATCTGATTCACAGACAGGGCAACTCCTCCCTTGGGGACGTAGAGCAGAAACCACTTATACTGGCATGAAATGCTGGAATAGTTATGCTAAAGAGGAGGTCACTCAGAATAGGGACATTGCCAGAAAAGGAGGATTAAGGCATTCTGTCAGATATAAAACCTTAACAAGTACATGAACAAAGGAGGGTAAACAGTGCAGAGGGAATAAACTGTACCAACTCCAGCTAGCTGCCCTGGGTACATTTTTTGATGATGGGTGTTGGGAACCAGCCACCTACGTGCAACACCTATTTAACAGGTAAAAGTTAGCCTGTTTGCTCATTTAATTTTAAATAATTCTGATAAAGTAGTTGCAATTACACCTGTTATCTGCCCACCATTAATAACTGAAATGAACAGAGAACTGTGATACAAGCACTGCAACACTATAGAAATTTTCTTAGCTTTCTCTCTAAAAGTGAGACTTGACAATCTTCACAATTATTATAGCTGTGCAAATCAAGTCTGTTCCTGCTTTATACAGCACTAATTCAAGCTGCCACTGCTCCCAACAGAATTATGTGAGACTTAAGTAAATGAACCAACTTATAATTTGTTTGCAGATATCACCAGTGTTGTGGTACACTTCATAACCAGGTTGCTACACTCAGGAATGCTGCTGAGCACCATATGTGAAGGGGTGAATAGTGTCCTAACAATGGTTAGAAAGAATTTGCCTATTTCAAGACTTTCTGAAAGTGATTTCTGAAGTGTTTAAATGAACAACTCTAATTTCTCCTCACTCTCAAATAATTCATAACAACTCAGAAAGTTCTGATTAACTTCATCACTATTAGAAAACCTGCCTGCTGCAGCTGGACACCTCAATTCTATAGATAAAACAAAGCAGGGAAGATTGGAATTCAGGTTATTATTTTTTTTTCTCAGCTGCCTCTGTTGTTTTTGGTTTTGATTTTTTTTTTCCTTGAACCTCCACCCACTCCTAGTGAGGCCACATCTGGAGTGCTGTGTCCAGTCCTGGGTTCCTCAGGACAAGAGAGACATGGGATCTCTGGAGCAGGTGCCACAGAGGGAGACAAAGACAGTTAAAGGGCTAGAATATCTCTCTTATGTGTCAAGGCTGAGGGAGCTGGGCCTGTTCAGCCTCGAGAAGGGACAACTGAGAGCATTAATGTTCATGGAGCAGATCATCTTGAGTGCCATCATGTGTAACATACAGGACAACCAGAGGTTCAGGACAAGCCAACAGGGATTTAGGAAAAGCAGGTCCTGCTCGAGCAACCTGAGCTCCTTGTACAACAAGGTGACCCACTTAGTGGATGATGGAAAGGCTGTGAATGTTATCTACTGGACTTCAGTAAAGCCTTCAATTACTGTTTCCCACAGCATCATCCTGGAGAAACTGGCTTCCCAGGGCTTGGATGGGCATACTCTTTGCTGAGTAAAAGCCTGGCTGGATGGCTGGGCTCAGAGTGGTGGGGAATGGCAGTGAGTTGGCAGTGGTGCTCCCCAGGGCTCAGTACTGGGGCTCATCCTGGTCAGTGCCTTTATCAATGATCTGGACAAGGGGATCAAGTGCACCCTCAGTGAGTTTGCAGGTGACACCAAACTGGGTGGGAGGGTTGATCTGCTGCAAGGAAGGAAGGCCCTGCAGAGGGATCCGGACAGGCTGGATCAATGGGCCGAGGCCAACTGCGTGAGGTTCAACAAGGCCAAGTGCCGGGTCCTGCCCCTGGGTGAAACAACCCCAGGCAGCACTACAGGCTGGGGGAAGAGTGGCTGCAAAGGGGCCCAATGGAAAAGGATCTGGGAGTTTTGGCCAGCAGCCATTTGAACATGATCCAGTGTGTGCTCAGGTGGCCAAGAAGGCCAATGGCACCTGGCCTGTATCAGCAATTGTGCGGCCAGCAGCACCAGGGCAGCAATTGTTCCACTGTACTCAGCACTGGAGAAGCTGTACCTTGAATCCTGTGCTCAGTTTTGGGCTCCTAACTAGAGGCAAGACATTGAGGGACTGGAGCATACCCAGAGAAGGGCAATGAGGCTGGTGAAGGGTCTGAGCACAGATCTGATGAGGAGCTGAGGGAGCTGGGACTGTTTAGCCTGGAGAAAGGCAGGCTGAAGTGGAACCTTATGAAAGGAGGTTGTAACAAGGTGGAGGTTGGCCTCCTCGCCCAAGGAACATGAGATAGGACCAGAGGAAATTGCCTCAAGTTGTGCGAGGGGAGGTTTAGATTGGATATTAGAAAAAATTTCTTCACTGCAAGGGCAGTCAAGCACTGGAACAGATTGCCCAGAGAAGTGGTTTAGTCACCATGCCTGGAGCTATTTAAAAGATGTGTACACGTGGCACTTTGGGACATAGTTTAGTGGTGGACTTGACAGTGCTGCATTAATGGCTGGATGTGATGATTTTAGGTCTTAGAGGTCTTTTCCAACCTAACCCATTCTATGATACCATTATTCTGTAAAAATGAACATTTTCAGTTCACAGCAGGGTAAGTACCTTGGATCAAAACTTTGGAAGCACAGATGACATTTTGGATGAACCAGCATTGCACCTGTTATTACTTCCCCCTACAGTCTACTGCTATCCAGGAAGCTTTCCATTTATTACTATATTTTTCTTCTTGTTTAGAAGAAATTATGTGATTTTAGTAGGTTTTACTGACACTATTAAACCACATCTGTTCAAATGGATAGACCCATGTTGTTATATTATTTTAGTGGGAAGATTTCAAATAACAGATATAGTTTACTAGAATTCATATTTTTAGTATTTATCCTTCCTTTTGCCAGTGTTATTCAATTAAATCTGTGACTGGCTTAATCTGGCGTAACTAAATCATGGTTTGATTAAGATGTGTTCTATTTTTGCTGCAGCTGATTCTGCTAACTTTCTGTTCTCCAGCCATTTTCTTGTATCTTCATTATCAAAGGCCAAGAAAAGAGAATTTATTCAAAAACATAAATGAATGTCTATTTTTATGCATTTCACATTTATGTAAATGTGAACAATTTCTCTGCTAATATGATGTTAAAGGATTAGTATGGCTTTTAAATGAATGCATTTTTTAGTTTAATGCATCAAAAATAAAACCCAGCGGCTTAATTCCCACAATAAATCTTACCTCTCTAATAGAGTTTCAAGACATCATTAAAAACCTGAAGCCTAAATGGGATGTTCTAACCTACATTTCCATGCTGTTGCTCTTTCATTTGAAATCCATTTTATACATTAAGAATATTTTCAATTTCTCATTTAAAAGAATTGGAGAAGGCATTTAACACCACTGAAATAACGTAATTTCAGGTGCAATTTAAGCAAGCAGAATAGAACAAAGCAAGTAACTAGAGCCTCAGTATGCCTTTTTATAAAATCATTAATTTAAACCTTAAGGGTAAAAAAAGCTCATTTATTCATCAAGAAGTTAATCCAGTTTGTTCCCTAACTAGGAACATTTTTTTTCTTTTTTTTTGTATGTCTATACTATTCATTAATGAAACAAAAAAATTCACCCAGGATTTCAGATCTATTACGTAAGTAAATATTACATTTTGGTGTAAAAATTTACATTGTTCAGAGAATCATTTGAATTTCACATTCATATTACCACTGAGGAGATAAAGGGAATTTCTTTCATATTGCCGTGCTCACTATTATTTTCTTTGACCATTTTCAAACTAATTTATTCTTTACATCAAAATCTCAAACGGAAACAGCACACATTGCAAGAATAGTATTTTTTTCTGTGTAAATTGAGCCCATCACGGTTCTGCGTAGTCACACCAATGGATAAAAAAAGCTTTTTTCCATTAGAAGTACTCTCTCTCTCATATGAATACTATTCTAAGCATATATGATATCCTCCCACAAAATACTAAATATTGAATTACAGAAAGATTCTTCAAGGTGAAGGAAAAAGAACATTGTAAGAGGAAAACACAATACAAAATCAGAAAATAATGAAAAAAAAAAACTTTAAATTCTGTATTTAGTACTGCAAAAGCACTTCACTACACACCTTGTAAACCAGACTGTAAATTAGTACTAGTAGACTGATAAGCATATTATTTTATCCACAATAGAGAATGAGTACATTTAATGGTTCAAAAATAAAAAAGCTTATTTACATATATACATATATAATATTTGTATTACACAATGAGGCTTCCAAAGTAATACCTGCTTGTTATGACACTATGTCTAGGCAGAGTAACAAGGTAGCTCTGAAATGAATTGAATTCCTATTTCATGAAAAGGCACTGGTTTATAATTATGTATACATCTTCATTCCAAACTACCATTTTTCCCTAAGCCAGGTTATTTGCTCAATTTGTAGACATACACAAAAAATGAAAATCTAATTTCTCTCCAATTACCCAGGTACACTAAGAGCAATTTCTCACAGCACAAGTATTAAAAATTATTTCATTCAATTTTGCCAGCTGTAACCTTTTTTGTAGTTGTAACAGCTAACGCACCTTTTTCACGCAAATGCAGTATCAAATATGAACATTTCAGAAAGAAAAACTCAAGAAACTATAACAGTGAAGGCATCGTAAAAGTGAAAATAAATCACTCCTCATTAACTTTGATTACTTCAAACACTTTGCTATGCTTTATAGTTTTTATAAATTACCTTACTCTTTGAGGCAATTTTCAGTCAATCCAGTCATAGTTAGAATAACAGTGCATCAAGGCAGCTTGTCAGTTAGACCCTTCTCCTTCACACATCTTGAAATATTGATCCTTCAAAGAAAATACAAAGGACTGTTCACTCAACTCTCAAGCAACACCTGCAGGTAATACAGACTTATTAACATAACACTATTTTGGATTTCAGCACATAAAGAATGAAAAATTGCTATAAATCAACATTAAAGACCAAAATTATTTTCTCAGACATGCTAATTTGAATTGAGAGAGAAGCTGTTGTCCCAGGATTTTTAATTTTACATTAAATTGCCTTACTGCTTATACACCAGAGAAACTGTATTTAACTAAAACCAGAAAGTACTCTTTAATCTTTAATATATAATTAAATCTTGGTGGTTTTTCAATTTATCCAGAGATATAGTACCTCTAAAAACTGTGCTTTGTTGTATTCATTTTAATCAAATGTTATTTTAATTGGGTCTGTAAGGACATGTAGAAACTACTGCACCATAGGCAAGAAAGTAATTTTTGATCTTCTATTCTTACATCTCTGAAACCAGCCTGGTTTGCAGTCTCACCTTTGACTTCCCTTCAGGCATTATTCCCTAGGGTTCCACAGCTTCAATTCCCAATTCAGATCTGCTCAAAAGAATAACATGTCTCAAAGCAGTACTTCTGGAAATCAAAACATATGGAAATGGGGATGTCTTACCAAATTTTCCATATGATCTATGGGAAGAAGCTGAAACCTAAGGTAGGGCTCCTGGGAATTGCTTCACAGAGCATGTGGACATAGCACAAACAAAAAGGCAGCTCTAGCCACCAGGTAGGTTCCTGATGTTTATGAAGGTGCCACCACATGAGCACATTATAGAACTGGAGGCCCTCCTTCCAAAAAGCAGCAAGAAATCAAGACAAGACCTTCCTTAGACAAGCAGCTGTGAATGGACTGCATCCCTCCCTCCCTAACCCTGATTTCTCCTAAGCACCCTTCCTTCTCGAAAACAGAAAGGGGTTGCCTTCTTTCATTCACCAAACCTGCAAGCTAGGCAGCACCACCAGACTGATAGAAAAGCTATTCTCCACACTGCTGAGTGCAGCCATCTATGACCAGAAAGGGTGGTGGGAAATAAAGCCCATCATGGGAAAAAACCTCAACCAGATCTTGACTAAGAACAGTCTACCTCATACTGAAGAAGAGGGTTTCAGACATGGCTTTTCTTACAGTCAGAATAATAAAATAATAAATCAATAATACACTCACACAGAAATCAGTTACAATAGCTAAGACTGGCTGGCAAATCCAGGCTGCAAAATTAGGGCAGCCCCTCTCCTAGTCCTCCTTTCCTTACAGGAACTTGACTCAAGCTGTTTCACTGTAATCATTTGAGAAGTAGTTCATCAGTTTCTAGCCTAAACAACACATTAAATTCATAACTATACTCTACAATTCAGTTAGGTTCAAATTTTCTGGGCAACATTAAACTTGAAATTAAAAGCTTCACTTCCTGTCAGAGTCAAATTTAAGGCAGCAAATCAACTTTCATCTCTAAATGCATGAAAACATTGTTTCTCATTCAAGACATATTAAAAAGTTCTAAGGATGGGGGTGTGGGTAATGCATTGAGGTTTTCTACATTTGTGGGTTTGGTTGGGGTTTTCTTTCTTTTGTTGGGGTTTTGCACTAAGTTTTATGCAGAAATGAATCAAATTTTGAAAGGGGTTATATCATGTTGGCTGCCTGTGCAGCACTCACTAGACAGCAATGAGCAAAGAAACCATTGCAAGATTCCTCTTCCTGGAGGAAAAAAGCAGAAAACAGGCATCAACATATTTAGGGATTTTCAGCATATGAATACTTTTCCTATAAACCTGAATAGCAGAAAAAGGGAAAAATCTGTGCCTTCTTTAAGAGTCATATCTTAAAGAGTTTTGGTTTTCTCACATTTGAAATGTGAATGGAACTCAAAGGCAACCAGGCTTTTTGTACCCCATATCATTGTTTTAAAAATGTGTACAAGTTTTCACAATGCATCTCAGGGATCTCTGCATTCATACTCATTTTTAACTTCACAACTCATTCTGTAACAGGAGCTGGTTTCTTTAAAAAGGAGTCACTTGGAAGCATTGCCCATGAAATCACAGAGAGGGTAAAGATGAAATAAGATATTTTCTCATTCTTCTTTAATCTTGATAGTGAGTTCCCAGCATAAGGCTGGGTCCAGCAGTTTAAATTAATTTTCATATATAATGCTTGCTGGTGGGTTGTTGCCACGTAAGATAATAAATTTCCCCTTAATTAAACCACATTCCTTTTTTTTTTTCACAGCAGCTGATAATCTTGGCTATTTTCAATGCTGCAAGATGTATTCACATCAGTATATGCTGGGAAAAGTATGATACACCTTTTGTTTAATGTCAAAAACCAGTATTTCCAGACATAAAATCAAGATTGGCATGACCAAGACTCTCTGAACTTCACACATAAGCTTTCTCACATATTTAATCAGAGAAAGTTTACCCTAAGTCATTATGCTGGTTTGGCAGAGATATTGAATGTCATGGGGAAAACAGAAAGAGGAAGAAAAGTCTCAAATATTTTAAATGGACAGAAGTGTAGTTAAAGTATTGTTTCAACAAAATGAATCACTTCAGTGTATATGAGTCAAGACACCTGCACCAAAACAAATCTCCCACTTCAAAAATCTGAGTTCAGAAAACAAAATTAAACCTGAACAAACTTTACTGCTGGGTCTATAAATGAACTCATCTATACAACTGGTTTTGCTGCTATAAAAGCATTAAGGGCCAGGTTAGAAAAGTAGTTTCCCCTTTATTTGCCAGCAATCACTGTAATCTCTTGATCATTGAAGTACTTTATCATAAGGTACTTTTCAGTACTTAAATCTTTCATATACCCTAAACAAGTCCTGGTATGAAAAAAGGAAGCTTCACAGAGACTTGAACAATGACTTTTCTTCTTTGGGTGGCTGGGTGGAGTCACAGAATTATGTAGGGAAGTTATTTCCACAAATTAAAATAGAACCTTTGTGTGTGTGTGTGAAGGGGTGGAATTAGGACCATGCATTCACTGGCTATACTCCCTTCTTTTTGCAACAACAGACCTTAGCAGTCTCTCCAGCATTTCCTTTTACTTAAATGAAAAAATTGGTACTTCATGTAAGGGTGAATTTTCCCACTGGACTTGCTCTGATCTAAAGAGAAGTAGCTGTCAAGAAGACATGAAAAGGTCCTGAGCTCTTCTGCTCCTCACTGCAAGCTCCTGCCCTCTCACCTCACATTTAAGAATTGTAGCATCCCGAGAGAGGTACGTCAGTTCATTGATCCAAGAGACAGAAACCTCTGCAAGAAAAGATTAGGTTTTGACATGACAGGGATTTCCTCAAAGAAACTACCTCTTTGGGATAACAGCCTGAAATTAAAGAAGGTAAAGCAGCACATGAAACTGTATCCCCAGCCTAAGATGTCATGGATGTGAGGTGAATGTAATGCTGAAGTATTCCCATCGCTCTACACTGACTCTGTTCCTTCCTACATAAGCATTGGCAAGGAATACTCTGCAAAGTCAAGGACAATTCCTTCTGAAGTAGAGTCAAACATCTGAAAACAGATATGTAATATTGATTTAAAAAAATCAAATAAAGGTCCTACTATCTCTGACTTAATCCATTTGACTCAGTGAACAGTGAATCAGTAACATCCACTGATTTTTCAAATCACTACCAAGTACATAAAAGTTAAAATGTGTTCCTCAAACACAGCCTTGCAAACAGGCTTGCTTTTCACCTACTTTTCTATGGCAAGAACTTCTCAGAATTGCAGACTTATTGCTTTCCCAAGGAATTCTGTCACAGTCTTCATATTTTGTTTATACTTGGCTTTTTCATTCAGGCTAATAAGCCATCCAGTATTTTGAACTGCTGATTATTCTGAATGACTTTCATTCAGACATTCTTTTCCATGACCTTCAGCAAGGACACAGTTTCTCCAGTGCCTGGGATTCACAGACATACTTTCTTTTTAAACTACTTTTCACTATAGCATCCCATTTCCTTCCAGATTGTAAAACTTTCAGGTTTAAATACATTCAACTGCTGGATGCCACAAACAATCCTACAGTACTCCTAACATGAAAAACCCTCCACTAAAATTTCTACCTCAGAAAACTGACTTCAGTTGTAACAATTTAGCTAAAAAGAGCACTAACTTGGACTGAGTTCTACTTTATTTATATCACTTCACATGCACAGAATTGTACTATCTTCAGCAGAATTTCTTCTAAAGCATACAGGGAAGAAGAGAACAGAATCGGATCTCCTGCCTTCACATAATTCCTGTGACGTGTCTGTATCACAACAGCAGAGCAATCCATAAAGTCCATACTGATTTTTCTCTCACCATGTCTCAGACACTTTTCATAAGATGTCACAAATTTCACTGTACATTTTTATTAAAAAACACTGACATTTTATTTTTCCCATCTTCATGATTCAAAGCATGTCTTTGTATTTCTTTCTAATGAGTTGCAGCATTGCTCCTAGTGTAGGCTGTTAGATATGTGAATTTTTAATTCTGAAGAGAAGCAATATATTCTGCAGACTCCATAAGTCATGTAAAAAGAAATGTCAAGCCTTTATTGCATTTCCCTGAGTTTTATATCCACCAACCTTTTAAATCGTACTTGAATAAATTAGTGTATTTGGTTTATCAGGAATAAAATAATTCAAGGAAGTGTAGGCAACTACTGTACACCAATGTATGCAGTTTTCTGCAAAATAATTCTAAAATAGTATCATCCTTCACATACATTTAACAGAATGTATTTTATAAATAGCATAAATTTTGTATCTGAGCGTTTTTATTTCTAACGATAGGAAAATTATGACTAAGACACTCGATCATATCTGAGAAGCTGTGGCAGCCCAGTTAAGTTCCCACTGACTGGGAAGGAGGAGAGATAACCCTCATTTTTACAAAAGGAATCAAAGGAAAACCCAGGAAACCACAGGCCAGTCAGTCTCACCTCAGTGCTTGGCAAGATTGTGGAGAGCAGAATTTCCAGAAAAGAATACTGAGAGACATTGATGGTCAGGAGGTGATTGGTGACAGTCAACATGGTTTCACTAAGAGAAAACTGCCTCACAAACAATAGGATGACAGCATCAATGGAAAAGGGAAGAGCAACTGACATCTCCCTGGATTTTGTGAAGTGTTTGACACTGTCCTTGCACTGTCCAGCATCCTTGTCCCTAAACTGGAGATAAATGGATTTGATGGATGGACCACTCAGGGGATAAGGAATTGGCTGGATGGCCACATTCAGAGAGATGTGGGCAATGACTTGATCCAAGTGGAAACCAGTGAGAAGCGGTGTACCTCAGGGGTC
The DNA here is from genome assembly GCF_035770615.1 of Melospiza melodia melodia. NCBI lineage: Eukaryota > Metazoa > Chordata > Aves > Passeriformes > Passerellidae > Melospiza > Melospiza melodia. The sequence goes on from NC_086197.1 coordinate 76,120,531, forward strand.
AGTGCTGGGACCAGGACTGTGTCACACCTTTGTCAGCGACACGGACAGTGGCATCCAGTGCACCTCAGCAGGTTTGCTGGTGACACCAAGCTGTGTGGTGTGGTCAACTGTGGCATTCACATTTTCTGGAAAAATCCTGGGCAAAGGGATTTTTCTGGAAAATGTGAATGCCACAGTCAACATGCTGGAGGGAAGGGCTAATGCCCAGAGGGACCTGCACAGGATTGAGAGGAGGGTCTGTGCAAACCTCATGAAGTTCTACAAGGCCAAGTGCAAGGTCCTGGTCAGGGCAGCCCCAAGTACAGGCTGGGCAGAGAACAGACTGAGCAGGCCTGAAGAGAAGGTCTTGGGTGTGTTGAGAAGCTCCACATGACCTGGCAATGGGCACTTGCAGCCCAGAAAGCCAAACATGCCCTGGGCTGCATAAAAGCAGCGTGGGCAGCAGGCTGAGGGAGGAGATTCCCCTCTATTACTCTGCCCTCATGAGATCCCACCTGGAGTGCAACATGCAGGTCTGGTGTCCCCAGCACAAGAAAGATGTGTCTCTGTTGGAACAAGTCCAGAGGATGGTAACTGAGATGATCAGAGGGCTGGAGCACCTCTCCTAGGAAGACAGGCTGAGAGAACTGGGATTGTTCAACCTGAAGAAGAGAAGGCTTTGGGGAGACTTACAAGTTCCCCTAAAGGGGCCTAAAAGAAAGCTGGAGAGGAACTCTATAAGGGCAAGTATTGACAGGACAAGGGGGAGCAACTTTAAACTGGAAGAAGGTAGGTTTATATTGGATATTAGGAAGCTATTCTTTACTGTGAAGACGGTGAAGCACTGGAACAGGTTGCCCAGAGAAGTGTGGACGTCCCATCCCTTAGGGGTTCAGGGGGAGGCTGGATGGGGCTTTGAGCAACCTGGTCTAGTGTAAAGTGTCCCTGCACATGGACCTTTCCAATCCAAACCATTCTATTTTTCTATAAAAATTATGGTTTAAGTGATAAAGTTACTAACGTTACATACTTATAAAAATAATCATATGTGTGTGTGTGTATATATATGCACACATATAAAAATAATATTTAGTCTGTCCTGTCACAAATTAGAACTATATTTCTCAACATAATGAGAATTTGTTGCTCTGATGAGTACATATCTTTAAAAATCCACCCTGATTGCAATTTCTGTGCTCACTGAATCTTAAATACTTCTGGCACAACACAGCTTTTCCATTTGCACACTAGTTTGCAAATTATATCTTTACTACCCAATAGTCAAATCAGCTATTGAAAAGAAATATGAAATATTTTATTTACAGTATTTATGGAAAAGGGGTGTAAACAAAGACAGATCAATGACAGAAAATTTGTTAGGTTAATATAATATTCTAGAATGTGACAAAGAGGGAGAATTAACCCAACATTCTCCATCAGAACTCATTGAGCTAATATCAGAATTTAAAATCTATTTTTGTCAAAAAACTAAACTTTGTGCCATGCTAAAGAAAAGCTCATAGGAGGATAAAGACTTGCAGAAGGTTCTTGCTACTAATTTCATTTCAACTGTTGGTATCCTTTTAGGAAGAAAAGAAAAGAAAAAAGGAACTTTCAAAACACTGTCAATAGAGTAAAAGAAGACAAATACTGCTTTTGACCTGAATGCTGGCCAAGAGGCATCCCACTGTGTAGGTTATTCCAAAAAGGAGATTTTAAAAACACATTTAATTCATCTATGAGAGTCCAATGTGACATTCCTTCAAAAATTAATCTAGTGCTATTTTTGTGCTCAAAGCTTCATGGTCTTTTCAGGCAGCACCCTGGTGGAGCAGCTCACTGCCTCCACTTTGCCCAGGCCACTGACACTGTTCAGGTTCTGTTTAAGCTTCTCCCTCTCTTTCAGCATTGTCAGTGCAAACACACATGCCAGCTACCATCTTTTCAAATCTGTAGGAATCCTTTATTTGTTAGGAAGTTTCTCTGTAGAGAAATGGACAAATGGTTCTGAGTGGAAAAGCATTTATCTCAGTTTAGCTCTGCTAATACAAACAGCAGTGGCTAAGTCAGTCTATCAGCATCAGGAAGCCCTCTCATAACAATAAATAACCATTTATTTTGTTCTCTAAAGGTAGACAGGTACTTTAGACATGAAAAAAGGGACCACATGCGTTATTAACTATAATAGAAGGATGTCAATGGGCGCAAGAACTTTCACAGGAAGTTTTCTACTAAGCTAGTTGTAGGTTTAAAGGTGCTGTACTCAGAAATTCCAAATTAATTTACACATGATCTTACTGACAACAGAATGCAATGAAAAGCACATTAACCTTTCTTGATGAAAGAAAGCACGTTTTTGTACAGAGGTACTGGCAGTGACAGTAGGTAGAGCCTTTCCTTTTGCCACTTGACAGAGTGCAGTGCAGAAGGTATACACAAAAGACACTGGCTACTGTTCCCAGGAGTCTACTCATCCTTTTTTTCTACACTATCATGATTTGCTTTAAAGGAATTACAAACCAAAAGTTTTTAGTGAGTAATTAATGGATTAATTTTTTTTTTTATTTTGCCAGGTAGAGTATTCAATTTGTTCTGTTATCTTGCCATTACATTAGGTCAGTATTTTCCTTACAAAACTTGAGTATAAAATTTAATATGAGATGGATATATCATTTCAAAACAATTTTTTCCTTTTTAATTAATGTCTGCTTTGGTGGCATTTCAAAAACTAATGAATATACAGACAAATGACTAGATGACAGATTTCAAAGAACTGTTTTTGCTCTCTGTGGCTAAACATTTGACAGTTTTCTTGCAGAAACGTGTTTCCTGAATAACACTTCATAGAAATTCAACAAAAAGAAAAAGAATTTATACTCAAAAGCTGTAAAAGCCAAAACCCCATGAACTGTAATTATTTTAGAATCTAAGTGGCCATCAACTTTTGTATATCCCAGTCTTTATTGTTTTGTTCTAGAACTGTACACTGTCATTATCTACTCTTTCAGCAGTATTAAAAGGCTTTACAAACTGCTGATACACAGTCATTTACTCTCTGGTGAAGCCAGAGAGCTTTAAAACATTATCAGAGCACATCACATATCAAAAGACACTTAGCTTCTGCAAAAGAGGGTTCCTGATGCCAGACAGATTACATTATTGAGCTGTTACAGTACTCAGATCTGCTAATTTTTAGAAGGCCCATGAGAGTTCATGAATCCCAAAACAAAACCAAAAGCCTCTGTGGGATACATGAGATTATGTTTTCCTCAGCATGCATTATTTAACAATGTTTCTGCTTTGGATTCCACAAATCCCATATAGATTAACCATTTAATAAAAGCCTGAAAATGTAGATGGTCCACAGATGCTTTTGCAATGTAACAGATTTTCTATTTCACAAAAGACTTACAAGGGTTGCAGAAAAAGGCATAACTGGAGAATTTTCATATCACAAATATTAGACTTCACCTTTTGCAACAGAGAGAATGCAATCCCTGGTGTTTAATTAGAAACCTGAAATCACCTACTATTGTACTATTCTAATACTGATCCCAAGTGATACTGTAAGCACTTTCCCCCTCTGATGATAGTGCCCACACAGCTGCATTATAGGGTCAGTGAGATTTTACCTCAGTTCTGTTGAAAGCTGAGGTCTTTCTTCCTGCCTCTGTCTAACCAGTTTAGGGCCAGAACTTTCAGTTTTCTATCCTGAGATGCATACATGATAAAAGAGCTTAATAGGAAAAGCAAAACCCATGCAAAGCACAAAAAGGAATTAATTCACTGCTCTGCAATGTTCAGTCACCCCCAGGAGGGCAGGGCCCTGTTATGTGTAATGGTTACTGGGGAAAACAAGCTCCATCATTCCAAATATTCCCCCTGTTCCTCCTCCTTCCCCTCTCTGCACATACTGAGCATGATATCATATGGAATCTCCCTTTGGTCAGCTGGGGTCACCTGTCCTGGCTGTGTCTCCTCCCAACCTCCCATGCAGTTCTAATTTCCTGGCAGAACAAGAAGCAGAAAAGGCCTTGGGTCTGTGTAAGCCCTGCTCAACAGTAACAAAAATATCTCTATGTTACCATCACTGCATTCAGCACAAATTCAAAAGACAGCCCCATACCATCTCTGTGAAAAAATGAACTCTCTCCAAGCCAAAATCAGAACTCAATGTGTCACAGAAAGCTTTCTATATCTCCTTTCAAATTATTTATGCTGAAAAAAAGCATTGTCATCTTTGTATGGATCTACCGACTTGTGTAGACTAGCACAGATGAAAAGAGCTCCAAGAAATCAACTAGAGAATAAATCAAATATTCTGAACCTAATTCTATCAGTTTTCCTATATCACCAGGAATGCAACCCCACCACAGACACCCAAAGGTAATGAATAGTATCCTAACTTGGTAATGTCAATAGGAATTCTGCTGCTAAGCTCAATTAGACAAATAAGGTTATCACCCAGATGAGTACAAGTAACAAAGGAGCTACATAACCTGGTACAAAATGGGTTCCTCCTGGAGATAAAATGGAAGGTGTACTGAACCAATGTGATTTAAATTTAGGAGTGGAGTACAGGTCAAGTAATCAGCTTTCCTGAGGTCTGTGAGAAGAAAGCAGGGTGCAACAGAGCACCTGAGATCAAAGGTGCTGTGCCAACCATGTCTCACAGAAGTCACTGTCATTGTGCCCAGCAGACAAGGATGGTAACTGCACACACAACAGAGATAACTGCTGACACCTGTCAGGGTGCAGTGCACACACAACATATTGCCCTGCAGCCTGTTTGGGCCCTAAGCCTGTGCTCTTTGTAACCTTTCTCTCACAGGCTCATTTCTTGTACAATACCTCTTCATAAAACTCTCCTGAAGGCAGGACCAACAGTGGAGCCCTCCACTGAACCACAGGTGCAGAAGAAGAGCTGAACCTTTCCAAGAGAAGATGTGCTACTGCAGCTGCAAGAACAATCATGGGTGCAGGAACATTTGCTGCTGCAATCTGCAACTCACTGTTCGTATATTTGTACTTTTCCAAGGAAGAAAATCTTGTTCTTGACTGGTTAGGTCATTCAATGCTGCACCTATGGAACTCAGGGATATGTAATAACTTGACAATGAACAAGCTGAGAAGATTAAATACTGTATACACAAGACAAGATCCTACTTGAACACCTTAGACCAAACCCAGAAAAAAGACACATGTTTTCAAGCCCTGAACACCATAAGAAGAGTAATTCACATTGCTGGTTTGGGCATCTATGTCCTCTGTTATACTGAACACAAAAGACATTTTTGCACAGTATTCAAACAGCTACTTATCTCAGTGAGGAAATACCTACCTAGACAGCAGAAATTAATGGAAGTTTTAAAATTCTTTGTCCTGAGTTTAAAATACTATTATATCAGCATAGAACCAGAAAAGAGAACTGCAAACCTTTTGTGCAGTGATGAGAACATATAATGACTTTGAATATGGAAAAAGGATGCAGCAACACTTTGCACATTAGCATGGTAGAATCACACCAATAATCATAGAATATACTGACTTGGAAGGCACCCTTTAGGATCATCAAGTCCAACTCCTGGCCTGACACAGAACAGTCCCAAGAATCCCACAGTGTGTCTAGAAGTGTTTTTTAAATGCTTCTTGAGCTCTGACAGGTTGGTGCTGTGACCATCTCCATAGGGAGCCTGCCCCAGTGCTCATATAGCTGCAGAGCAGGAGGAAACCTGTATAGCAGGCCTTGAGCATTTCATGGTTAAGCTAGCAAAAGGCCCTAAGCATGAGACTCTTGGGAGCTTCTATTACTCCATAAGCTGGGACTCTGCACCCAAGAAAAACCTAACTGCTGGTATGAAGTACAGCAAAGAAGTGTTAGTAATAGGGAGTACACTGTGTGTCAAACTCCAAGTACGGTCTCATGTAGGGCTGCCCTCCAACAGGAACCTCTGATACACCAGTTTCTGTTTTGTGGAAGCTGTCCCTGGTCCTTTAGCAAGTGGGACAGAGCACTGTGTTACAAGGTGCTTGTGAAAAGAAGAAAACTAAGAATTCTTTGTGGACCTCTAAGTGAAAAGGTTACACTAATGAAAATTACCTTGCATCAATGACAAATCCTCCTGCAGCTTCATACAGGTTTTCTGCACAATTTTTAGAATAGCAGTATGAGGAATCAACTCTCAAAATCCTCATCATAACTTACTTCTTTGTTACCAGCAAATAAGCATCAAACACCTTGGAAGAACTACTTTGGTTTTAAAAAGAACAGGCATGGATCCAATTTCCTTATAGTTTAGGCATAAGCTATTCGTCACTTTCCTGCATTGATTCCAAAAAGGAGTCAAAAAATGCTCCATCAGCTGTTCTTGACTTGTGTTAATTTTTAACTGCCTAAACAAAGGATACTTCTATATTGAGCAAATTGGTTTTAGAAAACCTTCAGATTAAAAGCTTACTTATAAACTAAGTTAAAAGCTGATAGCAGCATTCACGTGAAAATGTTAAGAATCCCAATAGTATTTTACACCAGGTAGGGGTTTTTTTGGGAACTGTGTAAGGAAAGAAACAAGATTCAAATGTTCATGTAGAGAAATAACTCTTTTAGGGTTCCCATTAAATCCCACAACCACTTTAATATCTGCAGGCTGCATTAATATTTTGTGTTTTTCCAGTGTTTTATATCAACTAATATAGTTAATGAATAAATCAATTTTCCACATTCCTGAACCATGCCATTGTTCTGGAAAGGATCCCAGAGGCCCAAAACCCACAAACTACTGTCTACTCTTTCAACAGCAAACATTCTACTACCTGAATCAATGAGACATGGAGAAGTATTGTTTAAAAATAATAGTTAAAATAAATGCTAGGAAACTAAATCCATTTAATTTGCATGAACTGAAGCTGTCAGATTCTTTAGAGCTCTGCAAGCAGTCCAAGGCATCTAATACTGTTTGGATGAATAGTTGCTTTATTCCACACCACCATTCAATGTATGGTTCTACTTCATAACTTTTACAACTACTTGAACAACATTAATGGGTGGAAGCAGTTCATCCTTCTGCAGTCTGCTGTTCTAGAAGTGAAGGATTCAATGCCTTCCAAACCTGTGTGGCCTGACAGCTGCTGGAGAAATCTGTCTGAACACACCTGAGCTATCAGAAAGACCTGACAGTTAGCAGTAGGTTATCTAATATATACCTAGAGGGTTTAAATCGTCTTGCAACATTTTTCTCTTTTCTTTGGCTGGAAAACATCCACTCCTGCCAGCCAAAGATCCATTTTCCTTTGAAGTACTTCCTGGGAATTTAATTGCCCAGCAAATTGCCAACAAAACTTCCAAGGCGCAGATCAGCCCTGAGAGACTCCTGGGAAGCAGCCTAAAATTCATCTTTCCACAGTCAGCAGGGAGGGCAGAGCTGCCCTTCAGTCATAAAAATCAATATTTGACTGGATGAAATTTACTGAGCTAAATACAGCCATATACAGGAGGCAGAAGTTCTCACCATTCTCAGTGGAATCTGACATTCCACTGGAACAATACTTTTGAGAACTGGGATATTCAGATAATTAGTGTCTAATTACATTGGCAATACAACTACAGTCTATCCTGTTTGAATATTTGTCTTAGAAATTTAAACTTCTGCAGTTATTCAGCCTCCTTATACAGTTTTTCCATTCTTGGCAGGTCCTCCAAATTGACTGTGTACCACACATTTCAGGTCAGCAAGGTTCACATGATGACACAACGTAAGAAATACGGTGAAGAAGAACATGGAGTTAGCAAAAAAAATTTTTTTGGCAACTGAAACAATTGCAGAGCCTCACATTCAACCCCTCTCAAAATAAGTAATTGTCAATAGTGAAACAAAAATACTCTCTCACAAGACAGAAAATATGGAGGTTAAACCAGAATCATTTATTTTAAAAGAAAATGCCAAATAACTTCAGCAAAAATCCTAACTAAAAGTGCTGACTTAATTTCACAATAAATTATATAGCTCATGCAGTTCTGGAAACTATGTTATCTGTCAGGAAAATGTAAACTGAGGTACCACTGAGATGCAACCATGCCTAGCATAGAATGAATTATATACGAATTATATCATATTAGGGTTTGTTGTTTGGAAACAAGTCCTCTACAAAAAAAAAAGTTCACGCTAAACTACAGGCTGTTAATCATTCATGACACATTTAATTATTAATATTTTACTGAATATTCATTAAATTTTCAATTTAGAAAAATCAAGACTTTTACATACAAGATACTCAGGCCAGTAAATGGTGCTGGAATACATCGTCATGAAGGGTTAACTTTAATGGCATTATTTCAGTTTTCACTAAAAATAACTCTTAAGATTGTAGTGAAGCTAAGTTGTTATTATAAGCTTGGTCTGACCTTCTTGCAGAAGCACACGTGATGCATATTTGGAGTGCACCAACAGTGCTCCCTCTGTTCACAAAAACAAGCCAGGGATACTAGAGGTGCTTCTCCTCTGTCCCTGCTGAGCTTCTGAATTGCAAATAGGCCAAATTCCTCCCCTGAAGAGGCAAAGAGCCTCATGGAAAACTGTCCTGAGGTCAGGCTCCAGCCTCATCCTCCTCTGAAGACAATAGGGGTCACTGAGGAATTAATTCTGGGTGACGAACACACAGCGTTCTGCTGGGAGCAGTGAGGGCCATAAAGAATAAATGCAGCTTCTACCTGGCTGCTCTGGACAATTCTGCAAGTTTCAGAAGTTTGTTTCAGTTTACTCAAAAGAAACTGAGGCTCTGAAATCATAAACAATTCCGATCCCAGAGAAGGGACTGGTATTTTTTCCCAGAGATTGATCAACAAAACATAGTACAGAATTTGAAGACTGCAGCAAAATCATGATTAAAGCCCATTCAGTGGAGCAGTTACTATTATTTTCAGCAGAAAATTACTTTCTATCCATTCTGTGCCTTCCCCTGGTGCTACTGTATGGTTCTGATACAGAACTAACTGACATAGAAATGTATTGGGAAATTAGGAGAAGGGAGAAATTAGTTGCAACACAATACTTGCCTGATTCATTCTATCTAAAGCACAGATCTAGATTTGCTAGCATATTACATTTTTAGAAATAAATCCACACATTCCAGATACAGATTGGTAGTACATGGAGAGGTAACACTGATAACATGAACATCTTGCTGCAGAAATGAACATGTAGTTAAATCAATAACACACAAATTAATTTGCTGTCTTAACACTTTTAGAATATTAATTCCTTGATAGAAATAGTACAAAATTAAAATTAAGATCTACATTCATTGAATACATTATCAGTATTCACATACCTTTAGACAAGATACAGTCCTGCTGCAAAACACTGGAAGAATATTCAGGTAATTAAAGGGTCATTTAGACTCTGCAAAACAACACCAGCCTTCGGCAAATGCTGAAGCCTTCCACATATTAAAATGCACAACATTTTCTGCCTTCATTACATCCATTACATTTTCTGATGCATAAATCTGTCCAGATTATCCCATAATATTATGTATGCTGATTATGTTTTCTAACTCTTCTATAAATTTACGATAAAAACAAAAAACTGTGTCTTTTTTCCTTTATTATAGACAGTAATAAAAAATAGTGATTTAAACTCAACAATTATTTAAAAAACAATTTAACCCTCTCTATATTGAACTGTTACCCTTTGTCCTTTATGTTTTGCTGTAATCCCTTCCAGTGGTCTTTTCCTAAATGATTTTGTAAGCTCATCTTTTGCGTCATACAGTATCTGTGTCTAAATTGTGCCAGATTTATAAACCTTACTGTTTCAATACCTCTCCTCTATTTTCCCCTCCTTGCTTCTTTATAAAACAAAGATACAACCAAGCTATTGAAGCATTAAATAAGCAAGAACTAGATGCAATCTAGAAGTTGTCCTATAATTAAAGCAGAATCAGCTACAGAGAGTACTGTCAACTTGAGAAACTTGCAACTTGCTTTTGGTTCTCTTTCTAACCAGTGACACACTCAGAAAATGTTTGATTGTATATTTAGAAGCATGTAACAGACTTCATAACATTTAAAACGCTTTTAATTGCTGCTGTTAGTGACCCAGAAAGTTTCAAACAAATAAAACTTGGTTTAATGTTTCTTTTATTTTCTTTACCATCCCTCCCCTTTTAACATTATGCTAAAAAAAAAAGTTATAAAATATTTCTTTATGGCATCAGTGGTTGCATGCACAGTTACCACAGGAACAGACTCAAATTTGCAGTGATGTAGGAGTATCACTTTTAACCCACAGAAGTCATCACCCAAAGTTCTTGAGCATGCACCAGTAGCTGAGAAACTCGGGAAACTCACAGCTTAAACACTGTCCTTTTTTAATATATTGAAAAAAACACATAGCAAGACATCTAAATAAAGAACAAGTGCTTAAAGAGGTCCATTTAATCTACATGAAGTGAGAAAAAAGCTGGGCAAAACCTAATGTTTTATATGAACACCAAAATTATCCTAGACACCATACACTTACTACATTTGGGCAGGCTTCAGTAGAACTAGAGTGGCTGTGATCCCTACATGAGTTACAGCTACTTCTGTTAAAACTCTTTTTAGCTGTAAACACATTTATGACACATATCAGTTTAGTAACAATAAATGAAAACCTTGTGAGGTATTTTTTAACATGTATAAATTCCAAAAATCAAAACAGAAGAATTCTTTTGGTAGACCCTACCTTTTTCTAATCTGTTAAAAATGTCTTTGACTTCTAGGGATAATTTCTGAAATTTAAAATGCTTACATTTTGATTCTTGAATACAAACCTCCCTTCATCCTTTCTTTGCTGATGTTAGGAAACTATAGATTACTGAAATATGCTTCTCTTTTCCAGACAATTTCTCCTATCAAGTTTCTTAAATTTAACTAGATGATATGCCAGTCTTGTTAGCATGAGGGTGTTTTCCACAATAAAATTTTATGAGAAATAATGTAAACTTGAAAAATTGTACTTCTGTTATTATAACTCCTCTGACTCCTACCAATAAAAAGCACCCTTTCTTAGTCTATTTTAAACAGCTGTGAGATGCCACGTCAAGCCTTTTCTTCTCTTTATTTTCCACTTCTGTCAGCAGGTATTTTTATTAGGAAGGACAGTGAGGAACATAAACAGTTGCTGTATAAACAGTGTTGACAGTAGCTACCTAGCTGACTTCACACCACTTAAGAGTATTTTCAAACTTGACAATATTTAAATAACTCTCTTCACACTTTTAAGTATACACCAGTGAAAAAGCATTACTTTAGAAATACACATTCAAGTCAGCCAAAGCAAAAGTGAGAATATTGTTTTAAACAAACCTTGCACTGGGGAAACAGTGATTTCCTGGAGCCACCCTGCCAGCAGCACCTGCTGGGACTGAGACACTCTGGGCAGAACAAACCAGCTAATGGCAGGCTCTGAGTGACAGGAGAGCAGCAGATGTTGTTTATATTGACTTTTGCAAGGCTTTTGACATGGTGTCCCATAAATTCCCCATAGACAACCTGATAAAGTACACACTACAGAAGTGGACAGTGGGATATACTGAAATCTGGCTGAACTGCTGGGCACAAAGGGTTGTGATCAGCATGAAGTCTAGCTGGAGAAAAGTCTGCTGGTGTACTCCAGGGATCAGTACTAGGGCCAGTTCCATTTATCTGGCTCATTAATGACCTGGATGATGGGATACAGTGTGCTCTCAGCAAGTTTCCTGATGACACCGACTGGGAGGAACAGCTCACAGACCAGCTGGCTGCTCTCAGAGGGACCTTGAAAAGCTCAGCCATAAACCAGCAGGAATTTTATGATGTCCAACAAAGGGAAATACAAAGTCCTGCACCTAGGGGGAAATAACCCCAAGAAACAGAACAGGAAGAGGGATGATCAGCTGGAAAAGGGCTTTGCAGAAAAACACCTGGGGGTCCTCATGGGCTCCAAGCAAGACCATAAGCCAGCAGGGTACCCTTGCAGCAGGGAAGGCCAAAAGCATCTTGTGCTGCATTAGGAAAAGATGTTGTCAGCAGGTCAGGATCAAGATCATTCTGCTCCACTCAGCACTGCTGAGATGTGCCTGAAGGGCTGTGTCCACTCATGGGCTGCCCAGTAAAAGCAAACATAAACATCCCAGAACGCAGTCCAGGGTAGGACTGCCAAGATGATTAAGGGATTGGAGCATCTGACATGGTGAGCCTGAAAGCACTGAGACTCCAGCCTGGAGAAGGCTGCAAGGAACCTTATCAACATGTATAAATACCTCAGGGGGACAGGGGTAAACAGCACTTCTCAGTGGTGCCCAGCAACAGGGTAAAAGGCAATAAAACAGATGAAATTCCACCTAAACAAAATAAAGCCCTTTTCTACTCTATGGCTGTTCAACAGCTGTCCAAGCAGCAAGCTCCTTTACTTGATCAGGGTGGGTGTTGGACAAGACAACCTCCAGACTCCCTCTCTAACCAGGTATCCTATGGTTCTTTGTGGAAGAGACAAAAGGAAGGCAAACACATCTAAGTATTATAGACCATGGGCTTAATGTCAGTTGTTTTCTATGCACACACCAAGCCTTCAATAAGAAAAAACAGTTGTCTGTGTCTGACTTCATTATATGAAGGCAAGTTGTTTATTTCACTAAGGAAAAGCCTCACTGCGCAAATACAACAAAATAACTTCTTTTTCTCTCCCATTCTTTTTCTGATGCCCAAGTCCACAGGTCAAAACAGTATGAGAACCATCTAACATAGAGATTAAGGCAATGTATTTGTCATTACCAGTCAAATTATTCACCTTATTGTCTACTGAAATGTCCATTTGTATCAGCAAACTTCCATCACTGTAATGAATTTCTGTGTGTCTCCTCCAGCCAGTACTCAAGCAGTAAAGCTAGTTTAACCAAAGCAGGGCAATGGGAAATCATCCTTCTCCTTTGACAAAGCCTTTTCTCTCACATCAAAGTATTGACACTTTTGTTTCACTACTGCAGGAAAAATGAGAGGAACCAAGAGAACGTCACAGAGGAAAGCTAGAACATCTCATTCATGAAGAGCAGGCACCTGTGCACTGACCCAATTAGGCATTCAAACACTTGTCACTTTGGAGCTGGCTGGTTGTCACTCATACAATTAGCCCCAGGGGATGCATTGTATGGTGGCATTCCCTGACAGGAGAACTGGAGCAATGGAGGCAATGAAGGCACAGTGATAGGGTGCCAGGATCCTGGTGAGAGAGAGCAGCCAGTAGCAAAGCCAAAGAACTTCAGAGCTTCCTAAACTTGTTTACCATCCAAAAAGCCTTTCAGAGTCCTCAATGGTCTTTTGGTCTTTTTTTTTTTTTTTTTTTTTTTCAGAGCACTCTAGTTTAAAAACCTTACAGTAACCGTTCTCTTTATCCAATAAAGCATTTAACTCCTGAGTGACTAAGACAAGAACCATTTCAGAAGAGGTAAAAAACAAACAAGCAAAGTACCTTCATTGCAGAGAGACATGCTTCAAATGTTACTTTCAGTAACACTGCCAGGAAGTAATTCAGAAGTCAAAATGCTTCAGTGCCCATCTCCGCCCTTCTCTGTTTTAAACATATTACTGATGCTTTTAGGTGCTCTGTCTGCTTGACCACATAAATGAGGGATAAAATGCTTTACAATCATCCACAACTACATACTGTAAAAGATATAAAAGTCCTGTTCTACTGAACTACATACTGTACCACATTCGAGATCAGATTTTTAGTTTACAGAAAATCAGACACTCAACCACAGAGGACTATTCAGCAGCTACTACTCACTTCAAGTAAAGCTATCTATCATCTTAGGCTGAGAGAGCAGGGAAGAGTTCAAGGGGGACTGGGAAAAAGGTGTTACAACCTAAACCATTTGAGCAAAGATTTCAGAATGTTCCCATCACTGAATCTGTGATCTATGCTAGAAGAAAAAACTTCCAATTCTTTTGGTACAATATTTCATGGTCATTCTAAGTCTATTTTTTCCTGACTCACTGTTTCACTACTTGACTTGCCCTGACACCAGTAAAGAACATCAGAGATGATTAAGGCTACCTGCAATTATGTGAAACTATGAAATATTTTTAGCTGCTTTTCTAGTTAACATATTTTGATATGCCCTTCAGCTGAAATCTGATATGAAATGAAAAAAAAAAAAAACAAACCTAACATAAATCACAGACTGTTAATTCAGACAAACATGAAAATGCAGGTAAATGCATAACATGTTATATGACTGTCCTGGAAACCTAAGAGATAGAAAATCAATGCCAGTAGTTTAGGGCTTTTCCCCCACTTAGCATGGGAAAATACAATTTAGAGGGAAAAATTATCTTACCTTTGTATAAATAACTTCTGAGAAAGTTGGTCTCTCTTTACTTTTCCTTCTTATCTCTTTATTTTACTGCCTTGCCTGAAAAAAATAACACACAACATGAAATATTTATAGAGGTAAATAATTACATTCACTCTTAAATCACAACAAATACTTCATATGTGTCTTTATAAAGCTGCAATACTAAATTCAGTTAAGTCAAATGGAATTGTATTTTAGTAACAGCTAATTAATATATGTTGGGCCAAAGAAAAAACAAGAAGCAGTAGAAAGAAAAGCAGCTCCCTAGGTTTCAAAGTTTTGTTTTGTATTTAACTCTCCAAAACAGCCACTTAGATCAAACTAGAGCAACCATGGTTTATCCAGGTTCTCTGCACCATTGGTAAAAACCAGTCAGTGCTCCACAAAGCTTGGGCAAGATGATTAGGAAGCTCAACTGCTTCTTTCCAGTGTTCAGTAACCCACACACCCAGTAAGGCACACTGGGTGCCTCAGGAGTAAACACTTCAGTGCTCTTTGTGCTTTGGGTGCCCAGAATTCTGAAGACATGCACTGGAAGAGGGGGATGCAAAATGGAAATGTTTAGTCACAAACAGCACTTGCCCAGAAAGAGAGGGCTGGGAAGAGAAATTTTTAATTTATCTTAACTCCTACTTTCTAGGAGAACATCCTAAATTCCAGTGGATGGATGGAACTCACATCCCCTGCTCCCCTCCTCCCCCAATTTAAAAGCACAAAACAAAGAAAGAGAAGACAGCAGGAGAGGCTTGTTTTGAATTCAGCTGCTACCTTCTTCATTTATTGACAAGAACTTTGCAGTCAGTTCCTCTTATCTGTCACTTTTTGTTACTTTAACCTATCTTAAACACATTTAATGTTTTGTTGAAAACAAGTTGCCTATCTTTCCATAGTAGTGCACATGAGGAGTCAAACTTTCAAGTAAGCAAGGTTCAAGAAGGACCAGGAATTTTAAAAGTGAGCTTCAAAAACTTTCTGAGGAGTCCCCTTATCATCTTTTAGCTTGCCAAAATATGCTGTCCTTATTTCAGTGAACTGGTGATGAACTGCAGCAAACAGCAACAAATTAGCATCACTGCAGCACCTGTTATTTTGTGTTCTGCACATAAAAGCATATACATTTTATTTTCAGAAAGTAATTAAAGTTTTTTGTTTAGTCTTAACTGCAGATTGGTGCTGTTTTGTAAAGCAAACCAGAAGATTGCAACATCTCAGCTTACAATGCTGACACAGGAATATCAGTTTAGTTTCTCATCAAATTCATAATTCGGTCATACAATTTCTTTCCATATACTTTTAAAAGCCTGTTTATTGTTAGATTGGCCTGCCAGTTGGTCAAACCTTAACTGTTGACTAGAACTCCCTTGTAGCTATTTCTTTCAGCAACAACAAAACACTTCTCATAAATTGCTTTTTATCATGCTCTTCCAAAACAACTTGTTGCTCTCACATAATAAAACCTTGGAAACAATACATTATCTTTGTAACATCAGGAGTTTTGGCATACATACATAATTTATTTCACTGGGCTGGAATTCTCTTAGGAGATTCCCTTCATTGCCCTAATCTTTATTCAGGCACTCAAATCACTTCCAACCCCCTGCCTCTATACTCAGCTGGAAAAGCTGCCTGCAAACCAGCAGGACTTGGATGAGCCAAAGCCAGCAGAGAACTTGTGTGCAGCTCCAAACTGACCACAGCACAGCCTGACAGTGATCACAGAGCTCCCATGACACCAAGGTACCAGCTACACCCACCCTGCCATTCATGCTGCCTCCTGGCTGGCTCCAGTCCCCAACAAACTGTCTCCAAGACAAAAACTGAGCGTGCTTTAGGGAACCTTCCAGCCTGGAGAATCCTTCCAAACAACAGCATGGGTAAGGCTGCCTTAAGTTTTGATTCTCCACTCCTGAGAGCCCTGCAATTCTCTCCTGCCAGGCACTGCATCCTCATTTGCAGCCTCTGCCTGCCTCCATGGGACCCGCTAGAGCAGACACCAGGATTTAGTGTTAGCCTGTAACACCATGGCTTTGGTGGGCTGCAACACAGCTCCCACCATCTCAGGTGCTCCAAACTAAAAGACACCAGCTGCTTATCAGGGCTGCAGGAACACCACAGCACCCAGACCACACTCAGATTATGGCCAGCCTTCCTTTTTAAGAGACTAATTTTCTAAAGCATTAAAATGCAGATGTAGCCCAGCCCTTGCCAACCAGCCTACCTCAATGACAGGTTTTTGTCCCTGTCCTCTTGTTTTTGCCATTTAAGAACATCTGTAGCCTCAAGGGCATTGTTTAAAAGTTAGGCATGTTCTGAAACCCAGGGATGACTTGCATAAGATCTCATATACAGCAGAAAACCATAGCTCTGTTGACACCATGGGTAATCTTTTCAAGACTTCTAAGATTCACTAATAGAAGGGGAAAAAATGAGTAGGAAACAAAAATCAAGGAGGAGGGCAAAAATGATGGTTCTAAAACAAGTCCATAGATCAGATGAAACATGTATTAAAATTTATGAGATATATTTGGGGTCTCATAAGTTGCTTCATCACTAGCATATTGTGGAAATGTAAAGCACACTTTTAAGTTTTCTGCACCTGACATTATGCTTACTGCATACTTATTTGTTCAGATATTAATGAAATAACTATAACTTAGCATTGTTGCTTTTCTTGTAAAAGTGTTGATAGACTGCATGGAAGCTGAATTTAGAAAAAGAAATAATACACAGATACCAATAGGCAACTATGCAAAAAAGTTCACATGTGAGAAATTCAAAATAAAAAAACCCCAATTTTTTATTATATAATCTGATTGACTAAATGGTTTTACATAAAATGTACTCAAAACTATCTTTTAACATGTCAAGACACTTTAATATTTTTAATGCAACCTTAGCTGCATAGTGTCTCACTACTGCTTTTTTCTCATAAAATTAATAACATATCTATATACACATATATTTAATTCAATTTCTGTTTGCTCTACAAAACCGTGCAAAGTCCTTTAATATAAGATATTTGCTTTGTGATATTTAATGTGTTTAAGCACAGTTCTATGCAATCCAGTACTGCAGAGCTCCATTGTTCAGCCTTGTGTAATTTCTTCTTTCAGAGCTAAGGATTAATGAGGAGTTCTCAGAAAGGAGAAACCACCCTGGCTGGTTGATGAGGGCAGTGATCCATCTTGCTGTCATCTATTTTATTTCTGGGTGTGCCCAACCCCAGATGTTTCTGCCAAAGTAAAAATGGAAAAAAAGACACTTGAAATACTACAAAGGTAGATTTCTGGTTTTTTTCATTTCTGATACACACACCCTCATGAAGACACTTCCCAGAGTGGGTAGTCCAGCCTAGATTATATTAGCATCCGTAAGGACAATGCCCAAATTTTACTCATATTATACTAGTCAAAACAGAACAGATTTAATCTGATTTTTAATATGTTGCAAAGCCACGCCCTTCCTCCATGGATACAAATGATAACCTCATTCTGTCAATTCCTAGACTATTAATCAAAGTTGAATGTTTCAGTAAGTTACATAGCATAGGTTTGTTCTCCAGTTCAAAGTCATAACCTGAATTTTTTCATGATACTTCATTCCAATAAATCAAACTAACTAACACTAAGGTACATCAACCTCAACTATTTGGGTGAGTGGGAAGTACCAGGGTAGAGAAAGGAACTCGGCCATTACCTTGTGCATGTAGCTACACAGCTGTCATGGTCCTCTTCCTTTTATTTTGGTGGGTTACTTTTCCTTTTCTTCCTTTTAGTAAGAGGTAAGAATTTTTACCATGCTATCCTCCATGTTGCAAGCTTGACAAAACTCTGGTGCTGAGCCCTGCTGCTGCTGGCCTGTGGGCAGGGCACGCACAAGAGGGGCCCTTTCCAGCCGCCCGGCGCTTTGTCCTCGGCCCCCCGAGCTCCTGTGTCATCAGCACAGCCTTTGTGGCCATACAATAGGGGTTAAACATTTCCCTGTATTTACAGAAAAGCACAGCTAAATCTGCTTAGCCGCATGAACCTTTTAATAAAATTACACTCACACTATTAGAGCATTTTTCCATTTGTTTTGGTTTTTATAATTTTTAGATTCTCTTAAAAAACCAAAGGAACATATTATATAGGGGTTTTTTACGTTTTTCGCATGTAGTGCACAGAAAATGCAATCAACATTAAGATTTTTCCCCAGATCTTACATCCACAATCTCCTTCCAAGCAGCTACCTGTGACTTGCCTATTTACCCAGAGATACAGTTTAATTTCTCCCTTACATTTATTGTCCTTGACGCCTTGCCACTGGGACAATCCCCCATCTCCAACAGGGTGTCTAAGAGACAGATCACTGCAAAAACTACAATCTGTACTCCGTGGTGAAATTCCAGTGTAAGAATGTAAAAATGTACTGAGAAATAAAGCAAAACATTTTAAAGAGTCAAATGTGCTTGCCCACATTCCTACAGACACTGATCTCATACGCCACATGAGCCTCTGGACCACCCTTCCTTTTCAAGGAACTACCTGGAAGTAACACTGGTATAGAAAACTAACATTTTTTTCAACTCCTAAAGAAAGTTTTTAAACAGTTTCTTTCTAGTTTGTTCTGTTACAAATCCAGTTTTTTCCCTTTGCTTTTTTTTTGGTTTTTTGTTCTTTTCTTTTTTTTTTTTTTTTTGTTGGTTGGTTTGGTGTTTTTTCGCTTGTTTGATTGATTGATTTTCTTGTTTTGGTTAGGTTTTGTTTGTCTTTTTTCTTTTTTGTTTGTTTGGGTTTTAAGTCCAGTTAAAACATTTCTGACTTTAAGGGTTTTGCATCTTTTTATAGCTAGCAGGATGAATTCTGTCAGTCTCTATTAGCACCAAAACCAGTTCAGAACAATAACTCCATCCGGTCCTTTTGAAATCTATTCCAGTTTTAAGGCCTCTTAGAACAATATTTTTCCTCACAAAAGCATGAGCTGGAATTAAGAATCTACTTTAAAGCAGATTGCCAGTGAGGTTCAATAATGACTGCATCCACCTGAACTCTTAAACTTGACAAAATAGAACCAGAGTACGCTAATTTGAGCTCTGACTTCACACATATGTCTTGATTCTAGAGCTGCTAACACTCAGTTGAGAAGGATAAAAAAATCAGAGGTTAATTACCATTACAGGTCATTAATTTTTTTTTTTTTACATGGAACTTTATCATCAAATAGTTCAGTGTTGGTTAGGCAAAGCCTCTGCCATTCAGCTACTATTCTTTAACTGCACATTTACAGCTGTACATTCAAACAACAACAGCAGGCAAGAAACTGTACATAAGAAGCTACTTACCATGCCACAAGCATGGCACAGTATTCATCTATTTTTGCTTAGTAACATTTAATTCTTGGAAAAGCTCAATTCTCAAAATAGTTATTTTCATGGTTTCAACCATTCCTTCCAAAATAAAGTCCCAGAAGAAAACTATTTGGGTAAGGCAGTAGCTTTAACTATTTGCTCTCCTCTGCCTTTGACAGCATATTATATCAAGAAATCAGCTCATATATAACGGGTTGACAGAGTTTTTGTGTTTAACTGTGTTTAAGCAGGAATTGTCCTCTGAATTTTAGAACTGAATGATGGAAGGGCAGGGCTTATTTTGTCATCTGATTGACCAAGCCTAATCAGAATTATTTCTGCACACTGCTTCACTACAGCTGCAGATCCATTAAACACTAAATGCTCCAGAGGCCCAGTCCCCTTCAGCTTCCCACTGCGACTCCCATCTTTCAGACAGTAGCTACTCTGTGGGCTACTCACAACATTCAAGAAATGGAGGTGTTATATTTAATGAACAGCTCAAAACCCATAGCAAAATCTGTCACTTGAATGCCAGGACAGCAGCTATCATAATAAAACAGGCTCTTTGTGGTGGAGACTAAAAAAGAAGCCTTTGATATGGGTCCCTTACTTTCCAATACATTTCTATTAGGAGAAGGTTTTCAGTCACAATAGCTTTTTTTCTTCAACAGAAATAACCATGTCTGCCTCTGGAAATGTTCACTGAGATAGGCACTTTTTATTGTAATCATAATATTACCCTTTAAAATCTTAGTGCCATTTCAGCCTCAGGAAGCTTTAAACTAACATAACCACTAGCAATGACTGAGTGCACATTTTGCTTATTAAGAAAACCATTTTTTGGCCTCTTGAACTTTTTAAGCAGAAAAAAACTCAGATATGCACATACAGCACACAATTCCTTACTTTGAGATCTGCTTGTTAGAAAATATAAAAATAAGATTCTGGGAAATATCTAGGAACTGTCGATACATCTAAGAAATTTTGCACAGATTTTTGGCTTTCCTTTCCAAATGTCCTCAACTCTTTCCAGACATATGATAATACTCAGGAAAAGACACGTATCACTTATGCTGAGGTCAAAGTCATATTCCCATCAAAATTTAGTTGGGCAATACTCATTTGAGACCTTCTGAAGAGCTAACCTCATGGTGCTGCTCAACCCCTCAACCCCAGGGACAGGCTTTGGACTCTGGGAGGTTGGACTGGGCAAACACATATGGGATCTGTAACTCTAAAATGCAGCATAGCTCACAATTACCCAGGAATGGGGCAAAGGAAGACCCAAAATAAAAGCTGCTCCTGCAGTTTGGTTAGGGCAATGAAGAAGATCAGAGGCTCACAATCATACCATGATAATAAAATGGGCTGCTTCTTTTACCTGTTACTTTGCACACTGAATGTTTTTTAAGCTTCTGCATGCCTAACTGCATGCCTAATTACAACTGAATTCATGTCAATAGTATAATTTTTAGAGTTCAGACTTCAGTATTGAAATGTACACCGTTTATGTTCACATGACAAATGGTAAGATGGTATTTCAATTTGATGATTGCACCAGGACCAGGATTAGGCATCCTGGATCATACTACTATTACTACTAATATTGTTTGTTTGAAAATCAAGAGGCAAAACATTAAGACTTAAAGAAATGCATAGTCTTGCTTTGTTCCTTGTACATGTTTTGATAGATTCATTTTCTCTTTGCCATGCTTTGCATACACAAACTTGATTTTTTTTTTAATTTTCCTTTACTTTACCAGCAAAGCTTTCAGCAATCATAATTTTGTGCACAAAAATTTTGAGTTTCTTTATGAAAGACACCTTTATGATTGTGGAGTCTGAAACTACTTTAAAATGAAGATGACATTCAAAAAGACAGTTTCACAGGGATAACAAGATATGCAAGGTGATTATTCACTGTCACCTGCGTATCCTTATCCCAAAAATTCAACCTAAAGTACTTGGGCTGGGAGGTGAATTTTAAGGAGTATCTAATAAGTCTAAGATATTACAAAGCAAAAATTGTGAAGAGCAGGATCCTCTAAGGATTATAGAATTTATTTATTTACTTGAAAACTTCATCATAACCACTTCTACTGGTTTTAAGTTGTTACCACTGGAATTTCATGGACATACTTGAATTAAATCCCTTGCTGTTTCAGCAATAATTTATTCCTTTTGCTTTTTTTTCTCCTACAAACAACAGGAGGCTCTATACAAGAACACAGCCAGTTACTTCTTACCAGTCACCAACACACTATGGTAGGGAAATCAGGTTAAGTAATTTTTAACTAGATCTGAGTAATTATTCTTTGTTCCAAAATAATTGTAGCCTATATGTCCCAATCACAATTTTTAGACTTTTGTATCCTTTCTACATTTTCCTGAAGTTCATGGTATCAGCCAAAGCAGACTATCTGCCAGCTACAGAAAATCCCTTCTCACACACTCTGGGGATGCAGACTCATGCAGGTTCCATTTCTCTTAATCCTTTACAGGCAGAGCCTTTGTTCACACACGTAAGGCACATAAGCTGTTTATCACACAGAGAAGTTGCCAAGGAGTGTGAGATTTCCCTGAAGTGATTCCAGCACAGCTGACTGAGAAGAGTCCTCTTCAAATAACTCAAGGTTCATTCACCTTATTGTTTTATCAGTACATCCTGTTAAGTATTGTACATGAACTTTCTTTATGTTTTCACGTTACTTTTTAATGAGGAAGCACCATAATGAGATTCACAGCATTAACTTTAATTATACCAAGATTTTCTCTAGTACTGTTCTCCATCCCTTTTCATAGTGGAACAAATGCTTTGCCCTTCCTCTTTGGGCACAATGAGCGCCCTTGACTACTGGATGCCTAAAGCCATGTAAATATAAAGAAACACAGTGTAAGTGTAGACAAATGTGCACTTCTCAACCTCAGGATGAGGAGATTTATCAGCAGCTAGAAAAGCAATTGCAGCTTCAGGAACAAAACAGATCTGCTGGTGCTACAGTGCCTGTAGCTAACTGAAAGTTACTGAAACTAAAGACATCAAGTGCATAGCCAAAATGAATTTGCATCAACTTCACATTAAAAAAAAAAAAAAACACCACAGAATCAAGCCTGTGAAAGAAAGAGCAGAGGATAAAAGGAAGAAGATGACAGCTATGAAGTTATAATCTTGATTCTGTTAAAAAAAACCAAACCAACCAAAAAGGAACACAAAACAAAAAGCACCATTCAAATAGAACCATTCAAACAGGCCAACAAAAAATCCCAACTAGACAGAATCAAGAGTCTGTCTGTTCTCAAGGAAAGGAAAAAAAAAAATCAATGAAATTGAGTCTTCTTTGGATGTAGAAATCTTTTGGGGAGGCTGCAGGGGTCCAAGATTTTTCTCTTTCTTGGTAAGGCACAGGTTGTTTGAACTTCTGCATGTGCTACATGTGCTATACCTGAGCCTGCATGACCCAAAGAGAATCTGGCTGGAATGGAGGCCACGTTCAGCTGCTGACGTTCCTCTGTCCACCCTCATCTATAATCACACATAGAAACACCAAAATTAGCAGTGCCTTAAACTTTACTTGAATGCTCTCTAGCTATCTACCTTTCTTTCTCTGCATCATTTTGATAACATTTAGAAGCTGTCTGCTTTAATGGTGTCAATAACTTGACTGACATCTTGAAACTAAGTTTAGCCACCTGAAACTCCTTCGGGACTGTACACACACACAGCGTGCCAAGCATACAAAGGAACTGGGCTCCCCAAAGCACTGGCACAGACAGCTGTAATTTGCTTTTAAATAGGAGCAAGAGGAACGTGATGTGTGGCAGTGCTTTCTCCTTTACACTGAGCAGCACTGGCTGTGGCTCACCCAGTCTTCAGCACCAGGCTTCAGTGGCACAGCTTGTTTAGAGACAGGGAAGACAATCTCTCCCCTTGCAGATAATATCTGAGGAACATATTGAAGTAAAAAAAAAAATAAAATATTCTTTTCTACCCCTTTGTCCTTGCTATCCAAAGATCCTAAAACACGATGAATAGGGATTTTCTTCAGAGACAAACCATGAGGGCTTGCATCTACTTAGCAAAAAAAAGTACATTTGATCTCCAATCTCTCTTCCAGAAAGCATTGCAGTCAATGCTGTTTGTTGAAAAAAGGCACAAATCTGTAATAATTCTTCCAGTAAATTCCAACTACAAGATCTTCATTCAAAAAACCAGCACTCAGCAGTAAAGCAGTCTTAATAAAACAAAAAAAACTGACCTTCTGATTCTGTGCCAGTTTTGCTGTGTCCCAGCTCTTCCCAGTGCCCACTGCTGGCCTCAGAGGAGAGCCCTGGAGGCACCACTGCTGCGCACAGCTGGAACTGGAATGGCACAAAGTGGGGAAGGGAAGGGGGCATTAAAAACTGAGCAGCTCCACAGGATACCACGTGTGAACATGCACACCCACACTGGGAACTGCTGTGTGGACTGGAAGCCCCCATTTTGATAAATTTGACCATTTTCAAAAGGGAAAAGTTGAACATAACTGCATTTCTGGGCTTTATCTTCCACAAACTTTCACTTTAAACCTGGTTTCTATTTCTGAGACTAAAACATGAACATCTGCCCCCAAAAAACACACTAAACTGCTTTCAGGTTTAACTTCTTAAACATGGCATGTTTTTCACTACAGCAGAGCCCTTTCATACTATACAATTAAGACTTCAAGGTCTCAATTTTAAAAAGATTTTTTGTCAATCTGCTGATAGGCAAATTAATTTTCATGACTACTGATCTAGAACAAATTTCAACTATTGACCTGGATATAAAAAAAAAAAAAAAAAACCACTCAAAAGGCTTGAAACCATTCCTCGCTGCAGTCCAGTTAGAAGCACATTTGATTTTAAATACATTTGAATAATTCGGCATTACTTATGGAAATAGAACATTTGATATTTTTCTTTGTAATTATACTTGTGATTTCAAAGTATTGTGTCTAGATGTGCCTTTCACATCTTCACAAAGACACTGTGTCATTAATATTCTGTAAGTTGTCAAATGCTTTAGTGTAGCAACTAACTGCTGAATTTGGGTTGCATGAATAGAATAAATATTTCATTTTTATAGTAGCCACTGTGAGAACATTAAGCAGGAGCCACATAAGCACAATAGCTTTTTCACCTCTGCAACGAAAAAAAAATGAACTATTTGTATTTCCTTTAAAGACAGTAAAACTATATAGAAACAGAGGTAAACTAAGCAATAAAATCACACATTCAAAAGATGGTTTCAGCAAGAAAATACACTATACAAATACTAGCAATGGAGGAAGAAAGTAGCAGGTTGTATACAGTAACCAAAAAGACCAAAACAGAAGGGTAGGATTCATGTAGAAATAAAGTAAATATTAAATATTATAATATGGAAATTTTATTAAAATAATTAACATCATATTCATTGCAGCCAAATTCACATCAGGTGCAGGTTTTGATTTGCATGCATTGCATGATTTTGTCTTCTCTGCAGGAAGGGATTAAATATTCACACGCATATAGAAACTGGCTTTATCACTGCTTAAAAATCCCAAAGAAGGTGTGCCCTTTATAGGTTTTTCCTTACTTCACACATTTGTCAAATTACTTCCTACAGGATTAAAAAAAAAGAAAGCTAGAAATCTCTAAAGAACCTGAACTTTGCAGAAGCCTGCTTTGCAGTAATCAAAAAACCTGATGAGCAGCAGATGTACCTCTCCTTTATTAGCAGCTCAGATAGCAAAGGTGTTTGGAATCATTTTTGCACATAGGAGGCTGCTGGGGTTGCCAACCATCCAGTTCAGTTATTTACCAACTGCCTTTGTACAGCAAACCTGGTTTGCAGCAGCCAGACCTGCTGCTCAGACAGAACTGGAGCAGTTGGGAAATGGCACAGCTGTAACTGCAGCAGCTGTGGCACCAGCAGGTACAGCTATGTTAGATTACCTCCTGAGGCCGTGTGGTGCCTCTGCAATAACACCATCTCCTCCTTTCATTAGGAGTGTATGACACAAGTCTAAAGGTATCAAATTATTTTACTTTTCAATTGTAGAAGGAGGAATACAATTTACATATAACTTCTGTATTTAAATATAATCCATTTAAAGCCCTTTTTTGCTTACCAAATTGTATGCCATATATAGAATTGCAAAATAGCTACCTGTTTTACAAACTCAGTGGAAATCTCCATCTGTAGGACAGGTTTTACTTACACAAGAGCCTCAGCTCTGTTTTCCAAATTGCTCTACCCAGGAAACCAATGCACTTCCAGCAGGTGCTTGAGGTAAATGCGCTGTGTTCTCCTCCAGAAGCATAGATAGCACATGCACAAACAAACACAGCCTCATGCCTCAAAGGGTGATGAGCTTACAACATACACAGTAATCAAATGTGAACTCAGAAAGTAAGGACCTTGTCTTTGAGGGGCTTCTATGGCCATTGTTGCCATCTTATTACAAAGTTCCCATACCTTCTTGGCAAATTCTCATGGGCAGCTCCTCACAGCACTGACTCCTCCTTCACAGCACAACCAACAAACTCCATCTCTCTCCTCACCCAGCTGTCCCACTCTTTTGTAGCACTCATCCTTATTGGACACAGCTGTGGCCTGTTAAGGGCAGGCCTGTTCCTAATCTTTGGTGATTGGTGCAGCTGCAGCTCCTCAGAGGTGAGACTGCCTTCTGCACTATCTTTATTTTCTTACATTCTATCCCTCCACAGGCCATGACTAAAACTGATGCTGTTTTATTCAGTGTACTAACATTTGTCAGTATTTTGACACACAAAGAAAAATTATGGTATAGAAGGGATCTGTGAATACCCTGGTCACATGGTCTCCTAATTCCCTTCTCTCTCAGTACCACCTCTCAGTATTAAGAAAACCCCTGGTTCCAATGAGTTACACTTCTTCCCTGCAATCTTCCAGTATTTCTCTAACTTCACTATTTACTGGAAAAACAAGTAAATAGATAAAATAAAAACTTTAATCTTATCTTATTGTTTTAGTTATGCTATTATGGTCTGTAGATAACAATTTCTATTATTAGTCTTCCCTGAAAGCATGATGATAGAGACGTTACTTCATTTTTAAACTAGGCTCAGGATCTGTGATGGGTGAAATGCCAACTTATGATAAACCCAAGTCCTACTGAAATTCTGCAAGACATATTTGGAAATTACCTTAGCAAACACAGCCTATGAAAAATTATTATTTAACCCCAAAACACTGAAAGCATTTCTTTTTCATCTTAAGAGACTATTCAAGCAGGTCTCTTGACTTGGTAAATAAGCTTTTAGCAATTCTTTTCTACAAACATAGAAATAAAAATCTGTTTTCACTTTGCTAAGCTTTGGGGAGGTTTAGTTGAAAATATACTTAAACCTAAAATTAACTAGTTAACATATTAATTAC
Source organism: Melospiza melodia melodia (assembly GCF_035770615.1). Taxonomy (NCBI): domain Eukaryota; kingdom Metazoa; phylum Chordata; class Aves; order Passeriformes; family Passerellidae; genus Melospiza; species Melospiza melodia. The sequence goes on from NC_086197.1 coordinate 76,147,635, forward strand.
TTTAGCTACTTTAAAGAACAGTAAAGTTTATTAGATGTACATAAAACCAAAAAATACCTAAAGGATGATTATGGAAAAACAAAGATTGGAGACGTGAAGACATATTAAGTAAACCAGGAAATAAAATAAAAAGCGTATTTTATTCTGCTGTTGCTGTAGAACTGTTTTCCAATTGCAAATCAGATTGTTTTTACTTTCTGCAGCTGCCACAGTGTCATTGTCTAGGATAATCCATCACATCAGCCAGTAGTGGTATATATGTACAGCTCTCCCTTATTAGAAAAGGAAAAATACTTGGGCAAGGACCACAAAGAACAATTTTAAAAACATACTTTTACTCTACAAACACTACAAACAGCAAGGGAGTAAGTGTATACTATTGACAAAGCTAGATCCAAGATGGGAATTCAAACAGGTTAAAGGAAGAAAAAAACCAAGCAAACAAAGAGTATAAGAAAAAAATAGGCACTGCAGGTTCTTTAAAAGGATTTACAGGCATATATTGATTGAGGTTCACACTGAGCACTACCAACTGACTTCGAAGCACCAAGGTAGTTTTAAAATACACAGCAAGTTAAAGCTGTGGCATTATTAACATTTAATGTTGTTTTGACTTTAAACACTGACAAGATGTCTATTTTACCAAAATAAAAAATTCATTAAAGAACTCTTGTGAGATAGAGATTCAGGTTTAAAGCACAGAGTGCAAAACTTGCAGCTTCCTCAGCTCCTGAGGACATTTGAAGAACTGTGTCTTCATGCCAATTACAACACTATCAACTCGATGGTATCTGCATTAAAAAATAAAACTGTAAGTCAAAATCAAAAACTATTTTGAAAAAAAATCTTGATAAAATAACAATGGCTTTTGATAATTTCAGAATGTCATTCTGGTTTTATGTTTAAACTGAACAAGAACGAAACCCACCTAAGCCTCATGCTAAGGGCAGTTCTGTTAAAAGAGCTCACTTTTCTGCCAGCCTTGCAAAGGCATGACATCCTCCATGTAACCTGATAAATGATGTTGAACTGGGATTAACTTAGGTGGCCAACAGCAGAGTAACAGGACCTGTCAGTAGAAGAAATGAGATAGTCCCTCATCCCTTCTGTGTTAATACAGAAGCTAATAAAATACAGATGGGCACAAATAAAGTGAAGTACATGAACCTTCCCTTATTCTGAAAATGAAAGCTTAAAAAAATCGTTTTGATATAGATTTAAATGTAAGACTGTTCTACAGAGAATTCTACAAGCTGCATATTACTACTTAATATGGCACAGTCGAGTTGGCTGCTGTCTATCGAGAGCTGAAACGACTCAGGGCTACAGAGCAGATGATATGCACCAGCGTGACAATCACACAAGCTTCAGGAAACAAAGAACTTTGGTGATGACAAGATCACAGTAAGAGACACTAGTTCTGCACTGTGTTCTGTATGGGCCTCCCAGACTTACCTGGTTCTGCTTTTTGTCTCCTTCTCACTCTGCAGCTACCAGGACTCTGCACGCTCTCCCCAGCCCAATCCTCCTGACCCGAGTTACCAATCCAATTCAAATTGCAATGTTACAAGTGTCAGCAGTGGCCAGAATCTTCACAAATCACGCCCCCTTTTTCAGCAAACACTGTAATGTACCTGCATTAATGGTAGGTTTCACTTTCAGCTAAATGTATCTGACAGTCTAAATCAGCCTCTCATTCAAGTAAGCTCTGCTTCATTCCCTGTGGAATATGTCCTTACCCTTTTTATATATCAGAGGCAAGTGGAAAGTGCATTTATATTTAGGAAGCTAGTTCAGGCACCTGGGTATTGAAACACAGGAAACAGAACTACAATGACAACTGATAACAACACAGTCTAGAATGATAGCAAGATGTTTTCATTTTGCATCCACTACATATAATGGTAACGCCTGTCAAAACTACAGGGTATCAAACTGATTTTCACCACCTGCTGAGAAGGTGAGCAATCCACAGAAACCACCTGACTCCTCTAATAAGCAGCAAAACTATGATAATGAAGAAAATAAACCCCATATCTCTTTCCCTACTATACCTAGGAATTGCTTTTACCCCAGGAAGAGAGGCTAGGAACACTAAAAACACTGAACTTCACTAGAGATGATTTTGATCTTAGCTACAAGGCTGGAAAACCCAAAGTATTTTTGTGAGCTGGCAAATGATTAAAGCCTCCGAGTTCTGTGCTCTCCCAAGGGGCAGCAGAAGCTGGGGTCTGTGTGCTGCAAACGCCCCTGCCTGGCAGCAGAAGAGCTGACAGGTCACCTGCCAGCACCACAAAGACAGCACTGTCACTTAGCCTGGAAGCTGGGGCTTCAGCCACGCCACAAGCACCAACTCCAGGAGAAGAAAGCGAGAAAAAGATCCATAAGACTATCAGTAGGTATCTGAAAATAGACAACTCAAGCTGTCCATGCTAGAAGCAATTGGGAATTCAGTCCTAGGGAATGGGGGAGCTTCTGCAAAATGTTTCTCCAGAAAAGTTTGATATTTAATGCTCTGGGAGTGGCCTGTTGATTCTTTCTACGTGTGCTTCCCCCCCATCCAACTCCATGTATATTTCATAAACCCTACATGGTATGATGAACTGTTATCTTTACACTGATCTCTATAACCATAACAACAATTAAATTTTCCAGCAACAATTTCAGCCCTACCCCTTATAGAAGCAGATGATTATTTACATCAATTTCAGCATGCCTTATCATGTAATGATTATAATGCACATGTACTATGAGACTAAAGTTCCCACCACATTTGCAAAATTATTCTAATGTTTCTATTGAATCCTTTATTGTGCAGTTTTTTGATTTCTCTCAGCAAACCTTTCATAGCAGATCTTCAGAGAAATTTTTGGGAATAAAAATTTTATCTATTCCTCATTATAAATAATGACATAGCTTAAAAGCAGAACTGGAACTTCAGATCTGTTTCAAGTGATCTAAACTCTGACCTCTGCACAAGTGATCTAAAAAGAAGAAAAATTTAAAAAAGGAAGCTTCTTCACAAAACGCCATGAGCAGAAGAGATAACTTAGGCTTTTGCAGCGGAATACACAGCAACAGAAAGATGACCCCAAAATTTTGGAGTCAGCCTTTGAAGCTGTGCAATGGATACTGTTCACAAGCACATTTCAGCCTGGATGAACCTTTTGTGCATCTGTATCCCACCTCTTCTAATACTGCTGCACCTTGACCTCATCTCATGCTCTCTAAGCTTCAGCTTTTTCTTCAGGTTTTTCCTGATATCTCCTCACTTCCCAGCTGTTACTCTTACCTACTGCACTCATCCTTTCTGTCCTCCAAATGCATGCATATAAATAAGCTTCCAGTTTTTTAGGTCAATCTGTTTCTCCCAATCCCCCACCTTCAGAGGCCTAATCTCTGCCATATTCATCATGACAACACATGAGTACAAAAAAGGTCTCTGGAGGAGCTTAAGCACTGATCTGCATGACCATCCACAGTGTTTGGTTCCCTCAGCTGGCTTTTCAAATTATCACCTCACTTGGGGGCTGTTGGCAGTGGACAGCATCATTTCTATTTCAGCCAGCAGTGCTCCAAGACCTTCCTAGGCAGCTCCTGGCTCTTGTAAGGTCTTGTGTTCCCCAGCACACACAATATACACAACCAAGGCCTTGCTATGAAAAAGAAGATCCTGGCAGTCTTGGTATTATATCAGACACTGAACTGAACCTTCCAAAACCACCATTTGATTAAAGGCACGGGATTACCACACATGACTTGAGGAGACAGCACACAGTGTGGGAGTGCCCAGGCCATTAGAGGATGCAGCACTTACCAGTGTCAAGACAGACACCTTACCCAGCTGCTTAACAAGGAAGGATCTGTTTCCTGCCGAGCAATTCCAAGCCCCAGCTTCACCAGTTTCACAACTTCTCACAGAGTCTGAGCCTAACTCTTCACCCTCTTGCTGACTCTCCTTGCTCTTCCACATTACCAGCTACTCATTCCTCAAAACTGACAAGCAATATTATTAACCAAAGGGCAAACTTCCTTTTCCCCCTAAGCCACTGGTTCTTTTGCCGAGCCCCAAACTTGGCCAGCTTCAATAGCTTATTACTGTAAGTACCAAGCCTTGTCAGACACCTCCAGGTATTATTTGGGATGCACTCAGTTTAGTTATAGTATTTGTTACAGTTTATGCTTTAGTACTGAAAACAGACAAGCTGAAATTTATCAAAGGTTCTTTAATTCAGCCAGTAATTGGTCATAGTAATTACAAAGTACCAATGCTGTAAGGAAGGGAAAGGTTTCTAAGTAAAAACTGTGGCTTTTTTTATTTCAATAGTTTCTACTCTGTCCTCATCTTCAGAAGTGACTGAATTACTTTGGCTGAAATGTTTCAAACAAAACTAGCTTGCAGCAAACACTAATGTCAGACAGCTTAAAAACCAGATAACACTAACAATTCCTCCCTTAAGATAAAGGGTGAGACATGATCAACTGTTGCAAGTTATATATATTTCATGCAATTTGGTAGCACTGTACCCATATGTATGAACTAAAATGATTCAAACCAGGAATGAATACATAACAAAAACTAATTTCCAGATTTGAACAGAGCTCTAATTTTAGCTCAGTATTGTGTAACAGTTTTCTCAGGTATAATTTCCTTCCATGTGTTTAAATTAGGAAGTTGTTCTCAACCACTTTTTAAAGCAACTGGAAGAAAAGCTGCATCCCGATCACGTGCAGCACACAGCTTAGATGTCTCAGGAGCATCTGGTCTGCTCAGAGCAACACTTGACTTTTGGCTCTGTGTTCTCACATTTTTAGAAGCCTACTCTGTATTCATGACTGCAAAAGCAGAAGCATCCTCCTATACACACACACACACATGCCATCCCTAAAAGAAGTGGGGGAGCAGCTGGGATCCTTAGAGCCTGACCACAGAGCCAGCAGCCTGCACTGCGAGGCACACACCCTTGACAGGAACCCCGCTCCAAGGAGCTGCTAAAGGACAGCTCCTTCCCTGCCTGAAACATAACAGTGCCAGTAGGAAGAGATTTCAATTCAAAAGCAGCACACTGGAAGTAAAATTAGCTCAAAGCACTGGATCGTGACTTGGCATCTAATCACTGCACCATCCTACGATTCACCAAATGAAGAACTCCCAAGAGGCTGACCTTAACAAAAGCAGACCTCCACCACATACCTACAATACAATATTTTTAAGCATAAGGAACGCTGCAGTACACACTGATCAGCACAACCACACAAGTCAGACAGCTGTGCACATTCTGTCTGAGCTCATTTAACAATAAACAAAATTCATCAATTATTAGAAACAAAAGTATATGACTGCTTCAATTATGCAATAAACCTTCAAAAAGGCACTTGAATATTTGATGGTTTAGGCATGGTGGGCAGAATTTTTTATTTTAAATAATTGTTGCTAATTTCCCAACCACCACCACCGCCTCAAAAGGAAATTTCCAATGTGAGGGCTAACAACACACTCCAGAAATCAGGCATTTCCATCTACTTTTCTATTTTAAAACATTTAACCCCCTAATAGAAAACACTAAGTGAGTAAGTTTCCCAGTTTATCTGCTGACATAAAGATACTGACTTTAAAAATGTTAAATAATTAAAAACTGCAAAACATTTTTTAAATTACAGTTAAAAAACCTAACTGAGAAACAGTTCCACAGAATTTCCATAGAATACTCCACATTCCATACAAATGAGGAGAACAGAGAACAGTAGCTTGCTTTCCTTCAGGATGAGCGCCTTCCGCTGTGTAACTAAATCTTGTCTTTAACAACATTTGAGCAAAAACTTCTTCATCAAGAATTATTGGTCTAACACCAAGATAGCCTTCAAGTTAAAAAAATTAATAGATATTGCCTGGTACATAATTTCTTGCATTTTTCATTTTTCTGGGTTATCATGTTCTGGTGACATCTGAATAACACTGGTACTTGCCAGTGTAAATTCATCCAATATAAAAGAAGAAAAAGCAAATTATTTTCTCCAGTAAAAACCCTGAAAGTACTTCGTGTAAAAAGGAAACTGAGTATGCTTCTTCTTACACCATGACTAAATTCTTCTTTTCACTCTGCTTGAAAAATAGTTTATGGGTCCAGTGCTAGAAGGCAACACATCTTCATACTTCCTTGAGAGGTCATCTGGGGAAATAGTGCTAAGTTTGTCAAATAACATCTGACAGTTGACTAGCTATCACTCTATGCTAGAAATCTAATAAACTAAATTACAATCCTGCTGAAGGCAGAAATAATATAATTAAGGATACAGACAGCTAATGAGGAAAACAAGGCCTTCCAAAGCAAGACATGTTAAGCAGGGCATAGAGAGATTGAGTCAAATTTAACAGCTATTAAGTTAATTGAAAATGATGTCAGGAAAGCATAGAATTCTTAATATAGCACATTCTCACAAATAATTATAACTGGGAATTATTATCTGAACTGGAGGTTATTGTCATCACTCTCCTTCCTACTAAAAAGTGCCAAAACCATCACTCAGATAGGATTTTCTTTCTTGCCTTGTGAAATGCTGTAATTTTTTTCCCCTATTACACATCTGAGGAGCACAGAAAGAAAAAAAAAAATTTACTTAGGCTCCAACAGTGATGCAAGTCTACTGAAATCCTGCCAGTTAGAAACACCAACCTTTATGTTCAGGTTTCACTAAGAAAGACACTAAAGATGTTCCCAAGGCTGTATTTATGCCTTGCATCATCTGTCTGGCGATACACAAAAGTCTTTGCAAGGTCTTTATTGTTAGGCCAGGAAGTTAATGAGGCAGTACACTTACCAACAGCAGGGGAAGCACAGACAAACTCAACAACTGTCTCGGGCAGGTTTAACACATTAAATGAAATGCAAAATAATGACGATTACACATATTCCCAAACAAAAGTACAAAAAGTTTGTACTTTTAGAAAACATTTCTCTGCATTTTGTATTTGAACTTAGAAAAGCCTGACTTGAAGTCATCCTGTTTCAGTACTCCATGAATCACCCCACATGCACCCTTGCTCTTTAGAGCCCACTCACTGCCACACCACGCTGACTGCCGTCCTTAGGATTACAAAGGACGCCCCAACAAAGGGGGGATCGCCCACTGGTTCCTATAAATCATCTTGAACCTCACTGATTATTTCAACAAAGGTGGTTCTGATACACAGGCATCTTTGGCTGTCTTCACAGAGAAGGGAAAGGACTGAAATGAATGACAATATTGCATCCTAGAATTGATTACAGAACAATGATGACAACTGAAAGAGGCCAAAAGCAGTGAAGTCATTTAGCTTTCCCTAACAAGCAGCATATGAAATGCAGCAGAGGAAAAAATCCAACACTTTTTAGACACTCATTATTAATTACTGAAGAAATAAGAATGCTTATCAAGCACACTAATCATGACTGAAAACTATGACATTATATGAAAGTATAACAAGGTACTTCTCTTGATTTACAAGAGATTAAGCAGGAGGGAAACATGAAAAGAAGTCATAAGAATTCCTGTTGAGCCTGACACCCAAGTTCTGCTTTCCACATCTTTCCATACTTCAATAAACATGAAATGAAAGTTCTACATTTCTGTATGGCAAAATAGCCCACCCTGAAACACCACACCTTCCTCTCATAGCATAAAAATTATTCCACGGTTCAAACTTCAACTGAAAATGAATACTTTAAAGCTTTAAAAAATATTTTAAAATACATATTTTATCACTTTTCTCCATCCAAAAACCCTTTCCTTCTTAGAGTTTATAGTTTCTTAGACCTAATTGCATGAACAATAATGAAACAACAGAAATGAAAAAAGCCTGAAACAAACAAAATATTACACTGCAACTCCTCCTCTTAAAGCTAAGTAGAATGGAAAGGTCTAGACAAACTTAGTCTTTGGTGTGAACTGCAAAAACCAACTGGGATTTTTCTCTCTCCCTGTTTTGTTTAGGCAACCAAGTGTTTAACCACTTCTACGTGAAATTTAAAACTCCAATTCTAAGAAGACCAGAGAAAAAACCTCTGTCCTAGATTTCAGGTAAATACTTCACAGGAGGGGAAGGATCTTCCTACTTCATACGGCCAGTGAAGTAGCACTTATTATTACTTTATTTGAGTTGGTGCTGGACAATGGCATAGCAGGGATCATCTGGGATCCAAACCTGTTGGAAACCACAATTATCTTATGCATGTTAAGACCATTGCATTCCTGGTTCTACACCCACTCCTCCCTGGCAGAACATAACCCACCCTGTTCCTGTTCCCAGGGCACTGATCTCAGCCACATGAGCCAGTATGAGAGAAGCGTCACCTCCTCTGCTGTAGGTGTGTCACTGCATGCTCCAGCACACAGTCACTGGGGCAGAAGGAGGCAGATATTCCTCCTTGGGGCACTCAGCAGGACCAGAAGGTGTCATTTATTGCTGCCTAGGACATTGGGCAGGGCTAAGATATTTCTCTTGAAGGAGAAACCACACAGTTTAGCCCCTGAATCATTTCTAGCAAACCACTATCAACAGGAAACAGAAGAAACAGTGCAGGTTTCACAACTGGAAAATCTCACTATTCACATCCTCTCCTCCTGCACTAGAGAAACTTCCCTCTCTCACAAGTGAAGATGCACTTTTAACACACTTTTTCTCTTTTCTTATCTCTCATTTTTATCCTCTACCCCCACTCATTACTTACTTACCTGCTTGACATTAAAACTGAGACAGGCTCAGACTGTCTCAAACAAAGCTTTATCTCTGCCCATGGGTCTCCACTGGCACCGTGGCACAGCACAGCTACACCTGACACAGCTCAGGTGCTCCAAACCTCCATCTCCAGGGCAGTGTGGGACCCAGCACTGACTCCCACAGTGGTGACAGGGATGAGCTGGCCTCTTCTGAGCTCTGTGCTGCGGGTCACAGTACCAGAGGCAGCGTGGTACAGGTGGCTCAGCAACACCACAGCCATGTAAAGCAGCTCGGTATGAAAATCTGCATATAATCAGCTTCAGATACCCTGTGAGGAACAGCACACTCAGGCTCTCCACGCTGCCTTGGGCTGGTAAACCCTGCCACGCCTGGGAGGGAAGGCTGTGAGCAGTCAGACTAGGTCTCCCAACCTCATGCTGGGATCTCAGGCTGCTTACTGGAGAGAGTTTAGACACACCCAGCACCCTGAACTCCAAGAGAGTTTGTCAGCTTCCCATTTAATGCATGAATGCATATGGCTGGCTTAAATCTAATACTGAACCTAAGCCAAACTCCAGGCACCTGCTGAGGATGGCAGAGAAAAAAAGCCTTATTTGGAGACAGCAGGAGACAGCCCAAGTCCAGGCAGGGCCAGTGCCAAGCACTGAGTGGGAACTTTTTGTGCCTCCCTGACCGAGCTTACCCAGCCTTCCACCTCAGGTGGGTCCTTCAGCCTCTCCACTGTCCAGACTAACACCCTTCCACCCCTGGAGCAGCTATTATGATCTTACAAACAAAAAACGCCAAGGTATGCAGAATTTTCAGAGAGTAGTAACCTTTGGTCGTTATGTGATGTTAAGATTTAACCATACAATAACAAACATAGTTTGTTTTCCACTGTGATTGACAGAGAGACAGTTTTCCTGGTATAATACTAGGAGCAGTAAAACTACTTCCCAGTGATTAGCACTTTCCTAGAGAAACACCTTCATGTTTTTCCGAGATTAATGATTAATTAAACAAACAACAAAAAGAAGGAAAAAAAAACCCACCCAAAAGCAACCAACCAAAAAAAAAGCTGAAAAATAACTATTTAGGTTTATTCTGAAACACAGTATTAAATATCAAAATTGAGTATCACTAAAATGAAGCCTTATTTAATAAGCCACAAATGCTTATGGGAACATCTTCATGAGTCACTGAATTGCTTTCCTTCTCTGAAATCACCAGCACTGAGGAAGAGTAGATTTCTGTATTAAAGGTCAAGCCAGAACAAAACTGGTAAGAGTATACACCAATAACCAAATGTTTTCAGCAGAAAACAAATAAATGTTTTGGTGAAGTTAATTGTAAGTAAATTGTCACAGTGTGTAGATAACACTATGGCCTTTAACACATGCACCTCCATAAATCTATGAGCAAGTTTTCTCAGAGTTCCACAATGTAGTGGATCACAGGCAGGTATAGATCACAGTATGATTGTCAGGTCTCTTTATTCCAGCCAAACTGAACAAGCATTAAGACAGGTAAAAGACTAAATATTAATAGAAGTGTCTTTACATGCAAACACCTAAAAATGTACATAAAAATCTTGGTGCTGGTAAGTGCATATGGAAAGAGCAACTGACAAATATGAGGGAATTTGTGAGAATGACTAAAATCGGTTTAAAATAAGTATCATCTTCCCCTTCTGTGAACTCCAAGCTTTGCTGAAAATGAATATTCCAGTCGATGGAAATCCATGAAAACAGGTAGGTATCTCACCAGGAAAGCAATGGAGCCTCACAGTGTTAACCACTAGATCTACACAAGGGTCGTGTCTAATGTTCACCCACTGGAGTCTGGGTTGCTCTTTGCCCACTTCAGACTCACACGAGCTCTGCTGCCCTGGCACAGGCCAAGTCTCTCCTCCCAGATGGTGAATTAGGGCTCTATCTGACAAAGCAGGTCTTGTCTGACATGAATTTGTGATGTAACACATGACGTAGGTGAGAACCCACAACGTGTGAGAAAGAAATAAAGGGGAAAGGCCACAGGCCTGTTTTTCTGGGGTAGAACCAAAACAAAGTGCCATTTCCTCATGCCTGAACTTCTGCATCTCCAGGCAGGACAGTCTGAGTTCCCCTTTATTCATAGATGCTTCCTAGAACATATCCCATATAAACATGGGAGGTTCACACTCATCTTATGCATTTATGCTTTTTCAGAAGCCAAGGGGTAGAATAATTGAACCCCTTTCAATGAACACACCAGCCCATTTCAGTCAATCAACCCAAAAAATTTACTGTCATTACAGGGTGTAAGACTGACCTCACAGATAAACTGAAGATTCAACATTATTCCTAACTGTATCCAAGACATCTCAATTCAAAAGATGAACATTACACACAGTGTGACTTTTAAAAAAAAGTAAAAAATTCTGGCTCTAACAGACACAAATCAGCTACAAAAATTAAGATTTTTATGTCTACTAAAATATTTGATTTTTTAATCCCTTTTTTTTTAGAAATCAAGATTCAGTTAGAACAGATAATTGCTCTCAAATTCAAATAAAAATTATAATAATCAAACAACACCTAGGGGTAATATGAATTTTATAGTTCATCTCCTAATCAAGCTTGTCTTATAATATTTTTTGTATATCATTTAACTTGTATTTTAATGAAATTTGCAGCCCAGCCCAGTAAGACTGAAATAGGTTACTGTGCTGAGATGAACTGCCTCAGGGACTCTGGGGAAAAAAGAGCTGGGACAGACTCCTCTTCAGCAGTGCCTCGTGCTGCCTTCATCTGTCAGCTCGATTCTGCACCAGCATGTCTGTGATCACAGAGACGGGGCTACAGCAGCCTGTGATTTATTTAATGAATCCAGCCCAGGAAAAGCATATGGGAGGACTTACTGTTGTGTTTTAATTACATATTTCTTTGATATGAAAAAGGCTGAGGGAAAACCTCTTCCACATGAGGCTCCTGCCCTAGAGACAATGTGGGCTCTTTATATTCCCTTTCAAAGTATATAAACATGAGCCTGGGAGCAACAGTGCAACAGGGAGTGAGAGATGCCACAGGGGCAACACCAGCCACTTCAGATCACCCTGACTTCAGGATCCTTGGGGCAACAAGGGATGCACACAGCAAGCTCACTGCCCTGGACTTCAGGAGAGCAGATTTTGGTCACTTCTTTGGGATCTGCTCAGTAGGGTACCATGGGATAAAGCCCTGGAGGGAAGGGGGCCTAAGAAGGCTGGTTAATATTCAAAGATCTCTTCCTCCCAGCTCAGCAATAATGTATCCCAAAAAAGAGGGTAAAACCACCAGGAGGTCTGCATGGATGAAAAAGGAGCTCCTGGACACACTCAAACAGGAAGTCTACAGATGGTGGAACCAGGGACAGGGAGCCTCTGAGGAATGCAGAGCAATTGTGCAAGCAACCGGGGACCATGTTAGGAAAACTGAAGCCCAGATAGAACTACATCTCTCCAGGGCAACAAAAAAGCTTCAACAGGTACATCCACAATAAAAAGAAAATTAGGGAAATGTGGACTCTCTCTAGAAGGAAACCTGGTTACCTGGGATATGGAGAAGGCTGAGGTACTCAGTGAGCTCAGACTTCACTGGCAACTGCTCCAAGCACATCACCTACATCAAAGGCAGGGACTGGGAAAGTGAAGGAGATCGGGAGAAGATCAGGTTTGAGTCCATCCAAGGCACCTGAAGGTGCACAAGGCCATGGGACCTGATGAGATCAATGTACAGGCCCTTAGGGAACCAGCAGATGGAATTGCTAAGCTGTCCATCACATTTGAGAAGTCATGGCAGTCCCATGAGGTTCCCACTGACTGGAAAAGGGGAAACATAACACCCATTTTTAAAAGAGAGAAAAAAGGAAGACCCACAGAAATACAGGCCAATCTCACAGCTGTGTCTGGAAGGATCATGGGGCAAATACTCTTGGAAACTATGCTTAGGCACATGGAAAATAAGAGGGTGATTTGTGATGGCCAGCATGGCTTCAGTAGGAGCAAATTTTGCCGGAGAAATTTGATGGCCTTCTATGATGTTACAATGTAAAGTTATTTTCTTGTTCTCCGTTTGAATTTTGCCATAAAGACAACACAGTCCTCTCCATGTGGTTTTCCTGCCATTTTTTCCCCTAGTTTTCTAGTCTGCCATCTGTTTCTTCTCTCAATATAGCTAAAAACATTTTTAGCTCTCTGCTTCTTCCATACAGCTCTTTTAAAGAAATCTCTTTCTCTAATCTCTATCTTGCCACTGCCAGTCACTTATCATCCCCTGAGAACTCTGAGGTTTCATTTTCTTGTTGCCTCCAACTGGCTGTCCTTCCTTACTGTCCTGCCCAATGAAATCCTTACACTGACACTGACTAGTGAAAGGAGGGGAGAAATAGACAACAAAGAAGGCATTTGCAATTTATTGGAGACTTGAATCATAAGGAAAAAATACACAAGCAAAAGAGTATATTATAACCAGGAATTGCTGCTAGTCCAACTCAGCACACAACAACCAACGCACTGCAAAACCAGAAAAGCCACTACACATGCAACTATTTAAAAAGAAGTCTGAATCAGTCAGCTTTCTCAACATGACTACACAGAAAGGCAATGTTGTCAGGCTGCCCCAAAGTTACAGCTATTCTGATCCAAGAAAAGGCTGGAAATGCACTCAGAAGTCAAGCATGCTCATTGAGAGCACTGAGTCATACCACCCTCTCACTGGCAAGAAGCTCTGCTGCCACTTTCCCCACCTCTACAGGCTGGTTTTGGGACCTGGCTCCCACACCCAGAACAATACCCCATCGTGCCACAGACAGCTTGCCATTTTGCAGATTTGGTACATTTTAGTACTGCTTTTATGATGCAAAGGTAAGTAACATTAGATAATGGATTGAACTCAGAATGACCTCATCTTCAATTGTCACCATACATTGACTCAGCAACTGAAGAGGGACAAGTGTTTGTATGAAAAATTATGCAAAATTGTGACTATCATTAAATGATTATATCTCTGGGAGCGAGAAGTCACGTGTTTTTGATTTCTGCATTTATACCATAAGCAATTAAAACAATAATTGTAATTCAGTCTGAGTATCCATATCCATTTTATAAAAAGCAGAAATTCAAAAGCAGAATTGATGTTTTGCTGTTGAAGATGGGAACATCCATTATCAGGCTTTCATTTACTTTATTTAAAAATAATTTAAAATCCTAACACATAGTAGAGTACTACACCTTGAAAAAAAGGACATTGATTTGTAATCAGCTATGAACTTCTTTCCAACTATTACCAACGAGCTACTGCATAAAACAGATCTAAACTGTGCCCTTCCTTACACATTGTTCCCCCCATTCTCTATTCCAAGTTTCAGCAGCTTAGAGTTAATGGTGTCCCACAGTATAAGTCTGTATTTTAGGACACCAAAGCAGGTTAAAACCACAGCAACAAGTAGACACAGAAATTATCTAACAGCACTGCTACTGAACACTGGTTGCTAAATGCAGACCAGGCATTAATCATGGGAGAGGAAAAAGTACAAGCTTGGAGCCCTTGTTACAGATTCTGCTTATTTTGAGAGGAGCAGCTTTAAAATTCAAACTAGGAAATCATGTTGGAGGGAAGGGAGGCTATCCTGAGTCCAGCAGGGATCCATGCTCAGGCTCATGCTGCTCAGTGTACTCAGAAATGACCTGGAAAAGGAGTAAACCCTGAGCCTTTAAGAGCTCCAAAATCCTCGTAACTATAAGGACTGGCTACAACTGACGAAGGGCCTTGCAGAAAAACAGAAGACAATAAAATAGCAAAACCAAAAGTCAAACAAAAAATAGCTACATAATGAATTGTGAATTGTCAAAAAATATCTAGAATTAAATACTGAATTTATGTTCAGCATTTAAGTTTATGATTAGACCAAAGTCAGTGCAATGCACATCACTGGGTGAAAAAAAAAAAACCAAACCAAGAACTGGGAAAACAACACACAAACAGAAGAGGATTTTTAAAATTTTTTTCATATACATATCTGATATTTACAGTATAATTCAGCTGCACCTGCATCTGGTGTGTAATATTTTTTTCTCCTTCAAAAACCACTATTCTCCCCCAAATCTCAGGAAAAAAGTCTACAGCCACACTTGGAAACAGTTTTGAAAACAATCTTCCAGTTGCCTCTTTTTTCTCATGTATAGAAATTGTTACTTCTCTGATTATAAACAACGCATATCATTTTAATAGATGGCTTTCTAAATAGACAAAGGTCTAAAAAACTGGCTTTAGGATGTCAATATTTTCTTACTAAGGCTCACCAAAAGCCATGATGAATTAATAGAGTCCAACTTCTGTTTTCTCAAAATGATCATATTAAAGATACCACATTCCAGGAAAAAAAAAAAGAAGTATTTTCTTTTAAGTATTCCCTCTCTTGCAATACATTTCGCACTACTATTATGCAGAGATACCAACTTTTGCTCACATGTCTGACAAAGGGACTGGAGTAAGCATTAATTTGGAAATTAATTTATTTAAGTTGTCACCATTAACAAGCCCAAACATAAAGACAGCTAAATGTGCTTGTGCAGAGACTTCCTAAATGCAAGCGAGACCAACATCAGCCAGACACACACTTACCATTCCTGACTGACTGTAGCAGCAGCTCTCCTAATCAGAGAGATGAATGGATACGCAGTCTGTCAGAAAAGGGAACAAAGACCTGTGGCTACAGGCAAAAAGCTCCCTGCTCACTGGGCTAGGAAGCTTAATTTGCATTATTCGAAGCAAAACAGCTCTTGTCAGGAGGTTTTTGACCACCCATTCTCTTTTATTTCACAGTGGAATTAGGTGATATTATCTATAGCTAATTGTTTGGATCCCTAGAACAGGCTGAGCAAGCAGTAACACAGGCTGGGCCACACTGGTTTAATACAGCTTTGCAAAACAGAAGGCTAGATCATCACCCTGCTCACATCCCCGGCATAAAACAAACCTGTGTCCTTTTCCTCAGAGTGCTGTGTCAGCCTCTCCAAGGAAGGACAGCATCCAGGAGGATCAGACTCAGCATTAGAGCTTAAGCTTTCCAGAGCTGCCAGAGCAGCGGTTCTGCCTCTCCAGGTGGACTGGCACTCCTGCTTTCAGAGGAAACAGCTCAATTTATGTCCTGTGTGAGATGGTGACAGCAGAGAACTTGCTAGTCATCTGCTGTATTTACCTCAGCTCTGCTAACTCACTGCTTAACAATTCGCTGGCAATTTCTGGCTCATTTGTACCCATGAAAAGAGCTCTTTTTCATTTAAATGAGTTTATGGGGTAAGGTTTCCACATGGTGGAGGCTAGCAGGTGTCACTCTGAAGGTGGATCTATTACACAGGTATATGTTTACCCCTTCCCTGTATCAGTCCAAAAAAAAGGAAATAGTTTCTGACAGGAGGACATGAAACCTCCCCTTTGCATCATGCTTTGTCCTAGGCTGTGGCACATGTGCTCTGCAAACTGCTCAGCTTGATCAAAAGGCAGCACAGAGGGTAACAAGGAACCTGCTGGAGAAAAAAAACCAAGCCAACACCTGTAGCTGAACAGGCACAGGAGAAAGGGGCATCTCTTCCAGCAGCACTGTCACTCCAGGAAGCAATCACTGCTGCTCCATCACAGTGCTGTTCCACACCCATTCCCCTCCCACTGTTAAATCCAAGAACCCCCACTAATCCCACCTATTCAAGAGCAGAGGTTTAAAAGCCATGCAAAACACCACTGTGTCCTTGACCAGGCTGTCATCTAAGAGCTGAGAGCACAATATCTCCAGGATTAATTCCTGCCTGCTTAAAACTGAGGGGTACAAGGAAAGCTGAGCATTGCAGGAAGCCATGGGCTTTTCCAGCTGCTTCCTTGGTATTTAAGAAACATCAAGCTTCATACTCCATTGGTTTTTTTTTTATCTCTTTGAATGTAAATTGTTGGTAATCACTTAAAAGGAGCTTTTCTTAAGGTGCCTTCCAGCCAATTTTTACCAGAAATTACTAAAATTCTGAAAGTCAGAATCCACTTTTCAGGTCTCAGAAATAATCATCAATCCCCCACTGCAAAGCACATGAGCATCTATCTGAATGCTCCCTAGGAATGGCAGAGGGACAATACATGTCACAGAATGCAAGAACTTTTATTATTTAAAATAGGAAGAATAAACTATCTTCATGCAAAGTACAAGTTGGGGTTTTTTTCTTGCATATTTAAGTGCAATACTAGCACTTGACAAGTGCTAAATTTTTTTTTTCCTCTTAAGTTTCTACTTTTTCTTCCTTGGCGTCTATACATTAAATTTTATGTACAATTCCTTGCAATGCAGGAAATACTGCCAAATGTTTCCCTGGGAAAAACACTAGGGTAATAAAAGTTTGGAAGAAATCTGGTGAACAAACCAGATGTCAACATATTTGCATGAAACCAGGCATAGGATATGTGAAACAGAAAAACTGAAATTACTCTGGGGGGACAAAAAGGCATCCTTCCAGTTAAGTCTGTTAATAGGGAACCCTGGCTGCTGAGTACATCCAACAATTCAGCTTTCCAGCAGGAAACATTACCACTGTCAGAGACTTTCTTAGCCTCTCTGTTAGGGAGTGCCATATTTCAGGCATTCAGAGCATAAAGCAATGACAACAATGCAGAGTCACATGAAGTTGGTCCACACCAGCTGTGTAAGTTTCCTGAAATCTCATTCACCTAAAGGTCAAGAACTTTTGATACTGTACGTATGAGGCCTTTGAGAAATTATTTGGAGTTCAAGTGCCTGTAAGATTTTCCTCATGATTCATTACAAAGCCAACACTTGATTGACTTGCTTGGCAATGTGACACGTTATCCACATATGTTCTGCTATGCAGGAAATGCATTTGGTCTTTTCTGCTGGTTTTGGAACCAAGTAGCCCCCGGCTTAGAAAAAAACTTTATGGATGTATGATGGATTACAGCAATTTCTGATTTTACCAACACAAATTAGATTGTTTGTAACAATCCTGACTCAAGAAGATATCCACCTTGAAAGTTACTTAAAAAACAATCAAAATTCACATTTTCAATTCATATTTTAAATCAAAAAATTGAAGTAATCTAACCTGAAAATATAAAGGATTTGGAAAATTGTATTCTGCCAAGCCTAATCCTAATGTGCTTGGTTTTAAACATACATAACCCAGCAAAATGTAGCCTCTGGCTTAAAAACAATCCTGTATTAAAGCCATAGGTAATCTGTCTTACATAATGCTATTTGCATTTTGTAAATCCTGTTAAAAATACTTGTGACATCAAATCAATGTCTTCTAATTGCAAATGCAGCATCCAAACCAGGACTCACATAGTAGACCTGGTTTGGGGCTTTTTCTTTATTTCATGAAAAGTCTTTGTAGCATTTGTGGTATACATAAACAGCACAGTTGTATGAACTGAAGTTTAGTATTTTAGTACAAATATAAATTAAATTAGAGAGTTATCATCACTTATCCTTGGAAATCAAACTAGAGTCCAATATTCCAGTTTGGTTAATTACTCACATCCATGGGATGTGATGACAAAACAAAGTTTTGCCACTAATAAAACAGATAACTTTATGATAGGGAGTTAATACTAAACCTTTTGCTAATTCACCTTATCCCACTTAAATTTTGAACAGCAATTCAGTTTGTAGCATTAAAAAGTCACAGAATGCAGGCAGATATCCAAGTACACTGCACAGGCCCCAGGTGAGCCTTAGAAGTTCCTAGAGAGTCAACTTCACTCCCCCAGCTGTGCACACAACACATATTCTGCGCAGATAAACA
The DNA here is from genome assembly GCF_035770615.1 of Melospiza melodia melodia. NCBI lineage: Eukaryota > Metazoa > Chordata > Aves > Passeriformes > Passerellidae > Melospiza > Melospiza melodia. The sequence continues at coordinate 76,166,153 of NC_086197.1, forward strand.
CCTGGCTTTGGTCTAGCACTCTACAGCTCCCTAAGTAGATGTGATTAGGCACCTGAAGTCTACAAGAGTTCTCTTGAAGAGCTGCAGAAGTCAGATGTGGTGGGGATCACAATTCCTGAGAAGCGCAGTCCTCCTCAGCCAGGTGGCTGTGGCACACATTTATTGATTGATGGGGGATCCATCATCAAGCTCCCCATAAGAAGGGCTGATTGAACGGGGCTGCTGAAGGTTTATTACAGAATACAGGCTCACTGGAGAGTACAATCTGGCAGCCTTTCATTCCCTGTTGCACAGGGGCTCAGGACAGATGAAAACTTTCACATACAATGCTCGAGGTCCTGGCAGTGAGAACCCAGAACACAGAACTGACTGAGATCCCATGAAGCCCAGCAAAAAACAAAAAAACCCACAAAAACAAAACCCCAAACCAAAACAAAAAGCAAACAAAACATAAACAAGCAAAAAAGCAACCAAACAAAAAACGCCCAACAACCAAAACACAACAGAACCAGGATCTCCCACTTCTTCTGTGACCCAGTCACTGGGAAAAAAAAGTTCTTTTTCCAATACTCTGAAACATTTGTCCACAGAAGAACAACAGACAAACTTGCTCTGAAATGGACAGAAGACATCAGAATAACTTGAGTAGTAAAGGTTGGAAAGGATTTCTGGAAGTCACCTGGTTTAAACATTTGCCTCCCACTCTGCTCAGCAAAGGAACAAATTCAAAGTTAGATACAATATCCTAATGATTCCTTAATGCTTTTAAGGAAAGACAGACAAGGATTTCATTGGACTGGTCTTCAGTGAGTTCTTATTTTTCAACAAGATGCAAAATGCTAAAAACAAAGTTCTGTTGGGCAAGTCTACCCCATACCAGATAGTTCAGATTCTGGTACAGCTGAATTTAAGTTATGAAGACAGGATTCCACTTTATTATGTATAAACACACAATGAACACTATATTTACAGATATGTTCAATTATTGCAGTAACATTTGTCAGAAAAATACTCTGGAGTCCAACAGGGTTCCAAGCCCCGATCTGGTTCTGTTTAGTCTGATGGTCTCTTGAAATTTGAATTTGAATTAAATTTGAAAATACAAGTGCTGCATGTCCTACCAAGTCTGGCACACACTCAGCAGAGTAACAAGTACCCCAAGGTCTCATCTCTGATTGTAGCTCAGAGCAGGTGCCTCAGGGAAAAGGATACATGTGTGGCAATACCCTCCCAGCCTTCATCACCTTCCCAGTGCCCAGCTCTACTGCTATACAGTCTTGATGAAGTACTAACATTTGTACACCATGCTGTCATCAGGATACAGGCATCCCATTTCAGAAGCTATAGCAGGCTGTTTGAAATATTACATGCTGTTAGTGGCAATGGCTGTAAAGTTAGCAATTAACACTAGCACAGAAACCACTTAAGACATAGTCTGCTTCCAGGAAAACAGCCACAAAATTTTTCCAGAAAGTTTGTAAAATGTGTATCCATTCCTTTATCCTGATTTTACTACCAAATTTTGGTCTAAACCAATATATTTTATATTGTAGCAAGATATACAGAATTTATAATTATGGAGAAAAACCAAATTAAATTCAAAACACCATACAGTTACCATGGCTGTGTCTGTGTGCACACCCAGCACACTTACTCATCAGCCCCCAGCATGGACCAGGAACTGTTCAAATGAAATATCTCAAATCAGTCCCTTGTGGCATTTGCACAGCATGATGACTGAATAAACTCTCACCTGCCTTTATAACAAGGCAGCTGGTAAACAGGACCCTTCAGCTGGGAATAATGGACAGTCCCTCAAGTTTCCCTCGGCAGCTCCAGCTGTGCACAGGCCAACTGGAGCTGCTTGCAAGCATGAGTAGCATCTGATGTTGAGAATCGAGCATTCCCAGAGATTCCCTCAGGCAGCTGAAACTGTTCCTATTTACGTGGCAATCTCCTGTGTATAAGCAAGACAGCCAGGAAATTCAAAATGGAATAGAGTTTATGGTAAACTGAAAGAAACAGATCATGTGTAATCAGTAGAAAATGTTTTGTGGAGTCTCATTTAATCCAGACAAAGAGACTTCCACCACCAGGTGATAAAGGACCATCAGACCCTATCCAAGAGATTAAATTCCTCAAATGAGCATTACTCAACACAACAGAAACTAGTTGATTACCTTTCCCATTCACTCTTTAAACAAACAGCTGTCTGTCTGTGCAACAATATTGAGAAAGTTATTTGGAGACAAGGGATTGCATTGTCCTTTTCCAGGAAACACTATGGTCATCTCACAGAATTTGTCAACACGTTAAGCCTACCTCATCTGCATCTGTGTTGCTTCCTTAATGGTTTCCAAATTTAGGTTTCTGGTGTAGTCCCTAGAAATACTTGTTTTATCAAAGTTGCAGTGAACTAAATGACAGCAAATTATCAAAAGCCCAATTCAGGCTTCAGATCAATCCTAGAGGCATCATTCCCATTTTACATAGATGGTGGACCAGAAAAAGCCAGTAACACTGAGATTTTAATGCAATTTTAAAATAATGACACCAGATGGAAAAATAGAACTCCAGTCATTTCTCACACATTTTTTCTGAAATAGCTGAAGTGAATTCACTGCAAATTCCTGCAAGTACTTTAAATTACTACCCAGACAGGATCAGAACTGTATTTCCCAAGTGAAGGTTGCACCTACCACTCGCATCACAGGTTCTCAGTCAGTCCAAGCATGATCAGCTTCACAACTCTGGCTTCTCAAAAAACCCAGCCACCACAGATAAGTTTGTTCTTAGTCTGATTCCTTCATATACACTGTTAGGCAATTCCAACAGTTTTCCTATTCCTTAAAGACCACCCATGACTGCTTGGAATGACAGTGATGAGCAGCCGTAATCCCGAACACAGGTTACACCTTAGGACCAGTGGGGAACCAGTGCTGATGTGCAAGCACAGTCATCACCCCAGAAGGTGCCACTCCCACCCTCATTTCCTTCCCTATAGGCATAGTTGTATTTCAATTATCCAAGGCAGTAAAGGGATCAGATAATTATCAGAAGTTTAAAAAAGCCATGGAGATAACACATGCATGCACAGAGTAAGTTACAGAACTCTCAGCAGTGTAACAAGGAAGTCACCTGGACTGCTGACTATGAATTGACACAAATCCCTTCACTAACACTGACCTCAGATCAGACAGCACAGCACAAAAAGTTACTCTCCTGCTCTCTTACCTACATTTGCTCACAAGAAGTCAATTTGGGGCACTTCTACATTTATAGCACAGTTAATACATAGCCTGAAAAATAAATAGAAATAACCTTGGCAGAAATCACAGCTTGAAGAATCAACAGAAATACACATAATGGAAATCTCTCTTTATTTAAAATTATTGTATGATGATACTTCTAATGATTGCAACTTGCCAGTGTAACATTAAAGCCACAACCAGCTCCTGGGACAGTTGGCTGGATGTGCAAGGGAAGCTCCACCCAAACACACCCCCTGCTCAAAGTATAACAAAAATGAATGAAATCTCAAAACTCATCACCTTTTGTCATCAAGCTCTGTACCTAATCAATAACTTCACTACAACAGAATATCATCCATTCATGCTGAAGTCAGTGAGGATAATCTGTCCATGCTGGCTCTCCAAACTCAGTATTAGTGGCATTGTCCTCAGCCATCTGCAGGATATTATACTTTCTTTACAGTATAGTTGTTAGCTTTCCAGTACTGAAGCTACTAAAGTTATTCAGAATTAAACTAGTTTAATCTAAGCTTTCCTTTGCACATCACCAATAAGATTATTCACCTCAAATGCAGCTTCTCTAACAGCAAAGGAAACTTTTGATGAGCAAGGTGTGCTACATGAAGGGCTTCTGAAAGTGGAATACTTATGCTAACCTTGTGTCCTTTCACACAGAGTTTTTAAACTGTGGTATTGAACAGTGACATCATAAAACAGTAACAAAAGTCACCAATATGAATCTATTTATTGGAGCAGTATTTAATATTCTTGAAAAGCATTAAGTGTTAAAAAACTGTACTGCATAGTACCCATCAATTGTGTCTAGAAGCTGTAATCATACATTACAATCTCATTAGGACTGGTAATGTATGGACAGAGAGCCACAGTCTCAAACAGCACACAGAAATTTGCAAAATAATTTTATACGAAAACTCAGAAGTTATTAGACAACAAAGATTTTAAGATACTTCAAAGTCTGACCGTTTGATTATATTAAGAATGTAAGCCTTCTTAAAAGGCAACTGTAAGTTTTACTTTACATTTCTGTGCCTACTAACACCCAATTGCACTCAGAGTAAGATTTACATACTAATTACTTGCCTATGCCTGAATAGCAGGTATTTAAAAATCTATCACTGGATGGTAGAAAAAGCAATGAAGGGATAAAGAAGAAAAGGGAGTAAAATATGTTGCTCTTCTGGGTCCTACTTATAGACTTGCGTTTCATTTTGTGCTCTGCTCAAGTCTTTGTTAGAGGATTAGTGTTCAGAAATTGAATTACATTACCAAGGTTGAGTTACATTTTCAGTTCTGTCTGAAAAAGGATGGGTTGTTCTTTCCAATGATATTCAGTGTTAAAAATTACCAGTATCTCTATTTCCCATAGTAATATTCAAATGGCAATATACTGCAAGTACTGAAATGTTTGAATTCCAAGTCATATTTCAAGGCCGTCAGTTCAATACCTTTCATACTTAATTATAAAAATAAATTGACATTAAAACTGAGGAGAATTACTGAAATTATAATCAAACACTTCCTAATTCCACTAATCTGAATTCTATTTTTGAAAAGGATCAAAAATTAAAGTAGTGCACTAGCTCACCACAACTACTGAATTATAAATTATTTCCCATTACCACAGATATTTATCTTTGACTAATAAAAGCAAATATTCAACTATTTTTAAATATAATCACAGAAACAGAAGCCTCACTCCATCCTCTCTACTATCCAGGATAATCCAGGCACTCAACTTGAGGGATCATTATTATTCTGCATCTTCAGAGAGATATGTTCTTGTACTATTTTGCAATTTTCATTCCAGTGTTCTGTCACAACTCAGATGTGTGCAGAATAATCACTGGAGCATAGATCAAGAGACTGTCACAGAAAGGTCATTTTTACACTAGTGAGCAGCAAGTAAAGGAACAGATGAACAATCTTTAGGAGAAGAATCTTACAAATCTTTTTTTTAAACTTAGTTCTTTACTAATTCAGACAATACTTCAGAGTTTTGAGCAACACTCACTAAAACTACAGCTTGAAGTTTTGTTTTAGTAAACAAGAAATCATAGTACCTATTTGCATGTAATTAACCAGGCTTCTCTTTGCTCTGTTTCCCCTCACTTTATCTTCACATTTTCTTCTGGTTTCAGCACTTTCTTCCTCTTCTCCCTTCCATTTCAATAAATATGTCTTTCTATTGACAGTCAAACAAGGAAGCTACCTATTAGTTTGCAATTTGAACTTTCCCATTTATAATAATTTAAAAAATCGTATTTATTTACTTTAGTTTGCTGTCTTGAGTATGATTAGTAACTGTTGTGCTGTCTTTCAATACAATCTCAGTTGAACTAAGTGGGTAGGGGAATTCACAGGAATGTTTGACTCTTAGGGACAGCTTTACCTCAGGAAAAAAACACACATAAATGTCTGGATAACATAATGAACACGGAGACTAATCTTCCTACTAATGTGAACTTTGGCATTGGCCCTGGCAGCCACTTAACTTCCAACAGATTGTGATGCTGCAGATGTTCTCAGCAATAGTGTTTCTGCCACTGTATCTAAGGGATAGAATTGAGCCCTTGTAGAGAGCTATCAGGCCTCATTACTTTGGCCACTTTACTTTTTCTTAAGGTGCAAAAATCAACCAATTATTGACTGCAACTCTGATTTTATTTTCAAGTGTTTCTAGGTTTCTAGACATGGGGGCCGGGGGAGCTACGACACATTATTCAAGTGAATGAGTTATTAAGATTTGTATATTCATATTTAATCCCATGATACCCTTTCAGATGTCTGATCCTGTCAGTTCTGGATGTGACGAGGAACCTACTCCTGTATTTCAATGCCAAGGTGAGAAGCTTGTGAATTACATAAAACTTTAGTAGTAAAAAAAAGTACCAGCATAACTGGTAGAGTTGAGATCCCCAGAGAGCAACCAAAGGTCTTTTAAGACATGATTGTAAAAAATATTGTGGCTTCAAAACAAGGGGTTAAAGGCTTTTCTTTCCTCACAAAACCAGTCTAGGTTTTAGAGGAAAATAATTCAAAGAAAAGACACTATCACTGTAACTTGAGACAGTGCATGAGCAGTAAAACCCAAAATATTCACTTACTTTAATTAAACACCTGCATTCCTATCAAGTAAGCTAAGTAAAAATTACTACACATCATTTTTCACTAAAATCTACACTACAGCTTTCCTGACAAAGGCTGCTTTATTGAAGCATTTAAGGTCTGTAATATTAAATATTTTCCATAATACTCTGAAGAGCTAAATTACACACTTTAAAGGACACAGATATTATTAATAAAATAAAACTATATGCAAATCCTGGGATATATCCGGGAAAACATGAAATTTAATTCAGAGAGATTCTTTATTCTTTTAACTACAAGGGAGAAACTATTGAGAAAGGAGTCTACTTTTCATTGCCAAATGAAAAACATGTTCAAATTAAAATTACTGGACTCAATATAAAGGCAAATGAGTTGAGTTAAAGAACTCATTATTTACAGGTCAACTGCATGATCTGATGAACTACTCTGACTTCCACTGTTGAAATAGAAAACCTTAGGTGAGTTCTAAGCAGATGTATTTACTTTCATCTTAAACACTAAACAGTATTATATTTCCGTCAGTGTATGAAATTTTGTGCCTTTTCACTGTTTTATTTATTCAGTCATTATCTCATTGCATTTTTATAGGCAGAGACTCCTTCCTAAGGATTTTGGGTTGGAGTCGTTACACAGTGTCTGCCCTCTGGTGGTCACACTCTTCTTCTATGTTCCAACACTTTTATCCCTTTTTAAGTTAAAAATGCACTTCATACAACTACCACCAACAAGGTCTAATAGATATTTAGCTTTTAGTCTCCTTGGACTGGCTTGGTTTCCAGTTAGCCAGCTGCCTACATTTCAACTTTATCATGCAGAAATTGCTCACATGTAAGTTAAGACATTCCTTGTTTTGTCCCTGTCTAGAACCAAGTTTAGATATCATTTTTTAATTACTCCAGCAACATAAAAGAAGAAAAACAGAACTGAAGTTTCAATTTACTTTGAGATTATAAATTTGGTGTTGTCTGGGAAAGATGTTACACTTCATAATACATTGAAATATTGGCTACACATTAAATGCTTCTGAGGGAAAGCAGGAATATTTGAAAGACTATTTTCACATTACAGGTGTCAGAGCTGCACTGTACAGAAATTTCTATAAAGACACAATCACTACAGCAGGCAAAAAGCAAACCAAACTACACATAAGTTACACACAGCTCCAGTATGAATGGTGAGTTTCTTCACAAGCCCAAAGGTGTCCCAAACACCCTTGCAGTACTACTGAGACTGAGTTGCAGCAATAGTGATAATTCTTATCTGCCTTCAGGCCCTAACCAAACCTAGGCCAAGGAAATAATAATGACACCTGCAGCAGAAAGAAGCCTGGAGGACTCTGGATTGTCTGTAAGAGCCTCAAGAACATCACACAGAACCACAGAAATACCACATTGGAAAAGGAGCTCAAGGACCTCTGGTTCAGCTTTTCTTGGCAAAAGCACAGTCTAGACAAGACGTCCCAAAAGTCTGTCCAGATGCATCTTAAAAGTGTCCAGTGTTGGGGAATCAACTGCTTGCCTGGGGAGATTATTCCAATGGCTGATTGTTCTCATTGTAAAAAACTTCCTCCGTGGAGAGAACGCAGCTCTTCACAGCAGCTGGACCAGAACACAAAACTCACAGCTCCAAGACTCAAGAATGCCTGGAGGCTTCAGGGCATTCGGCCCTGCACACAAAACCTACATTTTTGTTCTCTTCTCTTTTCATGAAGAGCTCTCTCTTGCAAACTTACTCAAATCTTGTACAGTTTTGAAAGGATGGGAAAGGAAAAGGAATATATTTTGCTTTTCTCAGCTCCAGTAGGAATTAACTAGTCAGAAGAGATGAAAAATCAGTAAAATGGCTAGCATAGCCTATCTACATCTCATCTCACCCAACGGGAAAACTGGGTTTTTATTTTTTTTGTTGCCATGTAACAAATTCCACAAAATATACCAAATTCAGCTGATCTCACAATTTAAAAATTACTCCCATTTCAAAAGAGCACCAATAAAAGAGGATTTAACTTTCTATTATCTATTTAGTTTTTCCAGAGACCACTGGACTGGTCTACAGGTGGTGGTGGGGCTGGGCGGAGGGACTCACAGCTTACTCAAAGTGGCAGTAACCAAGTCACTAAACCTGTTTATCACACCCAAAGAAGAGCTGTGGCCAAGCTTTCCTCTTCCTGCTATCACTTGAAAATTCTAAGAAGGAATGCACATCAAGACATCAGAATGCACCTCCTGCATTCTGAATGTCTTAGAGATATGAATAGCAGGAGGGTGGGAAACTCTACTTTTTAGTCCTTCTAAACTGGAGAAACAGCAAAGAGAACCATTGATCTTGTTACAAAGAGAAACTTGTGTACAAGCCTACTGATGAACACCACTGGACTTTTAAACATTCTTGAAAAGTGGTCTTTCTCAAGATTTGTTTTTCCTTGTCTTTTGAATTTTGTTGGTTCCTACTACCCTGCCCATGCTGCAGCACTCAGAGGGGAAGGCTCCCCTTGGCCAGCCCCTGTGCTCTGGCCAGTTAAATCCACGGAATTGTCCTCCACCACCAGAACTGTTTCCTGACTCCAGGTCTGGCGCTGAAAGGCTGGCTCCTGCACTCACTGCTTACACACCACCTCTGCAAACACACAGACAGACACACAGCCCTGCAGGGCTGTCACATTGTAAAGGCAGTAAAGGGCATTGTAAAGGATTCCTCTCCACGAACCCTCACAATCATGCTGGACAAACACAGCAGCACTGAAAACACAGAGAAAATAAAATTGAAGTCAGGGGCACAGATCAGAAAAAGACAATCCGTACTCGTGTATAAACACTGTCATGTCCTCACTTAGGTAACAGTCTAAACGAAAATGGTATTTTTTGGTTGGCTGTCCAGAAAAACCTAGTTAGTGGCCAAAGACTAACTCATGCTACCGGGAAATTATGGATCAGCTTTTTTTCCCCCCCTCAAACAGTAACAATTACATACTTTAAACCCAAGGAAATTAAAAGCCATGTATACTTAGTGATGCAGAAAAAGTATAAGGGCAACTCAATTCCCATTGGGATGCATCCAAATTCAGCAGTCTTACATGAGTATTTACAGAATTTAGAGAGACAACATCTGTACCAATTCTGTCTGATGTAACTGACAATTTAGACAGCTAGTTCCTTTCTAATGAGGCTGTTTTTTAAAGTTATCACGTCCTCATAACTTGAACTAGCCTTTTTTTTCCTCTCTTGGCTATTTTTATGCATCTGAAATGCTCTGCATCAAATGCTGCTTTTTTTGTATAAAGTTTAGTTGCTTAAAGGAGAATGGGGGTACTGTGAGCTCTTACAGAAACATTTTATAATTCAAGCTGTTATGCTTCCATACTAAAAAGTTAACAAGGGGAAAGCTGTAACCACATTATGAATTGAGCCATTTCAAAACCAAAACAGTGTAGGAAAACAGTGTATTCACGAAATGAATGCTAAGATACATCCCAATTCATACAGAAAACAAAAAAAAAAAAAATTGAAAGCCTCTTAACAACAGTTAATAGAGGATCCAGATGAACATTTCTGCACTTATTCAACATCTACTAGAAGGGAGAAGCTAAAGATCAGTCCAGAGGAGTATTTGCAATGCAATTAGGCTAGACAAGTAAGCCTGAATGTATGCCAGCTGCAGGGGTCTGCCCTTAATTCACACAATCAAATGTCTAGTGTGTCACACAGTGTCTAGCATCAGTATCTCCAGTATTAAAAGTCTCATCAGATATGTACTTGTTTACTGAGTGTCTAATCAGGGTCTGAACACATATCTAGCTGTACCTTCTAGCAGTCTATATGCCAGTCCATCACCATCTGTCAGTTAAAGCTCCCACAGACAGGAAAAAATCAATCCTAACAAATGTGTTCGGTGCTCAAACTAAGCTATCATTCACATTTCAATATAAGACTTGAATTCCTTTTCAGTCTTCTTCAACTCTGACCCAGCTCTACCCCCTCCTTCACTGAAAAGGGCAAAGACAACAGCCCAGCAAGTGGGACAGGCAAAACAGACCTCCTTTGTTCACTTTTTCCCTTTCAGTTTTCTATTGAGGTAAATAACTGAAAGCTCAGCCAGCCTCCAGTAGCTCAGAAGAAAGCAAGATAGCTAGCTTGCAACTATCCCTTCCTGGTTAACAAACTGCAGGACAAAACTTACGGTGCATCATGTAATCTTATTATTGGAGATTAACTCCTTACAAATTCCCTTAACATCACATTTATGAGACAGTATTCATAAATGCAGAAGTTGCAATGTCCTGGATACTGAATTGAATAGGCAATACACACACCAATTTGAAATGCAACAAATTATCACAGCAAAGAAAGTATTTTAAAAATTCTGTTAATACTATCAGCCCACTCAGGAAGGCAAAATCAAATTCATTGCATATTGCCCAACACAATACCTCCTACATTATTCCCTCAGCTTTCATTACCAAGATATACTTTCCTCTTTATGCCTTCCCATTTTACCAACTCTGTTCATAAAACGTGAAGAAATTAACAAGTCCAGTGAAAACTGAACAGCACAATTTCACGGAACTGTGTTAATACAATGGAAGTTAAGTAATCACAATTCAAGGTGATTTGAGACAGATTAATAAAACTACAGAATAGCAGCAATTTCACTGGTGCAGTCAAAACAGATTTAATTTTTAGACTGATTCAGCTATTTAAGCTCAATCAAAATGCTCAAAAAATGCCAAACCCTTATTGTATTCAACATAATTTATGTCCAGATACCATGGCGAGTCATTTCGCTAAAGCAGGAAGAACAGGCAACATGCATTACGGGACTTGAAACTGGAATCCTCAAAATAAAATCTGACAATTAGAGAGACATCTCATTAACCCCAAGAAACTCTTAACTTGGTTACTAAAGCTTCTGCTGTCACCTTTTTGGGCACCAAAGAGAAACACCACAGTGCAACAAGCTAGCAGGAGGTATCAGTATGCAACATTGGATTTATTTCATTTTCTTAAAATAAAGACCATTAAAAATAGCCAAATTTTCTTATTACAGCCTTATTTGTCAAACAAGCTGTGGTATATATGATAAATAATACACTTTCTCCAAGAAAATATGGAACAGTATCTAAGGCTCAGATTCTGGTGATCTCATTCACCTTGAACATTATTACTTTTGAATAATTCTGCTGAGGCCAGTAATGCTAATGACAGAGCTAAGATACTATTATGAGTATGATTAAGATGTTATTATGAGTATGATTAGTTGTGGATTTATCTGTGAGTTGTGAGGAAGGTTTTAGCTCCATCCTTAGCACCAGCTGGTGCACACTACTCCACCCTCCGATGCAGTGACACAACTGCACAGCCTGCCTTTAGCTACCCTGCCTTTGCACAACCCAGAATGGGAAACCATCCAATGGATCCCAAGCTCTGTCCCCACCAAGCAGCCTTCTGGGTTTGCTTCTTTACATTCAATATTCTCAGAATGTAACACTTTCCCAGTTCTATACTGATACAGTCTGACAGCTAATTTTAGACACACAAGAGAATTTCAAAGTACTTTGAAATTCAAATAAGTAACTTTCACAGACTTCAGCATCACACTCATTAGGAGCTCTGGTCACTTGCATTGCAATTTCTATTCAAAACTAAACAAATGCCTGAGGTATAGTCACACAAATGATAACATCAAACACATTAGGCAAATATTAAAAAGGTGCTGCACCTGCAAGTCAGTTTTCTGATTTCTAGGTCCTTTGAGCTGTGTAACACTGAACTACCTTTCTCTTTCCAGCTGATACCTTTTGCCAAAGAACAGCAGCAAGACGGCCTCTTGGCATATAAGCTGCTCTCAAACCCAAAAGACAGTCCAGATGTTTTCTGATGTCGTACAGTGACCTGTTTTATGCACAGACCCATATAACTACTATCCATAAATTATCATATCTATTACAATAAATTATGGGAGATGTCAAAATTATTAATAGTGCACTTACTGGATACAATAAATTTTTCAGGTTTAATCTACCTTTTTCACAATATACTTAAGAATCAAAATCAGACAGAGAAAGAAATTAATAAAGAACATTAGAAAAAAGAAACCCAGGTGTTTGACACTGGCTTTTTCACTCAGTAGGAGGTTGTTTTGAATAAACACACAAAAGCTGGACCTTTAGGGATAAAAGAACATCATGTCATGATCTATAGGTTTCACTGCAGAGCTATATATCACATTTTCCATTGTTTTATCCAACTACACAGAGAGCTAAGCAACAGCACTCTTTTCACAGAGTACTTGTCAGTATGGAACAGGCTTATTGACTGGGCTGAAGCACACTATGATCTTAAATATTTAAACAGCTTGGCATTATTAATCAGGTACTGTTTACACTTAGACTCCAAAGCCTTGGTTTAAACACATTTCAGACTTCGAAACTAACACATCTATGCTGAAGACCTCAGCGTCAGCTGAAGGTTTGGTTAATTATTAGTTTATTACCAGAGACAAGCGCACTCGGTGCACAGACTTCACCACGATATGCTGCATTAATCGCCTTCAAGAAGCCAAAATAGGGGAAAACACGAAAAGCCCGCAATTCAGACACACTGTAGCTATTTTACACCTAAATAAAATCGCAACTGTGAGGAGCCGGGAAAGAAAAAAGAAAAGTACGGGCGATAAATAAAGGCGCAAGAGCCGAAAGGCGGACGGCGGCAGTTCAGCACCGACAGCTCCTTCCCCCGCACACGCCCGGCCCTCGCCCCCGCCGGGCCGCGCACGAAATGGCGACCGAGCCCGCCCGGGGATGGCTGTGGGCGCGCCGCAGCCGCGGAGCCCGGCCCGGCCCTGCCCGCCCGCCCCGGGAGGTGCCACCGGCCGCCGCCGCAACAAAGCCCCGCAGCGGCCGCCGCGGCACCGGCGGGCTCAGCGCTGCCTCCGCGCCCGCCCCCTCGGAGCAGCCCCGGCACCCACGGAGGACCGGGCGGCTCCTCGCTGCCGAGCCGGCGGTGCGGGGGGAAGGATGTGACACCGGCAGTGTGCGGGGATGGATGTGACACCGGCGGTGCGCGGAGATGAATGTGACACCGGCGGTGCGGGGGGATGGATGTGACACCGGCGGTGCGGGGGGATGGATGTGACACCGGCGGTGCGCGGGGATGGATGTGACACCGGCGGTGCGGGGGGGATGGATGTGACACCGGCGCGACAGCGGGCGCGGCAGCTCACTGTGCGTGATGCGCGGCGCGGTGCCAGAGACGGCCCGGTCGGTACTCACGGGAAGGTGCGGCCCCTCTGCCCGGGGAGAAGAGGGTCCAGGGAGTACTCGCGCTCCTGCTGCTGCCGCTCCGGCTGCTGCCCGCTCGGCAGCCCGGCGAGAAGAGCCGCGGCGGGCGCGCTCCCGCGCTGTCCCCTCCCCTCCCCTCTCCGCCCCCGCCGCGCCGCGGGGAGCGCGCGCTCCCGCGTGGAGTGGTGGGGGGAGGCGGGAGGGCGCGCGCGTATGCGCGAGTCGCGCCGGGGCGCGCGCGCGGCGCGGGGGCCGGGGCGGGGCGCGGGTCCCTCGCACCTGAGGGGGCGCGGGGCGCGTCCATCTTGGGCATCCCTGCCTCCTGCCTCTGTCGCTCCCTGACGCCGCCGCCTCGGTTAAAAGCGGGGTGGAATCGCCATTCCAGCACCGCTCAGGGGCTCCCGGACCGAGCCGGCCCTGAGCCTCCCCAGCAGCGCCCGTGCCCGGCAGGCCCCCCCGCCTGTGCCTCCTCCGGCCGGGGACAGCCGAGCGCTCCCCGCGGCACCCCCGGAGCTGCCCCCCCGGCACGGGCGGTGTTTTAAATAGCCGCATTATTTTAGCCCGGCAGTGCCCCTCTAAATAGATGGTTTCAGCGAGTTCCCAAACTGGAGACAAGGATATTAGTTTACACTCGAGAATTGTCCTGTTGAACTCGTTAAATTTGCAGTTCACAAGTTCAGGAGGGCGGGCGCTTGGATGCGATCACTGAAAGGGAAGCTTTGCGTGACACCATTTGGCGAAGAGTCGGGAACGGGGCTTATTCCGAGTAAACCTTTCTGCTGGGCGCACCTCTCACAGAGCTCTCCTTCCCTTTCACGTCAGTTCATTTAACGAACGACATCAGAAATTATTTTAATGTAATTTTGAGTCTGCTATGGGCTGTGCTCAGTATTGCTCAAAATTAATCCAACTATACTTTTAACATAGCAAATGTGATTAACTGCTGCTGCTGAATTTGCCTTTGGATCAAGCCACCGTAGGAATATTCATTGTGCATTGCAAGGTGGCAACTTTTGCAGTGGTTAACCATTATATATTTCAAGGAACAGCTCTCAAGGTGAACTCTACAGTGATAACTTAATAGTGCAAAATGCAATGCCTAAGATGAGCAAATAGCCCTTACTCTGCATCTCTGCACAAACCACATTACGACTCTGGCAAGTTAAATCTGAACATGTGACCTTCTGAAAACAGCACTTGAGATGAATAACAGATTCTGTAAATGATATAGCACATAAATATAAATATCCAAGGGTTAAACAATAAGTCAGGCATTACTGCTTCAAACTTTGGAGATATTCAAACTCCTATCAATCTGAGGCCAGGATATTAATGTCTGAGACCAGAATATGCAAAGAAGATAGGATGAATGTGAAGAAAAAACATTTTATATAGAGAGATGTGTTCCAATGTTTTTTAATTTGTTTGCTAACATTTTCTTTTTCGCTATACAACTCCCATGTTTCCAGCTGATTTATTTAACTACAAAAACACTACAGTCTAGGTAAAGGTGCATAAATGTATATACAGATGGCCTTAAAATGCTAGAATAATGCCTGACTTTTCTTCCACGATATTGTCTTCCATCAGGAGATTGTGTAGCCACTCCAGGTTTGTGAAAATATAGGTATAAAATGCAGAGAGAAAGCTGAGAAATTACCTGTCTGTTTGCATCCCTGATTGATTCCAAAGGCAACATGTTGAGCCAAACCTTCAGGAGGTTGACTACAGAACTGCAGGACACTTGAGGAGAAAGATCTGGGTTGAAAGTTTACCTTTCTTGAAATGTAGGATCAAAGATCTGGTCAGTATTTGGGTGGCGAGCCTACAATTCTTTATAGGCACAAACCAGTGGGCTGTGGCAAACAACTTGGTGGAAATTTGACCGCAAGACCTATGTAAATGAAGAGATTTTACTGTTGCAGGGAGGGCGTAAAAAGCAACTCTACACTGAGATAATAAACAGCTCTGCTGATGTATGGTCAAACTGTAGTGTTGCAGTTGGTATGATTACACCATTGTCATTCCCCTCAGAATTTTAAATCTATATTTTTTATATTGCATAGATAAACAGATATACACATTCAATAGCACAAAGTACATCTTTTGAAATTGTGGCATAAATATTAGTAAACAAGTAAATTCAAAGGTTTATACAGGTAGGAGCTACTGGTGGAGGCTTCTGCTGGTCTGGATGACTGCTACCCATACTGACAGTAGGATGGTGGCACCAAGTAAAAAGAAGCAGTGAGCTTGGTGATATAGAGAACAGTGGCCATTATGATAAGCAGAAGTTTTGTGACTGAAGGAATATTAGCTTTCAGGGTTCTCTGCTGCCTTGCATCTTTTCAGTCATAGTCATAATATTTATGCCTTTTATAGTCATCATATTACTTTTTGTAGCCTTTCTTCTCACTTTTTCTGCTGCAGTTATGTCCATGGATGGGCAGTTCCAAGCATACTCTTTGTCTTCATTTTCCTTTTTTACCAGCCTTGGTTTAATTAGCTATCATCTTCTGCTTTCTTCTGTACTGACCTGTTGGAGTTATTGTAGTCTTTGTTTACGGAAGCACTGATCAGGTACACAACACATTTATTTTAAATACAAGATCGATTCACAATTGCAATATTGTGACAAAGGAAAGAAATCAAAAACTTGTCTGTGATGGGTATCAGTTGTGATCTGGATCTTGAAGAGTGTTTTTAGGAAGAGGTTACAAATAAAATACTCAGAGAAATGATACTTTGGTAAAGGGATACTGTCATTGTAAGGGACCCCCGGCTGGGTGATAAGTTACATAGACTCCATGTATTTACAGAAAGATCAATAATGTTTATTAAGAAACCTATACTTTTATACTTGCTACAGGTGGACCTAATTGGTCCTCCAATCTAAACACTATCACCATTGGCTAATTAAGAAACCACCCTCTGGTAAACAAACCTCCATAACACATTCCACATGTTCACAATACCAGGTGTAGCAAGTTAAGATATGAATTGTTTCTCATTCTTTTCCCTGATCTTTTCACAGCCTTTCCCCAGAATAATGCTTGGGAAAGTTGTGTTTCTCTCTGTGGGCAGAAAGCTGCTGTCACAGGCTAGTGTTAGCTGAAAATAATTCTTTGACATTTTCTTCCTAAAGCAGACATTTAAAAGGGATGTGGCAAGACATGTTGGGTTGTTCATCTCACCTAACTTTAGATGTCTACTATGTGAATGTCTGCATCTGAGCTAGTCAGTCTCTCCATGAGCACAAAGGGAACCAGAAATAGGCACTTCTAGTGTATGATTCATCTAACCTATTTTAGATGTCTACATTAGAATAAGCCAAGTTGCATCCTAGAAATGCCTGTTTCTCTCCGTTGGCTGTAACAGGACCAGCGGGTGTCTCATTTAGCTGTAAATGTCTACATTGTAAGAGTCTGCATGCACTCAGCTGAATGCCATCCATGTGATTTTAACATGAGTTATCCCACTGTCCCACTGTCCCACTTGTTCTGAGGCCGTACAATGGTGAATGGAGCATGGTGTAGCCTGCAAAGTACTTTACAAAGTAAAAGAGTGAGATATACTCCACTGAATGTATTTAAAGCCAATAAAATTTAGACTAATCATATTCAGTAGATTTTGGGGGCCCCAATCAAACACTGAACAACTTTTGAGATTAATTTAAATCTAGTTTATTTATGGGCACTTCATATTTCTTTTGGAGGTTTTTTTTGATACTATAGTAATAAAGTAAATGCACTTAACTGCTGGACTAATACTCTTCGGAAGCTGGTATTTATTTACTACAGCAGCATAAAATTAGAATATTTCTAAGTGGAAAAGAGACCAAAGACAAGCTCAAAAGCTTAAGTGATAATGTCTAATGTTAAAAGCAGCACTTTTTGATAACAGTAACAAATCAGCTTTCACAGAGCACCAGGCAGAGAATGTGTTTTGATGTAAAATATGTTGAGAACTAGGGTAGCAAGAGGATTGTACAGCAAAGGCATTGCACGGAAGTGTTGTGATGTGCTGTCAACAACTGAAAAATAATTTAAAGCTTCAGAGCTATTCTCTCAATAGACAATTTGTGACTAGAGTTAGGTACTTCCATGTCCAATTCATAAGCTGTCACCTAGGTTTCCCTTACAAGAAATCAGAGCTCTCCTGGAAGGCAAGAAGGCTAGCAGGCTAAGCCAAGAGCCAGTTGGAGACAGCCACATGGAAATGCCGTGCTTTGAATCATGCCTATGTAGGACTTATGCTATAGACCAAAGCTGGTGGCAAATACTGCCAGGGATTCACAGGGCAAAAACTTCCTTCAGGAATTAGGTGCTTGATTGAAAAATGAAAGGACATGATCCTGTTCTTTGAGAAGGAGGTGGAGAGGAGGAACTGACGATGCTGTCACCTAGCACATCTTTCATTAGCTTGATCATTAGAGTGCTGATAAAGAAAGCAGGGACTCTGGGCTAAGTCGGTCCTTTCTCTTAATGAGTTTCAACTTCTCAGACCACAAACTTTACAAAACATCTGAGGATGAAGGTAGAGTTTTCAATCCACCCTTACAGGATAGCTAAACACTGAGAGAAAGTAAGATTACACACATAAAATACATATCACACAAGCAAGAAAAGTGTAATTGATATATTTGGCTGTTTAGGGGGAAACTTGAGTTTTAACCCTATGTCTAGACATATTTTACTGATTTTTTTTTTTTGGTGTCTTTTTTGTTGTTGTTGCTGTGTTAGATTTTTAAGTGGCCTCGGTTATTCCCAATAGCTTGAGTGTCTAGGTTGTTCCTTGACTAATGATTAGAGCATTCTCTCTTGTGCCTATGAGTATTTAATAATTCCATGGAAAGTGAAGTACCTTCAGAAGGAGAGATGAGAACATAACTTTATTTGGAATACTCAATTTCTTAGCTGCTAGTTAGCAAAGGCTGGGAAAAAAAAAGAGTTAAGCATATGTCAAACACCCTGAACAATTCTAATTGCAGGAAGACTGTTCCAGCAACTTGGTTTTGTGTCAAGTTTAATCGATCAGGTGGATGTGCTCTGAGAATGCTTAAGAGATCAAAATTTTCAGGTAAAATGGAGAGATGAACTTTTTACAACATTTGCAGATACCATCATATGCAGACAACAGTAGCTTTGTCCTTGCTGAAGAGGTGATTTCAAGGGATATATAGGACCATTGGAACGTGTCAGAAACTTGAGAGAGAAAGGATTATAGAATTTGTATTTAATACAAATTTTCTGTCATATCACAGAAACTACATCTTTTTTTGACAGCTGTGTTCAACAAGGTGAAATGGCTAAAGTCAATGGAAACTTGATATTAATTTCAACAGGACCTGTGTTTTATCTGATATGTAAATAAAGGAAGGAAGTCCTTCACACGCAGTGGGATTAAACTGTCTGCAAACACCAAACACTTTCTGTATGTATAATTAGACTTCACATTTTTCCATTAGAAGAGGTTGGCTGAGACAGTTAAAAATCTCTCAGAAGCATAACTCAAGATTCAAGGTTCTTGAAAAACTACTCCACAAAGATCAAAAGTCTACAGACACAGGCAATTTGTCCAAAGGACTTCTAAAGTGTTGAATACTAAGCAGCTCCATTTTCAAAAGCAGGAGCCCCAAGTCAAGCTTGATGTTATGATTTAACCTGTTTCATCCTTCAGCAAAGTATCTCACATGTTAAGAGACTTTGTCTTCAGTGGAGTTTTTTTCCATTATGGAAATGTTCCAGGAAGAAACGCCAAGATTCTGGAAATGCCTAATAATAGCTATTAGAGCTATAACTCGTGCTTTAGTGAAACTTTATTCCTATCCACCAAGTATTAATGCATTTCTTTATTGTGCATATCTGTAATGTGAATGAACAATGATTTTCACACACACTCACAAAAACTGAGCATGTATTGAAGTCTTCTATGATAACAGAGAAAAAAAGAAAAGCTGGTGAAAAAGTAAGGGCTGCTCCTTTTTCCAATACATGAATATAAATTTTGATCACATGTATAAGCCTTAGAAAAAAGGTAAGGTTTTGCCTGGGAAACTGAGAACACAGAGAGGGAAAACTGAGAAAAATTCTGTGAATTAAGTCCTTTTGAAGTTATCCTTTAGTCTTGAACTACAAAAATACCCAAAGGGTTTTAGTAGCTCAGGATACACCTTTTCTTTAAATCTGCTGTAGCTTCTGAATGAAATTAGTTTTAAATTACAAACACATCATTGCCCTAATGGCTTATGTTTGGATTTCTTTAGCAGTGAGAAAATGTCTGGATACATTGACTGGCTCTACAGCAGAGGGATGTCAGGTCATAGTCCTTGTAGCTTTCTGAAGCAGACAACTGTGAACAGTCAGCTTTATTTTTTTGCATAATCAAACATATTCCAAGATTTTCTTGGTCACCATATTAGGATAAAAATATATTTTTAAAGGTACAGAAAACTAGCATAATTTCAAATGAAATGTTTCCCTCTTCATGGTTTTATTCATGGTTGTTCAAAATGCCACAGAAAAACCCTGATTTCTGACTCTGAAAATGTGCAATTCACATTAACAAAACACCCAAGGAAGGAGGAAAAGCAATCCTTGTGCAGCCCATCCCCTCAGTTACAGTGAGCACTGTTGTGTGGTGTGCGAGTATTCTCAGCTTTAAATGACACTGAGATTAGTTAATAATTCCTAGGGGCTGTCATAGTTCAGGCACAAAATGGTGTTTAGAAGATGTGATTGATGATCACTGGAACAGCCAACCAGTAGCCCTTTTGAAACCAGGAAGAGGAGCTGAGATCCCATGGGAATGTTCTAGTTGCATGGACCTCTAGGTATGAACTGGGAATGAAACTGGGAAGAGTTCAAGAAATCTGCCTCAGATAAATAAAATACTTCAAATTACTCAGAAAAAATATTGCTGAAAATGGTAATTAGGGAACATAAGAAATTAATTAAACCCAATGCATTTGTGCATCACAAGAAATGTAATGACACACATTTAACAAAATAAAGGAATGTTAAGATTTTGAAATGCTGAGATTTTCCAAATGCTGTCAGGTACTTACTGCTAGACATAATTTCCACATGCTTTTGAGGTTAACTTGAGGTGCAACAAATTTGCAAAAGTCCTGTTTCATGTGCAGTGAGAGCATCAACATAAACAGAAGGAATACCTTTCTTTTATCTCCTCATTCCTAACAGAAAATTGCACTGATACGTAAAAAGCAAGTGTAACTATTTACTTTTACTATTCTGTCTCTAGCAGATGGGCTTCTGCTTGTGTTTTTGTATTTTGTTTAATCATTTCCAATTCATGGTTTACTGGCATAGCATTCCTCAGTACAGCACCAAATGCTTCATTATGTCCTCTTCTGCTCGATCCCCCGAACCCTTTGCCACATAGTCCCTGAGCTTTGTTATTTTTCCATTCTTTACTGGTAAGAGTGTATCATTTTCCTCTCACAAAGTAAAGGAAAGCTACACAGTTTCTAAGAAGCTGGAAAAAGAGAAATTTCTCTGTCTCACTATTTACACTTTACTGGAAGAGCTATTATCACATACAGCAATTATCACAAATTTTGGGTATCTACCATTTCTGTGCTATGTGTCACTCAAATACACAACACCCTGTAATTATGATGTATGATCCCTGGTGTTCACTCACTGGAAGTGAGACCCTTTTCCCATTTGTGTTCTAAGATAGACAGTCTTTCATTCTGTAAATACCCTTGTTCCTTCCAAAGTGCTCAGGCAGGGCTCACATTTAGAGAATTATCACTCGCCTCTTCCAGTGCCAGAACCTGCTTCCCTGCTTGCTGTGATGCTGACTGCTACGGGAGTGCAGCAGTTTCCTCAGCTCAGGAGTTCCTTTGAGTACTTTGAAAACTTTCAGAAGCAAATTAGTGTAGCTACCAGCTATATGGTCTCAAATCAGATGGCTGAAGTGACCACAGAGCACAGACTGTGTAATAATCCATCATTCACCAAGAGTTGTGAAAAAAGGTTTTCCTGGTTTACTCAAACTAATAGCAACTGTTTTTTTTTTTTTTTCTTTTTTTTTTTTCATTGCCAAACAGTTGGGGGAGGGGATTGTCCCACTCTGCTCTGTGCCTGCAGCCTCAGCTCAGGCACTGTGTGCACTTTTGGGCACCACGATATAAGAAATACACTAAGTTGTTTGAGAGCATCCAAAGAAGGGCAGCAGAGATGGGGAAGAGTCTGGAGGGGAATAGGGGAGGCCTCATAGCAACTTACTGCTTCATCATGAGGGGAAGAGGAGGGATGTGTGCTGATCTCTGGTGATCAGCCATAGAACCCAAGGGAATGGCATGAATGATTAGACTGGATATCAGGAAAAGGTTTCTGACCCAGAGGGTGTTTGGGCACTGGAACAGGCTCCCCAGGGAAGTGATCGCAGTACCAGCCTGACAGAGCTCAAGAGGAGTTTGGACAACGCTCTCAGGCACAGGGTGTCACTCTTGGGGCTGTCCTGTGCAGGGCCCAGAGCTGAACTTCATGATTCTCCTGGGGCCTTTCTGACTCAGCATAGTCTGTGATTCTCTGATTACTTTAATAATAAAGGCAGAGTGGAAGCAAGCCTAAAAATGTAAAATGTTGCAGTTTTGTTGCTCCTTGGTGCTCAAAGTTCCAACTGGTAATGAGCAAGGTGGTCTGTAGGCTGGCACTGGCTCTCACACATGTAGCTGGCAGACTCTGATGACTCACCAAGAGGCAATGTGGGTCAACCAACCTTAGGATCTAGGGAACTGATTCTGTGATTTTTAAATCTGTGTATGACCTTCTGTCACTGTAGCTATGTGATAATGATTTTCTCATTTCTTGTATCATCTGTTGTTCTAAGAAACATTTGTGGTCTGCTCAAAGGTTTAGAAATGCTGTAACACTGACATTTTGAACTATTGCTTTTTTTTTTCTGTAACACTTTTATCAGTTTATGTTCTATGGCAGAAATTCAGGAATTAACATGAAGAGAGCTATCTTAGGCAAGCCCACTCTTTTCCAGAAATAAACAGAGGAAAAGATGAGCACAGAGGTTGTTTTATAAACCATTTACAATTGTTTATAACATCAGCATTGCGTTTCAAAATTAGGCATGTGATCTTTAAAGACAGTACTTTACATCATGGCATTAGAAGGGTGTCAGAAGTCAGACAAGTTCCACAGGGCATAGCTAAAAAATATGAGTTCTTCAGAATGGTGAACAATGACATAGAAAAAAATTGATCTATTCTGAGAAAGAAAAAGGGAACATCTTGAAACAGTACTCAGGTAGAAATTCCTACAGAAATGCTATCATACCATTTACTCCCTAGGGGAGTAAATCCAGACTTGGATTCACCACAGCTATTGTTCTAGACCTTGCAAGTAAGATAAGAGTAAGGCAGGATGGCTTGTCTGAGCGAAATTTTAAATCCTAGACATCTTCACCGTGATGAGGAAGGGCAGATGCAGTTGAGTGCACAGCTGACTACTTGCCACCATCTTCCATGACATCTTGTTTTAGTAATGAGACATATGCTTAGAGATGAGAGAAGACACAGCTCTAACACATATACCTGGATGAAGATGTAAAACACTGACATTGAGTCTTCTATGATCTGATTTGTTGACCTTCACAGCAGTGACTACAGAGCAGAGGTTAATGCTAAAATACAGACTAGCTGTAGCAGTTATTGTTTAAGCAAAAGGAAGGCTGCAGTACTATATCTCTATAAAGCTATTTGAGCATGTCTGCATCAGATTAGAAAATTAACTGCATTCAATCATTTTCTAATCTGTTGTTTACTGTTGTGGAGAAAGGGTTTATGAGATTCAGTGTGTTTGTTTTTACAAATACAGTCTGACAAGGTGACTTACCTTCTGAAGAAGCTCTTTATTCTCATTTCTTGTTAGGCAACTAGGGAAGAAAAGCTGTCCAGAAACTGTCATAAAAAAGTACATATTTCTGAGCACCTAATTAGAACTTTTCTACTTTGAACAGGCTTTGGCTCTGCTTTGTGCAGTTTCATATTCCTTCATTATCTTCCCTTAGAATGCCTCTGGCTGCATCCCTAATGCTTCCAGGCTGTGGAGAAAGACTCAGCTGTTGTCCAGAGGATCCATGTTCCTCAAGGAACATGACTTCACCATTGTGGTCAGAACACCTCCTTGTGCCCTGCAGTGATTTGAGGCTGCCAGCACATATTCCATGCCCCCTCCTTGAGGTGTGCTTTCATAGAGTCACAGATAGCACTTCTCTGAAAAAGCATGGCAGCACAGGCACGTATTGGGACCAAGTAGGTTTCACCACCACCAGCAGAGTGCCCTTTCACACAACAGAGACATAAATCTGGAGTAGCAGCCTGCCTATCCCCATGTCACGCCATGGTGACAACCAAAGTAATCCAAGTGGTTTGTGGGGTTAGCAGAGCAGCATCTATGCTGATCCTTTGGGTTGTTCAGGAAACACACTCCTTTCCACACACATCTGACAACCTGGTCTAACAGCCCTCAGCCCCGCGCTGAATCTGGCTTGGAAAATGTGTTGTCTCGTTGTACAGTAGATTTCTCTGGGACAGGAACTGGCATGGGAGTCTTCTTATCAGGAACTGTCCCAGGCAGAAAGGAAAAGGCTTGTCACCATCTTCCTGCTAAGAATAGCTGCTTAGTTTACAAACATCCTTGTATGTCAGCTGGGCACTTGATACCAGCTCTGATAGGGATGTTCTCCATAGAAAGGGTACTAGAACAAGGTCAGATGGATTGCTGTCAGATGGATTTTATTTCTTCTAGAGACTCCATACCTTTGAAGTGCCTTTGCAATGGAGAACTTACCATTGGAACCTTCTGCAGAGGGACCTCTTGACACTATTAATCTCTCACAATGCCTTCAGGGTTTGACATTCTAAGCCCTACTGGAAACCAGACATTTCAAGTATTTTGGGACCTGAGAACTTGTCCTTTCCAGTGCTTTTAGTGACTTAGAGCTGACTGTGAGCTATTTTGACCATAGAGTATTGTTTTCTGAGGCCTAGCTGCAAGAGCTTCTTCTTTACAAGGAGCTATTGTGAGGGAGGAAAGCAAAGGCATTGTGTCCTCGATGGTAATAATGAACTAACTCTTCTTCCTCATTATCTCCAGATGGAAAGAGAACTGTCTTGTTCTGTGTGCTTTCTAAAGGCCTGACTGGTCAGAGAGACCACTAATGTGAAGTGGCTCCAGCTCCAGTGGGAAGGAGGAGTATCTGTTGAATGCCCAGTTGCTGCCCGTGTCCAGCAGCTGCAGTGTCCCGTGCCAGCAGGGCCATTTGCAGGATGACCAAGCTCCCATGCAGCACGAACAGTGTGGGAATGATGCTCTTTCTGGGCATGCCACAGAGACAGCACCTCACACCAGTGACCAACTCATACTGACAAAAGACAGCAGCAATTGCACAGTCATGATCTAATGCATGCTGGATAAATGCTGTTCAGGAAACCAATCTCTTTTTTAACAGTGTTTCTTTTAAGTGGAATATGATGCACCTACTGTAAATGTATTGGTTTGAAAAGAGGTAATGTTTTCCTGAGAGGCTGCAGAATGCTAAGCCCTGCATAATGGATGAGGAAAAGCTTTCCATTTCTCTCTATTTGAAGTAGATGCACTCTACAGACTGGGCATAAAATATATGGGAACAACATCATGTTGGAAGTATTTTGTCTTGTTTTTTTCTTTACTATCTCCAATATACAAAACTATATATATATATATATATATACCCACACAATAAACAGCTGTCCAGAGCACACTTGCTTCCTGGCAATCTCATCTAAGTTTTCCTTACTAATCTGCAGCTCCACCTAATGATTTCTGACATATCTAGTACAAATTATTTAAAACTTACTCTGCTATAGAAATATTATTGGCTTTCCTAGTGTATTCATAACCAGATTGTTTAGATCTGCTTGGAATGGACACAGTGCTCAAGTTTGGAAGTTATGGCATGCTTATGTCTTAGTAGATTCTATAAAGAAATGTTTTGAACTCAGATTTAGCAGCGTCAATGATTTTGCCCTTTGACTCCTCATATTAAGCAGTACCTGAAATACCTACCTTTCCTTGTGGGACAATAAAGACATCCCCTACTCAGTTTGTAAACTCTCCAACATTCCTGTTTTTTTTTTTTTTTCTTCGCAATATAAGTCCTGTTGTCCCATTGTTACAAGTTTTCTGACTGCCTGAGTCACTTGCCTGAAAATACATTCAAATGAGGTTTACAAAATGACAGGACCATATTTCTGGTTTCCACAGAGCAGCCAGTGAGGAAGTATGGAACAGCACCTTTAGTTGAAATGATACCCTGGACATATGTCAGATTTTTAAGGAGTTACATTTGGGGATTTGCTATCCAAATTTTGAGACATTCTAGAAGACCATTTCCCTGTGGTATTAGTGTGATGATTATAACAGCATTCAATTACAAAATAATGGTGTAAGAACAAAAATCTTTTCCCTTTCCAGTTTCCAAGGTCTTTAAAAAGAAAAAAGAGCTTTTAAATGCTAAAGCATAACCTTGCTGAACTCAGCATTGCACTTCAAAGGTATTAGTTATCTTTCCAGTTTGTTTCTGTGGTTTTACGTGAAAATGTTATATTACAGCTTCTTCCTGAAAGGTAAAGATATCAAAATGCTCCTGTGTACTTTTTATGCTATTGCAACTATATGGGGAAATAGCTGTTAATGATATTGATGTAAGAAACAAATAAAATTAAATCATAAATAAAAAGCAAAATTGAACTGTTTCCATAAATTAAACATGCATTACCAGGGATATAAGTAATATAGGATTTCATTTCTTGTTTAATTTTTACAGTATATTGAAAATTGCCAACGGCTCCCCCTTACGTACCAGGAGCAGACACAACTGCAGGTATGGGAATAAGGAGGCTGAGCAGCGAGCACGGGATTTGGGGGGCAGCACCTCCTTGAGTTTACTGCTCAGCAGCTGGAGCAAGGAAAGAGCCTACTCCTCTTGTTCCTGCAGCTTGAGGAAGAGGCATTTAGCATGCTTATTTTTCTTCGTAAATTAGTATGACTGCACCATGAATATATCTTACTTCAAGCAGCAAACTGTCCTTCAAACAGACCAATTCTGCAAGGCCTGAAAATCTGACTCCCTGTTTAAGCAACAGTGTGAAAAATCCCAAACAACTGGATTTTCTATCTTGCCTTATGCAGTTGAATGTAAAAGTCTATGTGTTTGTATCACAGCCAGCTTGGGTGCAGTCCTTAAGCTGAAAGATGAGGCCTTAACACATCCTCCCCTGCAACAGATTATATTTGTATTTAATACTTGTCATTCTGAGAACAATCTTGTAATGTAAGAAAACCAGCACTGTTTGTTCACCCAGCAGAATATAAGTATTTTAATCTCTGATGAAAAATTAATGTGGCCAATAAATAGTAAGCACATACCAGATTTTTCTTTCACCTTTCATTTCTCTTGTATTACTTCAGCCTGTATCAGCTCCCTTTACCAGCTCAGCAAGAAAAGCAAAATAAATGAAATACAAGTAACGGATCAAAGGCAAGACATAATCCTTATCTATTAGAACTAAAGGGAAGAAGCTGTTAGACATTTCCACAAGCCTATGGATTCTGTTATATATGAAGGATTAATGAGTTCTCACCTGCCACATAGGTTAGAGGGATTCAGTTGGCCATGGGTTGTAGGCACAATGTATTATAGAACGCCCTCCAGGAGGCTGATTTCTAAAATTTACATTAAATCAGTTTCTTTTGCTCTTTTGATTCTGTGTAGCCATTCTGTAACCTTGCTCCAAACACGTTTAGCACCTTTTACTTTCAGGTTAAATTTACTTTCTAAGTTTGAGCACTTTTGGTATTATGTAAGTATTGTCCCTTAGCCTGTCATCTTTTTCTTCTTGAAGTATTTTTAAACAGCAGCAGGTTCCCTGAATCGAGCCCTTGTTTTGCTGGATGAAACAAACCACACTCTCCTAATCTTCCTTTTGGCAGCCCTTCTTTGCATCTGTTTTAGTCTGAATATCTCTTTCTCTAATAGCACTGACCAAAACTATAATTATAGTCAACTGTGGCTGCCTGCAGCTTCTGCAACAGAATCAGTATCTTCATTTTACTGCTGGAATGGACACTGACAGGAAGTAGTTTAAAAGTGATCACACTTTGACATTTAAAAGTTTTATTTTCATTCCTTTGGTAGTGAAACTTCCTTCAATTAACATCTCCTTCTGCATAGATAATTAGAAACTAAGAGGTGACCTAAGAAGGCATCTAAGAAAAGCTAAGAGGCTTTTCTCTTTCTGACTATGCATAAAGGGAGATTATTTTATGCCTATTCCTTTTCATTTCCTAGTCTGGACTCTTTCTTTCTGCCTTTCAAAATCAGAGCAAAGCCATTTTGTCAATTTTGCAAATATGATATTTTCACTTTCTCAACTAAAGCCTAAACTCATCACAGAACCACAGAAAGGCTTGGGTCAGAAGAGACATTAAAGATCATCTTTAAGATCATACCCATTGCTGTGGGCAGAGACACCAATAAAGTTCCTAATTTTATTTCCAGGATACAGCACATTCTTAAACAGTAACACTCATCTGGTCAGACAAAGCTTGTAGTCGTCTCTGAATGCACAAGTTACCTAGAATGCTTATCTACTTACTGTCTTCTTGTGATTGCTTATTCTAGATTCAAAACTCACACTTACCTAATTTTTTCAGGTTTGCTCAAATTTTCCTGTCTGGGGAATTCTCTGGTGCAGTGATACAGTTATTTTAGTAGCTGTGACTACTGAGCCAATTTCAGTTTTTTAACTGGATAGCCCCACAGCATTCCCAGGGGTACTTTTTCAAAGCAAGATTCCTTTAACATGATGTTCTGCAGTAGAGTATTCCTTTTCCCATTGTTAACACTTTTATTCTTCAGAGGCACTTTTTTCATTCTAGTCTATTCTCTTCTCAAATCCATGTTGCACTGAAATCATATTGTTCAAAGTACTCATGATCCCTCCTAGATTCATCTGTGAAGAGAATTATCATGTTCTTCAGGATCACTTCAAACCTGCTTGTATTTGACCCAGTGCTAACTCCTCTGCTCCCTATCAATAAACCTCTTTAATTTAAAATCCTGTTTCTTAATTAGTGAGACCTCATTCCACTACAGTTCTTATTCCATTTTCTGCTGTTGAAGTATCATGCAGTGTTCCACAGCAAGTGCCTCAAACTTCCTCAAAAATAATTTTACTTTATATAGAGTGCCGTAGGAACACATCCATAGTAGTTACGATTTCTGACAAATTGCTGCTTTTTTTTTTTAAATAACTAAAAACTAATTACAGCTCAAGTGAAATACCTATTGCATCTCCACATTTTAAAATGGTTTACAGAGGAGAAAAAACTTATTAGTGCCTGATGACAGGCAAAATGAGGATCAAGTTAATTTGAAGGCATTCAATACAAGCACCTTGTGAATTAATGTACCATAGAGGCCTTAAACAGTCTGAATTAATTACTCTATAGCTCAACTCATTTCCACATGTACTTTTAAAAGCCATGCTTAAGAAAAGTACTGTTATGGCAATAGAAGGGAAAAAGAGGTGAATGAAGATACGACAGCAGCTTCCAGCAAAAACAGTATCATCACAAATCCAGATCTTACCCTATTTGAAATAAAACCCTCAGAACATGAGGTTTTATTTATATAAAGAAATTAAATGGAAATGTTATCATTTTGGTCAGTAAAGGTACATGTTTTCCTTAGATAATACTTGCCCCAAAAAAACATGGCTGGAAACTTATAAATTCAGAATAATGCCTTTGATATCTCATGGATGATGCTGTGACTTTGCTCTTTGCCAGAGGAGTGTGCAATGTGTGTTATTACATGAGACCACCTGATACTGTTTGTTTCGACTTATGGTGCAACACGGTTTAACTCTGTACAACGTACCTCTATCAGAATAATGCTGACATTTCTGTTTTATATGCTTAAATCATCTCACACCTTTGGGAAAGGTTTGATCTCATTATTCCTCTATTTAGTTCTTAGTAATTGGAATGCAAAAGTGTCGCAGACATCTTTTTATGAAAATCCTTTTCTTATGATTTTTTTTCTTGCTGAAGAGCTGAGAGGTTTCAGCAACAAAATGTAAACAATGGTTATCTGCTGCTGTGGATGCATCAGGTGTGTCTGTGATTGGCCCTTGGATGTTTACAATTAATGGCCAACCACAGCCCAGTTAGCTTGGACTCTCTGTCCGAGACACAGACCTTTGTTATTCATTCCATTCTACTCTTAGCTTAGCTAGCCTTCTGAGATGAAGCTTTTCCTTCTATTCTTTAGTACGGTTATAATGTAATATATATATCATAAAATAATAAATCAAGCCTTCTGAACATGGAGTCAACATTTTCGTCTCTTCCCTCACCTGAAAACGCCTGTGACCACTGTCACACAAAAGGGAGGCTGTATAAATAAAAGCTGGATTATGATCATAAATCTCTGCCTTGTGTGGCAAACTTAAGGAGAGAACTCAGGATGAAAAGGATGAATGTCTGAGTAAAATGACACAGGTCAAAATTAAAAATATATCAAATTAAAGAAAAAAAAAGAACATCTCAATCAAATGTTTTCTTGCACAGTCAAGAATATGATGTAGCACCTCCAAGGATATCAGCTGTCTGCCTCATAGTTCCTTTCCAAACTGCAGCCTAATAACATTTTCAATGTTTTAAAACAAGTACAGAAGGTGACTATCATAATAAGTGTTATTTTTAGTAGCTAATGGCAGGTGATTAGTTCCAAACAGCAAAGTGACAAATGCACTGATTTTGGTGAAACTGGATGCTTTAGCTACTGCATAGAACTTACATTTTATCCAGTCAATATTCTCATGCACTGTAGCTGTCTACTACAAGACAAACATTCCCCCAGGCACCTGGAAAACAATCTTATTAACAGGTACGTGCCAACATGCAACAGCAGCTGTGTCTACCTCAAATTTCACAGCACTGTTTTGAAGAACTCCCATGTACCTTCCTGTTGTTGAAGATGCTGTTTGAGATACTGGCTTGTCAGAGCTCACAGCATCCCTCATGGCATATGCAGGAAGTATGCCCAAAGGAATGGGCGATAGGCCTGGACTAAGTTCCAAATGTTAACTTCACAGCCCTGACATAATTTCAGGAGAATGCACATATGAAAGTTAGAAGACAAAATGACATTTATATAATTTGATGCTGCAAGTTTTAATTTTCTTCTTGACTAGAGCTATACCTCAAGTCTGGACCCAAAACTTAAGTTTCCCTACGAAACTTTCTAATTCATATGAACTATTTCAATATTTTATTTCCTTCATCCTGTAACTGGAATAGCTGCTTAAGTGAAGTTTTGGGGCTTGGGATTACTTTCAAATAAAGAGTTAATCAATCTGAAGTTATTCCCATAAAAACAACAAGCAGAAAGTTCTAAAAATATCAGTTAATGTTATAATTTAATAGGCCATTTATAGTCATCCAAACATTTGACTCAATACTGTTATGTACAAAATCCACTAAAATAAAAAAACAAATTTAAATGTTACCTTTCAGATGTAAAAGTGCAATTAACACAGGCAGAGCTTTTGCAAGAATATTACATTTCTATTAAATTCACTGCCTACATAAGAGCCTAACAGGTATATTGCCTACACTAAAGTGAATGAGGATTTTTTTTAATTAACTCTGAATAAGCCTGGTAGTTGATAAATAAAGGTTTTCTGCCACAATCATAGCACATACACCCAAAAATGCATTGCACAATTGTTTCCATAATTTTCAGTTTTACTGACTTTAGAAATTAAAGTAGAGCAACAGAAAGATTCATTAGTTCCAAGAGTAATTGACACCTTAAAACCTTGTAATGAGTGTGCACGAAACAGCCATCCTGAATGGCTTTTCCCGGAATCCTGATAGCTTTCCAAAGATGTTATTTACCCTGAATCAACGTTCTGCCTTTACAGTACCAAATGGATTTTCTGGAACAAGATTTACATTTATGTCTCATGCATTACTTATTCATAATTTGGAAAGAAACGGCAAGCCTTCATACATGTCAGCCTTTAATTTTAACCAGTCCTGAAACCTCTGCAAAACTGATTTTTCTTGTGTTAATATTCTTGCAGCTTTTCTCAGTTTTTCTTCATTTCGTTCTAAATAACGAATTCCATCTGTCTGCAGCTGATTGAGTTTCTCTTTACGGCTTTCATCCAGAGGTATGTCTTCATTCATAAGAGGGTTAAATCTGAAATAACTGTCTGGAGGTAACAGTGCATCCAGCATGGTGTGGACTTCTGTATGGAAAACAAATGAAGAAAACAGTTCAATTCACATGAGAGAATCAAACAGTCCTGCAAGTGATCTGAACAAAAACTGCTCTGGAATGACACAGTAAGAGTAAATATGTAATGCTTTGCTGAGTAAACATTTTTCTACCATTGCCTCATCAAAACCCCTTTCTCATTCAAAGACTTGTAAATGACCTTGTAGCTCTGTTTACTCTGGAAAAGATTCATCTTTTATTCCAAGACAACTTCACTGGTATGACAATTAAGTGAGCTTTGTAGCTATCTAGATTTTTAATTACATTCCAT
Organism: Melospiza melodia melodia; assembly: GCF_035770615.1. Lineage (NCBI taxonomy): Eukaryota > Metazoa > Chordata > Aves > Passeriformes > Passerellidae > Melospiza > Melospiza melodia. The sequence goes on from NC_086197.1 coordinate 76,198,458, forward strand.
TCCTTAACAAGAGCCTATCCTGAAGAGCAGGAATGTAACTTCCATATTCCCATTTCAGGATACCTGTGATTTGTTACACTTGGTACTAACAGAAGTAGGTATTATGAAAACAACAGGTATGTTCTTCTGCAATCTCAAAATAAAAATATGTACGACTAAAGCTTTATTTTGTTTACAACTATTAATATTTTTAATATATTACTACATATTTGAGGCTTGAATTTAACATGCATTTAAAATATTCAAGTTCAATTATATGACTTCAGTTAACTAGTAAAATAAAAAACTATGTAATGCATTTATATATTCTTTTTTATAACCTGCTTCTTTCTCCCTTTAGATCTTTTTGTTGGCTCACTTAAAATTCCATTTCTATCACTTCCTTCAGCATTCATTCTATCTTCTTTGTATTCTTAATGCGTTCCTCCATTCTTTCAAACATTTATTGTCACATAAAAAGTTTGAAGTGAAAAAAATATCAGGTATAAGATAAAAGCAAAAGATTCTTGTAAATCTGAAATAATCTTGTCTTGGCCTCTCCTCCTGGAAATTACTCAGCTATGTCTGTTCTTGTCTTACCACATGCAGTCTTTCTTGCCCTATTTAACACTCTCCCTTTTTTCCTTTGTAATACCAGTTCCCATTTGCTCAATTCTACTCTCTTCTCTTTCAATTTCTTTTTCTTTGGTCTCCGCAATGAACTTTCCTTTCTTCCTTTTCCCTTCAAATTTCTTGCTTCATTTTTCAGCTGCAATGAAACTTTCTGATAGAAAGTGGACAGCACATATTGCTTCCCACAATTCCCACTGCCTTTCCACAGCTGTGCAAAAGCAAAAAGGCAATCCAAAATCTAGTTTTCTCCTACTAGTGACAGTCAGCTGACAGAGAGTATACAGCAAGGGATCTAGACCATAAAACCACTTCTTGTTCCCTGGCTTTTTGCAGTATCACTTTCCTTTGTAATGGGAGGGGGGAATTATCTGTGTATCAGTATTTCCTGTTTACAAAAATAAAACAGATGTAAACTGCTAGTGACACAGTTCCAGTGTACTTCTATCTAGGAACAGAATTTATTTTAGAAAACAGATGCTTGGCTCCTCCTGACAGCAATGGAAGTCATCAGCACTGGAAGATACAGTATAGTCCTTGGAAAAGTACAGGTATAAAAGCATATTTTCTGAAGGTGTTGAAAATAAATGTTCTATATTAACTACTAAGCATTTCTACATTATGGGAAAAACAAATAAAATATAAGAAAATATTATTTTAAAATTAATTCCTGAATATGCCTTTTATCCTAAAGCTCAAGTAAAAATATTTATCCTAATAGTAATACTGGTACTAAATAGTAACACTGGTACTGAAACTATACACAGTAAGTTACAAAGAGACCTGCTTCAATTCAGTTTCATGGGGCTGGTAGAGAAGAGAAGAAGAAAGACAAAAGTTTGAAAAGTTCTCTGAATTGGAGCTATAATTCTAAGGACCATAAATAACATTGAAGACAGTCACAGTACAAGTATATCTCAAGACACCAACCTTCTGTATCAGTTGCACTGTTGATAACATTCGCCAGTTTGGCTTTCAGACTGGTGTGTGTGACGTTGGTCTTTACCTCACTTTCATACCGACCAGTGCCCAACGAAATCAGACACTGCAATGGAACATTGGGCCAGAGACACTTGCACTCATGTACTGCCAGCGCAGAAGGATTGTTTAGGAGCAGACCTCCATCCTGTAAATTAACAAGAAATACAAATATTGGTACTATACATAACATATGACCACAAAAGAAACTGCAACTGTAAATTAAACTAGCATAGCCCTAATATACAAAACCAAAGAAAACTCGCAAGCATTAATTTCCAAGTTTTGTGAAATTGAACTGAATCTGTTTTTATGATAAAACAGCTTCCTAGTTTGGCCTCCCAGGCACTGGCAGAGCAGCTGGTGGGCTGTGCTCAGTTCTGCTGCATTATATACAAGTGGTATACTGAAACAGCACTGTTCACTGGAATCTCTAGAGAAGCTGTGACTTCATTTTTGAAGACCTTTTCAGTAAGACAGATACACATATTAACAATTTCTTAATCAAAAATCTGCCTCTTGAAATGCTTATAAGTGATATTACATGGAAATTTTCTGTAACAAAACCCAAATCGCTACCTGAAGATTCCAAAACAAATTAAAAAAGAAAAATCACAAGAGCTAAGCTTGGCCAAACCTTACTTCGTAAACACAGTCATTACACAAGATGCTACAGCTTTGATTTAAGAGTTGGAAAGAACTTATTGAGCTCATCTGGTCCAACTGCCCTGCTCACACAGGGTCAGGTACAGCATGCTGCCCAAGGCCATGTCCAGTTGGGTTTTGAGTATCTCCAAAAATGGAGACTCCAAAATCCCTGTGGGTAACCTGTTCTAGTGTTTGAACACCCTCACAGTAAAATATTTTTCTGTGTTCAGATGAAATTTCCTGTTTGCATTTACACCATAGTCTCTTGTCCTACCAGTGGGCACTACTGAGAAGACCACAGCTTCCTCATCTTCTTTCCCTCCCACTCTTGACTGGTACACATTTCCTTCCAGTGTCTTCTCTTCTCTTGGATGAATAGTCTCAGTTGAATCAGTCTCTCCTCACAGGAAGAGTCGTTTAATCATCTCTGTGGCCCTGAACCAGACTAACTCCAATGACTCATGTCTCTATTGTAGTGGGAAACCAGAGACAGCACTCCAGATGTGGCCTCAGCAGTGCAGAGAGGAAGGGCCATCCCCCATGACCACGGCAGCACCGTTGCTGATGCAGCCCAGGATGCTATTGGCCTTTTTTACTGCAAGTGGGCATCACTCGTGTTGAGCTTGTGTCCACCAGCACCCCAAGGTCCTTCTCTGCCAACCTGCTTTACAACTCAGTGTAATGAGGCTATTCCTCTGTATATGCAGGGCTCTGCCTTTCGCCTTTTTCAACTTTCAAGGCTTAAAATTTCATAGCCCTGACCAGTTCTTTACTCTTCATAATCACCAGGTTCAGCAAAACACCTTTCCTTGTTGGCCCACCATCAACTAGGACAGCCGCTGTCACCAATGCACTTGAAAGATATCCTGGGTGGCTTGAGCTCTGCTGTACTGTCCTTTCATCAGGAATCAGGATGATTCAAGGTCCTGTGAGGACCAGCCCTGAGGATATGAGGCATTTTTAAGTTGTCTGAAGATCAGACTTCAGCCCAATACTACTAGGAACAAATGCCACTCTGGAATTGAGGAGAGACATCTTTCGCTAGCAACATTTTAAAAGTGTAGGTGATGAGGCTGGGATAAAATACTTCAGGAGTAATAAGAATCAGTGTTAATGACAGTAAGCCTGAGAAGCATTCAGATAATGAGATTTTGATCCACTGAATCTCAAGAAGTACATTCAGCACTTCCTGGAAGTAAAATGACAGTAACTCCAACCAAGAAGTAGATTAATTTGGAATTTGAATTAAACAGAACTTTTTTTTTTTTTGCTGGGAATGCCTTAAAACCAGCAGTTACAAAGACAAAACTTAAGCTTGAGAACATTACCAATAGCACAGATGAAGATAGCTGCATCCATTCAGAATCCATACAAACAAGTAGAGTATTAAAGAAAGAGAGTATTTACTATAATAGGTATAATGCAAGCACTCCCGATATTCTAAAGTTCCCTTTTCTGACCATATCTGACCATCACATTACTAGAAAAACAAGGAAAAGCAACTCTACCCAGGAATAGCTTAGAATAAAAAAGGTTTTGGATGAAAAACATTTTATAGAAACTCCTTGTAACTACAGCTCTGCTAGGTAAGTAAAACCAGGATTACTGAGCTTAGTTTTTTGAGTTTGCTTTCTTTTAATTAACCTTTCATTTCAACCTACAAAAAAGCTCTTTGAACCCTCTCTGGATACCATTCGCCTTGCTCAAAACACTAAATACACAGCTAACACGAATGATCTCTTCAGTGCCTATTATCTTTTGCTCATGTTTAGTCTAGAAAACTAAATACAAGAATGTTTTTGTCCTTTATATAATTCCCCATGAATCTTTATCTAAAATCTTAATAATTATTATAGTGCTGCTTAATTATTTCTTTAAATCCTAGATTTAAAACATGCTTACAAAATAATTTCCACTGATACTGTCAATATAATTAAACATGACTGCTACACCATGGGAAAATTCGTGTTATCAGAAATTTGAGGGTATACCCTTATACTAGAATACTACAATATTTTTGTAATGCTGACAAATAAAAGATCAAAGGAACATAAAATATACATACCAAATGTGTTTGTGATGATAACTAATGGCTTTGTGCGATGATTTCCATATTTAAACATTCTCCAATTTAGGTTTATTGTAATGACAGTAAATTCCTAATGATTTGCAGTTTAGACACAACTTCTAGCATTTATACATATAATAGACAGATGTCAGTTTTTGAAAGTTAGAAGCAGGACTAAGAAAGGCAACTGACTTGTTTCTTCTCCTCCAAAGAAATTATGGGTGATAGTAACCACGTCCTAATCAATACTTCAAATATTACTCTGTTAAAAAGCAATGTTCATCATACTGCTTTTGCTTCCAATGACCAACTACTAAAGGAGCAAATAATGCTGTTAGTTAAACTGTACTATTAAGGACTTGGTGAAGGAAATACTGCAGTAATTTATTTAAATCTGCAGCTCCAGAAACAATACAGCTAATTATGCAAAAAGCTGAAATTCTTGTGAAAAAGTATTTTCACCATTTTAAAAATTAGCTACGATTTCATTTATGTGCATTCGAAGAACATGTAAACAACAAAGAACTTTCCATTCTGAAAATTAAAGAACATAAACTAACCCTACTGTTTCTGAATAATTCCTCTAACTTCATAAAACTGGAAAAAAGCCCATCCCAAGATGTCTACTGAACTAGAAATACAGAAATATGAAAGCCATATCTAAATATTTAAAAATTAATTTTAAGAAATCATGACATACCCTTCTCCATGCTTGTCCTTGAGACACATGAACAAAATTCCCAAATGATTGACTCTACAGTTTTGTACAAAAGATACTGAGATCACAAGAAACTTCACTGATTCTTGTTTTGGAGAGCTGCTAAATCTGCTAAATTTTTTCTCATTCTGTTGAATTTATTCTATAGCTATAAAATACTATATAAATGCATCTAAATTATTTATAACTTACTAATACTTTATTGTAAGCATTGGGCTTTTAAAATATATTTATAAAAAAACATTAACCAAAATGCAATAAGCATAAATACTGAGTGAATGTCTTGATAACTAACAAAAGCTTCCTCATCCATGCTAGATTCCATGAGCTTTCTTGCCACTCTGAACTTGTGTGCAATTAAACAACTGGAAGTAAACAAGGCAGATTTATCTGATCTATGGCTACAGAGATGCAACATCGATCTCTGTTTGTCTCAAAACAAAATAATGAAAAAAAATAAGCACCTTTATACCACATATGATGGTGCAAAAAATCATGTTGATATAAAGTGATATTTTCACTTATACTATAAGCTTCAAGCTACAATTCAAATTCTACAAAGCATTGCTAACTTTATGCACAGCTCTAAACCTTTTTGGTTCCTATTAAGTTTTCCAGTTCCTCTTGGACAGATGGAATGTCTTCAATGTGTCACTCCTCTCCTCTATATTGTTAGCTATGTTCCTATGGAATGTACTGCCTGTGTGCACACAGAGCCCATACAAACAGAATATTCAATAAATTACACATTATCGACATACATTGGGTCTAAAAGCAAAACCAGTAGATCAAGAGAAGTGCTTATCCCCTTTTATTCAGTATGCACAGGGCCAGACTAGGGACAGATACTTTGTACAGCTTTGTTAGGAACACTGAAGAACTGGAACACATACAGTAAAGAAACACTAAGGTGGTTTGGGGCTGAAGCACATAACATACGAGACGAGATGCAGGGAAGTAGGTTCGCTTACCCCGTTGAAAAGAGAAAGCCAAGGAGGAAGCTAATCACAGTGTTCCACTATCTAAAGCAGAAATACCCAGATTCTTTCAAAAAGTACAGAGTAAGAGCTGGAGCATCTGTGGAATCTCCATCCTTTGATATTTTCAAAACTAAGCTGGGCAAAGTCCTGAGCAACCCAGCCCAGCTTTGAGGTTTAGCCTGTTTTGAACAGGAGGCTGGACCAGATAACCACCCGAGGCTCTCTCCTCCTCCTCTAGTTTTCCTAAGGCTCCACTCTATTTAAAGAAATACTGCATGAATCACAGATGTATGTAATTTTAGCTGTTAAACAAAATTACATCTCAAAATCTATTCTTATTAGAATTTGAATTTTGTCAGTCCAGTCTCAGTCTTGTGGAAAATGCAAAATTTGTAGTGCAAGGAGAGGTTCCCGTTGGCCATTTAAGAAAAAATGTATTCACCAGAAAACATCAGAACACACTGAAGACGCAAGTGGTGGAGTCACCATCCCTGGAGGTATTTAGAAGACATTCAGATGTGGTACATAGGGATGTGGTTTAGTGGTGGACCAGGCAGTACTAGGTAAATGGCTGGACTTTGTAGGTTTTTTCTAACATAAATGAGTCTATGATTCACACCTTGCAATCTTTAACAGAAAGGGTAACTTACAGGAACTCTACAAATGACTAAATTGTTGACCTATATCCACAACAGGTGGAATTGGCCCAAGCTTTGACTCAGAACTCAGTGTTGGGCAAACAGGGCAGATCCCTTTTTTCTTTCTGTTCTCTCATTCTTGGATTAACTGGCCTTCCCTACATTTCACCCTCTCTTCTCATTTAGCTAGATCTCAATCCAATTGCAAACTCTCTTTTTCACTTCCCAAGCACATATTTGTCATCCCTTCCTTTCTCTGCTGCTATGCTCAGTGCAGCGGCAAGTGCCAGACACTGCTTCATCTGCTGAACTTTGCGAAACCATTCTACACTTGAGTCGGCTTAATTTGCTGGCAGTATACCAAACACAAAGGGCTGGAGTAGGAATGCTAATGCAAGGAGATACTAGAAAAGGGGGCACAACTCTCCTGATGTCATCAGGCAGGCAAGCAGCAAAGAAAAAGGCTTCTTAAAAATTTCTAAATAAAAAAATAGATATTTCTAAATTAAAAATAATGGAAACGATCAAGTAAGTTAATATTAAAATGGAACACAATAATAATAGAACTGCAAAATTGCTAGTGATAGAAAAGCAGTGAACTCAGGGACTGTGACATTGTTTTCAGTCTTTTGTCAAATGCTTTTCAGGTGGTAAATATGCAGTTGTTCTGTTTTATTTAATATCTTATTCCCAGATGAAGCCAATGAAATTTTTTCACATGGATTTTTTCACAAAAATTCCTTAATACAACAGTAACCATATTTTTAGAGCTTCTGGTAGTAACAAGGAGTCTAAAGCTGTAGCTAGTATTTTTTATCAGTGTTTTGATAGTTGCAAAATGATCAGGCAAGGCTCCCCCCTGTTACTTGACTTATAGATCTTCAATTATTTAAAGCAGGAAAACTGGACCTTTTGTAAACAAATGCTCCAATAAAAACTCTGATGGAGATACCCTGCTTGCACAGTTCGAGAGGTAAAGAAAGGCCTGGTTAAACACTGTGAAACAGATGATTGCAAATTCTACAATCAGAAGGAAAAGAGACTGGGAAGTCTGCAAGAAAGTATTCCAGAGCACATGGGAGCCTGGTAGCAAAGGACTTTCTGAAAATCTTGTCCTATTTAAATAATTATGGTAAATGGGCATGAAGTCACCAGTGACATACTTAAGTCAATACTTTGAAAATAATTATTTGAAATTAAAGTACTAAAATTCAAAAATTGTACTATACTTTACCACGGCAGAGCAGTTGTTTCTCACAAGTACATTCTCCACATTCATAGGCTCTCATTGCACTTCCTAATTCTGTCAGACTCAAGTTGAGCCTTGTAACCGTTCTGTATAACACCTTGTGTGCTGCACAGTTTCATTTAAATTATCCTAAACTTTGTGAATAAAATAATCTAGCACTGAATGAAGGATATATAGTGTATGAAAGCCAAGTCTGAGATTTGGAAGCTGAGTTTGTTGGCTCCATAGTAACCACTTCACCTCACTGCCTATGCAGACATGCTTTGCATTTTAGTTCACTCTTACAGACTTGCTCTGTTGTTTACTTTCACTGTCTTTGTGAAAAAGCAGAGACAGAATTAGTACAAAGCTATCACAGGACAAGACAGGCTAAGACTCTGAGTGGACTTCTGAAAAGTATTTTTTAAATTCTATGCTTAAAGTCAACATAAATATCATAAATATGCAGCCTAAGGATAAGTCTAGTTGCTGCAACTGAGTTCGAGTAGTTGCTGCACAGTAATAAGGGGTTACTTCTTAGAAAAACTAAAATAGCTACTTTAAAAACATTTACTCTGTTTCCCAGAAGTAATGGGCAAAATCATTCTGTAAAATCATCTCAATACATTTATGTACGTAGCAGCAAACATCCTCAGAGCAGAAGACAGGAATGAGAAAGGGGAGAATTCTTTCACTACCTAAGGTAGTAAGGTCCATCAATCGAGGTAACTTCAAGATTCACATCCCAGCCTAGTCCTCTCACTGCTCTGGGCACCCAGTGTCATTATGAAAATGTCAGTAATTGCACCCTAAGCTTCAAGGCTTGCTCAGTAAAGCATCACTGGGCTAAAAAGTTACAGTTTTTGACAAGTGCTTTGTGAAAAAGAAATCTATACATTCAGATTAAACTGTACAATAAACTAGCTCCCTATAGCTTCAGCACAAACATAACCTTTTCAATACAAAGATTAGGTGATTATGCTGTTCTGTTGCATATATACAAATATGTTTGAAATATACATGAATTATGGCTTTCTTCTTGGGACTAATCAGTCAGACTGATTGCAGTATTACTGAGGATGAAACGGGTGAAGAGAAGCTCCCAGTAAGACAGGCAATCTTTATTTTCCTTAACAAACTATTTGGCAAAATATAGAAAGTTTTATAAACATGAAACAGGACAGAAGCAGAACTGTTTTCATCTTGCTGACAAACAATGGATGGTGGTGTCAATATTTCTAACAAATCTCTGTCTAAAATGTACAGTGACCAAGAACAATTAGATTTTGCTTCATTCTAACAGTAGGTTCCACTTCGCTGTTTGAGTGAGAAACTTATTTCAATAACTTTAGTCATTTTTTATAAAGCACACAATGACCTACAGTTGTCTTCTTAGACAAATATTTAATCCAATTTATTCAGGAAGATTCACCCTTGCTTTATAATCATGCTAAGAAGCAGACTCCTGGGGTCAACTACATACAATTATAATATATTCTGCACTATGCTGATTCCCAGCAGAGGCCCTAATTGGTGACAGCTATAAATGCCATCCTCCTACACACCAAATTTCTAACAATTACAGAAAGAACCAATTCCCTTATTTAGGGAGATCCAGAGTGCTCCTTTAGATTCCTGAAATAAGCATCTTGTGCTCATTATTTTCAAATGCTGTCTCAAAATAATGATTTATGTTAAAAAAAAAAAAAAATAAACACTTAAGCTACTAGAAAAATAAACACTTAAGTTACTTGTCATAAAGAGTGCAGTGAAAAAGGGATTTCCCTTGAACTGGCATTGGGAAAAATTCTAGAGAAAACATTTGTACAGAATATGAAAATTAGATGCAGTGGCATTTATATTATTGAATGACACCAATATTAAATTTCCATTACTGCATTATTTTACATTCTTTATTTTTTAAAGAAAATATGAAGGTGCATTAGCTGTATCTCCTGCCACAGCAGTTACAGAGAGACATGATACTAAGATTACATGACAAAATGTAAAGAATAAATTCAATAACATTTGAAAATTTACTGAAAAGCTTCTTTTTCAGTTCAGCTGTTTTCCCATACAGTATTTATAACTTTTCCCCCTAAAAACTAGCAACACCATAATACAATTGGCATACACCCAAATGTCATGATCAATGCTTCTGAGAACTGCCAATACTATTGCTCTTAAAAGCAAAATATTTGATAATATATTTTACATACACTAGAATGAATGCCTGGCTGAGGTTGACTTCTAGGTGATTATCTTGAATTATTAACTCATCCTAGTGAGTCATTAATTCACAGAAAATGACCTGCTGCTCTGAAGACATCACTGAATTTATGGGTTTATGTCAGATACAGAAAATGTATCCGTACAGGGTACTGAGGAAGTTTGCTAAATATTAGTAGACATCATGAAAGGAAGAATTGTTTGGCAATAAAATATATTGTCAGAGATTTCATTAAAAGCATAAGTTGTGCATGACAGATCTAATGACATTAATTCTGCAGCTCACAACAGCAAAAATGACAAAAATAGTATGTATTTTAACCATGCTTCCCAAATGATGAATTGGCTGTGATATTACAAGCAAAGATCAGAGTGTGTAACCTAATAAAAACTGAGCCCATGGCTGAACTTACACTGACCCCAGACACAGGCCCAAATGCAGGGTCTCTTATGATACCTTTGAAGCACAGGTAAGTTAACAGTACAGTTAAAAACCCCAAAACCAAAACAACCAACTAGATCTCCCAACCCATGGGTCTGAATAAAATGCTATATTCAGATAACTCCAGGATACTCAAGTCTAGAAGTTTTGTCCTTGCTGACAACATTCAAATTAGGAAGCATGTAAATACTGTATATGCTATGGCAGAATATACTGGACTAAGGAGAAAGCTGCACCAAACAATTACATTAACATGAAACCTCTACAACTGAGCAAGGAATCCCAGATATGGAGATAGCCAAATCTTTGTGAAATGTGACCATGTTAAATTTTCAAAATTTCTAAATTCTTTAAATTTTACTTCGCAAGATAACAATGGAAATATTTAGACTCAATACATTTTTACATCAGTAACTCGATCAATGTTATTGTTATTACATATTGATATTAGTTTTCCTAATTAATTGGTCTACATTTTTAGCTGCTAGCTTTTTAAACAACAGTAAAATGTCAGGAACTTCAAAATGCATTGAGAAACATACAGAATGACTAGCAGTGATCCATAGGGAATGTAGGTGGCTCATTATTGGATATATCAATTAAAAATGTTACTTAAAATATGTTGGTCATTCATCTGTTCAAAACCATATAACAATCAATGCTGAAAGCTAACTCTACAGTCAACTGTCAAATCTAAATGTATTACAGACTCCACTGATTTCTACCTTTCTCATTGCAATTTCAAATTGAAATTGGATTTCCAATTATAGCCCTTTATTTATAGAATTATGCAAGCTACCTAAATTTCTTAAGATGATTTTCTTCTTTACATGTTGACTCAAGCATTACATTTCATTTTACTGCAACTGAAATGTATGCTTGCAGCTAAAGGATTTGATCTTAAAAGGACAAAATGTATGAGATAAAGTGAATTCCCTGAAGATAATTGCTATGAAGGATCCAGGATTTGGACATGAACTACCTAGTTCCTGTATCCACAGTGGAGGCAGGTGGATGGGGAATAAGGACTGAAGGAAAAGTTCTGCACTTTCTCAAGTCCCCTAAATTAAGAAGTGCATGGCTAAATGACAAAATACAGTTGGCATCAGAATCATCATGAAAAAGCTCTGAGTAGGGAACTATCACACAATGATTTAAACCACCAACATATAAATTGCAAGGCAACATGTAAAGGCAAGTGTAATTCTAAACTGTATCTTCCTCTCAAAAAGGAAACACATCATACTGTAACACAGGTTCCAGCCTGACCAAGTTAATGCCTCTGAATTTTGTTTCTGATTTAGAAGTGCTAATTTTGACTCCAATATATCATTCAATGTTGTGAAATGTGTCTTGGGTCATGCAAAAAACCCACTGAATAGTCCAGTTGCAAGAAAGATTACTCAAAATGCAGCAGGTGCAGCAGAGGACCATTAGGATAAACAAGAGAACAGAGTCTGTTCTGAAAAATTGAGACAGACTCACGTATTTAGACTAAGAAAATTTAAAAAAAGATGAGTGTCTTTATATAAGCATCAGACACATTAAGCACCAGACCACTATATATATCAAAATCAAGCTTTCCTTGAGGGAAGAGGCAAAAGTTTATCAATAACCACACCACATCCTTGGGCTTTTATTTGCAATGAACATCACAAGGCCATTTTCTTTAGAAACATGGCCCCATTTAAGTCAGTGTTGACAAATACACAACCTAAGAAAATAAAAACTATAAAGAACGGAAAAAGTTTTCTTTTTGATTTAAGAAATAATTGCTGCAACATCAGAACATGAGTGTAGAACCTAGACTGTCTGTACAGAGCTTACTGAATGGACTCTGTTCACAATCCTCCACTCTATGCAGCCTCCTCTGACCTTACAAGATTTGTTTTACAGCAAATATTAGCTGGTCAACAGTGTTGCTGAAGATGGACTCAAAAGTCTAAGCAAAATAATAGTTAAATTAATACAGCTTATTGAGAGCGAGGTTTTGTTTCTTCTTTTCAATAAGCCCTCTGAAGACTACATTACGAAAAGATCACTCTGAAACAACTGAGATAAAAATTAGAATGCTTCCAAGTTAAATGCCTAAACAACAGACACTCTCAATTTCATTATACTAAACAAATCTGCCAATAATATGTCACTTAGCAAGCCCCTGCAGGGAATCTTACAAGCAGTCAGCTCTGCAAAATACCACTGGTACAGTAACCACAGCAATTTCACAAAGGCTGGTAAACTGCGCAGTGCACGTCCACCTTCAGAGCTGTTATCCAAACCTATGGAATCCATAAGGGAGAAAGAAACACAGATACCCATGTAACTTACATGTGCCAGTAAATTCCCTCTTCCTTAAACAGTAAGCAACACTGCCTTGATTGCTGTAGGCAAACGGACATGGCAAAAAGTAGACAGAGAAACAAAGAAAGAGCTGATTCTATCATTGTGAGAACAAGATACACCTATTAAACTGCAGCCTGCATAAGCTCTGGTGCATACTGATCACCGTGGCATATCCTAAGAATGAAAAGAACTTCAATGTGACCTATATTCTATGTCTTCTCAGAGCCTGGGAAGCACCCTTGAATCTAATTTTAAAAGCTACCATGTAAAACCAATTAGGGTAGGGTGCACTAAGTGAATCACTTTTGAAGGCCTCTCCTGTAACAAGCTGTAAGGATGAATTGGCTTTACAGATTTGTTACCTAAAAAAATAAAAGTTTGAAAAATATGTAGAAACCATGAATTATCTTTTTCCAATGAAGATGTGACTTCAAATTTTAGTTATAATTATTGTACTACACATATTTTTTTATTTTTAGGTTGTATTCTCATCAACCATCCTGTTACACCTGCTTTATTAAAACTCCACTAACAGACCAGGTGCCAATTTAACTGCTTTACTATCTGATCTTGCTCAAAGAAAACACAGTTATTGGAGCAATATTATACATCAACATCATCACTATAATAAATGGAATTGTAATACAACAATGGATTCATGGGAAGCCATCAAGAAAAAGGTGATCAAGTCCTTTGCATTAAATTCGGTGTATTTTATTTGAGAAAAATCTGTGGCTTTGTTGAATTTACCACCATCGCATACACAATCCCTGCTGCCCTTTGAATTAATCCTGTGGGACGAATTTAGTTTGTACTGTAAATGCTATTAAATGAAGTGTGCATAATGATTTTCTTAAATTCTAAATTGCTCTTTTAATGAATTTAATTAATAATTTCCTCAGCATACTTTATTGTCTACTGAAGTGACATTATTGAGTACCTCAAATATTTTTCACAGTACAAGAAAAAAAAAAGGCAAAAAGGATACAAGATAGATACAAGAAATAACACCCCTCTGAGGGAAGCAGAGGGGGAAAAATGTCACTGGATGTAGCAGGACTGAGGTTAAGAGCCTTCAGTACTTCAAAAATACATTTTAAAATAAAGGAATTAACATGTGGCAATACAGCTTCTACAATGTAACATCATGATTTGGTCTCTCTTAACTTGCAGGGTTCCTGGAGATGTTACAGGGATTAAATCCCTTTGAATGTTAATGTGTTCCTCTTTTGAACCACAAAGAATATTAATCCTACTCCCCTCATCTACCAACAGCTGCAATGTTTTTTCTTACTTGACAGAGCAGAACCAGACAGCATGGCATGATTGACCCAAATGTAAATACTGCTGTTTGCAATAACTGATGGCTTTTTGCAGAAATTTAACAAACCAAGTCAACATCTCACCTGCAGCACAAATAAGTGTTCAGGCACCTAGAAACCTCTTTCTAAAGAATGACATCAGAAAAACTGTAAAACTGATTTATTACCTTATTAACAAAATAACATGCTTTACACTGAGAGTGCCCAGTACAGGAAATCAAAGTGAAATGTTTCAGTGAAAGGGCATGTATGTGCACACAAATACACACTCACATGTAACTCTACAATTATGGAAAAGCAAGTCAAAGCCAACAGTTCAGTTCAGCCATGACTCCATCACAGACATCTGGAGTCATATCTAAGAACTTTAAGAATTCATCTCATTATACATAAGAATTCATCTCTATACATAACTCTCATTCAGCTACTTCATCCAGTTTGTGAAAGGACTCTGATTCTAATAAAAGCTAGATAACATAAGACATGAATATGCAGGATGACTATAAAAATATCCACTAAATTTCCATTATCAAAATAAGTATTTTCACACATTTTGAAGAGTCTTCAGCCAGATGAACTGCTAGAGAGTTTCTCATTCTCATTTAAATGCACAACTGAAAGCTAATATGGAACACGGTCTCTATATAATGCTTAAAGAGTCACAAACTTGAAAGCTAGGAAACAAATATTGTACTTAGTATTCTGAATTTTCACATACATTTTGGATAACTCTGTTCTTGGAAGTGTTTAGAAACATCAACACTTCAGAGGGAGGCTATATATAAACTAGTAAGAAACTAGCACAGTTAATGTTCAGAAAACAGATTATGATGATTAATGGAAGTTCCCAGTCAATGAAAAAATTCTTAAAACACCATCTTTCTGACACTATACTGCAATTTTGAAGCCTTTGGCATAAATTATTATTTACACTTAATGCACACTGTGCTGATGCCCTTTTCAAAAATCACAGTACTATCAAAAACATCTAAATGTTATGCTTCATTTATTCATGCAGTTCAAAAGCAGTTCAATCTGTTAGGCAGTGTACATACAGAAAAGAGCAAGAATTTCCATATACACTACATATACACTTCTGTTCAAGGAACTTAAAATTACACTTGCAATGCATTTTCAGAATAAAGAAGCTTAACAAGAATCTACTATTCCCATATTTATGATGTGAACTATAAGAACAAAGTTACCAATATTAACATATTGGTAAGAAAGCTATTTTAAGAAGGAATATGACTGCATTTGGGATTCTATTTATTTCAAAATATATTTAAAATATATTTATATTTATTTATGTATTTCTTTCAATTCATGTTGACTATTTCAGCAGAGGTAAAACTCTTGAATATCTTGCTTTTTCCTATGAGCTACCATTAATTCCCAGGAAAATAAAAGTAGCAGTCTGCTACATGCACAGAGGCTCCTACCCCAGGGTTAAAACAAGGCAATTCAAGGCTGTTTCAGAGTGTGCAGTGGATTTATAATCTCTGCTAGAAAGCTGCATGAAGACAGTTATGGAGCATTTGCCATGTAGTAACTTGGTACCTGGACATCCAAGTACCCCCCATACAAATCAGATAATTATGGAAAAAGAGATGTGGCAAGAAAAGTGGTAAGAAAAATGTAATCTGGGGAAAGAAAAGCATGTCAGACATGAAAGGTGGTTTCTATAAGGACTCAAATATATTTAAACATTCCTGGCTGGGGAGAAGAGATTTTTCAGATTATATGAAAAAGTTTGAATCCAAAAATTTAGCAACTTGTTGTACTACAATAAACGGTTTCAGTACTGAGAACATATTTAGTTCTTTATGGCTGAGAAAGGTGAATTACATCCTAAGCAGTACCTTTCAATAATTACAATACATAAAACAGAGAAGAATGGTGAACTTGGGAAACAGGGTTTGTAAGGTCAGATGGAAGGGCTTTGTCCAAAGACTCCTGAGTAAGGAAAAAAATAAGTAGACTTTATTCCAGTTCTGCGTGTCTGAAAATACTGAATCTGATCTCTATTGACACCAATTATACACTCCCTAGTCCAGCAAACTGGACTTAAAAGTGAAATAGATGAAATAAGTACCAGCCTTACTGCTTTTCACACAAGTCTGGCAATTCAGAAACTATGTTAAGATGAAGAACTGTGTAAAGCACTGTGTAGAAGTTGCAAAATCATGTTGTTTATTCAACTATCCTTCATGTCAAAGCACAGATCAATTTCCAAGTACTTTCAACTCAAGGAAAGAAAGGGGGCAAAGGTGAAAGAGAAAGAAAACTTCTTTACATAGGTTAACACAGACCCATCCAATCAGTTATGGAGCAGCTTGGAACAGCTCCCAAGGCTAAAGCAGCTCCCTTCCCAGTTTTGCTTGTCCAGATGGAAGACGAACACACTTCAGGATTTCAAGCAGTGCTTTGGCTTGGAATCTGATGTGTTATTCCACTTTTAGTTCTAAAAACCTGTCAAAATTTATTTGCTTATTTCAGAGAGTAGTTGATTAAAATGTTTTGAGGCTAACAAGATGCACTGTACCAGGAAGGTTGTGGTGGGGCAGTCAAGGGAGGGAGGGAGGAAGAGTGTCCTAAACGAAAAAGGGAAACAATAAAATGAAAGAAACTTCAGTCTCCCTACCTGAGCCTGAACCTGAGCCCTTTCCCTTCACCCCTTAATTTCTATGCAGCTTTTAGATAGCTGAATTATTTCATCACCTTATAAATGTTGAATCAAAATATGGAAATATGCTGTCTTTATTCAGATAAAATTCTAGCTGTTTGTTTGCTTGTACACATGGTGGTTTTTTACCACCTCTTAATCTAATGAATTTTTCTCTATTTCATCTTACACTCATTTATCTGTTAGCCTTTAAATTTCAGTACTACTCAAGAACATTACAATGCTAAGGATATTACACAGTGTTCTAATGGACACCATCAGAAATTCTGTATGTGATCCAGGTACATCTTATTACTCAAAACATGCTACTTGTTTTCCAGCATTTGAGACTACTGCCATCATATGAATTAATACAACAGAAATGCAACAGATGCTTCCATTAAACTTAAGTGTCAATCCCATGCTCTCGTTGTTGAAGGTCTCTGGTTCAGTCACCCTTTGTAGTCTTTTCTGCCACAGATCTGAATCAGGTATTTATTAAAATAAATACTAATAGTTTTTAATTAGTATGCATATCAAGAAGTATTCTTTGAAAACCTGAAGAACAGCAGAATAATACAGGGGCACTGAAGGACTAAAACCCCATGGTTAAAAAACTACTAGAGACATTCATTTGCTTTGTTCTTTACTTATCAGGGTCACCAAGAGAGGCTGTAATATAATAAAACAGCATGCAGTGATGATAGGAGACACTGCTTTATCCTCAAGGGAATTTCTTTTGCAGTTGTCCTCTCGGTTTAATCTTACTTCTGTGGCATCTCTTACTCTTCTTACTAGCTCAGAACTAGGGTAAAGCTGAATAAGCTATCAATGGAAAGAATTAAAAAGTAGACCATAAACTGAATTTGTGCACTAATAAAAAGAATGCTGAAGTGTATAAACAGTTTTTTGCACATTTTACAATACTGTTAGATTTTTAAGTTACACCACCTATTTAGTGAAATAATGCTCAGCAAAATGCCAGTTGCAAGCAGGAAGTCAGAGGCAATTTACAACTCATATAAGGTTTCATCTCAGACAGAGAAGAAAGCAATAGCAGAACAGCTTAGGTTTGTATTGAGAAGACTAAGATTTTTAAGCCTTTCTAGCTCTGTAAGGGCTATAGAAGCTAAAAATATCTTTTCTTACTCCATCTGTCGTAGATTTCCTTTGTGCTACCAACTCATATGCTTAGTTTTGATTCAGAGATTCAGACCATGTTTCTTTTCAGGTGTAAAATTGGAAAATATTTACTCAAGGAGAAGATTTCAACTTACCTGATGAAGATCACTGCCCAAAACATATTCCTGGAAGTAACCTGGTGCAGCAGATGATGCTCTAATTGCTTGCCACAGCTTATACTGACAGCCTCCCATATAATGGGACTTAATGCCAGGAAAATGGTTGTAGTTTCTAAACACAAATGCTTTCAGTGGTGTTCCTCTGTTTACAATGGTGCTTACTGCAGCTACCTAGCAAATGAGGAGGAAAAAAAATCAGTTATATATGATGATAATAACCATAATATGAGAATGAAAGCTTCCCACCATAGGAAATTTAATGTATACATTAATGCACTTTTGGAATCTTACTTGGTTCATTATTTATTTACATTTTTTAATGTCTAGCCAAATTTTAAAAGGGAAAGTAAAACACAAACAAGAGACTCAAATCCCTAAATAAAATGCTGTTTTAAACCTTCAATTAATTGTTTTCATTGCTTAGTCTGTTTCTATGAATATCTACAATATTTAAACAAAATGCAGATGTCAACGATGTGATTTTTAAATACTTTTCCTTTTGAAATAGTATTTCATTCTCAGAAGTCTGTAACCAGCAATACAACACTCTCATTAAATATGAATGTCAGAACTGTCAATCCATTTCTTTCTCCAAGAAAATGATTACTTTATATTGCAACCGGAGTTAAAAAATTGTAGGAAGAATCTCTCCTGCACAAGAATCAAAGTCTTTCAAGGCTTTTTTGTAAGGATACTAAAATGTCAGTAACAAAAATCACATATGTTCGTCTAAGTGAAAAGCCAAAATGGTATTTCCATTGAAAAAAACCCAACTATGACAACAAAAAGAATGCATCCTACAGATCTAATCACAAGGAGAAAGTACATGTAGTGATGGATGAGTGTTAGAATGTGCAAGACCTTTAAAGGTGATGCAGCCAGCCTGGCTGGCACTGCCAGAACAGCACTCTGCAGCAGCCAAGGGGGTGCTCAATTCCATCTTGTTTACTGTTTTACAGAGTAGGGTGTTGTCATGAAACGTTACTCAACAGCACAGCTGATGCTGTGATATCACTGTATGCATTTTCACTCTTCATCTACTTAATTTAAATAATTTTATTCACTGTAAATTCATCCTCATAGAAAACAAAAGTGTAACTTCTACATTACAATGCGAAAGCAAAACTGCCTGATTCACCCTCCATCATTTGATGGAGGAAGTTTCCTGTTTTTCTCAAAAGGAGGGTTTAGTTCTAAGCACTACCAGAAGCAGTAAGAAAAAAATTTCAGAAAATATAACAGAAAACTTATTAAAAGGATGCTTTCATTTTTGACAATACCCATATACACTCCATGATGCAGTCTGTGTTGCAAAGTGCTCAGCACCTTC
Source organism: Melospiza melodia melodia (assembly GCF_035770615.1). Lineage (NCBI taxonomy): Eukaryota > Metazoa > Chordata > Aves > Passeriformes > Passerellidae > Melospiza > Melospiza melodia. The sequence continues at coordinate 76,217,957 of NC_086197.1, forward strand.
TGGAAAAACCCATCTTGTAATGAATTTAGCAGCAGCAGAGCACAGAACTTTGTGTTTTATTTTGATTTTCCTGTGCCTTGTAAAGAGTGCCACCACTGACAGCACTCTAAAGAGATTAGTGGGAACAGCTAGTTTCAGCTCTATTTATATTCACATTTTATTACTGAAGAACATGGAAGGAAGCCAAAGATCCCAGTTCAAAGATAACTTTCAAGTCAACACAGGATAGCTGCTCTCTCAGAAAGCAACATACCACACCAGCCTTTTCATGTCCTTGTTTTAGACACGGACTAGGAACGCAGTCAGTAAGGCACACGTTTCTATGTTTAGAAAAATGGGAATATCTTCCATTTAACAGTAAAGCATTGAATATAGTGCTATGACACCAAAACACCTGTTAATTACAGATTGTTCTGAAATATATCTTATTATATTTCGCTTCTTTCTTCACACCCTATCCTTCACCAAAAATAAAATACCCTTGCTTTCTCATCTTTCACTCTCATGCTGCTGAATGTAACATCCCTCCTATGACTTAGTGCCTTTTCCATCAGACAGGAAGAGATCTTGGGGCCCAAGAATGTGAATGGAGAAAACCAGGTACTCCAAACAAAGTGAGAAGAAACCCTGCCCTCTTCCAATACAGTAACACAGATCACAGCTGACAGGACGGAATCTCCTGACGCTAGAATTTTTACATGATAAAAATGAACTTGGCACAACACCAAAATGTTGACCCAGTATTTCTATGCTTACAAGTTTTTAAAAATCTCTGCAATATATTCCAACTACAAGTAATAAAAATACCAGAAATTGCTGCCAAAATTTAAGAACCTAATTAATTTTTATCCTTTAAAAGGATGGGTTATCCCATATAGAAGCCTGAAGAGCACTTCAACACTCATGCTGTCTATCCAATGTTCTTCTAGGTATAGAATTTACTCAGAACTCTTAAGAGTACTTGTGAAATATACAATTAGTATTTACCTTAGAAAATTGTACTTACCTTTGGACATTTGGACTTTCTTGCAGTTTCAATCATAAGATTTGAGCCCATTTTTTCTCTAAAAAAAGTGTAAAAAATTGAAAATGCTCCATCAATTTAGCATGAACAAGACAAACAATTTATCACCCTTATTTCTGAGACCTTTGCATTTAAAAGAACCAATGTTTGTATTTCAATTTAACAATCCCATTTATACAAGTGACTTCAATGGACTGACACTTCAAACCTTCTAGCCTGCTGGAAGTAAGTCTGAAGAGTGACTGAAGAGGTCTTGATTCAAATTACTCAGTTCACATACCTAACCATAAATCATTACGATTACTCAACTACATAGTTAGACAAAATACTTTACCACATTTATGAATCAAAAAGTCAACATCCTTATTAAGTGGTTCTACAGTAATGAAAAATTACTCTTCTGTAGTTACAGAAACAAAAGCTACAGAGAGAAAGATGTGATTCCATAAGATTTAGAAGAAAGTTAAAACATCTACATATAGTCTTCCATAACAGTAATCCAATATGCATTTACCATTCCTTTCTGAGGTAATATTTGTTCACATGAATACATTTTCATAAATCATGCTAATGGTCAGCACTGTAATTTCTCATCATATCAGGGTCAGTATTCCCATTGTTAACTAGAAGATAGTTCTTCTGCTCAGTAGAGGAGACTGGAGCAAATTTGCATACTAGTCAGTGATCTCACCTCACCATCTACTTCAACTTTGATTTGCTTGCAATAAAGGTATAAAGGTATAATAGAGAGTGGGTGGTCACCAGTAATTATTCCAAACAGGCTTTCCTTTAAATCAGCAAGCTTTCTTCCTCCCAAACACTGGTGGTGCATCTGTCTTACTTTGCAATTATGGTTTTCTATACTGCCACACTTTTAAAGTAAAGATATTCCATGTGCTGTTATTATAAGATCATTCATCTACAGCTTGCACCCATGACAGGAGGGAGTAGCACTTCCACTGTTAAAAACAACACCTCTATCTACTCAGGTCAGAAGACAAAAGAAGCTTTAAAGGACCGCAGCAGCAGTCCTCCATGCAGACAGTAGACTGTATGTGCAATTAGGACAATTTGCTCTTCTAGTGGCTATTTGTGCTTGAAGGATGGCTGCATACATGTCCTTGACAGGGAGGAAAGAAGGCGGACAGGTTCCAGTCCTACGACGGAAAACTCCTGCTGACACAATTCTTGTACGTGTAGCACAGTTTTGTTTTTGCTTTGATTCTAGTCTCAGAATCACCAGCCAGAAGGGGAGGAGTGACATCTGCACTCATTAACTGATTACAGAAGGAGATGAAGGCACACGGAACCATGAAGTAGGAATAAAAGAAATGGGACTGACAGAGCTAAGATATCAAAGCCATCTACTGATTTGCATCACTTTCATCTATTTCTGCAATGTCTGTATTAGGTATTTTTCCCAAACCCTGAATGCAGAGATTAAAAAAATGTATAAGCAATATCCTCTGCTTAATTATGGGAACCATCAAACTGAGTAACTATCACATCCTGTTTTCTATGAAGGCCAGAAAGTGATACTCCAGAGTAGGTACAAGAAATCCTTTCAACTACTGTGCAACTTCAGACATTACAGTCTAAGGAGAAAAGTTTAGTATCACCTCCACATATAGTTTACTTCTGTTGCTACCATTAATACTGTAATTGCATATTAAAAAAATGTATTTGTCTCACTGTTTAATATTCTTTTACGAAGTCACAGCAGAAGTAATTCCACAGTTTATACACATACTGTGTTAAAAAATAAAGTGAATAGTCCCCTGTTATTCAGGGGGACTACTGAATAGTCCCCCTATTTCATTCAAAGAAAACAAGAAACTGGTAATTCTCAAGATGCCTTACTATCTCAAACTACCACTTTAACTCATTTGCTTTTGTTAATGATAGACACTTAATGTGTGCTATCTTTAGGACACTGGTTACTTTTTCCCCAATCTTGCAACAGAAATATTCTCTAAAATGGGGAAAGGAGGACTGTAAATAATATTTTAAATGAAACTGTATTGTAAATTAATATAATGGCACTATAGTATTTTATGTATTTTCAATCTCAACTGTCACACACTGAATCATATTCTCTGACCACAAGCATACAGATGTTTCAATAAACTGCCCATGACAACCCAAATCACTTTTGATATTAAAGTTACTTTAAATCCTGTAAGCATTTTACATTTTTCCACTCATCAGTTATTATGCCATCCTGTTTTTCCATTTATCTACTTTATGTCTGTGACCTATGTCCTCTAGACATGACCTACTTAAAACAACGAGTCTCTTTCACAAACATTGCTCTTTCATTGCTTCAAGTCACTAATATTGCAACACTTATTTCAATATTGTTATGAAGAACATATTGTCAACCATATGCTGGAAGAAACATTCTAATGGGCTACAGCAGTGATGCAAACATTTTGGACAAAGAGCACTCAATGCAAAAGGCAAAATTGTAACTTTCACCCTCTTCTAACAGCAACAGTAGTACCAGAAAACTATGACATCTTTACCAAATCTACAGAAGAGACTTTCATACCATGTGCTGGTATGGAATATGTTACCCATCTAGTGACTAGAGAGCAGTGCCAATTTATATTTCACTCTGCAAAACAAACACTGAAGTATTATTACTTGTATTCCCAAACACATGCATTATCCATTTTCCTACCGAAGGAGAACACGTAATTTTTATTCTACACTTCATACAGTGACTGCTTCTCAAGACTATAAATTCCCAACATGAGATTTTAGCTAGCTTGTGAAAACTCCTAGCTGCTCACCAAATTTCTCCAGTAGTTTCTTAAGACAGCATGCAAGAAGAAAATTTTATATGTCAACAACAGTCAAAAGAAAAGAGAAAATTTGGAACTAAAAGCCAGGTTCTTACAAATGCATTCAATATATCATTATATATACTGATATGTTGTAAGTAAAATCTTCTGCATAATGTAAATCATTAAAACCAGTCCTCAAATTGCTACTCAAGAAATACATAAGAGTTAAAACAGACATACATAGAACATATGAAACCAATTTCCTAAAGTACTCTGAATGAAATGTCAGTTAGCCAAAATTAGCTGTCATTTTCTGAAATGCAAGTTATAATATACCCCATGAATGCACAGAACATTAGACCAATGAAACATCAACTTAATTATTTTCAGCAAGAATACCTTCTGACAGACAATACCACCACTGATATTGTGGTAGGACTAAACACATATTACATGTCTGTACACTGTCAATGGATTGTCTCTATTTCAAGCAAGGCTGACAAGTTACCATTTAAACTACAAAAACACACACAGCACAAGTAAAGCTTTCAAATTCAAAATAAAGCACACAGCAGTTTCCCCGTGCTGTAACAATGTTAGACCTGACCTTCAATATTGCTGTAAAGAGATACTATATAACCCTACAAATCCCTTCTCAGCTCCAGGCCCCCACACCACAGGGAAGCCTCTAGGAATCCCTTCAACAAAATGTTGTGCAGGCATAGCATCTCCCTTCAACATTGCAGGTGACCAAGAAGTCATTTTTGATCAGCACATTTCTTTTTTAATTTACTCCATGGATAATACATTAATTGACTGCTTTTGTCTATTGCACAGGAGTAGAGTTCTTTACCTCCCTCATGTGCTTCATGTAGCTGCAGAAAAAAAATAGTATTTTAATTAAAGCCATGTAAAATACTCTCACATTAGGTTACGGTGACTTTCACAAGACTTCATTTAATTGGGTGGGCAATGAAATGAGGGAAGACAGAGAAAAATCCAATTTCTAAAAAAACACCTTTAGATACCGGAGAAGAAAATCTAATGATATTAGTTTGATAAATGTATTTATTTCTAAAAATACACAAGAGCACAGAGAAGTGCTTAGAAGCTTGTTTCTCCACTTCATCAAAGAAGTAAGAAGCTTAAAATTCAGACACTACTGGTAGTCCCACTATTAATTCATAAAAACTCTTTTAATCCCATAAAACACAGTAATTGCATTCCCAAAGGAACTTGTTATTACTTATCAGAAGGAACCTTTTACCATTTTACATTGTCTCTCAGAAAAGACTGTTCAGTTCTTTCAGTGGCAGAGTCAACTTATGCTGGTTGGGAAGCTATGACATTAGCTTGCTAAAAATGATAAACAATTGAACTACCAATACAAATACAGATTAATAAAACTAAGAAATAAAACCTGTAATATAATAATTCTTTCTAGTGGCTTTTCCTGAATAGCCATCAATGCAAGTGCATACACTTCACAGGCAACTCTGACACTGCAGATAATTTTTCATTGCAACCCTTACAGCTTCATTTCCCTTTCAAAGAAAGTGGCAATGGACAAAGGCCTCCAATATAGCAGCAAACATTAAAAATCTCTACTACAGCATATTATTTCATTTCTCACCAATCTCCTTTACTCAAAAGGGCACAGCAGGTGGTTAGTAAAATTTGTAGTAAATCTGTAATGAGTCAGATCTAGCAGAGCTGGCAAGCATACAGGAATATAATCAGAAATCAGTGCAGTAAAGCTTACTTTATTCCCCAGAAACATAAATCATTACATTAAAAGCTTCCAGCATCTTGGTAAATATGACAACAGCTATTTCAAAAGAATGAGTGTCTATGTTAATCCCTTCTAGTTGTTCTAAGAATCTGCACACAGTGAAGCAATAACAAAACCAAATGCACTCAGTCATTGCACTAATTATTTTTTATCTGATTATCTTTTACTTACTTGAGCATTTTTTCCCATATATCACTGTCATAAAAGGCGTGGTTCCAGCCCATTTTGACTGTTCCAACAATGACATTCTGCTTAAAAACATCTGATCCTAACTTATGGTACAGCTCTTCACAATCATCCAGGGGAATATGGAACAACCCCAACATAAAAGCTAATATAGCTCCTGAAAAAAACAAATATTTTGCAATATTACAAAAACGTATCCGGGAGTAAGATTACAAAGATGGATTACCAGTTAATGCAGTTCATAGATTAACAGAATATCTGTCTTGAAACAGCAAGACCAACTGACATTTATTTCACTAAATTCCTGCTCAGAGATCACAAACCATGTTTTAAAAGAACATACACAATACCAAAAAAGTCAATTTTCAAAAACAGAAATATGAGAAGTTAAAACATTGTATTATTTCATTTTGCAGATTACAACAAGCATATGGCAGAAAGCTAATGAAATCTACTACTTTACTTGGAAAGAGAAATGAGTAAGAGAAATCTTTGCTGTGGTACTAAAAATTTATTTGGAGCATTATTTGCTACCATGCAAATTCTTAAGTCAACAGAAAAATATTCTAAGAAAATTCTACAAAAACAAAGGAGATTCCAGTAGTTTGGATTACATTTGGTTCCAACCATTTATAATCTAGTTTCATACATGCTGCCATCTAGTGTGTCCCTAACAAAAATTATGACCTACCCTTGCAAGAACAAAATAACAGCACTCAAAAAGCATTGCTGCTAAACACCCTTAAAAGAACTGTGGAAAAATACAATTAATGCATTATTACAATTCTCAAATATATTAAATTAAAAGGGACACACAAAACTTTAAATCTAGTTGTGCCATACTGTGAGAACATGTAATTAAGAATCTGAAAAAATCATGTGTCCTAATTATTTCTATCTGGAAATAAATGCCATAGGCTTGAATAAAGTTAATTTTAAAAGGTGCCAATTTTTAAAAGAGAGTAAAAATACAACGCATGTGCAGAAAAAAAATACATGCAAGAAGTTACAGAAGGTTTTAAAAGAAACATGACTTCCAAGCCCTCTTTCACTCTCACAGTGCCCACCAACTGCGAGAGCTGAGCATTAGCGGATGGATGGTCTCAGTTTCTTAAAAGGCAGCTCACATCCTTAAGGCAACCTGGGCCTAATTGACACAAAGTTTCATCATACTTGACACAAAGTTTCATCAAGAGAAACAATCTCAATTGCCAAATCACCAGATGCCTGCATTCAACGCAGACTTAACATCTAGCAGCAGAGAAACATCATTTTCCTGAGTCATGCAAATCCTCTGCCACATTCTCTTCTAAACTCTCCAGCACCAGTTCTGCAATAACATACATTTGCTGTTTTGGTGAGCAGATTCAAAGTATGCAGATCATTGCAATGATCTTTCTCTGTGACTGCCTGCATTTATACCCTCTGATCCCCCAATGAAGAGAAGCATGGGGAAGGTACTTAAAAAGACAGTGATGCTGAATTCACAGCAAGGGCATTTCCAAACTTCAAAGGCAAAACAGCTGAACAATAGCAAGAAATACAAAAACTGCAGCAGAAAAGAGAAGTGCAGTGTGCAAGAAGCATCCTTCCTACCATTTAATCCATCACTCTTGTAAAGCACAATTCATTCAACCGCAAGACTATTGGCATATGTACTGTCAATACAAACAGAACTGCCAGCAGTGCTGGCAGACATGCACACCTCACCCAGACACATCTTTCCATTTATTATTGCAAACTGGACAACTGCAGATAAAAGCTTAATTGTGTAAACAAAATTTAAAAGAATATGCTAAGTACTTACTAGCAGTCATTCAGAAATTTCAAAATTTGAGGAAGAATTAAAAACCAAGTTAGTTCTAGTGACAGTAGTGGGAGTAAACTAAGAACACAAGGCCTTTCTATCCAAGGTAAAACACCTTTATTCATTGAAGACAACACTGGGGAAGTGTTTTGTAGGGAAACCGTCTTCCAAAGAAATCACTTACTGCTACACTAACTAATGAAGGATTTATTTGGAAGAGTATTAAAAATGTAAAGCAGGGAACTATATTGTGGCTACAAACAAATTCAGTCTAGGAGACCTAAACACTCTCCTCTGCTATTTTTAGTCTACTAAGCAAATCTCTTGAAACATACTTCATTTACTCAGGGTGATCTGTGTTTAATATAGCTTCTGATCGAATATAAGTATAACAAAAAAATTGAAGAATGTGGGTTTCTAAAGGAAACTGAGCTAGTAAACTACAGCATACCTCCTATGTTAGAAAACATACTTGTGCTGCTACTGGTCTAACAATTTCTTAAGGAGATTACTGTCTTTAAAGGAGAAACTAATGCTCTGGAGTCTCCTGCTTTCTAGGGAGGAGTAACTTATCAGTGAGTCACAAGTGTAAATAAGTCTGGGTGGGGCCTGTAGACATCATCTAGTCCAACCTCCTGTTCCAACAGGTATAATTAGAATAGGTTACTCAGGACTTGCTCAGCCATCTCCATGGACAGAGATTACAAAGTCTGAACAGGCAACTCTTTCCAGCGTCTGACCATCCCTGTAAGAAAAACATAATCCCGTATCTAATTATAACTTCCCATACTGCAACTTGTCTGTTGGCTTTTCTCCTACCCCTGTACACCTTAAAAATTATTCTAGATCCACCTTCTCTTTATTTTCCCATTAGCTGAACCAGGATAAAGGCCCACCCTTAGCCTTGTCAAGGCCAAATAAACCTGGTTATTGCACTCTCTCCTTTACATGTCATGAGGTCCAGCCCCCTGGCTCTCTGCCAGATGCACCCAGTAGAAAAACACACCCAAAAGATTAATGGTTTCTAGAGGAGCCCATAACAAGACCTTTGCGGCCAAACAGAGATACTTCAATTGTTGGGTACATTCTCATCTCATCATGCAAGCCAATGTAGTCAGCTTTCTTTGCTGTAGAGTACAGTGATGATTCACAACCAACCTGTTCCAAACAAGACCAGGTCCTTTCCTGCAAAGCTGGTTTCTAGGCTGTCAGCCCACCTCAGTCACAGGGCTTTGTACTTGGCTTTTCTGAACCTGCCAAGCCATTTCTCCAGCCTGTACAGACCCATACGAAGGGAGGACACCACAGCATCGACCACTTCCTCTAATTTAGATCATTCAAGATCTTGCTACAGGCACATTCTGTCCTTCTGGCAGATAATTAATAAAGATGAAACATTGCTGCTAACTTAATAAAGGAAACATGACTGACGCAGCACCAGTTCTTGAGGACTATTACCATAGCAGTCTGTAAAGCTCCATAAATATCTAAAATAACTGTTTCTATGTGCAAATTGAAGATTTCACATAAATTGAAAAAATAACAAATCAGTTTAAAGCCAAAAGTTTGTCATGAACTGCCCAAAGTTCTTCTTCAGAAGCAAAAAGAAAGACTCCAGAAATCACAAATGTACTTTCTCAGCTTGCATTCTAAGTCAGAAACGGAAAAATCTCTATTTATTCTCAGATGTTGATAGAAAACTCCAACTTGTAACTTCATAATTACCTGTGCTTACGCCACAGATGTAGTCAAAAAGTTGATGAACCGGCTTTCCAGTTAATTCTTCTAGTTTCCGTAGAGTCTGAAGTGCAACTAAACCCCTGAAACACAAAATTCCCCTTCACATACAATGGCAGTCTTATCTTACATAGCTTTAATAATTTTTCAATCACCTTTAGCTTCATTATAACTAACTATAATTGAATTACTGCAACAGTAAGAATCCTGAGTATTTCAGGAAATAAAAGAGTTGCAGAACACAGTTGAAATAGAATGATGAATAATAAATATGAATGACATGCTCAGGTATACCAAAAATAGTATTCAACAGTTACAGCCATATTGTTTTACAGCAAAGGCTTGGGAGGTGATCAACTTCTGTGGATGTAGACTAAGGACAGATTTTAGTTGCATTCCGACTACACAGCATTTAAATTTGGTCTCATCAAGGCTATATAATGCCCCTTGGGGCATAGTATTTTCCAGTATGAGGTTTGCTTGACCTCAATTCAATGTATCTGAAATAATCGGAGAGATTCGTTAGAGACCATCAGATTTGTGTTTCTTTATCACAAAACAGTATCTGGAGTGCAGCAGTGTGAACTCTGTTGGGATAGAGTGAGATAACTGTGTATGGCAAAATGAGCACCAAAACAAACTCCATTCAAGCAGAAATGCATAGAAAAACAATACCCATCCCTTAGATAGTCAAATGTGACAGAAAGGTAACTCATAAACTGCCTCTTTGGGCATTTATCTATCAAAGAGAGACTGGAATTTTACTTCTAGTTACAGTATGAAAAAGCTTACAAGTATGTAGTACCCCAGAAGTTTTACCTTGTTCCTCCTCCATCAATGGTGAGGATTCGAATTCCCCAGCCTTTCACAGGGTCTGTATAGCCAATCAGAGCTAAAGTTTCTCTAACAGCAGCCTGAAGACTTTCATCATTAATCTGTCTCAGTCGCAACAGGCATGAGATTAATTTTTCCTATTGATAAATACAAGGATATTTCATTCTAATCATATGTTTAAACCATTAAAGCACAGCAGTAATATACCAGTTAAAGTTGGAAGAAAATGTCTTCAAATCTGTATTTACCCATGTTTTTCTCTAACAAGGGAAAGAAAAGATGTCAATATTATGCTGTACACACCTCATTGCTATAGTAACTACCTATCAGAATTAAACAAGCAAGATGTTATGTAAATATTTTTAATAGCTAGGAAAGCTACATGTACCAGTTTCATTTTATTGACTTGTTATCACATCAGCCAAGTGCAGACTCGAGTATGAGGCACACCAAGTACAGGGAAAACCCCAGATTTGCTTAGTAACTACTGCACTGCTTCAAAACAAGAAATGCCTTCTAAGTACACCAATACCAAAACAAAATCTAAAATGCTTTCCCACACAGAGTATTTTTTAAATGGACATTGCCACAAAGATACACAGCATTGCAATCAAAATGGGAGTAGTGAATACACTCTTCCATAATAAAGTAACTCACATATATTTATGTGAATGCCTGACCTACACCCTGCCCAGATGATTCATCTGCCCTGCACTCCATTCCCAAAGGCTACTTCTTCCAGAAATTCTACAATCTGTGTCACAGGTTTGTCACATCTTGTGGAAAAAGACACAAGGTTGACAAATGCTGTGATTTAGCTAGTACTTCTAGAATAGTCTACCACCCATCTCCAGCCCTCTCAATGCAGGGAAGAAAACAAGTAGGACTAGATTGCATTAACTTATTTGACAGTTCTCCTGCCACCTCTCTTGGAAGAAAGCATGTAAACAAGCATAGAAAGTACTGTGCATTTACAGATCAACTGTACAGCACATTCCCATTTGGTCAACTGCCACAGGGGACACAGTGTACGACCTTTATCTACCACTGGAAAAAGCTATACTACCTATCCACATGACCATGCCGTATGCTTCTAAATTAAACATTGCAAGCTTAACAGCCTTTAGCTAAACTCACAGTAGCTTGTCCATGAATCTGCTTCAAACAGCTAAAATGTTATAAAAAGAGACACTCAAACTACAATCCTTGCAAACAGGAAATACGACTAGTCCACAAAAGCACAGAAGGAGGTTTTATGTTGTTCTGTATCAATCATTTGTCAGATTGATTTTTATGTAAGTATAAAAACTGTTGGCACCTTAATTGCAACTCCTCTGCTCTCTGGAAACTCTAGAAGATGATAGGTCAGTTCTTCAACCCTGTTGATGCAGACTTTTATATTAGCAGATCTCCGCAGGGCTTGAACTAAAGCTCGAGTCCTGTTATCAATACTCACTCTTGCAATGATCTAAAGAAGACAAACAGACAACATAAAACTACTCTGAGAAATGTGTAAAATTTGTCAAGACTAATTTCCAAGTGTTATTTTAAGATTTCTCAGAAGCAATGAACAGCATGTTGTACTAGAGAGCTCCTATAGGTTCCAAGTAAGCACTGCTTAAATTGTCAACAAAAATCTTTTGATTCTTTATTTAGTAGAAAACAAAATCAAGTTTACAGCAAGAATACCCCAAACAAATAGGTCAATATGTTTTCAGATGGACTTTCAAGGGAACTCTCTGTATTTAAACCATTAACAAACCATAAACTGTAAAATTACTATAACTACAAAAAATACCACAATTAGATCTGTCTGTAATTATGGACTCTATGCATATATGAACTAAATATATGTACCTACAGCACACACACAGAGAGGTGTGTGTATATATACACATACTTAGACACTCTTCATATATAAACTTGCATAAACAGATCTATACCTGCATAAAACACTGAATACTTAAACACAGATGTATCTATACCTACTTTTAAGTACATATATATGTTTGTAAGTTTACCTATAGTATGCATACATATAGATAAAATCTATATCATTTTATATATGTATTCATTTATAAAAGTGCACAGAATGAAGCAGAGAACAGTTTGGGTTGGAAGAGGCCTTAAAGATCACCTAGTTCCAACCTCCCTGCTGTGGGCAGGAACACCACATATATACTTATATATAAGTAGAAGTATCTGTATGTATGTATGTAAGTATATACATGGGTATATACTGATTTACATAAGTAAATGTGTGCGTGTCTATGCTTAAATATAGGTATATACACTAGTGTAGCACATATACACACTTGTATAAAATATATAGGTATATACACTAGTGTAGCACATATACACACTTGTATAAAATACACATAGAAAAAATACATATATTAACACAAAACAAAGACTTGCCTTTTCTCTCTGAAGAGACAGATGCTTTTCCCTCTCTTCTGCAGTCTTGGTCTCTTTTGCTTTGTCCTCATCACTCTTCTCAGACACTTCTTGTTCCTGCTGTTTACTCTTTTCTGGTGGAACAACTTTTGTATCAGATCTTAACTTTGGAACCAACCCTCCAATATAGCTGTCGACAAAAGCTTGTACGCTGTTACTGGGATATGAAAGAAAGTCTGTAAAACTTTTTTTAGTGGAAACTGGGAGAGCAGTATTTGTCTTTTCAGTACCCAAGATCTCTGCTTCAGGAGCTAAAGTGCCTGCTGAAGTCACTCTCTTTTCTTTGCTTGTTACAGTATTTGCTGATGAATCAAGCTTATTCCTCTCCTCACTTTCAGAGTCCTGTAATAAAGAATTCTTTTTTCTTCCATGCTCCATAACAGAATTGTTAAAGTAAGAGTTGATATGATCAGCTACAAAGTTGTAAGTCTCTCCAAAATTTGTAGAAAAGTAGCTTACATGAAAAAGGTGGCTTTTAGCAGATGCTGAAACTTCTGGGGTATCTTGACAAGTGCCGTTTGTACCTACTAACACAGATTCCAAGTTTTCACTTGCACAAGTGGATTTCTTTGCAGGGCCTCTGTTGCAATCGTCCTGAGTTTTGACATCTGTAACTTGCTTATCATTTTCTAGATTTGTGCTGATGTTATTTGCATCTGCACTACTTTTATTTGCTTTACCCAAAGTACCTGAGTGGGACTTTAATCGAGCTATCCGTGACACCAGCTCACTGTGAGTGCCAGACACTGCCTTCGAAACAGATTCTATGGTACTCTTAATTCGTGACATGCGAATGCTCACCCTGGCAAGTCCTTTAGAAGAAGAAGTTAAAAGTTTGGAAACTCTGTAGTATAAAAACTCATGGCTACTAATGTACTTGTTATACCAAAATGTTCTGCTTTTGGCCCAAGGCTGACTTGTATGAAAAACTCTCAGGTGTGCAGCATGATTTGTCCTCCAGCAGGCTTTAGGTCTACAGAAACACAGGTATTTGTTTCTCTGCTTCCACCAAAGACTTTTTGGGTTAATCAAAAAGAATAAATATGCATCCAAGGATAAATGAACTGTCATAACTTATAAATAATTGCACCTTTTCTATGTTGCTTTCTACTTCATTCCAAAAAAATATATGTCAATAAGTAAGTCCCGTAATGTAGTGTTGTCTGAAAAAGAAAAAAAAAAACAAAACAAAAATTAAAACCAACAATGGAGACCCCAGACCAGAAACAAGTTAAACTAAAATCAAAGAGGTGTTTAAAACAGATGAAGTTTCTGTATTCTTTTGGTAAAGACAGATAAACATTCAAATCAAATAAAATAATCCCATGGGAAAATCCACTGCTCAGGACATTTGGTAGCTCACCCCAACATTTCAACACAGTACTCCCTAAAGGACAGTTTAAGCTCTTCTTGAGCAATATGTGACACTTCTCAAAAGTACTTAATGACATATAGAAAATTGATTGCAGTTTCATCAGCAAATTATCTTGTGCAGACACAACGTTTCAAATGTCATTATATTACCACCCCTTAGCAGAATTCCTCACAGGGGAGAAGTGACACCAAGTGTTGATCAAAGTTCAACAAAACGTGCCCATCTTAAGAGCCAAGGGCAGGCTATACTCCTTACTCTGCACAGAAAGGTACAACTGGTGCAGCAGCGTTTTACACAGCACACCAGAGTTGTGCTGATATGGCAGGAGCCATACCATTATTGGCCGGAAAAGCAAGCCCAGGCTTCTCCAGCGCCCGTGACAAATGCCGAGAAGGGCTGCCAGGCAGGCACGCAGGCCAACTCCTGAGCAGGCCGACTTCACAGTGAGAGCAGAGGCGAGGCCCCGCCGGCAGCACCACCCTTACTTACAGTCTGCTCTGCCTACGCCGTGCCCGTCCCGCCGGGTGACCGCCGCGCAGCCGGGCTGCGGGCCCCAGGCCGGCCCGGGCTATATAAGCACGGGGGCGCCGCCTGTCCCGGGGGCAGGCGCGGCCGCTGTTCCTGCCTTGCGCCATTTCCCCGAAACGCTGCCGAGAGCGGCGTTGTAAACAAGCACCAAGTCCCGGCCCCGCTGTCCCCGGCCCCGCTGTCCCCGGCCCACCTCCCGTTACGCGAGCGAGCCCCGCGTGCCCGGCACGCGCTCATCCCGCTCCCCCCGTCCTCGTTTGCCCCACGACTCGCTGGAGACGCGGCCCGACCCGGTGGCGGCGCGGCGCGGCCCGTGCCGGAGGCGGTACCTGCAGGACAGCGGCTCCCGCCTCCCCCCTCTGCCCGGGCCGAGCGGCAGGCAGGGGCCGCGCCCTCGCGAGCGGTGCCGCCCCGGCGGAGGGGCGGGAGGCGCCGGGGCCCGGCACCACAACACCCGCGGCGCGCGGCACTGCGCCTGCGCCGCCCCGCGCGCCGGAAACAGCTGGGGCGCGCGCCCCACGGACCGCCGCCGCCGGGGGGGGGGGCTCGGTGGGTGACGCGCGTGACGCGAGACGGCTCGCGGGGCGGGGCGGGGCCGGGAAGCGCGAGGTCGGGGCCGGGGCGGGGCTGCTGCGCCTGCGCGCGCGCCGGGGCGGGTGGCGACGTGCGGCGCGGCACGCGGAGGGCGGGGCGGGGCCGCGCCGGGCGCTCGCGGGGCTGCTGAGGGCGGCAGTGGAACTGACGGGGAGCGATATCCGGGCCCCGTCCGCTGAAAGCCCCATCCAGCCTCCCTGTGAGCACTGCCACGGTCAGGGCATCCGCATCCTGGGCAACCTGTTCTGGGGCCTTTCCACCCTCACAGGGAAGAATTTCTTCCTACTATCTAACCTCAGTTTCCCGTCTTTCAATTTGTGCCCATTTCTCACTGTCTTGTCGCTATAATTTCTGTCCTCTCTGCCTTCTGTGTCAGTCCCTTTCAGGTACTTGAGGTCCCCACAGGACCAGAAAGCAGCCCGCACTTTCTCAGCCTGTCCTTTTAGGGGAGGTGCTCCGGTTCCCTTACCAGCTTCATGGGCCTCCTCTGGGCTTGCTCCAAGATGTCCATGTCCTTCTTATGTTGAGGGCTCCAGAGCTGGGTGCAGGTGGGAGTAGAGGGGCAGAATCCCGTCCCTTCGTGCTGCTGCCCGCGCTGCTTTCGGTGCAGCCCAGGACGTGTCTGCCTTTCAGGCACAGCGGAGCAGGTTGTGCCCCACGCTGCTGCCAGCGCTGGGCTCTTGATGCCGCACCCTGTGGAGTCACTGGGAGCAAGGGGCTGGGAAGAGGAGGGTCCCTACCCAGCCTTTGTAGCTCCTCAGTGCAGGTGCCTTGGGAATATGCTCTCCCCGATCTCCTGTTTAATGGTCAGGCAACAATGACAGCATGTTTTTCATGGCTTGGACAGCGTTAGGGGTCACCTTGGTCTTCCCCAGCTGGACTTCAGAGCAGCAGCAGGCCCTGAGATTCCTGCCTGCATGGCCTGCTTGAAACACAGCTTTAATGAAGTTGCTAAAACTTCAGGTGTCAACTGTAAGAGAGGATGGATGCACTGTGTGCTCAGGTGGGACAATGGAGGCCTTACCATCAGGGTTAAGAAGGTCATGTCACACAGTTTCAGATCCCAGTTGTCTGCTTCTGTTCTTCCTCACAAATAAAGAAGTAAATTAATTTTCTTGCCTTGAATTTTATTCCTCAAAGGAAAATTTATACTCCTTACATATTTTAATTTTCATCATGTATTTTTTATAAATTGCACAGGTTAAATTCGCCACATCTCCCAGAGCAGGACATCCCTATCTGGATACCAGGTGCCCACCAAAGTCACTCTGTCACTCACTTCCTCAATTGGTCAGGGGAGAGAAAATAGAACAGGTTTGTGAATTGAGATAAGGACAGAGAGAGATCACTCACCATTTACCATCATGGGCAGAACAGACTTAGTGTGGGGAAATTAGTTGGATTTATTACTAATGAAATCAGAGTAGGGTTATGAGAAAAAAAATCATGTCTGAAAACTTTTCTGCCATCCTTCCCTTTTTCCAGGCTCAACTTCCCTCTCAGGTTCTCTCCCTGCTCCCCATACAGCAGAGCAGGGGGATGAGGAATGGGTTCTGCAGCCAGTTCAACACATACTGTCTATGCCATCCTTTCTTCCTCAGTGGGAGACTTCTCAGCTCTTCCCCTGCTCCAGCATGGTGTCCCTCCCACAGGAGACAGTCTTCCACAAGTTTCTCCAGTGTTAGTCTTTCCCACGGGCTGCAATTTTCACAAACTGCTCCAGCAAGGGTCCCTTCCACAGGGTCAGTCCTTCAGGAAGAGACTGCTCAGAGTGGGTCTCCTGCAGGTTCTGACAGCAAACCTGCTCCTGTGTGGGCTCCTGTCTCCATGGGGCCACAGGTCCTGCCAAGAGCCTGCTCCAGTGCAGGTTTCCCATGGGGTCATAGGCCCCTGCCTGCTCTGGTGTGGACCTGCAGGGGAATCTCTGCTCCAACACCTGGAGCACATCCTTTCCCTCCTTCTTCACTGACCCGAATGCCTTCAAAGTTGTTCCCTTCACGTATTCTCACCCCTCTCTTCCACCTGCTGTTGCACAGAAGCCTTTACCCTTTCTTAATATGTTATCACAAGACCACTACCACCATTGCTGATGGGCCCAGCTTTGGCCAGTGACAGGTTCATCTTGGAGCCTGCTGGAATGGACACCTTCCAACACAGGGGCACCTTCTGATGCTTTTTTACAGAAACCCCCCCTGTAGTCCCACTCTCCATTCTTCCCCACCAAAACCTTATCACATTAACCCAGTGCAATGACAATTTTACACTCAAGGCATGTAACTTCCTTGGTGAAGAACTCAGTGGCCACAAATTACTCACAAGCCACGTATGATTAGGATCCTTTTGCACATTACAGTGGCAGTTCATAACCAGGTGCTCATCTGTTCCCTATTAATGTTTCCAGAGTTGCTGCCTTCTGTCCTGTTCTGCTGGTATGGTCTGCCTGCCTTGTTTGTAGATTACTGCACATCTGCTTGTATTATCCAGGGGTGGTATCCTTACATTTTCAAGATTTATCTAGTCTTCTTTAATTTTTCACAGGGTTTCATTATATATGCTTAAGCTTATTTTTAAACCAAATACTTCAAACAGTAGTGGGGTCTGCCTTAGGTGCCAGATGCAGCTAAGCAGGGAGGTTTCACTGCCTCTTGATGTATCAGTTACTTCATGTAAAAGCCTGAATGCTGTTATGAGAGCAACACAGTACAGATAGTTTTAGAATGTGTAGCAGTGTCAGCTTTAGCAGCTTCCCTGGGTGAGTTTGCTCTCCTGTAAGCCCCAGGGCTCTAGTGTGTTTGCCAGTGTGCTGAACCGAGCTGCATCTCATCAGATGATCTCAGAAGCAGTCACCCATCTGAAGCCACAGTCTGAGCTGGCTTTAAGCAGGGTGGTTTGCTTTCTTACAGCAACAAAAGCTAAGGCAAAACAAGACCTACAACTTCAGTAAGAAGGAAGTTTGGACATGATAAGCTTCATCCTGCCAGGGCACATCCTGCCTCCCTTTGACTGGCAAATAAGGTATTTGAGCTAGGAGGCAACTGATCCCTTTTAGCTGTACATCCTTCCTTAACAGTCACACTTTATCCCATAATCTCGTTACAAAATTCTCTCCTGTGCCTGCTCAGACATTTGTCTCACCACTGGGATATGTACAATGAATGGTGGTTGATTCACACCATTACTAAGGAAAAGATTCAAGGATTTCACATTTCTGGCCCAATCACAAACCCATGTGTTCTTGCCATATTGCTCTCCCCAAGGATGGGCAGACCTGTCTGATCTGGCATGTTCAGAGGTGTGTGATCCATCAGCTTCTCAAAACAACCATGAAACAATACAAAATAACTGAAAAACACTGGACAGGAAAAGATAAATATATCTATTCCCAGGCACAAATTTTGCATCATCTCAAATGTTTTGCCAATTTAGTATTCACTTTACTGTAGTCATGACATTAAGAAGAAATTATCTCAAATATATTTAAAAAATAGATTGATTTTATAAGCTGTCTTAGTAGTCAAAGATGAGTTCATTGTGTTTGATTAAATACCTAGTTTTTAGATAAGAGAGAAGAGGTCACATATGGTATTCAGAGGCTACCTCTGTAGTTGTTTTCACTTAATATAGATATAATCTCATTTAAATGATTTGGAAATATTATTTAAATTTTAATAGGATGTATATAGGCTATTTGAAAAACACTTCCATTTCAGTATTTTCCCTGGAAGTATCAAGAAAGAAATCTGTTGTTGTTATTATTGATGGGTTTTTGTTGATTTCTACTAGGTTGCATACCCAGCACTCAAGCTCTTTCAGAGTGGTCCCATGAAACATGATTGTATTCAGTTTAGGACAACACAGAGTGGTTTGATTTTAATGCATTCTTTCTCTGCTACTAAATTCCAAAAAATCAAAGGCTTTCAAAACATTTTCTCATTATACCTGTTACTACATGATTTTATAGGTAGGATGAAAACTTGTAAATCAAGTTACACATCAGTTGTGGTGAATCTTCCTGTTTTAAAGAAAGATAGTTGTTTGGTGTACGTGATTTGTGTCATGTTATGGCCAAAGTATTGTGGTGTCAAAAATTCAGGTGAGTTACCTGGGTTCATTTTTATGCATGCTATACTTTTCAATGCCATTAATTATTTCTAACATTCATAGCTGTATGTTTGTCTTGGACTGCTGCTTGGAGGGAGAGTCATAATGGGTTATGAGGCAGTTTGATAAAAATTGAATATTTACCAGGAATAATGGTTCCAAAATTTGTCAGTCTAGGAATCTCACTCTTGATCTATGAAATGAGGGAGTTTTTATTTTGAGAAAATAGCTTTGCACATACTCTCACTGTATGTTTGATAAAAAGCTATTATATGAATAGCATTTTTATATATAGCATTATTTTCTTTTTACTTGTCATATTGTTTATGAATGGTATTCTGAAAATATAAAACTATCAGCTAAGAGACTCAAATTTTAAAAAAACCCAAGTATTTCAAAGCACTGTGACAAGTTAACATATATTAGTAAAGCAGTATTCTACTAATAATGGTGTAGAGGAAACAGTTTTGTATTTTCATCTGCATAATATGGCATGGACAGAAGCTAGCAAATGTGTAGTGCTAGCAAATATTTTAGGATTTGCAAACACAAGTATTCTGCCTCTTAACACTAGATGGCAGACAAAAATGGGAAAACATTTCATTGTTTTCAGGGATAGAATATTGAATAGTTAATTGCCAACTTGAATGAACATTCACTGAAAACTCTCTAAGTAATCAGAACTAAGATGATTGAACGTGTGCTTGTGACAGCATGGATCTTTCTGCAACCTTTCATTTGGATGTGTTTTTTGGCAAAAACACTGAAAATAATCAAGTGGAACTTTCCTGCATTATTTTCATATTGCTTTTTTATCTGTTACTTCACTTCAATATTTTGCTCTTTTCAAAGAGCTGAAAATTCTAGAAGCCTTAGAAAGGGTTAAGCAACTCAAATAAAAGAGAAACTTTAAAAAAAAAACCTGTCCTTGCCATTGTGAAATTGTGTTCTGTAAATCCAAAGAGCAAATGATGTAAGACTTAGATTGCAGCTGCTTAGTATCTTTGACTTGCTTTGGTTACCCAAAATAATCAGGCTGCTTTGCTCCTTATTGTCATTGAATCTTAGACAATAATGTGTAAGTAACATGTTTGCTAAGGGAGCAACCCTCTTCATAGAATATTATAATGTGCCAAATATTATGTAAACAGTTCACCTAGAAGCCAGTGAATATTTTGTATCATTATCCCCTTCCTCTCCCAGATACATCCTCTAGAACATAAGGGTCAGAATCCCCAAGATTCTGAATCTTACTCTAAAATGTCAGTTCTCCTAGCTAATTGTGATGTGCATACACAGTACTAGAACTGCAACAAATGCCACCAAATCCCACCTCGTCGTTCTTCCTCAGTGTTTGATTTCCTGTGTCTACACTGCTCATAGCTGATGGTCTCTGCCCTCTTGTGCATTCTAGAAATCTATCTGCCAAAACAAGAGTATGCCAATCAAATAATTATAAACTAGATATGAATAATGTAGTTGATTACTTAGAATTTAAAATTCAGACTTGTGTTGGAGGTCATATTATAAATTCCTCTTCAGCCCCCTGTGATTATCATAAGAGTCATTCTGTCACCTTTCATCACTCAGAAATTGATAGATGTGAATTTTGTTACTGCAGCATCTGGTTGAGTGTATGATTGTGCAAGTGTCTATGTTGCCATCTTATTGCAAACATTCCATACCTTCTCGGCGATTTCTCATGGACACCTCCTTGCAGCACTGACGCCCTCTTCCTCACAGCACAGCCAAAAAACTCCATCTCTCTCCTCACCCAGCTGTCCCACTCTTTTGTAGCACTCATTCTTATTGGACACAGCTGTGGCCTGTTAAGGGCAGGCCTGTTCCTAATCTTTGGTGATTGGTGCAGCTGCAACTCCTCAGGTGTGAGACTGCCTTCTGCACTATTCTCTAACATTCTATCCCTCCACAGTGTCACCCAAGGTTTTTTTGCATAAATGGAAGGAGATCAAAATGCAGGGTCTCTTTAGGTCTGCTGGTGTTAATTCACTGTCCATAGTGTTTGCAACTGATTACTGAGTATTTCTGGAGACATTGACTGTCATTTTTATTTACATTGTCTTTTAATTAAATTATTGATGTGGCTGATCTTTGCTCTGGACCTCTCTCTATTGTACTAGGTACCATCTTAGCATTTTTTTCCTTTAATAAAAAGCTATGTTTTTAATTTCATATCTGTGGAAAAAGTGCATTGTTATTCTTGATCAAAACCAGTTCATCATAGTTCCTTCTCCTAAAGTTACACATATTTCTCCATTTTTCTTCACTCTGACTAGCCTTGGTGAAGCTCCTTTTCTGTCAGTTGCTTTCCACAACCCTGGTGGCAGGTGAGCTCTCAGGCCATTTAACATCCTAATAGAGAACCCAGACTGTCTGGAATGCTGAAAATGAAAAAGACAGTTTTTGGCAGAAGCCTGTGTAACTGATTTATAATGATTTATTTCTGTCTTAAAATAGCCTGATGGAAGTTGTACGAGAAAGAGTAAAAGCTCTGTACTCTATGGGTAAACACTTTATTAAAGTTGCATGACATTTTACAGCAGCAATAGGAAAGAAACATTACTTAGAGAATGGCTTACAAATTGTGGAAGATAATTCTAGCACCATAATAAGAACATGAATTAAGCAAACTGGTTCCAGGCTTTGGACCCAGTAGCACCCTCACTCACTGCTGTCACTAACAGCTGTAAAATCAGAAACTTACCTAGTGAATGAGGTCAGCAATAGCAAATAATAAAGTTCTTACTAAAACAGGTTTAAAATTTATTGTTTCAGATGTAATCTCCCTAGGGATTTAAAAGAGGCACATAGTACTCTGCGTAGTTAGTGGTGCTGTTTTGTGGTGAGTATCTGGGATGTGCCTAGTTACAAGTCACAGGGGGCCCATACACATTTTTTTTCCCTCTGGCTTTCATTCCTGTAGCTAATTCCTACTGGAGGATGCACTCAATTTAGAAAGGTCTTGTTCCAAAATATTGCCTAACAGTAAGTATAGTTGTTTGATGTGTTGCAGTCCTACATTCTAAGGCTGTATAGGCCTTATTTGCTGTAGCCTTTAGTCTTACTAAAGCAATACCCTCTTCCTTTAAATACACAGTTAATTTACTCATTTGGGAAATGAACAGATTTTCTTATAAAGTGGCAGACATCCAGGTCATGTGTGTGCAGGAGAGCAGTGTTTACATGTACATAACACATGTACACCAAACACAGATGTGCACAGTTCCCTTCTGGTGTATAAACAGCGCTAGCAGGACAAAATATTGTCCTGTGTTCATTATGATATTGATTGGAAAAGTTAAGGGTGGTGTCTAGTTCATCTTGACTGGAAATGGATGAGATTTCAGGTTGTCCTGACATTTTCTAATAATCTTTTGGCTTCACTAAGAGCTCTCCTTCCTGACCAGAAATGGTTTTGTCTGAATCAAAGCTTAACTCTTTCTGAGGAATAAAGTTATTGATGCTATTTGTCATTTTGTGTCTCCTTGTGGTGACAATGGCATTGGTAGCTGCCTACACTGCATGACTCATTATATGCTGTCTGTAATAATGTCTGTGATGTATTTGTCTCTGTCTTCTCTAGGCACATTGCCTTTAGATGTAACTTTTTAACTATATAAGGTTGAAGTGTACTGTTAAGTTGGGTCCAAAGAACCTTGTATATTAATATAACTACTATACTAATGGTGGGATTTTTTTTAAGAATACAGAACTGTAGGATATTGTACAGCATCATTAAGGTGTACATAATTTTAGTTCAGTAAAAAAGACTTACAGCAAAGTAGTTTATCCATCATGTTCTGGAAATAAGCAGAATTACATTAGTGAAAAATATGGACCTACCTTGCTGTAAATGCATCTGTGCTACAGGCTAAGTATTGAACAATATTCATGTGTAACTGTTACTAATATCCTGTAGTAAAGAATCCATTTGCTATCCATTGCACTACTTCCAGAAGCAGTTCTCATAAAATTTTATGCTACTGATATGTATTTACATCTTTTACTTACATATTTACTTAATACGTCTCCTCAAATGCAGTCTCTATCAATAGGGCAATTTCAATGCAATGCTATAGCAACTCATTTTATCTACCCCAGAATATACTACTAAGTAAGTATTTTATGTAAAAAAGTATTAAGAAGTAAATGTTTCTATCATCTTCTTGGTAACTGAGTCTTTTACTGAACAGTCTAGTCCTTTTCTCCCTATAAGGCCTATGGAAGCTCTTTGTACATTTTAATGTTTGAAAGTAAACAGAATCACATCAGCAGTAAGGAAATATTTTTTGATTTCTCTAAGATTCTCTAAATATGTAGCAAATCATGCAAAAGTTTGTTTTTCTTAGTTAGTTGGTTTTCATGACTTGTCAAGTGCACTAATGATAGTCTACTAGCTCTTTACATCTGCAGAATCTTACTGAGAAAAGAGGCAGACCTGGGTTTCTTACATCAAAAGCAGACAGCAATATTTCCCACTTGATCTTTTCTTAAATAGGAACATTTTAGAACTCGCTTATCCATTCCAAACTAAAAGACTGCAGACCTCTTCCTTCACAAGCTGTATTTAATAAGTATTGTCTGTCAAAAATTAAACAGTTTCTGAGTTTTAGAAACTGGTTGAAGGCATTTAACCCTAAAATGCATATATTCCTACTTCCACATATATTCCTCACCTGGCTTGGCAAAAATAATCTGCAATGCACTGCAATTCATGCAGTTTTTGGAAGGCAAAGGTTGTGATGGGACTTGACACACACTCAGGTCACGTGGAATTCATAGGTCAGGGGAAGTGTTGGTCCCCACCAGCTCAGCACACCCCACTCACCACATGTGGAATATTTCCTCTGGAGCCCCTGCCCAGGAGAGGTGTTGATGAGCATGAGTGAGCTCAGCATTGCCCTGTGAAGATGATCAGAGGGCTGGAAGATGTAGCCTAGTGAGGGAGACTGAGTGAGCTGGGCTTGTACTCTGCACCAGATGGTGCAAGAATAAAGAGGATAGTAAAATAGCTGTTTCCTTAAGGTAGGGTAAAACCCTGAAATATGGGTAGTGAGGAAACCTTAGGTCCCTTCCAATGCTGGGAACTCTGTTTTTGTGCAGTATCTGAGAGACATTACACGGATCTTCCCCTGCACAGATGGCATCTGTGGAGGGGTTCCACCTTCTTCCCACAATGTGGAGCCTTTTCTTTTGTGTGGCAAACAATCAGGCTGGGATGTCATCTAATTCAAAATATTCACCACTGTCAGCACAGGCTTTAAGTACAAGGCTCAGTAGAACAGACATGAACTGTTCAAGATCACCCTGAATACAACATTTTCCACAATGCTCTCAGTGTAGCTTGGTCTGCCTGGAGGAGAGACAGCTTCAGAGGCACTAACAGTGCCCATGCAGTGCCTAGGAGGATGCTGGCAAGAGGTCCAAGCCAGGTTTTTACTTTACTTTACTTTAAGTCATGCCAGAAGAATGAGAGAAGAATAAGGGGAGGGTCTGGTGACACATAAGGAAAGCTTTTTCACAATGGAAATAAGCATTTGTAACCAGTTACTCAGGGAGGTTTGGGGTTCTAAGCTCTTGATGGTCTTCAAGACCTGACTGGACAAACCCTGGGTAAAGTGCTCTGAATTCAGTGTTTTCCCTGCCTTGAGCAGCTGTGTGATT
This sequence comes from Melospiza melodia melodia, assembly GCF_035770615.1. Lineage (NCBI taxonomy): Eukaryota > Metazoa > Chordata > Aves > Passeriformes > Passerellidae > Melospiza > Melospiza melodia. The sequence continues at coordinate 76,242,866 of NC_086197.1, forward strand.
CTGAAATTCAGATCAGACAGCTAAGTTGGAGTCCTAATCTGTGAGCTGAATCTCTCCCTTTAGCTAACTAACAAACATTAGATGACAGTCCACCCTGAGAAGTTCAGCAGAAGTTAATTAAAGTAATTTAAGAAAAGAATTCAACTTGGACAGATACAGTTTGCAATGAAGCAAGGCTGGGCAATGGGAGGAAAATATTGGCATAAAAGAACAGCTAAGACTGCTTAACCATTTTCACCGATTATCCTAATTTTCTTTTTTCAGCAATTTATATTCCCAGAGTGGATTAAATTTCAATTTAACATTATCCTGACTATCTGCTTGCATGGATGAAAAAAGATTAAAAGGGAACAATCATAAAGCTATGAAACCATTAACACATATTGTACTAATTATATGCAAGATGGAATAGAGTCTTACATCACTAGGACAATTTTCACAAGGAAGGCCACCACCCTTTTAATAAACATTGAGAAGGTTACTTGTTTCACAGTGTGCTTGCCCTTTAGCCTGTGTCCACATCTGGATCCAACACCTGGGCTGTTGCCCAGACACTGTGTGCTGTGTGTGTAGACTGAGGAAGAGTTGTGTGTTCCCAGGGATCATGTTGGACCATTCTAGGCATAGCTGATAAAACACATTTGCCTGAAATATGTCTATCCATACCTTATGTGTTGTGAAAAATCATGCAAATAACTATGACATTCTGGTTAGTCTTCCAACACTATCCCAGAATTGACTTTGGTTGCATATACTGGGCTTCTTGCATATAATTTCTTGATATTGAAATATAATAATGAAATATAAATTTATGCTTATCTTCCATGCCTGACCCCAAACTTAAAATTCTGTTCATCATGTTCCTGTCTCAACCCACTTAATCCTAGCTCTGCTGAGATGGATGTGTTTACATCATATCTTGCTGGAAGAATAAAGAACCCTCTTGCCTTTTTGTCAAGTTATGGAGTGAAGATGGTCAAGGTAAATGATTTTGAAGCACACACCTTAAAATTAGTCTCCCTCAAAAGACAGAGATCAGCCCAGCTGCTCTCCAGCACAGTTTTTGCTATCAGCAGCATTTCCAGGGGTTTATTGTTTGTGGTCAATTCAGTTACTCTTCTGCAAGTTGCTGGTTGAAGGGAGAGTGAGGGTTAAAACAATCCCATTTGTTCCCTTACGGTCTTGCTATGCCTATTTCCCACTAATTGAGCTAGATTCCAAACTGAGGGGGAAAACTAAAAGGAAACAACTTCAGGAATCCAAGTTTCCTACAAATAGGCCTTAATTTAGGGAAAAAAATCAGGTATATTAGATTAAGTTGTTGTGATTCATACTCTTTGCAACAGAGTCTTAGAGAAAAGCTTTTGTAGACTCAGGCAGCTGCAGCAGTGTTCAGCCAAGTCTAGATAATGGATACTTACAGCTGCTGTCAGTGGAAAATCTTCCTGAGATTGTTCAGCTTCTCTGTTGTCTGTTCTCACAGTCGTACCCTTTCATGAGCTATTAACATCCATTGCCTGGTGGCAGATAAGGGGGAAAGAGGGAGAGCGAACAGGTCATGTAGGCTTTTCAAACTTTTGTAGTCTACCTCAGCATCCTCTTTATGAATTTTGCCCTTCGTGTTTGTTGGTACATGAAAACCTTTAGTGGTATAGAACTGGTAGTCTGTCTGTGAGCTTCCTGAGCTGGTCTTCTAATATAATTGTGATCACAGTGATTAATCAGCTTAGGTTTAGTATTACGTACTATATATGCAGCATGGATATTGCTTTTCACCTTACTGGTTTCCTGCTGAGAAAGACTTCAAACTACCAGTGTCCTGACTGTAACCAGAAGGATATGGGTGCCCTAGCTTCAAGTAAGATTGCATACAAATATCTGTTATTTTTCTATTAAACTGATCAATTTTATTTAATCTCTCTCTTTTGTGATTAAGAGGGCAGGCTAAAGAGATAAAAAAAAAGAAATCAGTTTAAATTTTCTATTCTTATCTGCCACAAACTTAATGCAAAATCATATGGGAATGTTGAAGAACAATGAATTTCCTGTGTTCGTGACACAATTTACATTTACAAAAATGAAAAGGTTTAGATACTGAAAAATGATCTCACAGACTTCAGCACTATAATAGAATAGAGACCTTTGTGTATTGTTTCATCATAGAGACCTTTTCCTTAGTTGGATTTGCCACTGAATTTTCACTTTTTTTTTATTAAATTCTCAGTAGACTCACAGTCCCATTACAAGTAATTTATTTCACATGTGTTATTTTTCATTTTGCTGAGAAAAAACTCTAAGTCTTGACCATGTTTTGAAATAAAAATATTATTTTTAGGGCAGTACAAATATTTTTCATTTTACTTTAGGACCAGGTGACTTCAAAAGAGAGAAGAAGGAAAAAAAGGCTATGGAAAAATGCATTTCTTTCTCTGTGCTGCATTTAGGATGTGGTCATGCCCCAGGAGCCTGGAGATTGCTGTTATGATGTGCTCAGGGATCCAATTTTATCTACGTATAAACCTTCCTCCCACTTCTCCTAAAGTGTGCTCCTCTGGTTTGCGTAGACAGATTTTTGCAAGAACTCTCCCGAGTAAGGGCATTTGAGTGCGAGTCTGGCCACAGCTATTTACAAGTTCGGGTTTTGACTGAAGTGAGTAATTGAATCACATTGAGCCTCTGAAGTTTGCCTTTTATTTATATCTTCCCCCAATTGTGTGGCTCGCTCTGCCATTGGCTGCTGTCCCTGCAGCCTACCCGAGGGCTCTGCAGTTACATAAGGCTCTGTCTGCTGGAGCCTATATAAAGCCTTTTGGCATGCCAGCAAGAGGCAGAATCTCACCACGATCCAAGTCCCACTGCTTTAGTTCGCATGAGCAGGAAGATTTGCTCGAAGATACCCTGAAACTGGAACCCAGGCTGGTCTGTTTGCCAGCCAGCGCTTCACTGCTGTCAACCTCAGTCGCAAGTGGCAGCTACCGCGAGTAGCTTCTGTGCATCATGAAGAATTTTTCATTTCCTGTGCAGGATAACACACATCAGACCGAGAGTCCTCCTCCTCACAGATTCCTGAGTTTGACAAATCAGTCAGATCCTATTGGAAGACCAGAAAGAGATGAGCAATTAGCTCAAGTAGAGATTGCTGTGCTGGGGGTCATATTTCTGACAGCGTCCGTGGGCAATTTCATTCTCATTCTCGTGCTGTGGCGAAGAAGAAAGAAGCTGTCTAGGATGTATGTGTTCATGCTTCACCTCAGCATTGCTGACTTAGTGGTAGCCTTTTTCCAAGTGCTGCCTCAGCTCATTTGGGATATTACAGATGTTTTCATAGGGCCAGATTTCTTGTGCAGAATTATCAAGTATCTACAATTGCTGGGCATGTTTGCCTCTACTTATATGATAGTGGTCATGACAGTGGACAGATATCAAGCTGTTTGCTACCCTATGGTCACTTTCCAAAAGAAGAGAGCTCTCTGGAACATCCCCATTTGCAGCAGCTGGTCTATAGCACTGATTCTTAGCCTACCACAGGTATTTATCTTTTCTAAGACTGAAATATCTCCAGGTGTCTTTGAATGTTGGGGTGAATTTATTCAGCCCTGGGGGCCGAGGGCATATGTGACTTGGATTTTTGTAGTTATATTCTTCATTCCCTCAGCAATCCTTATCACATGCCAGGTCAAGATTTGCAAAATAATCAGAAGAAATATAAACGTGAAAAAACAGAATGAATGTGAAGCAACAAATCAGAATCAAGTCCTGCCATCCCGAGCAAGCAGTGTGAACTGTATTTCAAAGGCTATGATCAAGACAGTAAAAATGACAGTGGTGACAGTTGTTGCCTATGTTCTGTGTTGGTCACCTTTCTTCATTGCCCAGCTGTGGTCTGTGTGGTTCCCCAGCATCCTGACCGAAGGTAAGATGCTCTCCCTCTGCCACAGCTGCAGAGCAGGCTGGCACACTGCTGTCGAGTGCTTTATGTTTGCATTTTGCTTTTGTGTAAAGGTTACGTGTGGTCATTTGAGGAGGATTAAAAAGAAATACCTGGATTGATTATCTCCTGTATTTAATAACATACAGGGAGCTTCTTGTGTTATGTGATCAAAAAATCATGTGTCTGCTTTGTGTGTGTGTCTGGAGTGATTAACAATTTAAAGATTCATGAACAGCATGGGGAAAAGTATCATGTGCTTCAGCAAAGCCTCAGACTTTTAGAGGTTTTAGGTATAATAGCAGTATTTTGGGTTCTTGAGGTGAAAAAAAGCAATTGACTATTCAAAGTAATAAAATTGTTTCTTATTTACTGGGTAGAACAGTGGAGTTATGAGACATATGATTTTTTTTACTATTGAAATCGTATTGATGAAATCTCTGTAGTAAACTATGAAACAACCAAAAGTTGTCAACCATCTGTTTATAAAGCAAAAAAGCAAGCCTGAGAGAGTTATCAAACACCATGTTGTAAACAAGAATGAGCTTGTCAAATTTATGCTATTGCCTCTTTGGGAAAGGCAGACTCTATATATGACTTTAAAATCACCTAGTCTAAATAAAGAGGAAAAAAAAAGAGATAAAAATATAATAGTCCTGCCTGATAAAAACAGTAGTTTCTGAACTTTGTTTTAAGAATTCCTCCTGTCAGTGTGAATTTGAGTCTTATTCTACATACATTTATGTCAAAATATATACCTGTATTTATTTGTATCTGTTTAACAGCTTAGTAATTACTTTTAAAATTAATGCAACTGCATCAAAAAAGAGCTATATGAAACTATTTAACTCTGAATACATACAATAAAGTGTACTTTATACCTTCAGCAATTTCAAATTGCATTGATATGGGAATTTCCTAATATTAGATTGGTTTTAGCATAATAACAGATAGAGCAGAAAGCAGCAGACTGTGAAAATGTGACTTATATTTATAAGAGTGCTTTATTTAGTCTCTCATTCCTTTAACTGCTTTCTTCTAGGTTCAGCATTCACCATTATAATGCTCCTTGGCAATCTAAATAGTTGTGCCAACCCATGGATTTACATGTATTTCTGTGGCCAGATTCCACATTGCACAAGCAAGCAGCTGGAGAATACCTCGGCTCAAGAGGAATCCGTGTTCACGGGGAGCATTCATCTCGCAGACAGAGACCCTGAGGAGAACAGCACTTCTGCATAAATGCTGAGGGCTTCTTGTTTTGTTACATTCCCTCTGTTCACAAGACATATTGATATTTTACCATCATCCCTTATTTTGTGGATAAGGAAGCTGAAAAATTGTTTTTTGTTGTAAAAAAATATTTCCCTGCAGTTCTGTAGCATATTCAGAAAATTTCTCTGTTGTGCGAGCCTGACTCAGTGCTTCAATCACCACTGTCTTATAATTCCTGTAAAGACTGACAAAGATACATAAAAGTATCTTAGATATTTTGTGTTCTGAAGTACTTCCCCATCTGTGATTCTGGATTTCTAAAAAGTAAAATTTTATTACTAACTGGTTCAACAAATTGAAACATAATTAAAAAGAAACCTGATCTAATTAAACTTAAATATGTTTTCAGAGTGAACCATGAATTGTTCATCATTCTGGTGTGATTGAGGGACAATCACAAATCTTGAGAAGGCAGCACAAAGTCAGAAAAAGCTTTTGCCAGCTCTTACTAGCACCTGGTTTAAATTAACTCTTTATGTACACTTATAAAATGCCAAGCAGCTTAATATAATTAAAAAAAAAAAAAAAAATTGGTGTGCTTGTGACATTGAACCCCTACTTCAGTTTCAAATTCCATTGTGAATTGCAGGTATCAGCAGCATAACAGCAGTTCAGGTTTTTTGGCTTCACACCATGGGATTTGATTTTCCATGCATTTCCTGATGTGTAAGCAGTTAACTGGACACCTACACACACCCCATACACACACATATACATACTCTAAATAAAAGTGGGTGCTAAGAGAGACACTTTCATTTGGCATTCAGACCCATTTGTTCTAGCATGAGATTTATTGACAGAGAACCAATTATTATTTTATTCTTTAGTATCCCTTTAGGTTCAAATTCAAATATTTCCCTTTGTTGTAAAAATAAATCTGCATATCTTTATTTCAAATGCCATTTGTTTGTTGGTTTGTGGGTGTTATATGCAGGTAGCTATTTATTTCCTTTCAATGTCTGCAATCTGATCAGAGGAATATGGAACAGCAAGGCTCTTTCAGGTGAGAATGGATCTGTGGGGACTCTGTGACACTTACATCTGGTGACATGTAAGCTGTCTACATTACACTGTGTTTCATCACATTTCAGTTCTCTGAGTGCTAGCAGTCTCAAATTTCAGTAGAAGAGCTATAAAATTGTGGGGTTTTAATGCTCTTTAAATTGTAGTCAAAGAAATATTGATTTTAACTAAATACTGATCACATAGTGAGAAATTCTGCTGTACGGTGAATAGTAATGCTTCAGGTTAATTTATGCTGAAATAACTGCATATTCAATGATTTCTATTCTCTGTATAATTAGACCAGATAAGGGCGAGAACCAAATATTGCTGTTCCTTATAATGGGAAAAGTTGGTGCCCCAGCTCAGCTGACAAGTACCGGTCTCTATCTGTTAGGAAGAGGAAGAAGGTGGGTGAAGGTAGTACCAGAGCAAGAATGGGAAGGGTTTGTATGAAGGTCTTACTATAATTACAGCTGGTAGATTTTTCTTGCTGTTTTTTTTTCCACTCTCCCTTCAATTAGTGGTTAATAATTTTACCCCACAAAAAGTTTCCTGTTAGAGCAAATCTGTAACTCAGGTGAATGTCCTTATCGGGGGTAAGAATATCCAAGATACAATCCATTCTATTGATAGGATATTGATACAGCCACTCACTGACTTCCTAAGATTTTCAGTCAATTAGCTCTAAGTGAAGTTTTCCCTTTTGACTTAATCCAATGGTTAATGGTAGGATTTTTGGGGGTTTTTTTCCATTTCCTTTGATTGTAGTTAGTTACACAGCATAATACGCAGACTTGAAAGGAACTGGAAACAGAAATGCTTCAAGGAATCACCTGTGTCACTCACTACTGTATTGGCAGCAAAACTCCTCAAAAGGCACTAATTTGCAAAGAAAACAGGCATTCAGATTGTGTGCAAAGAGTCATCCAGATCCAGAACTGGTGGAAGCCACAGACTTCTGTTCAGACTCTACAGTGGAGTCATTGTGCCATTTGACACCACCTGATCTGATCTCTGGTAGAAGTTTAAAGGTATAAATTCTACTATTTTCATTTCTGCATTGCTGATATATTTGTTGCCAGCTCTATAAATAATTTGGTAGAGTTGGATTTTGCAAATAACTACCTCGATGTGTTCATTAAATGTCTGAGGGAAATGTTAACTGTCCCTTATCTCAGATATTTTAATCATGTAGTGAATGAAATATCAGAACTTCAGAAGTTCAATGGTGATTTTTCACTATCTGTAATGCTCAAAACACTTATATTTTTGTCTCTCAAGTGTTTTCTTTCTGATTTTTTCATTTTCCTTCCTCTGACATCAGTCCTGCTCCTAAAAAGAAAACTAAAGGTTGCACTATAGTGCAAACCACAGGCTGTAGATACTTGTAGTTTCAGTCTCTCAGGAGATATTTGAACACAGGTATTCCAGCTATTTCTCTTAGGAAAATGAAGTGGGCTGCATTTTCCAGATGTATGTCCTCATTCCACATGCCCTGCCCTGCCTACCCATGGGTAGCACTGACTAACAGTCTCAGTGGGGAGTTTTGTTCAGGCCCACTGTTTTTCCATCAAAACTCATTTTCAAATGATGAGAAATTCATTTGGGTAAATTTTTTCCTTTCCCTTTTTATTTTAAAAAGTCCTTATAATGTGCACCTTTCAGAACTTCTCTTATTTCTTGGAAAAAAAAGTAATTTAAAAATAAAATAAAATTTTTCTATTAGTAAATTTATCCATCAGTGCTTTGGAAGTTGTTATTTGAACATCTTGTGCCCTTGTTCTACTTTATATTTTGAGTTTTCATCTGAACTATATATTTTTCAATTCACTGCACTTAGATTTCCAGCAGGTATTGCAGTATCTCATTAAGAGAGAGGGTTGACTTTGGCACAACAGTGTAGTCTGGCCAAGGTTTTTAACCCATATGGGAGAGTCACTAACTCAAACATACGAGTCCCTAGGAGCACTGTGGAGGCCCATAAAAATGGAAAAAATCCAATTATCAGATGAAAGCCTTTCTCATCAAAGCCTAGGTTCTGTTTTCTCACACAAATAAATTCTGAGTAAAAAAACCCCTAGTGTTCCCAGTCCTGAAATGAATGACTATGTTGTTGATGCTGGCACTGTGACATGCTTTCTGGTTATCTGGGTGGGGATTTTTTTTTTATTTTCCATGATTTTGTTACTACTTGAGAAAGGCACAGTTCACTAAAAGGAATTATATTCTTGCTTAAAAATTAGTAGTTTATACTTTGTGGCGCAGATAAGAAGAATGAAAGACAATGTAATCTATTGGTTCTGTATAGATTTATTATAGGAAAAAGAAACTCCCAACATGTTGTGCATTATTATCAGAATATTTTGATCATTCTTTTATTCTACAGAACTGCTTATGTATTTTCATAGCCAGTCCCAGTTTACATTCTTGTAAATGGTGAATACTGAAGACAGAAGTGGTACATGATAATCTTGTAAATCTTACAGTGAAATAATGCTGAGAAATTTTAAAGATGGTACCAAAATAATGTCCTGACAATTTCACTTTGATCGTTTAGTTCTCACAAGAGAAAGAGTTATCGAGTGGAATAAACTGCTCCTGTGTCTACATTGTTGGGGGAGGACTGGCAGAGTGATATGGAGACACAAATTGGGGCTGGCAGGGTTTATTCTGTGAGCCAAACATGGCTGTAATCTCTAGTGTCAAACACATGACCAGGACAAAAGGGTCCTCAAGAGGTTGTGAGTGTTATCTACTTTTGGCTTAAGGGTGTCATGAACTGGCAAAGGCAGAGCAGAATGACCCAGCTAATCAGTTCATTTAGGAAAATTCATTTTGGGTTGGATTCCTTAGAGTAGAAAAAAAAAAAAAGGAAACAAGAAAGTTGTTTTCTGACTTCATAAGATAGAGATTTGGGCCTCAATGCCCTGGCTATCTACAGGAAACATCCATGATTATGAAACAGATTGTTCACACAGCAGTAAAACAGGATTGAAAGCAGTTCAAATGGGAATTGTGTTACTTGTTGTAATGCAGCCACAAATAATTTATTCTCTACTGAGGATCTATTTATGATGATCCATAGCTGATCCATAAAGATTTGAATTGAAAGGAAATCATATTGTCAGAAAATCAGAAATAGAAACTGATGTAATCTATCCTACCAGATGAAAAGTCTGACTGCCATTCCAAATTGTACCTCTTCAGCCCTATGTGAGCCCAGTAGCAAGTCCCTCTCTGCTCTCCTGGTCCCTGGTAGAACTTCATGATCTGCAAAATACTTCCCAAACTACCTGCCTTAATCTCTTGCTAAGGTAGCAAAGGCTATCTCCACGTTGCCTCTCTGAAACAAAAGGACAGAAGCTGTCTTTTCCCTGGGCTTATATGACACTCCTGTGTTAACCACTTGAGGACTTTCTAAAGGTCATCTCGTTGAGGGGACAGATTCTGGGCATTTTTACAACCCCTCCAAAAACTGTTTTTAATTTGAACTTCACTCTTTAGGAGCCAAAGAAAAAACAGACTTTGAGTGAAACTAAGCAGCCATACCCATTGCCTCGTGCCTCCTTTTTTGCCAGTGCAGCTGACCAAAGCATACGCTTTCTGCCAGTAGGTTGTAGCAACTACTTTAACTGAGCTATATCATCCATCTCCATAATGAACTCTGGGGGCAATGAAACTCTAAGCAAAGACTTCTTGCCTTTCCATCCAAATCTTTTCTTAGAGATACAGAGCAAACCAAGTGCTATTGTATTCATCAGGAGCTTTTTTTATATCATGGCTCACACTTTGAATGATCTTTAGCATTTTGAATTTGTGTTTCTTGCATCCATTTCAGTATACCAAAATTGTTAAAATTGTGTGTTACCCAGACTTTAGCTACAAATCTTCTGAATTCTGTGGTAATCCAGGAATCAGTAGGAATTTGCGGAGGAAATATTACATTGCCATCTGGGGAAGATGTTTAAAAAAGACCAAACAAAAATATTTTAACTTGAAGAACTCTGGAAATTATGGCTGGGGAGGTGGATATAACGAGAAAGACATCTCCTTACATGCCAGTGACCACTTTTCAAGACAATAGATGTAGTAATAAATACTAAGACCCAAGAAATATGTGATATTCTTGTCATCATTGCTATGATTTCCCTTATCATGATCATCATCATGATCATCACCATCATCACTATTATTTAAATGAAATCATCATACATCCTGCAAAAAATTTTAAAAGAAAACAAATTTAGGACAGTGTGACATATGTAGACCAGTTATGAAGTTGAAATATGAGAACCATGATCTCAGTCACAAGTGTACATTTTATATATAATGCTGCTATTTTATTTAGCTAAAAAGATAAAAATAATTTTTTTAGTTCCAATATTATTGCTATGTATTGAATTCCATGAAACTAGCTTGAGATGAATTTTGGTACAAAATGTTAAAAATTTGTTTCATGTTTATGCATTTACTTGGATACTAAACCAAGATTTTTGCTTTCAGATGCTGTTCTTGTATTCCTTACCTTATTCATGAGTTCAGTTATTGTCTCTGTCACTACCTTTGAAGAGATACTAGGAGTAAATTATCTGCTAGCTATCACAGTGCATTGGAAATATTTGCCCATGTCTAAATGTGTTTAATAGATGTTTGACCTCAAATGATTTCATGCTGAGTAGCTCCAGCTTGTGACTCACTGATGGGAAAAATGGTACTTTTTCATGCAGAATACAAGCCTTCGGGCAAGCAGAGTCATGATTTGAATGCACTGCCTATTGATACATCTAATACAAATTACAGTCTGCTGGGAATATGATTCATATTCCTGATCCTTTCTTGACAAGGCTCATGTTCTGAGATGATATATGTTTATCTTTAACTATCTCTTCCCAAAAAATATGTAAGAAAAACCTCAGAAAAGAAGTTATTTTTTAGCTCAGCCACTGTGAGTACCGAATCTTGGAGTTCAATGCATTTTCTGTGAAAGATGAGGTTAAAAGAATTATTGTAACATTTGGGTTTGTTTTGTTTGCATTCACACAAAGAATTAATGCTGGATTTTGTGGTCCTTACATGTGAGCTCTGGGCTCATAGACCCATAGAATCATTAAGGTTGGAAAAGCTACCACAATCATCAAGTTCAGACATTAATCCAGCACCACCATGTTCACCAGTAAACCTTATTCTCAAGTGCCACATCCAAATGCCTTTTAAACCCTTCCAAGGGTGGTGATTCCACCACTGCCATTCACAGCCTCTTCCAATGCCTGACGACTCTTCCAGTGAAGAAGCTTTTTTTCTAATATCTAATCTAAGCCTCCCCTGACACAACTTGAGGCCATTTAGTCTGGTCCTGTCAATTGTTACCTTGGAAAAGAGATTGATCTCTACCTCCCTCCTGCTGGAATGTTAGCAAGCATGTGCATAACACACCGGGTTAAGCCACGGATCTGCCACAGGACTGCTCTGCAGCTGCTCCTGTGCTTCATGGATGAAGCATGCCCAGCATGTTCTGTACACAGCTTTTAGGAAATTTCCCTCCCAAATGCTCCCCAAGCAGGAGTAAGATGGCACTAGGAGTGCTCATGAGCTAATGTTGCATACTGTAGGAGTGAAGCACTCTGGATTTATATTGTGAGACAAAGAGATGACCAGAACTGGACCATTTGTGTTATTAACAAGGCTATCAGCCCATGGAGATATGAACACAAACAGGCAGAGTGCTCAAGAGCATCTCAGGTGCATGTCCACACTGAAGGCACTAGCACAGGCACATCCATAGCTACTTCCTGGGCTTTTTTTGTGTCATGAAACAATGCATTGAGCATCCAGCTGGGCATGAACGCACCAAAACAAGCAATCAGTGTGTGGAAGCTGACATCATTGTGGACAAGTCCTGCTGGGGCGCCACTGCCTGTTTCAGGAGTTCAGAGGGCAGTGGTGCTTTGTGGCCAAACACTCTCCCCACCTGCACCTCTTATTTATTCCATGAGCATAAAAGGAAGACACAGCACATAGTTGCATCTCTGCAACTTGAAAACATATAGATGTGTAAATATTTTCATCTTTTGACTCCTTTTACTTCAATGTCACCTTAGTCTGATACTTCTGGCATTGCTCCCAAATGATTCTGCAAGAGAATGGAATTAAGCTGTGATAGAGGTTTTGCTCTGCTAAGAATGAGACAGTTGAACTCATCTTACTTGCAATTTAAGCAAGGACCATGAAGAGCTGAATTTTGTGTTAATTACCTGAGGGACACTTAAAAATTAGATTTTCAGTCACTGAAATTAAGAAACCAGACTGAGTAGCTAAGTTATTAATTCAGTAGTTTCAGATTTTCCTTTAATAAAGATTCTTTCCTGTAAATTAAAGCAGATGAGAGGAATATCATAAATGTAAAATTAGTCTAATCCTATTGAATTTTACACTGTGCCAAGGGTGCAAGATCAAATTAAATCATTGATAGAAGACAAAGAATTAACTTGAGACTTTGATATTTAAAATAAATACAATATTTTATGTGCACCATCTGTAAAATAACTGGAGGCACAAAAGGACTATCCATAGAAAGCTATAGAATGTTGTTTTATAAATCAATTTCTAAGGTAAGTCCATAATTTTACAATAAAAATATTCATGCCAGATAAAGATATGTTTATATGTTAAAATTTAATCTTGCGATTTGATGCAAACTGCATCTTGTAACACTCTGATTTTTTTAAACTGTGCTCTGAAGATGAAATATTTTCTCTGCCTTCAGGTTAAGAAATCAATTACAAGTTTATGAATGCAGTTTTGTCCTGGAGGGAAATGTGGAGTTGATTCAGACAGAAGTCTCAGAACTGAATTGCATTCAAATTATTCATGAACACTTTGCATCTGTAAGAGAAAGGAATTGTGCAAGCAGTGCTGTTTTTGTAGAAGTTTCAACATTTCTCTAACACTGAACATCATGAAAATATATTGTTAGTATGTTAAGTGGCTAGAAAGTGTCATAATTTGGTAGTGTATAAATATCCCTTACCTTCCTAGTTAATTTTTGGCACTGTATAGTTTCACTTTTTTTTCAATTTTTATTCACCTTGTAATAATAAAATAGAAAAATGAAAAAGAAATAATTCTGAAAATTCTTTTCTGAAAATTATTTTGAGCTCTGTTTCTTTAAATTCAGCTCTTCACATATTGCTCCAGAACTCTCAAAATTAATATGTTCATTTTATTAATTCAAGTTATTTTAAAGTGTCTCAGTTCTCTGGTGTCAAAGGTAATGTAAGTGTTTTGAAGAGTTTTCATTAGTGGCAAAAATATATAGACTTCACTGTTTGGTTAACCCTGTCTGTTTATGCAGTGACCAAAGTCACTCTATCTCCTCCTCAGCTGGAAAAGGGAGGGAAAATAGGATGAAAGGCTTGTGGGTAGGGATAAAGACTAGGAGAGATCACGCACCATTTACTGTCATGGGGAAAACAGACTCAGCTTGGGGAATTAATTCAGTACATTGCCAATCAAAATCAGAGAAAGGTAATGAGAAAAAACCCAAATCCTAAGCCCCACCTTTTCCCCACCATCCTTCTTTTCTTCCCAGGCTCAGCCTCACACCCGGATTGTCTCACTCCTCCCTGCAAGCAGGACAGGGGGCAGGGAAATGGGGGTTGTGGTCAGTCCATCACACATTGTCACTTGTGCTCTTTCCTCCTCATGGGGAGGACTCTTCACAAGTGTTTCCCTGCTGCAGCATGGGGTTTCTGCCACAGGAGACACTCCCTCATGAAGTTCTCCAGTGTGAGTCCTTTCCTTGAGCTGCAGTTTTCACAAACTTCTTCAGTGAGGATCCCTTCCAGAGTCAGTCCTTCAGGAACAGACTGGTGGAGTGTGGGCTCTCTGCAGGGTCACAAGTCCTGACAGCAAACCTGGCCACCCCCAGACATGCTGCACACTCAGACTGTGAAAGATCATCCACATATGAATGTGCTTAATGTATTTCATGTAATGAACATGATAAATCAGAAAAATGGTTTGATTTTTAAAAAAAATTATCAAATCCAAGGATTGAAACCTGGTGCATATGCACATTTAGACATAGAAACAAATAAATCCTCCACTTAGCAAAATTGCCATTCAGGAGAAATTGCCATTCAGGAGAAGGCACTTAAAAAGCTTTTTCATGTCTTAGGCTATTTAGGACTAGACCACTTACTACAAGAATAAAAATACAGTAAAGTGCAAACATGATGATTGCTCAATCATACAACATCCCTATAAACAAAAGTTTGTCTCATTTGTCTGTATTAAAGCATGTTTTGGCAAAATTTTGCATTATGTGGAAATCTGCGGTTTCCTTTGTGGTCTCTGGGGAAAATAGGACTATTTGTCCTTTAGTAGGCTTTAAAACAATATTGTCAAATACTTTAATGTGTCACATGCAGAATGATGTTTAGGAGCCAGTTCCATGCTATGTGACATTAGCACAACCACATCCACGTGTGCTGGCAGTTGTTGGGTTGCAGTGTCAGTGAGTGCCACATTTGCAGCCTGCCTCAATACCAAGCAGATACATTTAAGGAAGCACAGATGGCAGCCAGCAGGCAGCTACTAGCCAAGCTTTTGTGCAGCACATATGATACAGAACAGCAAAACTATAAGAGAGATGAAAATGTAGGTTTGAGGGTCAGTGAACAAGGCCAATTTGTATGACACAATTGCAAAAAATTTTGTGCCAATTTTTTCCTACGCCCATGAGAACATCTAAAAATTACATAATAACTATTAAAGTTTACAGCTTTCCCCTTGGCAGAAGAACAATTCAAAATATAAGCTGTTTATATTACTTTTTTTAAATGTCTGTGGTTTGAAGTTGATTGCTGCTTGGACAACTGGTACCTATTTTTCCTAAGTCTTGGGAATTTTTTCTGAAGTTTCATAGTGTTCTGTTCAAAATTGAAGTTTCAATGACTAAATCATAATGTCAGAGCCAATGAGTGTCTAGTGAGTGACAACAGCCTGCCATCTTTTGGGTCTCCTAATCTTAGGCCTGGATGAAAACATTAGGATTCAATGTAATGCAAAAGTCTGAAAAAACCCTTGTGAATTGTCCTCAGGGGCTGCTCGAGTCCCTGGCATTCTCTGCATAATATCTGGAGGAAGAGGTGATACACATTTTATTCTTTGGCAAGGGATATATGGCCATATAAGTAGATTTCTGATCCACATTAATGTGTTTTCAGACAGGGAGAGACTATTATATAAACCAGTAATACTTTTCATTATCACATACACTATGAAAAAAGAAGTTTAAAACAGTCTATTAAATATGATTCTGCTGAGTGCTTTACAAACAGATAAACCATTCCTTCTACATCATATTCACATTTTTAAGATTAAATACCACATTAGTAGGTGGCCAAATACAGAAATTATGGACACTTTCAGTAAGACAGTAATCTGAAAGTGTGACTATTTTCTTAACATAGTTTGTTTGCTTTTCACTCTATGCATGAGCTATTGAACACAGAGGCTTCCAGCTGTTCTGTCCTTCAGCAGTTTCAGCCCAGATACAAAACCATACCTCACAAATAACATTACCTAAAATTAATTCTAGCAAGTAAATGAGTGAAATCTTTTCTGCCTTCATCAGCTACCCGCAGCTCTGTATCTTCAAGTGACAATG
Source organism: Melospiza melodia melodia (assembly GCF_035770615.1). NCBI lineage: Eukaryota > Metazoa > Chordata > Aves > Passeriformes > Passerellidae > Melospiza > Melospiza melodia. The sequence continues at coordinate 76,258,744 of NC_086197.1, forward strand.
CAATGCAATATACAATATGTATTTTAGATACCCATAGTGATGTAGTTAGAGGAAGAGGCCAAGATAGGTGTCTTTTTAGAACAGGCAGCCTTTGAAGTGTAAGTCTAAAAGAACAGCTTGTTTATTGAAGAACAGAGATTAATTCACAGATATCATTTTAAATACAAATCAGTTATAATATATTCTTAGAGGTCCTTCTGTTTGTCTACCTGAATATGAAAACAGTGAGATTGAAATGGATAGAAAAAAACAAAATGGGACAGGGGAATAGGAGTAAGAGCCTTTAAAATATTCTATAAAAATGTGAATACAATAATCATGGAGAATAAACAGAAAGGGGCCCAGGGATATCAGTGGATGCACTTGAAGTTCAACGTAGCTTCATAATTTCAAATGCAATTTTTCATGTAAATCTCATTATTTATTTATGTCTATTGGAAAAGCAGATTGGTGGCTTGTTCTGAGAAACATAATATATCAAAAACATTATTTCTTCTATAAATTGTTCTTAAATGGGAACTACTAAGTTTGAAGAGCATGGAGCTAGTAAGGTTGTCTCAGATGTAATTTTAATATCCTAACAAGCCAGCCTATATCAAAGGAACTGGGTGTTAAGTAAAAGTATTCATTAAGCACGCCATACTTGTCTTCTGGAATGGCAATTAGATGAGCAGAGGCTTCTCAAAGCAGTAAGTATCCAATTACACATTGAAGGCTTTTCTTTGATCTTTGTTTGAAGAAAGTGAACTGTGCAAAGTAGTTTTACCCCTAAATTTGTGAATGGGTTAGATTTTTTTGGTAGCAATCAGTAGATGGCTAGTGATATTCATCCCAGTTCCACCACCAAGGAGAGATAAAGATGGAAAGAAATAATGGTGGAAATCACAATTAAGCTCAGACACTAGCTGGTGTGGAGGCAGAGACCCTGAGCCTTGGCTGCAGATGGAGTCAGAACAACTGGTCCAAGCAAGACCAGTAGCAGGACTGGATATTTGCTGTGGATTCGTGGTCGAGCATGTGATTGCTTGAGGAAAATGGGCAGGTTTGAGTAGGCATCAGGGCAGCTGCCTTCCATCCTTCATACCTGGTTATTCCTCAGATTTGGGGTATGGATTACTTTTAACTTTCCTTTAACATTGCCAGAGAAATGTATGTGAAGTATTGACTTTTCATATATTTGTAGGTGTCATAATAAAGGAATTTAGAAGAGTCCCTGGAAATTCCTCATTCACAATCTATGAGGAGTTTAATATGGATTGTGTTTGCTGGCTTTGTCTGAGACAATTAAATCAGTTAGGGAATTTCATTCAAGTTAAGTGAAAAGTTGATTGAAAAGCTTCAGCTAAAAAAGCATAAGAAAAAAAATGTACTATGACAAAATGGTCAGTTTTCATGGAAAGACTATCAATTCATGAAAAAAATAAATAAGGATTCACCTAAAAAATTAAACATGATTAGTCAATTTAATTTTTCAATAAATTGGAAGAGTCTTTCTGTTTTGAATTGATCTCAATATTATTTTCAATGTCCTATTTTAAAAAATGCTTTAGTTACTCAATTCTGTATCTGAGAAAACTGTTGGCCCAATGTGTTACCAAACACAAAAGAACTGGGTATGCAAAGATTTCAAAATCATCTGAGATCACTATCTGGGTAGTCACACCCCAAACCTTGGACCAGCTCTTGAAAAGACTAGAGCTGAGTGGGTATTCTGCAAATATAGATAGCATTGTAACCCCTCTAGAACTATAGGTCTGTGTCATTTTTTGTGCCTCCTTTATACTGTTACAGCCACTTGAGCTTCCAAAGGATATTTCTGCTAGATGTGCTGTCTTTCTGAATAGCTAATAAAACCTGCATTGTGTAAAAAAGAATACTGAAGTTAAACTTCTTGGACTTCAAATGCAAATGAGCAAGAACTTAATAACCAGGCAATCACTGAATCATAAATCTCTTATGGAAGAACAATATAGAAAAGCCTCTGGGCATAAATAATGCCTTCATGTTTTGAAATTTGTTATACCAAGTGACTTGCTAGCTGTATGAACTGAGGACCTTGTAATTTTCAGCACATAGATACTTCATATTATAATAAAGAAAATGGCCTGATATTCCTCCCACAGGAAAGGCATCCCCTGGGAGACATCATAGTTTGATGAACAGGCACATCACTGAGAGGTAAGTGCTGCATTGCAACATGCAATCATTTCCTCCGGAATTTTTTTCATCTGGCACTGGACACTGCTCCTTTATGAGGCACATGCCCACAAAAAACCCAAGGATTTATACTGTCTTTAAATGAGGAGGATATTGTATCATGGAATCATAAAATTATTTAGGTTGGAAAGGATCTTTGGAAAAGATAGAGTCCAAACCCCTGCTCAGGATAAGTACAATTAGTTCAAGTTGCTCAGGGACTTGTCTAGCAGAGTGAGCAGCAGAGATTGTAAAGTTTTTCCATTTTATTTTGAACTCAAATCCCTGTTTTTGTAACTAGGCAAGACCTACTTATGGAGAATTTAAGGAAGCTTATTTAGTCTATTTTTTCACTTATTAAAACCATAATATTTGCTTGTTACATTTCCCAAGCACACTCAAGTTATACCAATACACAAACAGTTAAGAAGCTTTCTGCTGTAATGGACTACATCATGACTTATTCTTTACTTTTGCATTTGAACTAGAGTTACATGAATTATTTATTAGTATACTGCAAAGTTCTGACAATGTAGTGGAAAATCGTTTACAGATCCTTCAGCTCTATAAAGCCTTTTGTTTTGTTTTGTTCTCAGATTGCAATTTATGCTATTTCTATTTATTTCTGGGTTTTGTCAGCAAGGATTTTTCAGGATGGGATGATTGGTCTGGATGCATTCTCAGAGCTAGTTCATCACTACTGCTGGCCCGCTACTTCCCTACTCCTAGATTGGAAGTTTAGTGAATAAATTGAAAACATTCAACTCTCTGGAGTTACTCTTTGTGCCTGATTGCCTGAATATGGGCCCAAAAAATCCTGCTGCTTGACATGTATTTTGGAAGCCAATATCTAATTTAGGCCACAGCTCTGCCCTTGAATCTGGGGGTTCTGATTTTGGCTCCAGCCTTCAGTTTAGGTATGAACCCAGACATAATCTGACTGAGGTGGGGGGATAAGGACACCACACTCTCCTCACCCTTCCTATCTCCACACTGGTGTCCTTGCATCCACAACATGGACAAATGACCATGCCTGGATGGCTGGAGAATCAGGCTGGTGAGGGTGCACCTGTGGAAGAGGTGGCACAGGAGTCCTAGCTGGGAGGGTTTGTATGCAGTTAGGGGCACAACAGAGGGAAGGAGCAGGAGACAATCTTGAATCTTTGGAGATCATCTCCAGAGAAATCACCTTTCTGTTAACTGCTCCGACAGAAAAGCCAGGTTAGCTGACTAATACAGTTTTCTAAAGCTGCCCTATATTACTTCTCTGCTACACACACAGAGGGATATAATTCTTTTAAAAGGTGTCTCAATATGGCACAAAATAACAGCAAGATGGGTTAGGGATTGGAAAGCATGCTACCTTGAGGGATCCACATAAACCCTGAGTGAGAAAAGTTAATACTGTGGATGATAAAAGTGAGCTTTTTGTCTGGATAAGATTAAATGTTTGGTGAGAAAAGACATGACAGGAGAGAGAGACAGAGAGCATTTATTTTCTGTTATGGGGGCAGATAGCCTTAGAAGAGGACTCATTTATCACTGATTGACAAGTAGGCTACATTTTTACAAATGGAGGAGTGATACTGAGATGGCTATATCCTTTTGGCAACCAAGTGACAGATAATTCCTTGTCCTTGCCTTTGTTTCTTTGTGATAGAATTGTGAACAAAGGAGGTATGATAAGTATTTTAAGCCTTTATTGCATTTAAACATAAAAAATAATAACTTTGGTGATTTATACAGCATCATAGAATCCTTTTATGTGGCAAAGTACCTTCAAGATCATCCTGTCCAATGTCTAACCTAGTACTGCCAAGTCCACCCAGTCATATCCCTCCCACTCAGTCAGCCAAGGCTTGTTTAGGAAAATGAGGCTGCTTCTGCTACTTATTTTTCTTTGTTCCTTCCACCCACAGGTTCTTCAATTTACTAGCTTAAAGTCAACCTAGTTACAATCAGATTCTTTTGTCTGTCTTTGTCTTTTGACTGCCTTTTACCATATTTTTGTCTTCATTGTAATTCTTAGTGTAAGCCTTAGATCATAAGCTCAAAATATCTCCAGAGGAGCCTTCTAACTTTTGCATGTCTTTTCATAATCTACCTTTCATTTAATCTAAGCACGCACCACGAAGATGCTCACTTCATTTGACTGTCAGTGTTAAAGAAATCTTCACTGGGGTTTTTGTGGAAACAGATGGGAGTCATACTCCAGGCAGTAATGCCTTGTGTGGATTGTAGGCTTGACTGAGAGGAAGGAGCGAAGCTGGGAGATTGGATAACCGAAAAGGCAAACTTCCTTGGGATTTCAAGTCCATTTTGTGCATGTCTACTTGAAGTCTCCTATCTATGCACGGGTGTGTGAGGAGCAGTGGCTGAGTGGGTACAGCTTTGGCATTCAGTATTTCTGGGATTGCCCAGGGCTAATGGATGGCTGTGGAGTCTGGAGCCTGCCTATAGCTCCAGTTTGGACAGTAGCCATATCCAACAAGAGAGAATTTCCCAGGGACCATTGGCCCTGAATTTGTGTGGAAATTTGGCCTGTGGTGTCCTATGAATCTAAAACAGCTGACAATGACATTTAGAAAATTAAGTCAATAGACCACGCTGAATGGTTCACAGGGCCCATGTCTGGAAAAGTATATAAGGATAAACTGTTCAGCCTGTATATTACCCAAAACATTTACACACTGTTCTGCAAATGGATTATGTGATATTCTACAGAGCAGTAGAAATAAATCCAACTCAAGCAAAAATATGATGTGCAGGCTGCTTGAGGAAAGCCAGAGAGTGCACAGACAGATATGGCACAGGCACATATGTAAATGCTACTTCAAATGCTTATAAAAAATAGATACATTGAATTTCAAGGAGGCTTTTTGGAATCCCATCAGGGTAGGGTTTACAGAGCTTTTTGTCAAGCTTTTAAACCCAGCTTCTATTTAAATTGGTGGGAACTAAACATCCACAACCCTTAAGAAGTTAAAAATTAAGAAATCATTAGTCACTTGGTGCCTCGGTTTCCAGGGAATAATAATTTTCCTTTCTTTCACCTCTCAGCTAATTTGAGACTATCTCATGTAGAATGACTTCCATGTCAATTTACTCTAGAATCATCCTGGAGTTATGGATAGGTTGACCAGCATATAGTTCTCCAAATTCTTTTTCTTGCTTGAGGTTTTTTGAAGATGTGTGTGGCATTTGCCTCTTTCTGGTCATCAGTCTGGTAATTATTTACCTCAATTAGGAATTTAGGCTAGCTGGTTTCCTACTCTGTCTACCTATTTTCTTACAAAGCAGGATTAATTGCACTACCACATCATGGAAATTGTTCTTGACATCAACCAGCTCCCCTGGGCATTTTTGCCTGTGAGAAGAGCCTTCCAGGACAAGCATTTCAACACTTCCCTGAACAAGCATAACTCCACTAATCTTGAAGTCCAGGGTCACAGGTTTTTAGAATAATTTAGCCTGGAATCACCTCCTGGAGATTATCTGGGCTCATCACCCAGTGTGGGTCCAACCTATCGTGGGCTGCTCAGGACCACGGACAGAGGTTCCACAAAATATCTGGCCCATCTGTTCCAGTGTTTGACTACCTTCAGAGTTAAAAATATTTCTGTCTATCTACTCAGAATTTTCCTTATTTTAACTTGTGACCCATGCCTCCCATCTTATCACTGAATACCTTCTGGAAGAGTCTGGCTTCATCTTTCCTATACTCTTGCACTTGTTACTCTGTGAGCGATTCTCAATCGCTCCAGGGTCCACATTGTGGTCAGTGCAGCCCAAATCTGCCCTCGATTGCCATATCTCTGAACAATTATTCTTTGGTTTTGAGTAGAATATCCATAGGAGTACCTCCCATGTGTGAAAAGAATCTTCCTTAAAACATTCCATAAATACTTCTGTTGCATGGGTGATGAATAGCAGAAAAAGTTAATTTCTTATGTTTAACTAGAAACTGAATGACTAAAGCTTGACTAAATTTCTAGCTTGCCCAAAGCAATGAACACCCCAAAATACACTATTTATTAGTCTGTGGCACTGACATGAACTGCATAGATATGATATATAATGTTTCAGAATTTAACTAGAAACTGCAACTACAGTTATAATCTGAAAATATTTCCTGTCTTATAGGTAATGATGAACACTAAAGTCTATTTGAATTTGAATTGAGTATTCTTATTAGAAACATTTCATTAGAAGTCATTGAGAATAAAAGAAACCACACAAATTGATAATTTTTAGACCCTGAGAGTTTGTCTCAAAAGGGCAGAAAATTCTTCTTGTATAATTAAAGTTTTGCAGTCAACCATTTAAAGCAATAACTATAATTTTATTTCTGACTACCATTATTATTATTATTAGGCTGTTGTGGAGAATTTAAAATAATGATGAACACCACCTACTGATGTTTTAAGTGTTGTAGATTGTTGTAGAGGATTTGCTGTTTAGTGATTAATTAGGCCTAGGAAATCAGATAAAATGCAAGGTTTTGGCTCTTCACATAGGAATATGCATCACTGTAGACTTATCTTGCTTCCTCAGCAGTCCTTAGTGAGACTATGGCTGAGATCTCTCCCTGAAAGTTCTGCAGGAAAACAGTGGAGTAAAATACAGCTCCCAGGCAACCTTTTATTCCTTAATCATTTCCCACTAGAACACAGTGGAAAACACAGCACAAAACTATATTTGGATATGTTTAGCCAAGAGATTTACGACTTTTGGGAAACTCCAAATAGCACACAATGTGATCATGCCTTCCTCAGCAGCACAGGCCACTTTGGGCATTTCTGATCGACATTCAGATCTTTACACTCACTTGCCATGGCTGAACTCAGGGTTTTAGTTCTTATCTTATTACACTTTAAGGTCTAAGTTCAGATAATCTGAAATAACATCAAAAGCTTATGGGTAAAAACATCTGTCCTTTTTGTGCTGTAGCATAAGTAGTGTGTTGCATGGTTTATAGATAAAACTTTTTGCACAATGGTAAATACTTCAAAAACTCAGGCAACTCAAACTAGGCTTTGAAAATTAGTGCCTATTTCTCCTCTTTTTCTCCTTGTGCCTCAGCTCCACATCTCTAAAGGAGGGCTCCTAACACCCACTATCTCAACAGGATGCTGTGAAAAGGCAATTATATGCAAACAATGCTCATATACTGGAAAGACAAATACTACAGAGGAAGTCTATGAAGAATTCCCATGTTCAATGCAAAGTTTGATTGGTGTGTAACACCTCAAGGTTTAAGCTGATCATCAAACAGTAAGCTTTTGAACTCTGTCTATGTGTCAAATGACACAGAGATCTCAGAAAAAATAGTAGCAATCATACATTGAATTTAATCTCTTTTATAGGCACAGGAAAGATACAGGCTTCTACATTGTCTACCAATATGTGTGTCATGGTGTGCATTATGATTATGCAGATTAGCTAGCCCATTCATCCATTTAATTTTGAAGCCCTAAAGCTCTTGTAGTCTAGCATTCATGTCTGTGTGTATATGTGTTTAGTGGAATAAAATGACTGTCATTGTATGTAAGGGACTATATGCAGATAAGATGTTCCTTCTCAGTTTTGCAATTTGTGTCAAGATTATTCTCATCACTACCTAGCCAAATGTGGCATAGTCTCCAAAAAATATATTCACAGTCTGATGATTTTCTGGTTTTACTAATGTTTGTTTTCTTTTCTTTTTTTTCTAATATTTTCTGTTATCAGCTGTGGATCTGTCATTTACATTTAGTTCAATTATTATTGCTCTAGCAAAGATTTCATAGCAAGATTTAGTAGATTCAAAAATTAATTGCCAAATCACCACTATTGAGATATTAATTATTGTAAACTCTTTTGAACATATTCTTTCTGATCAAATATAGTCAATTCCAAGCCACAGAGACTGGAGTATTTTTCCATGGTGCAGGAGGGTTTATCAATAAAGTATTCATTGATACTGACAGGATGTATGTATGATCTGAATGTATGTGCTTTTATTTGAAAATGTCCTTCCTTATAGATGGGGGAAATGAAATTTAATGAAGGCAACTGGATCTTAGGATCTGTAACAAAGGGATCAAATGCATCTTTGCTTGGGTGTATTTCACCCTGAAAAGATGTATAAACCTTTTCAAATTCACGCCTGTCAATGATGGCTCAGTATTTTCCTGGTTTATGACTTTGGATCTTCCAAAATCTAAGATGTTACTTTGCCTCTGACACTGTGCCATTAATACAATAATTTATACATCCTGGTGTATAGACAGTGGGTGCTATTTGCTGGGGACCTTGGAAAGTCAAAGTGGTATTACAGTTTTATTTTCAAGTATGTCAGGTGTATGCACTATAGGGAAAAAAATCAATCCCATCTGCTTAAAAATACTGCAATTAAAACCCATGTCTGATACCATTTGTTTGTGGAGAAAAAAACTTAATTATATTCCTATTTCTTAGTTGCACATTTGTCCTGTATCTGCATCTATTTATTTCTATATTGTTTATAGCATTCTTCATGGTGTCTCAGAAAAAAAAGAACTGTGCCACCCAAAACAGTCATTTTAGTCAGACATGAAAATTATCTTTGCCTTGAAATTTTTCTTAAGGAGACATCACGTTCACAGCAACTCATTTTTTATTGTACTTCTTGTAACATTAATCCATTTAATTCAGATTTCAGTTGACCCTAGCTCAGAAAACAATATGATTTGAGAAGAGCCCTTTATTATTCCTCTCTGATACAAGTTTTGATAGTATTCATCTGAGGGAGAATGAGGAGTTTACTCTGATGTCCTTGTCAGTAATTTTGCCTTTCTGGATGCAGTGGTGTGCAGCTGGGGGAGCCTGAGGTCTGTGTCTGGAGAGGGATATGCTGGGGGCAAAACATGGCTACAGAGCAAGGTGAGAACGTGGTCCTTGGACGGAACCCAGGTGCCTGCAGCAGACAGTATCAGCACAGGAGGTAAGGCAGGAAAAATGTCCAGCTCCACAAAAGCATGTTGTTCTGTCAGGCTTAGTTTGTTTCCAGGGGAAATGCCCATGCATGACTTGTGCCCTTTTATTGCTAAGACATGTTTAAATGGAAATGAAAAGTTTGTATAGGAAAAATTATAGCCTTCTAGAAACATAGAAATTAATTTTTCATTAATAAATTCATTAATTTAATTTTTCATTAATAAAAGGACCCTGACACTAAAGTGCAGTAAAATGTTAGCAAGGAGGAAGTGACCCCTTCTTCAGCTTTTTTGTCAGCTGCTTTTCTTTGTGACTTCTACAGACTTTCACACCAGAACAATATTTTTTCCCACTGTGTTTTATACAGCAAGATCTTTTCAGTACTTTCAGTTTATAAAAGTTCTATATATAAAATTTACTGCATGGAACAATTTATAGAGGAGAATATTCCTTCTGCTTCATATCTTTTGGGAGTCTCATCTGAGTGCTCATCAACTCTGTCTGTTACAAGAAGCAGTTCTGTAGGAAAGAGGGGACAATCTTGCACATTTTTTTTACTGCCTAAGTAATTTTTCTTTTGAAAGATTTGTCTGTGGACTCATTTTGATTGTATTTTAGCTGAACTACCTGATATATTCTGCAGGACTTCACTAAAGATTCCCAGGAATGATTTCCCAAGTCACCAAACCTGTCACATCTCAGTGCAATAGTTTATTCAAAATAATGTCTGCTCGCTCACAGTGCAGGAATACTGGGCCAGTGGAGGAACATATATTGCAAGACCTTCAGTAAATTGATGCATTTTGCTTTCATATGCAAACTTGCCATTCTTATAACCCTAACTTTTTTATTGCCAGTGTGAAATTTCCTGAACATTCCCTTCATCCTTTGGCAGCTGCTGCTGAGCTTCTTTATAAATATTAATGATTTCTTCTCATAGACAATATTTAATCCGCATCACTCCACAGGTGTATGCTGGCAAGTTCATTTATTATTACTTTTTGCTTGTTTTTTTCCTTTTCTTTTTTTCTTCTTTTTGCCATCAGAGAAGGAGAGACTGTTTGTTCACTTTATATTGTTTTGTATACAAATTGTTCCATGCAGTAAATATTTGTATTCCAGGGTTATGTTCTTGCTCCTAATCTTTCTCACAGAAGAAACTGAAAATCAACCTTTTCTCTGCTAATCCTGTTCTGATTTGAAGGTGGTTGGTATCCCAGCAGTGCTTTGTATCTCAGATTTCCTGATACAATATCTCCTCTGAAGTGCCAGGGCACTGTTTTTCCATAGTCACTGTGGCAGTATTTCCCCATGTGTTATTCTGCTGTCTGTGAACAGAAATTGGTGCCTGCAGACCTCTGTGTGGTTGTTAGGCTGGGTTCCCATGGGAGGTGGCTGCCACCAGCCTGAGAGCTGCTCCTTTTTCTCCCTCTTGCCTCTGTCCATCTCCTTTCACTTTGCAGGTTTTGTTTGTAGCAGAGAGAAAGCAGACACAGATCACAGCAAGGACAATAGTGTTGTTTAAAGATGGGAGAAATATTATGCAATGATATTTGTGCATATGAACTTAACAGACAATGGTTATGCATTACTTACCCTTAATTAACGTGCTCCAATCAGTACCAACATCATCATAAACTGAGACAAGTAACAGGAGCTTTGAACCAAGCACTATGGAAAGTACTAAGGGGAAAAGTGTGATGGAAATCATCCTTCCAGACATGTTCAGTGTTGCTACCTGCTGCACTGAAGAGAGAATCCAGAGGCTTGTTGCTGCTTTTTCTATCTGCCTCCACGTACAGCTTGTTTCCTTCCTTCCTCTCACGCTTCTTCTCCCTCTCTTTCTCTGTCTTCCCCCTTTGTGCTTTCTCTCTATCCTTTCCCTTTCCTCCTCCCTCAACCCTCCTTCCATCATCCTGATTTTATTCTATCTGAGAAGTAACTTGCATTCTTGTAATTGATGTACAGCACCAGCTGTGAACCACCCTACTAAATCCTTGTGCATATGAAACTTGACATCATTTGTGCAGTGACATCATTCAATAATAATAACTGATAATGTTTTAAAGTCTGTCTGATGTGTTTTACAAGAGAAAAAGCACTCTCAGTTTAGAAACAGCTGTGGAATTTGAAAATACCACTTTTCTCCCAAACTCCGGCTGTTTGTTACTGGTCAGTACTGGGAAGAATGGGTATCTGGGAGTGCTGCTCATGATATGCCTGACTGAGTGCAGTTAAAACCTTCCAGGTGTGTCACTCTCAAGCTATACCTGCACCTTTCGTAGCAGATTCTGGCTCCAGAAATAGCCCCTTTCAGCAAGACATTATTTTCCAACTAACACAAGACTTTATTAGAGACAACATTGACATACCTGATCTATTCCAGCGATAAGTCACTGCTGAAAGTGATTAAAAATAAATGTGCACGTTTCAGTGAGTGTGTACTAAAAAGGATCCACACTCTATCCCATTGTCCTTCCAGTGGGGGCTGTAATCTCACATCTCTGAGACCTGTGTGGAGGACAATTAGTGAACAAACAGAAGGGGCTTTGATTACTTAGGGATTACAGAGCCTGGGAAGTGTAGCTATGGGGGAGTGTGAGTGTTGTGAACCTGGAGAGATCTGTGCTACACCAAGAATGAAGAGGCCATTGCTTTGAGCTTTCTATTTCTTTTTCCTGTGAAGAAATGTCTTTTCTGAGTAAAACCCCCAATTAATCCTGAACCTTTTCTCGTATAGATTCCATCTAGCCACTTTTAAAAGGAAAAAAACCTGAGTGAGTCCTATCAAAGGATCATTCACCTCTTAAAATCTTCCAACACATTTATTTCTTTTATGGTATTTTTGGTCTTCTCTTTTTGGACACTGTATGAGCTCTCACTTTCTTTTGTCATTTCCCAGGGTAGGACTGACACTCTGCCAAGAGCTAGACAGTGCCATTTTCTTGGTAGTTTGCTTTTTTTTATTTTTTCTTTTCATTAATAAGGACTAATTTTAACACTTTTAATGTGTTTTGAGTCTGTGGTTTTCATTAATATTTAAAATGCCATACTATTTCATTGTGCTATTTTAAAAGTGCTGCTTATTGTTAACATCAGAATAGTAATCTTAATATCGATCTGATTTTGGAATCCTTCCTGATCAGAGCAGGTGAAATATCCCTGTCTGTCATGGAAATAACTTTTGGTTGACCAAATTATTGAAAGTAAGATAGGGTCTTACATGTTTCATGTCAGTAGCTTGACAGAGGAGAGACACTGTCCTGCTGGCCTGATGGAGAGGCTGTAGAGAATCCATGCCTTAGATACAAATCTATAAAGCATCAGACTTCATTGGTACTACCACTTGTATATTTTTTGCTTGATTTTCTGATCTTTCCTCTTCTGGTTCAGCTGCTCAAAATGCGTTATTCACAGTGATAGTGTTGGAAATCCATCTCCTGCACGTACCTGGGTTTTTGTGCAGGCATCCTTTGAAGCTGGTTGTTCTGGTAGGGAAAATCTGCCCTTTTACTCATGCTGTGAGATCCTGTTCATTATCCACTTCTATTGTCAAAGACTTGGTTCTCTAGCCCATAATAGCCAAGGCCTTGACTTTGTAAGGAGTTAGTCTTTTATTCACTTGTACTTTTGTGCAGCAAGTGGGTAAATAAAGTTGCAGTAATTTTCAGCATGGCCTCCACATTGACCTCCCTCAATAAAGCCCCAAACTCATATCAGATCTCTCCTATGGTGTTTCTTTCCATCAGTAAGGGAAGAAACCAGATACAGAATGCTGAACATATGGAAGCTTCCCCTTTTAAACTGTTTTAGAGACTTGCATCTCAGTCTGAAGCAGGAGCAGCAGCTGCCTTTATTCTATTTATTAGAAATAACTGTCTTTTTGTAGTCTGAAAAAGACCTGGTGTCTAATTTTGCTCTTGTTGGCTATGTTTTTTTCAGTATGTCTAGTCAGACAGCACCCATGAATGCATTTAATAAAAGCATTAATGGATTTAAGAGCAGTGAGGGAAATTTAGGGTGGGTATTGTGGAAATACCTTCTAGTGGGAATATTTAGACATGGGATTAGGTTGCCTAGGGAGGTAAAAGAATTTTCATCTCTATAAACTTGCAGACTCTTGTTTGACAAATGTCTGCCAGGAGTTATTTAGTTGATCCTGCCTTATACAGAGAGATAAGTAATATGACCTTTAAAGTCCTTCCCACTTCTATTTCTTGTGCTTGCTAGGAAAGAACAGCATGTATGAATTAGGAGCCAGGAACACTCATGCCTCCTCCCAGAATCTGTAACAATCTTAATAACAGGGCTGTAGAACAAGGACTAAAACACTCATCTCCATGAAGCCTCAAGGTGGTCTGCAATAATCATGTGTGCTTTGGAATACAGAAGAAGCACCACCATTAAATACAGGAGTTAAATGTATTTTTAGACATATAAAGGGACATGTTGTTAGTAGCCTAGCAACAGGCTCATCATCCAACATTGTGGTGCATTTAGAGACACACAGATGTGCTTCAATGAATACTTTGAAGATAGAAGAAGTAAAAATAAACTGGAAGCTCTCCTGCTTGCTCATCTCCATCAACATCAGCAGAATCCATTGTAAAAGTTTCCGTGGGGTGTGATCTGCTGGCTGTTTTCATGTCAGCCAAGGAGCCTTGTTGATTTTTAACATGACCTTCAGATCTGGTGGGGTAATGTCAGTAATGAGGATACCATGGAGTAACTAAAATAATACCTCCTGATAAATGAGATCCTGGATCAAAAGGTCATTCATTTGTTCCCTTGAGTAGCAGTGTTTTCCCAAGCAGTCATGACCAAGAAATGACTTTTTTCATCTTTGAAAATCTGATTTTTTTTTCAAATAAAGGGAGGGAGGGAGGGAGGGAGGGAGGGAGGGAGGGAGGGAGGGAGGGAGGGAGGGAGGAAGGAAGGAAGGAAGGAAGGAAGGAAGGAAGGAAGGAAGGAAGGAAGGAAGGAAGGAAGGAAATAAATAAATTGTGGAAGGAAGTGGCAGAAGGAAGGAATGCATCCTGACAGAATCTAGATGTAAATGAGCCATTTTGTTGTTCATTAACAGTGACATTACAGTGGGGTCCAGATCCTTCTCAGATGGCTGCAACCATTGGCAGTAAATAAAGGCAGGAACTAAAATTATCCTGTTTTGCTGTGGACAACCACAGCAATGACTCTGAACAAATATTTGAAGCAAATCTGAGGATGTAGTGTATAATTTTTACAACATCCTTTGTCAAAAAACCCCCATATTTTGGAGAAGTTAGTGCTAGGGCTGAATCCAGGAAAGAATGTAGCCACTTGAGTATGAGGGATTTCTAAGGGATTTTAAAAGGTTGTGTCTAGAGGAGCTGGACAAAGAGACAAACAACCACTTCTTTCCTTCTTTCTTTCTTTCTTTCTTCTTTCTCTTTCTTTCTTTCTTTCTTTCTTTCTTTCTTTCTTTCTTTCTTTCTTTCTTTCTTTCTTTCTTTCTTTTTCCCTTTTATTCTTACACACAATTAAGGGAAGTAAAAGGGTGGCAGCAGTATCATTAGAAGCTATTTTTACAAGAGAGTTGATATACAGGAAGGTAAATGCAGTAGATCTGGTTAGAAGCATTTGAGACTTGCAGACTGAAGTTAAAGTGAACAGCCAGCAGCACTCCTTGGGAGCTAACATCTTCTCTTGTGTTTCAGAAGAGGGTGACATCTACAAAGGAGTATGAGTATGCCTCTGGTCAAAATTCACCGGGCAAAATGTGTTGTGAGAGGCAAGGCTGTACTAGGGAGAAAGCTCAATCCAGCTCCACAGAAGCAGCAGGGATTGATCCTGTCCTATGCTGAAGTGCACCTTAGGAGCAGTAATTCATTTGAGTTCATCTGCTCCTGTTGTTGCTCAGGATGGATAGAGGGATGTGACTTCATTCACAGGTACCAAAGGATTTGACCTGCTCAAAACACATCATCTTGTTTTCACATTTGCATCAACTCTTGGTAAACTTGGGTGCCATTCTGACAACTGTCTCACAGTTAGGTCATTTAGGCTCCATTAGATGGCAAATGTTCTAATCTAAAAAGGTTTTTGTCATCTAAACCAGATGGTATGATTAATTCTGCTATGAATGTTTTTAAATGTGGAAAGTATGAAGGTATGGCCATTATTCAGAAGGATGTCTGGAAGAAACCATACATGACTAAGAGGTTCTATGGACTTTGGATGTGTAATTTTTATATTTTATTTCAGCGGGGATAATTGCAATTTTTTTTTGTCTAGTTAGTTTTTTTGTGGTTGTACAAGTGCACTTGAGTTATTCTGCTAAGTAAGCAAAACAAGAACTCATTTTAACATGGGGAATTACAGGTAAGAGCAAGACCCACTGAAGGACTTTGCAGACCTTGCTATGAGTTAGGTGGTTGAAGAAACCTGAACCACAGAGAACTGGTATGAGGCACCATGCGTGTGTCAAGGCCCACACAAGCCAACCATAAAATATTGAAATATTCTTTAATTGTGTTCTACAATTGTTCCTTAATATTCATTTACACAGAAAGCTTGCTCATTCTGGCCTTCCTCTTGGGGGACTATCTTGGTATTATTCCTGTTACATCATATGCCTGACACTCCTGATCATGGATTCAGTGATTGCTAGCAGCCAAATATTGAAGAGAAGTTTAGTAGATGTCCTTAACTCACCTGAATGCCTTCTAAAAGTCTTTTAAAAGTACAGCTTTCCACTGAGGTTGTACTTAACTCCCTTTCTGTATTCATTTGAAGGTGCCAAACAGAAGATTAGGACTACTTAATCTAGAGGTATTTTCCCTGTCAACTCTAAAGCGATAGATGCTTCAGGGATCTGGGAAAAGTCTGGCTAAGAAGATAAGTAAACAGGGCTCCTGCCCAGCCAGCCTCCAGCATTCACTTCTTTCTTGGATCTTCCTGACTGAAACCTTCAAAGTCAGGCTCAATGTGATTGCACAGCTGCTTGCACAGACCATAACCATATCCCAAAAATGTAAGACTGGAAATCTTGTAGGATTTTCTTCATAAACAATAACGAGCCACATATCTGCTTCAATGTTTCCTTCTTCTCCACTTTTCAAGCATGAGGAGGATGCCAGCCTGACTCAGGACCTGTGGCTGACTACAGACCCCCTCACTGTGGTACACTGCTCTCCTGAAATGTTTTAAATACTGCAGCCTGTGCTTTAGTGTGTTATTTATTACCAGACTTACAAGAACGTTGCAAAGGCTGAAAACAACATTTTTGTAGAAGTGTTTCTTGGTGCACATGTTGAAATCAGAAATAAAAAAAGAATGGCAAATGGAGGTTAAACTGTCACAATACACAAAGTACAGAGTGGGTCCCTGAAAATCCTGAAATATGAATTTGAGGGTCAATTGTGCTAACACTCCTCCTCAGCTTCCTCGCCTCCTCCTCAAAGCCTACCATCTTTGTTTTGAAATCAAAATTATGCTCCTTAAATTTATATTGGCAGATTTAGGGATAAGATGTTTCTAGTAAAAAGACTTCTTTTATGCACATGAAATCAACAGCCCTGACTATTCCCTGGAGAGCGGTTTGATGGGTAAAGTCCACACCTATAGCCACCTTTCTTTTGTTTTCTTCCTATCAGAATAAAGATGAAATTTTTTTTTCACCTCCCAAGGAAAATTTGAGGGGAAAACTCCAGCATCCATCTATATAAATGTCACTTGTTTTATTTTTGTGAAGAGGCTTAAGGGAAGGGATTTCCTAAAGCAGCTTAATAGCTGCCATAGAAGCCCTACAGATACATTGCCAGATAAGAATGGTAAACTAAAGATCTCAATAAAAATAGTCCATAACAAAGGAAGAAAACACAGCTGGTGTCTAAGCAGAATGGAAAGAACTGAAACAAAAGAATGTGAGAGCAGGAAAAATATTTCTTCCAAAGCACAATGCATCTTATTTAGCTAAACAACTATTATGGCTTATTTAACAAAGTAGTTATTTTTACCTTCTCCCCCTTCTTTGGCAAATCTAGCTCTTAGGATAGGGAAATTGATCATCCATGGCAAGCTAGTGAACTGAGTCAAAGTTTCTGATAAAGATGTCCCGACATATGCATTAGCTAAAACATACACAACAGCAAAACCAGTGTCAACGGCTTGGAGAGGTAGCAAGTAAAAGTTAGGAGTGGTATTTCTAATGTCTTTCCAACTAGGAAAAAGATCCAAACCAGCTTTAAAAGAGTAGCCTGCAGCTGGGAGGGCATTCTTGTCTTTAAAACTGATGGAAGAAATGAGGATTTTGCTGTTGCTCTTGGGACCTTCAAGAAACACTACACTGCTGTGTCACTGATTAGAAGGTGAATTATGCATCTTGCTTTTAAAATCTAGGTTTCTCTGCCAGTTTGTGTTGTTAGTCCCTCTTTCTAGAATACAGCTCCCCATGAGCAATGGCTCAGTGACGTTCTTGTTTATATCAACCACCAGTGGTATTAAGGAAGGAGACAGGTGGATAGGTTCTGCCATACCTGCGTTCACTGGGCCAAAAAAACAAAAGGGTGAAACTATATAGAGAATTTATTCTTGGTTTTTTTTTTTCCTTAACACTTGATCAAAACCCTACTAGAGCCACTGGAAATAATTTTAACTTCTTGTAACACCTTGAAGGGTTAAAAGAAAAGAAAGCTTTTAAAAAGCAGATGTTAATAGGCCCTAATTACAGTCAGAGCTATCGTGAGATGCAGCATGTCTCTGTGAGTGAATAATTTTTTCTGTATTTTAATAGCTTACTATAAATATTACACTTCCCACATTACAATTTTTATCTGGGTTTATAAATAGAGATTAAATATAAATTAATTATACCTGAATAATTGCAACGGGAAAATGTTTTTAAATAGAGAAAAAATGCACTCTTAGATTTCATTGTGAATATTATGGTATATTAATTCAAGAGGGAAGAAAAGGCTTCAATATATTGCCAGTACTTTAAAAACCCTTATTTCTTGCCATCCTTCATAAGTTCATTTTTATGTGAATTGGATTTTTTGTCATGAAGGTTTTGTTTTTTTTTTTAATCAAAGTGTCTACAAAGTATCGTTTTTCAATATGAAAAGAAAAGTTTTACCAGAGCTTATACATGAAAGTATCTAAACACAGGAGAGAAAAATAAAGAAGCTGAACACATGCAGAAGCACTCGGTTGCTCCTTCTTACATATTCTGAAATTCTATCAGCCTCAAATGCATGTTCACCAGCTGCAGACAAGAGGATTCTGATTTCCAGCTGTTGGCTGCCTGCTGCACAGATCCCCGTGCCTTCCTTTAAAAAACTAATTGCGCAGGTCTCCAGACAAGCTGCTCTCAGAGGGCTGATCTGCCCTCCCCAAAGAGGCAGTGATTGTGTTCCAGGCTTAGGGAGGAGTGAGCATCCTCATCCCGGCTGCCCCTGGCCAGGAGGGGCAGGCCATGACCTGTGCTTCACCTCTGGCACCTTCCGTGCCAGTCCTGCCCCAGAGCTGCACTATGGGGTCACTTGGAAAAGCCTTGAGTCTGCCTCCCTCTCCAGACCCACGAGTCCAAGCAGCGCCTCCTCCTGCGCTCTTGGTGGCTGTGTCCTGAAAGTCATACTGATCCTGGAGGATTAAAGCGAAGATCTGTCTTTTATAAGGCATTTGTCTAAGGCTGAAGGAATTATAGGCTTTGTGTGCATTAGGACATTAACAGGGCCAGGGCTGAGCTCTGGTATGTGCTCACCATCTGCTAAAATGTTTGCACAGACTTTGGCCCAGTTCTGCCTTTGGTCAGCTAAGTGCTTCCCAGTCTCTGGGCTTGAGGTGCTTACCACAAACCAGCAAAGGGCCAAGCCAATATATTAAATTGTATGTGTGATAGTAATATTAGTATATTATTTATTACATATGTAATAAATAATATTGTATACATTATATGCCATAAATATAATATAATTAGCACAATATTTATTAAATGTCATATGTTATAAATATATTATAATTATTATAGGTTATAAATGTAATATAATATAGTAAATATTTTATATTTATAAATATAAATATATATAATGCACACACATTTATATACTAGCTTAATAGAAGTACTATTTTTATAGACTAATACTATTAGTAATTGCCATATAGATAATAATTACTATATAGCTATAAAAAATCTATCAATGTGTTAATAATAATCATATCTAACAATATGATAGTACGTTAATATTGGTCTCTATGTAATGCTTGCATAACTGCTTTGTTTGGGGGTAATCAGAGGGTTTAGGTCTATACCTGCACTGTAGCATTTGTCTCAGAACCAAGAAACAGCTCCCATTTCATTTTACTCCCATTAGAGATGTGATCACAAAGTCCAGCAACAAGTCTGCAAACAGAACGGTGGTTTCTAAATTGCTGTGGGTTATCTCTGTCTTCTGGAGACATCTGCCACAAACCATGTACTGAAGCTAGAGATAGCTGTGCTCAGTTTATGATAAAATCCTCAACTCTGGTCTTATAATTCTGGTATCTAGCAGTGACTTTTGGAGTCACTGGGGCACATTCCTACAGCCATGGGGGCCTGTACTCACCTTATTCCTTCTTTTCTATTGGGATTCTCTTTCATCTGGTTTATCCTTTTTTTAATATTATCATTATAATTTTTAAGGGTGCAATTAACAGGCAGCATTTCCATCTACAGACAAGAAACCTGTGGCCTCATCAGCAACTCTGCTATGGTCAGAATTTGCAGCACTTTTAAGAATACCACATGGGGTTCCTCCTCAGATTCATAATCCACAGGAAAATTAGGGCCAGAATCTGGTAAAACAATGTTTTGTCAGCTTGCCTAAAGTGTGCTTTAATCACTTCCTTTATCAGGTCTTTGCAGCCCTTGTTTGCTAGGAGAAATTAGCTGGAACTAATTTACAAGCAATGAGTAATAGGCAATTTATCTAGTAGCTTACAACTGTTGCCTGGATACAAATCTCTTCCAATGTTTTTATATATAAAATGCTTTGCAGCAATTCGTTTTGATGACAAATTGTGAAACAGAACACCAGGGCACATGACATAACTACCTTTACCTCCTCATGATGCAAAATATTGTCCCTGTGCTGCCACTGAATAGGTATGATAAGGAGCAATATCTTGCCAAGCCCTGTTTGGTGGGAGAACTCTGTACTTAGTTCTCATTTGCCTCTAGAGCATTACAGACATGAGGGTGCAAAGATCAGAATTTCATTTTATCAGATGACTAAATAGCAGCTGCTGCTATTTTTGCGAGGTAAATCTTTAGAGAAAACTCTTATAAAAAACCACAACCACCCATTCAAATACACTGAGTTAATAAAAGACATTCTCTAGCTGTCTTAAAAGCAGAACTGTTGGAATTGATCACAGGGATGTTAAAAATCTGTGAGTAGGAACCGAAAAAATTGCAAACCAGATTATCGTACACTCTGAAAATGTTGTGAACCAGCTTTTTCCCTGGTTCTAATATGTGCATCTCCTTCGCCAAATCAGTCTGTGTACAGATATATGCAAATCAAATATCGGAATTCCCAAGGTGAATGCTAAGCTGCACCCACATGTCCAGCTGCTGAACTGTGTCCCAGAAACACAAGACTGGTGGGAAACAAGGAAATCTCCTTTGCAGAGATTTGCTGCTCACTCTGATTTACACCCACACTCTCCTTCTGGCAGAATGAGTAGTTTTATCAAACTGTAACATGTGGGGTCTTAAACTAGAAGATCTATTCCTCTTTTTTTTGGCTTAAAAGATATAAAAAGGTGGAAAATAGAAGAAGTAGGAAAGCAACTCACACATGAAGACAGCTGTAAATCTTCTGTTGCATTTTTCCCCGTTGGCTTATCCCTTATATTTCTGAGCATCAAGGAAAGGACATTGGAGTGCACTATAAGAGTCTGGAACCTCTGGGTGAGGAACTCAATTTTGGTAATTTGTAATATTGCTCAGTTTCTCTTTCCCTGGCAACTTCCCACACAGAGCATAGGCAGGTGGGGCAGAACAAGCTGGTTCCCATGCTTCTTCACACTACTCTGGCTAAGGATAATTTATGGCATTTTATCAAGAATATTTTTTTGTTTTTTAAAAGTTTCTAGCAACCACGAGTTTCCATATTAAAACCACTAGTTAACATTTTTAAAAACCACAAGCAAGAAAGCAGGGAAGCAAACTAATGCATGAGATAAAGTAAATTTTACCCACTGCTTCCTTTGGCTCAGGTCTGCTGCTATATATCGCCTCTAGCTCTAAAAGATTCAGATAGTCACAGCCAGATCACTTTTGCCATAGTTATGCCCTCTCAGCTTTCCTCATCACCCCAGGTATGGTAATAGATATGAAGCTCTGGCACTTGAGGGCTGGGGAAATGGCAGTGAAGGTCATCCAGGGTTTTACCCAGAGCAAGTCAGTCACCTCCACACATTATAACTATAGCTGTTCAGAAAGAAGGAGGGTAATTGTTTTAGGTAAGGACTGGGGGAAGGCTAACAAGACAAACATCCTGCTGTCTGTTATAGACCACCCAACCATAACAAAGCAGTAGATGAAGTGTTTTATAAGCTGCTGGCTGATATTTCACAAAACCGAAACTCAACACAGCAGAGAGGAGGCAGCCTGGGGTGTTCCTGGAGTGTGTGGAAGAGAACTTCTGACACATCTGGTAACTGAGCCCCACTAGACCTGCTGTTTATAAACAGAGAAGTGGTGGTGGGAGATGCGGTGGTCAGAGGCCTTCTTGGATGCAGAAACCATTAAAAGATTGAGTGTTGATTCTTGGTGAAGTAAGGAAAGGGGTCAAAATACCCTCTACTTTGGGCTTTCAGAGGGAGGACTTTGGCCTGTTCAGGGTGCTGCTGTAGAGACTCCCTTGGGAAACAGTCCTTAACAACAAAGGAGTCCAGGAAGCCAGGACATACCTTCAGAAGGAAATCTTAAAGGTGCAGGAGCAGACCATCCCTATGTGCTGAAAGATGAACCATTGGTTCAGAAGATCAGCCTGGCTGAACAGGGAATTTTTCCTGAAACTCAGATTAAAAAAGAGGGCTTATGACCTTTGGAAGAAGGGTCAGGCAACTCAGGAAGAGTACAAGGATGTAGCTAGATTGCATAGATAGAAAATCAGAAAAGCAAAAGCTCAACAATCTGGCCACTGCTGTGAAAGAGAATAGAAAGTGTTTTTTTTTTTTTTAAAGGAGAGCTAAGGAAAATCTCCATTCTTTATTGGATGTGAAAAGGAACAGTGCCATAAAGGGTAAAGAAAATGTTGAGGTACTTAATGTCTTCTTTGCCTCTGTCTTTAACAGAAAGAAAAAATTTCCTCAGGGAAACCAGCCCCCTGAACTGGCAGACAGGGAGCAGAACAGGCCCCCTGCAATTCAGAACAAAGTGCCAACCTGCTCTGCCACTTGGGCATTCACAAGTCTATGGGGCCAGACAGGACTCCCCCAAGGGCACTGAGGGAGCTGGTGGAAGAGCTCACCAAGCCACTTTCCATCATTTATCATGAGTCCTTGTTAATGGGGGAGATCCCAAATGGTGGGACATCTCCCTTCTTGCAAAATGCAGCCAGTTTTGCATGACTGACAAAAGAGCTGCTACTTAGCACAAAACATTTAGGACCTTGTTAAAAAGGTTCTCTATGGAATTTAAATCCTTGAAAGATTCAAGTACGTGTTCAGCACAACCCTCTCTACCTCCAGAAATGCAACCAACAGTGTGTTTCCCCTAATGCATGTGGGATAAGTAGCAGAAAGCAGTTTTCTGTGGTGCTGGCTTTTTTTTTGCAATTGAGCCTGTAAAGCAATTTTACCTGCTTATCTTACTTTCTGTTTTGCCAAATAAATCTAGTTTGTCAATCACTTGGGTGGTAACTGCTACTGTTTAATTACTGAGCAAAGAGTAACTTTCTTATTTTAACTTGAAGTTAAGGAAGTGCCAAGAATGGTAGATCAAAGACAGCACCTGCTTCGCACCTGTCATCACTTCAGAGCATCAAAAAAAGTGTTCCTTGAAACTGCAATCTTTGGCCTATATCTCATTTAGGTAAGATATAGTTTCAACAGCTTGAAATGAAGACCCACCTCAAAGCTGAAAAATACTTCTAAATGTGAGAACAGAGTAAATTTTATGAAAAAATATATATTATGGCCAAAGTAGATTATTCAAAAAGAATCTCAAAGAACATTTAATGTTGTATAAACCAATGACTAAAATTTTAAAGATGAGATATTTAGATGCAAAGCAAAAGTACAATCCTTTCCTTCATGCAGCAAAAACTGCTTGTGAGTGATCAGACAGAAAAATGAAGGGAATAATAAAGAAAAAACCCATTGACTTTATTAATGCTGTTCCAATTTTGTAAGACTCTTCAAAATGCAATATTAAAGTAAAGAATGAAAAAAAGAAGTACAAGCAAGTATGAGAGAGACACACACATGCTGTCAACTTACTGTAGGAGTTCCATTCTGTTGGCTCCTATCACAAAAGTTTCATACCTTCCTGTAGGTGTTTCTCATGGGCATCTCCTCAGAGCACTGACTCTTTCTTCTTCACAAAGCAGCCAACTGACTCCAATTCCCTTCTCAACCCGCCATCCCACTCTTTTATAGCACTCTTCTTTTCACTGGTTACAGCTGTGACCTGTTAAAGTCAGGCCTGTTCCTAATCTTTGCTAATTGGCCAAGATGCAACTCCTTAGGGGTGAGATTACTTTCTACACTATCTTTATTTTCTTATATTCTATCCCCCTGCACAAACAGCAGCTGAGGAATGCTGAGGGTAAAAAGGCAGGGGGCTCAGAGGATCTACTGCCTGGGCACTGTGGGACCTGGAGCTACCTGGATGCCTTGTGGGACCACATCCTGCAGCTGATGGATCCATGGAGAGGCCCCCAGGCAGGAGGGAGCAGGACATTTGCTCTGAAAGGTGCTGAAGGTTTTACTGGCGTGATGAAGCCACCCAGGAATGGGGAAGGGTCTGGAGGGAACCTGTCACTCTGCCACTTGCCTCAATGCCCAGCATGGCTGGCTGTGGTGGGAGTGGGTGGTCAAATAATGCCCAGTGGTGCACGCTTTTCTAGTTGGTTTTGTGGATTGGGGCTAGAAGGTAAAAGAAGGCAGTATTCCAAATTTTATGAGAATTATTTTATTTTCTTTATATCTGCAATTGATCTTCAAGACTATTGTCAGTTTTTGCTAAAGCAGATTTTAGGGGCTATATTCTTCCCTGACAGTAACTCTTTTATGGTCTATATTAGCCCTGTTTTACATTTAGGAAGAAAAGATAAGCTTTTTTCCTCAGGAAATTGAATGTTATCACAGAAAATATTTTGTTTAGCTAGTAGTTCTTTCATATCTTCCTATCTCATGATAGGCTGTGTCAGCAAAAATAAGTGAAAACACAACTTGGAATTTACAAGTGACTGTAGCAAACTTCAAATGCTACTTCACTGACTTTGCATCCTTGAAGTAAAATATACATGGAAAATTGACAAGGGTGTATCCTGAGAGAGACAGAAAACCTTAATCCTAATGGTTGTGTGTTACACTTCCATGGAAAGTGATGGAAATGAAAGCATACTACATAGTTATGAGCTGTTCACTTTCATGGCACCATTTTTTTCCCTCTGCCTGTTTTTGATTCAAGTTTTGAGTGAGAATTGTTTTGCCAGTTTGAAGACTTTATGACAACACAATGGGTTTAACGCTATGCGCACAACACTTTTTTTCCATATCCTAAAGCATACAAGAACAAGACAAAATTTTTATTCCTGTGAAAAATAAAGCTGTATTTTATGGCTCTTTAACAAAGCATCTTCAGAATCATTACTGTCATACTTACAGATAAAGGAAGTGACTTTTTTCTCATTAAAAAGTATGGAAGACCCGCCCCCAAGTTTTGTCCTACAAATATTCTTTTAAAGGTTACATGCATTGTCAAAAATAGTCCTATTGGAGTAATCCTTAAATGTATTGAACAATGCATTATTAATAATTATTAACTTCAATGTATGCAAAGGTCTTTTAGGTTCCCTATATTTGAATAATAACTTACAGGGTACTAAAATAATTACCATAAATCAATGTCAGAACACCAGATGATTGTAGCAGCTCAGGCCAGAGGTCCACTTAGCCTGCCATTTTGTCTCAACAAGGGTCAAAAGCACGAGACCGTGGCAAATGCAGATGACACTTCCTACCTTTCTGGATGTGTTTTGCTTACTGAGTGAGTGCAAGCAGTGGAAGGTGCCCAGATGGTGCCTTTCCACCTCATCATCCAACTCCTCCTGAGCCAAGTTGACTGCTTGTACCCACAGTGTCCTCTGGCCAAGTCTCATGAAACTGCCTGTTCTAAAAAAGTTCTACCTCCTTGCATGATGCCCTACATCTGATGAGTTCAAACATTTGTAAGCTATGGAGAGGAATGCCTGCTCTACAGAAAATTTAATGGAAAAATGTCACTAAATCTTTCCCCTCTATGTTATGTGTTTTGTTGTTACTGATGTCTGGATGGTGTGACACCTGTAAGATAGAAACCTGTCATACACTGCAGAGTTTTCAACCAATTCAATATATATCTCCATGGCCAACATAAAATCTGAGCAGCCACTACTTTTCCAAATAACAAAAAAATGGTCCAGATTGTCACAGTGGTCACAAGGGTTGCAGGATGAAGAGAGAGGCGAGAAGGTTGACCTCGTGTTCAGAAGGCTTGATTTATTGTTTTATGATATATATTACATTATGACTATACTAAAAAGAAATAGAAGGAAAGTTCTCAGACGGCAGCTAAGCTAAGGATAGAAAAGGAATGAATAACAAAGATCTGTGTCTCAGCAGAGAGTGAGACCCAGCTCTGCCGTGCGTGGTCAGCAAATCCAAACATCCACAGGAGACCAATCACGGACCCACCTGTTGCATTCCACAGCAGCAGATAACCATTGTTTACATTTTGTTGCTGAGGCCACAGCTTCCCAGAAGGGAAAATCCTAAAGAAAGGATTTTTATGAAAAGATGTCTGTGACACCAGATTAAACACAAAAGCAAAGCTTGACCCGTGTGGAAAAAACCCATATGGCCTATTACACCAGCTGGAGCAGGTCTCCATGAGTGGTCTTCCCCCTTCCATGTACAGATGGATCCCTGTCTGGCCTCTGCTGGGCATATTCTGCTGCCAGCAAATGCTGGGGCTTTTCAGGGGTGGGGAAAACTTGGGTGCTGGAATTAATGCAAAATCTAGTAAAATGCTATAAAACACAATTTTTAAAATGTGGATAGCACTTTGGATCTACAAATTCTCATTTCAGAAAGTTGTTATTCTTTAGTCATGAGATTCAGATGCAAGAAGAAGGACTCAGCAGCCTGTGGAGCTGTAATGGGAAATTACAAAGCAGTCAGCAGACATCTTGGCACACGCATGTTCTTCTGAAGGTGGCAGCTGCTCTACTCTGATTAGCAGCCATGAAACTGGTTGGTTGTAAGCCAGGTTGATAAATAAAGTAACTCTTTCAATAACAAATCTGCCTTTAGATGTTAGAATGGAAATATATTACAAGAACTCTTGTTTATATTTTAGTCTTCCAGCATGTCTGTTAGACTAAAACAAGGGTAAGACCCATAATGCAGAATGTAGTGGGGTGAATGTAGCGGGGGTTTTTAGGAACAATGAGAAAACAAATTAGTTAAAACTGTAGAATGAGACCAGAATAATGTTGGTTCAGGTAGTCAAAAGTGATCTTCATTTCCCCTCAGCTCTAAAAAATATTGGTTGCTTTCGGCAGTGTCCAAAACTGTTTTGATTTCCTTTTTGGCTAAGCTGGGCTTCTGAACAGCATGTTTGATTATCAAATCAGAATTAACATGTTTCTAGATAGAGTGATTTTATAGGACTCTCTATGTTGCCTACAGGAGCTGCACAAGCTGAGCAGGCTAAAGAATGGCTCCTCTAATCTTTGGCACACAAAGGATTTTATGAAGGGATAACACTGACTTCAAAGATAAGCAAGTTGCTACAAAAATTAAATCCCATTCAGTATGACGACAGCTGGGGAAACCAAGTAAGAAGATTAGCTGAAAATGTAGTAGTGGTAAGTCTTAGCAAGTCAGCAACTCCTAGTTGATCCTGGAAAGCATTTTGAGATGGTGAAGAAAATAACAGGGCACTCCCTAGGTACCCCTCTTCATAGTATAAACTTTATTTACACTTAAATGGCAATGGCAAAGAATAGAGAAAAACACTAGAAAATAAATGAAATTTTACACAAGGGGCCAAGATATCTGCAAGGTAGTTTGTTCTCAGTGAAAATTCAACCAAAAGAGAGCATATAATTAGTGCCCACTGAAACACCATCTCCCAGGGGTCTGCAAATTGTCAGAAGCTAAAGCCTAGCCACATCAGCCTGGTACAGATCCCCTGGCCTGCTGGAGGTTGTAAGCTCCTCTCTGCTCCTTATGCTTGGGTATTACCATGCTGAGTTGATGACAGTGGCAGCTGCTCACTTGGATATCGTGGTGTGCTGCTGGTGGTGATGCCTGATGGGAGCTGCTCAAGCAGAAAGGCTCTTTGTGCGGAAAATAGTGTCTGCCTGCAGCCTACCAGACTGTGCAAGGGCAGCTCAGGCTGTCAAGTGAGACAGCTTGCATATTGTAATTGCCACGCTGCTAAAAGCAGAGGTTTGCTTTAGAATTAAGTGTTCAAAGTTATTAATAGCTGTGAGTGTGTTACCCAGTGAAATAACTGGAATGGCATATGGGAAATAGGAGGATTTATCAATTACAAGATATTTCTTTATAATTTAAGTTCTTTGTTACATTTCAGTCATTCCTGGGCAAACAGTGTGCCAATTAGTTCAAGTTCCCTGGGGAAAGGATCTGACACTTTTCTTCCCTAAGAACATATTTTCACACTTTTAATCAGAGTATGCTGAGACTGCCTTGAATCACGGTAGTATGTCAAAATCCATAACAAAGCCTGTAAAACGGCACTCATAGGTTGGTTTTCTGGTTTTTTACTCCTTGGTGTTTTTACCTGTGAGGAAACAAACTTAGACATGTACAGAAATATATATACATATATACTGATATAAATGATTGGTGACAATTTTGGTGATTGACTTCTGAGACTGATTTCAGACACTGGCCAATAAAAGCAGAGTTTAGAGGCAATTGGCAGCCCTGGGGAATGCTATCAGAAGTAGGAATGGCCCTGTTTATTCCAAAGAATATAAACTGATATCCAGACCCCTTTTTACTCTCCCATTGATACTTCTCATTAGGATCAGCAGCACAATCTGAAAACAAAGCAGAGCTTAGTGTGGAGGGATTATGCTGTTCCACTGCCACTGATTCAAATGGATGTTCCTGGATTTCCCTTAATCATCCTGGGTGTCTCCAATGCCATTGTAACTTCAAAGCCTGAAAGAGGCTCTGCTGCCCCCTTGTTTTCCAGCCTTTCACCTACTATTTCCTGCTAAATATGGCAATGGGAAGGATGATAAAAGAATTGCAGAAATATTATAAAGTTAGCAAAAATAAACTCTTAGCACTAAAGTATTTTATGTAATTCTGAGAAGCTGTGTCGAAGACTAGAGTACATTTTCTCTTTGCATTTCACCCTAACTGGAGAAGGTATAGTACAGTGCATTGTCTCCATTATTTCTGGTGTTTTGCATCATGACGATTCACTTCCTATTCAGCAGAAACAGAGCTCTTCATGCAATCTTAAAATAAAAATGGCATTTTTGCAGCCTTAGAGTACAACTGGGACATGGATGGGAATTATTGTCATTCTTGTTCCATATCTTTTTTTCTCCCTTGATGACAAATTTTCACCAGTAGCAAAACCAAAGGAAAAACTACTACTCCTACTACTACTATTACAAAAGTAATTTAAAAGGCTTCCACCA
This sequence comes from Melospiza melodia melodia, assembly GCF_035770615.1. NCBI lineage: Eukaryota > Metazoa > Chordata > Aves > Passeriformes > Passerellidae > Melospiza > Melospiza melodia. The sequence goes on from NC_086197.1 coordinate 76,287,822, forward strand.
TAGAACAATGTCTGCCTGGTCTTTAGATTCCTGTGTGAACACAAGCACATCTTTGAGCCAGTATTATATTCAGAAGTTATAACTGGGGGCAATTGCCTTTTGTTTCAGGCAGTGTTTGTTGGCAGAAGGGAGAGTGTTTCGGGGTGGTGCTGTGGGCACAAGGACCAGGACCCTTGTGCTCCCTCCCCCTGCTCCTGGCAGGGAGCTGCCCAGCTTGGACAATCCCATTGCTTCGGTGCTGGGAGGGGAGGGGCTGCTGGGAGAGGGAACCACAGTAAGTGACCTCCAGAGCCCTGCTAGAATCCATATTTTAGGGATTTTATGGTTTTGTAATTTGTGCGTGGATACTTAGCTAGGTCTAGAGCTTGGAAGATGCAGAGTCTTTTCTCAGCTTTCCCAAGGCCATTCACATCCTTGTCTGGTTCTAGAGCTATACAATAGGAGTGGTAAAATCATCTTGCTTTTACTTTTTAGTTCATTCTTCTATTAGATTCAGAACTGGCTGTGTTTGCAGGGTCCACCACCCCTGAGCCATCCTCCCTTCATAATAGTGATGGAAATTTAGCCAGTGGGCAGTCATATTGTAGTTGTGATGGGTCATGGGAGATGGAGTGTGGGTCAAAGTTTGACATTTTGTGTTAGTTTGGCCCTCACTCTCTCAAACCCTTTAAAAGTATTTTTATAGCATGTTTCATAGTCCCTTCAGGATCATGAGTTAGTTCCTCTTCTCTTCTGTTTTTCATATTAGATTTATGTTTTGGCTCAAATCAAAACCCAATGTTTTTAGTTACAAAGCTTTTAATCAGTTTTAAGTGCATTGTTGCCCTTTGCATCAAACATTAAAACAGAAACAGGATATTCATGGAATTAAATCATCTGAGTATTTATTACTAATATAACATTTAGAAGAACAATATTGACCCCTTAGGAGTTTTGAATAAAGACAAAGTGTGATGCCTAAGGCATGTTGTACTTGTGATTTGGTGAAGCTGCTCTTAAAATAAGCAGTTGGCAATAAAGGGATAATGTAGCTTGCAAATGGTGTAAGGCATGTGGGTCATCTTTGCCAGGATTCCTGTTCTTATAGAGCTGCATTTTGCTTATGGTATTTGTGGTAGGTTACTAGTTTGGTGTTTTAAATGTTTTCACTCTGGAAGGGAAGGCTTGCATTTTTTCCTTTGGGAGCTACCGTACAGCCACTTTTTTCAACATCAGATGTGACAATAGACTGGACTGAGGGCAAATATTTGTCCTTCACTGGGGTTGCTCTGAAGCCCTTTGGAACAAGAAGGGATCACAGCTGGCTGGGAGGCAGCTCTGGGCATCCTGAATTCACTGGGAATTTCATTTCGTGCAGGCTCTGACATATTTGAGGGAGAAGAAGGAGTAGCATTTCAGAGGAAGCACTGAGTATGTTGAGGCCAGTTCTTCTGTTATTTCAGGTCAGCATTTATTTAATGAGTATAGTGCCTGAGTGCTTTGTTATTACACCATGCCAGGTGACACAGCTATCAGCTCTCTCTTTCAGCATTTGTAGCATCTTCCCAGACCTGAGTCTGTATAAGTTGTGTCACCTCCTCTTAGCAGCTACTGCTGTCCCTTTGCGGGGCTGCTTGTGAGGCAGAGGTGTGCCTGGGCTGTGTGCTGTGGCTCCAGGGCACTGGCACACACTGCCAGCTGTGGCACAGCAATTCCTGCCTCTGGCCAAGCACCTTGGACCTGCAGAGAATAGAAAAGATTAGTGCCATGATTTGTAAAGGCAGCCCAATGTGTAACACCTACATACTTTGAAAATGCAACCTTTAGTCTTTAGCTTCTTCTTAAGGAAGAGAAATACTTGAGCAAAGTGCAGCAACATGAAAAGCTATATGTTTGGAATTACCTACATCTTGCCCTGAGAAAGGGAGCTGGGGGAAAGTGCAGTGGAAATTTGTGGGGCACGTTAGAGAGCCGTGCATTTAGCAACTTCAGTGAGAAGCGTCCTACATCTGACCAGGTCTCTGGTGAGTCTTCACATTGCTTGGGGATCTAAGACAGGGCTGCCTGCCTGAGCCTGGCTCAGGGAATTTCCTTCATAACAGAAATTGGCTTTTGCTGTAAAGAACAGGAAATGGTCTGTGTGGAGAACAAAGAACATCAGGATTGATTCAAATTTTTAAAATTCATGACTCTACTTTTGTTTATGGTCTCAATCATATCCCTTGAAAATCATAAACCTTTTGGGAAGAAAATCAGAATGAACAGTCGCTCAATGCTTTTAACATCCCTGCAGCTCTGAAATGTTATTTGCTTCTGCATTTTCTCTGGAGAACTGCAGAAACATGACTGTTGTGCAGGTGTCAGCATTCATTTAAAATTGTTCATTCCCATTTACAGCTTTTCAGGAAGATAACTTGATAACAGATAAACTTTCTGTTTCAAAATCCATCCGTTTGCTCATTAGAAAGCAGTAAGGGGTATTTCCCAGAAGGTTACTGATCCCGTCAAATGTAAAATACTGATATCAAATACTGCAATTTTAGAAACAGTGCTGAATGAAAAGGCAGGACATATTATTCTGTCATACAATATTTCATTACTGCTCCATGTTATATTGTTAAAAACTTGTTGTATAAACAATAAAATGCATTTTTACAATAAATGTGAGAACCAAGAATGTATGGGTTTTCATGCTTACAGGGAGAAAATAGTAGTGTGTCCGGGACTTTTTTTGACAACATTATTAAAATATCTTTTTGCTTTGTGAAGTGAGTACAGTATCTTGAGAGTTTTTGGTGTGTGCATGTGAGTATGAGAAAGTAGAAGTCTTCTGCCTCTGTATCAGTTGCCTTCACTTCAGCATTGTGTTCATACCAATGCATGACACTCACAGCATCACTTCATCTCCGATTAAGCTTATGTTAAAACCTCATACTTTAAATTGTTCTTAAGTATACTTATTTGAAACCCAAAGCAAAACTTTCATTTCTGGCTAAAACATAATTTGAGAAATGTGCAATATTTCTTTAACTGTCAGATTATTTTTTTCCTGTGGTGAGTAATTACAAAATTTTAAAAACCTGCAGGTGTTTAGAACAGGCAGTTGTCACAGCAACTCCCAAAAGCTTTCCATCTTTTATGTCTCTTATTCTGGGGATTAGATCAATGATTGCCACTATTATATTATCTATTCAGCTGTTGATGGCAAATTTTTAAAATCTGTATTTATTGAAGAAACAGATGAAATACCTAGAAAAGCTCCATAGCTGTGTTTGTAGTCTGCCTTTTTTCTGCCATTTCCATATATTATCTACTCTCAACAATGAGGGAGCTGAAGCTGCAGACCCCCACAGTGACAGATTATTATAAGCAAAATCCTTTCAGACGTAATGGAGAGTTAATTTTGAATAAAGTAGGTTAAAAAGCTGTCCTACTCATTGAAAAAGACAACACCTAACCTATTTACATTCGCTGGTGGAAGAAAATTGACCTTACCAGGCAGGGTGCAGTTAAAGGAAGCTGAGGATATCAGTGCAAGAAGCCATGGGCATATCTGCACCCCACAAATTTAACATATGATCTTGTGGTAAGACAAAGAGATGGAGGCTGTAAGCAGTGCCTGTTACAAGCAGCAGACTCCTGGCAGCCTGGTGAGGGATTTTGCAATAGGATGTTGTGTTCTTGAAGTCCTGAAATGAGATTGGTGCAAAAGGTGAACAAAACCAATAAATAAAGGTAAACAAAGAATGTCTGCAATCCTTCAGTGTTCACCAAGCTCCATTGAAAAACCTGTAAATTCATTTCAGATGTTAAATACAGAATAAAATTTATTGAAATCTCACAAAATGGATACTTGAAGAAGCAAAAGTATGGTTTTAATGTGAAAGATGTAAAATACAATTTCATTTGGATTTATGACTGTGATATCATTATGGTGATTTATGTTTAAAAGCTGTGAAATTAGTCATTTCAAACAAAACTGTGGCTGAGCTCATATTTCTGTAGCAAGTCTCAGATAATGTCAGTGTCTAATATATTTTTAAGTAGAAATCTAATTGGGATTTTTTTATTGATTCTAATAATGTTCAAAAATAAAATGTAGTTTTGTGCTCATTATCTGTATTTTTTTTTTCCTTGCAGCATTTCCTACCCCAGTAAGTCTCAGAGCTTCAGACTATTGGTTCATCTTTCACTACAGCAAGGGGGAGGAAATAAAGGAATATAAGCCAGCATCAGTCCAGGTTTTGCTTCTTCGTAAAGTCCCTGCTGGAGCCTGAGCTGTAATTCAGGTCAAAGCAGGTGTCCTCTGAGCCAGCCAAACCTTCAATGTGTGCTTCCCTCACAGTGGGAAATGCAGTGTTTCTGTGCCAGGTGGGGGGCTGAGCTCCTTGGGAGAGAGTCCCCACCTTGTTAAGGGACTTCAGAGAGAGCTGAAGCTCGGAGAGGGGCTGCTGCACGGCCAGAGAGGTGGGGATGCCTTTCTGCACATGTTGGCTGGGGCTCTGGCTTGAAAAGAGCCATGAGTTGTACTCATCCTTATCTGTCAGCAGCAGAACAGTCACCATTTCCTGCAAACAGCCTGTCAGTGTGCTGGAGCCAGCCCTGGGGAGGTTAATTCAGTGCTCTGAGAGTATTCATGGTCTGTCAGTGGGCACTGAGGCAATATGGGGCTGTCACTCCATGCCATGGCTTAACCCCAGCCAGCAGCTGAGCACCATGAAGCTGCTCGCTCCCTCCCTTGGCTCCCCGCGGGATGGGAGAGATAACTGGGAAAAAAAGAAAAGGTAAAACCTGTGGGTTGAGATAAGAACAGTTGAAATATTTCAAATTTTCCAGCTTCTTGTACAATTCCTTCCTAGCAGAGCATGGGAAACTGGAAACGCCTTGACTGCGAAGCAATGCTTCACATCAATTAAAACATCACTCTGTTATCAACATTATTCAATATTCAACATTATTATTATATTATCAACATAATAATATCAACATTATTATTCATGATGAATCAAAAAAATTACTACAGTCTCAGTAGCATTATACCAGCTACTGAGAGGAAAATTAACTCTAGTCTAGCCAAAACAAAAGGAGAACATATTAAAAAGGAGATAGTCTGTAACTCCCTCCAGCTAGAGCCTGCTTTGCATGGTACAGGATTTCTCACCACATAATACACTGAATAAAGACATTTGATGTAAGATTAATAAGAGATGCTGCAAAGTATAGGATCTAAAGGGCTTTATATATTTTGGTTGCTGTGAAACTATCCCTCTCATGTCTTTATTATCTCCAATCAGTAGCTATTCTTGTCACTGAGAGCTCCTAAAGCCTAGTGGTTTCTTAGTCTACTGGCTCAGAACGAAGGTCAGACTGCTGGTGTTTGTGCTCTATAATGGGCTCACCCAAGCAGGCACGGCTGAAAAGGACCCCTCGTGGTGTTTGTGCACTCCAGAGAGCAGCTGGAGCAGCAACAAGTTTGTTTTCAGGCCCGAGGGGCTGTCAGAGGTCAAATGTGTCAGACTGCAACCAGTTTGTGCTATTAATGGAGGAGGGCAGAGCTCTCATAACTGATGTGCACCTTGTGAGGGTGTTTTGCAGCACCAAGACTTCGGCTTTCGACATACTTTGACTAAGGCAGCCCCTGGTGAATCAGTTTTCCTACTTTCCTACAAATTTCTTACAGAGATAGGAGTGTCTCAAAATCTTAAGGAAAAAAAAAAGGATTATATCTGTACAAAAGAAATATCTGAGCAAAATCCTTTCTAGAATTTTTAAAGATCTTCATTTTGTCACTGGCTGTCCAGGAAACTTGAGGCACAATTTTGAAGGACTGTTGTGCCCCACTCCTTCATGTTAGACTTCAGTCTTTCTAACTAGTCCCTGTCTGAGAACTAAAAGTAATTTACATTTGGAAACAGGTGAGATCTATATTAGGGAACTTAGGTATTTATATTATATTAGGTAACTATAAAATAGATGTATCTATCTAAATCTGAAATATCTGTCTAGAACATCCCCCGGCAATATTCAGTAGACGAACAGACATTTACTTTGTTAATTTCTTTTTCTTCATATAAAATATCACTTAATTGTGGTGCAGCTCATGGTGGAGACATACAGAGTCAGGTGAGAAGATTTCTTTCAGGATGTTGTGGTGGAGGGGCTGACACCACTTGCTGAGCACTCAGAAAAGCTGCAACACGTGGCCCCACCAGCCTTGAGGATCATTTATGCTTTTGAAGGCAGTGGTTGCCATGACACATATCCCTTCACTCTCTGGTTTTGCAGTGCCACTGCTGCCACCCCATTCCCTTCATTCAGAAAATCACATGTGTACTTCTAACCTTTACTGTAATGCCCAAATATTTGTTAACATTTTGAAAGTAACAATGAAGAAAGGAAGAAACTTACTTGAATGTGTATGACCAACACTCCCCTATTCTGATCATCTCAAGTTGCACATTCTCAGCAAAATTCAGAGGGGATTATGCCACACATAAACTGTTGTGCACACATCTTCCCAGTCTCAAAAGCATGGCTGCAGTACTTGAGCAGCAAACCAGACACCCCTGATAAAGGATGTGATTAAACACCCACACTATTATCCTGATTTATATGCAAATAAGCATCACTAAACTGTTTGTGGGATTCGAACAGTAATCACTGACCCACTTCAACAAATGAGGAATGCAATCATGCTCCACGTAAGGACAGTGAATATATTTCTTTTTTTGCCATTCATTTGAGCAGAAGGCTCTCGAATTTAATGTTTTATGTTCAGAATATAAATTAGTTTCCTTTTGTCTGAAGGTTTATTTCTGTAAGATTGAAGAGAATGTCACACTGTTTTGTTCATATGCTACCTTTCCTTATTAAAGATACATTTGAAGTTTAAACATGCATCTAAAATAAGGAAAAAACTCCAAACCCCGCATAGATAATCTCTTTGCAGATGTTTAATCACAAACAGAATTAAAATAAAATACTTTAGTTTCATGTCTACAGAGTGATCCCGTAGCACCACCTGCTGTTTAGAGGGAGCACTGCTGCTTTAGTAATATGCAATATATATTTTTTTTATATAGAAATGTACATACATTCCGTAGGCATCTCTACGGTTCATCCTTTCTGAATAGCTATGAAAAAGGCTTCTAAATTGCTATTCTGCCATCAGAAGTGTCAGTCCTTTACAGGAAAGGCAAGTATTTGAACAGTGATAGACTTTTCGCAATGTACTCCATAATATTTAACAATGCCAAGAGATATGTTTACTGGAAAATGTCTATTTAGATGCTTTACTCTCACTGTTTTCTTTGTGGAAAATCTTTCGGCTGAAACTCATATCTTGGCAGCAGTGAATGGTCTGGTAAATTAGAAATCTATTACACTGGTTCTAGTAAAGGAGAAAACTGAGCAGTGAATTTTTTTGTAAGTGGGAATAAAATTCTAAAGCATTTACAGAGGTCTGCTTGAGGTTGCAAAAATTTAGTGTTAGTAAGTCAGAAAATTGTCTCATAAATGAACAAAGGATAATATATATTTTGTCCAAATCTAAGCTCCTTTTAAAGTAATTCATGAGCATGTAATTTGCCCTTTTCCCTCTCTCTGTTTCTCTCCCCTCTTGCCTTGGTGCTGGCAGATCATGACATCCAGTGCATGGCTCGGTTTTCTCTGCAGCTTTGAGCTGTGCCTGGCATTGGGAACACGACGAGGGGGACAGCCCCCACAGCTGGTGCTGCAGTGGTGCAGAGACGTCCCACAGGAGCACCTTTGCCAGTGCCAATGCAAAGCCCACTCCTTCCTCCTGTTTCCCTGAGTGTCTCACCAGGCCCCAGTGTGCAGCTGCTGGTTCTGCTCCAGCCTTACTACACAGCAAGAGGCTTCCTGCCTGTGGAATCCATGGAAAGGATTCACCATGAAAGTCATTCACCTATGTCTTATGCCTTTCCTCAGTGTTGGATGTGGAATTTGTCCAGTTCTGCCTGAGTGGTTAAAAAACTCCTTCTGCTGCTCATATTGTCTCCTGGGCTGCCCAGAAAGGAGGTGGGTCTTTTGTGGTGCCTATTACTGTGCAGCTGCAATCTCTCACAAAACCAAGCTCTGGATCTCATTGCTCTACTGTCATTATGAGTAAGACTTTAATGTGTTAAAAAGTCTAAGAGCAAAGAAATTTCAGCGCTTTTTCAGTGGGTTTAGAAATAACACATTCTGCCAAGCAGTCTCTTACCACTGCCATTGTCATAATTAAGTAATTAAGGCTGTAGGAATCCATGGAGTGCAGACAATCCTGCCAGCATGAGCCCTGGCCTGGTGATGTGATGGGGTCCCTGGGTGTGTGATGGGATCCCTGGGTGTGTGATGGATCCCTGGGTGTGGGATGGATCCCTGAGTGTGTGATGGGTCCCTGAGTGTGTGATGGGTCCCTGAGTGTGTGATGGGTCCCTGAGTGTGTGATGATGGGGTCCCTAGGTATGTGATGGGGTCCCTGGGTATGTGATGGGGACTCTGGGTGTGTGATGGGGTCCCTGGGTGTGTGATGGGTCCCTGGGTATGTGATGATGGGGTCCCTGGGTGTGTGATGGGTCCCTGAGTGTGTGATGGGGTCCCTGGGTATGTGATGGGGTCTCTGGGTGTGTGATGGGGTCTCTGGGTGTGTGATGGGTCCCTGGGTGTGTGATGGAGTCCCTGGGTGTGTGATGAGGTCTCTGGGTATGTGATGGGGTCCCTGGGTGTGTGATGGGGTCCATGGGTGTGTGATGATGGGGTCCCTGGGTGTTGGACCATCTCAGTGACAGGGAAAGGCTGCTAAGCTGTCCTAGAGCTTTGCTGAGGCAGCACTGGATCTGCTGAAGTGCAGGACATGGATTTGTGTGTATGACATTGACCTGCAGCTCAGTGGCACCATCCAGGGAGAGGAGGCATCGAGTCGTGCATAAAGCAATCAGGAACAAAGTGTGTGTCACTGTTAAACCTCAGTCAGAACCCAAGCAAGCCCCGTGCTGCCACTTGCACACTCTTCCTGGTGGGATGGGGAGAGAGAATCAGAAGAATAAAAGTGAGGGGATTTGTGGGTTGATTATAAAGACAGTTTAACAGGGAAAGCAAAATCTATACATGCAAGCAAATAAAAAATGGAATTCATTCACCACTTCTCATCGGCAGGCAGAGAGAGTTTAAGTGGCAAGTGATTTAAGTGGAATAATTACAAATTCACTGTGGTAAAAAAAGCGAAAAAAGATCAAAGACATTGAATGAGAGATCTAGACAGACTTCTAAGGAATGCTTGTGATGCATGCAAGCGTGCCGTCAATATTTGCACCTCTGATGCAAGAAAGCACAAAAGAGAAACTCTGGACAGCTGTTAGTCTGAGAGGAATAAATAATCCCCTGTAGCTGTCTCTGCATTCAGAATGAGAGATAAATTTCACATAATGAGAGTGATAAATTCACAAGATAGAAAATCATGGTAAATGGGTAGCAGTTTATTCCAGACAGAATGCCAGTTTTTGTAGGTAAATTTAATAAAACTGGTGGAATTTAAATAAAGACCCTGGAGAACGGAAATGCCAAACTCCTACAGTAGACAGTGGAAAAGAAATAGAGCTGAACAATTCAACAGGTGACTTAAGAAAAAACAGATTGCATCTGTTAAATATATACTGTTGAAGTAATTAGTTACATCAGTGGAAGTGGAAAGTCAAAAGATTTTTTAAAAAATTGATGTAAATGAATATTTATTGAAAAGATAAACGTGCACATTTGACTTGGATCAAAATAAGCCCGATACATTACAAAAGGAGTAATGATGACTCAGTGCACTACTCAGATGCAGAGCTGCAATTGTACAGAAGCAGCTTCCACTGGATCCTAAGCAGTAACATATAGCACAAGTGCCCATAACGCTTAGTGAAATAAAATTGTGTGTGTGCAGGGCTGCGCTCTATGATTAGGAAACGCTGAAATTGCACTGCACATGTAGAATCTAATTCAGAGGGGTTTATGCTATTTCTCCTTACCTGGAATAATTAGCCCACATAATTAAAATAAATTCAGGGTTAGCGCATAACTGAAGCGAAGCACCCAGACATTCCTTCCTGCCAGCAGCAACGGCCAACTGTAATGCTGAATACTTTTAAATGAATTTATCCACTCTGGGCCCATTGGTCCAAAACACAGTCTGAAGGGAAATCTGTAGACCTGGCGAGAGGCTTGTTGAGTTACTGAGTTTTTCTGCCTATAATCTAGGACTGAGACAAAGTTCGTTTCTCCAGAGCAGCCCTCACGGTGCTGTGCTGTGCACTGGTGGCTGCAAAGGTGCTGGTAACACAGCAGTGTTTTGGCTGCAGCTGAGCAGAGCTGGCACAGCATCAGCACAGTCTCCCCAGGTTCCTGGCCAGGGTGGGCATGATCCCAGGATGGGACACAAGCAGGACAGCTGACCCAAGTAGTCCAAAGGGATATTCCATACCATATGGTGTCAGCTCACATATAAAAGCTAAGGGAAGGAAGAGGAAGGGGAGGAGTTGGTTATTCACAGTATTTGTCTTTTGGAGCAACCCCTATGCGTGCTGAAGCGCTGCTTCCTGGGAAGTGGCTGAATGTCATTGCCAATGTGAAGCAGAGAATGAACCCTTCTTTTTCTCTCTCTTTGCTTGTGTGTCTGTCAACTTTTGCCTTTGCTTTAGTAAACTGCCTTATCTCAACCTGTGAGTTGTTTTCCATCTTGTTTTCTCTCCTCTGTCCAGCTGAGAGAGATAGAATAGCTTAATTGGCACATGGCATCCAGCCAAAGTCTAGTCAAGAAACTCCATAAAAGAAAGGGAAATGTGGCATTTTTGATTTCCCCTCACGTTTAAAGAAATCTATGCCATGAACAGTATTCTCAATTTTAATACTGTAAGCCACTAGTAAAAGCAGAAATATATCAGCAATAAAAATCCCATGTTAAACCCCACAAATTTTGGTGGGAATAGAGCTTTGCTGAGACAAGATCTCATGGTATTGCAACTCTTTTGCCATGTCTGAGTTCTCACTGCCATTCAATGACTACAGTAAACTTTTGAAATGGGTTGTCAGTCTTAAAATATACAGCATTAGCAAAGGCTTTGTAGTATATTCATGAGACTTCTAAAATTGCCAAATAATTTAGGAGTTTCATACAGCATTTTGTAAATCACTTAGAGAGATCTCTTACTTTGTAAAACATTACAAAATGTGCAGTTCAGAGAGGACACCTGGACAATGTTCCCGAGACGGGATCAGAAATAACAGCAATGTTTCCACAGTACACAGGACAAACACCACTTGTGATTTCATAGCACACAAGGCAGAACAGGAATGTTCTCTTGTTCCAGGGAGGGCAAAATGAGTGAGTCAGAGACATGGTAAATAACTCACCATATTGTAAGGGATCTTTGTCCTTTAGCAATTTTACCAAGAACAGCCTGTGCTTCAAGCTGAAAGAAGTTAACGAGTTGCAGGACAAAGCAAGCCTAATCCAGGGGTTACTAATGCAGACTAACCTCCTACAGCACTGTGCTTTAGCAGCCCAACTTCTGCACTTCCAAGTGCAGAAGATATTCCAAGTCTCAAAAATTTTGTAATTGGAACTTATTATGTAGTTGGAGGCCAATTTTGTAGCTAGTGTGAACTGATTCTCAATTCCTTATGAACAGTTTAGAAAGTGTGTAAAAGACAATATAAATAATATTGAAAAGGAACCATTTGCTTCAATCGTAGACTGAACTTGTGGTGGTGGGGATGACACCATTTTGAATGAAGAAAACCATTCTCAAGCAATCTAATGGTTGTAGAATATAATACACTACAGGAGTTCAGCTGGAAGGGGTGTAACAAGGATCACCCAGCACAGCTATGATGCCAAGTCAGGAACCAGACAATCTAGGACTTTTTCACTGTACTAGAACATACAGCAAGGCACACTGACAGGATAAGCAGAAGGTATTTAAGCAAATTATTTTCCTTGAAATGAATTATGGTATCTGTCTACTATAGTGACAACCCATGCCTGAGAAATAGTTAATAAAATCAGGAAAAGGGAGTAAATTTCTGTTTGGTAATTCTGTTTCTTGCAAAGTAAAATTCTGCTACTTTCACTAGCAACCTGCTCTGCAAAACATTGTTTCCTTCAGTGTATGATTAAGGGTATATAAGCACTCACTAAACAGAGCTTTCCCTTTTATTAACTACCAAATACATCTGTGATTAAGATTGCTTTCCACTTGAGCTGAATCATAACAAAAAAAAATTAAAAATAAGATGGGCCTGTCCACTGGCACCATATTATTATGAGAATTTTTGTTTCTAGAAACAAATGAAAGAAAACACCCTTTATGCAGAAACAATTTTAATAAAATCAAAGCATACAAAAAACTATCAGAAGAATTGTTATAGGAACAGAAAACTAAAGAGCAATTTTGACCTCACTGGACAATGCATATGACAATGTACATATATAATTCATCCTGTATGCTTATTCTGTCCATTCTACTGCTGTCCCCAATGCAGGCATTGCATGTTTCAGAGAAGCCTGCAGCTAAGAAAGGGTTAAATTATCTTTTACTGACTTGATCCACACATTTAAGGAAACTTTGCCCAATTTGGTTTTTTTTTTAATTTTACTTGCCAGTCATGTTTTACAGACAACATTCTACCACTTAGCTTTGTTTGATGTAACATTTCAAAGAATGCTATTCACATGATTTTCATTAGATGTTTAAAACACCACAACTGGAAAAAAAGTTAATTTGTCCAAAAGTACAGTCAAAGAGGTTAAAAAGATATTTGGGAACCATCAACTTAAAATCTTTACTGTATCACAGTCACTTCAAGTGTTGTAAAGTAGTTTTCTACCAACTTCAGCTTTTCTTCAGAAAGCAGGTTTTCTTGCTTCAATTGTCTAATAAGAGCTTCCAAGGACCTGAGTCTCCCCAAAGTTTTTACCTCTTGCATTTCAAGTAAAGTTATCTTAGAGTGGAGTTTTGAAATTTTTTGCCAAAGGTGATCTCTGTCTGTGTCTTGTCTGCAATATGAATGCTCAGTCTGCAGTATTTCATTTCCATCATATCCAATCACTTCTGTCTCCTCTGTGTCAAGAAACTCTTCCTTAACAGGCAGACAGGAAGTATTTACTCTTTCAGGCTCTTCAGGACTCTCAGCTGGCATAATAATAGCAATGACAGACTCTTCAGTTCCACTGAACTGTTCAATAGTTTGTGTGACTGTACTCAGTAAAACTGCATCTTCACTTGTCTGCACTTCAGAACAGACCACGTGAGGGACAGAATTTTCAACTGCATAGTCAGTAACCAACCCTAGAGCACTGTTCAGTTTCAGAGATGAATTCAAGCAGTCAGAGTCTGTAAACTGCAGGACTGTAGCTGTACAACCTCCTGAATCCTCTACAGAAGTATGAACACCGGTAGCCTCCATGCCCTGGACTGCTGCTGTCATTAGAACAGGATTAGGCTGATGTAGGTACTGCCTAGATGAACTGTCAAGGATGACATGGTCTGCCTGAAAGCCACCTTCATGTGGAAGCTGCAGGTTTTGAATTTGTAAAGGTTCACTCAGTGCAGTTGAGCAAACCACTTCTGCTTTTTCCTCTACATTTTGTGCAATTACAGAATTTTTCTTTGGTGTACAAGGTTCAAGTGGTACAGACACTTTCTCTGACACAACATTTGTTTCTTCCTGGCCTTTTTTCTGTACCTGCTGTGAACTGTTCTGAGAAGAATCTTTTTCCTGGAGGAGAAAAAAAAAAAAAAAAGAAAATCACCACCTTATAACAAGAAAATCATGGAGTATTAAAAAAATAGGTAGATCTCATTTCATAGCATGGTATTGCAAAAGGACTAACTTAGATGAGCACTGCTTAAAAATTACATCAGAGGCCCAAGAATTCATGTAAGCATCTTTCACAACTATGCTTCAGGCTCTACATTTAAAAATACTATTTTAAAGCTGTAAAAGCAATAGTAGTGTTTGCGTTTCTAGTCTTGGGTTTTTTTGGTTTTTTTGTTTTTTTTTTTTTTTTTTTCTTACTGTGGAGTTTTTTATTTGATTTGTTGTGGGATTTTTTCAAACTCTAGGGAATTTGGATATGAGATACAGTAATTATTCTCATAAGAAATTTAACATTTTCTATAGTAAATGCTTCTGCAATCTCCAGTTAAAAAAAGATATTGAACCTCCAGTCAAACTAGGGGAAGTTGCTCTTCCTTTACATTATGGAATCACATACACATGCTTTGTGTCAGCCCTGCTGACAAACTGTACTGATGGACAGGAATTCTATTTTTTTACATAAAATATAATTATCTGACAGATCAGTCAATCTGTATAACATCAATATTTGGTTAGCTTCATACTACAAAACAAAAAAAAAGGATAGAAATAGATGACCTCATCATCTGGGGAAGAGAAAATGGTTGGCACAGCGGTGTTTTTCAAGTAGCGTATTCCCCACCGCACGTCCAGGGAATCGGGGGTGAAATGGTCGCTGCACAGGAGCTGGTGCTTGCTTGGAGTCCAGGAATCCCGCTTCATGTTCCGCAACCACTTCTCAAGTCTCTCTTTGTCATGAAGTGGGAATCTGTTGGGGTGCATGACACAGAGAGTACTTTGGACCTTATTAGCATAAAGAATTGATCGACAAAATGCCTTGCTAAAGCAAATGGAACTTTGAAAATTAGATCTAGATAAAGAAATTAGATCTAGAAAGAAATTAGATCTAGAAAGAAGATCTAATCAGACAGGTTTACCAGAAAAAAAAAATCCTATTAAACTCTGCAAGCAAGAGATGTTGTTATATGAATAAGTTTATGTATGTGATTTTAACATAATCACTGTAGTACACATTACTAGTCTCCCTAAAACAGTATTTAAGCCTTGTATCCCACAATAAAATAGGATTCTGATCACCAAGTCAGTCTCCCCATCTCTCTGCATCGCTGAAAAGAATCTTTTTAAAGCAGCCAAAAAGACAAACAAGAAAATATACAAAATATACAAAACCCCCTGTTATTGTTGTCTTTCTTTGTTTTAAATAAGAATATTAGAAGGTAGTCTTCCTTTAGAAAAGATTACAATAAAATTTTTTCAAAAATTTCAAATATTAAATGCTTATCTGGATGTCATGTACATGTAAATCCAATCATTATATACATTATTTCTAGTTGCTCTGGAATTCAGAAGCACAATTTCTGATTTCTAGTAGCTAAGGGTTTCAGAATCCATGGCCAAGATGTTTTGAAAGGCTTGATCCTGCAACACTTGCTCAGAAAGCAGTTCTGCTGAAGGGAGATGAAATACTGAGATATAATTTAAACAAAGTTAAGACTGGTCCTCATTTTATTAATAGTATTTCTCAGGCTTATTTGTCTTTCTAGACACAACTAGTATTTTCTGTTTAACAGAGTACCTCCTAATACATGCTCCTCTTTGGATTATCAGATAATTTGGCAACGTGAATATTTCTAATACAGGTTTTAAATTTTGTTCAAAAAGTAAATGCATGCAAATGCAAAGCATTTCTGTATTTTGTGTTTCAGCAATTAAACTTTCTCACAGTGTTAGGAGGCCACATCATATTTTATAGTTTAGAATTAAATTTTCAATCATCTAACCTACCTGAAAAGGCAAATTATGAGTATATACCCTCATAGAAAAAAAAATGGACTTTAAAAAAAATGCAAATGGTCAGATATCAGAAAGAGAACTAAATTAAAAAGAAAGTGTATGACATGTGTGACTACATGTAATTTAGTTAATTACAGGCAATACACAAATGAAAGGGAAATTAAAGGCTTATTATGATGCATGCACAGTCAAGAAGTGATGGTAACAGGATCATGAACATTCAGACCACTCTTGTCTCTCACCTCTTCTCAGTCAGGTATCAGGGTATTTCAAATGTACTTGAAATGTTTCCCTGGTGCACATCAATTTTACTTTAGCATATAACCACAAATGATACTAAACCCTAACTTGAATTCTGAGCACTGTGAAGTGACTACTGTTCAAAAAACAATATTCCTGAGAATCACGAGCAACAATAATTACAAAGTAAAAATCTGTGCTTTTGTGATCCCATCCTCAAATCCCAGAAGCTGCAGGTTTCCTCCAAAAGCCACACATAGCAGCAGACTCTTACACAGGCCCTGTGCTCCAAAACTGCAAACTCAGGTGATTTTGAGAGAAAGAGTGCTGAAATTCACAGCATAAAGGTGCATGTCTTTACCCCTTCCCCAATCTTTTGAATTTCTTGTCCTGTAAGTCTTCAAATTACCAAGGAAACAGAGCAGGCGTTTGATGCACCCGGCTCTGCGTATCTGCAGGAATGCAAGGAATAATGCAAGGAATAAGAACACAGTAACCTCTGAAGAACAAGTTAGATGTTCAGGCTTTTCAAATCCTGTCTGGTTAGATCAGGTACACCCAGTGGCAGCATTGCAGGTATGACAGAGCATGCTCCTCGGTAACACAGCTTAGCCTGGCTGTCACTACAGAGCTCCAGAAAAGTCTCCCAGGAAGACGATGGCTTCCTTTCCTTGAAGGTCATGTCATGACTCACATCTTCTCCAAGAAGGCCTTGAGCACACTTGCTCCCACTGCAGTTACCCTCACAACACAGGACCCACTGCTCTAGCCAGACTCAACCAGCTTCAGATGGAAAATAAAATAATCTGTAGCAAGAGAAGGGTCTGATAGTGAAAGTTATTTTAGCTTAAAGGCAACTTTGCTAAAATCTGCTCATGCTTCAACTCCTCACTAATCAACAGAATCTGTTCTCTAGCATAAACAAGACACAAAAAAAGGGGAATTGGAAAGAGGAAGTGGACAGAATTGATTTAGCAGCTGCCATCACTACACAAGTCAAAGATGTGAAGAAATAAAACAAAGAAGAGCAGTTAGGCCAGTTGAGATTAGGTGACAAAGGGTTTGGAAGGGGCTCACACCCCAGCCACAGAGCAGCAGAGGACTTTGGTGGTGGTAAGAGGCAAGGGAATAAAACTTGCAATTCATGTCAGCAGTAGTCACTTATATAAGGCAAGAGAAATCTACAAATCAAATCTCAGCAGCCCTTCTACAGGAGCATGAAACTCAGAATGGAGCACAACTCAAAGGCTAGATAAACCAGCTAAGTTTTGGGATACTCCATACTGATGCCATACATTTGAATATGTATGTGTACATGTCTCAGTGCCCAAACTTGTTTTGATTATCCATGTGACATGCATGCTCTGAAGCATAAGGGAAAAGAAATTATTTTCCTTATTGTTTTATGATGCATTCCCTGTTAGAAATGTGCCAGGGAAATAAGCTTTCCTTCAATCTAAAATAAAATTTCTTTCAAAGTAGGTCTTTCTGTGTAGGTCTTCCTACACAGACTTCCTGATATTGGAATACCTATGACTAATCAGAAACTGAAAGGAAACCTAGTTTGAGCTATAAATTTTACCAAAACAGTTTTTGAGGCTAATTGTAAAATTTATTTTTCAAAATTTTCTTAAGCTGCTTTGGTTGACAAACGGTTCCATACTTTTGTTCTACACAAATACATTCATATTTAGTTACCTGCACTGTGCTTCTCTCAGGATTGTGAAATACTGTTTATAACTCACCATCCTGGGAAGCGACAGCCACGTAACCACAGCGGGGCAGAGGTCACTGCAGGCCTGGGATGGCGACTGCTCCATGCAGAGTCTGCACAGCACAATGCAGCCACCATAAAGTGGTTTCGGCAACCGAAGCAGCTAAATTCCAGCTAACTCACCTGCTTCCAAACAACCAGCAATGCCTCTGTTCACAGCACAGGTAAGGTAGTAATTCTAGTGGCAAAGTTCAATTTTAAGGAATCATTTTATCTTTACTTGCTTACTTTTCCTGGCCCTTCTCCTGGCATATAAACCATAATACACAAGGCATTTCACCATTAAGCCAAAGCTTCCCCTACTGCCTGCCCTGCTGGACCATCGCTTCCACAGAGGCAGCAGCGAGAGAGAGTCAGAAGTGCAAATTCCATTTTTTAGTCGAATCTCCTTGCTCTTCACTTCACGGACCCTCTGCACCTATTCCAGAGTCCTTAGACGCTGCCGTGGCATCGCCCCCTCCCCCAAGTTCCGTCCGTCCGTCTGTCCTGTGCGAGGGACGGTGTGTGCAATTACACCTCAGCTCTCCGCTCTTTATTCCTACACCTTCCCTTCCCCCAGGGGTCAGCGTCCTTTCCCTCCAGCCCCCCGGGAGCAGGCGGGGTTCCAAGGCGACCACCAGCGCGGTCCCCCCGTGGCAATGAGTCTTTCGGCCATTGACTTCCGCGGTGGGGCTCCCTACCGCCGCCACGGCCAGCGCTCGCCCAGGCCCTGCCCCGCTCCGCGCCCACTCACGGGTAGAAGCTGAGCTTGCGCTTGTCCTTGGCGCTCTGGCCGCCGCGGTTCTTGCAGCGGGTGGCGGCGCAGTACCGCGGCATGGCGGCCACCCCGGGCCGGGCCGAGCCGAGCCGGACCGGACCGGGCTGAGCTGAGTTGGGCCGGGCCGGGCTGGGCCGGCCGGGGACGGCGGCACCGCCTCCCCACAGCGCCCCCTGCGGCGGGTGGCGGCGGCGCCGAGGTTGCGACCTGCCGCGTGCACCGCGTCACGTGCGCCCCGGCGACCAATGGCGCAGCGCTTCGTGTAGGAACGGCGGGGGGCCGGACTGCGCGAGCGCCTGGCGCGGGCGGGCGGGAACGACGGCGGCGGCGCTGAGGGGCGGCGGGGGCGCGGAGCCGGCGCTGAGGTGAGCGCGGCGGGAAAGGGCCGCTCGGTGAGGGCTCCGAGAATGTGGAAGGTTGCTGAAGTGGGTGGAGTGAAGGCGAACGCGGACGGGTCGGGAGGTGGGCGCTGGGAAGCTTGGGGGCAGCGTGGGAAGCTAGGCGGGGGAGCGCAGAGCGGGGCCGCTGAGGCGCCGTGCGGAGCTTTCGTTTGGAATTGGGGCCTCCCCGGGCCGCGCTGCCTTGGTGTTTCCCAGCCCGGCTGCGCTGGAGTGGGACAGCGTCGCTGAATGTGGCTGTTAGCGGCTGCCCAGCTCCGGCCTGGCCCCACCCGATGGTGCCGTCCGGCTCCAGCGAGGGCTTCTGGGGTCTGGATAGGCAGGGTGGTGTCAGGTCGATTCCTTCGTTTCCCTGTGCTCCAGGGCAAGATTCAGGAACCTTCTTCTATATTTGCTTTCGAGTCAATATAGGAGAGGCCAAGACAAGTACGAGCCCCTCTGTTTGACAGACTTGCCCGTAGCTGCTTGAGGACTGGAAGACTTGCTTACTCATCACATTAGTCGTGGTAGGAGAACCGAGGGAAGACCTCGGTAACTTTATTACTTTTAGAAAATTGCTTGCAGAAATAATTACAGGACGTGAGCATTCCACAGGTTAGTGTATCGCAATTCTGTAATGAAAGCAGTAGCAGAACTCTAGTGATGCTCCGTGTTTTCTGAGTACATGAGACTTTGAATATAAGCATTTATCTAAGATTTTGGTCAATTACTTTCAAAGAAGGATGGAATAGGGTATTTGTGTTGAAAGATGAAGTAGTTTCTTATTTTCTAAATCTGACAGGTTTTATTCTAGGTGCATCATCCTTAAACATCCGTTCATTGTGCAGCTGTTGATAATGTTGATAAACTAAAGAAGAACTGATTGTTATTACCTCTGCAGTACTTTGGATAAACATTAGACAGTGCACTTCTTATACAAAGGTGAATAGTAGTTGAGATCTGTACCTGCTCACCCCACAGAATTAAATAGTTGTTATGTGGCCTAAGGTCTCTTACTTCATTGATAGATGTACCTAAATTAAGTACATAGATAATTATTAGAAGAGCTCATTATTGCATGAGCTTAACGTGTACAGAATTTATTGAATTTGGGAAGGTGGTTTAAGTAGCTGCAGTGTATGACCTGGAAAGTGCAACTTACATGTCCCTTTTTGATTGAGAAACACAGGGTGAAGAGACATAAGCAAAAAAAAGTATTTAAGAGACTTTATTTTGAAAGGGTTTGTAAAAATAGTTTGGAATGGCAATGCTGAAGTCGTTGGCAGTAGCAACGCTAAGATACTGACAGCAGATAAAATAGGTGTTTTCTAAAAAGTGAATTGAATAGTTGACAGTATCTAAATATAACACTTGCTCTCTCTGATAACCCTGTGAAGTTTAAAATGCTGCTTATACTGTAGCTTTATTTGTATTTGGTTTTTATTTACATCTCATTCTTAAATTTGAGTTTGATTGATTTGTCCAAGGGCAGCATTAAATCTGTGTTTGCTAGTTTAAAAAATTGTGAAACTTGAGTCCTGTTTTTTTAATATGCTTTAGAAATCAAATATAGCGAAGAACTTCATTACAGAACTCCTTACGTAAAGAACTGTAAGAAAAGAAAAATTCAGGTGTGTTTTGTTATCAGAATTAATACAAGTTGAGATGGTGAGCCAGAGCAGAAAGCCTGAAGGACTAACTTGATGATGTCCAGCTCTCATGAGTTATGAAAGAGGGGTTTGCCCTTTCTTAAGGAGGACATGAGCTGTTCCTTTTAGCTCCTCAGTGTTCAGTAGCAGAAGCAGGATGGTTGACCTTAGGAGAGTGCAGCAGTGATTATGCAAGCATGATGCAGGTGTGGGCTAATGAAGTAAATTAAAACAATCACGTGTGTGAGATGAACACACAAGTCTGCATCTGTAAAGCACAAACAGGAAGAAAGCCTGTACATGTACTTGGAAGGATGTACATGTGTGTGGTTCTTAGGGCCCAAGTCATAAAATTTCAGGTTAGTGAAGTGGTGAGAGAAGGTATGTGGGAAAACTTGGTACTAAAAATATGTCTGATATTGTGCATGGAGAATACTGGAACGAACTATCCTTTTGGTATCTAAGTGCACTGATCAAAATACAATTTGTTTCAACTGCTGCCCCTTAACACTTGATATCATGCAGGCTGCTGGCCAAATAAATGCTTAAGAGGGCATGGGTAGATTAATCTTGCAGGCCTTTTGCTCTTGTCTCACAGCATTCATTTTAGGCCCCTGACTTGCCTATTGGAAATGGTATTCTTTTTTCCATTTTTGGTTCTTGCTTTTAATTTTGTTTAGAGGGAATTGACTTTCACATAAATGTTTAATTTTAATATGTATTAGGTATTCAAAGGTTTTGAATTCTACCTTACAAATTTTGGATCCCATGCTGGCTAGCAAAAGTGTTCTGACTTTAATGGTGTTCTGACTGTAAGTTTGTTTATTCAACTTTCAGGAAAGTAACACCAATCGTCTCTGAGTTGTTCTTACAGTACATTTAAATCAGTGTAATCTGGTGGGGGAGACATGATACATCTGGAATGTTCAGGGTCTTGTTGTACATCCTTCTGGTCAGGTCTCAGCCAGCATTCTGTCTTTGAACATTTGCCTTTCTGCACTCTGTGTTTTAAATATAATATGCACAGGCATATTATCTGTCCTCATCTTCTGGTAGGAACAGCTCACTCTGTCCTTCATGGAAATCGTGAGACATCATGTGGCAATGTGGAACTGTTTCTTTCAGTCATTATATATGCCACAGTTTTCCCCTAAGTTCTCATATATTTGTTTCAAAATATATTTTTTTGACACATGAGTTGTTGAAAAAGAATTACAGCTTTTAATTATTGTTGAAGATACTTGTATAAAAGACATTTTTTGCCTTCAGTTCTAACGCTGAGGGTTTCATATGTAAACCTTTCCATGCAGTGGTATTTATCAGCTGAATTCTTTGATATCAAAGATATGGTAGGTGTTTTCTTTATAAAGCAATCCGATATGCAGATGAGCTAAGCCAGCCTGTTGTTAAATAGAGGAAAGTGTGCTTTACTTGGCTGAACTCTGGAAGTGAATGAGCTGCTCTTTATCATGTTCACCTTAGGTGGGTTAAACAAACTGAAGCTGAGCACGAGTGTCTGATAGTCTTTTCTTCCTGCACCTCACAGCCATCTCCAGGCCAGTTGTATTTTCATGCTCCTGTTGTTGCACCAGCTAATCAGTCACTTGCTCTTCCAGCAGGGTCACTACTGGTCGGAGCTACTCTGTTTGGGGTCCTAGAACTCAAGATTAATGTACAGCTAGTTCAGGTATGGCAGTGTGAAATGTTAGATGCAATGAAATGTGCTGTGTATTTACTTTTGCAACTTCGTATGGCAATGATCAGTGAAATGTAAAACAAAGACAAACACCAAAGTGGTTGTTCTGTATATGAAATGTCACTTTGCAGTATTTTCCTTACGTGTTTTATGAATATGAAAATTGTGTAATGGAGTTTGACAGGTGTAAAGCAGTGTGCTTACAAGTCTGGCACTGACTCCTGTAACATGCTGGTCTTCCTCTGCCAGCCTACAGCTGTAACTAACTTGTTGTGGAATGTAAAACAACTTGTTCTTCAAGTATATTTCCTTTTCTTTTTAGGAACTGGAGAAATGGCCACTACACAATCTGTCTTCACATTTGCTCTCTGCATTTTAATGATAACGGAATTAATTCTGGCTACAGAGAGCTATTATGATATCTTAGGAGTTCCAAAAAACGCCTCTGACCGCCAGATTAAGAAGGCATTTCACAAGCTGGCTATGAAATACCACCCTGACAAAAATAAGAGTCCTGGAGCAGAAGCGAAATTTAGAGAAATTGCTGAAGGTAATATGTACTATCTATGGTCATAATTTGATACATGTCTTTTATCTATAACCTAAGTGCATTTTTAGGTATAAGAGGTATAAAGCGTTTTTTTTTTCTGATTTCCACTTAAGTGCTGTCAGATATCAAGCATCAAAATCTGAGTTGTTTCTGTGTTCTTGCACATAGGAAGGCCTTTTACGCAGTTTATACATTTCTGCTTATTAGGCTTTTGGCATATTCTTCTTCTCACAAAAAATTCTTGGTAGTAGGACAGCTTTAGCCCTAGGATCTGTTTCATAAGATGTGGCTCAGGATTACTACCAGCGCTTCAGAAGGGCCTAACAGCAACCTTGCAGTTACTGTGGGGAGATTATTGGAAAACACACAGCAGGGTGCTTCAGTGGGTCATGGTGGAAATACCATAGACAACAGGGCAAGAGGTTCAGGTGGTTATGGAGAGAAACTTTTTCACCCTGAGGATGATGCTTGGATTTGAGGATCTCAGAGCTCTTTTCCAGTCTTAACAATTCTCTGAATCTGTTCTACAGGCCAGTGTTAGAACAGAGTACCTAGAGAGGTTGTGCAGTCTCCAGCCTTGGCACTTTTGAGGAATGATTGGGTAAAGCACTGACTAACCTAGTCTGATCTCATAACTGACCCTACTTAGAGCAGGAGGTTAGAGTAGAGACGGAGGTCATGTCTAACTCGAACTGTCTGTGATCCTACAAATATAACACTTGTAAGTATTGTGTGATAATATGGTGCAAGTGGATAATCAAGATCAGAAAGACCTCCTGAAAAATAAGGTATACCCAGTTCTGTTCCCTGTAGACTCAGGTATAACATCCATCTATTTGTGTAGTTCTCTTAACTAAGCTAAATGGGATGTCTGGCTTTTACCTTCTCATCTGCAGAGGAGTTGTTTTGAAAGAAAAGTGGTTAGTGATACAATGAAAGGGAGTGACAGCCTCGTTAGATACTCACTGCAGTTGTTAGCACCTACTACAGGAGGAAGTAGGAACTCCTAAATATTGAATTATATAGAATAATTGCAAGTCTTTGACAGGTAAGAAAATGAGTTTTTAAAATATTTTCTTATCAGAATGGGTGTATTTTCTATCAGAGTTTCTGCCTTGGAATACCAGTAGCTGTAGTTCTAAACCAAAGATTGGAGGGAAATCTAATTTCATTTTGGGTATATCCAGTCATGAAATCTAGGTTTATTGCTGAACTTGTGTGAATTTATGAAAAATGGAGAACTGACACACGGTGAAATTAATTTTCTTTATTTCCTCAGTTTTTATGTTGTTGCTTGTAACTGGTGTATCTGGAACTTGCTGGCTGGCAAGTAGCTTTGCAGATGTTGCCCTGTGTTTCTGTGATAGGAGTGCAGCAGGTCCTTAGAACATCTGACTCATCCTTCCTCCTTCAGGCTTTCTGATCACCACCTCTCACTGTTATTTTGTTTCAAATCTAAATGCCAATGTGTATTGGTAGTTAAACTGTGTTGTATTATGTGTAACCTATCCTCATAATATAACTGTGTTTGTTATTGTAAGTAACTATTTTGATGCAGTTGATTTTGGTTTGGAGAAAGGTAAGTAAATGTAGAGCTCTTGATTGGGCTTGAACATTGAATGACAGTCTTGTTTGAAATTTCTTCGGTTCAGGAAGAGTGGGAGAGAAAGCTGTTCTTTGTGTTTGTGTATGGTTTTCTTTTTTTCTGGTGTTTTGAATGGAAATGAACTGTAACTTTTTTTTTTTTTTAAAACATAAATAGCATACGAAACATTGTCAGATGAGAATAAACGAAGAGAATATGATCAGCTTGGTCGTCACGGAGGAAGAGGAAGCAGTGGAAGTCCATTCCATCAGTCATTTAATTTCAACTTTGACGATCTCTTCAAAGACTTTGACCTGTTTAGTCAAAACTCGCGGTCAAAAAAGCACTTTGAAAATCACTTCCGAGGCCATCGGGAGGCTCATAACCGGCAAAGACGTTCTTTCCAAGAGTTTTCTTTTGGAGGTGGACTGTTTGATGATGTGTTTGAAAATATGGAGAAAATGTTTTCCTTCAGTGACTTTGAAAATGCACACAGACATGCGGTGCGAACTGATGCCAGGTTTCATGGATCCAGCAAGCACTGCAGGACTGTCACTCAGAGACGAGGAAACATGGTTACCACATACACCGACTGCTCTGGACAATAATGTTTCCTTTCTTCTAAACTTTTCTTCTTTACTCAGCATCTTCATAGTCTTTCTTGGTTTTGTGCTAACATGGAAGAAATTCTCTGAACTGTATTTTCTAAAAAAACACTTAAACTGCTATAAAGAAGTTGTAGATGAAATTAATCTTCAGAATAGAAACAACATGCTGTTGGGAAGTAAATGTGTCAACAACTACTTAGAATGGGAGAGAAATAATCTCATGTGACAGAAAAAATTATATATATATTTCAGATTAGTAAACACTTTCCCTGAATTTGAACACAAGATATATATTTTTCATTTCAGAAATGTAATATAATTTTTTTCATGTAAGCCAATTCAGGACTGATTGAATTACTTGTGTGTGGATTGAAGCAGAGGAGATACTTTAATTTTGATGTGCTGCTTTTTTTTTAATCATTTCTTTCCAATTTTGCACTTGCAGCTTTTACCTGATGCAGATTTACTGTGCAAATTACATAATTTACACAAAATAGCAGCAGAAATATAACTTCCTTGGGTCTTTGTTACTCTCTCTAGCATTGCAAAAGTATTAGTAAAAACCTTGCTTTTTGAAGTTGGAAAATAGGAAGGGAATGTGTGAAGACTGTGAGTGATGTAGGAATTAGTTTGATTTCTGAATTGGCCTGAAACGATCTTAGGATTTGAATAACCCTTGACTTATTTAGGGAACATAGGGATATTCATGTATGTAAATTTGTGTGCACACAAAGTTCTTGTTTTGGTTTTTTTTTCCCACTCCTTCCACAACACAAATATCTCTCTGGCAAGATTTGGAAGGGCACACCCAAAACACTCTGGTTTTATTCTTACTATATTACCACGTGTGTGCAATGTACTTTTTGTAACTCACTTTATGGAACTAAAATATCCCTCTGAGATCTTAGGAACTTCAATAGGGTAAGCTTGTCTACAGATTCATGGTGTTCCTGAAAGGGCTTTAGTAAAAGCTACAGTGTTTAGATTGGCAGATTGATTACCTGTCAGCAGGAATTTTTTCAGTGTTGTGATTTGAGAGGTAGATTCTTAGCCTAACTGCAGAGTAAAACTGAAGATTGCAGTCCTTGTATTCATCCAATGCCTTGTGGGGCTGGAAGCTTCTAGTAAGGGCAGCACTAATGGGTATTGATTTTAGCACCATGGAAACTCACAACCAGTATAAGCTACTTCAAACTAAAAAGGAAGAAAAAACCACCAGAAAATGCTGCACAACAAAATCCCCAAATACTTCAGCTGATGCCAATCAAAGAGTTCTGTTGTAGCTTAGTTTAACTAGTATCTTCTGTTTGACTAGTCATACAGGTTCAGTTTGTTAAATTGGTTGTCCATTTAGAACTGGGAAGTAAGAGTTTACCTTTCAGGTTGATTGCATGAGCAAAATAAGCATTTTAACTAGCAGTGTTCTAAATAGGCTTTGCCTTCTTAAAATCTTTATTAAGAGGTTTAACCCTTTGCTTCTTGGATAGATATTGAAAGCTGCCTATTTGTTAAGGAACTTTGGCCTTCCCCTCCAGTGTACATATTATCACTTGTTTTCATTGCCTAATCCTTGGAATGGATTGTTGCGCTATATTAAGTGCTTTTCCTTTTCCGTGTTCTTCTTTATTTATTAATAGACTAATACCTCATATATGGTCTTTTATTAAAAGCCAGTAATTTGTGCAACATTATCGGAATGTGCAATATTCTTACAGTAAGAAAAGTGATGGATTGAGTGTGCTTGTTTTTTTCACCCTTTTCTGTGTAAGTAGAGATTTTTGTTTCTTCTGTACAATTAATATATGATTCAAGCAAAAGTTGTACTTTTCTGTAGATTTCTGCATTTATTTTCTTTAACATACTCAATTAGTCCTGCGCATTCATTAAACTGTCTGCCCAGTTTATATCATATGGGCATCCAAGTGAACAAATTATTAACTTGAAGTTATGAATTACTTTCTCTCACAAAGATTAAGTATTAAACATGAGAGTATTTGTGAATGTCCTTTGGTGGGAGGCGACTCTAGAAGTGGGATGCACAGGTAAAATATTAATGCCTTTCTTAGTTGACTGAATATTTTCTTAATTAAAAAAAAAATAAAAGGAAATAGTAGAATGAGCAATTCACTTAGGTCCCTTCCTGAACTCTGAATTAAAGGGAGTGAAAACTAAAATGAACACTATCAATTGTACGAAACACATTTCACCCCCAAAACTCAAGTCTTTTAAGTGACTATAAAAGTCCACAATCTTTCAGGCTAAACTTAAGGGTGAAAATAAGGGTCCTGGCTGCTTCTGGACTAGTTTCCCCTCTTTTAAGAATGCTCCAAACTTAGTACAAAGTGTACATGTTTTCCTGATCTCTTTAAAGTGTAAGTAAGTATGAAACTGATAAGAAAACCAGTAATGTTGCTATTTTTATAGCTGATCCACCTTAAAAAAACTTCTGCCTAGTCTACTTTAACTTGCTTTCATATTATTTCTCTTAATTACTTGTCATGGGAAAAACAACAAATGCTTTCTATTATTTCTATATGGGCTTCTCCAAGTCAGGTGACTTGGTTGTTTTTGTTGTTGATCCAAGGTCAAATCCGCAGAAACCAGTGTATGGCTGTTCCTGTGGTTGATGGGTTTACTTGGAATAGGCCTTAGCTGGGGAAATTCGGGCAGGCTTTCCTCAGCCAAGAGTCTTCACTTTCATGGCCCTCAGAGCACAAGCTTGCAAAACATGTTGTGCTTCTCACTTATTCGGAGCTCTTGCACATTCTTTCCCTATTTATAGTGTTTGCTTCATGGCAGGCTCCAGCGGAAGTCCTGGTATAACCTTATGACATCCCTGACTTCAGAGTTTCTTAAGTGCCATTTTTGATCTCTCTTCAAATCTTATGAAAATACTCAACAAAATCAGTTTTTGTTAGACAAGGGTGAAAAATAAAATCCTGATCAATTTTTGAAAGTAATTTATGCATATGTAACTCCAAATGATTTAATTTTTAAAACTACCATCAAAGTGGTTTTTTATGTTTGTTTTCTTCCCATTATACTTTTGCAACACAATATCTAGTGGAGATAAAAGTACTGTAAAGTTAATTAGAGTGCCATTACATTAAACACGTGAAAATTAATGGTGTGATGTGTCTTTTTTCTTTTCTTTTTTTATCTTTTGCTTCAAGATATAGATGGGAAACCAAATTGAAGTGGTTTATGTGGTGCTTGTGTTTTATGGAACATTTTGACTACTGCAGTTTCCCTGAATGAGGTGGTGGACTTGTCAGAGAGCAGAGAGTGGGGCTGAAAAAAATTTGGTCAATTTCACCTGATTTGTATTTTTTTGGACATGTTTGGAATGGCTTGGAGTTAAGAAATTATGCCTTTAAACAAAGCAGGCAAAAAAGCCTGTGCAAAAGTCTTTTTTTCTGAGAAGCAGTGGCTGTAAGAGCTGAGAGCTTCTGCCTGGAGCTGATGGGTCACTGTCTGTGCTGTGCCCTGCTGAGGGGCGTGAGGGCAGTGTGGCCAGTGCTAGAGGCTTGCAGTGCCACAGGGAATCACAGGTTCTGAAGGCAAGATCAGTTGCTGTTGTGCTAATTCACAAGGGTGCTTGAAAGTTCTTGTTTTCTGGATCTGATCTTTAAAAGGCGGAGGGTGTGAAAATGTCGGGATTTGGTTTGTTTCATCTGCCCATTTCTCATTAGAATCCTCCTTGGAACCCCAGCAAACTGTCATCTTAATAAGGCAAGCCTAGATTTTGAGGACTAAAAGTGTTGGAAACAATGTATGATCTGCATTATATTTTCATGGTGAGGAATGTAGGGGTTTTTAAAAATTATTTGTAAATTGAAGACTCATTAGAAGTGTCTGTTGGACTTAAAAGCCATGCGTAGAGTTTATCGGCTGTGCCATGTATGGGGCTCCTCTCAGGATAAAATGCTGTTCAGAGGATTGTGTGGCTCTGGCAGCTGTTGTGGCTCAGGCTGACTGGTCTGCCCTCAGATAGTGAGTGATTCACACAGCCGTGCTGCTGGCTTCAGTCCTGTGGGCACCTGTTCCTTAGGAATGGGCAGGGACCAGCTCTGTGCAGGCCACTTTGCAGTTGTGATATCCCTTGACTGTCAGTCACTCCTGGTACAGGTCTGAATCAATTCTAGGCTATGGCAGTGCTTCATCCTTGATTCCAGTTCCTTTTTTTGAAAAGTTTTTCAAAACAACAACCTTTTCCAAAATCAAGCAAAAAATGGACACAATAATAAAAAAAAACAATACCAAAGCCCAAGAAATCTGCCTTGAAGTGATGTACTCCAGAGCTTAATTTGGGGCATGTTACCCGTTATGCAGTGGCGTGTGATTCAACAGGACCTGTTTTATGAACTACAGTGGCACTGAAATGAACATTACTGCTTGTGTTGTTCCTGCTGAGGTTGCAGTTGCACCAAACGATGGTGTGGAGATGCTCAGGTCCCCAGGGATGGCTGCAGGATTCTGCCAAGGCTCTGAGACGCTAGCTGGAGCTGGCCGACCGTCTTGTCCAAGCAGCTCTTCTGGGACAGTCCACCAAGGAATAAACGGGACTCTAGTATTAGTTCATATTTTTTTGTGTGTTTGCTGAAAAAGGGACAGGGTTGTGCTGGGGGTTGTGTTGACTTGTGTTGCTGGTCTCTTGAGAATATGAGTTGTGTGGCAAAAGCTGATGCTCCTCTCCAAGGCATCCATGAGGGGAGAGGGGTGTCAGACACACCTTTGCTCAGCCTGACACCTGATCTCCAGCCTTGGGCAGCTGGGAATGGGTGCTGACAGTTGGCTCAGTGGCGCTGGTGTGGTGGAACTGTTTACCACTGTTGATTGGTGGTGTTGGTGTCTGGCTCTGTTAAGAGCTGAAATCATGAACCTGTCTTAGGTGGGCTGTAACATCTCATGTATTAAGCTGAAGAATTCTGGCCAGTGTACATATGGTAGCCAGAAACAAAAGCAGAGACTGTTATTGTTACTCCAGATAGTTAGGCTGGATTTAGAGGAAACAGAAGTATAGAATATTGAATAATATACATCAAGACACCCTGAAGCTATACTTGTGTTGCTGTCTTATGAAGATTTTTCTAATTCCACACTGAATGCTCTTGTTAAGCACCACTTATTACTAAAATTTTATCTAGATACAAGAAAGAAAATGAAGTGTTAGTGGTTACTTGTTGGATGTTATTGCCATCATCTGTTCATCACCCATTTTGCTTTAGGATGTTGAACTTGCAAGATTTTTAGCCTTCAATATGCAGGATTTTAGGTGGTGATCTAAGTGACAAGTTGTGTGTTATGCCCACGTGGCGGTAGTACCATACCTGTCTCTTCTGCTGTGCAGCAATGGGCACTTCAGGGAACTCACATTTTAAAGTGGAGCTGTGTGGTAGCAGTGTTTGCCAGACTCCACCTGGCTGAAGCTGGGGAATCCATTGCAGCACCATGATCTTTAATGCTGACCATGCAGAGCTCCAGCTGAGGGAGAAGATGCTTTCTATCCAAATTGCTTAGTGAATCCCAACAATGAATTTGATTCAGTCTTTCTGCTTTAATATGTAATTTTTTTGCATTGAAATTTGTTTTAAAATAATATGGATCTTCAGTCTGTCAGACAGCCAATGCCTGCTTGGGTGGGTGGTTCTGCCCCCTCTTGGTAGCTCAAACTTGGAGACAGGTGGGGAGGCAGGGCAGAGGAAGGGCTCAGACTGTTGCTGGGAGCAGAGTGCAGATGTTATCACTTGTGTACAAATAAATTAAATCATTACCTCTGCAGATGGAGCATAAATATAGCTTGCTTCTGCTGGGAGCTGAATGCAGAGCTTGTGGCTTGTTGGTAGAAATGTTATTGCTATCAAAACCACATATATTCTTCACCTCTTCTTACAATGTACTCCCCTCTGTTTTTTTTTTTTCTGATTTTGATGACTGATGACTCTGCTCCAGTTGCTGTATTTTCCCCATTTGGCAGTGGCTATAGTAATATTTCTACTTGCTTTACAGATTTCTATCAATTGACTTTAGTCCATACATACAAAACTTATTTTGCAAATCCAATTTAAATGGGTTTGGGGTTTTTTTAATAGTGCAAACCATTTAATTTCCTCCTGTCTTTCCCCATATCCTGTTGAGTTAGCCTCATGTGTAACATGAGGTTTTTTTACTGGTTTTCTGCTTTATTCTATCTGTGGGAGGACAAATGATACCTAATTTGGCATAAAGTGAGACAGGTGCTGACAGATTGTATTTCATTTAAATCTGCTGATATAAATTTAATCTAAAAATTGTTGGAAAAAATATCCCTGGCAGAATAAGTTGGTCTAATCAGCTCTTAGCATGATAACCTTGAAGCTTAAAGATGAAACAAACCTGAAACCCCACCCAACCAAACCCAACACCAATGCCTTGGTGAGTGTGAAGGTTGACCTGAGCAGGGTAAATGTTTTACAAAATCTCTTCTGTGTTGAGGGAAACAGACTTTTTAACAAATGATAAATAAATACCTGTAAGAAATAATGGAAGGAAGTGGCTGGATATACCTCCACAGGTAGATTTATGATTGCTAAAATAAAAAGATTTATTTCAACTTATGGGCACTTAATGAAATCAACATAGGGCACTTTATGAAGTTATCCCCTTGACAACTGAGTATTATTTTCACTTTCTAGGTACGTTTTGCATCTACCCAGATTCAAAGTACTTGCATCAGCTTATGTATCCTTCACTGGCTATGAGAATGCAAGGAGTTATCATGAGTTATTGCTGCTTAGACCCACAGTGGCTTATTGCACGCTCATAATTCAGTCATGCGTTTGAGCCCTGACCTGAGTTGTGCATAGTTACATAAATAATCTGATATACAGCATGAGGAGAGGCTGGATTTCTTGATACCTGACATTGTACTCTTATCATGAAGCTGTTCTGACTCTATTCAGTCAGGTCCTGCCTTCTGAACCAGTGTCAAATTAACAGACTGCTTCAGCTAATGTTTTTGGCTGTGTTACAAGACATGTCCTGTGTACCAGGTGCTTTTAAAACTTTTTTATTCTGTTGTGACGAAGGTGGATCAGGAGCTACCCCTGTTTTATGTTAAAAATAATGTTTTTTTTGATGTGCGGATCTTTAATGAAGAAGACATAGGTAGTTATTTTCATATCTGTGGATTTACAGTAATTTAATTGGTCTGTGTACTAAAAAGAATGTGGATGGAATAAATTGCAAGCTCAAAAAGACTATCTTTGAAAACGGTGGATTGTGCCATAAAGAATGGGTAAGCATGGAGAATGGGAAATTTGTCATGGAGCATCACAGCTGCCCAGTAAGTGGTCTTGATTTTCCAAGGAGAGTGCATTTAAAAGAGGGTATATGACTGCACTATTGCATTTATGTGCTGCAGGACTCCTGCGGATACACATTATTTATGCCTGTATGTAGCATTTCCAGTAGGTGGCTGACTGTCACTTCACACTGACTTAAGTACTGTAAAATAACAGCTGTCACACCTCATGAGACCCACAGTCTATTCCAACAATATCATAAATCTGTTTACTTGCTGTCCATGAAGCCTAAGAACCGCAGAAATGCTACATGGCACAGCAGCACTCCTCTGTGAAATAAAAAACAAGCCATCTTTAGTGCATTTTTTTTAAGGCATGCAATTCTTTTCCAGGCAAACAAATACACAAATTCGGATCAGAAAATATATTAGTCACTTAACACACTCTAGAAATACAGGCTTGTTTCTGTTGCACATGCCTAGAGGTTTTACTCCTTTTCAAGCCTATATGTACATGCGAGGTGATTCTGACCAGAAAATTGTTGATTTTTTTGACTGTTTTGTTCATTAAAAAAAAAAAAAATTTGACAAGCTGATCTTTCTGGAGAGACAGTGTTTCTTCTTCCTGAAACTGTTATAAATAGCTGCTGTAAAAGGGGAACAAATTTTGAAATTTTTGAAATTCCACCTCTGGAATTTTGTTGGATTAAAAATGGGAAAGAACAGCTGTAAGGGTGATCACTTCACACTTATTTGTTGTATAAGTAAATTAGCAATATCAGTGATTATTGCTACTTCCAATGAGGCTTGGATGATTAAACAATGAAGTGGCAAGTGGAGATTGAAGTAGATGAATGTAAGGGGATGTTCATGGGGTAAAATGAAAATTAATGAGCCTAGATGTGATGATCACTGTTAGCAAGACCTTGGGGTTGTAGGGCACAGGTTCAGGAAAACATCAGCTCTGGGTCTAGGAGAAATGAGCAAAGCAAACCATATTTTAGGAAGGAGTAAATAATGAAGAGAAAATAGTTTGCCGCCATATAAATCCATGGTTTACCTAACCTTTGACTCTGGCCAGTTCTGATCCCCTGATATTCAAGACACTGTTAAGACTGGAAGGCATTTGGAAAATGGCCACAGGAATAATTAGATGAAAGAATTTGCGTATGAGATTTGACTGAGTAGATTATCTTTCTTCAGCCTTGAGAAGTGGCCATGGGGTAATGCACAGGCCCCATCAGTGGTAATGAGGTCATGGATAGGCATTGACTGTTCATAGTCTTTTGGGCTACAAGGACCAGTCAGTTCCAGGAAAATAAAGAAAGTAGGCAGTTCTTCATACAAGAGGTAGTAGACTTACAGAATTTGCAAAAAATAGGGTGATGACAAGACTATGAGAGAGGTTCAAGTTGAAACTGGGCAAATCTTGGAAGAGTTTTCTGTTGGGGTTTAATAAATGTATAAATCTCTTCAAGCTCAGGAATTTCCTGAGCAGAAAATATTTGGAGCTACGGAGAGTAGAAGCGATCACCAGCAAATGTGCTTACCCTGTGCTAATTGTCCAAGCGGTTTGCTAATGGAACAGTTGAGGAAAGAGTATTAGACTTGAAAGACCTTTGGTTTGAGCTAGTGCAGCCATTCCAATATTTTAAGACTCTTAAAATTCCATACTATTTTTAAATTGATTAATAATTTTGTTGGGTTTTTTTGTACTCACCTTCCAGCTTGTTAGTAAGCTGCTTTCTAGCAAGTGTAATTTTACAGGTATATTCATGCTCATCTTGATGTGATGTCTTCTGGCAGATACAGCTGTCTGTCTTCTGTCACTCTTAATTCTCTTTTAGTACTGTGGTTTTTCAGAACAAATTCTGACTACACGCTTAGAGTTATTCATTAATGTTATTTAGTAGAAGAAAGAACTTTAGTCTTGTTCTCTTTTTTCTCTCGTATTGGCAATTTCTTATGACCTGAGATACTGTGCCTGGTCTTGTGACAGCTAGATTGTAAAATCAATGGACGGCTGCAAGTTGCACAATCTAAATTCTATAGATTATGATTAAGGAGAAAAATGAAGGAATTAGATTGGGTTAAAAGAAAGGCAAATATATTTGAATGAGCAGTAGAGCAAATTGAGTTCTATTTTCATTACTTATGGTGGTTTTTTGCAGTCTGCTAGAAACGTTTATACTCAGGAGTATGGAAAATATGGAACACACACACACCCACACACACACACACACACACAGACCGGAGTGCCTTGTGCTGCTGGTGGTGGCTGTCAGGCCTCCCAGGCACTGTGCACCACTGTGCTCTGTCACTATCTCTGATGCAGAACTGCAAGCACAGATACGGCCGTGCACAGCTGTGAGATATGGCAGTGCTGTCAGACCAAAGGGTGTCCTGTCCCCCAGCCATCTGGAATTAGTGATTGTTTTGAAAGAGCAGCAGAGCAATGCTGAAGCGAGTTCCCAGAGACACAGATATGTCCTAGTCTGCAAATGCTGGAACAGGGGTGGAGAAATCCCAGCTCTCAGCACAATAATGCCCTGACAGCAAGGATTTCTGATAACACATTGTTTTTCTCCTCAAGTTTCATTTATTTATCACAAGCTGCAATTGTAAGACGTTAATCCTCCAGGCATAGGAGCAAAGTCAATGTTTACCAACCCTGTAGCTAATGATATACTGGAAAGGCTCAGCGTATTTTTGCTTAGGACAGAACAGCACAGTGACGACAGTAGGCACCCTGAAGACAGGCAGCAAACTTTGCCTTAGATGTGCAGACAGGTCCAGGGGGAGGATTCTTTGGAAGTTCATTCAGTGTTGCTATTGCTTGCTCTTTGCCACCTATTTACAAGACCCTGCCTCAGAGCTGTCATCTGGACTAGGGAAGGACAGAAATCCCTCTGGAGGGGTTCTCTAGCAGGAATTAGAAAGCTTTCTGAATCCCTGGAGGGACAGTCAGCACAGCAGTCTGTGCTGGGGGTAAGCATGGAAAGCTTCAATTCCACTTAACCTTGAGCCTGGAGTTATTTGCAGGGATGGGCAAGAGAAACAAAACTAGGCAAGGATCCAGTGATTTGTGGTCACTGCCAATTCTTCCAGTTACTCAGAACAAGACTGGTATGATTTAAGCAAAGCCCTGCACTCCCACAGTAACTGTGGGAGTCTGGGAGTCTGGAAACTCTTCAATCAGAATGAAGAAATGACTTGTTTTAGTTTAACAGATAGAGGGAGCTTTCCATGAAAATACTTCTGTTATCTAATTTTTCTTTCCTTGGACAAAGGGTGCATGAATAATCCCATGGACTAGAGGATTTAGATACGAGTGACTTATTTGAGAGTTTGGGCACTTCAGGGCCTTTTCCCTGGGGCATTGTAAATTAGCCAGAGTTACTTCCAGGTAAAGTATGGTGGAGAACTCTCAGATGATTGCAGGCTGATGGGACCAGGGGATTTGTGAGTCACAGGGTACAAGGCTGGGAACTGAGAAATCAACTGAATGTCATAGACAGCCTCTGTCTCATCAACAAGTGGCCAACATTTATGAACAATCCCATTGTCTAGAAATGCGGGTCGGTGACTACAAGTAACTCTTACAGCAAGTTTTTAGGAGAATGCATCTGTTAAAGAAGGTGAAAAATGAAGGTGAGTGTGAAAAATGAAATGTGATGAGAGGGACTAGAGCCTGCTTCAGAGCTCCACTGAATATGCACTGTTCAGTATGCAGTCTGTGCTCTATGTGCACTTGCTGATAGCTCTCATTAAGAGTTAAACCACCTCCTTGGCACCATGCTTTAATCTTTGAATGGCAGGGATAATAACTTTGTATTACTATTTTGCAATATGCATCTTCTTTAGGCAATACAGTTCATGTGGGATTCGCCTGAACAGCAGTAGGGGCAGGAGCCCCCATGCAGAGGCAGGCTGGCTCCATCAGCATGGTTGCCAGGCTTGCAGAACTGCTCCTAAGCAGAGGAGGCAACTCTCAGGTGCTCTCATCTGGCTGTTTAGGGAATGCAGATGTCCTTCAGTGTCTTCTTCAAAGGACCAGTGGAACCATTCAAGTCCAGCCTGCATGCTTTCCTTGACATGTAGCCTGAGGATGGGAGCTGGTATGTGGGGGTGTACTCTTGGCCAGGAAGAGACAGAGAAAAGTCCCAGGGACTTGGAGAACATTTTTTCAAAAGGTCACATCCTTTAAAAAAATTGCATAATCTATTTTAAAGAAATCCATGTGAAATAAAAAGGGAGATTGTTTAAACCTTAGCTTTATAATAAATGAAGGATTTTCCTGAGATAGATTTCCTTTTGTAAAAATAAATATCTTTCCTTAGCACTTCAATAATGAAAGGAGAATTATCCTCAGTACTTCCAGATTTGCACTTTGACCTAACAAGAAATTAAAACTAGATTTTCAGCATATTTTCATACATAACTTGGTGTGCTAATAGTACCTTACCAGTCCTGTTCAGTTTAGAAGGACCATCTGAATGAATGCTGCTATCTAGGAAGTGATCCAAAACAAGGAGGTGGTCCAAACACTCCTGCACTTTCTGGAAATACTTGTTTCAAAACTTTCTGGGATCAGGGGTTTACCTGGCAGCTGAAGGGAATAACAAATGAGCATTCAGCAGTGGCTGTCCAAATAGCTCAGGCACAGCTTTACTGACAACCCTTTTTATCAACTTCAGAGCTATCATACCTTCAAAAGAAAATAGGCCATACATGGGTTTGAAATGCTGAAAGGCAACATTGATTTCTTCCCAATCCCATACTGCAGCTTTGTAGACAAACAGCACATACAGTGAACCTTCACAGGCTTCAATAGTGTCCTCAGAGTACAAAGAACCACAGTCTGAACTGTGCCAGCTCTGCCTTGAGGGTAGTCCAAGGAGATGGGTTAGAAATGGATTTGCACAGTTTTTCTGCTCCAGGTTTCTGGAGATCAGCCAGGCCTTGGCATACTTGAAAACAATTAGGGAAAACAAAACAAAACAAAAAGCAGGTCAATGTAATATTGCTGAGAGCTTGGCACAGGCCATTTATTGTCTGAATTAACCTTTCACACCATTTTTCAATAAAATTGGTGTTGTGCTGCTGAGACAACAACATTTTTTCTCTTCTTTGTGAGAAGAATCTGAGACTGAATGTTTCCTGAGGCTGGGCCAAAAACAAAGAGAAGGAAAACAAGAATGTGTTCTTGGAGGCCAAGGTAAGAGTCAGGCTGGGGCATCCTGTCTTTGGAAGACTTAAAGCACAAGCTGCTACAGTGAGGAATAAACCTGGCACTCCTTTGGGTGCTGCT
The DNA here is from genome assembly GCF_035770615.1 of Melospiza melodia melodia. Taxonomy (NCBI): domain Eukaryota; kingdom Metazoa; phylum Chordata; class Aves; order Passeriformes; family Passerellidae; genus Melospiza; species Melospiza melodia. The sequence goes on from NC_086197.1 coordinate 76,325,287, forward strand.
AGCCAAATCTGCCTGCATTTTGTTCTTTTCTGTCCATGGCAGCTAAAATCAATGTGGCATAAGAAAGGCAAAGAACCAGGAGCTTAACTAATTACAGAGTCTCTGCTGGCAAAGCCACATTAATTCTTCTAACCCTGCACACTCTTTAGTGGTGCTCTCCTGCTGCGACACATGAAAAATGTGAACTGCCAGAAGCCTTTTTTTACATTAGCAAAGAGGAGGTTATTGATGTGGCTGTATTAAACTGGAGGTGGAAGGGGCGAGGGAGGTGGGTGAAGCTCTGCATTCTTGTCTCCACAAACAGTTGCAATGCCAGAAGAACATCAGCTTTCAAAGACAAAGCTGAAATCTCAAGGGGGATAAAAATTAAAATCCACAGCATTTGCTGATGAGATTTTTATGGTAAAAATACAAAGGTTTTTTTTTTAATATATGGAATGTGCATTTTTAGGTCTCATAGAGGGTCTTTCAAGGAAGTTTTCCAGTTTCTAGCTAGGCAATTTAAAATCAAGACATCATGTGTTTCATGCTTTGCAAAAAAGCCTGAAAAACTGAAGCTCCTGGAAAGCAGCATTTTAACATTTCACCACTGGATGGAGACAGCACTCCAACTCTTGTGAATAATTACTACTGGCGCTGTAATGAAATGCCTTGCGTTTAAGAGATTGAATAATTAGCAGACTGCAACTACAAACAGTGGAACACCAGCTAGATTTATGGCAGAAAATGTATCCAAGGCACAATCCCCAGATTTGAGCTTGACCTATTTTTATGGTGAGAAAATCCAAGATTTAGCTGAAAAAAAATAATTCTGTTTCTCCCATCACATAAAGCCTCAATGACACAGACTAGCAAAAAACACAGGGAGATAAAGCAAAGCTTTTTAGGATCCTTTCTATCTTTCACCAGGTCACATTGTATTTTTCCGGACAGGAGGATCCTTCAGCTTTGTGGGTCTGGTCGTGAGGGTGCTGCAGGTGGCAGCTGGGGTTTCTCCAGCAGAGCTTGTAGTGGATGTCATGTTTGCAGTGGAAAACCTTCCCGTGCTTGAAAGCGGCAGAGGAGAGGTCACTGGAGGGGAAGATGCAACAAAAGGAATTCCCACCATCTTGAACGTTGTTGGGAAAATTTTCAGAGGTCACTGCAGCTCAGTGGTGGTAGCATAGATGGGGGACAGTTTCTCTCATCAAATATGTTAAGGCATAAACACACATTTTCTTCCCTCTTTGTGTGTATGTGTGTATGCACATGAGGTTCAGGTGCATGAGAGAGGGAAGGAGGAAAGCCTGGATTTCAGTCCAGTCTCTTTATTTAATCATACTGGGCTTCTCTGTTGTTAGCTATAAATTTTGAATTTTTTGATGATTTAAAGACAAATAAATGAATTCAAAGATAATTAAATTCTTATAAATTTTCTGAAATTACCCAGTCACATAGGATGGAGACTCTTGAAGTACCCAGATTAAAGGCTGAAGAGTGAACTCATATAGAAGAGTCCACTGTGGAGAGAGCTCTTTAACATGCCCCTTCCCTGGGAGAAGCTTTAATCAGAACTTGCAATCAACCACAAGATAAGAATAACCATAGGCAACCAGACTTCATCAGTTCAATAAGCACTAGAACTTTTCCTTAAAAGCAACAGAAAAGTTGACCTATTCCATTACCATTTCTCCTCTGCCTCCAGGTCACAGAGTCTGTACAGAGTTTAAAAGCTGAGAATTTTCACAAATAAAAGCAGCACAAAAGCAAATAACATCCACTGAGACTGATTTTTCATGTGTCTGCTTGTTATATTCAGGCAATGCTTTTTCCAGACAGCTGTGGCATTGCATAGTGATTAGTGGGGTGAAGCTCTAGAGGGAAGGGGCATGAAAAAGGGAGGCTGAACATAAAAGGGTGTGACAGGTCCTAATGTATGCCTGTCACTTTTGTTCCCCAAATACAATATCTGTTGGATCAATTATATGCTGATCTACATGAAAATATCTTCTTTTTTTTTTTTTTTTCTGAAACCAAGATTTCAAGTGTAATTCCTTTGCTCACAGCCAAGTCTGATGTAAATCTTCAAGAATAGATTATTAAAGGTATTTAGGTTTCCTATTCCTGGTTGAAAATCTCTGCCAACTTCACCATCCAGGATGTCTAGGGAGATATCTGGTGCTGAGACAAGAAACCTAATCAGTATGATGAGCAGAGTTCTAAACCACTTCAGAGAAATGCATAGTGTTTAGGCATGGGGGGGAGGTGACCTTCTGCAGGTAGGATATGTTTGCAGTGACAGACAGAGGTTTGCAAGCATGTGCCTTGTTATTTACTTATTCGTGTGCTCAGTTATTGATATGTACCCATCTCATCAGTTATTCATCTGCTATGCTGCTGTTTGCAGAAAATGATGAATACAGAAAGACTTGAGAACCACCTTTCCTATTGTGGGACCTCTCTGACTTGAAGGAGGCTTGGGCTAGAGGGAGCCAGTGTCCATTTTCCCGTCCACTTTTTGCTGGTTTTGAGGAAACTGATGTGGGAACTGGTCAGGAAGGTGATATGCTGTTATATGGCCAGTCAGTGTGAAATTATGGACTGTGACTTTGGTCAGTGATAACAAACAGTTTCAGAGGAGAAGCCCTCTGAGGAAAGAAATATGTAAAATCTAACTCTGCTCTAGGTGCTTGATGTGGGGGCAGGAAAACATGCTTACTGGATGGAAAGAGGGGACTGGATTAAGACATGAGAAACAGAGCAAGAGGCATGCCAGGAACACCAGGAGCACATGCTGGTGATGAACCTGGTGATAAACTTGGATGTGCTGAAGATACATCAGGAAAATTGTGTGCATGTTTGGCACAGGCAATACCTAAGCCAGGGCTCTAAGCAGTGAAGAGAAGGAAAACTCAACTCCTTGTGCTAGTGAGACACAACCTGCTAAATAACACAGGACCTTGTGGGTGACTATCTATCATCATTGGATTGCACCTGAAAGTTCAACCAATGCTTCCTTTGTGGTTGATTGATGGGTATGTGTGACATGAATAATCTAACCTTTCTTTCTCTGCTTCAAGCAGCCACTTGCAGTTCCATGGGCACCACATAGGGTGCCACAGTGTGGTGAGACATGCTGGGTTTGCTCTGCAGCCTTCCAGGTGACCATGGGAACAATGTCCTGGCATCTCTCTGTGAAGTGCCCCATCACTCCCCAGGTGCCAAAGGCAGAGCTGAATGTGCTCTGAGCTGTCTGCTGTTGGATATCCCTTATGCCAGGCAAGCACCTCAAACCTTCCCTCTGACAGCTGACTCCAAGTCATGCTTGTGGCTAACTAATCCATGCATAGGAGAGCTCGTATTTACATACAGGTGTGATTTCTTTGCTGATGGATCTCTGTGCTCCAGCCCTGGTACAAGGGCCACAGGAAGGCTTATGGAAGTTTCTCTCCTCATAAGGAAACTTCAGAGGCTGTGTCCATTAGCCCATATTAATTTGCCATTCACTGCTCTTTCTCCTGCTGTGGAACTGCAAGTAAATTCTAGAGGAGAAGGAGGAATTTATTACTAGCATTTCTAACTCATACAGGATGAGTGGGATTTCAAACCAATATCTGGTTCCTTCTCAGCTTCTTCTTCCTCCAGCCTGGCCCATTTCCATCAATCATGAAAAGCTTCCCACTCTCAGCAAATGGCCACTCCACATGATTAATCACTCAGGTCACAGCCATAAAGAGATCTGCCAGTCCCAGAGCTTCAAGACCATCTCAAGCAGGCAGTGTGCCAGATTGATTAAGAGGCTTGCCATGGCAAATAGGAAAATCATTGATATTTGGTGCTGGGGAAAAAGACCTGACAAACAAACCAACAATTTTTCACACAGAAAGGTAACCACAGGTTTTCTGAGAGCCTAGGGGTTTTCTGAGAGCCTAGGATGCATTCACATTTATGAACAGCTAAAATATCCTGTGTTTGCAGGCAGTACTGTATCATATGACTGCCAGATCAGTTATACCAAATACCTTTTCTGTTCATATCCTCTATGGGACCTATCTCACTTCTCTCAGTCATGGAAAGGGAGACAGGAACACCAGGAACACCCAGTAATACTTTAAAATTTACTGCTTAAAGCATTGCCAAACAATAGGGTAGTTTCCACTGATGACATCCAGGGATTTTATACAAATAAATGCCTTTTGGCTTTGTCTTGCTTTGGGTCTTTGTTTATTAATTGAATTACTTCAGCAGTCATGAATGATGAGAGCATAAACCTTGCCATGTCAATTGTCCTGTGTGACATGCTAACAGCAGGCCAAGGTTCTTGAGAATCTTCATGACCCAGCAATGGTGAATCTGAAAGTCCAAAGGGAGCTACGTGAATATCCCTGAGAATCCAGTTTAATACACAAGGGAGTGAATATGTGGTTTTGTTTAGGGTTGACCTAGAACCTCCAAGGCAATTGTTTCTTGAATTTGCCCTAGATACTGGAGAGTTTTGAACTATCAAAGAGTTTTTGCTGAACCTCCTTTTCTCTGACTTGGAACATTTGCAAGCAGATATCATACAATAATTTTGAATTTTTTTTTGAAAAGTTAATCTTAAATAGGTCGATAGCAAATTCTGGATTTTTTTTTTTTTTTTTGTAAGGAAGCAAGTGGTGGTGTTAAAAGCATATAGCCCAAAGTAACAGGTGGTATTTTCTTTTGTTTTCCCCTAGGATGGTCAGTAGCCTCCCTTTAAAATAAAGGATTTAAAGTGAAAGTGAAGATAAACCTTGAACTGTACCTGGAGAACAGCATGTATAAAAAGAACAATGAAAAATATTGTAAAGTGTTTCAGTCTTGCTCAGAGCGAATCCCCATGATTTTATGAACCTATTAAATGTTTCATTAGTTAAATATGCCTCTACTCATATATAAAATGTTGAACCCATAGGGAATCTTCTCTGCTTTATCTCAAACTATGCTGTTATCTTGTGTGGTGTAGGATTTGTACTCATCTCCTGTTTGCTTGCTTTATGTTGTTCCTTTTCGCTGGTTGTCATTGCCTCCTGCTGCTGTGCAGACAACACAAAAACCATCAGTGTGTGAGTGAGTCGGGTGTGAGGGAGCAGCCCCACCCACAGCGTGGTTCAGAAGTGTCCAGCAGTTTGATAATAGTGAATAATTTCTCTCCAGTGAATATGGGTGTTCCGCAGAATACTGTGGGAAGAGGCAAAAGGAGTAAGGTGTTCTCAGCACACAAAGGAAGCTCTGTGGCTGCCTCAACAAGACATCAGGCTGGGCCTGATGTTTTCTGCCTTAAAGACCCTCTTTGTGTAGGATTTCTGCTAACAGGAGATAATGACAGCTGTTCTCAGGGTAAACAGGGAAGAGTACTTCAGGAATGCAACAGCAGTGCAATGTTATTTTCTGATTAGTGCTCTTCAATAACCCAGAGAGATTTGTAGCAGTATTATGGTTTCTACTTGTCACTCAAAATTATGCCAGTATCATTGCAAAGGAGAAAAAGTTCCTGGTGTGTTAGCAACCTGTATTTCTGGTGCAGGAACAGAAATTAAACCATCAATCTCACCAGTCATTCTGCCTTTGCACAGGCAAAACTCTTTGTATTCAAAGAGTCCCAGGATGATAAAATGAGACATAAAGATCTCCTTTGATGGTCAAGCTCCTGAAGCCCATTCAGAAATGAGTCACTGGTTAAAAACTACCTTTGAGCAATTTTCAACTGCCATTCACGAAGTCAAGCACTCCACTCTTCTCATGTTCCAATTAGCCAAAGCCAGGTAGGTATTCTGAGGGAGCTACATACAGAGCATACAAATACAGGGAAAACTTCCTGATGTGCCATACAGAAAACAGAAGTAGAACAGAATAGTGGTGTAGGGAATGCTGCTGCTTCTTATCTCATCCTGCTCTCTTTTGCACTCTGTTTTCCACGTTATCATGTGAAATTAATTCCTGAATAATGACAGTAACATGCTCTTTAATATAGTGATTATTTTTACACAGAGCAGTAATTAAGATTCCACATTGTATGTGTTATTGCTAATTTTAGTTTTAATAATTAATTTTAATTTTAATAGCTACCTCATCGAGGATTGCAATGTAAGTGGTACTGATACATACCTGTGGTCTCTCTGATTTCAATTTAAAAGGCAAATTAAACAAAATCTGCAAAACACTAGTTTTCCTACTGGCAGCATTGTGTTCCTGTTCCATATATACTGTATGTCTTCGTAAACGTGTGTTACAGGGCTTGCAAGGGTCTTTCAGGGGTGAAGAGATAGACAAGAATCTTGACCTCATGTTCAGAAGGCTTGATTTATTATTTTATGCTATATATGTTACATTATTACTATGCTACTAGGAATAGAGAGGAAAAGTCTCAGAAGCTTGCTAAGCTAATGTCCTGGTTTAGGACAAATTAGGGGAAATCTCCAAAAGGGAGCCCCCCAAACAAAACAAACCTCCAACCACCCCTCCCACAACACTGGGTTCGGGAAGGAATTTCTTGGAGGAACAAAGTGGAAAACAAAACCTATTTATTTACGAGTAACAAAAGAACACTCCCCAACACAAGAAAAGGAAAGAAACAGACTGTGTTGTGAGGGCGCCAAGCTTCTCTTGCAAGCTCCAGGTGTCCTGGACGTCTCAGGTCAGGTCCGGAGCCGGTCCAGTATCTTCAGGGGAGGGTAAGAAAGAGGGAACAAAAGAAAAGGGAAAAAAAAACCAGCGCAAAAAGCAGAAAGCAAGCAAGCAAAGCAGCTAGCCAAGCCAAGCAGCCAAAAGCCAAAAGCAAAAAAAGGACCTGGTCAAACACTCCCCCCTCTCTTCCCCACCCTGCCGCGGCAAGACGGCCAGGGTGGGGGGGAAGAGAGAAAAGGCACAGCTGCCAGACACAACACACGATATTGGGATAAAGGCTGTCAACCCACGACAGCTAAGATAGAAAATGAATGAATAAACAAAGGAGCTCTCTCTGATTCTGTCCCAGAGAAAGCTTGGCCTTTGATTGGCCCTTAATTGTAAACATCCAACATGGGCCAATCACAGGTGCGCCTGTTGCATTTCACAGCAGAAGATAACCAGTGTTTACATTCTTTTTCTGGGGCCTCAGCTTCCCAGAAGGAAAAATCCTAAAGAAAGGATTTTTCACAAAAGATGTCTGTAACAAATGTGTTTGAACAATATATGTATATATCTATGTGTGTACACATTCTGTCTTGCATATGTAGCAGCTTACTCTCAGTATTCCTTAATGAGTCACAGACACACAGAATGTAATAATCAGGCTTGGAAGAAATAATTAAAGTTCTTTCCCTTGCAACAGGAGGTTACAATCCTCAGTGCAGAATGTGCGTAATCTTAACCTGATGCTTTAGAAAATACCAGAATGGTTTCCCATGTGAAAATCCTGCAGAAACATTTACTTTTATCATTTTTGTGCAGGATCTAATAATGCAGATTGAAATGTGAGTCTGGAGAGGAAGTCACAGTTCAGCATGGTTTACTTCTTTTCCTCATACTAATTATGTCTATTTAATTTTTGCCAAGGTGACACAATCAGCACCACAGAAATGTTGGCTTAGAGTAAGCCTGTCTCAAGGGCAGCTGAAGTAATTCAATTGCATATCTCATCCTGAAAAGGTGAAGTGAGACCTCAAGGGAGGAATTGCCACCCCACCTGTAGGCCACAGAAACAGTTTCCATCACCACAGTTCTCCAGTGTGCATGATATTTGCCATGCAAAATTTTGAGTCTGCCAGAAGGGCCTGGCTGGGACAAGGTGGATATTTTCAGGAGGAAAAGGGAGAGCTATAGTGGGCTGGGCTACAGACAGAGACTGTGCCTTGTTCCTTCCAGGGAAAAAATTCCCAGATGCAGCTCAACAGGAGCGTCTGCTAAAAACAGAAGGAGCCCAACTTCTCTGAGGCCTCTCAGCTCACAGGAGGTTTCTGTCAGCTTCTCTCAAGTTGACAGAAGCACAGGAGCAAATTGCATGAAGGAACAAAAAAGCAATATTTAGTCTCTGTATTGCTAGTGGAACTAGCCCATTTTTTTCTCCTGATACTGTGTATTGCATACAATTATCAATTTCCACTCTAAGAGTCAAATGATTTCTTTGCAAAATGATTTACTTCTCAAGTAATTTGTATCCATTATTCATGTATGCATTGATATTTTCCATTAATTTCTTCTAAAAAATTGTCTGAGGAGCTAGTATTATCAAGTACAATCTTGGAACAATGTTCTGACTAATTTAATATTTACAGAGGGAAAATTTTTGAAGGTTTCAAGATGCTCATATAAAAGCTGCATTATATGTTATATTATAAGCTTAGCCAAAGGCAAGCTAATTTATGTGATAGTTACCATGATGGACAGATAGATAGCACACCATGAACAGAGACTACTTTTGACAAGTCTAAAAACCACTGTTAACAATGTTTGAAATGATACAGATTGAATCCTACATGAGCCAACTCCTATGCTCCAAGCACTGAAACAAGGACTACATAGATCAAAATCTGATTAATAGGATGACATAACCTCACTGATATCATTGCATCTATAAAATATGGTCAGTAGTTAGAAGGGATTGATGCTGTGGACATGCTATTGTCAGGAAATAGACAAATGTCCTTATTCTTAACTTATGGAAATTTTTATTTTTATTTTTATTTTTATTTTTATTTTTATTTTTATTTTTATTTTTATTTTTATTTTTATTTTTATTTTTATTTTTATTTTTATTTTTATTTTTATTTTATTTTTATTTTTATTTTTATTTTTATTTTATTTTAATTTTTATTTTTATTTTTATTTTTATTTTTATTTTTATTTTTTATTTTTATTTTTATAGACTGACTTAGAATTGTCAGTCTGTGAAATATACATCAGTAAACAACTGGTATACACTGAACATCATCTGCAGTAAGACAAGTGCTCCCATCTGTATCCTTTCAAAACTGCAGGGGTTGTGGTTGCACAGCTGTAGATTTTGATGTATTTGGTGTTTTTTACCTAACTGGAACTGTGTAATGGCGTTCCCAGACACATTGGCCTAAAAGTAAGAATTGAGACTGAAAACTTTATTTGAAGAAGACTGTGGAACTACAAATTGCAAATTGCATTCACTACTGAAGACCTGTATCCCTCCTGGTGTGTTAAAAAACATGAATTCCATCATGATTCACTTTCAGCTTTACATCTCACATTACCTTTTATTCTCTTTGGTGTCTAAGAACACAAGCTGCCTAATTAAGTGTCACTTTCTATTGAAGTGAGGTTTTGAATTTCCTGCCTTTGAAAGGACACCAAGAAGTTATTTTCCCAACCTTCCAGGAGACAGCATTTTTGTTCATCAGCTCTCTATTGGCTGAATAAATGATCCAACATTAAAAAGAAAAATTGCCACTGGTGAACATAACTAGAACTTTGAAACATCTTGGGGTTTAGTTTTTTCTTTTTTTCATGTTGTTTTTCGTTTTCTTGAACAACATTTGCAATGCCTCTTTGTAAACATCAAACACTGATTTGTGGCCCAAGTTTGTAATTCTTTTTCAAGTGATACCTCTTTCTTTCTTTCTTTCTTTCTTTCTTTCTTTCTTTCTTTCTTTCTTTCTTTCTTTCTTTCTTTCTTTCTTTCTTTCTTTCTTTCTTTCTTTCTTTCTTTCTTTCTTTCTTTCTTTCTTTCTTTCTTTCTTTCTTTTCTTTTCTTTCTGCCTGCCTGCCTGCCTTCCTGCCTCCCCTTATCCTCCTTATCTTCTTTCTTTCTTTTCTTTCTTTTCTCTTTTTTTATTTTTGGTGGTTTGTTTTGTTTTGTTTTTCTTTTTTTCTCTTTTGTTTTTTTTTTTTTTTCTTTTTTTCCCTGTGTATGTGCAGAAAGTCTAATAGAACAAGAAGCATCAATACTGCAGAGTTCTAATAAAAATTAACCTATCTTTGGTCAGTTTAAGCTGTTGAAAAATCATCCTAATATATTCTTTAGTAGAGACACACTATGATTGCCTTGGTCTTGAAGTTTTGTATGGGGTAAGATTCTGCAAGACTGGGGTTAGATCTGAGATCAGTTAATGGATGATTTCACAGTGTGACAGAATCACTGAGATTGGAGGAAGACACCTCTTGGAGATCACCTAGTCCAGCAACCTGCTCAGTTCCAGGGCAGTTGGGGTAGTTTTCTCAGGGACAAGTTCTGGTTGGGTTTTGAGTAGATCCAAGGGAGGCAGCAAGTAGATCCAGCACCACCTGCCTAGGCCCCCTCCCAGCAGAAGTTTTTTTCTATATCTATATGAAATTTCCTCCATTTCCCTTTGTGTCCCTTGTCTCTCATCCTGTCACCGGGCGCCAGGTTCCAGGCTCCATCTTTGCTGCCCCCATCAGGTATTTATACAGATGGAGAGGATCTCCCCGAGCCTTCCCCAGGGTGAGCAGTCCCAGCTCTGTCAGCCTCTCATGTGTGTCAGCTGCTGTGAATCCTTTGCCATCTCCTTGGCCCTTTGCTCGGCTCACTCCAGTAGCTCCATGTCTGTGTGGCAGCGGGGAGCCCAGAATTGGATCCAACACTCCGTGTGTGTCTCAGCATTCTCAGTAAAGGGGAAGGGTGACTGCCTTCAGTCTGCTGGCAATGCTTCTTTAATGCAGCCTCAGATGCTCCTGGCGCTCTTCTGCTGCAAGGGTGCAGTGCTGGCTGATGTTCAATTTTGTGCCTGCCAGGACTTCCAGGTCCTTTTCTGTAAAGCTGCTTTCCAGCTGGTTGGTCTCCAGTCTGTAATGTTGCCTGGGTTTTTATCCCCAGGTACAGGATTTTGAACTTCCCTTTGTTGAACTTCATGGCAATCCTGTTTGCTCACTTCAAAGGAAGATGTTCAACCTTCACTCTGCTTTCAAACGTTAAAATTGATCATCAAGGAAAAGAACCCTCAAACACTCTCAAATGAAAATGTGTTGTTCCTGACAAAGGAGGATTAGAGAGTAAACAGGGAAATGCAGCCCATCTCTTTAGTTATAATAGGATTTACCACATGTACTTTCATTCCTAGTGTTAAACTTTATTGAAATAAATCCCATTATACTTAATAACTGTACAGATTAGAGAGTCTTCTAAAAGTGATTGATCAGTATTAAAAAGCACAATTTGAATACCTTATGTGTCTATGCTGAATCTGAAAACTGAATAAACAATAAGCATTTCTGAAAGGATTTTTCTGTGATCAGCACTCAGTGTCTCTTGAAAACAATACCTTTTATTTTCAGTGGAAGGGACGTGGAAAAAGAGGTTACCATCTACATTATTTTAAGACCTAGGAAAGAAGGCTAAATAAACAAACAAACCCTGAGGAGAATCAACTAAGAAGATTATTTTGCTGTATGAAAATCTGGGTTATTATAATTTGCACAGTGTCTTAAGACAAATAACTAGAAGAGCAGTATAAAGCTGCTAGGTTGAATGACAGGAGATGTCTCATTAAATATGTTTGGAATTAGTGTGAAGGACATGCAAAAAATTGGTCGAATGTGTATTTTTTGTGTAGAATAAGAATAGAAAATGCAGCCTATGTAATACTACTGTATTAATTACTACTGATTTGCACTTCTCTTAGTAGCACCCCTACAACTCCAGTGGCTCAATAGCAATTTAGATATAATTTCAGAAATATCAAACCCTTCAGCTTTTTTTATTAGCTTTTTCAACTAGCATAACTCTCTTTTCTTGTTACGCATCATAAGGCTGTAAATCTTGGGGTTCTTCTGTGTACTGATCCAGCCTCACTGAAGAGCACTGAGAGCAGAATTTGTCCCCAGGCATTTTGTACATTTTGTTGCAGTGTTTCATTTGTCACTACTACTTACAGAATTTACCTTGGTGTAATACTGGTTTACATCAAGAGAAAAGGGAAAATCTTGCCACTAAAATCTACAGAGAAAATATGCAGAGAGGGTGCTTTATTAGGAACTATTGCTTGTCAAAAATTAAACAAAAAAAAGTGAATTGAAATTATGTCAGTGTCTTATCCTGCAACATCACCTTTTATTCACTCACTAGTGGACACTAAAGAGATTGCAGGCTAAAGAATTTAAGGTACTTTTGGTCTTAAGGTACTTTTGTTTGACTGCTTGGAAATTGAATGCAAAGAAGGCAATAGTGACCTAGGAAGAGAATATGAACTGGTTTAAATTAATTTAGCACTGTGAAAGTCAGTGAGAGCTATAAAAACCTGAGAATAAACACCATGAGCATCATCCCCTCCCTCTCCCCCAGGTCTTTCAACAGTGTGGCTTTCTCTTCAGGAAACTGAATTTAACACTCTGTGACTGTTGTGTTAAGGTAGATGTGCAGCCACTCATTTTGCATAAGCAAAATTCTCTGCATTTTCTGTGTCTCTTTTGCTTATAATAGGTAATAAAAGACCTATTGGGCTGACATGTTAAAATGTGTAATAACTGCCTCCTTCAATTTTCAATGTAATTTTTTTTGGTGAATTTACATTCACGAGTTTTCTCATTCAGGGGTATTTTAGAGGGCTAAAGGAGACCAATGACTACATCGTGTACAATGATATCCAGGCAAGGGCAATGCAAAAATTTAATAAAAATGGAGAAGCTAAAATATTGAAAAACTAAACAGAAGGCTTTATTGATGCACGTGCTGAATACTACATCTCTAGGAAGAGCAGGTATAGAAATCTCAGCACATAATTAAAATTATTACCTGATAGGCATATCAGAGGTTTTGGGGAATAACTCACATGACTGCAATATTGATATGCCAAGGTAGAGCTGGCTCAAGAAGTCTGGGTTGATAAAAAGAGGAAAATATATTGCTTTATAATTAAGAACATATAGACAGAGGAGACAGAGACATAAGCAAACACCAGCGAAAGTCTGTAACAATGGAAAGAGCAGAGAATTGAACGACAGTCTTTGCAAGGGTCAACTGCGAAGATAATGTTAAAGAGGTAAAGCAATTGGTTCTGTTTCTTCTAAAACCTAATTTTGTCTAAAAAGTAAAGGTTGCACAACTCTTGATGAAGGAGACTGGACATGCAGGTTGCTTCTGCCCTGCTAGGCAGGAAAGCCTTCCAGAAAGGGTGAGAGCCCAAATTTATTTTGAATTGCAGAGCTTTGAGATGATGCAGCACATATTTCTAGGTTGGAAAACTTGGAGTATCTTTTTTGCTTCTTTTTAGACACAGGAATTTCTTGTCCTGGGCACGTTTTTGCAATGCTATCAGGTGATGTACATCAGCAGAGAGCCATCCTGGGCGCAAGGAACACTGCCAAACAGCAGCTGAAAAGGCATTCCTGGCTGACCCCCGAGATCAAATGCTGTAGGATCATCAGCGACCATCAGTCTGCTGAGCTGTACTTTTAACCAAACCATTTAAAAAGCTCCTGCAGCATGCTGAAAGCAATTTCTTGACAATGCACTGAACTCGAAAGAGAGTAATTAAAACTAGTTATTCTTGATTATGAATAACAGACAAAAATGAAACGGAAATTTAAAGATGAAAGGCATGATTAGTTGGAAAGAAAGGAGAAATGATTAAAAATAAAGACAATAGACATACTTTAAAAAGCCAGGTCATAATCTTTCTGCAGAAAGAAGGTCAAGGGAAAAGATTTTAGGAGAGTTAGCAGCCACAGAAAAGAAAGAAATGCAATATCTGTGCAAAGCAAGGATAAGAAAAAACTTCACTAAACATGAATACTTGCCAGGCCTGGGCAAAATGTTGAACTGACAGTCTGGTGTTTGGGATGAGAAGGCCTGTGTGAGCAGCACCAGGAATGCAAGAACTGAGACACAAGGAAAGGGGTCTAAACTGAACAGGAATACATTTTATAACTACTCTGGTAGTAAGAAGCAGAGCAAGCAATGATTAAACGCCTGTCCCAAACAGTTAATGGCAGATCATACTAAAAAGGAGGAAAAAAAATTAATATTCAGCCCTGTACTGGCCATCACATTGAGTGTTCGTTGATCAGATGGTTAATACCATTGGCACCAGGGACAGAAAGTCCAGAACAACAGACTGGTGAAAGAATATATTTGAATATTTTCATAGTTTAGTGTCTATACACTGAATGGCCTTGAAACTTCTTTAAGAGTTTTTCCAGAACAAACAGAAAAAATGTCAGTGCCATTAACTGTAAACTTATTCAGAAACGATGGCATTCCAGAAAGGGCAAATGTATTACCTGTCTTTAGACATAGTAGAAAAAAAAGAGAGGAAATTACAGACCAGTCAGCTCAGCTCTGAGTCTATAATGTTCACAGAAAAAATAATCAAAAAGCTTGGAAAATAGCTAAATGACAAATAATAGCCAGAATAGATTTAGAAAAAAAAAAGTCACATCAACTAAATTTCTTTTTATGAATAATAGCAGGCTTTTCAGATAGAGGAAAAAACCCAACTGACTTTAGTAAGCTGGTTTGTTCTCTGTTATATTTTGTTTTCCTATAAAACCCTAGGCAAAACTACCTTGATGGAATTACTGTGACATGAAAAAAGGGACTGGGGAGCTGTTCTCATAAAATGCATCCAAAAGTTCCTGGTCAAAGTGAGACAATATTTCAAATTATTCTCTAAATACATTTTTCAGCGTCAGTCACTCCTTGCGTCAAAGATGTTATGAAAGAGCTTATTTATTTCATCTGGGGATGGTAAAATGGAAGCAGTTAGAAGAACTAGGGTGGACAGTCTTTAGAATTCAGAATAAATGGCAAAAGGATATATTGTCTGAAAATACCAAACTGATGACTTGATGTGGATTAATGAAATAAGGCTAGGACAGGGCTACAAGAACACAAAATTTGGCCTGTGAGGGAGGAGCAGAGAAGGCAGAGAAGAGGTGGCAACATGATAACACTCCCCAAAGGTGCAAAGGAAACAGGAATAAATGGTCTCCATGCACATTAGTATGAAGAAGAAATGTGGTGGTTTTTGAACAATAAGAAGGGTGTTTCTGGAGGCACATCAGGGTAAAATACCTCTAATTAGCCTTGTTAATCAGTGGTCATCTGAACTAAGAGGATATTGGATGCTGCAAGCTTTCCCTGCAAACATGAGTTAGGAACACTGAGTGTGGTTACCTTGCCTTGACACGCACTAGACAACCCCTGGGGGTATCTTTCACATCTGCTTTGCATTAGAGAAAAATTGCTAACTACTACCAGATTGAAATTTCATTGTATTGGAGGACAACTAAAATTTTTTATATGCGAGATAAGCATTCAATTTGTTTTACAAAATGTGAAGCATTCTTCTCTGCATCTTTCCTTCCGCAGCTTTTACTAACACAATGATATTACCTGTAGAAAATGTACAAGAGCAGAATAACATCTGAGAGGTATTTAAAGTATCTCTAAAAATATTTTGATGATTTTACTGTATTGATATTAGCCACTTGACCTAGGAAACAACTGCTTGCAGGTTGTATTGGGAGTGGGGGAATCTGTGTTTTGGGTGGTGTTCAGTTTCAGTCTCACCATGTGGCCACTAAACCCTGCTGGGGTGGCATGTTTACTCCTCTGAGATCTACAGCTAGTTGATGGACAAATGTATAGATTGGCTTGGAATTGGCAGATGCCCTGCTCAGCTGGTAAGAATATGGAGCAAGCACGTGTGGGTGGAGGATGAAAGACACGAAGGACCGTGCTTTGCCTCCTAGGACATGAGCCCAGTGTCTGAGATCTGCCTTATTTTATTTTGACTACAGCACTGCTTGGGGCTTATGGGCTCAAAGGAATGGCAAGGGACACACGGCAGCCACTGTGCTGAGAGAACCACAGAAGCTGTGCTTGAGGAAAAAGTCAGGGAATGGATAGCTGGGGGCCTGCAGCACTGCAGGCTGGAGAACAAGGTGTTGGTGAGAACCATGTGGGGAGAAATTTAGACTATAGAGGATAAGCTGGATGACCCAAACTTGTCTTTTCTGATGTAAAAGTAACAACAAAAGCAACCAGCCAGCAAAACTTTGTTATTACTGTTTGTGATCAGGATCCTCCTTTGAGGTTTGTGTAGGCAGTTTTGACTGACACTCTGTTCCTCCTGCATATGCTGAACTCTCAGCAGAATTCACTTGCTCCAGGTATATCAGGTAGCTGAATTTGCTGAAAATCATGTTTTAGTAGGAAAAAAGAAAATCAAAATATGACATCTCTGGTTTGCTTTAGGTCAATAAATTAGGCTTTTTTTTCAGAGCTAAATTTTCTCAATGTAAAGTAAGAAAAGACCCTTTCAGAGGATTATTAAAAAATGTAAATACACTGATTTTATTTACCATGGAACTAATTTACACATTATCTATAATTTTAAGAATCATAGCACTGTGGATAATAGATATGTATGCTATGTCTTGGTGGCTACATTAGAATACAATGAATATTGTAAGCCCTGGAGTCAAACTGCTCTTATTTCCACTAATGCCATAATTCAGCATCTTCTGTTAAGTAAATGCCTGTACAAAAATATTATACTTTTTGTTTTTCTTCACAGATATTTTTTTAAAGAGGAAATTGTTGCATAAAGAAATATGCTCCTCTCCTCTAGTGCCTAGGATAAAGGACTTAAATGAGACTGAGAGAGTATGAGATAAAATGCAGGGGTGGCAGCCATGTGTCAGCAATCAGAAAATAATGATTTAGTTACTCTATTCCTTTGGATATTTTGATTCTTGTTATTTAGATGCACTTTACTACATTTAGCTGCCATTGAAAATAGGGTTCTGTGATGAGCTTTTGTGATAAACACCCTTTAAACATCTTTTCTTGCATCAGAACACCCGAACATTTGCTGCAGATGATGAAATAAAATTAACTCAAATTCCATTTCATTTCCTGGCCTCCAGGCTGTCCTGTCCAACTCAACAGATTTGCCAGAACCAAGGCTTAGAAAAATCCAGAGCAGCTGAAGGTATTTCAGATCTTTGTCATTTGTCACACTGCTCATAGTCTTTATTTGCTTTCAAAGACTTGCAGTCTCACTGGGTTTTGGGTTTTTTTTTTTTTTGCTTTTGGCGCAAACTTAAAAATACGGATAAAATAGTGTTTTAAACATCCTGCATGAAAACAACATTTTGTTTGGTGATGTTGTCTGGTCTAGTCAGCTGCATTAAGAGGTGTTGGAGGGCTAAACATCATAAGTGGCCAGCAGGCAGAAGAGAAAATTAAAACTGTGCTTGAGGTCTCTAGCTGCCGTGTCAAGGATGAAGTGAAGTGCCTATCAAGCTGGAGAGGGAGTCAGAAGGCTGGGGCTTGCAGGCTCTGGGGCTGCAGGGCTTGTGCGCTCCCTGCACAGCGGGAGGAGAGCTGTGCTGGCTGTGCAAGCCTTCATCGCTCTGGCGCTGCCTTACGCGCGGGCTCTGGGCAGAGGCAGCTGAAGAGGAGCCAGCTGCAGGCAGCAGGGTTGGCTGGTCACCAAGCACAGACTTGTTTCTGTCAGCCCTGACTGCAGAGTCGTGTCTGATGTTGTGTTAGTTAACACATCCCCTCAAGCCTTGTTCTCCCACAGCTCATTAGGCGCTCTCCAGCTTTTAGTATTGACTGAGATTCATGCATCCGTGGTTTGTAACATGCCTTTCTTTTTTTTTTAGGTCAGCTCTGTAAAAGGACCTCATGTCATTTCACTGGCTTGTGCAGATATTTTAAAATTACCCTAGTACACAACTTATACATCTGTCACACCTTCACTTTTTTTTAAGGCTGTATTTAATTTTTAAAAGGCACCATTTTAAAATGGTCAGGTTAGAAAATCTTCCACTAGTGCAACAGGGAAGAAAAAAATAGATACTGAATTCTTTGACAGATTGTTTCAAGATAACAGCCTAATATCAAGTCAATATAAGGTGAAATTATTACAAGTATCCAGCCTGGAAGGAATTAAATCCCTGCAGAGCTCATTTGCATCTGGACATTATGGCTTCAGAAAACACTTTTTGATCTAAAATACACCCTCTTTTGCTTTTGTTCAAGAAAAAGTCTATGAATCCTGTTTTAATCCTGCAGTAGCTTTAAAATTATGGAAGTCAATAAGTCCTCAGTGTGTTACTTTCCAGTTGGCATGGTAGAAGACAATTGCTTTGCTTATTTGGAAAAATTAGATGAACATCTGGGCACACTTCATGTCTGAAAGAAAAACAGAAGATTTTAAAACCAAACACAATTTCAGAACATATTTGGTGTTCAGTTGGTCTGTGCAGTAAATAGACAATTTTGGAAAGAAAAGGAAAAAGGAGAAAGGTGATATTTACATCTTTGAAAGAGAGGCAATTATTAAGTGATGGATCATAATATGTGTGGTCCAAATGCTAGCTCTGCTGAGCCCATGTTTTCTGTTTCCAGTAAAATAGCTCATTTTTGCAGGTATTTTGTGGGTTTTCCCTAAGATACAGAGCTGAGGATTAGAGAGAGGATGATTATTCTGTGAAAAAATATTCACCCATTGGCAACTACCTAATCCTTTATAGATTGTCTGGATGAGTCCATTCTGCTGTGAAGTGTTTGCTTATTTTCCCTGACATAATTACTGTGAGAGCATCTGATGTGCTGGCTGAAGAATATAACATGCCTGGATGTGCAAGAGCAAGTCTGGCAGGATATTTAGGGTAATACTTTGGGTTTGCTGATGGATATCAGAATCCAGGACCATGCATATGTCAGTTTTATGTCTTGTCATCAAGCAGCCATGCCAGCAATGGGCAGGCCTTACAGACTGAACCCTCCTGTGCAAAGGGAGCCATTGCACTGCATGACTGCATTTGCTCATTGAGAGCTGGAGGGCTGAAGTTTGGCCCTTGTGGTTGAACAGTATGCAATTTCATCAGGATGCCTGGGGACAGACAGGGGGTCTCTGTGCCTGCCAACCTGCCTTTGCAGACAGGATGTGCAGGACTCTCTTCTGAGCATGGATCAATTCTTCTCCAGGAAATTCAGTGTCAATCAATGTCAAGTTAAATAGGAGCAGCTGTAGCCCATGACTGCCCTGCTGTATGTATCTGTCTCTTTTCCCCCAAAGGACAGTCATGAAGACCCACAAAGAGGTCAGGTGGTGTGGGATCTCAGCACCTGAGGATGAGGGTGCAGAGCGACCAAGAACACCCTTGGGGGGCTCGGGAGTCCTGGAATGTTGCCAGAAGTGTCTGGTGACAGGACTTTGATCCTACACAGGAGATGACATCTGTATGAGGACTGGGAGGATTTCACTGGGTGAATGGTGAAGGGATAAGTTAATTAAGGTGTAGAACACAGGGTTTAGGATTTCTGTACAGGGGGGTCTAGAGAAGTAAGATGGAGGAATTGGGGCGTGTCCTGTCCTTCTTCTTCTTCTTCTTCTTGGCCTCCATCTTCTGTGGTGATGGTGGCACTTTGGGATTGGTCTTTACTAAAAGTGCACCGGTTAATAAGAGTAGAAGGTATTGGAGAAAAATCATAAATATTGTACACGTAACTTTAGGTATAAAGATAAGTGACCGCCCCGGAGGCTGGGGAGTGTGCCCATGGCTGACTTGCTGTGCAGACCTCTGTCGGGCTGAAAGAAAATCTTTTAGATAAACAATTAATAAACACTGAGACCGAAGCAAGATCAGAAGTCTCTCCTCGTCCTTTGAAGCGCCGAGCTGCTCAAGGCCACTCTGAGAATTCCAGGTCTTTGAAACAGCCGAGAAACCGAGCAAGTGGCATCCCTGAGCTATCCCCGGACATAAAACAGCCGGGAAGAGAAACCGACAACCAGCAAACATAAATCAACCATAAAACAGAGGAGAAAGAGAAAAATGGAATCCGACAAGGTGGCACTGGCAAAATGTGACAACCACAGTGAGAGAGCAGGACCCACCTGTAATTCCAAGCCATATTTATACTTATTATTAATAAACAATGATCCATCAGTAGGTG
The DNA here is from genome assembly GCF_035770615.1 of Melospiza melodia melodia. Taxonomy (NCBI): domain Eukaryota; kingdom Metazoa; phylum Chordata; class Aves; order Passeriformes; family Passerellidae; genus Melospiza; species Melospiza melodia. The sequence continues at coordinate 76,345,166 of NC_086197.1, forward strand.
GAACTGCAGCAAATAACTGTTCTGCTGTTTGGGCTAATTACTCCAAGCTGATGCATCTCTGATCATGTTAGGCACTTTTCTTTAGATCACATTTTCGCTAGATTTAGATATTAGTTGTCACAAAGATATGAGGAAATAGAAATGAAGATTGTGGGAATTAAGTTTAAGTTTATCATAGACCTAGGCTCCTGAAGAGGTTTTTGGCACCTGTTAAGTGACTTGATCTCTGAGAGCCGCAGGTGCCCTCAGAGTGCTCTAGTTACATGCACAACCAGGGCCCATGGGGTGCCTTGGCCATGCCATGGGTTTGAGGCCCCTTGACTGCTTCAAACATCAAACTTTGTCTGCTCTCATCCACTGTCCCAAATCCGTCCACTGTCCCCGAATCAGCAATAATCTCTTAGCTCCTCTTTTTCTACCACTGTGGGAGGATACATAGAGGAGAAGAAGTGGGTTTAGAGATGTGGCACTGTGGAATACGAATGGCCACCTTTCCCCACTGCTCATATAGCAGCTCTCTCTCTTTACTTTGCAAGGCAAAGTAAAATGTGCTGTGAAACATCTTCCCCTATCAGCTTGGCACTTTAGGGTCTGAATGGAGCGCCAGAATGCCTGAATAAGTATCAGGACCCATGGATATGTCACTAGTTGACTTGGGTGTTGATTCATAATTTTATGTAGGTAGATCAGTTTGAATCTGTTATATCCTGAGAATATCCAACAGCATAGACTTCATTTAGGCAATTTGTCCCAGTTGTTACTGTCTAGGCTTTTCCCTCTCTCATTCACAGAGACCACAAAGGAAAGGCCCTCAAAGGACTCTTGAGCCCTCTCTGGCTCTTTCTCAGACATGTGCATGCAAAACACAGTGAACACCTAATCTGTCACAGCTGGACTCTCTGTATGGACTGAAATGTGTACAGGCAGAAGGGATGTGTGCCCAGAGCCCCTCCTCGTGGAGTGTCATACCATTTGCTTCTCCCTTCAAGGGAGAAATTCCCTTGAACATCCTGGAACACAAACTTCTGTTTTGCTCTAGTGTGGCATCTCTGGTGACTGGGAGCCTGAGCTGCCCTGGAACTGATGAGCTGGGTGTGTGATTTCTTGAAGAAGGAGTAAATAGACAAACAAGGGATCTGGGATTGAAGAAAATGTATGACAGAATCAGCTACAAGGATATCTTCCACTTATACAATGAACTCCACTCCTTGTGTTCATAGTTTTTCCAAAGGTGAGTGGACTCTAGGGAAGTGTGAACCCTAGGGATGCTTAAGCAGAAATGGGACCTGGAATACCATGAGAGAACCAGGCTGTCAAGCGTGTTTGCATTGAAACTTCAGGACAAGCTGGGGTCCCTCCTTGTCTCTAAGCACATCAGGCCTGTTTCTGATTTCACATACTCCCACCACATTGACTCACCTGGGATGTGATTCATGAGAAAGGACTGGAAATGGGCTATGAAGCTGGTAATGCTCTATGGGAAGCAAGACCCTGGGGAAGTTATGGATTCAGCTATTGAAGGGCTGAGCTGACACTGCTCCAGGAAGAGATTTTACCAAACAGATTAAGAAGTCTTTTCAGAGTGAAGCTATTGGCCTGTGCCCATCTGCCTCACTAGCTCAAACTGCCTACAAGCTCCAGCTCCTTTTCACGTGGCATGAATAAGGGTACAAATTGCAGGGATACACTAGCCTTGGTTTTTGATCTCCAGTAATGCAGTAAAGGTCCCACGTGGGATTATTTGTGGAATATACATGAAAAAACTAACAGCAATATGGATGGGGTAGCCATTGGTTTTGCTCAGTTCAGAGCTTCAGTGAACTCTGACTTCTGAGAGTTCCATATGGACACGAGAGAATACCGTAAGATGATGTTGTTCTGTGATAGAGGAGATGGCACTTTATAGATTTGGGACCAGTGAAATTGTTCCAGTAATGGTACCAGTAATGGTACCAGCAATGGCAATGGTAATGGTAATAGTAATGGTTCCAACCATTCATAGGATGAAGGGGCTGGACTGAGTCCAGTGTTTCTGACAGGATAACGTTCATGAAAGCTCTGTACTGTAGCTAGAGACTTCAATGTTGAGAAGAGGTTATTTATTCTTTATAGGGCAGATAACATATATAATAATAATAATTAAAAAACCCCCAGCATCAGCTGTAGTGCCTGGGTATAGGAACATTCAGAATGTTTAACAAGATGTTCCAGGTTCTGCTATATGAAGCATTTACATGGCATCCCTTGGCATACTGTGCCCATGTTGGATATGATTCAAGGCCAAAAGCATGTCAGTTGTTACAGGGTTTGATTTTGGGGCATGCTGAAAGATAGAATACTTCAGTCTTCAGTAGTCCTGGCATATGATTGAGTGAATTAGTTCAACCTAATGACATAAATTCTTGTACTGTGGATGAGATTATTTTTACCTAGGATTTTTTGGGCTTTATTACTTCATCAGGGTTTCAGAACTCTCTTATAAAACAATCAAAAGCCTTGAAATAAAGTTACTCCAGAGATTAGAAAACTCAAACGGAAATCACTAGAATGAATTTGTAGGACTAACATCTTAGTTTCTAGGCAAAAATCCGTTGGCCAAATAAATATATATTAAACTTTGAAGCAAAAAATTCAATTGTTCTCTTTTATTTTAATTTATGTTTAATAATCACCTACTGTTATTTTTGTGATCCTCTTTAAAGTTTCTGGCAACCTTCATATACAGCACGGAGTTTTCTTGAGCATTTTGCCTAATTAGTTTGCAGAGGACTGACAGCTGACATGACTTCCATTAATCAATTCTGATACTCTACATTAACTTTTCTTTTACCATGTGTATTAATTCAGTGCTGAGGGCCTGTCAGGAAGTGGTTGAGAATCCCTCCGGGATTGTACATTTGCTTGAAACCGAAGTGTAGGAAGATAATAAATCATGTGAATTTCTGACACTTCTCCCCGTTTGTCATTAGGCTTTTGAAGCAATTAAAGTCTGACAGTTGAGCCACACAGGTTCACTTGTTTTGCTCAAAAATGAAATGCAAGAATTGTTTTTTAACAAACAGAATTTTTGGGATTTTTTCCTGGATTTTCAGCTGCATTGATTAACAGCTCATTTCTCTGCTTCATCAATTGTAGTCTATGTCATGACAGGTCTTTTTCAGTATATGAATTTTTGCTGCTTTTTATTTTTAATAATAATCAGGAGAATTGATAAATTATAGAAAATAATAATAATAGTAATAGTAATAGTAATAATAATAATAATAATAATAATAATAATAATAATAATAATAATAATAATAATAATAATAATAATAATAATAATAATAATAATAATAATAGCGGCTATCATCAGTGAGAATTTGTGTTTTATCTTCTTTTCATTATATAAAGTCAGAAGGATTAAATTAAAATAAATTTTTTGGTGGTAGAACGTCCCATAGAACCTAAGGGCACTGAACACCCATCTTCAGTCTGACTTAGATGTCTAGCTTCTTTCAAAAATTTCCTTCTTCAATAAATGCAAGAATTCATAAAATAGAAATATGACAGTCATGGCTTCTGCATCAGCAAGAGGATGACAAAGTTTTCCTTTCTTACTCATTATTAAGATGTGTTCTCTTGTTTACCTCAAATATATCAGTTTCTTGGATTGAAAGAAGTACAAACATGTAGATTCTGGATCCTGTGAACTTTCCTACCCTCCCTCCATGCCCCCTCCTCTCTTTACTTAGCTAAACTACAGAAACAGAGATCTTCTAAATGGGATTCTTTTTTCTATATTGAAGCAGTTATAGAAACATTTAAGGTATGAATTTACACAGTCACAAAGATGTAATATCTCAAAATGCTTTTCTAAAAAATGATGGAAGATAAGGAGATACATTTGGTAATTGAGTTACTCTTGAATGAGAATATCTTTGTGTAGATTTAAGTCAGCATTTCCACACCAAAACATGTCATTCCTACTGGCCTTTAGATAGAATTTACATTCTAGCCAGCCTACAACTTACATGACTTTTTTAGGAATCACTGCTCTTGGATTTTGCAGATGCAGTGACTGTCAATTATTTCTTGTGTTTCAGCTGAAAAAAATTCTCACATAACATAATGTCAAATTAAATTTCTGGTACTGACAGGAAAAAACATGAGGACCTCTTAAGATCCAAGAAAATCTGTCATTTGTTGTCCCATTTTACAGAAAGGATCTTTACTAAAGTGAATTTAAATAGCAGCACTTTTGATACATACATATATTTCAAGATAGAAAGGTGACCATTCAAAATACACCTTACCTCATGTTCCAGAAGAAATTTTTGTATGAGTTGAAAAGGAGTTCAGTACAGTCCTGGTCATAATAGTTTTACTAAAAAAAGTTATTTTTTTATGACTCAGAGGAGAAGATTGTTCAAAATATTAAATCTTTAGCATTAATTGCAAACAAAAGGAAATGCAGTTGAAACACCAGAAAAGAATCTTCAAAAACTACCCAGCAATTTTAACATTTGATGTTCACAGAATCATGGAATAGGTCAGGTTGGAAGAGACCAAAGTGAAACTTTGGTCCAACCTCCCTGCTCAAGCATCAAGGATCATCGTGGAGCACATTGCATAGGAGTCTGTCCAGATGATTCTTGAATATCCCCAGTGAGAGAGACTCCACAGCCTCTCTAGACAACCTGTATGCTCGTTTTTGACAGGAAGCAGATAATTTTTTTTTTTAATTAATAAAATTTAACTCTGTTGGAAAGAAATTATAGGAAATCTTTCCTACGGCTACTTTCTCTGCTTAGTAGTGAAAATATGTAGCCTAGTAGATAAAACTAGTCCGGGTCATCTGCAAAGAACCTTGAAAATATAAAAAAACCTCCCCAAAAACTTCAGCATATGAATTAAGAAATAGATGTTGAAGAATCCCTGAAGCTTCACTTAAAAGAACAAACAGTGAACAGTCGTGTGGAAACATACATCGAGTGTATGTAAGCATACTTTTTTCTTATGGTCATTTTACCTGAGACATGTCTGAAGACTTTTAGCAAGAGTGATGGTTAAAAAGAAGGTGAAAAAACAGTTGTGGTTACTCACAGTACTGTGAGAACTCTTCCTCAGCAGAGAAAAACAAAGCACACAGTGAGAAGATGTTTCAGAATAGGCTTTGGCTGGCATTAGGGGCAGTTTGCACTTGTGGCCAGGTAAAGGGAGTTAAACCCCTGTGAATTACCTGTACGGCCACATTAGGGCTAAGTTCTGTTGCTTCAGCAGTTACACTGCTGAAGTTAAAATTATGTAACAAAAATGGACAGAGTGGTCACAGAATGAGAAGATACTGCTCAATGTCTGAATCACAGTAAATGAAATGATTGGGTGAAAGCTTAACCCTCCACTGGCATGAAGAAGGCAATTTAGCTAATACCACCTCAGACTGGCAGTTTCAAAATCTCTATTGTGTAGTCTCAGATACAAAATGATCTGAGTTTGTTTGAGGCAGTGGGGGGAAAGTAATTATAAAAGGCCTGACTTTGTTTTTTGCATCTGTAATTAACAAATTCAGACTGAAAAAAAGTCAGAAGTAGAAATAGTAAATGATCCTGCTCAGCCCCAGGCAGGTGGTTAAGGAGGTTAAGAGAGAGATCATGCAGGGTTCTGTCTGGATCTCAGTAGGCAAGGCTCAGTAATAAATGGCTTAATAAAATAACTGTTTAGACAGAATAAGAAGAATATATTTAGTGGTATATCTTATATCTCATGACAATATGAGGCTGAATTTATGCTAGCGTAGGAAAGCAAGTAAAAATTTGTAATCCAATTAAAACCAGTACTTCTTTGCAAGAAGATATTAAAAGATTAATATTTATAAATTATAAAAATCATAATGTATTCTTGTTATTCCCATGTCTCTGTGTTCTCTGAAAGGATGAAATGATGAAAGAAATGGATGGTGCAAAAAGAGATGGAACTACCTTGAAAGAAGACTAATGCTGGAAGTATCTTGAAAGAGTAATGTTAACTGCTTGCTTTCAGAAACTGGTTTCCTCTGTAGTCTCCTTCAATTAGCATGAAACCATCATGGAGAGACAATTATACTTCATTAGGGATCCATGAATCCAGGAAATGAAACAGTCCATTCTCTCTAGACACTGCAGACAGCGACAAGATATTTGCTTTGTGGATCTAATCTGTTTTACTTATGTCCCAGCCATGGATTGCAGCAGTTCTTACAAAGATTGTCTAATGGGTTTTTTAGCCATATTTTCTACTTGCAGGAAAATTACTCCACCACTAACCGTTTCTGTTGTGGAGTTTTTTTGTTTTGTTTTGGTTTTTCCCCTAAAAAAGTATTCTATAGGAAGATGAGAGACAATTCATGTTACAGGAACTCAGCATGTTACAGTGGCAAATGCCTCTGATAAAGTAAGGATTTATGAACTTCACAGGATAAAAAGAAAGAGAGTGACTTATGGTTATCTGTCAGAATACTGAGAAAACCACAGACAAACTGGCAGCATGTAAAGTTTAAAAATTACTCACAAAATCTGAACAGATTGTTCTAAACTTTTTGCTCTTCTGCATTCATCAAGGCCTAGTGCTTTGTTTGGAAAGAAACAAAATCGCTCTCAGAAGCTGAGTCATTTAACTGAATTTTCATCGGCGTGTTCAGGCACTAGTGCTTCAGAGTAATGTCCTTAATTAAAGACTTCTGGAAGGAAGACAAAATAGAATGAAATTAGAGTCATTCAAGATTCTGACAGTAATAGTTTGAAAGTTAGCTGCTACAGGATTTCTGAATAGCTCATGAGAAAACAAAGATTCTGTCACCTTAAAAAAAATTATATGTTTCTATGAAAAGTAGAGACACATGTTTGCAAATGACTGTATAAAGAAGTGATAGGTAGGTTGTTTAGCTTGTCACATATCCACAGTTTTGGAATTTATATGCACAGATTGAATTTTCAGGCTGGAGATATCAGGCAACAAATATGTATTTGCTGTGGTAGGTATTGCTAGCTGGGAGTTTTCAGGTGAAAATCACACAACAAAAGTCAGTGAAAGAAACATTTTATTGCCACCATATGCAGATTTTGGAATGGATGGATAGGATTTCTGCTCATACTGAGGAGCTGCATAACCAGTGTAACCAGTAACACAACACCAGGGTGTGATACAAAGAGCCAGGATGTGGGGGAAAAAAAAATCAAGCTCTAAAATTTTTTTTTACTTCAGATTCAGACTGCTTTCTCAAACCTGTGCATCTAGAGTGAGAAACCTAACTGTGGCAATTAAACTAGTATCTTGATCTCAGTATCACTCTCCACGGGTTTGCAATATTAATTAGGCCACCTTGAGACAGGACAACGACTCATCCAGCCCTGATGCTCCTGTCAGTGCTGTGGGCTACAGAGAGCCAGGGCTTGCATCGTGCTATGCTCTCTTCCAGACAACTAATTTGGCAAGCAGTTCTTCTGTGACAAACAGGCTCGTTATCTGTCACCCATTTCAAAAGGCTCTGGCTTTCCTAACTTCTAGAGTAGTTTTTTTTTTGAATCCTGAAATTTACATTGAAAGAGTAACCGCCTGTTTCCCCAGGTGCAATGGTTGTGTCTCAGAAATAAATCTTGCCAAGGGACAGCTGCTACAGCTCTGTTTGAAAGCTGTGGGTAGGTACTTAGCACATCCACAGAAGGAAAGCAGCTAGAAGAAAGACATTTCTGAGAGAAATTTGATGTGGCACCATGTTGCAGCAATGAGATTTTTTTTCATTGCTCTGGTGGGAAAAATTATGCTTTTTATCCTCCCCACTGGAAAAAACTACAAGGCAAAAACTTTTTTCATGTTGATGTCTCTATTCCTGGACTTTATCCACCATCCCTGCCCTCCATCCTAACTCTCAGCTTCAGTTCTAGAGCACAAGAAAAAATGTGTGCCTCCAGAGAAATTTAAGCTGATGTTTAGATCCCAGTGACTGTTGGAAAACAATACGCTGAAACATATGGAGCATGCTGGGCTAAATCAACATTTCAATAAAGAGAAATGGTGGAGTTGATAAAATAACATTGGTGTCAGTGAGTTAAAAAAATGGAGAATGGAATTAGGCTAAGAAAAAAATATGCTCCATCATTTTCCTCAGACTATTGTCTAAGCAGATTTAGTCCAACCTCTTTGTCCTTATATTTTTCTTTAGATTTTATTAGCTTTTCGTTAGTTTTATTTTGTAAAAGGGGAGAAGGTTGTTGCTTCTCTGATGCTGTGTAATTTCTACATGACTTTTACAACAGTATAGGTTTCTTTTCTCTTAAAAGAAAAAAAGAAAGAGAGAAGGAAAAGCCCTGACCTCTGCTTCACATCAGAGTAACGCTGCCCTGTTTTGTGGTATTTTTCATTACACTTCCACTGCACAACAGTATGAAGTTGGATGAGTTTTGCAGTCAACCTTTGAGTTTTGGGTTTTGACACACAGACGCATTACAGAAAATAGTACTGGCTTGTGGGCAAAATGATGCTCAGAATACCTGGTCATTCTCCCAGAACCTCAGGATGGATAAATCTTTAGTCTCCATGTAAACATAGGAAGAAGCAGTGATGTTTCAGCTTTGCATTTAGGGTCAAGGGCTGGCTGTACTTGAAGATACATAGGAGAGAACAGAAGTGAAGAGATGAAAAGGCTCAATCTGAACTTTGGGAGTCCAGTGACATTGGGATATAGGATTGCTTTGGAAGAAAACTATTGGCTGTGGACTTAAATTTATTTTGACTTTCACAATGTGGCTTCCATTCTCTCAAATATTATATAAATTCTGACGAGGCAAAATCTGGTTTTCTCTGAACAATGAATTATCCTCAAAGGAGCTAAAGGAGATCTCCAAATCAACAATCCCTGTTCTTACAGGAGACTTCAATTTTCTGGGAACATCACTTAAGGGGGAACATTTCAACTTAGCCGGGGACACCACATAGCTCAGACAAACAGGTCCAGAAGACTCCTGAAATACCTGGATGATAACTTTTTGGTGCAGATACTAGGGGAGCTGAATAGAAAAGATGCCTCCTTGATCTGCTACCTACCAATAGGGAGGATCTTGTGAGCAAAGTGGAGATTGATGGCCATCTTGGCCACAGTGACCATGAAATGATTGAGTTTAAAATCAATGTTGACAGAAGGAGAAGTGTCAGCAAAACTTCAACTCTGGACATGAAGAAAAAATCTTGAAGTCCTAAACATTTAAAGTTTTACCTTACTTTTGATTGTGCTGAATAGTATAACGTGCATTTTGATAGATGAAAATATTGCCCTTAATTCCTAAATCTTTACATGAATGATAAAAATTTTAGTAGGTGATATGTCATAAATTCCAATAAGTATAATACCTGTGAAAAGAAAGGATTTTGAAAAAATATTGGAAATGCTTGATATGACAAAAGTGCCTGTTGTGGAAAGAGCAGGAGGAATAGCTTATATTTGCTCTAAAATAAATCACAACATACAGTTTCCTCATCCTGAAAGTAAAGAAATTTTTAATCCTGCTACTTATTTCTACTTAACTTGTTTTCTTTACATAGAGGAGAATAATTTTGCATAATTTTTTGTGTTTAAATTAGCCTTGAACAAAGTTGTTGTAATTTTATTTTCTGTTTAGAAAAGTTCAGTTCTTATACATATGGGTAGCACAAAGCAACCAAAATGTCTGATGGGAATCTTCTTCAATAAGTTTATTAATGAAGTAAACAAGACTGTCACTGGAAGCATGAAAATTTTTCTAATTTTACATGTTTTAAAAATGTTTCTAATGTCCTACATTTTATAAACCCTCTTGCCAGTATGTTGTGAACTTGCCATAATTTTATATTCTTAAGATGTATTTATGACAGTCAAAGAGCTGGAACTTGTGTTAAGTACAGGACTTACACAACAGATTAGACAAAGCAAATGTACATTTTTGTTTATTTATGTGGCTTGAGAATTAAAAGAGGCATTATCACTCAGAAGACTGGAGGAAGGTGAGGATACCATAACAGTTCATTAATAAAATAATTTTCTTTACAAATTAGAAAATACTAAAGGAAATGTTCCATTTTCCTCTCTAGAACATCAGTTTTAGAAATTTAAGGGAAATTAAACCCCTACATATAACATTGTGATTTTCCTTTACAAAAATATCATACATTGAACAACATTCTATTCACTACAGAAACTGGGCACATCAAAAACCTTTATAATTGGAGAACACCATTGTTCAGATCTTAAACACAGGGGCCAAGGTAAAAATTTAATCTGAGAAATAATTTCTTGTTTTGTCTTTGGAAAATAATATCTTAGCTGCAAAGTAGGTTTTAAGATATATTTGAGTATTATCCATGTTTTAATTTTGTTTTCTATACAGCACACTAGGTAGTAAAATACTGCAATGTAAAAGGTAAGTGACAAATGCTTTAAGTAGGAAGCAAAGAGCATTTTTTAATGTTCTAGTTTTAAAAAGTTAATAACTACACATAAATCCATTAAACAAACTGCTAAAAGTAAAATAAACTTTTTCTGATCTCAAATGGCTGCGGATTTTGGATCTCCTATTGTCTAATGCCAGTGAAATTGAAAATTCTTCTCATTTGAACTTCAGAATTATCTCAAAATATTTCACTGGTTATTTCACTGGGGAGAAAACCTCCTTATCAAACAGTTTTCTCTTCTGAATATTGCTAGACCTTACTTCTTTTGTAAATTACATTGCTGAGACACAGACAGAGCTAAGTGAGAAGCCTCATGATTTTAACATGCAATAAAATCTCATTGAAGCAGGCATATAGTCTGAACAAGAGGCAAAGAAATTGTTAATAACATTATTGCAACTGATAATAAGTGTTTAGCAGCCCATAAAAATACTGACAGGGCCTTGAAAATATTGACAGGAATGGAATTATAGTCCCAAAATAAAAACAAGAAAAGAATATGAGCTGGTAAACCAGACTGGAATCAGTGAACCAATAGGAAATATTCTACAACTATTAAAAGACTTGAATGTCCCTGTCGAAATAAAGGTTTTTAAAGCAGTAAAGAAAGAAAAATTTTGGACTGAACTCTTGCAAAAAAAAAAAAAAAAAAAAATCTGCTTATGGAATGGTGATGAAAAATGCCTGAAGACAACAGACTCAAACACCATAATGTTCTCCAAGTCAGTGAAATAACAGCTTTCTTAGTTATGCAGACTTATTTTGTTTTCAAAGACAGATTAAGAGAGCAGCCATATTTTAATCTGGAATAATTCACTGTGAAAATTAAAACCAATTGCTACCCTAAACCTGATCTTATACATTCACAATTTTATTTTTGTTTGCTTTTTGCTCTGTAGATTTTAGGATTCTTTAGAAATTTTGAGAAAAAAAAATATTCATGGTTCAACAGCAGGGGAATATCTGAATGATATTTGAAAGTTATGGACTTTATTGACTGACCCCTATCATCTGATTCAACTTCAAGGGCTGATTTATCATTACTTATTCTAAGACTGATTTATCCTATAAACCAAATACTCAGAGAAATAAGTCTGTCCTTAGAAGTAGTTAGTCTGAATACTTGAGAGCATAGTTATTGCTAATACACACTTTCAGATCTTGCAGAGAGAAAATGTAATGAATGATGGTCTATTCTTCCTTGGGGAATAAAAGTACTACGTGTGGAATTTTTGAAAATATTGTAAAGACAATATGGAATATTAAAAGGTTAAATGATATTCAGGCAAAGCAATGATAAAGAGCGTTATTTTAAAAAGTTTCCCATCTGTAAAACCAAACTACCCACAAAAAAGAAAACAACCTAGAAACTATGGAGTATCTTTTCAGTTCTGGAATTCAAATATAAATGGATTGCAAATAAATAAATAAATGAATCACACAGCAGTTTAGGAAGTTTGAGATTAACTGGATTTATGGCAAATCAGTAAAGCAGAAAAAACTCTAAGATAAATGTAACAAAGTACTCTTAAAGGCACCAAGGCAGACAAGTCGCTGGCTGAAAACCTTGAGAGAAAATAGGTGTTTTAGCAATCCCACCAGCCAGGAATAGAAAATGACAAAAGAGAGCTAGTTCAGAAGAAATATGAGCATTTCAGACGATTTTATAGAGCATTACATACTAGAGATAATACACTTGTTCAACAGGATCGTGTGAGAAGGAGAAATTTCCTTTTCTTGGAAGGGAAACAAAGGCTTCTGGGCCTATAGAGACTGAAAGAACTGCTGATTATAGGGCCCCATTACAGGGGCAAGCAGGGGCCTTAGTAACTATTGGTGGATTAGGGAGTCTATTTCCATGAGAACATCCAAATTAATCAAGGCTTAGGCTAACACAGCAGATGTTCAGGTCCTGAAACTCCTGAGACATGCCTGTGGTCTAAAACCCTTGATGTAGCCAGTGCACAAACCAGAGTGAGGGCTGGTCAGGAGTAATCAGAAGCCTCTGGCAGAAGGTGAGCTTTTGCACTCCTAGTCTTCACAAGGTGCTTTGGTGTTTGGCAAGATGGAAAGGTGCTTTCCTGTGTTTTTTTAGGTTAGGGAGGGAATCCAGGGAGTGATGTTCCTTGTTGCTGCCAGTGCTGGCATTAGCAAGGCATCTCTGACCACCTAGAAGCCCTCAAAACAAAGGAATGATGGTCAGACACAGAACATTTGACAGCTCTGTTGAGCTGATATTTGTACACCCTCCTTCTGAAAGATGAGTATGTTCCACATGTGTGGGCTTTGTACTGCCCTGGGAAATAGAGAGCTAGTATCTGAATAGAATCCTAGTATCTGAAAGAGACCTGTTGTTCTGTAAAGCATGTTATTAGCTTAGATGGGTAACAGTGAAACAAATCCTTAAAAAGGTACATTAATCTTTCAGAACATTGTGTGTTTTAAAGAAATTTTTATGTTCATGTAGCATAAAAGTCCAAAAGTTCTTAAATTAGGCAGTACAGAGAATTTTAACTGGGGAGAAAGGCTACTGTCAAAGTGTATGCACTCCAAAAATTTAATTTTCTACTTCCATGTTCACATGCATTTTTATCCCAGACAGCACAACAAGGATTCAACACGGTGCTGGCCCGAAAGCAGGGTACAAGGATTTGCATATCACTACTAAATAGGCTTTCCAAGGTAGGCAGCCTTGCAACTTAACACACAGCGCTGCATCACCATGCAGTTTGGGTGAAACATGCTACAGAACAGCATGAAAGCTTATTCAGAGATGTGGATTAAAATGAGAAAAGAAGAAGTGTGTGGAAATGGTTTACATTACTGACTTTTGAAAGAGACATAAATTCACACGAACAAATCCCTTTCCTAAGGTTATTTTAAGATTCCTAGATAAATACGAGAAACTGTAACTCTCTCCTTATTTACCACTATAGCTGAAAACAAGGAATTTGTCTTTAAACACCCTCCAGTATTTATTTCTCATTGACTAGCTGAGCTAGCCACCCAGTTCAATCAACTTTTTGGAGAGGAAAAATACTTGCTACCTTACCAAGAAAATATTAGTAATCTTTGTATTTTATGCACATTTGTAAAAAAATCTAAAGCAAACAGGAAATCATTCAAGTGATTGAGCGAATGGATATGTAGTACCATGGGCCGTAATATTTTTAATATTCCAATTGTATCTTTGAGGAAAAAATTATTTATTTATTTTAATGCCCATGTATATTGTAGCCCTTGTTACATGCACGGGTGGCTGGGGAGGTGCTGGTAGCACACCCACTGGAGTTCTGGCTGCAGCTGAGCAGAGCTGGTGCAGCACCAGCGCTGTCCCCCCAGCTTTCCACACCTCCACTGCCTCCCCCATGGGCTGGGGTGTAGCAGGTAAAGGTCCTGGGAGGGACACAACCAGGACAGCTGGTTGGACACAAATTGACCAAAGGGATTTTCCATGCCATGGGATGTCAGCTCAGATATAAAAGCTAAGAAAATGAGGAGGAAGGCGGAGGGGGGGAGATTCCTAGGAAGTGGCCAGACAGTGAATGCTGATGGAAAGCCAAGAATAAAATATTTTTCTTCTCTTTGTTTATGCATACACAAACTTTCAGTTTTACTTTGGTAAACTGCCAGGCCAGCCATTCAGAGGAGCCCTGGTGTGTGGTGGCACAGACATTGAGCACGAAGAATGGCATGAGTGGTCACCTAGCAGAGAGAAATCACCTGGATGCATTGTGCAACCCTGAGCTTTTCTTTTAATATATAATCATTGTTATATTAAACTCTTCTCTGTGGACCCAGCTCTCAGGTCAACCTCTGCCATCCGCGACAGACGGTGATGTGGGAATTTCATTACTTATTGAGGAAAATGCCAATACACTGTTATGTGTATACATCTCAATGGAGATCTTCTCTTTTATGTAAGGATAAAAAAAATGATAAAGTCAAAATGCTGTTGCCCTGAAGTATCACAGCAGATCAGAAAAGAGGTCATTGAGACAGAGGAAACAAACATTTTAAGACAACATGAGAAAAATAAATTGATGCAAACCAAGTTATGTCATTAGGATTTCTCACACTGACTATTGGATTCAAGCAGGAATAGGAAATCAATGAGAACATTCCAGTGGAAAATGCACTTATGGTCAAAGAGTAATTTTCTATCAGAGGTGGATTTTAGTAGCCAAATTTCTACTGTTACCAACATTTATAATTATTACTTCTTAATTTGCATGAATGTTTTTACATGCAAAAAATTTGTTCCTAAAACTCTCTGCAAACAGTAACAGTGAGGCATTATTTAGAAATATCATAATTTTATCTCTGTAGAAAATGTTTTTGACTGATTCAAAGGTTATCCTCCCTTATCAATGTGATTGGCCTCATTAACATTATACCATCGATTTCTTGTCATTGCACAGGGTTAGAGTCGAAAATCATGTGGAGTTTCAAAACACCTGCTGTATGGGCTCATCAAGCCATGATGATGGTTTGTTTTTTTTGACTCCTTGATGCTTTTATGTTCATAGAAATCAATTTAGTTTCTGACTATAGCTTTTATTTTGTTTCTGCTTGAATGCAATTCCAGTCTTAAAAGCAGAGATTTGCAATTACTGTATTCAAAAGCCTTGATGTGCATTCAAAATAATGCTTCAAATTAAGTTTACCAGTAGGTACATTCATGGGAATAACGGATTTGAATGACTTTTGCAGAATTACAAGAGAAGGTGTATTTTAAAAACTCCACTATTAGTAGAATTAAGGTTTGTGGCCTTAGTTCAGAAAATCATTGAAGAAAAATTAGTAAATTTCATAAAACCCCCCCAAGCCCACTAACATAATCTGTCTTTAAGAGAAAAATTAACACTAAAAATTCCAGAAGTGTTTTCATGGATATCAATGCACTGTTAAGCCAGCAATTAGAGTAGTATGCTTCTTTTTTCTTTGAAAAACTTCAGAAGCCTGGGGGTTTTTTTGGGTACTGAAATACTGACAGTACTGAGTGCTTTGTGGTAAAATACAGGGACTAAAATATTTTCAGAATTAGTGTGTACAGGTTGGAGAGCTCTGTTATTTAATGTGCTAGAAAGTTGGGCAATTCTGAAATCTTTTTTTCTTGACAGATTTGGTCTAAAATAACATTATAGATTTATTTTATGGGGCTTTATTTTGGTTGCAGGGATGTCATTTTGTCATGTAGCTTTAAATTAGATAACAATTACCTGTTCTTTTTAGACAAATCTAATAAAATTACATTTAACATACCAGTGATCTATTTTTCTGTAGTAATGTAATTACAAAAAAATTATCAAGTTATTTAGCCAATTTATATAAAAAGGAAGAAAAAAAGTTATTCCCTTAGTGGTTTTCAATCATGTATTATAAAGAAGAAATTCCTTCAGTTTGAGATTAAAACCTATTTTGTTCTCTTGTGACTATTCAATGCTACAATAGCTCCCTTACACAGTAGGACAGTGCCCTTTTGTAAGCACATTATCCCACAAAGGAAAGCTGCCTTCAATTTTATTCTGTCAGGCAAATCTCTACAAGTATTCCCATTTTCCTGAAGGTAGAAGCAATTCTGCAGATACAGTCCTACCTCAAGTAGATTAATCAGGGGAAGAGCATTTGAATGTATCCCTGTGGGAGCTTTTCAATACTCAGATGCCCTTTTTAGGTAGCTCAAGAGGAGAAAAGCATGTCCTTCATTCCTCTGTAAAATGAGTATGTTGATACCAACTTCAGTGATGGACAGTGAGAATTAATGTAATTAAAGCTTAGAGTGCTTGGATGTAGGATTCTGGAAAAGAATGAATCATTATTATCACATGCATTACAAATAATTCTGAGGAACTATGGAAAATTTCTACCAGTTTCCATGTTAGTATTTGGATGTATCATGTTGATTTTGCTGTGATTCCTTACCGAGAAAGATGTAGTGAGTAATACTGCAGTACTGAAGAGTGGCAGATTAACAGCTTTCTCAACTTTCTTCCCTTTTTATTTCTGACATTTTTAATGAAAAGAAAATATTTATTAAAATGATATGGGGTTTTTTTTGGTGTGTGGTTTTTTTTTGGTTTCTTTTTTTAAATTTTTTTTTGTATGGTTATATTTTTTTCCCTTCACTTTCAGTTTGACCCTGTCTCTCCCCAGGATTTTGTAAGACATATAAAAAGAAGGTGTCAAAATACATATGTTTAGGTTTGAAGAATCTACTACTGTATATCCTTATGTTCTGAAAGTGCTCCTGAATAATTCTTCTTCAAGCTTGTGGTCCTTGAACGAAGGACTACATACATTAGAGATATATTTGCTCTCATGTGGATTGGAAGGAGGAAATGCCATTAAAGTTAATGGGAGGTAGAAGACCATATGTGAAGAAGAAAACATCCCCAAGGAGATAATAAAGACGTTCCGTTTTCTGCCTACATAAAATGTCAGAGCCATCGAGAACTAATCTTACTTATTATTATGAAGAAAAAAAGCTTGAAAAACTGCTGGAGAGTGAAAATGCAAGATTTCATCTGTATGCTTAGGTGTAACTAGAGAACAAATGTATAATTTAAATGGTGTTTAATCCACATGTGGTATATGCTTGTACAAAACAAGATCAGAAAAGCCACAAGCACAATGTCATGGAAAACTAGGCATTATGGAGAGCAGCCATGCTTGAGGAAAAAGGGAGGCAATGCAACTACTCCCATTAATCAAGGAAATCCACCTATGTTTCTGCTCATTCCCATGGTATCAGCCAATGTGTGTTTCTCATTCAGAACATGCATGTAAGATTGATGTTTATTTGATGAATAGTTCATTATAAATCAGCAAACTTTTCAGAGACACACAATGTTTCTGGATTACTTTGTCTGCCACTGACACTTTATAGCAGGGTTGAAAAGCTTTTATATTTGTCATGTTCCCTTCTTGAGAGATGGATCTGCAGTGGCAACAATATTTTATCTCTAATTCCTTCAGTAAAATAGCATGGGCATCAGGCCATCTCAGCCAATTAAATATCTATTAATTTGAACCTTACACACTCCTAGAATATCACTTCTGGACCAATGTCATTTAAATTGGTACCTTAGAAAAGACTCAGCAGAAACAAGAATGTATACAGAAAGCTTTGAAATGGATTGTGCTGTTTCCCTGATGGGGAAAATGGCATTTTAACTTCTTAGATCTTAAATAAATTTCAGATCTCACAAAATACAGTTTTTCTCTCCTCACTTCAGATAGGACTGTGGACCTTCCCCATCTGTGAAGGAACTGAAGGTGGAAGGATAGAGGAGATGAAGAGTGTCATATGCACATGCTTTCCCAGGAGCTGGTTAGGATTGCTTTTTGAGAAAGGAAAAGAAATTATATTACCAGTCCTTTCCCTACCCAAATCTTTGAAAAGGAAGTAAGGGACAGTCTGTCACATCCAAACAAAATATTCCATCTCCCAAACTATCTTCAGACTGCTAGTTAAATGAAGCATTTGCAAACCATATTTCATCACTCAAGAGATCGTGTCTCTTAATTTTTCATCCTATTTGATAAAGTTTATTTTTCCCTTGCAGCCAGCCTCTGGAACAATTTTACTGAGGATGTACAAATGATTGGTAGGTCCTGGGAAGAATCATGCCCAAGAATGCACTCCTGCTTTTCAGCATCCAGATCACTGAAGATAGTTTAATGCAGGTTTTTTTCTGACTTTCTTTTTCTTTTCTTTCCAAAGTTCACATTAAGGTAAAAGTGTCACCTCTCCTCATTGACTGACATGTGTTCTTTGTCAATCAACATCCCTGGTGTAGGTTGTCATGTTATTATGTTAGTGATACATTTGGTCCTCAGTAACTGCCTGTGAGAATAAATTTATTTTAAACTTTGTTTGCAAATATGTTTGCACCTGCTGTATTCACATAATAATTTTGAAAAACATTTCAGAAGGTGTGTTTGAATCTGAGGCTAGCATGAGGTCAAGTGAGTGATGTCTTTCTGTACATCTCCTTGTTCTGTGACTTCCCAAGCTGACCATTTGTGAAGAAACCTGGATGATCTATCTTGGGCAGTAAGTTCTTTCTCTCTTATTGCATACCTTTCCTTGTTAGGAAATTAGGATTAGAACAACCAACCAACATTGACTTTTCTTGCCATAGGTGTCTAGGGCAATCTTGAAACATAGCTAAACCCTTGCTGTGCTCTGACAATCTGTTTAATGCAACAGCTGACTATTGCAGTATTATAAGTCCAATTCATTGTACATATACAATTGTACATTCATTCCAAGTACATTGCTTATAAAGCAGTGATGAGTTACTGCATTTCAGCTTTAACATATGCCAAAGAGAAATAAGGCAACATTGGAAACATTATATATTTTTGACCCATTAAAGATTTTGTTCCATCTTCCTACTGTCTCAAAAAAAAAAAAATTAAAGAACTTTCTACTTCATAATGCAACAAGAAGATAGAATCTATATGATTTATGCTCACCTTATATGAGAGGACAGTAAACTATCACAAAACGGCAATATGCAATTTACGTAAGCGAATCAACCTCTCTTGCATTTGAAGGTAAAATCATACAGCAGAATCAAGCAACAAATAAGGGGAACATATTTTATTGACAGAACCAAGTCATCATTCTAATAAAACATTTCTTATGATGATTTTCTTGAGGTGATAACAGACTCTTCAGTCTTATAAAGCAGAATAAGTACTAATAAACATGAATTTGAGGAAACAGTTCCAAGAGAAAAGCCCACTTACCTTTGTCCAAGTTTTTCCAGCACAAGCTCTTGTTTGGTAGTGAGCTATGTGCAGTTTTGTGCCACATAAGCTATTTAGTGTCCCAATTAGTGACTTTGCTGGCTTTTTTGGTTATTGAAACTAAACTTCAAATGCATTTTTGAGGACTTTAGGTGCTTAAAGAGCTCTGTTTTCTGTTCTTCATTTTAATAAAATGATTTAGTGCATTCAAAATTTTATTACTCTATTAACAAAACCATTTTTTCTCTTCTATCTCAAAGGCCAAGCACTCCACATTATCCTACCTTTATTTCTATTATAAAAATGGCAAGCCTTTTCAACGTCTGTTTTTGTTTGTTATTAGGAGTGTTAACAATGTAAGTAACAATGCTTTATTTAGTCATCATTTTTTGAATTTATATTGTGAAAATGCCTATGGGGGTAGTCTAAGCTCTTTTGTCACATAACCACTGTCTTTTGTTTAACAATTTAGTAGTTGTTTGCAAACATATATCAATTAAGCATCGCAAGGCTCCTTTAAGGGAGACATGGTAAGAAGCACTATCCTTATTGTACAAATATTAATGAGGTTTCTACTTGTTGAAAGTCACACAGCAATTTAGTTCTAGATGTGGAATTAGAAATTAATTGTCCTGTGTTCTGATGTTTCTTTCACTATTAATTTCTTCAAGTATGATGGTGCTAATAAATAACAAACTAAATACACAACAGATAGCTGATACCATGGAACAATCAGATTGTTAGTATCTGTCCTTGGCTGCTTTTTAGTACAGAGGTTAATTCAAATGGGCTGCTTTGGGTAACAAATACCAATAAGGGTTATGTTCTCTTCTCAGTGTGTGTTTGTAAGTCTCAGTAATGATAATGGAAGCTATGTGCCTGCAGGAGAATGAAAGAAGAATTTATCTATCATGTCAATGATCCATGAAGTCAGAAAAAATTATGTAGTCTACTATAAAGGCACTGAAGGAGTCATTATAGCCTATTAGGTAAAAATTGTGTTTTTTAAAAGTCTCTGCATAGAATATGCATGTGGCTAATAAACTATAAAGCTCAGATGGAGCCCTTGTATTATTATTGAGTTACTGTGCTTCAAGATGGTGATCTTCAGCTGAGTATCCAGATGATGTTTTCAGGAGGATGAATGTGTTATGCCACAGTGCTGATGGCTGTGCAACAGGCCTGTGCATTGGAGTGTGCTTGTAGCAGCCTGCATGGGGACAGGTGACAGGAGCCTTGCAACAACTTCTGGGTCCTTTTGACAGAACCAATAAGTGGCCTGGAACAAAAACTCACATTCAGGAAGACAATCTTTAAAAAGAAGGTCAACATTTTGTTTGGAATCGTGAGCTGCTGCATAGCCAGGGAAAAGGAAATAAGGAGCCTTGAAGTGTGACTAGACTTCCTTTGTCCAAGAGTTGGAACACTCTTCTAGCTGCATATATATATCAAAGGGTTTTTCCCTTTCTAACTACCTTTAGGATCTCAGCCCTTTAGAATACCTGCAAAACAACCAAGACAAATCGGATGTCACAAGTTGGTAAATAACTTGGCTTAATTTATGCAGCTGAGTCAAGAGCAGCAGAGTCCAGAATAAAATCCAGGTTTTTCCACATCTGGTTTGTTGCTTCAATCCATAGATCTCATTGTTTTTTTAGTTCCTGAAGATTGTCCTTATCTCACATTATCTCCAAATGAAACTATTCTTTTCTTTACTATGCCTTATTTATTATGTGTGTGAAATAGTGCAGTAACTCCAGAAACATTATGGGAAAGAACCTTATCTGTGCTTTTTTATTATGCTAAGTACTGCAAAAAGGAGATGCTTACATCTTCTTTTGGATACATCATTGAGATTCAGCATAATTGTATCTGGGACAAATTTCATCTCTGGGGGAAAGGGTAAGTATCTCTTTAGAAGTTCAAAACCAAACGTCTTTGCAACGTGAAAAAATTGTGATATGTGATGTGGAAATAGCGTATTTCTCAGCAGCTGGCACGATAGATGAGAATAACAAAAGAACTCTTTTCTATGTATTTTCTATATCTATGGGAAGGAAAGGACCTGTATAACAGCTTCCTACTTATTTGGCATGGAAGTAATTTTTTTAAAGCTAGTTGAAAAGCATATACTAGTGGCTGCTATGGAGGCACAGTCTTTCCAGCATCTGAAAGCCCATAGTATTTGCTATTTAAATAATTTTTTAATCAATTATATCTAGCTGCCAGTTTGTTTCTGTTAGCTGGTTGAACCTAAGTGTTTCTGTAAGTGTATTTGGAAATCCAGAGAAAATATGGAGGCAGTTGCTTTTACAAAGTGTGGATGTCTTACACATTTCTGATGCAGTTTGTAAAGGGTCTAGTTCTATCTAATTCTATCAAATCCTTGGTAAAATAAATGTGTAGGGTTAATTTTCACCAAAACATGTGTGCCAATGTACTAAATGGTAGTCTAGCATGGCTATGTGAAGAAAGCTTTATCAGTACAAAACCAAACCAGGACAAAAGCAGTACAAACCAAAGGTTCAAAGCCAAAAATGTCACTTGGATTTATCTGCTCTGGCAAAAGAGGTAATTGATGCAATACATTTAGAGATATAGTGATTAATTTTGATATGTATGCTTTTCAACATTTGAAATCTAAAATGTATTCTTGTCTCATTACATTTTGCAGAAGACTTGACAATAAATTCAGCCAGAATGCATGAAACCTATAGATAAAGTTTCTGATCTGAGACTAGCAAAATATTATTTTGTTAATATAATAGATTTCACCTCTTCAAATCTGCACTTCTTTTTCTCATTTCAGCTGAGATTTAGGCAGTTTTGCTCTGCGAGACTCATCAGATCCATAATGGAACAAATGGAAGCTTGGTAATGACTTACCTAAACAAGTGCTGCGCCCTCATCATCCCAGGTTAACATATCTATGACAAAGTGACTGCACAACCACCTAGAAATGTGATGCATTATCTGAGAAAAATTTTTAGATTCAAACTGACATGATAAAAGAAAAGATGGAGGGCAGGCAAGAGAGTAGAACTGTATCAGCACGGAGGAAGGAAAGAAGGATAGGAGGAAGGTGATAAGGAGACAGAAATTGATGAATAAGGACATGAAGGAATTAATGAAGCTTGACTGGAAAGAGGATGAAAATAGTTTATCAGGATATAAGGACCTTCAGAATTTTAATTCTGTTTTCTGGTTCTTGTGTTTAGAAAACCTATATTTAGGACCTGAGATCTTACGCAGCAATTAAGGCAGTAGCTGAAGTTTTAGCTCTTCTGTAGGGGGGTCCTGGAGTCTTTTTTCTCAAATGCAAAGATGAAATCCAGAACACTTCCATGTGAGGAAAGATTGTGGGTTAACTTTGAACACAATTTTTCCAATTATTTATGAAATAATGCTTTAATACAATAATTTCTAACTTGTTATTGAAGGCTTCTTTTAAAGGAATATTGCTATGCATATATTATTTATGTTCACTTAGTATTAAGAGTTCTCCCCCTTTCAGTGTTCATATTGTGGCCACCTGCAGAAAATAAAGACTTGCCTGTTTAGCCAGCAGCCAGATTTAAAGTGAGTTATCAAGCCGTTACAAAAAATCCCAAACATTTTTGGGCCCGTGACCTGGAAATCTTGAAGAGATGTACAGACTGAGGAGGATACCTGTATGTGGGATGCAGAGAATATATTGTCCTAGTCTACAGGTCGCCCATTAATTAGGACTAGAGCAGTTTTAGGCTAATCAATGCTTAGTTTTCATCCAATCTGTTTTATGAAGTTGAACTGCTACACATGAAATTAAACTGACGTAATTTCAAAGTAAAAGTTTAATAATATTTAAATAAGATGAAAGACAAAAATAATGTTTGTCTGCTAGTCTTATTGGAATGCTTGCCATGGTGCCTTGTTTAGTTTTTTTTTTTCCCAAGTACAGAAGAACTGTTCATAAAACTTCATGTTTCTAAAAGTACAGATTAAAACACAGGCAAAATATACCTGCCAATATTCTACGCATAAACCAACTCAACAAAAAGTAATGTGCTTATGAATTTAAATCTTCCAACAGTCTTCAGCTGCATATCAGTCATGACAGCAAATGCCATATCTCCCTGAATCACTATCATGCATTTGGAAATTGCTGTAATTTATCAAAGCTGCAATACAAGTCAAGTTTTGGCAATAAATGAGGTTTGAGGGGATCTGATCTCTATTCACAGCGTGTTTCATTCAATATCAACCAAAGACAGTGACTTTTTCCTGCCAGTACTACAGCTTTTGAAAGGCAAAGGAGAAATCAGCAGAATATAAACTGATACGTTTGCCTGTGCTTTGGTACTACATCAAATTTTCTTTTGCCTTTACTTCCCCTATCTGAAATGGCCATAACACAGTAGTCTGTATTCCCTGTCATAACATGCAATCTGCCCCAGTGAATCACTGCATATTTGAGAACAAACCACAAATACACTTTCATTAGAATAATTCATTTTCTCCCAAAACATCAATTTTGAAGAGAAACAGATCTCTTCAATATTCTACTCTAAATTTTCGATGTGGTCATTATCCTTGGATGATGTTATTCTTTGTCTTGTATATTCTTTTTTTATTGCATAATTTAAAGAATAAATTTTAAAAAGCACTAAGGAGTAGTACAAATGTAGTAATTTTCTGAAGTGATCTATTTAGATTATACAATGGGACTAGGAAAGAATTACCTTATTTTGGAAAAAGTACATGAATCAGAAAGCTTTCCTAACTACCCTATCTTTAGAAAGGGTACTGGGGCTAACCTAACATTAACACAAATAAGCAAAAATTGCAAAGCCAGAAATTTTCTTGGACTGTTTTAAGTGTTTTCTTTTTTAAGATGCAAAAAGACACATTCCATGCTCCTTATTTTTTCTTTTTTTTTTCTTTTGCATTTAGAAATATAGTTGAAATATTTTATTTCAACAATATGCCTCTTTTGTATTTCCTTTTCTCTCAGGCTGAGTCCTACATTTATACCCATAGCTTTTCTCAAGAAAGAGGTTTGCTCAGTGATTGACTTAATAGATGCATAGTGAAGCACACTGACAAAGAATACTATTTATATTCTATTTAACTCCATGCTACTGCAACCAGATGATGGCTTTCCTTACTGTGTCCTTTACTACTATGGCAGAGTAGCAACTAATTTAATCTGCCACTAGATGTCATTCCTTTTTCATGCAAATTTGAACAATGAGAATTTCTAGTTTAAAATTTCAGTTAAAAACATAGGTATTAACATCAAAGAATTAATTTGCTGTATTCACACCTAAAATAATTTACTTTTATTGTTTGTACATACTAATAGGATGTTGCAATCTTACTGTGGACTTTCAGCAGGTCCATCTGTGCTTAAAGGTAGAGGTGAAAAATTGCATATGCTCAAACAGCCTGTTGGGGATCTGTTTGGATAATTAAGCAATTCACACTAGAAGAGATTGATTCCATTTGGTGAATTTCAAATTGATGACATATATTTTTTATATTTTTGTTTAAAATATATTTTTTTGTTTGTCCAGCCCCAAATCCTGTTCTTTTAAACAGAATTGCTTTCACTCAGTGTGTGTCACTGTTCTGCACAGAACCAGTTTCCTTGTTATCTTTTCTCACATCCTCTCTGATCTGTTAAGGCTTTCTTTCATGGCTACTGGAAATTTGCAAATCAAATTTGCAAATGCAATTCCTCATCCCTTTTGTGCCTTGCAGGAGGTTTCATTCTGGATAGTGACAGATACCTGTAAAGGATCTTATTCTTTTGATTATCTGTGCTGATTAAAAAAAACAAACAGTGTTGCTGTTTCTTTCCTTATTTTGAGATGAAGTTTTATCTGATAAATCTAAGCAGTCTATAGAAAAGATCCAGTAACATTTTATCTTCAATACTCACAGCTTCACTTTTTTAAATATGTGGGGCTTTTTGAGTAAGAGAATATTTATTCAACATTAATTCCATTGAATTTTTTGTAGCTGTGCTCAAACATTAAGTTGAATATACACTATAAGAATAATAGATAAAAGTTTTACAATCTTTATGCCAATAATTGGATGGCCTTTAGCATATATTTCATAGTCTTTCATCAAGGGTTCTGGGCAAGCATGCAGCACCAATTTTTCAAATCTGCTGTGCAATAATTTAAATAACATTAAATGTAATAAAAATGTATTCAGTGAAGCATGAAAATCTGCACACTCATTTTTGGTAATCTATGATCACAGCAGGGATGGTGACTTTCTGGTGCTTTGTGAAGGCATGATGTATTTGAAATGAGTAATATAGCCATTGTTTTAATATGTGCTAACATATTTTAAATTGTAATAACCTTTTAGACAACACAAAATTCACTGATGATAATATTCTACTAAAATATTAAGATGCTGTATTTCCTAACATTACTGTTTGGTATCAAATATTGATGTTTCCTTTAAATTCCACCTTCATATCCATATACTTTATCAGGCTGCAGACTGTTTATTTGAAAAGTGTAAATCTCTGGCATACCTGTACATTAAATTATTAGAGATACCTTTGATATCTTTTTTTTCCTTTAAAGATTGACAGTGCATCAAATTTAGATATAACACCCAGAAGATAATCTCACACAATGCAAATATTAAAATTTAAATAGTGCAGAAGCCTTATAGAAAATTTCTGCTTGTTTCATCTTGAAATATAACTGCTCCTTCATTTTTCCCCTGTTATGGAAGACTTGCTGTTTCATCGTTGGGAAACATCTGTAAGCAACAGATAGTCAATAGAAATTGAATTTTCTTGAGACAAAAAAGATTCAATCATTGTCAGATTTGAGAGTTTGGAAAAATCTGGTTCCTCCATGGATTCCCTCCTTCATCCCTTGACCTGTTGTTTTCAGTGTTGTTCCTCACAAAATGAGCCTCGTGGGTCAGCTTTCCTGTCCTTGCATTGGAAATAGATTCTGTTGGCACAGTACTGGTGCAAGGTGGTCTGGGTCACTGGCTGTGGTTCGGCTCCTCTCTCCCTACCAGAATGAACTCTCCAATTGAATTATTTCACTGTAGAAGTAAGAAATAGTCAATAATCTTTAGAAAAGCCATATCTTTAGAAAAGCCATAAATAATGCTAATGTGGAAAATGTTTTGGCATGATCAGAGGAACGGTCTCTTCATTGGAGCATCCCATTTCAACACAATTTCCTTTTTCTCTATGCTAGAGCCTATAGGTGCTTTATGAGTCACACACCTGTACTCTATTTTGACTTGAGTACAGACTTTTACTTAAAACACAGCTTGTACAGTGCCAGTAGATGAACAGGCTGTAGATGTTCAAAGCCCTTGGCTGGAGCTGTCAATTACCCAGAGAAAGGAGTCGGTCCTCGGATGGCAGGTACCAGACATTTTTGCTTGTTTCATTCCCTCCAGCAGGATTGCAGCACAGCTTTAAAGACTCTGGTCATAAAACTCCTTTCAGACTCCAAGGGTGCCAGTATTACTGTTCTCTTCCTCTTAAACATTAACACTTCCAGCATATGCCAGATGTCATCTTATTTCCTAAGATCAGGCTAGTGGTGTTTAAAATAGCTCTTATGTACCTTACTATCTAAAGAAATTCTCTCCATACTCCCTCAGTATTAGTTAGCTTTCAAATGCCTGCTCTGTGACCATGAATAAGCTTTCTGTTTAGTAGTTCATGTCTTCTCAATTAATATGTATGACACAGAGGCATCTAATAAGTCACAGTGCTGGTCCTGAATGTTTCAGGAGATTTTCTATTATCATATAGGGTAATAGAAACTGGCCTAAAATATTTCATATTTTATGCTTGCAGTTTAAAAAAAATGTCTTTTACTGATTTATAGTACAGTAGAGATATTTCCCAGCACAGCTTAATCAAAAGATGGAGATGGCTAATTCTCTAAAATACTAATACAGCTCCTCAGCTGCGGCAAACTCACCTTTCTCTCTCATAATTAATTAATCTGATGTTGAAATAATAAGATTTCAAAGCCTTCAAGGCTTCAATATATAAAAGGTAGCTTTCATTATGTCATTATAGAAACATATTTTTGGTTCATGTGGACATAAAGACTTATACAGGTGAACTACAATGACATTCAGTTCCTAAGTATTTTTCTTTTCCAATGGTCTCATTTTTTATTAGAGCTATGGTATGATTAGATAAACTGCTCCTACTGATTTTCTCCAGTTTTCATGGGATTTTAGGCTTCTTACAAGTTTATGTTAACTCTAAATAGAGACAAAAAAAAATTAAAAAAACACCCCCATCCCAAGAAACAACGACAACAAAAACAACAACAAAAAAAAAACAACTGCCCCCTCAAAGAGCCCAAGTCCCTAATTGAAAATAGGGGTTTTACCATGGACCAGCATACACAGTTATGATTGCCATTTTGTGTTATGGTGATCCTTTCAAAATTAAAAAGGAAAGAAGGATTGAATTATTGAATTACTTGCTGTGGTGTAACTAACTCTTGATCCTGAATAATCATGGTAGTTTGCAAAATTGCTCTGTAATTAACATTCCTGGATTAATATTGTTGATTTAAGTTTTGAGCATCGCACTGCTAATAAATTGGACAGTATTGGCACTAGCAACATACATTACTCATGAAAAATATAGCTCTGAGTTTTAAGAAAATTCATTCCTCTGCACTTCTAAAATAGAACACTGATTTTTCCTCCAATCAATACATAAAAACAACAGACATTACTATCCTTACTCTGAAACTGCAGTGTTTTCTTCATTTTAACTGGAGAGCTTGCACAAGCCTATTTGATTTAATAAGCCAGGATGAAATTGTTTAAACAAGCTAAACCTGATGTGAAATGATTTTCTCAGTTTATCAGGCAGACTGTAAATGATGAAGATGTGACGACACAAAGGAAGTTCTGTAGTTAATTTTAAGAGCTTTTCAAGCAAGGCAAGGTTTGATAACATTAGGGACATGAAAATGGATATTTCTTGAGCAGAATGCCATGTCACCTTGCTTTTTGTCTTTGGTATAGGGTATTGACTGTAAAATCATCAATCTCACATAACATTTACAGACAATATGTGGAAGAAAGTAAAAACATTCCAGTTTAGAGAAGAAATGTGTAGATTACCTGAATACTTTTGTCTTGCAAGATACTAAATATTGTTTCAAAAGATACTATTATAAGCACAAATATTTTGTAGTCTGTAAAAATCAGTTATATCTTGCAATCTGCTACAAATCAGCAGGTTTAATGCATTTTGCAACTGTGCATTTGTTATCTGTTCTTCACTGAAACAGATTTGTAGGATTATTTTAGACAGTATTTTCACTGTTATGGTAGCATTATATGTTTTTTTTTCATTTCAGAAATTTTCTGTAGTAGAAACCATCAACTCCTGAAGCTATAGGTGAACTTTTATATTTTCCATATATAGAGAATTTGTTGTAGTCAAGTCCAATCTTATACAGTAACCATGTAAGGACAGATTTGAATGAAATTCCATTACAGTCTGCAAAAAAATTCTCTGGGAGGATTTGATTTCATCTGACTTCTGATGTGTAGACTGTGGAGGTATATGTCTGAACTATTCATTCCAAGCTTTTCTTACAGCTGATGAAAAGAAAGGCACTTCCAAGCATGATTCATATAACTGTTTTTAGATATTTGTTTTGGCATGAGATCAGCTGCCATCAGAGTGTCTATTTATGTTCATTAGCTTCTGTGAAGACACAAAAATCACTATCTCTGATGTATACATGTGCATTTCCTTTTGTGGCTCCAGCAG
This sequence comes from Melospiza melodia melodia, assembly GCF_035770615.1. Lineage (NCBI taxonomy): Eukaryota > Metazoa > Chordata > Aves > Passeriformes > Passerellidae > Melospiza > Melospiza melodia. The sequence continues at coordinate 76,374,159 of NC_086197.1, forward strand.
GCTTTGCATTAGGTTTTTAAATTTCAAATTCTTTCCATAGTGCTGAAAACAAAAAATGGTTAAACCCATAGTTTCCTATATGCTAGCTTCTTTATGCTGTTCCTATACAGGAATACATGATGTGGGTTCATCACCCACAAGTTCCCCATAGATTTCTGTGAGAAAAGCTACATGGTTTTTTTGATGTTGAGTCAGGTGGCTGTAATGGGTGTTTTTTACACCAATATTTATAAATTTGAAAAGACCTCTCATAGACAGTTATGAAAACTTTCTACATGCCTTCTGCCTCAGCATGTGGCAGGAACGGTCCGTTGTGAATCTGCTTCAGTTTCACACATGTAAATTGTGTGGGATGTTCGGGGCACTGCTTCCATCAGTCAGTCTCATGTAATGAGGTCTTTGTGTTCCTCTGACTGAATTCCTCTTTGTGTTGGAACATGCCTCACCCACAAATGCATACCTTGTGCCTTGGAAAAACACAGGTGCTTTCTTCGCCTTTTTTATAGACTAAAAAGCTGGAAAACATAAAGGGGAAAGGAAGGAAACTCATCATAAACTTCCTTGTGCTTTCAACTTCTCAGACAAAGCCTTAGCATCCCAGTCAGTAAGAAGCATAGTGCAAATGCAATGGATGTTTTTTCACTCTGTCACTTCACTTTAATTTTTTTTTCCTGATGGTTTCATGCTCAGTCCTATCCTTTCATAACTGACAGAAGTTTTTAGGGGCTACCTTGCTGCTGCAGAAGCCTGTAGTACAACTATTGCAGATAAAAGGCATGTAAGGCAGTGCAGAACTCAGCCTGGAAGGAAATCAAAGAAATTTGTTCCTTGAGCTTTCTTCTTTCAAGTCTATTTAAAATAAGTCTTTGATATATTTGTATTTAATTATATAATTTTTTAAATCAGATAATGTAATTATTTTTGTACATAGATAAGAATGAAAGTTATTATACTTCTCTATGTGGACATTTACTATACAGTAATTATATGTATTTTTAGGAAAAGTGAATTTAGTGTACAAAAAAAGCCAATGTTCAGCAAATTAAATTTTTAATATCTTAACTTTTCTTTATTCTGAATGATGCTAGCATGCAATATTTCTGTCCTAGTATAATAGTCCTCCATAGCATTTTTAATTATCATCATAACTTAATCCTACCCTTTCAGCTTGCACAGGTATAAAATATAAGATCAGAAGCTTTTTCTATATGACAACTAAAGTATATGGTACATTATCATTCCAGTCTGGAAGAAATGTTGGATGAAGAATTAGTGTACATTCCCCTAAAATATCAGGTATAACAAACTAACAGATATTTTCTGGGTATTGTTGAGAGAAGCTTTAACCATAAAAATATCAGATAGCAGAATAAATTTATTTTCCTCATGTCTATCAATAAGTATATCGTAATACATCATAATATGTATTGCAAAGCGCATGTTATTCCATAATTGAGCCATTCATACTATTATTCCACCCTTTCTTTACAGGGTATGTAACTCTAAAATATAGGGAAAATAACAAAAAGTGTGAAAATGTAAGTCTATGTGGGATCCAAATTGCCTTAGAGATCAGTCATTCTGTAGTAATAATATAAAAGCCAAAATATCCAATAAATAATGTTACTTGTTTGAAAGTGCGAGTTAATTTAGAGGTCCTAGCAATACACAATACGCTGTGAACTTTTTCAGTGGTTTACAATAAGTCTGCAAAATAAGTCACTGAAATCCAGCAGAAGTAAAATGGATTAGAGGCTGTTTCTCTATTACATGAAACACAGACTTGTGCCATTGATAGCCTTCTTTTTCCTAGCATGCTACGATGGAAAAAAGGAAATAAAGCATAGACCAAAAGAATAAGCATTCATTTCTTGAAGAAGTCCTGTTAATATTTGCAGATCATCTTGTTTAAAAAGAATAGGTATAAGAGAAAAGTTAACAAAGTCATTAATCTTTCACTTCAATGAAGGCTTCTGTTTAGTCAAGAGGAACATTTAGCTTATGCTCCAACTGACTTAAAGAAATGTGGAAAAACACTGGGAAATCATATTTTAGTTTACAGTGTAAATTTTCTACATTCTCAGGTGGCAGGAGAACATGAAATATGTCGGAAGAGTTCCTGAAGAATACACATTTCTGAATTAATTGAGAATTGCACATCAAAATGTGGTTCTTTCAGATAGCACAGAGAGAAGGATATCACCAAATTCCCTGCTATTTTCTCAATTGCCTGTGTCACTTAGGCTAATCCAAGCTGATGCTTAACCTTAATTTTCAATTTCAGAAAATCAGGACAATATCTTCATCTGAGTATGACAGCAGAATAGGAAATACTTTCCATTATGAAAGTCCTGCCTGAACAAATATTACAAGTTGAAAAGCAGCTGCTAATTTGACTCTAGTCTAAATCTATGAAGGAAACCATGGAAGGAAGTCTGTCAGAGATATATTTTCTCTACAGTGCTCCACTGGTCACAGACTGACAGGAATTATTGACCTCACCTAACATGATCCATGTAAATGTCAGCTATACAGTGCTTTTCCGAGCTTCCTCTCTATTCTGAGAGGAGAGGCTGGCCCTCCAGGAGAACACTCTCCCCAATTCTTGATGCTTAAATATGTGCTTGGGTGTTGGTATTCATGATTTCTTCTATTTGAACTGCTGAGCTGGCTGTCACACAAGAGGGGTGTGTTACCTAGTTTCTCCAAGTACATTTCAATAAGAGAGAATGGCCCAATTTTTAGGACAGCTGATGAAAAGGGCTCTTTTCAAGTTTTGGAAATAAGAGGAGATTTTCTTGAACTTACAGTATATCCTCTTTGTCTTCTCTAGGGAAAATGCTAATTCAGTTAAGACTGAAATAGAGGGAGCTAGTAGTGAAGTTGTCTAGTAAGTTGACTTCAGGACTAGTGAAAACCTACATTAAGAGAAAGTATGAGGTATAAAACCTACATTAAGAGAAATTCAACTCAAGGTTCTAATTTATGTTGGACATAGATAAAACATGTAATCAAAGTCAATTTTCTGATTTTGAGGCTTAAGTGAATAAAAAGATGGTTTTCCAAAGTGGCACAAGAAGTATCTGTTTTGGCCTTTTATTACCAAGTTTCACACCAGGTTTTGTGAATGGTAGACATTGTGACTAGTAATTTCTACTTTTCCTTCATTCCAGCAATGATTATGAAAATAGTCTAGAAAGTTTCAAAATCCCATTTATCCATTCTTGAAAATAAACCTCATGATTTTGAATTACTCAGGCATATCTGGAAATATACTTCTCATGCTTTTTTATCCTCCTTTTTTTACTCAGGATCCTTTAATCCTCAAAAAAAAAAAAAACAAAACAAAACAAACAAACAAAAAAACCAAACAAAACAAAACACATTCACAGTATAGCATATAAAATTGTTTTACTTTCTTGTCTGTATTTCCTAATTGCCAAACTGAGATATATATATATATATATGAATAAATACAGTGCATGGATATACATATATATATATGTATACACATATATATATATTCTCTGCAATATAGTAAATGGAAGTAGAATATTCAACCAAGTTGCAGTAGAAATCAAAACAGTACATGTCTAAGGGGAGAGAAATTAAAATCTGAATTCATAGCTCAGTGGAGAGCATCCATGTGTGCAACTGATAAACTTAGAGTACCCTATTAAAATTTTAAAATACTTTGTATTTACCCAAAATAAAGGTCTTAGTGGGTTTAGGACAGAGAGTTTCTCTTTCCAAGAAGAGATACTATTAGCAGGTATTGGCTATCTGAAGTGGAACATTGGCACTGGCACAAAGACCTCCCTTGTTTGATGGGCAGGTTCCATAGCATGTTATGTCAGATTTTTCTGGTCTTAAAGAACCTCTTAGGAATTCTCCATCTGTTAAAGGGTGGTAAGGTTAAAAAGGGATAGTACTTGTCAACTTGTGAACTACTTTGACAGTGTACATCAGTTTATCCCCTGATAACCACCAAAGACTTTTTAAAATGTCACCATCACTGGAAAGTAATAGTCACAAATGAATATTTTTTGTTCATGCTTTGACGTTCTCCTGAAAATCACTATGGAATTTACAATCTGTCACAATTACACAAACCCAGGAGAGTTTATTGCTATTTTAGGACCTGGGAAGCTTCAGGCATGAAAAACTCAAAAAAGGGACCCCAACAAACTGGTAGCAAGTTTGATTTGCATCAAATTTGAGACATGAATATAAAATGTATCTCCACAACACAATCATATAGCTCATAGCTAATTTTAAAATAGTAAGTTGTCTTACTGTATTGTGGCTTTTTCCAAAGTGCCAAAGAAAGGGCAAGTAACTTTTCTGTGTTGAGAACAAATGGTGAATGAGTACATCATAGCCTTTTTCTGACTTCTTCTGTGAGGAGAGATATCCACCCAGTTTAGGGTATCTTTCTCCGTCTGTTGGCACAGCTGTGTTAACAACGTGTGAACAAGGCAACCAGTCCTTCACCCACTTTGTTCCCCCTTCCACTGACCCTTCTATCTCCAAAAGCTTTCCATTGGTCCTTGCTTTAAGGCAACTGGCACAGAAATATAAATTTGTTCCTAATTCTCTTTTTTTTTTTTTTTAATCTATTCCATCAGATTTATTTGTTGGGTTTCTTCACTTGTTTGTTTTATCCCTGTGAACAGAATGAAGTAATGTGAAAGAAATTTCCCAGTAAAACTGGGTTAAAGAGGAGTATTAGCCCCTAATGGTCCTTAATGTAGAATAGTTTAGTACTAATTACTCACTGCTGAGGAGTCTGGACTGCATTCAGTGCACACATTAATTCCCATCACTTATGTGCTCTGAAGACACAACACCAGAGGCATTAAGATTTAGATATTTCTCTTCTCTTGCTTTGTCTGTGCATGGACTTAGAGTAGGACCAATATGCCTGATGAGTTCCAAGCCGTTGAAAATAATCACAACATTTGTTACACATTTCTTTTCCATCCAGCTCAAGTAGATTTTGGAGCTCTAATCATAGATTAGAACCCAGGTATTATTTTACCTTTTTATTCTACAAAATTATAATCTCACTTAAGATTTTACTGAATTATTTCTACCTGACATTTTAAGAACATGATTTTCTGATGGGCCATTTTCTGACAAACATACAAAAAGCTTAGTTTGAAGACTTTAATTTGTGTTAAATTGGGATAAAATCAGCTAATGAATTAAATGAGCTAATAATTTATTAAAAAGTTGATGGGTCAGACCTGCAATATAAAGAAACTGAAGAGGCCTCCATTCCTTAAACATGGGGTGATGAAAGATTGTCAAATCCATTGTTAATATAACACCCTGTATTGGCTTAATATAAAATTTAATGCTTGATTTATAGTTTCATTATATATCCAAGCCAAAAGAAAAAAATGAATGAAATTACAAACATCCTTGAAAAGGAAATGAAACATCAGTTAACAATTTGGTGGTGCTGCTAAGTTATTGGAATGCTCAATTTTTGACAACTTTAAAAGTTGTCAAATGAATAATTTGTTGATAATGAATAATAACTAGAGAATGAAAACAGTATGTAACATTCCGTGTCAATTGATATAAAAATCTATATATCATACTGGACTAAATATACATGAAATAAAGATTTCTATTTAGGAAAAATAATTAGAGTATTTCAATGGAAATATACACTGCTGAGCAGGGACCAGTAAAGTAAACTGAATCACAAAAAGTGAACAGGAAATAAACAAGAAAATGGCATTCTACCACTGTAGAAAAACAATGTCTACATCTTGGGACTGCTTATGTTACTGCTTCCTCAGAGCAGGATGGAAGGGGAGCTGAACAGACTGAGTGGCTTCAGGGTGAGGAGTTGCTAAGGGGATGACATGATTTATCCTGGAAAAAATGGTTACAGAAAGAATATAAGCAAAGTCTGTAGAATCCTAAGGGACATGAAGAAGCTATTCAGAGATTTTTAAAATTCCTTTTCATAAACTGAAAACAACTTCTGTGAAATTAGGCTGATCCAGAACAAGTTTGTATAAGATTATTTGTCATGATGCATTGTGGATGCTAAAATTTTGATATAGATTTTGAAATTAACTGAATGAACTAAAGGAAAAAAAATTCCTCACCAGTTAATGAGGTAACAACTGCCTCTCTAGCCTGGGATTCCTGAACTTGGCTTGAGGCTATACTGGCAAAGTATCACTGCTTGTCATGTTCTTATATCTGTGTCTGATATCTGCTATTGTGTGCTATCATAGACAGAGTCTGTGAATACACTAACATTTTTCCTGATCCAGCTAGATAATTTTTATGTTAACTTCTGTCATCTGCTTAAAATTATCTGCTCTAACAGTCCATAAGCTTAGTCCTTTTTGGTTTGTTGACATCTCTAGATGTCAACAGTTTTTTCAATCCAAAAATTAACAGCTAAAGCAAAAATTTAAACAAGATTTTCCCTGTACCAGGAAAAAAACAATTTTAGCAATTATTTTGCTATACACGATAAATATTTGTATATTAATGATCACAAATATCTCCACCAACCAAGGTGGCCCCAATTCTAGCTGACAAAAACTAGTGTAGGATTTTGATTTGAAGCTTTTCAAAAACATAGGAAAAGGTGTTGGTTTCCTAGGGACCCCACTGGTATTTAGTGGTATTGAAGGGACTGGGGGTACATTCCCCAGGTTTTGAGGGGTACATTGCCAGGTAACATTTGGCCTTTACAGATGTATGGCACCCTTATCTCCATGGATGCTTTTGGGTTGACAAAGTTGTTAGACAGAGCTTTAATTTACTTCCACTTAAAACATGTTTTGCAGTTAGAGCCCATAACCCTTCTTCCCATGTCACCCTGAGAAAAAGGGCTTCTGAAAAGTGTTTTTGCTCTCATCCTGCCTAAGTACCACATAGTTTCTTTTGCCAGTGGAAATTAGTTGAGTCAGAAGAGACACAACACTTGGACCATAGTCTGGATCTATGTAAAAATGATACCTGTATGCACACCCAAGTCAGGACTCCTGAGGCCTTCCTGTGCCCTGTAAGTGTATGTATGTAGCTTGATATATATGACTACTCCAAGGAACTAAATCTTTGGGGGGTAGGCTATATTAAATGGCCTTATTCTAGTATTCTAATTCAATCAGCTAAGTTTTTTGTCCAAACAGATATAATACTAGAGTCTGATACAAAGTCTAAAAGCAAAAGGGAAAAAAAAAAAAAAAAGAAAAAAAGACATGGACAGAGAAAAAAGGACATCAGGCCCCAAAAGAATGGCTTCTTTTCAGGGCTACTCTGTTTTCCATGCTGACAGCTTGGAAGAAAAGGAAGATGGGTCAGAATAAATCCTTACTTACAGGTTATTTTCCTCCAAAACTCTTCTCTAAATAGATCTCAGTAAGCCAGATGTGACATTACATTCACACTTTATGTAGGCTCATCTTACTTAATTTCTGTGGTTATTTTACTGAAACTAGGCAAAGAACAGCTTACAGGCCTCAAAGTGATTTGACACATAAAAGGGCAAGAAGTTCATGGCACAGGAGATAATCCTTTGGTAAGAAACCAGAAATCAGTCCCACCCACAACCTCCCTTTTTTTTTCAGGGATGCAATTGGTTCACATATTTTACAAAAAATATAAAATTCCTTTTCTGTCTTGCTGACATTTTTATAAACTCTATTCTGAAAACAGTACACAGTCTTATCTTTTTGTGTAAGAAGACATAGGGTAAATCTCTCCTTCACTTTCAAAGTCCTTTCACTCATTATATTTATAGAACCTACACTGAGCTGTGACTGAAATCTATGGTATCTTTACCATTTCTTAAAGGAAAGCAGGATTAGGTTATTGATTCAGTCTGATTAATATGTATGATTCTCCTGCAGTTACAAAGCTTCTTCAGACTTGTTTTTATAGCTGACTGTAGGAACAGAGCAACAAAGATCTGCATTTATTTGCTACCACTTCACAAACATTATGTCCATCAAGTTTTCCCTTTCCACTGTCAGATTTAAACAGAGCCCTTTTGATATGAGATTACTGATGCTGACATTAGCCAATCTCTTATAAAACCAACCCCAACATCTTGAAGGCAACTTTAAGAAATGAAAACAAAACATAGCTTCAATTCTGAACAGAACAGTGATCATTCTGTTTTATGTGTATGCCCAAAAGTACAATTCCAACCTGCTTTCACAGAGGGGAATTTGGTGATGTGTGTTACTGCCCCAAGGCCTATTTTCACATACTGTACAGCTCTGACTATGAAGGGTTGTACAAAAATATTTAGTTTTGCAGTGCCTTAGGGGACTTACTTTTAATGGAGTCAGTGGGGAATGTTCTGTATTTTTCCATTAAAAAGGGCACAGTTTTTCTGAGTTCATAAATAGCTTTTATTTAAAATTACATAGTCATATACTATCTCTGTTTCATTCTCCTGTGTAATATTTTTTTGTATTCCATTGTTATTAAAATAGTATAGATGCAATCATACAGTATGATACAGAATTATTAAAGATTACACTGATTTAGAGTTTCTAACCACTATCACTTCATCACCCTACTGACCCTACAAGATGCCTGCAAGCAAAATGAATTTGATTCCAAGCATTTTCCATTAAAATTTACCCTGCTAAAGTAGACTATAGTCATTAGTCAAGTTTCCACATATTATGAACAGGTGGTGTTCTCAATCTGCTCAATATATTCTAACACACCAAGGATCAGACTGCAATACTCTCACCCACACTGGGAGCACATTTTTCTTTGTACAAAAGTTCTTTATCTACAGGAATTTTTTTGTGGAATAACAGGCTACAGTGCTTCTTGGCCTATATGAGATGCTGCTATTTGGATTTTTTATTAGTTCTGTAAAAAATGGTGTATTTTCTTGTTGCACTGCTCTAAATTTGTCATCATCCCCTTTTCCCTCCCTCATTCTTAAGGGTAGGTAGATGAAAATAAGGAATGCTACATGGGATTATAGTATCTATTTATAGTCTAAGCAGCCCTGCACACCTATCAGCTAAGGGATAATATATGTGCTATCCACTTACAGGAAAATCCCTCCTAACATCATGGAGTGTGGTGGTGGTTGTTTGTGGTTTTTTGTCTTTTGATGGAATTCCTTGAACTCTCTTCTGTCAAGGAGTATTTGTATATTTTTCAATTTTGCTTTTGCAGTTTCTCGGTCATGTTTTGGGAATTTTTTTGTTTTAGTTTTTTGGTTTTTTATGTAAAGGAATAATAGTAGGTTGTTAGTAGAATATAGATTTATCCTTAATAATTTGTGTGATGCTTTTTCTTACCTCTCTTTTTTGTTTCCTTGATTTTAACTTTTGTTCCTACATTTTGGCAGGCAAAGAAAGGGATGGCATAGTTACCAAATCTTTGGAGTAGCAGAGAGTAGAGGAGAAATTTAATGTAGGAAATTTAAGTTTAGAATCATGAAATCTGAAAGAGAAAGGGGACTCCATATGGCAGAAACATTAAATGCATGATTCTTGCTAGTGATACTACTGCAATTAAATATGAAATATAAGGGGATTTGAGAACTGAGCTGTGAAAGACAGTACTAAACTCTTACAGAGAAATGGCTTGTAATGCTGTGATTGGAGAAAACCTCACGATGCAGTGTTATGAGAACATAATACTGGAAGTACATTCTTTCTCCTCTGAGAAATCCACATTAAGGAACTAACACAGATAAGATGGGGAAATGTGGTGGAGTTGCCTCATCAAGAGAAGCATTATGAGGCTGAGAGAGAGGCTTCATTTCCCAGGACAGGGGCCAGAACACAGTGTGAAATAATGTTCTGAGCTTAGAAACATATTATTGGGACAGGTAAAATTTAGTCTGTGATCTTATCCTCACTTTCTGTGATTACAGAGCCCTTTAATGTCCCCGCAGGCCCCCAGCCGGGTAATAATTAGCATTGACTCCAGATTGCTGAAGGCTGATCAATCACTTTATTATGCTATATCTAGACTGCAGATATAGCATAATACTGTATTATGTACATACTATACTAGACTGTACTTATTAAGAAACTCTCAAGTAACCCTTACAGACAATCCCATACAGCTTTGACCTAAATGGTCAATGAATCCAAACACCGTCCAGTGTCCAATTAGGAAATCACGCTTTGGTAAACAAATCTCCATAACACATTCCACACGTGCACAACAGGTGCAGCAAGTAGAGATAAGAATTGTTTCTCATTCTTTTCTCTCTCATTCTTTCTCACAGCCTTCCCTGTGAAAATCCTGGGAAAGTCTGTGCCTGCTGCTCTATGTGGCCAGAAAGCTGCTGCCCTACTTTAACACATTTTATTCTGTACAGTGAAGATGGATGTAGAGCAGGCACCTAATCCTGAAAATGATGGGCTAGGATTACATAAATTTATATGGAATAATATGGATACATGAAATGGAACCATTAGATGAACAAAGCGAATTATTATACAATTTATAAGTTTTAAGCTTTATAAGTTAAAACACACAATTATTCATCTCCACTTGTGTCAGCTAGTAAGTGACAATAAGGTTGTTCTGAATCTTAAACTAAAGGTCGACAAAGCATTGACTCCAGAAAATTTGAGACATGGAAAAAAATTAATAGTCTGAAGTGTCCTATAAATAACCACAATGAAAATCTGAAATAATCCCACTTCTACTAGAAATGTTAGAATCAAACACTGCATCCTAACACTATTGCCAGTTTTAATCAACTTTTATTAATAGCAGCTTACTTGGATAATCAAAGTCACTGCTAGTGTAAGTGTAAAAGTATTAATTTTTTAAAGGAATCATTTAGAATAATTTACTAGTACAGTCTATACTTTAACAATATTCTAGAAATAAATAAATAATGCAGTTAAATATGAAAGTTCTCCATAAAATTCTTGTTGAAATCCTTAGAGTCAGTTGCATATTCCTTTTTATATTATTTTTATGAGACTCGAAATTATTGCTAATCTCAGAGTAGATCTAAAAGATGGACTGCATATTCTGCCAGGATATGAGATAAAATTAATAGTGGTGCGAAGACCTTTGCATCACTTCTCACCTCCCACAAGCAGATCAGTGCCCAGTCTGATTCCAAGCAGTAGTGTGTGTGGGAAAACCAAACCCCCAATTTCTTTGTTGCTGAACATGATGTTATAAGGCTTGGAATCTGCCTTTGGTAATTTTGGGCCAGCTGTCATGATGGTGCCCCCTCCCATTCTCCTGCTCTCTTTCAGCCTTCTTGCTGGTAGTGGGGCAGAGTGAGAAATGGAGAAAATCTTACTGCAATTGCTCAGCAGTAGCTGAAGTGTTGGTCTGTATCAACACTGCTTAATCACAGATTCAATACAGCACCATACTGGCTGCTATGAACAAAGCTGACCCCATTCCAGCCAGACCCTCCCTACACACTCTCATTGCAGAAATTATAACTGTATAATTACAGACAGAGGTGCTCATCTAAGACATAAAAAGCATGGACACCAATGAAAATTATTACTGATGACAGTCATTACCACACAGAAGATATTCTCAAAATACTTAGCGCTAAATGGCAGCTCTTAGCAGAACTGAATAATAAAAGAGCTATAAACACAGCCCTTGGAGGGTTTTTAATATTCTGCTCAATTTCCCTTTTGTCCATCTCATCCTTTCTTCCTTGGAAGATGTATCTTGATGATATAAGAAGTCTCATGTGCCACATGCAGGAGGGTAAGGGATTAACGTGGGAGATCTAACCAGTCTTCCAGAGATACCTCTCCTTGACTGCCTGCTCCTCCCTCCTGCTGGCGCCCCTTCACAGGTAGGGGGGACAGAATGCAGTGCCTGCCCATGCCTTAGCTGTGGGGTGCACAGTCTGTCATCTGTCTTAAAGCCAGCTCCCCATGCCACTTCAGTGAACCTGCTGGATGCTGTGCAGACACACCTGAAGCACAAAATCCTCCTAGCTGACTCTATTGCAGCAGTAGTAATTTCTAAGACAAGGAGCCAGTCTCCTTGGACAAGGTTTCACAAGTGCTTCTGTGACCCTGTATAATACATTAGAGAGTAATCATTAAGTTATTTTCACTTTCTTGGTGGTCAAAATGGTTTGGAAAGCATTATGGGCCATTTAATACAGTCTGATTTTCAATGCTTATGACATCTATTAATTTTTAGAATAAATTATGCATTTCTTACAGCCTTGCATTTCTTAATTCATCAATTGAATGATTAAAGTTCATGTCAATTCTCCTATGGTAAACAGGCAAATCAAATCTTTATCTATACTGGAACAAGCAAGACTACTTTTGTCCTTGCCTGAAGGGATAATGTCATTGCCTGGAGCTTACATCTATCATTACCATCAGTTAATTAAAACGAAGAAAAGCTTTAAATGTCCTCACCCTCACTTATCATTCAGAACTTCTTCAAGCATTACAGCAACTGTCAATCACTTCAGTCCTTCAAAAATATGTATAAAAACTATTACAAGTATTTTTTCTATAGGTTCAACAGCAGAAGGTAGTGAGTCCTTCCTGTGCACTGATATTTGAGACTTATCCAAAAAAAACTTTCACAAGCTCCTCCTAATCTCACTTTCTGTGTTGAAGTCTGTCTTGGAGCGGCTGTGCTCTGCTACTTCAGCTACAGATATGGCTAAAAAGTTCTGATAAACAACGAAACAAAAGCATATCAGTACTTCATATAAAGCTTTATTTTAAAAAGTTTCTTAATAAGACAGCTGTGTTATTTAATGTAATAATTTATTTAATTTTGATATTATTTGTCATAATAAACATAATTCCAATTCTTGTTTCTTAAAGTCTTACATGCCTTCACAACAGTTAGGTCTGAAGAGATAAGGTGTGGGCTTTCTGTAACCACAAAAGAAAAAGCATACTTTCAGTAGCATTTTTTCACAGCTTTTGATTTGTTGTGGATAAATGTTTTCTTTCTTTGGGCATGCAAGATGGCTACTGAAAAAATAGTATGTGATAGAAAAGTATGGGTGAGTGAAACAGCAACCAGCTGTGGAGAGGCTAGCTGCTGGGAAAAGGCAGCTATCATGCAAAATTAATTCCCATTCTACAGAGGGCAAAAATCACCTCTGGAAATTATATCCTATGTGTAAACTCTGTGGGTGTTCACATATACATACAAAATACAGCAAACGAGACTTGCTTATAAGTACCAAATCATTCCACTGCAACCCTGGTGGTTTATAAATAAATTCTTGATTATAATCCTGGAGTGGGTTTCTAGGAGCAGAGAACACAGAAAGTTGTTTTGAGCAACCTTTGGCCTCTGTTTGCAGTATTCAATAAATGAAATGTCATACACATCAACATCAAATACAACATTTCAACAGAAACCCACTTTACCACGAAATCCACCATAAGAATCACTCTGATTTTTGTATATTTTATTTCCCCTTTAAAACTGTGGATTAATAGCATTTTTCAGTAGTGGTTTTCTCTAGATATAGAAAAAGGACAAGTCATATAAAGTAGCATTGTTTTTTACTAGACGCATGGCTGCACCTGGAAGAAAAAGCAGACTTGTCAGGCATATAAGCTTTCCAGATGCCATTCAGGTGTAGAAGTAACAAAGTTCAACCTAAGTGCAGGCTGGGAATAATTATTCTCAGTTTAACTTAGTTACATTAATAAGAAAACCAAGAAGGAGTAGAGGTGTCTGGTATCCATGAGACATAGGGGCAAGGGGAAGAAACAATGTTTGGACTGCAGTTAACGAGAGACACAGCAGTGCCTTCTGCAACTGAAACTAGCACAAATCAATATTGTGTCATGAAACTAGTGCTTCCACTAAGTCAAATGTTTTTGGTGTCCAGTGAAATAAAGAATTATAGGTCAGAACCTCTTTTGAGGCTGAAATTGTTTTGAGTTTATGGCTCTTAAGCTCGAGAGGTGAGAGATGGTGCAGATCTTTAGTGAAGAATGCCCCTTCCCCCTGTTGCTGTATCAGCCTTACATGTGTCTGTCTGTGAGGTTATTCTGCTCTGCAGGAGTTTGGCTTCATTCACAAGAGACATTTGGATGCAACAGATAAAGCATTTCTGAAGCATGAACACCCCTAGCTCTTTCAGGGTTGGAGTGGAATCCAGGGGTATTGGGTATGAGCTGAACAAAACTAAGACAATGAAGTTAACTTTCCTTCTGTTTTTCAGCCGACTAGTATGAAAATGAAAATAACATTCATAAATTGAATTACTTTCAGAATCTTCAACCCTTTCCACTAAACAGAAGTACTTTACTCATTACATATTTCTCTAAACAAGGTGCCAGGTTCTGCACACCTCTTTTCATTTGAATTATGTGGTATTTTGGTAGTGTGCAGTGTTGCATATCCAACCTAAATTTTTCTTGACTGTTTTCTCCATTAGTTTGTCCATAACATTGAATTTAAGGAAAATTCTTGATATTTACTAAGCAGTTAAACCAAAGGGAGACTGGTTTATGATCAATGATGTTAGGCTTAGAGAATTTCTGTATATGGGGTTTTTCTTCATTGGGAGTGCAACAAACAGCAGTTTCTTCAAAAGATTGATTAAAATAAAACAGGTTACAATTCTACTACTTATAAATTTAAAAAAACCCCCTACTTTCTTCACATGAACTTTCTAACTGCTCTTTTTAAGCCAAATAATTGCCATTTTCTCTTTCAGCATCACATTTTATGCTATTGAACAGAGAGGAAATAACATAGATGTGTGAAGGATTATTTAAATGCAGTAAAACACTTGTGCCCCAAAGTAGCGGAAAGAACGAAGAAGATGCAGTATTTCCCAAAAATACATGCTATCTAACCACATTGACCTAATAGTTAAATCAATACAGCAACTGAACCATTCAAGGGAATGAGAAAGGACACCTAAACCAGAAGAATTGCAAAGGAGCACATTGGAACACAGAAGAGAAGAGAAGAGAAGAGAAGAGAAGAGAAGAGAAGAGAAGAGAAGAGAAGAGAAGAGAAGAGAAGAGAAGAGAAGAGAAGAGAAGAGAAGAGAAGAGAAGAGAAGAGAAGAGAAGAGAAGAGAAGAGAAGAGAAGAGAAGAGAAGAGAAGAGAAGAGAAGAGAAGAGGTTATTCCCTTCTATTTCAGTTAGAAAGGAAGTACAGTAACCATCTACTACAGCTGCCTGACAAATTTAGGGCTATACAGAAGTTAAATTGTGTTACTAAGGGCATTTTCCAATTATCTCCTAAACTGACAGATTTGGAGCAACGACCATCTCTCTAGGAAGCCTGTTCCAGTGTCTGACCACCATCTTGGTACAGAAATTTTACCTAATCTAATCTGATCCTCTCCTGACACAGCTTTGAACCATTCCCATAGATTTTATCACTGAATCCCAGGGAGAAGAGTTCAGCACCTTCCTTTCCCATCTTCTGTGCCTTTCAAGGCACAGAAAACAATGAGATCACTCCTTGGTCTCTTTTCTCTGAACTAGAGAAACCCCAAGTCCTCAACTGCTGCTCACAGGATATTCCTTCCACCAGTTTTACCAGCTTTCCTTCCTTCCTCTGGAAATATTTGAGGGACTTAGCATCTTTCTCAATTAGCAGGGCCCCGAGCTGTGCACAATGCTGAATACAGCAGGATAATTAACTCTTTTGACAAGGTGGTGATGCTGTGCTTGATGCACCCCAGGATGGAGTTTGTCCTCTTGGCTGCCAGGACACGCTGCTCACTCACATTGAGTCTGCTGTCAGAGAGCACCTGCAGGGCCCTTTCTGCAGGACTCCTTCCCAGCTGCTCCTCTCCCAGTTCATTTTTATGCCTGGTGTTATGCCATCCTATCTGCAGAATCTGTCATTCAATATTGAATTTTATCCCATTAACCATACTCTAATGGTCCAATCCATCTAGATCCCTCTGCAAGGCAAACAGCCCTTTCCCTTTGTGAACCCATGTTGATTGAGTTTGACCATTGCATTGTCCTTTAAATGCATTTCAACAGGACCAGTATGATCTTCTCCACAATTTTTTTAGAAAGTAAGGTTAGAGAAACAGGCCTGTAGTTTTCTGAGTTCCTTATGCCATCCTTGTAAACTGAGATAACTGGCTGGCTTCCACCCAGCAGGAAGCTTCCCAGACTTCTAAGGCATTGGATGATGGATAATGGAGAGGGGACATGCAGTAACGTTCATTATCCCCTTCAGTACTCCAGGATGAAACCCATCAGGTTCTGTGGACTTAAGAACATTCAGCTCATACAATTTCAGGGTTCAAAGCTAGTCAAAAGCCCCACAGCTGTGGTGCTCCACCCCAGGTGACCAAGCAGACCAAGGTCTACCATTAACTTTAAAAACTGTGGGAAAATACATTGAATTCTTCTGCATTTTCTTGGTCCCTATTGGTCAGGTGGCCATCTTCAACGAGTATGAGACTAATATTTTCCTGAGACCTCCTCTCATTATTAATATACTTTAAAAAGCCTATTTTTGCACTAGATAATTCCACTGTTTTGGAATTCTGTCCACTTATGTCCCATAAGGATTATTTACTAAATGTTCTTGAATCTTTCTCCCATTGAATAAAAAGGAGGAGTGATATTTAGATAACCCAAATAAAAAACATCTACATTTGAGTTTAGGTCTCTTTTGTACCCAGTAGATACCTACATGTTTTCAGAGTGAGATTAGATTAATTATTTAAGCTACCTTTCAAAACTAGGTAAATTGTGCCCTAATACTGCTTATTTTTTCTACCAGCTATGAATGGAGAAGAGGATGAATCACTCAGATTAAGCAATCTAGACTATTCACAGCAAGAAAAAAAAATCTCAGACAAATAATTTTTCTAGCCCAGAATTAGATGCTTTACTTCCATCTCTGGCAAAACTTCTGTAGAAAAGCTGTCAAACTTGGATTTAACTGCAGGGAAAAATATTGTTAGGTCCTTTTCCACTGCCTTGCTTTGGGTCCATTTTAGATAAGAATGGTTTTTTTCAAATTCTTATATAGAAATATTTTCGTGAGCACAGTTTTCAAGGTATTTGATGCAGTCAGTGCACTCCTTGTGAGGATGCAGTACCTAGAGGCACATCCTGATGTCTCACACTTAGCAGCATCTTACTCCTCTGTTGTTCCATTATAGTAAGTACATACATTCATAAAATTAAGATCAAATTAAAATTAGTGAAGTGTCACAGTTTGACCCCTACTACTTCCATTCCTTTATGACCTGAAATCAAATTCCTTTTCATGGTGCTCTGAAGTGTCAAACATCCCTATTGTAGCAGGGTGTTTATGTAGTATATAGGTTTCCTTAAATGATCCAAAATAAATTTTATAAACTATTAATGTGCTGTAAAAGTAATTTGTAATCTTTCTTGACATTTCCTGTTGAAAGTGTCTTGCAGGTAAAGGTCAGCTTTTAAACATTGCCAATAAAATACTCTTCAGAAGATTAAATTGAATAATTTGCAACAAAGTAACTACAATTTTTATAATACCTTAAATGTTACGGTGACACATAAGAAATCTGCCCAAGCAATTCCATTGTGTAAATCAACTAATGCCTGTAGTTTCTCTTACATTTTCATAATCAAATACAAATTTCACACAAGGAATAAATGTCAGCTAGTAAATTTTTGAACGTCATAAACATATTCATGAGTTCTACGCTAAATATTTTAGTAGATAATAAAGGGAATAGATACACCTCTTATCCATAAAATACAGATTTATGTCAAAGCAAACCCCTCAGTTTTATAACCCTACTAATAGTACTTTAAATCCAAGCTGAGCTATGACACATAATAAATTGTTAGTTAGGCTGTTAGATCATGCCAACTGCACCACGGTGTTAAGGCCCAATAAGAGATGACTGTAATTGGAGTAATCTAAACACATTAGTTAAAAACTGCAAAAATATTTAAGTTATGCAAAATGTTTATGCACTTGACATTTTAAACTTAATTTGCACAAACGCTCGATTTAGATACCTGATTTTGTATTGACTATTGTACATTATTTTAGATTTCAGGTCTTTTCACTTGCCTGATAGTGCAGGTAAGGTAGTGATAAACTATTATCTTTCGAAGTTAGCTCTGAATTTCAGTGACTATATTAAATTCCATGGGCAGACCCACCATACACATAGCTTAAGCCTGACTTGAGGGTAGTCTGCAAATGCAGATAAGCAAATGAACTTATAGATCATTTCTGAAGAGGATTCATAGGCCATTTTTAAACAAACATGAGAGATGATTAACAGGCTACCAGGCATTCTGGACAGAATGTACCTCACAGATATAGTCACTGGTATGCTGCCAAAACTGCATGCAGTAAAAGAAGGCCCGTTAGGAAAGAGAAATAAAATAAAACCTGAACTTGTCCAGATGGCTAAAAAAGATCATATTGAACAAATTCAGACACCAGCAGACTGGTCTAACTGTATGGCTACTGCTTTAAAACTAAATTGACTTGAAGATTGAAACAAAAATCATCAAATATCGTTCCAGTAAAAGATCACTTCAGTCTTAAGAATGCAGATTATGTCTAGCATTTTACATGTACCAAGACATGAGTACCAGAAATCTCTTTTTTTGGTGGAAAGAACCCAAAGTACCTTATCTGCAAGGACGTAACTATGACTGATTTACATTTTATTTTATGTTTTATTTTATAATTTACTGTAACATAATCTCTTCTCACTTGCTTTTTTATTTATTCTATTTATAAGTTGGTCATCTGGAGGGGGGGTTAGTATTTTAACAATTAATATATACTGACAATAGTGAGAAAACAGTGGATTGTTGTTCTATTTATATAATCTGGAGACATTTTCTTGCAATGAGTGTACAGATTATTATTTTTTGGCTCTTGACAGAGGTCTGCTGAGTCCAGGGACAGGTGCTTGGTGCTTGGTAAGATAAAGCACTAACATCAAATTCCTGACTGGCAGCAGGCCCTATGGGGATGCACTGAAATTGCTCTGTTAGAACAATTTATCAGAATGGTCAAAGAGTTGCTTCCCATCATGTTGCATTTCAGCTTGCATCAAGCAGATGCTTCTGGTTCCTTGTGGAGAGGTGTTGCAAAGATGACATGAATCATAGAATTATAGAATAATGGTTTGGATTGGGAGGGATTTTTAAAAAATCTTCTCATGTCAGGGACAGGGACACCTCCCACTAGACCAATTTGCTCAGAGACCCATCCAACCTGGCCTTGAAGACTTCCAGGGATGAGACATCCACAACTTCTCTGAGCAATCTGTTCCAGTGCCTCACCACCCTCACAGTGAAGAATTTCTTAAAGTAACTCTGAAAGACATTGAGAGACCTACAAAACACCTCTGAGTTAGAGAAGGACTGGCTATCAAATCTGGATGTATCTGTTCTGAGCTCTCAAAAATCTCAGAAAATCTCACAAGTAAAAGAGGTTTCTTTTTATTTTTGCGATACTCCAGATATGTGATAAAATGGGCAACAGCTACAAGATTTGCTATCAGGACCCCTCTCTATTTAAGAAAACTGAAATGTTTACCTTCAGTAACTGTTTTGCATATTTGGAGTAAAGAAGTTTTTCTTGGTATCCTTCTGCATACTTCAGTCTCTACAAAAGGTAGAGACAAAATATGATTTAGCTGTGGTTTGTATGTAAAGAAGAAATAGCATAGTTTTCTCAGTATCCAGAATAGCTCTGTGTACATCATGTATCATGTGCGTTCTCATGTGTGTTAGGCACATGAGAAAAATCAGCCTAGCTTCTTTAATCTGCATAAAACTATCTGTACAAGAGATGACAGAAATCCTCCACAACATCAAAAATCAGACTGATCTTATTAAAACCTTTCATTGTAATATACTTGAGATACTTAATAATTCAGTCTACACAATAACCAGATCTTTTACATTGGATATTATATCTACACAAATTTACAGGAACAGGACAACTGTGTAATCTTTGCCATTCTGTCTTGGTTTGGAAAGACAGGTGTCTGCTAAAGAAGTCAGGAGCCTCCCTTGAAATGGAAAAATGTAAACCCCCTCCCTCCAAATTGTCATAAATTTGAAATTAAGGGGGGTTCTCAGGCAAAAATATGGGAGCAGGAAAAACAGTTCTTTATTAGGGAAGAAAATAAAAAGATAAACTAAACAATGCAATAAAATAAAATAACACTGGCAGAGTCAGAACACAACCTGACACCCTATGGGTCAGGGTGTTGGTAGCAGTCCAGTTGCAATTGTGGCTGCAGTCCTCCTGGAGTGTCAGGTGTGGTTCTCTTGGAGCAGTGATTCTGTAGAACGGTGTAGTCTTCCTCTGAAGATCCAGTCAAAGAGGCAGCTGCTCCTCTGGGAAATCCAATGGAGAAAGCCATGCTGGTGCTTCAGAATCTCAAGATTATATCCAGGCAGGAATAATTGGCTCCTCCCTCAGGGCAGAGCATCTCACAATGGGATGCTGTAGTTCTTATCAGTCATACAGTGACATTCAATACCCTGTTATCAGCAGATGTCTCCCACGAGGGAGGAGTGGTTGTGGAAGAGATAGGGAAAACTGCACACTTGACAAAAGACAACTGCCATACTGATGACAAACAGAATACAATTTTTTGGCAATCCAGGACAAATTCTTTGTGCAATTAAATGCTCTGTCAAATAATCAGAATTATGTGAAAGTCCTTACTTTTTTTTCTGATTTATTCAATATTTTCAAGCATTTTTCTTCTGCAAGGAATATATTATCCATTAGAAATTTGTCATACAAATTCTTTCACTTGTGATATAACAAGTGCTGTCTTTTAAAATTAAACTTGTTTCTGATGAGGCTGTTAGTGTCTCTTTGATAAAGAATTACCTAATAATTTTGCTGCTACTATGTAAGTGATTACAGGTGCCACAGTAAAACTTCAGTATTAAAAGTCATGTTGTCAAGTGGGTTTAAAAGTACCCATTCTCTAACATAGTGATAAATCACATGAAATTGACTTAAACAATTCAAACATGAAATTGCTGTCAATGTATACTTAAGATAAAAGGTATCACTCTGTTGAATCTTTGGATAGAGGGTTTATGTTTCTGCATTTTAAGTAGTAGAAGGATACCTGGAAATATTAGTAGTTACAGCCATGAGTGGAAATTTATTTTTGTATCCTTGGCAATGTGGGCATGAGACAGGGAGTTTCTTAAGTAAATGTTCAAGCCTGAACCTTTTTGAATGACTTTGTGTTGAGATGGATCTTCATCTAAGAACAAATTTTTAAATTTTGGATATTGTTCAATGGTTACCTCATCAATTAAAAATTTCATTGGCAAATGCAAGAATCATAAAACTGTTGAAACTAAATGACTTGGTTTTGTTTTGTTTATTTGTTTGTTTGTTGCTGGATACAATAAAGCAGACATTCAATGTTTTATTTAAAATCCAGAACACAATTTTATGGACAAAAATTTTGTCTCATAGTTGGATGGTCCTTCACTTTTTATGATGAAAAAAATTCAGAGAAAGTGAGTGATCATGACCAGTGGAGCAGAGCCAGGTACCAGCAGGGAACAGATTATTAGAGCTCTATCACATAGGGAAAATGTGTTGTTAACATCTGTGTCAGGGAGGTCAGGGCAATTGAAGACACCCTTGTCAGTGCTCTTTTAGAAGAAGACCATTGACACTCACAAATTTTACACAGATTTATCTCCAGGTATGATCTACACTATCCACTATACTAAATATGCTAATGAAAAATATGCATATGGGATCACACAGCTTCTGTGTGCTTCAAAAGATTTGACACACAGAGTCAACAATGGACAGTAGCTTATTTTTCAAAAATAACTCTTGCCTACCAGACCTGATCCTCAGGGAGTCTGCAAAGACCATCACAAGAACAAGCTGAGCACTAAAAGTCGTAATTCCAGTGTGTATGTATGAGCTCAAGACACATACCAACTTTAAAGTATACTCGTTTTCTCATCCCATCCCAAACTCAGCTTGATGCTTCTCATCAGTACGGACAGAATTTAAAGTTATCATCTCACCAGTGGTTTGGCTCAGTCTGTGGGAAGGGAATTGAACAGAGAGGCAAATCTGGGACAGGGTTTATACACAATCAAAGAAGCATGTGCAAAGAAAATTAGGTGTATCCTAGGATGTATCAGCAAGTGTCATTAAGATGTCAAGAGAAATGATTGACATCTGGTATTGGTGAGAACCCATGTCGGGTATTGCCCCTGGTCTTGCACTCCACAGAGGAAGAAAAACCTTCTGGCGTGAGGCTGCAGAAGGCCATCAACATCAGGGCATGGAGCCCAGAGGTACAAAGAGAAGTTGTAAGAAGCAAGCTCGCCCAGCTGAAAGTATAGAAGAATAAAAGGTACTATTTCTGTTTCTTCAGCCACCTAATTGGACTCTCTGATTGGAAAGTTAGAGACAAAGGACCCGAGTTTGGCTTGGGAAATTCTGACTAGAAATAAGGAATAAATTTTGTACCACCAGGGTGGTAAAACATTGGAGGAAGAAGATGCCCAGTAGTTATGAGTCTTCTAGGCAAGGCTCTGAGAAACTTAATGTAGGCTTTCCCTAAGCAAGAGGTCAGAGTAAGTGACCTCCAGAGGTCCTTTCCAACATAAATTATTCTGTGTTTCTATGATCCTTAGGAACTCAGCATGGTGTTTCTATTAACGAGAAAGGGATGCATTGGCAATAGTAAAAAACTATTATAATTTTGCATAACCCTTGTAAAGGCAAAATAGAGCAGCTGGACTTTATATAGATAGCTTTATTTTTGCCACTCTTATTAAAAATCTAAGCCAAACCAAGTATGTCTGAACTGAAGTTTATATGTTTTGCTATGTTAAAAATCATGATAAGCCAGCCTTTCTGTAAGTTTTGTTTTTACTTGCAACTATATATGTGGCACAAAACTCAAAGTTCCTGCTTTTTGGACCTCTATGATATTATTTTCCTGCTATTATTTTTACTATTATTATAATTATTTTTATTGTTACCAATATCATTATTAATGAAAATTTTGAAAAGGGAAATAGTATCTACTCTGTTTTGCAAAAATATAAATTATGTGTATATGGTTATATAATTATTTGTAAAAAATTTTCAAATCTTGAGATGGAAAGTACTGAATAGATTTAGACTATTTCAGATATTGTTGAGTTAATACTTTTAAACTTAACAGTGTCCCAGCAAAAGCTGATCAACTTAAAAAAGAGTGCACATCTTACATTTAATTTTATTATTATTTTTATATCTTTAAATCTAAAAATACAGGGCACAATAAGCATTAAGATATTCTAATGATCAATCCATCCAAGATACTGCTATCAAGATAAAAATATTAACTAGATATTAAAATCTAAAATTAGATGAAACAGAATCTTAGAAGTCTGCATAATAAGACATTCCACAGAATTGAAAGGGACAAAGTATTGCCAAAGACATAGTGGTAGAAAGAGTAACTTACCTTCAAAAGTGACAAGCAGATAACCCTTACATTAAATAATTTCTGGTTGTGCCCAATCTTTACACACAATTACTTGTTTCACTGTTTCTTTATACCAGATCAGGATTTCAACTTCACGCATCTGCTGGTGATATTACTGCTTGTTGCATTTGGTAATTTTGTATTAGTGTTTGAATGTTTTGGCTGCTTAGTTTTGTGTGAAATGCACCCTACATAGTGAACAGTCTGGGAGAGCTGCCAACAATAAATTGCAATAATCCAACCTTGATTTTGTAAAGGCATGAGTCAAAAGCTCAGCATCTTGCTGACACTGCAATTGTCTTAACCTTGTTATGTTCCTGAGATGGTAATATGAAACCTTATCAATATTGTTGATGTGGCTCTCTGAGGAAAGCTGAGGGTCAAAAATTACTGGAATCCATCATGAAGAACATTTCTTCCAGGATTCCACTGTCCAGCAGCAGAACAATGATTTAGCATTAAATTTTCACTGGAATGAGAGAGATACAGCCACTTGCCTATGGAAGCACAGCAGGATACAAGCAGAAGCAAAAAAAAAAAAACAAAAAAAACCCAAAAAACAAACAAAAAAAAAACCATCAAAATTAAATAAAAGCGTGTACTTACAATTTCACTGATGATTATCTGTTTTTAAGTTTGCCCTATAGGTTTTTACAGACAAAATATAGATTCCTAGTCTGTTCCACATTCTCTGAAATCAAAAGTTTCCAGGAAGCCCATATCTGGTCTTCTACAGTTAGTGCATCGTAATGGTGTGGAAAAAGATCATATTTTCTTCTTAAGGAACAGTGTGAGATGAAAGCAAATCAGATGAACTAAGACATTTTTCAGTAATAGACACACATAGACTTGTAGCTTCTTAATTGAGGTTTAGTTTTAGTTAGTTAGTTAGTTAGTTAGAAGGGGTGCTCTCCATAGAAGTGACCCATGCTGGGGCAGATTGTAAAGAACTGCAGCCCCTGGGAATGACTCATACTGGAGAACTTTATTGAGGACTGACATGGGAGGGACCCACTTCCACTTAAGAGGAAGGAACAGCAAAGACAATGTGTGATCAACTGACTGCAGGTCCTATTCCAGTCCCTGTGGGTTTCTGGAGAGGGGTGACAGAGAAAATTGATAGTAAAGACGAGCCTGGGAATATGGGAGTAGTGGTGGGGAGGATGCTTTTAAGTTTTTACTTTTTTATTTCTCATTGTCCTACTCTGATTTGATTGGTAAAAAATAAAATTATTTTTCCCTGAGTCTGTTTGCCCTTTGACAGTAACCGCTGAGTGATCTTCCCTCTCATCCCAACCCAAAAACCTTTTGTTCTATTTTCTCTCACCATCCAGCTGAGGAAGGAAGTCATAAAGCAGTTTTGTTGGGCACCTGTTATCCAGCCAGGGGCAACCTATCACAGCTGTGCATTTACTGTTTGTCTTTTTACATCCCCATAGCATTGGATAAGAATTTGAAGGTTAGGGAGGTTATAATTTTACTCATGTTCCTCTTAATCTGTGTGGAGGCAGGTGCAGATGGCAGCTAACCAGTTCCTAGCTCAATTTCTGCAGTTGCTTCATTGAATCTTCTGAACATTTTTACTCTCTGAAAAATGTCTGCCTTCAATGATACGGAATTGTCCAGAGAGAATATTTATGCTTAGAGGCTCACTATCCCCTCCTGTGACCCCAATTCTCTTGAGTTTCAAGACATAATAGAGCCAAAGCCTGAAGCTCCCAGCAATGTCTATTCTGTGATAGATTAGTGAGTTACTGGGTGACATGTCTGTTAGGAGGTGACTGGCTATGTCTCTTTAGGGAATGAGCACCTGTTTAACCTGCTTTTTACTGTCTGTAAAACACTGCCATTGCAAGAGGCCTAGCAGACTTTCCATTCCTTAAGAACAGTCTGGTGTGGTCTCATCAGACTTGAAGAGACCTGTTCCAGGCAAACTGGGTGCATCCAGCTTCTGCAACAGACAAGCTGTGGGGAAAATAGTGCAGAGAAAATGATGCTGGCAAGGAACCAGGGTGCAACAGTGCCCTTGGCACAGACATAGGTAGCTCTTTTGACTTACACCATAAAGACCTTCAGCTGTGATCAGATAACAGATATGTTGATTGTAAACAGAAACCATTAGAGAATGACACAACTTCTTTCAAGGAAAAGGTTCAAAAGTCATTTAGAATAACATGAGAGCACATTATTTTAATGAAAAGGCCATGTAATTACATCACATTTTCCCACATCAAAGTCACACTGTCATAAACTCCTGAGATGTGGGCCAAGGTTTTCAAGATAAAATTTAAAGTACTCTCAGTTTTCTTCTCATATAGAGGAACAAACTGCTCCTCCGTAGTATTGAGATCAGAATTTCACAAAAAGGTATTTAGTGAAATCTTTCCAATCATTGGCTAAGCTAATTATTGTTGTCAAAGTATACTAAGCTTGAAAACCACCGACTATCTTCCTGATGTCTTCTCAGGAGAAGAAAGACAGGAAGAATTGGCTCAGAACAATTTTCTTCATCTCTGGTGCTACCCATTTCTGGGCTATGTTATGACAAAGCCACCAGATCACTGTACAGGGAAGGAGGTGACTTTGCATTTCACAAAAAACCCTCCTTTGGAAAAGGGGAGCGTTTCCTATTACAGATGTCCTTCACCTTTGCTCCACTGAACTAATTTAGTCCACAGAGGGAAGACCTCCTTGATAACAAGAGAGAGCTTTTTGCTGGCAAAAGCATTCAAGTCAAAAATGGAGTTATAAAAGAAAAGAACTTGAGTTCAGGCACTAAAAAAAGGATTTCAATTGCTGTGGGAAGCCACACTTCAAAGGAGCTTCAATCAGAAGGATCAAAAAACTCTCAGTTTGGCATGTTGTTTTTTTTTTTTGTTTGTTTGGGGAGGGTGTTTGTTTGTTTGAATAAACAAACAAACAAATAAATAAGTAAATAAATACCATTTTACCTCCAGAAATACTGAATGCACACAGGGGAAAAATTGCATAATCTTTCATCATTGATAAGGTAATTTGTTGACCTCAGATCAATGGTTGGATAAAGCTGTGAGTTCTGCATTACAGCTAGTTACTTTAAATCCAGCCTACGAATGTAGGTATCATCTCAGAGCAACATAATCTTATAATTTTTTTAATAACTGTACACAATGATTCAAAAATACATGCCTATTTCCATCAGTACTTTTAAGGCCCAATGCAACATACATATTGAATCCATATTGCATTGAGTTATTTCATGTTGTGTCTTTTGACTGGTATAGAAGTAAACAGCAAATTTGCAGACCAACATTTCTTTAAATTCACTCTGAAAGCTGTGAGAAGAGGAAATATAGAGCAATAATGCAGAACAACCTGTGTTCTAAATATAGCCCTTTTTTTCAATCTATGTGTTTCCAATTTATAACTAATTTTGGATAAAAGGGAATAAAATCAATGATCTGTTAGATTCTGTGTTGCCAGTCAACTGCCTGCCAATTCCCACTCCCTGAATGTGTTATAGCAGCACAATGTCCCCAGATGCTGGCTGGAAAGACAAACTACAATTACTTATCAAACAGAGAACTACTGAGATGCAGTGCAGCATTCTCTTTGATTTTTATGGGAAATTATTAAAAACCATAATAGAAGTAGGGACCTGTTAGTAGTTAAGCTAACCAAGGATTACACGTAATTCTTCCCGTCTTTCCATCTGGAATATGTCCTTCATATTTATTTTGACTTTTATAACACTGCTTATAAAACAGAATCCCTTCTAAAATAGTATTCCAAAAATCAGCTCTATCATTCCATTAAAACCAGGCTTTCCTAAAGGTATTAGCAACTTTAAAGACTGTAAGCAAGAAGTCTGCTCTGCACACACACGGATTATATACTGTCTTTGCTTTTATAGGCAACATGTATTGGGTGTTGAGCTAATTAGGTCCCCAGGGTCTGTGGATACTGACTGAATAATGTCTCCGTATCTAGGGTCTCCTTCTCATGTGGAAACAGAGCTGAAAATCACTGCTGGATTTTCTTTAAATTTCCTGATGGGTTTAATAAGTCTTGTGCTACTGTACTACACTACAGTTAAGCTGATACATTTTCAGATGTTTGTACAGCATTTTCTTTTCTATGAAAATATCCCGTAGTAACTCTCAGTTTGAAAAGGATATTCACAGCAGGGTCATGATGTTGCAGATACCCATTATCAGATGGGATAATGAAGGGAATATGTATGTACTCTTTGAAAGATCTGGTGGCACTATGGATTTTGGCAGGTCAAGGCAAAGCAATATTATATGGAAGTGGAATTTATTTACTAGCACACAATCCACCTGAATAGTTCATTTCAGAGCCTGCAGAGTGCTTAGACACATTTGCTAAACACACATTGATGATTAAGGCTTTTGATCCTCTTACCTTTGATAGAGGGCATCAGCCTCAAGAAGTAATTAATGGATTTTCTTCTCTAATCTAATTAAATGAAGGGAAGATTTCCATGGTTCATTTATTTTTAAACAGAAATATGCATCTTTACTTTCCAGATGATTTTGTGTTTTGGTACTGGTGAGATATCAACATTCAGAAGACTCCTTATGGTTCATACTCTTGGCCTGTTGAAAGCTTTCTCTTTGTCTTCACTTCCTACCTGCCCCTCACCAGGAGGCTCCCATGGTTCTTGTCCCAACAAGCTGCTCCCTTCTCTCTTGCTGCACAGTGTGGGAGGAAAAGAGGTATGAGAGACGCGCCTTCTACCTGATTTGTTCGTAACTTTCTTTTCAATGAAGAAGGAAGCCCCTTGTTACAGTGCTGGTTTTGAGTGGGATAGAGGTAATCACACTTTTATGTGTGTGATGGAGCCCTGCTTTGCTAGGGAGAGCTGAAGACCTGCCGGCCCATGGGAGGCGCTGAATGAATCTCGTTTTTCTTTTGCCTGTGTGCATGACTTCTGCTTTACCTACTAAACTATGAATTCTCTCTCTTTTACTCTTCTGATTCTCCCACACATCCCATCACACATTCCTGGCTTAGCAAATGTGTGTTCAGCGCTGAAAATGGATTAGAATGCAGCTTTAAAGGCAGAAAGTGATGTGATGTCACAGGGACTGCATTTTGGCAGCAAAGCACTTGGTACATCTTGGCAATTTCTGACACCTTCTTCAGCTTGTGTCTGGTTCCAATCCACAGATGCTTCCAAAGGAAGTTTTCCAAAGAGGAGTGCTCTGGTATGCATTATGGACTTCCTAGGAAACACTCCTGTGCAGAGGGAACAGCTGATCTACATGGCAGAACATTTAGGTGTGCAATTATAGGCATATATACTGTACTTTCAAACACTTGTAAGAGTCTATCCTGTTGTTTTATCCTAGGTCTGATGAAGGAAACGAGCCATCCAAGCCTGCACCTTGGGTGGAAGGTATTTGGTGAAATTTTGTCTTCCTGAATGGGTGCAGAAAGCTAGCAAAGCACCAGCATGGTCTGAGTATTACAAATTTGGAGGGCAGAATTTGACCTGTAGCATGCAGGCTTGTAATTGTCTGTCATAAAACCTCCCATAAATCCAGACAGGAAACTGTTTTTTCTAGAGAATATGGCGCATGTCAGGAAATATATTTGTTTTTTTTCTTTCTTATTAAGAAAGGAACATTCTGCAATCCAATAAAGCTGTTAAGAGTAAACTCTGATCCTTGCAGTTTTTCTTTCTAGACGATCTCAGGGAAATAATCATAAGTGTTTAGTTTTACTTGTTATTACTAAAAGTTGCTTTTACATTAAAATCTCCTGCCTAGTAAAGATTGTGATGGCTCTTTGTATTCCTTCAAGAATTTCAGACACAATCCAATTCCACCTGAGTCCACGAAAATACTGTTAATAAAGAATTAAAAGAGGTAATTTCTGTGATTATTTTGATTTTTCTTTCTTGTTTCAATTTTCAAAGAGTCCAGTGACAGCATAAAGAGCAGGATTAAAATTCAAAATAATTTGATTTTTTTAAAATACTTTTTATTTGTGTAGGTTTTTAAAAACATTTTGTGTCAGAGTAAAACTCATTCCACCTACGAATGAGAAGTCTACTTGCTTAAGTTAAGGATATGGAGAAATATACTGAGGATTTAGGAAGTTATTGTAGGACCCCATTATGTTCAGCATTCTTGAATTGGTTATTGTAAATGAGATAAAGTCTTTTTCCCTGTTCACAATATAATCACTGACATAGAGAAAGAGGATCAGTCTCCTGTCTCTGCAAATGAATTAGAATTAAAATATTCCAAAAGCTAAATCTTTCAGATTACAGGAAAGAAACACTGGCTTTTATACAGTGCCTGCATTCTCTGTTGTATTGTCTCTGTCTGGGAACAAATATGGTAAGTAAATCTAATGTTAGCTGTAATCCCTAAGTGTTTTGGATATTTTCTGTATCACTTCATCTAGCAGATAAATAAGTTAGTATACAGTTGAAAATGAAACCATATACTTTCACATGAAAAAAATACCCCAAGTACTTCTGCAACAAAGAACTTTCCTGTTTGAGCATTCTGAGCAGCTAAAGTAGGAATGATAGTTTATAGTCTAGGCTTTGACACCAGAATACTTCATATCTAATTTCCTGAAACATGTGTTCCTGCTCTTGACAGCATAGAATGACAACAAAATAAAGTACAAAGGCCTTGGATATGATATACTGCTCCCATAGTCCTGGAGTGGTCTCTGCAGGCTGCAGGTAAGTGCCAAAAGCTGCCATGATATCAGCTATAGCACAATTAATTTATTCCATATTGCTCCCTTTAATGATCTTTCAGCAGTACCAAACTGATTTCATTTCTACAGCTACTGTTCTTCCCTATCTCATCTTCATTCTTTCTCCCAGCTTGAATTAAATAAGAGAGGTGAGAGATTTATTTTTGATAGTTCATTGTTATAAAGGAGATAGCTCTGCAGCATTGTGTAATATGAAAATCTTCATTACACAGATATATTTGAGTGCATTCTTCTCCAAAGAAAGCCATATAGTTGAATTAACTCTTAGTGTACTCCAGATGTAAAGTATCCCTTTGATTGTGCTACAGTTCAGTAGGCACTGCTGGATGGCAACAGGGAGGGAAAGGTTGCCAGCACTTTCAGGAAGCTTGCTTCTTGTAGTCAGGAAAACACTGTAATAAAACTCAGCAAGCAATCACAGTTCTGATTTATATTTGAGTGACCACATAGTTCTACAAAGACATATTAATATGCAATCACTTGACTGCACACTGGATTCACATTGTGGATGCGTGTGTATTGTGTCCTATGGAGATTTTGACTCAGATGTGCCAGCAGCTCACTTCTACACCATTAAAGCTGCTGGATCTTTTCTGATACAATCTTCAAAGAGAGATAAAGTGCTTTTGGAAGGCTATAGGGAGTAATTGCTTTTTGACATATTGGATGGATTGAGACAGCTAGGGAGTTTCATTTTGCAGGGAAAATTTTATAATTTACTTGTGTGTTTATATCCAAACTAATTAATATTCTAAATCTGTAGAATCATTAAGAAAAGTGTGTGCAATTTTGTTTACTGTAACAAAGTAGTGATTAGTCTGAATCACTAATAGCTTTGGACTAACTTGCACCCATCAGAGCAGAGATTTACGAAAGGATGGGAGAATTCTGGGAAGCAAGAGGCAGGAACAGGCATAGCAAAAAGTTGTCATTTGCCCCAGCTGCATGGATTGCTGGGAGGAGTGGCATTGCATTAAGAGCAAAATTGGGAAATAGTTTATTGCTTTTCATACTGAGCAAAGGAGGTGGGAGCACATGCTGCACTCTCCCTGCTGAAACAGTGAGTGCCAATTCCCCAGTTTGCTCTACAGGAAGCATTATATCTGAGCCCTGTGTGCTCCTAGTGGGATAGTGTGGTCACATCACATTTCCTTCCTTGAAACATGTTTCAAAAATCCCATATCATCTTTACCATAATAGATCTTGTTTCAAATAGCTTTCAATTGAAATGCAGTAGAAAATCCAGCTGATGTGGATAGATGAGTATGGGATGAAATAAACTGCTGATTGAGAAAACCGATGAAAAGTCTTGATGCATGGCTTTCGACATGTGAAGAGAAACATGTAAAATCCCAGCAGTGTCTGTTAAAAAATGTAATCAAACTGTCATATGGAGGGCTGACAATCCTGTTTTTTCAAGCCTGAGTTTTTAGAGTGAGAGTACAGCTAGAAGAACTTTGACAGGTAAGACTTGTGTTTGACAGGAAGAAGAGACAAGTAGCAGCAGGACTCAAAGGGAGAGATAAATTTATTAATCATCTTTGAAGCAATATTGCTCCATATACTATTAGGAGAATATGGGCTGTATGACAAGGTGGGTTTCCGTGTGGAATAGAGAGATCCTAAAGATAAAAGAATGTGTAAAGTTTGAAGTCTGGAAGCTTGAATTGTCACTGAAGCTTGAGTCAAAGACTATTGACCTGAAAGACAAGTGGAAGGACAACCTTGTGGAGCAGATCTGAAAAAGTTATGTTGCAAAACTGAAGGAGGAAAAAATGAACTCATCTGACCTCAGAACTTCTGTCATAAATATTTCCTAATACAGAAGTAGGAACGGAGGAAATAATGCCAAAGGTGACCCACATTTAAAAATAACAAAAGAAATATTGTAATGTGAAAGATAACTGGAAGAGGCAAAGGGGAGATTTAAAGCACAAAGGGAATCAACAGGTCCATGTGTAAAACAGAGAAGTAGAGGAGGGAAGAGGAGAGAAGTAAAAAGGAGGGGAAAGCAGGAGATCAGAAAACATAATGTGGCAAAGGCATGAAGTGGAGGGTGAACTCACAGCAGCAGAGTTAAAGTCATCAGCAAAAAAAATGGTGGTTGGAGAAGACCAAGGGAGCAACAATCTGTGGTGAATAGAAGAGCTCCAGACTGAATGAGGTGATTAGAAAAAGAAAAGGAGTTATGGGCTGAGATGATTTATGGACTGATTTCAGTAAGGATGGTAATAAAAGAAGGTTTTATTTTCTACCCCAAGGATGATTTTAAATAGTTTAAAATTCAAACCAGCTTTATGCATTAAAGGCATAGGTAGCTGAATCATGAGTTCTGTTTCTCAAAAAAACTTTAGTCATACTATCCTCTCCTTTTACTACTTCTGATCTCTTGTTTTTTTTTAATTTAGTTTCAGTAAAATGAAGAAGATGGTACTTATTCAGGCCAGACAATTCAGCGATCCCACCCAGGCTTGGATCCTATTTGAAATTCAGATATTAGCATTCCCAGAATAATAATTTCTGTAGATGACTGCACACAGTTACGTAAAGTCCAACAAAGTTTGGGACTAAAGAGAAGAGTATCTAAATAGCTTATCTGCCCAGAGAATATGGCAGGCCCAGAAGAAGGAAGGTAGGTAGATGAGACACATGACAAACACTGGAACCCATTCAAAGTTGTTGTTGTACTTGCAATTCTATCCATGTGATTGTGATACTCAGTTTTTAACAGTGTGAATATTTGACGTGTGATCCCAGACTGGTGTGCATGACTAATTATAAAAAGTTGTGAAGTATGATTTTGAAAGTTACTGGTTCATATATTTTGATAATTTTAATTATTCAAACAGGAAGAAAAGGATCATTGTCGTTGAACTGCACAAGCTAAGAAAGTAGTGCAATGTTATTAAACTTTATAGCTTAGAATATAAGTAAATTGCTTGTGCAAAGCAGGAAATTTTTCCTTTCAATGACTGAATATTAAGTACTGGCTGCTGCCCAAGAAAAGGTAATAAGAAAGATGGGACAGTGAATTTATTGGATATGTCAAATTCAGGTTTCCTTTGAAGGAGGGAGCTCTAACCTGTGTCTTTCAACTCTCATAAATACAAGGAGCCATATATTTGAGCACTGAGCAGTTATTTTTCTCTCCTTGAATATACAGCATGGCATCCTTTTGACATTTTGTCTAAATACGTAAATCAAAATGGTTGTCATAACCTATCTGGTACTGCCTGCAGCACAGGGAGAGGTAGGTTTTTTTCTAATGCAGTAAAGCTGTTAAAGAATCCCTTTTTAGTTTAAGTGTATTTTGCCATATGGTATAACAAATAAAGTTTTCAAAATGCCTTGAGCTTTTAACCAAGGGAACATAAAACAAGATGCTCAGTAAACAAACAGATCAGGTGTATATCTATACCTGTGTACATACACGAGGAGCAGCTGAGGGAGCTGGGATTCTTTAGCCTGGAGAAGAGAAGGCTCTGGAGAGACCTTATCTCTCTTTACAATAGCCTCAAAGGAGTTTGCAGCCATGTAGGGATCTGCCTTTGCTCCCAGGCAACCACCATCAAGGTAAGAGGAAATGGCCTCAAGCTGCACCACAGGAAGTTCAGGTTGGAGATCAGGAAGAATTTCTTCACTGAATGTGTGGTTACATGTTGGAACAGGTTCTCCAGGGAGATGGTGGAATCACCATCCCTGGAAGTGTTCCAAAAGTGACTATATGTGGCACTTAGTGCTATGGTTTAATTACAAGGTGGTGTTATGGACCAAACAAAAGGCTGCCTTGTTAATTGACCCAAATATAATTTTGGACTTGATTATCTTGGAGATCGATCGATCTGTCTATCTGTCTGTCTATCTATCTATCTATCTATCTATCTATCTATCTATCTATCTATCTATCTATCTATCTATCTATTTATCTATCTATCCATCCATCCATCCATCCATCCATCCATCCATCCATCCATCCATCCATCCATCCATCTCTGTAAATAGATCAGCTAAAACTGTGGTAGGTATTTTTTTTCTTGAAGGCCATCTACATGAATGAGATTTTTGTCTTACTCCAGGGAAAAATTAAGTAGCTATGTTTCAATGCATTCTTGCACCTATCTCAGTTCATTTAAATTGAGATTGTGATTTTCCCTTGGCCAATTCATTTTTATTGTCTCTTAAAGTTATCCATGGTTTCTTTCTTGATATGACTATCAGTTCATAGTCACTTATGCAATCTCTGATATTCATTGATTCATATACTTTAGACTACAGCTAGACTACTTTTCTTTTATGACTAGACTAGACTACTTTTCTTTTATGAAGAAAAGTAAGAATTTTAAATTTTTTTTCTTCATCTCCTCTAAATTTTTTAAACTTAGTGTTGGAGATAAGAAAAAAACCAGTCCTAATCTGTGTTTAGACTACTGACAAGAAATATTATGCTTCATATCTTTCTAATTACATTATACCCAAAACAAAGACTGAAATATTCTTCAGTTCTTCTCTAAAAATATAGCAAATTCATAAGTAGAAATAGAATAGTTATTTCTCCCTAATTTATTTGATCCTCATGTTTGAACTCATAGCCTTTCTTACTTTTTTTCATAGTCTCTCTGCTCCATGGATAGCTATTTTGAACAGAAGCAGTCTCACAGTCCCATGGAAACACTGTGGAATCCTGGAATTACCTCTCTTCCTACCTGCATCTTCAGTGCAATGGCAAATCTCATTATTTTTGGCAAAAAGTAATAACTTGTGCCAAATTTAATATGTCATAATTCATTTTTTTCCCTCAAAATGGATTAAAGAGCAAGTTAGGGCTGCTCACAGACAAGTGATCTGGGTTTTGACAACTCTGAACTGCTATGCTGGAAGTTAATCAATTTCATTACCTTCTCAGAAGGGGCCTCTGCAGAAATGGAAGACTCTGCTACTCTGGAACCTGGTCACTCTGTCTTTGATTGTCTGAGCACAAAAATATAGGACTGATTTATGTCCAGGCATGGGTAGTTTATCTTTTTCCACTGAAAAATTAAATTTTCTGTAATGTTTAATTCAGGGCCTTGAACTAGTCTGCAGCAAAAATGGTCCTCTTTTGCAATACTGCAATGTGCCAAAATAGCCAGCCTAGTTTACTGCTGCAGAAAAATACATATATCTCCTTTTATTCTGGGGTCATGGTAAATCATAAGCCTGTTTGTGAAACCAAAACAATGTGCAGGCATGTATTGGCTCCTGCACAGAATTCAGTTTTAATTCTCAATTACAGCTTTCACTACTTGTTAAAGCAATAATTATGGAATTCATCTATCTGATTTTATTTCAAGCTAGAAGGCTCTTACGTAGAAGGTAGATGATTACTGAGAGAAGAAAGGGAAGAATTTCCAAAGAAGAACAATGTCCCAGGCTTTATCCTGTCAAAATCTGTTACGCAACAAAGATCCCCAGAAGTGTGTGATATTCCTGTTGACAGTACTGAGTGCTTATACATGGGCTGATTACTCTTCAGTGTCCTCCTGCAGACAATAGTGACAACAGTGAAGGAACTGACTTTTCTCAGCATTTGTCTAAATCTCAGCCAATGTTAAATTCCATGCTTTGAGTTCAATGAATCAAAACTCAGTGCTGATAATTATTGTATTTGCTATCCCAGAGACTTTACAGTCCTTGAGACACAGCAGTAACATTCAGCCAAAAAGAAATGAGACTCAGAGAGCTGTCTTGTTAATTGACCCAAATATCATGCAGTTAATGAAGTGTTTTTAAAGATTCTGTGAGCTCACGAGATGTCTGAGTGATATTGGACAATCTTAAGAAGCGGAGAATCTTTATCAGTGCCAATGAAGGCAAACAGTCTTGGCAAAAATGCACATTCCCCTCATGGGAATGAGCATAACCTTGATTCTCATTTTCTCAGCATCTTCATAACATTTTATATGACCTGCTCTTTGTAAACATTTTTAATGCAGAGGAGAAGGTGTGAGGCAGTAAAACTTTCCCACAGTACAAATTAACTGGTTGTGGACCCTCTCACAGTTCCTTACAGCCCAGCACCACATACAAAGACACAAAGTACCAATAACTGAAGAAGATTCTCCTCTGCTGCCCTTTAAAAGATGATCTGCAATAGCTTGGTGTCTGGGGTAGGTGACACCTTTTCTTTCAAAGAAGGAGAGTAGGTGAAATTGCAGATTGGCAAAGGGAAATAAAATGGACTTTTAATGAGCAACAAAATGCACCTCACCAAGAGGAAGTTTAAACATGAGACAAAACTTGAATAAGTTGTTGTTTTTTTTTTTTGTCTACAGAGTGTTTTTAAAAATGTTCAGCAGTACAAAATCAACTTCACAACCCCTGGTGGTAACTATTGACTAATATAATTTCTGTCCTTTTTTGGCAGGCACATTGTACAAGCCCATTTGCTGATATTGAGAATATAACCATCAGTTAAAGAGCAATTGAAAATGGTTGTAAATAAGATTACTTTTTAGCCTCTGGTTAAGGATATATGATCCAGTACCCAGAAGCAGTTTCAGTTATTGAAATGTACAGTCTCCCCTCTTCAAAGGAAATCTTCCCTTTCTTAACTAGACACAACAGTAAAATACTGCATAAAACAAAACTTAGACAAGGAAGCAGTTTTGGTATAAAAGAGAGAAACCATCAGACTGGTAGAATATTCCTAAACCTGTAACATAAGCCTAATTTTGCTCCCATGAATATAAATTGCAAAAATCTTACTGCCTTTTTTTGGGGATAAAGTTTATCCACCACTAAACAGCTTTAAAAATCCCATCTTGGTGCCTTGAAATCTCATTATATTAGTGAAGGGCAGAAGTAATTGCTCATACTATGAATCTTAAATTGAGCTGTAAGAAAAGATGCAATTGCAAAAATGGTCAAAACACTGTTTAAGAGAAAATGTGGAACTACTCTGTGAGTTGAGGATGCAAGTTTCCAGTTTCTGAGTGCATCAAAGGATTATGCCTAAAAAAATAATTACAATTTAAAAAAACAAAACAAAAACCAAAAACCCAAAAACCAAGCCAAACCAAAACCAACCCTAAACTAAAATCCACCAAAGTGCACCCTGTAAGTAATTAAAAGTTTGGTCTATGGATTGATTTTTGAAACAATGTTAATTTGAACTTTGTATCTCTGTGCCTGTGACAAGCATTCATCTGGAATAATTAAACACTTTGAATTGTAATTAAAATCAATGTCTTTCTTTGACACAGACCTATTACATGCATTTATTTTTGTTTCTCTTACAAAACACAATACTTTTTGAGAAACCTCAAACCAGCATTTGCAGGCAACGAGTGGTGTTGGAAATGTTTTGATAGCAATAGCTTCCCTCCTACAGGAGGAGACATTCGATCATTGTGGAAATGTTTGTCTCTTTTCATATTTAATTTAATATATTTTTTTTATTTTGCAGCATATTTTACAATTACTTGTTGTACATTTCAATCAAATTCAAAAGCTGCCCAGCTGACTGCTCAGTGAAAATTGTTATTCAGTGTAAATAAGGGTGTCTCACTTATTCCAAGAGAATAACACTCTACTGTGTAGATATTTTTTCACTGAATGTGATCTAAATTGTCCAGGCATATCAGCCACTTTTAGGTATTTCTTGAACAATGAACATTGTTTGAATTTGCAGTAAAATGCCTTTTTTTTAAATTTTGCAGCCACATGTGCATTCATGGATCAGTAATTTCGTATCAGCCCCACATATAATGAAAATTCAATGAAAAATGCAAGACTGCATAGATTAAAGATAAATAGTGCTGGGTAAAGTGAGAATCACGTCTCGCCCCCACCCCATACCATGTGGCAACCTCTAGTTCACATGCTGACGACTAATCTAGGTGGGCACAAATTGTTCAGTTGCACAGCAGAACACTTACACTGCTTAACTTTGGCATTTCAGTCAGGGAAACTGTCACCTCATCAAAGTCTCTTACAAAATGTCAGCGTAACAGTCTGCTTGAATGTTAGTCTTCCAGTCATTTGGGGATCAAATGTGTCCTCCTTTATGCCACTTTGTGTATTGTTCCTTCACACTTCATTTTCCTATCCTGTTAACACTTGTGAGGGACTCTTGACATTTTTGGTTTGCCATGTGGTCTGAAAAGTAATTTTTTCCCATTTCCTGGGGCATGCTGAGACTTTCTGGCAATTTTTTTCTTTTAATCCTGGAAGAACATTTGTTGAAAGAGAGGCTAAGCTTTGGAGGTCCCCTGGCCCTTGGCTTTGGAGGTCAGTACTGTTTGTATCAAAGGAAGGAGGAATAAATCCCTGTGGACCAATACAGACTCACTTTCTGAAGGAGTAGTTTCTTCCTATTGCATCTAATGTGTACGCTGAAAGAGGAAATCTACATCCCAGCTTTTTTATTTTTCTTTTTTATTTTCTGAAAGCTGGCCATTGTCGTCTGTGTAACCAGACAATGGTTAGATTTATAATGTCTCTAGCTTTGAGTAGTTTCAATCCCTTGGCCTCCTTTCATGTTTGATATCTTATTCTGTTCTTTTAGCGACCTCATTATAGAGCTTAATAATTTGTGCACCTGGGTATTTTAAACGTTTTACCTCACTGCTTCTCAAAGAAGAATTTCTAAAATAGCCTTACATTAGTATTTGCAATAGGTTCAGGTTGATTTATTGAAATGCAATAGAAAATTATATCTATTAGAAGAATCCAGACATAGCCATCATAACAAACAGTCAGTACATCTGCAGGAATTTTGCCCTGGCAAGGCAAGTATTGTTTACCCAGGTGTAATTTAGTCTGAAAAATCACATTTAATATAATGAAACAGCAGCATTTAATTATCTCCTAAAAAGTGGGTACAATTTCTTTCCTTCTCTTTCTACCAGTATTCTCTAGGTCTGTTAAGGGAGAAATTTGTAAATGTTTACTGGGGAGCTTTGTTAGGTGGGGTAGGTTTTACCTTCTCTTTCTAGGCAGAGGCTATTGCACACTCTGAGAATTAAAAACTTAAGAAGATTTTAACTAAAGAAGAGACCTTAGCTGAAAAAACTAAACAAGTTGAACAATCTGAAATAAAAGTAGTCATTGCAGACATTTCAAAGACATTTCTTCAGGGAACAAGTCAAAGAGAAATTCCTGTCAGAAAAGGATAGATAGATTTTGCTGCATCAGAAACTGGATTATGAAATACAGAAGCAAAGAAGAAACTGAAGCTAATATCATTAAATAAAAGGAAGAGACAAATGCAGCAGCTCAGGAACATAGTGAAAAGGCAGAAAACAGAGGAACAAAAAAGCAAACCTCCTCCCTTTGCCT
The DNA here is from genome assembly GCF_035770615.1 of Melospiza melodia melodia. Classification (NCBI taxonomy): domain Eukaryota; kingdom Metazoa; phylum Chordata; class Aves; order Passeriformes; family Passerellidae; genus Melospiza; species Melospiza melodia. The sequence continues at coordinate 76,413,680 of NC_086197.1, forward strand.
TCATGGAAAGAAACTGAAAATTGAGTCAAAATGATAGAATTACAAACATAGCAAATAAGGTAAAGCAAAAGAAAAAAGTAAGATAGGAAGCAAGAGGTCTCCCAAAGAAAAGGCAATATGGCAGAGACTTATTATAAACTGACAGTCTCATCTTTGGACAAGGATAGCTGGAATCAATTTTATATCTGAACATCTCCCTGTATGTCATTTTTTACTATTGCTCTTCAGGATGCTAAGAAATGATGCAGCATGAGAGACTGCTCTTTGTTCAGTTCTTAACAGCTCTTTCCTTACTCAGAATGCTTCTGGGAATTGATAGCCATTTCCAAGAAAAAAATCAGCCTTTCTGCTTCTGTTTACAGTGAGGGTAATGCACTTGTGTTCTGGGCTATTACACAAGCTCATGAACTTGTAGTAGGTGGCTGCTGTTTTGTGCATGAATGCTTCACACCAGTTTCCTAGGTAATACCTTAATTTTACCGATTTTCAAAATAGGAAATCAATGATTTCTAATGGAAAGCATTTCCTGCCAATCTAATAAACTAAATTAAGGCACCCATTTAATTTAAAATTGGTTTTAGAGAGTATTTCTCTTTTTTTGCCACCATGCCAATTTAACTTTGCTGTGGGCTAGAATCTTAAAGCTTGCGTTCTCAGTGAAATCTATGCAAAACTGTTGGAGTACTTCTAAAGTCTTTAATGTTTTCCTATTTTATATCAGATTTTGCAGAGTGAGGGAGTGGGGACTGGAGAGAAAGAGGAAGATCTGCATTCACACCTACAGGTTCATACATAACCCTACTTGCATGTGCCCCAGAGAAATGTGCTTATCCTTTGCCTCACTTCTGTATAAAATCAGGTTTTCTTGTAATAGAGATATTTTCTTGCTACTGTCATGAAAAATTCAAAATGCATTTATATGTGTCGTTCACTTCACTGGTAGTCATGTTACCTATGTCATATCACAGTTTGCTGCATATCAACTCAGCTTGCATAATTCTTCCTTGCTGTCCTTTTTTGAAGGCAAAAGTCTTTTCCAAGAGGCAGCTGACTGAGAGGGACCTTGTAAAGACTGAGGTCCTCTCAATACCTGTGTGCTGCTCTGCTTGGTTACTGTAGGATGTGGGAAATAATGTAAATTCAAGCCAGATAGAAAGTGTTTTAATTATTGATTTGATATATTTAATATTCTTTTTTGGCACAGAAAGGTTCTTGATGATTATCTGGGATTAATTTTTCACATGTATCTCTTTTAAATTGTGGGAAGTTATACCTAAGATGCTAAATTGCCTTCCTACTCATATGCGGTCTTCACTAATCTTGGCTATGCTGTGGCTACACTGTTTAATTTGCAATTGTTTTTGTTTCATTGACTGAACTGTTGCTACACCTTTAACAGCTTTTGGCTTGTTACATAAATTGCAGCATTATCTTTTCATAGCAGGAATTCTGAGTTTTCAGCTGCATAAGTGTGTGCATGAGCAAAGGTGGGACTCAGAAAATGCAGTGTTAACTGTTCTCATGTTGCTAATGAGGGTAATAGAGGCTGCATCTGGATGAACAACATCTCATTTGAGGGCAGTGTACAACAGCTTGCTAAGCTTGCAGTCACAGATACAGACCCACAATGCTTCTCCCTCCTCTTCCTCATGCTTACCAGCCCCCTGTCCATCTAGCTAAACTCTCCATTTTAGAACAGAAGAGGTCTTCAGATCTGGCACCAGCACCTTCCTTGCCACCTCGTGGGGCTCCCATCCATTGGCACTCGGCTCATCCACAGTTCCTTCCCATGGACTGTCAGGGAAGGCAGGTTTCTGAGAAGGAATCGTGGCCTGGAGGTTAAAATGTCAGGAGGTATAGCTGTGGAGGTCGATAGCTTGGGTGAAGCAAACTATACCTTGTCCTGCAGATCGAGACCTAGAGAAATGATGTGAACTTTCCTTCTGCATCCCAGAGAGCCCCAGCGGCTGTGTGCAAGCCTCTGTCAGTGATTGCTCTATGGGGCTTAATTTCTAGGGGAATTGTACAAGCATTGGAAGTCAGAAGAGTTGATGTAGCCCCAAGGAATGGAAAACAAGGCAGCATCCTCTGGCCCTGACTGCAGCCAGCAGCAGAGCTGCTGATGCTGCCTTTGAGCAGCCTCTTGGAGCTGATGTTGGATGGAGGCAAACAAAACTGTCTTGATTTTAACTGGGGCTTCTATGAAGGGTGAGGAAAATGAGTAAGAAGGTTAATGTTTCCCCAGCTCTACCTGATCTACTCAACTATAGGTAGATTTCTCACTTGGTTTTTCTTTTTTTTTCTTATTTTTAAAATATACTTTCTTTTTTTCTTTTTTTTTCTTTTTTTTTTTCTTTTTTTGTTCTTTTTCTTTTTTTTCCCCCCACAGTGTCTTTTATTGTATTTGAAGAAACCTGAATTGTCTCTGTTCTACACTGACTTTTACTGCTGAGCTGTTTCTTATCCAAACCTCAGCAACTATAATTAAAGAAAATTAAGACACTTCACAATAGTCTGCTGAGTACAACTGCTGGAAACAAAGGGAAACAGAAAACCAAACAAGTCTGACAACAGAGACTTATATAAATAAATATTATTTTAAAAAAATGTTATAAAGCACACCTGATATATAACGGGCTGTGTTATGACAAGTGTCAGTTGGACGCTCATCTAAAATCTGTCAGTCACTGTCACTTAAAATGCTAAAGAAATAGGAATGGGTAAGAAGTTAGAAAAAGCAAAGATGGAGCTGTGGTTACCTGGCCTTTCCTACTCTTTTTAATTTGTACTCTGGCAAGTATGTGCAGTCTAGCACATCCTAGATGATGGTTTTCAGGTGGAGCCCGTGGAAATCTCTGATACAGCCTCCAGGGTAATGTTGGCAACATGTTGGTAACACAATGTTCTAGCTGTACACCAAGAAATAAAAGCAGCAGCTGATCTAGGCAGAGTAGAAACACAGACATAAGAAAGAGGTAAATTTGAGGCGTTGACAGAGAGGTCATCATTGTTGAGTAGACTTTAAACTCTCAGTGGAGAGAAATAAACACTGTAAGACATGTTTATTCTCTTAATATTAATGTGCAAAACAGATTGTAAAAGCTGCATTGCGGATAGTCCCGTTTTGTTATGTTAATTTTAGGAGCATCCTAAGGTAAAGGTAGCTATTTGCCTTGCAGATAATAAATTAGGTGAATAAGATCCTAGAGCTATCATCTTCAAGGAAAATAAATTATGGCCATTGGAGGATGTCACCTGGTTAGCCAGGGTAAAGGCTTTGGGAGATCAGCTTGATTTTCTATCTTTTTATATAAGTACACTCAGGAAGAAAATATAAAGAAGGCAGAAGGAAGCACACATATCCTGTGAGGAGTGATTGAGGACCTTGGGGTTGTCTAGTCTGGAGTAAAAGAGGTTGAGAAGAGACATCAGTCCTCCCTATAGCTTTGTGAGGGGATGTGAAGGGGAGGAACATGCTGATCTCCCTGGGGTCTACAAGTGTTCCAGTCTCATTGCCTGGAAGTTTTGCTCTGAGCTGACAAGGGAAACGACAGAGCTGACTTTGTCAAAGCTATGATTTTTGTGAAGTACATACTCTCCCAGGCAGGAGAGTAGAGTTTGGTGCCAAGGGTAGCATATTTGCCAAGGAATGCTCAGCTGGCTGTCTCCTTTGCCTTTGTCTCCACCCTCACAGCTTGGCTAGGCTCCATGTGCCCTTGCCTGGTGTCCCGGCAGCAGCAGGAGGTCTGCTTGTGCAGGAAAGGTGTTGTGTTGGGTGAAAAGATGACCTTAATAAGGCATTCACCTTAGGACACACCTGGTTTAGGGTTCTTGTGGGAGAGTCAGCTCGGCTGAAATGCTGTCATAAAAACACATGGGAAAAAGAGGTGGTGGGCTTGAGCTCACAACCCAGAGAATACAAATACAGCCATGAGCACAATAAGGTTGTTTGTGGATATTTGTGGTCCTAAATCTGCTTAACTTATTTTGAATACTCATAACAAGAGGAATAATGTCAAAGACTGATTTAAATACTGATTGCAATTTTAAATATCCTGCTCTGTTTCCATAGTTCTATTAGTCCATTTAGAATAGTTTGTGTTTTTGCTTTAGCAACAAATAAAACTAGTCATTGACTGAATGATAATCTTCTAAAAGTTGACTACAGAAACTTCATGAATGAGTATAGAAAGAAACAGGTTATAGAATTTATTTCATCTGAACATGCTTATATCTCTGAGAATGGCTTCTGTGGTAAAATGAGCCCATTTTTTATAAAAGACTTTTAAATATAGCTCAAATAAAAATTTAGTATTCTGACAAGTGTTCTGAAAAAAGAAAAAGAAGAGAAACATACTGAAAGTGGCCCAGAAGCCCAAAGGCTCTTTGTCTGAGCTAAGAAATGAGAAGCTGCCTGTGAAAGAGGCAGCTGAACTGGGAATAGGAGGTAACTCACCTACAACTCAGTGCCACATCTTGCCCAGCCTCACACTGTAAACATCCATGACTGCTGGGCTGCCTCCTCCAGAGCAGGCACTGCTCTACTCCTGTCAAAATATTATGAGTAATTCTGAATCGTCTTGTAGAAAAAGATAGTTATACAAATCTGATCTCTTTGGTTGAGGAATCTGGTACTTCTCACACATATGAAGTTGTCTCCTTACCCATTCAGTCTAAACTGCATTTTGCTCTACTTTGCCTGAATTCATTGAAGGGGTGTGGTTGAGGTCAGTGTAAAATATATTCAAAGATTCTTACAAGTGTATTGCAGTCTCTGGAGGAAAAGTTTTGTTAAAATGCTACAGAGATCTAGTACTGTCCATTATAGCCTACTCCAGGTCTGCTTCTAGCCTAGTTTATACCCATGACAAAGATGAAAACAAATGAGAAATTATATCTGCATTGGATTGAATTAGATGAATTATTCCATTTCAGTCTCATGGTTGATGTTCAGAGCTACATTACAGTAGCTAATCCTTGGAACCTGTGAGAGAAACAGCTTTTGTGATACTATTAGGAACTTTTACTTCTTTTCATTTTCTTAGTACAGCAGGGAACATGGGAGGTTTTGCAGTCCTTCAAAATTGGGAGTGTTTCACACAAGGAGCATATATACCAGTCACAAATATGTAAGATATTAAAATTTCTATTCTTTTACTATTTGTGACATAAAAGAACCATGTTAAATGCAGTGATATTTACACTTTTCTTCAACTGCTTGTAAGATTGCCTAAGCAGTAAAAGTAGAGTTGTAAACACATTTATTCATACATTAGCAGTTATACCCTTGAGAATATTTCAAGCAAAACTGCATTCAAATAGGCTGTTTATTTGTTTTAAGGACTTTTAAAAAAATCAACAATTAAATAGTCCATCTGTTTCCCAAACACTTCTAGTTAAACATTTGACTATACAGTTCTGAAATGGCAATTTTGCTAAATTAAACATTCTGTGATTCTTGTGTATAAATCCTCGACTGCTACAGGGAAGCAACATAGTAGACAAAAGCTTAGATTTGCCAAATTAAAATATGGTGTATATTAGCAGAATTGCACCCACTTATAGTACATTAGGTTACTCTTTTTCTCTTTCTTAGAAAACTACAAGTTAAAAATATTCCTTTCTGAAAGCTGGATTAATCTTACAATTAGAGAACACAACAAATGACTCTAAAATCACTGTGAAAGTACTTTCAGCGTGTGTTTGTAGAAATAGCTTTTCAAAGTGTGTTTATATTCCCTTCTTTTTCCTGCATTTTAATGTTGGGCTAGAAACTGCTGATATTCCTGTTAAAATGAGCCTGCACTCTAAAACCACTGCAGAGACATGCTAATGTTAAAAATGCACACAGACAAAAAGTGGTTGATAAGGATAATTTATATTTTTCATTAAATGAATGTGCATTATTCTCAGAGCAAAAGGCTTTATTATTAACAGAAATTCATGTTTGCTATTAATTTTACATTTTAAAGTGCTTTCATTTAAACCTGTCACCAATTTCCCATAGTAAAATGATGTGTCCCCACTTCAAATATTATGAACTTTACTTTGCTCTTAAATTGTGTCAAGATTTTCCTTTGGACAATCTGGTTTTTGGTGAGCATTTCTTCCACTTACCAATCCCTTACCAGTCCCTTCAGTCTTCATCTTGCTTCCTCAAACTACTACTTTTAAATTTGTTGCATTTTTTTTCTGGAGTAGAAATACCTTGAGGATACAGAATAAAATTTTAAGCTGTTATTTTATTGCCCCTACTATTATTTTTAATTTGTGCAATCAGGTATGGGAGATGAATTCAATATACTCATATTTTTTCTTTGCATGTAAGTTAGTTAATTAATGAATGAAATTTCCTTCAGGATTTTTTCTTTTACACAGGCTGGCAACACTTCAAGAAATAATTCCTTGAAATGATTGTATTTTTATTAATCAGAATATGTATTCAAAAATCAATCTGTATATGCAAAACTGACATGGAGTCTGAACAACTTTGTAATCACAGATGGCAGGACAGATGCTTCACATGAATTACAGTTATTAAGAAACATCAGCACTCAGAGGAATGAGTGTATTGTCTTCAATGTGTCCTGAAGATGCCAAACAAAATTGCATGAAATGAGGGAAATTTTGCTTTACTATTATTTTAGAGGTGTTCCATGACTGTGACTAGGAATACTGTTTGACCCAATTTGTCTTTGAATTCCAGTAGAGAAATTTAAAAATACACGAACCTGCTCAAAAAAAAAGCAAACCAACAAGGAATATTTACATAGAAAAGAAGATGAATGGTCAAATAATATAATTACAAAAAGTAATAGAAAGGAAAGTTTTAAACCAGCATGGCATCAATGCATTTGTCTCATACCTTCCTTCTGCCTCTGTGAAATTGTTTACATCTTAGAGTTAATACTTATTGCCAAACAATCCTTATTTCATTTTCCTGTTGTTTTTTTATTTAAATTTTTACCTTTCCTTTTTTAAACACATTTTTATTCTTCTGGTATGTTATCTGTGATTTTCATTCAATGCATTTACTCTTTACTCCTGATTAAGACCTCAGTGTTTATTTAACTCTTTCTAGCCTGGAATTCTCTTTGCAAATGAATAATCCCTCCCTCCCCTCCCTTCCCTCCCCTCCCCTTCCTTCCTTCCTTCCTTCCTTCCTTCCTTCCTTCCTTCCTTCCTTCCTTCCTTCCTTCCTTCCTTCCTTCCTTCCTTCCTTCCTTCCTTCCTTCCTTCCTTCCTTCCTTCCTTCCTTCCTTCCTTCCTTCCTTCCTGTGAGAGGCTCTCACTCAGGAAAATTTTAGTGAGGTAATTTGAAGTATCAATAGGATTATTTAGATTATGTTGGAAGTCTGGGAAGGAAAACATGCATTTTAGCAAGGATATAAAGAAAGAAAATGTGATTTAATGCCAGGTTGGAGGCTGGGAAAGAGGGACGGAGATGAGGCCATGGGAAATGAAAAGACATTGCAAATTAAATTAAGTCTATGGAACGTAGAATCTGTAGGAGGAAATATGCCTCATATACTGGGATGACTTCACCTGTTGTCACAGCACTGGGTTTAAAGATGAGTCACCAGGGATGAATTCTACCTTATTTGAAGAGGATAAAATGTTAATACTATGTCAAATGGACAAACAAAATGATCCTTGTGGATCCCTTCCAGCTCAGAATATTCTGTGATTCTGTGATATCAAGTTTAAAAAATCAGCTGCAAGCTCTTCATACATATTAAATTAAAGGACATGTTGCTGTTGTGTCTTTGGAGAATTGAGCAAAGGAAAACAAGAGGTAAATATGATTTAGGGTCTTTCTGTTCTCATTTTTGTCTGTGTGGGTTATGATTGTCTTAGAATACTGCTCTACTCTTTTCCTCTTTTTTTGGCTTCTTTTGTAGCAAAAGGAAAATTAATTGGACTGTTTTCCAAATATAAAAAGCCAGCTAGCTTTGAAAATTCATTCTCCTTGTTCTTTTACTTTACTACAATGAAGATAACAAAGTTGACCCCAAATAAAAACCTAAGCCCAAACTCAGAGCAAAATATGTGACAAGAGGCAAACAACAGAAGTAAAAATGAGGATATGTTCTGATTCTTGCATAATCTGCATTTATTGACCCATGATATTTTATTGCTAAATATGTTTTTATACACTGTTGTCTAAGTACTTTATGAAGCAGATGAAAAGTACAAGGTTTCTACCCTGAGAACCTGTGGCTCTGATTCAGATGTGAAGCAAGGGAGAAAGAGAGAAGAAAGGGATGTGAGAAGAGCAAACCAACAGAGAGGGGAGGTGGTTTGGCTGCACTGCACCTCTAAGGTCAGCGAGCTTAAATTACATGCAAGAAGAAAGAGTTCACCTGTGTCCTAGACTCAAAACAGAGCCAGTCAGGGTTAAACTGTCTATTTTCTTCCTTTCTATAATGTTTTAAAAATGGGCTAGATTGTATAAGCCTTCCAAAAAGCGCTAACTTGGCTGGTAGGTGTTAAAACCAATGTGCTAATATTTTACTAATCAATTCAATAATTCATTGGGAAAAATGACTTATCTCAGTTACATATTTAGTGATCTCTTGACAAGGAACAGCCACTACATCTAGCCCATCCAGTAATTTACCTTCCTTTCCTGCCATGGATGCTCCAGGCCCATGGCTTTTTGCACTATGCTTGGAAGTTTTCAATGCTGTTTCCAATTCATGGAGGACATGAGCTCCCAAGCTTTAAGGTTCTGCCTGCTCCCTGATGCCAACAGACCTCTTTTATAATGACAGGCTTGCTTTCCTAGAGTGATGAAGAGGTGTTCTCAGTGGAGGACAGATTATAGGCTGTGCTAAGTCCTAAATGTAGTCCCCAACATTAATAGAATTGCAGCTACGATTTTGAGACAAGAAAGAGGGGAACAGTGTTTAAAAGTCTAGAATGTAATCGTGTGTTTCAAGGTAAGGATTTCCTTGGGCATTTAACAGTCATAAAGAAAGATGTTAATTCTTGGTCACTGTAGAGAACACAAGCTTTTCCATATGAACAGGTGAAAGGAATTAAGGACTTCTTATGTTTCCTCATTTCAACTGAGAAATTTTAATGGAATGGTACTGGAAAAGTGCATAAAAAAAAGATACGAAATGAGTGTTTTGGAAAGATATTAAAAAAAATTCTGCTAAAGTGAGACTGCCAATGCTGCATCCAGAGAAGCTTTATATTAATTATCTGTGTTCACAAAGTAAGAATGATTACATCGATAAAGGGTGATTCATAGTTAAGTGGTGCCTTTCAACCATACGACGTCTATTGAGAACAAACACTGTGCTCCAGATGGAAGCCAACTAATGCACTAACAACATAATTACAATGATTGCAGCTGTGACAAAAGGGTATGAGTGGCTTTCAACCACAGCATACAACAGCTTACAAGAAATGCATTTTTGTTAGTTAAGTATGTGGCACTTTTGGTTATGAGAAAAACCAGAATGGAACTGGACCTGTTGACTTATTATACTGGACACTACAGAAATTGATAAGAAAGGGAAGCAATTACTAAGACTGCAAGAAAAGAAATAATCTGAACCCAACGTAGCATTCTGCTATTATTTTTATCATATTGCTGTGCATATATGGGTGTTAATGTGCATACATATGCTGAAAAGAAGCTCCTGTTGCCAAATGCTCACCCATGAGAAAGGAGATTCAGGGATGGAATTCTTTCCACTGGACTTCTGACTCTTGGCTCCCTGTACAGCTATCTGAAATGAGCAGACTCTTTCAGAGTGTGATTCATTTTTTCGTAGTTTAAACTTCAATTTTTTACTGGGATTATTTTTGAAGTAGCTGATCTGCTCCTCTGAGTAAAGGGAACTAGGATGATGTATTCACATATGCACACACACATATTGTAGAAGACTTTATGAGACCAAATGTATTACAGCTTTGAATGAATACAGAAAGACCAATGAAACAGTGCTGACATTAATAAGACCATGCATTCCAGTTAAGAATAATCATAATATCCCAACATATGTTGTCCTTTGTGTGTAGCAAAGCAAAAATGAGCTTTGAGGAAGGCAAGACTGGTGCTTATTTAAAGACTACTCATTCCAGAAACAAGGCAACACTTGGAAAGAAGTGGAAAGTAGTGAGGATTTAAAGGCTTAACAACACTGAATACTGCAGGTATGTTGTGAATGGACTCTGCCTAAAAGGGGACAGTCTGTGAATGGGTTCCAAAGCAGACAAAAATGTGGTGCTATGTGGGTTTGCAGTAATGTTGCTGGTGAGTAAATACAAGAGGAAGGTTTATCCTAAAGCCCTGCACCCAGAAGTGCAACCACACAAATCTTTGCAGTTTGACATGACCCATCCGTAAGTTCTACTTCTTCCAAATGCACCATAGACACAAGTCTCCACTGCTGTCTCTGAAATCTCTGTTTCTGAGGAGACAGTTCACCCACAATTTGATATGTTCAAACCACTACATATACTGTGACATCACTGAGCAGGGAAAATGATAGAAAATATGGCATTTATTAAGTAGAACTTTAGGTCAGATACTTCATTGAAGACCTGGGAAAAGTTCACCTAAAACGCAACATCCTATTTTAGTAACATTATGCTAAATTTTATTAAAAATTTGGGACCTGAGGTTCAAAGAATAAGCCCCCTTCCTTCTTTCCTATCAGCAGCTAATCCCCACCCAGCCCTCCATCCAGTTAAAGAGGGGTGGGAATATCTTCTCCCCATAGGCACCATCTTCCAGTTGATCCTCTCTTAATTGCTTTTATGCCTTCTAAGTTCAAGATAAATCCTTCTTCCTTTCTTTCTCCATCCTTAATTCTCACATTTGAGCTCAGTGAAACAAAGCACTGATAGCTTATCTAGCAGTAGAGGCAAAAATTAACTTTGCTATTTAAAACACTTTCTGCCTTATTACAGTTGGAAGCCTTTTTCAATCTGCAAATTACATATCATAACAAGTATTAGCTATACATTTGTTCTATTAAATTAATAATCTTCATTGTGGCCTTAGCTTTTGGCAGGGACTACTCATCGCAACCCATTATTAGTCACTGACACAGGCTTGAGAAATGTTCTGTCAAAACCACCTTCTCCCTCTTTTATCTCATCCTGTTACTTTCAAAGGTAACTGTCAGTGAAATAAGTAGCTAGAAAAGTCCAAACAGAATTTTAGGAACTGTTTGGAGAACAGAATAAATTGTAAAGCGCCATTACCAGGCTGCATACATCCAGGATGTCCCTGCTTCTTAAGCATTATTTTCAGTTCTGTTCATCATATCTCAAGGGGATAGAGGGTAAGTAGAAAAAGTATAGACAGGCCAGAAAAACACAAGAAACATGGCAAATCTTATGCGCAAAAGCTGATTAGATAAAGAGTTTTGAGACAGGGCAAAATTAATCCAAAAATCAATTAAATGTAAATTTTTATAGAAGATGGAGATTTATTCAGTCATTACCGCAGTGAAACAAGAGGACACTGCCTGAAATTATTGGGCAGCATATTTAAAACAAACTGACAATATATCTAGTGAAAGATTAAGTTTAGGTTACTTTTCCTAAAGTGTTGTGCTGTCCAAGGTATAAATATATATAAAAAAGTTAAGGAAAATTCAAGAGAGCAGACTTGCCTAGGCTTTTTGGGTACCATGGTCCAATGGTGTCCAGCACAAGAATTCCCTGGACATTTCCCCTCTAGTAAATTGCAGGATTTTTATTGGAAAGGATGGGGTGGAATAACTTTGTATATGGTAGTCTACCAGCTACCAGTTCAGCAGGCATTCAGCACAAGTTTCAGGTGAGCCTGGATTAACCTTCATCTGAAAATGTTCTGCCTTGAATAATCAAGTTCACCTGGCTCAGATAAGTTGATTTAAGTTTGTAGGTGACTCCATTTTAACCACTTTATTTTTTTATAGCAAGAATATATGTTATACCACCTTGAATTAAAATTAAAGAATGTCCACTAAATGATTTCACCAGTTTATAAAATCTTTAAAACTCATTTTATTAAGTAGTCTGTGAAAATGTGACCTCATTGATGCTATTATTCTATTTTTTACAAGATCACCTTTTTGTCAAGTGCACTAATGGGCTAGAAAGGATGTGATTAGATAAAACAGTACAGGCGGATTATATTGGAGCATTGTAAGAATAGAAAAATCTTCCTCTTCCAGTATAATGTCTGCTGATGGGAAAGCTGGTGGTTTAAAGCAGAGTGAAGCATTACAAAAATCTTTTCAAGAAAGTTTTTGCGTTCCTTCAGAACTTAATTTTTGCTATAATTTAAATTTATGATCCAGAACTAAAAGAAACCTTTACACTTCATTAGCAAACCAAATATGACTGTGCCACTAATGCTTTGAGATAACACTGATGATGAATGATTTTCTATGCTGTACTTTAATGGTACCTGGCTGCTTCAAATTTCAGAGTAGGAGATACACATGGCTAAACTGAATTTGATAGATAGTTTACTTACCTCTGGATTTGCCAAGTTGACACTACACTGCTTATAGAGTTTTCATGCTTTCCCCTAAATTTATAAGCAAAATCTTGGGCAAAAGCTTGTAAATGTGATTTGTCCATAATCTTTGCATGAATTAGATCAGGTGCCTGTGCACCAGAAGAGAATTTAAACATCAGTACCAATGGCAGTCATAATCTGCCAAGGTGCAGAGATTTAACAGAGAAATAAACATGAAAATTCTGTCAGCCATTGAGTATGCATCTGTTGTTAATTTGGTGCTTTGGTTCTCAGAGCAGTCAAACCTGACCTCAAAGCTCAGATCATCTACAGGATGAAATGCTCCTCTAGTTAAATTTAGTGGCAAAATTGTTCTTGTCAGAAAAGCCAGCTTTTCAGAATAGTTTTTCACAGAAAGATGAAAAGTTCTGAGGTTATAGTGGTCTTGCTACAGACAAATTTTGAGTACAAAATAGAGTTCACATATTTAAAATCTATTTCAGCCATATTTTGTATATTTCTGTCTACTTATTTTGACTTGTGCTTTATCTTTTTTTTAAACACTTACCTGTTGGGAAATAAATCACACTCTCATTTGATACTGGTAAATGCAGGAACTGTTTCCACTTTTTATCTTGATGAATCTTAGAGCTCCTCCTTATCCTATTTTTCCTTAGCTAAAATCAACTTTTGTAACAACAATATGTTTAGGGACTTTATATTTCTTGCTGATTTTGCTGGTAAGTTTTTATGCAACCTGACTTTTACTTTGTAGAACTGATAACATTTAAGTGGTACTGTGTAAAAACATTGTTGCTGAGGTAGAGCATGTTTTATTTTTTTTGTAATATCTAATAGGGTTTTTTTTTTCAGTATTTATTCTCTCCCCTCAGCACATCTTCTGATTCTTGTCCTTATGGAGTGAAACTTGGTATAGTGTATCTCAAATAAAACATATCTCAGATGTTTTATCTGAATTTTTGTTCGAAACAGCATAGTTTTAAGAAACAGTAGACTTTATGATGGATCCTCCTTATGCAACTGGTTGTATTTGGACCCATCAACTACCTCAACTATATAAAAAAAAAAAGATATGAGACTTTTTTCCTGTGTACCTCTGGAGGTTCAAAATTTTCCTTCAGGCAAGTCCTTGCTGAATTTTGGATCACTATCTGAAGGTTATCTAATTAATTTTGAATAAAAATATTTTAAAAATAAGATTTGTAAAATTAAAAAAAAAATTCAATGTTTATGCAAAAAGTAGGGAAAAGGTGTAGTTTCATATTCAGAAACTGCAGGAGAAATTTCATTGAAAGTAAGGTTCTGGGAGATGAAAAATGAAAAGTGTTTCCCTCTTATTTAAGAATGGCTTTGTGATTTTGGCAGTATGTTCATTTTTTATTGTTAAAACTGAAAGGATGCTCCAGCTGTCCTCAAAACCCTTGCCCAATAGCAAGTGTTCTGATAATATGTTTTTTACTACACTTTTATTATAAAAAATAACTGCAGTGTCTCTGATAAAATTAACTTCATTGGAACAGCTGGCAAATTGTAAGTTTTAAAAAGAAGACCCCTGTTGTGCACTCCAGTTGCAAAGAGGATATAAATTACAATAAAAAAATCATGTAACATAATAGACAAGACATACATAGTCAGTGGTGGTATACCAGAGGGTTAGATAACACCTTTCTCTCTACTTAATCAATGCCAACAACTATGTATTTTCATGTTTTCATTTAGGAAATATCTTAAGGATACACTTAAGGTTAAACTGAAGTTAACATGCTAGCTTGCTGAGACCTCATTGATTACATAATATATTTAGTATAAGAGGGGAAGCATGCATCAGTATTTTACTTTATTAATTATATTTGAAGTCCAGATTCTGATGAGGAATGTAATTTTTAGAATATATCCTTCTGGCTTCTGTCAATATCCCATTGCTGGACAGTGGTTGACATGTCAGATGAAGGCAAAAAATTACCCTGAAAATACATGTGGGAAGTGGCATAAGACTTTGACCATTTCAGGACATGAGCCAAGAGACCTGGGGCTGTTTTGAATATGCCGTTAATGTATAGCTGCCAATACTATCAGCTTTCTGAGGTGATGCCAGGACTCAGGTTCTTCCTGTGGGCCAAGAAAGAAACAGAAACATCTATGTACACATACATCCCATAGGGAGCACTCTGACGACCCAAATGGATCCCAGACACAGAGATGGAAAGAATACTGAAGGGTACAAGCACACAGAACCTACTCTCTGTCTCTCTCTCTCTCTCTCAGTAAAGCTGTTACAGTGTTAAATTGCCTCACATCTCTCAAATTGTTTTTCTGCTGCAAGATTGAAATAGTCTGAATTTTAGGCTGTATTCTTCAGAGCTGCCTACAGCTTTGTTAGCAAGGCAGAAAAATCTCCCCTACCTGCAAGCCTTTCAGTATGCAAGTACATTGACAGTCTCATGTTAGACCCATTGAATTCTTTAATCCTCACAATTAAAAGGTTGGTTTCCTGCTTGGACCATTTTTATGTCTTTCTTTTGAGGACCTATTTGTACTTTTATGTCCTTCTTAATTCACTGTGAGACCAGCTGCTTCCTTCTTTGTGTACTGCATCAGGTCACATTTTGCTTTTCTGCAGTCTTCTAGGGAGTGAGCTGGTGTTTCAGTATCACCTTATTCTAGACAAAAATCCTGCCAGGGTGCTGTTAAGAGGGGTATTTTCTGCCCCTCTATCTCATATATGAGAGTGTGTTGGTTTTGCACGGCCTGGTTTGTGGTATCAGGGGGGCTACAGAGGAAGCTTCCCTGAGAAGCTGCTGGAAGCTTCCACCATGTCCAGTAGAGTAACTTCCTGACGGCTCTGAAGATGGACATGCTTCTGACCAAGGCTGGCCAATTTGAGATTGTGGTAGTGCTTCTGTGATAACATATTTAAGAAGAAATCACAACAAAAGCAGTGGCACAGAGTTAATTCCAGCCAGAGAAGAAGAGGAGGTGAGAACATGTGAGGGAAACAACATGGAGACACCAAGGTCAGTGGAGAAGGAGGGGCAGGAGGTGATCCAGGAGCCAGAGCCCAGATTCCTCTGCAGGCCATGATGAGACCATGGTGAAGCAGCTGTGCCCCTGCAGCCCGTGGTGATGCATGGGGGATGCAGAGATCCACTCACAGCCCTTGGGGATCCATGGGGGATGCAGAGATCCACCCACAGCCCCTGGGGTTCCACGGGGGATGCGCAGATCCACCCACAGCCCCTCGGGATCCATGAGGGATGCAGAGATCCATACACAGCTATAGTAGGAGTCCTAGTAAAATATCTGTACTGTATAAATGGCCTTGCCCTGATCCTAGTTGTTCTAAATGGGCTGCAGCTGTGATGTCCTTAATTGGGCAGCAGCTGTGGCTAATGAAGATAACTGGGATAAAAAGGGGGTGGACTTGGCCACTCAGGGAGAGCTTTGGAGGAGCCCTGATGAAGAAGCAGGAACAACACTGCTGTGAAGAGCTGCTTGTGAGAAAACCACCCAGAAGGTATGGGACTCTAGAAATATAACAACAATGATGTGATAGAAGATAGGACAGCTGAGAGCTCTGGCAGCCTGAGAGCTGGGACTCTCTAGAAATATGAAAACAGCACACAGCCCCTGGGGATCCATAGGGGATGTAGAGATCCACCCAAAGCCCATGGAGGAGGTGCCCATACGAGAGCGAGTTGATGCCAGGAGAAGGCTCTGATCCAGTGGAAGACTTGGTGGAGAGAGGAGCCCTGCTTCCATGCTGGAGCAGCCTGTCCTTGGAGGTTTGTACTCTGGGGAAGAGTGACCCACATTGCAGCAGTTTTGGGAGGACTGTCTGCCTGTGGGAGGGACTCATGTGTCAGCTGTTTTGGAAGGACTGATGCTCATGAGATTTCTCTGCACTGGAGAAATTCACAGAGAACTGTGTCCCGTGGGAGGGACCCTGAGGTGTAGCAGGAGAAGAGCTCCTCTCCCTGAGCAGTGGAAGGAAACTTTGGGTGTCAAGCTGACCAAAAGCCCCACTCCCTGTCTCCCTGCACTGTTGGTGCAAAGGAGGGAGGAGTTGGGGGGCAGCGGGAGAAGGTGTTTTGAAGGTGTTTTACTTCTCATTATCCTCTGATTTTTGTTAGTAATAAATTCACTTAATATATTTCAGTCGAGCCCATTTTGACCTTGGAGTGTTTTCTCCCAGTCCTTATCTCAATTCATGAACCCTCAATTATATATTCTCCCCTCTGTCTAGTTGCAGAGGGAGGGAGGTTTTTGTGGGTGCCTGGCATTTGGCCAATGTCAAACCACAGCGAGTTTCCAGAAAGGAAGCTGAGCAAGTGCTTACGCTTTCCTTGAGAAAAATTTAAGGTATAGCAGAGGAGACAGCTTTCTGATAAGTGGAACAGAAGGTTTCAGCTCAGTCAGTCAGGTCTATGGGTGCAAGGACAGAAGTGGGAGGTGAGCATCCCAGAAACCCAGAACCTGAGGACTGCTTTGCCAGATCAACACAAAAATCTGTGAAAAAACCCTAGAAATCTGTGATTTCAACATTCAGTCAGATGAACTGGATATTTGTCATGTCCTGCACAGTCCTGGATATGCTCTTTTTTTTTTTTCCAATCTGAAAGGCCTTCCTGGTTGCTTTTTAATTACACGCTCCGATGTCACATTGAAGTGATTTGACATCAGGCATCATCAGCCTCTTACAAACTTCTAGTCTTTATGCCAATTGTATTAAAACTTTCAGTGGGATAAGCATTTAATTAGGGAATAAAGTATTCAGAACAGTTTGTCTTCCTGATTATTTAATGCTCCAATGAATTTAGTGTCATTTGCAAAGTTTATCAACAATGATTTTATGTCATCCCTTAACTTCCATATCTGCTGTATTTTATAGTACAATGCAATTATGAAGCAATATTCTGTTGTGAACTATATGAAGACATTTGTTTTGATTACTTAAAATAAAATGCCCAAATTGTCATGGGAGCTTTAACAAATAATGCAAAAGAAAGGATAATGTAATAAAACTATGAAACCTGAAGTTTGCTCCAAACCATGGACAATCGGTTCTGTATTGCTGTAAGAGACAAGATACTATAAAATTCTCTTTTGGCTTCTCACAAAACAAGAGTGTGTAGCTCTGAGTGTTACTCTGCCCTTCAGATAAGCCAGAATGGAGCTACTTTAGGTCAGCTGAGAGAAAATCCAAAACTGCTTTTTCACAAGGACTCAGTAAAGCAAGTAGTGTTTAGTCTGAGTGCTTCTGCCACTCTTCTGAGTGTGTGGCTCACTCTAGTTTTCCTGAAAAAAGCTCAAGGCCTGTGAGCACCACAAATTGATTCTGCACCACACGCTAATGATTATTCTTAAAGAGAAGCTATTTCCACGCAAAAAAACCCCAAAACCTGCACACAATTCAGGACTGCTGGAGGGCTTCTGGAGTGGCCTGTGTGTAGGGGCCATGTGCTTCACAGACTTGGGTGGTGTTTGGGATGCTGTTGTGATGATAATTCCAGATGCATGGTGCATGGTGAAAGCAAGCAGGTTTCCCTGTTAAAGGAACCGAGGTTCCCAGGTTACTTTGCATCTACAAGTGTCTTATGACCTACCTCAGAAGGCATGTTTGGGGAGGGGTAGTCTTTGGTGGTCACAGATGAGCAGCTCCTTAGCAACTTTTGCTACAGTGGACAAAAGTCCTCTGATGATCTCAGCAATATCCAAGCCATGAGTCATTGCAGCCTCTCATAGGGTGCAATGCAAGCCAAGACACAGCATTGTTCTCATTCTGATGCTGAATACCTCTCCTTAAGTATGCCCAAAGTGTACCCTTTCAAAAATTCAGGGTATTTTATGTTAGGATTTATCTAAAATCCAGATCTTTATTTTCTTCCTATATTATTACTGAAGACCATTGAAAAGCACTTGACCATCAGTTAAGCTACCAAAGGACAAATCTACTTTTGACCCCTTGAATACCTGGCACAGTTTCCTGAGATTTTCAAGAATAGATTGGTATGTTGGAGAACTATTTTGATTTATAATGTGTTTCATCTTAAATAGGTTTACCTTTAGAAATATGTCTAAATTAACTAGGATTTTAAATAATTCAACCACTACTGTGTAGAAAAGTAATGATTAAACACACAAGATACAGAAGAAGTAATTTTAAGGCAGTTGATCAGTTAGGTAGACAATTTAGTATGCTGAATAGCCAGTGCTATTCCCCTGAAATTATCCTCCAGTGTAGTTTAAAGCATCCTATATGTCCTGTAAGGCATTATTTGTACAATGTTAGGCAATGCCCTCAATTATATAGCTATACTGAATTGTTATGAAACTGAATGGGACTAGCAGTGTATGTAATTTATTTCTGAACAGGAACTACAACATTAAAGTTAAATTAAAAATTGGAGTTAAAATGTCAAGTTGCTCATCACTTGGGTGTTATTGGCAAAATTTTTATTTTTTAATTTTAAAAATGCTTAATTTATTAGAGCGTTTTTGAGTGTGCTGCATTGAAGAAGCCTTTTATGTGTTAAAAAGGTGTGTTTTCTCTGAAAGTCTGAAATTCTATGGCAAATCATTCTGTTGTCCCAATACTCAGATTGAGATTACTATGTTGCTCTTCCCTAGAAACTTTTATAGGACTCTGTAATTATGCATGGTCAGATTTCTGTATCTATGGGGAAGCCCTGTGACAATGTCTGTCAAAAGCACTTTTAGTGTGGATTCAGCTGCAAGAATCAGCACTTCCTAGGGGACCACATCTCCAGATGGATTTGGGAGCCTGGTCATGAAAATGTCAGCCATGTGCTTGTTCCTCTCACTGCTCTAAAGGGATTTTTGGCATGATTAAGGATTAATCAAGAGAATAAAAGTTTGCTGGATCAGGTCCCAATTCTGGAATGTGATTAATTCATTGTTTGAAGTAAATATGCTGCAATTTTCAATATTACAAAATACAGTAAAAAATAAACAAGGCTGATGTGACTCTGAGGTTTGTTGAGGATTATCATGAATTCCAGTTTGTGAGTTAAAACTGGCAGGCTGAGCAAGGGTTTGAAGCCCAGTGCTGTGGATGTCCTGGGAGTTATTTCAGCTGTTCTAGTTATGCAGCAGCACTGATGCTGATTGTATAAGAAGACAACAGATTTAAGAGTAAAAGAACTGAGAAAACAACTGTAGTAAATCAGAAAAAATTGTCCATGTTACAGGAAACATCTGAGGAAATTGTTAGGTATTTCTGGTGTGTGAAAATTTAACCTTTAGCCAGCTAATGATTTTAGTACCTAACTGTCTCCTTTAAAGTAGAAAAGAAACCCCAAACAACAAACAATTAAAGCTATTTAATATATTATTTCACTCTTAATGGTCATAAATCTGATGATTTCTTGATTACATGTTAATTTTTATTTCTATAGCATTTTCTCTTGTATTTTTCTTCCATTGAGACTGATTACATTTACCCAGTCTAATCTATTCCCATCTGAAACCAATAGATACTCCATAATAATAGTTTGGGCTTCGCATTTTAAATTAATTAATATTTCTGAAGAGGTAGGCTGCTGAAAAATGTGTGTGTTCATTATTTAGTTGCTGAGGAAGTGTCAGGAAGAGGTTTCATTCTGTTTGCTGAATCACTAGAGGGAGCTCCAGATGCATGGGAAGGGAAGGCTTTGTTCTCAAACAATACAAATCTCAAGAAACCAGAAAAAATACCTTTCCCAATGGACAGTGATTGCTAAATGTCTAAAAAAGAAAAACAAATAGTCCTTTTTTTCTTTTTGGTTAGAGCATTTTGTGTGCATTTGTTTGCCAATAATATATGCCTCACAAGCTAATAACTACAGAATTTAAAGGCTGGTAACAAATAATGTCCAGTTAAAATCTTTGCAAATAGAAAGCTTGAAAAGTGCCTGAGACCAATGCCTGTAAGCCCTTTTAAGCAATAGCAATCAAGATACGTTGCTTTTTCAAGTGGCTGGTTTGTCAGAGCTGATGAGATAGATATCCAGTAGGTTGGAACTAAATCTTTCCTCTGATGCAATGCAATGGTTCTAAAGCAGCATGATACATCTGTAAGTCCACTGATCTGATATCTGATATTCATATAGGGCAATGGCTCTTATGCTTCCAAAATAATTTTTGACGTGCAAAGGGAAAATAATTTAGGTGAAACATAAATTGGAAGAAACACAAAATAGCAGTTCCTGAAGCATTTTCAGTGCTTATTATTTGCAGAATTACTTCTGAAGTGCAGGAATTAAGAAAGCATTTTGTTTTGGCCTATATTTTAAATGTTTTTGGTTTGTTTTCAGGTGTTTTCAAGGAGATGTCTTTCTTTATGTGACATGAGAAGCTGTCAAATGGTCTAATCTCTTTTAATAGTTAGCATTGATATCTTGGTTCCCCAGATAATTTGAATTAAGCCAGTGGGAGTTCTATAAATATGCATAGGCAAGCACAAAGAGCACTAGGATGGAGCCCATCTTTTGAGCTAAGTAGTGGTTGCTAAAGTCATTAACATCTCAGGATACAATGTATAAAAGCAGCTTTTTAGCATCAGCTCTATGTATCTGCTTTCCTTGTACAATGGTGGTTTTTTATATGATAGTTTCTCTGAACACTCATACAAAGTAATCTTTACAATAAGTGTTTCAGAAATACCACATTTGACATTATGGTCTAATATAAATACCAAGAAATAACATACTGTGTCATCAAGATTTTCAAATATATTTATTACATGTCTTGTTACATGTACATTATAACTGTATTATGTTTCTTGAAGATTGCAATAAACTACTATTTCAGCATCACACAATGATTAGTACTGTGACGAAAACTCATAAAGTATTACATTCAAATCTGCTGTTTCTTCATACTGGATGACAGTGCTGCAGAAAAGAAAACAAAAAATAACTGTGTGTTTTCATATTCTGATGGATGATATAGAAATGTATGGCTCATCAGAATAAACTAGACCAGCTTAGGGTTTATGGCAATATTAATCTTTGACTTCCATAGTATTTATACTATTTACTGATTCTGTGGGGGGAAGGGCAAGTGTTGTAATCTTGAGGCTGTTGGGAAATAAACAGTGCTGTCGAGGTTTATGTGTTGGTACAAATGTATCCCAATTTTGTGATAGCCGTTGTTTAGGGTGTGGCATTGAGAGCTGAGTGAAGGATGTTCACTTTTGTAATCCCTCCTCAAAGTGCTTCGTTTTGGTACAATTTTTTGGATCTCAACTTTTATGAGTTTTGGTCAAAGAATACAAATATATACTTTGATGTCATTTTAATCTAGTATTATGTTTGGGTTTGAAAAATGTAGGGAAAAGAGGAGGTTTTCCTTCCTTCCTTACTCTTCACTTTCTTAGGCTAGAAGGTAAAAATATTTTTTTCCCTGTTGTGTTTTTAATGGAATAAGAACATGAAAGATGACATTTCTTCTAAGAATTTTGCATACTGGTTTCAGAAAGATCTATTTAAACCTACTCAATGTGTAAAAGCAGCAGGATTGGGCCTCTAGAGGGAATCAGATGAAATAAGTGTTAGAAAAAACTCACAAATTCTTTGTAGCATTAGGAAGAATCTCCTATAATTTTGAAAAGGGCTACAATTCTCTTTTTATCTATTGTATTCCAAATGTTGATTCACAGTAATGTGAAAAACCACAAATAAAACCCTCTGGGCATATGGCCATATATGTTTTTTCTTAAGAAGAGCAAAAATAGAAAGGTTGGGGTGTGCATATTGCTCAAAACTAGAGAATTAAACTCACAATTCTGTGGTGTTTCTTTTCTAAAAAAGAAATAATTTTTTTAGTCCTGCTTTTGTATTTGCCATATCTTTCTGAAATTTTGTACTGGAGACAGGAGGATTTATATGCTGCAGTTACTCCCCATATTCTCTCTCCCACCTGATAAAATGCTGTTAAATAATTTAAGCAGTAAATGGTATCACAATTTTAGCCAGAAATTCTCAGGAAACATTCCTGAACTCAGTCTCCATCCCAGCCCAGGTCCTTTGTGCAGCTCATACAATGATGGGAGGAGGATACTCAGCTTTGCTGTTTAGGCCAAGTCTCAATGTAGCTCACAGGGCTTTTCATTTTCCAAGCACTGTGTAAATGTTAACAGATCTTCATGACACCTCAGTGAAGTAGGTAAAGATTAGCAGCTTCATTTTCCAGGAGGGAAATACCTTGGGGGAATCTGAATTTATGAGCTCATATAGGGAAGCAGTGACCCAACAGCTTTTAGAACTGAGAAGTCCCATCCCACTAAAACACAGTGTTTTGGGCTCAAAACCCACAAAAAAAAAAAAAAAAAAATCAAGCTGCACAATTATTTTGCTTGAGACAGTGCTAAACCAGATAATTAATGCAGGTCTGGTGTAGAATGCCAACACATAATGATAGTGTCACAAAGTATATTTTAAGGCCTTGAAATAAGTCGAGTCCAAGAAATTGTAATTATCCCTCACTTGTATTCTTGTGGCCATTCTGATTTGACAAGTTGGAGATATGTTTCATTTTGTAGAAACAAATGTACTGAACTCATGGTTATGAGTGCACTGTGTCTAGACACCAGAGCAATTATAAGGAAAATCACATTTTCATTTCTATTGCAAATTGTCTTGTTAATCTTCTCAATATTTCCTTGTCTAATCATTTTGTTCTGCACTTTTCTTCTTTAAAGAAGGTCAAACAAGCTCTTTTCAATGTTACTACTGCCTGCTGTAGTTATAATATGGGCAATAAGAATCACAGTTCATTATTATCATACAAAAAAAAAAAAAAAACAAACTAATTTTTGTTCTGGATCTAGCTGATTCATGTTTTATTTTTCCAAAATTTAAAACAAGAAATTTATCAGGGAGCAAGATCTGGTGAGTTCTCTTCCCTAGAAATACATGTTGGCCTTTATGGTCACTGCTTTTCTTATACCCACAAGAACTGCAAAAGATGACTAAATACTGCCTCCTCCTTTCTCTCCAGCTGTGGAAGAAATAAAGAGAGACTGTTGCGTTCAGGACCAAACAGAACTGTTACCACTGCCAGTACTTTTGTACTGTGTACAAAGCTCCCAATTCCAACAGTGGTATGAAAGTTAATGATTTGGGAGCTGGGTCTTTTAAGAAACCAGGAAAAGCTCTTTTGGGTCTTCTCTAACTGGGAATGCAAGTGAAGCCCAGACATCTGCCTTCCTAGAAGGCAATGTATTGATATCATAATTGTGATGAAATCACCAACACAGTCATCTGGAAGAAGAAGAGGAAGAGTGCAATTTTCATTAACAAAACACATTGTTTAAGAAGGTAGGTATAGAAAATGGTGCTTTGCCCTGAACAGAGCTCTCAACAAGGAGGTGCTTCATTCCAACTTCCAGACAAGTGACCAGGTCCAGAAGAAAGACGGTGCTTTTTCTTTTATGGTTTTGGCATTTTTCTGCTGGCTGTTTTAGGAGTCCCTTCATACAGCTGACTGTGAAATCCTTTTGTGGATGCCTAAATCCCATGGGATAATAATGGACTTTGGTTTTACTGCCATAGAAGGACCTGAGTCCCTCTGTGCACTGTAGTGTTGACCATCACAGGACTGAGAAGTCTCTGGGTGTATAATGACTGAGTATAAGTGCCAAGGTTTTTTTCATCTGAGCCTAAATATCTTCTAGTCTTGTATAAACTTGCAGAGTTAAAGTATTTATTGTGAGTTTTTGCAGCAATTAATAATAACCTTCTTTGAAAATGTAGTTTTGACTTGTGAAATGAGAGGCTGCCTGAGAGTTAATAAAAATGAGGAAATGACCAAGGAAGAAAATAGAACAGTGGGTAGAGAATGATTTAGTATGACAATTATGCAAACAAATAATAATCTAAACAACTCAGAAGGTATTTTACCACTGAAAACTGTTAGCATTGTCAACAGTTTTTTGAAATCACAAGCTGCTTGCTGAATTTCTGAATTGTTCCTACTAGGGTGCATATTTCTATGTAAATGAATGCCATTAAACAAATGCTCCTGTGGTGATGATACGAGTTCCTTTTCACATTATCACAAGTTCTTTCCTTAGGCAAACTGCAGGGGGAAAAAACTAAAAAGCTATTCATATTATTCAATGTCCTATTTGTTTCTAAAATGCAGCAAATTTCAAAACCAGTATTTGTGTCTGTATTGGTGTGTATAAACTCTTCTATAGGGCATATGCCTTTTCCTAATTGAGAGAATATGGTAAAATGAAGTTGCCATGTTGGTGCTGATTCTCGTCAACCTTGTTATGATGATGCCTTGTGCTTGTTCTGTTCCTGAAATTCAGGGCCTCTGTTATCATTCAAATTAACCAAAACCTGCAAAGACATGGTTCTGAATATTTCAGCACATTTTTAAAACCACATTACAAGTGAAGCAAAGTTCAAACTTTCTCTTTAAGATTTTCCTATTCCATTTTTAAATTCAACAGTGCTTATTTAGGAATTCCTGAAACAGAGTTATAGCGTAAAGGGTAAATATTTTAGATTATGCTGTTGGCAGAGTGTGATTATGTCCTGTTCATAATCTATTATCATTTATCAAAGAACAAGAATTTACCATGTGCAGGAAACTCCTGAATTTGCTTGAGATACCTGGTTTAAGAATTTCAAGGTGTTACATTTGGACTCTTCTAAACTTTTCACAGATCTAGGAGTAACATGATGGACTTGTTATTTTTCAAGATGGTAGACCTGAACCTTGAAGAAAGTGGAGGGAAAGACAGGACAAAATGGGTTAAAGAAAATATTTCTAATGTTATCTGTGAAGAAATGCCTTGTACCTAATAAACAATCAACGGTATCTACAGGAGAGAATACCCTACCCACATTTTCATCCTGCTTGGCACATGTGGCTGACTTTCTTCTGCCTATTTGGCAAAAAAATGTGTCTGTTGTAGAGGTTTGTTTCCTTTTGAGTCAAGAAATTTATAATTTTTTTTCTTATGAAAAAACAACAATTTTTTACTAAAGTTAAATTAATGCTAGAAATATTTTTCATTCTAGCTGAAAGAACAGCTGTGAAACGTTTATTTTAATAAGAATTAAGTGGAGAAACCTGAAGTTTTAGTAGTGAAACACTGCAGTACTCAGTATTATTACAGTATTTTTGCTGCAAAGTTTCTGTCGGCCGAGGTGAATGTAAAAGTTATGATGATAATACAAAGAATAAAAAGAATTGGTAGATAATCAATGATTCTGGAATTTTCACAATGTAGCAGAAAATTGGCAGCAAATACTGATTTTTCTGTTGCATTTGATTGGCATTCAGTACAAATATTGAAAGTAGAAAAAAAAAAGAATTTCAGTCAGATATATACCTGTTTCCACTGAGAAGTTTCTGAAAGTGATTTTGTTGACATTATAGTATGATTATTTTTAGATATGCATTAATTTTTTTGAGATTTTTATTTTCTGACTGCTTTTAATGTTACAGAATAGGATATGTGGAAGAATAAAACCTGTGTATTATACTTTCTTGACTCCTTCCCTTTCTGCTCTAATTCTTCCATAAAAACCCTTATTTCAGATTTATCAGCTACTGTTGATTGAATTCAGCACAACCAGAAATTTTTTTGCAATTCCACAAAAGGTTGTGGTCAGTCATAAAAGCAAAATGTCCAAACAGTTAACATTTGTGGACTGATTTATTTAATTATTTTTTTTAAGTAAAAGCTCATGCTGTCCTAATCTTCATCTATAGAAATCTTGGATAATCTTTCACTCAGATACTTTTATATTAGAAAGACAAATACAATTAAATGATTTCTGTTTACCCAGCTGGAGGTTTGTGTTTACCATATAGAAGAGGTATCAGGTTGTCTTCTGAGAACTTGCTGAAATCTGGTTGACACAAATTGGACTTATACCTTACTGTCTCCTGGCAAATCAGCATTTACTCTTCTAGATGCCTTTTGTTTTTAGAAAGCACTAAAGACAGCAAGCATGGAATGTATCTTACTTCAGTATATTTTAAATGGAAATGGTGAAAAAGTTTCCTTTTCTATCTCTGTCATCTCCTTTCCAGCACCTTTATCTTAACAGAATCAGCAAGGCTCTGTTTATATATGAAGAGACATTTACAGTTGTATCTAATGGTTTAAGAAAAATAAAATAGTCACCCTCCATAATTTCTGTACACTAAAGAAGCTTACTCTTCCCAACAGTCCTGATGTTTTAAAGAAGTTTCTCAGCAAGAACTATAAGGTTTGCAAACTTAGGGGAAATGGCAATGACGAATAGTAGCTTCTAGTGAAGATGTAAAGTCAATGTGAATAAAAGAAACAGAAAAAGAACTGGGGATAGAAATAGATCCCCTGTAATAATATAAGAATATAATTCTGGCCTTCACACAGATAATAGTTGGCTGTTTCAATTTTCCTTGCGTTTGTAAAGGATGCGCTAAGACTGAGGTCCTTTTATAAAGTGCATGTATGTAATTCTTTCCTTCAAGATTACAGACATGGTTTTACAAAAAACTGAGAAGCTGAAGTAGATTCTAACTTTAAACACAGATAGATTTTCTCTCTTTTTGTAGTAAGTCAAGATTTCAAATTGGAAGTGCACAGTTAATATTTCTGTTCTTTGTCTATGTGCCTTAAAATATTGCCTTATTTACTGAGGTGAGGTGTTAGAAAAATTAGAAAAGCAAGGAAATGTGAAAACAAATAAAGGACTCCCTTTATTAGCTAATTATTTTCCTTCATTTTAATTTACCTTATTTAAGCCGAAGTTCATTCATGGTTTTGGCTTTGCAACAAATGAAATATTCCCCCTTTGAGACCAAGAATCAAAGAGGCATTGTCAGCTTGAATTTGGTTCTAGACTTAAATTTAACAAAAAGGAAGATTTAATTAACTCTAACACTGGCAGGAGAGCTTTTGTAATTAAAAAGGCTTGAATTGTCCCATGTTGGTAGATAAAGATTTTCCTGCAGTCTTTGAATCCCAAATGATGCAATGCAAAGAATATGACTTTAAAATAAAATTGCTTAGATTGAATTAAAAAAATAAATTGATTTTTGCATTCCAATGCCTCAGCTGTAGAAAATTTAAATCAATTTGAAACGAAAGTGAAAACAAAATAAAACTATTTTTCTCCATCTTTGTGAATCAATGATCATAATAGATACCTAGAGTCATAGAATCCATAGGATTGGAAAAAGCATCTAATATTGAGTTCATCCTTTTACCAAACTCTGCATTGTCAATTAAACCATAGCAGTAAGTGCAGGTCATTAAATATAAATTAGTTTATAAAGAATTCAATTTAAATAGCTGAAATTTTGGATAATAAAGGTGGAGAAATGGTTCTTGCCAAAGCTTACAGATCTAGAAAAATATTATCAGGGTTAATTGGTGAGTGTTTTTTACCAGAGACTTTAGCCTTGTGTTAAACCTGCTGTCTAAAACCTATCTCTTCTCTTGAAGTTACTGTTGCCTGCTGATAAAGGGTCACGTTTCTTCTCACACTGAGCATGTTTCTAGTTTACTATTCTTTTTTTATTTGTTCTTAGTTATATAAACATTATAAGGACTTATTTTAACATTAATTTCCATTCTGCTTTAAAAGTAGTTACATAAAAGTTGACTAATTCACTGTCAGGGTGCTATTTGTTCACATATTTACAAAATCTGGGTGTTTAATTTTCTGATGGTCCCTAGTCTTAGGCATCTTGAATGGAAAGTATAGTCATGATAAAATTTAGGTAATAATTTATACTAGTATACATTTTTAACAAATATCATCTATCAAAGCTTTGTTTTAAAGTTTAAAACTGGCCTGAAGAATCTCTCTTCTAGAAAGTCTAAACACAGTAGCTTCTAATTCCCAAACTCCCTCTAATTCTTAACCTCTAGATTACTAAATTTCTCTAATATATTCACTTGCACCCCATTCTGCCTGAAGCATTCAGCTTCTCTTGAGGCTGAAGATGGACTATCCTGTAAGATTTGAGATTTGAAGGCTTTTTGGATTTTCATCACTTGGACTACCAAGGATATTTTGAACTTTAATTTACATTTTCCTCAGGATTTTGATTGGAAAGAGAACATGAATTTTGACCATGCTTCAAAATGTTAAGATATTCCTTCTTCTCAATGGGCAGATAACACAGTGAGTTTAAATAATAACCTGGAAACTCCACTGAGGAAATAAAACTCTGTCAAGAAAATCCACTCTTGGAATTTTTATTTTCTTTTAAAATTTTATTCTTTTTGCCTAGGAGATACTTTAGGAATTCAGATTGTGCTAATAATGAATATGTATTTCAAATTGCTGTCATAATTAGGCCAAGTAAAAGCAGCCATGACAATTGCTTACCTTGGGAGTTCTCCAATCACTGGTGGCTGACTTGTCCTTCACTTTTACCTTTCATTCTAAGCCATTAAAAGCATTTTGTAAGACATATTTTGTTGAGTGCTAGTCAATACATCTTGCTGATTTCTCTTTCTGGAGGAGCTGTGAGGAGCTCTGACCCAGCATCACTTAGAGCTTCTGTGTCCTTCTGCTCCTCTCATTCAGATACCTCTTTCTGATAAATATGTATTTTTTGAGTGATCTGATATGTGATGATTCTCTCTGCAACTGGGAACTTTGATTTTAGGACTATATTATAAAAAATATCCAGATTAAAAACAAGTTTTGGTTTAGAGATTTGTGAAATAAAAAAATGGCTAGGAGTCTGAAGCCAATCAGCAAGCAACTGGCCCATGTTCATTAGGTTTTGGTCTGGAAATCCCATGATGAGTCCTCTGAGTCTGACGGATTGCACTTTTACTGAAGAATAAGAAAATATGTCTATGTTTGTTACATGCATTTGACGGAATTATGAGACAATGTAATCCTTTTTTTTTTCTGGCAAAAATTCATAGGATTCAGGCTTTATAGAATGAACATTTAGCTACTGAATGTATAATTGGTATAGCATGGACATTTTCATTGGCCTAGAGGTGAATTTTCAGATGATGTACCTACAAAAAGGTACCTGACACTCTTCATTGCTCAAGGCTTTTTCTTCAACATCAGGTATCTGCAGTTTAACATTTGTAGTTAGCAAACAGTTTACCTTCACCTAGCAATTACCAACATTTTATTTACTACATTTAAATTAGTTTCTTTCATAACTATCTTTAGTAACTGTCTTTAATATCTAATTAGACTGTAATTGCAGTACACATTCAGAAAAGTAATATATACAGCTGCAAAAGCCCTACCTTGAAAAGGGCAAGTATTTTGAAATAATAGAAACAAATGGAAGTGATATGTGTTTTCAATGTGCTCATTGAAATTGAGGGGATGAAGGTCACCAGATGATTTTTTTTCTCTGAGTGGTAATTCAGATCACACCTCCTATGGAGTTGGAGGCCTCAGCCATAAATGATAACACTTTGAAGAATAAGAGGCAGGGACAAGTCTCAAACTAAAAAAAAAACCCAACAAAATTTGCTGTAACTTCCTGCTGTAACTGCTATATTCTTTCAACCCCACATATACGTAATGTCAAAGTAAACTAAGTGACGAGTCCTCACTGACTGAAACAGGTGCAGGATCAAGCCCTTTGTGAACCCAATATTCTGTTCCATATGCTTCAAATGGGGAAAACAGACCTGCTGGTCCTAATCAATTCATAGCAGCACTGGATCTGTTTAATTTTTAACAATATGTGTACAAGGGCATGGATAGAGTTTGAGAGACTGGGCTGTTAGCAGTTAATTACTCAAAATATTTATCCATTTGTGGAGGCACCAGTGTGCTTTGGTGAAGCCAGGCTTTGAGGCTGACAAGACAGATGGTGTTCTTTGCCATGGTAGTTGTCCTCTGCTCTGTTGTAAAATGATGAGGCATTACTGGCCCAACTGCACTGACATGGGAGGCAGCTCTTGTGTCTTAGAAGGTGTCATAAACCATCAAAGACCCTTGAGGTGCCCCCAGACTAAAGACTAAGGCCTTCCACCTGAGGACTGAAATATCTTCCCCACACAGGGAAGGTATCTGGCTCCTCCCACCTGAACCTATGTGTTTATTAAGCCATCAGGCTATGTTGCATGGGCTTCTTCCCCTAGTCCCAGTGGATGAAGGTCATCACTTCCACAGACATAACTGTAGATCCACTGGTGGTGATTATGCACCTTTTCCTTTTCTTTTTCTTCCTTTCTTTTCCCTTATAGAGTTTCATAAGTGATATTTTTGTGTCTCATGTTGCTTATTACAACAGATAGTAATAACTAAAATGGCTACATACCTGCTTTACATTTCAAACAAATTGTTCTAAAATAAACTCTAAATAGATATATTTACAAGCACTGATCATTCAGTGTCACAATATAGGGACCTCAGTAAATATATGTATTGTAGTAAAAGATCTCTGTATTGTATGTGACCCTGCACTGATTCTAGTTATTGTAAATGGGCTGCAGCTGTGATGTCCTTAATTGGGTGGCAGCTGTGGCCCGTGGAGGTAGCTGGGATAAAAGAGGGTTGGTTGGTCAGGGAGAACCTTGGAGGAGTCCTGATGAAGAAGCAGGAGCAACACTGCTGTGAAGAGCTGTGTGTGAGAAAATCACCCAGAAGTTATGGGACTCTAGAAACATGAATACAACATCACTTCACTCTAATCTGCCCCAGGGCAGCTATTAACAAGAACATGGGTTGCTCTTACCTCCTGGGGTGTAGCATACAGATATTTCCCATCCTCTTGGAGACCAATTTTTATTATCCTGGAGCTTGTGTATCCCACAGTATGCCTTTTCAGTTTTCCAATGGCAGATAAAGCCACTGTGGAAAGCGCATTGCCGCTGCACATTAGACAAAGAATTCCTTTTTTTCTGTCTGTGCTTCATCTTCTTTGTACCACATTTCCACGTGCTGTCAAAGCATGGTATTTCCTTCTGTTACAGCTCCTTCAGCCATGTATGAGGCCGGGGGAGCAACTACACTATCAGCAGATTCACATTAGGTCTTACTTTTGTTCTTTAGTATACTTTTATCTTTCCTCTCTGATTTGTATACAACAAGATAAGTTTGGTCCCAAATGCCAGAAGGTACACGATGAAATGAAAAAGGCATTTTTTTCTGTGTTGATGTCACTAGTAGCATGACATCAAAAGATAAATTTACTGTGAGAATGACCATAAAGACAAAAAATTGTGTTATTTGCTATAACTGTCAAATATATCTTCTGTCTTTTATATCTTTGTTTCCTGTTCCTACATAATAAGGAGACAAAGAAACAGAGTTGTTTGGAGAAAGTTGTTTTATTAACTTGCTTACAAAGTTTTTCCCTGGTACTGCAGTTATAATGACAGCAAGTCACTTAACAGCAAGTAATGTTGGCCCCACAGTCATACACGGATATATGGGCTTTTGTTAGAGTTTCTACTCTTTAAATATAATTTAATTTTGGTTATAGTCTAGACAAAAATAACCCTAACTTACTGTTCAGGCTTGTGACTGAGTTTTTCATTAGTGAGTATAAAAATTTAATACTATAGTGCATACTCATAAAATCAGCAGGTTTATGTTTTGGAAGCTAAAGATCTTTGCTGCTTACATTAACATTGTATGACCTTATGATAGTGATTATCTGAATTTTGCAATTTTAGTTGTAATTGTATGCTATAAATTAATTCTCTATTCTGTCTGGCTTATTTGACACCAGTTAAGATTTTAGCTGTTGTCTTTATGGATGGCTCAAAAAGCAAGCCCTTCAAATCTATGAATACTTTTCTCTTGACACAATCATCTTGCATGTTGTGAATGAATATGTCTTCAAGCAAGCAGAAAATAATGCACTGTTAGCTGCAGAGAAGTGCCAAACTTCTACAAGAGGGGTTTGTGTAAAACTCTAGTTAGGCTAAGAAAAGAAGCCCACTTTCTCTGTCTGTCTTCTTTCCAATCATCTCCCCTTTCCCTGTTTTTCTACACATGCTTATCCTAACTATAGTACACAAAACAGATTGCAACACCAAGCATATTTATAGGCAAAGGTTAAAAGATCATGCTGTCACATTTGTGGATACATAAGGAAAAAGATGAAAATAAAAGACACTTTAATGTTATATTCTTTTAATAAGGAACCTTTCCAAAACAGATTAGATGCTGTCTTACTTTTACAGAAGCAGCAGCATTGCCCCTCAAACTGACAATGACATAGGTATGCTTGGGAAGGGAATTGTGCTCTTGGTCAGGATACCCCTTTGGCATTCTTTCCATCTGTGGTTCAAGACAGAAATTTAGGCTGTGTATCTGACTGAATTAGAGTTAGTTTTTTTCTTCATATGGCAAGCCTTATTAGTGCAGAGCAGTACAGTTTTCACCTATTTGTGCCAGGAGGAGTGATTCTAACATATAAAGAAAGTCTCTAAACAGCTCATAAACTGACATGTTTGGAACATAATATGGCAGTGTTCATGTTTAAATAGCAGCAGAGAAAGACAAGAGCAGTTATAGTAATGCTTATTTCTTTCTCATTCATTTTGTGTTATAGAGGCAATCCTCTAGGGCAACTCTTTACAGAGGGCACATGATGATTCTAAATTTCAGTTGAACCACATCTACAACTGCAGGAATTTCTAAGTCAGCAGGGGAAAAAAAGCATATTTATCTGCATTGACTAAGCTATTTACTTGAGGTCTTTATTTTGTCTTTCTCTCTCATTCAGCTACACAAGGAACTTATGGGATTGCATAGCAAGAACGTCCAGACTAGATAACTTAAACATAGATGTTTTTCTCAGGCTTTACATCAATTCACTTTTTTCTCTTCTTTTTGTTATGTTTTGTTGAGAACACATGACCCGAACCAAAAGCAGTGTGCCACATAAATATTCCACCATAAAAATAAAAAGTATTCTGTGTACAAATATTTTCAGGATATCTTATCTTGCACTTTGTATAGCCTAATATTTTTTTCTTTAGCCAAAGTTACCAATGACTTGAAGTTTTCACTGAATAGTGATATTGATGACAGGGTACTCTTTCTTTACATCTCCAGTTACTTTATAACCTTCTAGTGTGCATAAACTCAATATTTTATCCCCTTTCAATGTGTATTATCTTGCATTTGTCAAAAATTGGAGCCCACCTGCCAAACATTTCAGCATTTTCATGCTGTTAAGTAGTAAGAGCTAAATATGTAATGACCAGACCTGTAAAACCCAACAGGTTTTTCTTTTCAGTTTCTAAATGCTTGGAAGGGGGAAGGAATATTGTGGATCTGGACCTGGTATGTGTGAATAATGACTACATTCTAGCTTTCAATGCACATAATCAGAGATAAGTAAATAAGTAATACTTTTTATAAACTGTTACAAATATTAAGTCTTTTTCAGGAATATTCTTATAGTGGTTGCAATGGGCACTACATTTAGTGGTCCCTAACTCCACTAAACTCTCAGCTTGGTGAATTTTCATTTTGTTTACAAATCTCAGAGCCCTTGTTTGCGATGGAAACACTGAAGTAATATTTTTCCATTAAAGCACGCAAACATTGTTTTATTTCATATTTTTATATATCTATATCGAAAGATCATCTTGCACCTGGGGCCTAACATTAGCAAAACATTCTTAACCATGCTTTATTCTAATCTGGAGCATCTCAGCTCTTTCACCTAAAACAGAATTGACAGGTTGGAAATGTAGAGATTTCTTAGTGTCAGGTTACATGCATTTGCTTGACAAGAGGTATATTTGCACAGCTATGCCACCTACAGAATTTCTGTCCTTCGCACCCTTTCTGGAAGTCAATGGCACAAGAGAGATTGGACTAGAACCAGAGGTCTATGCAGTGACCCTTTTCAGGCAGCCATGAAAATCAAGATTTGGAATTGGAATAATGACTTAGATGCAATTTCTGCATGTGTCGTCCTTAAAAACATGAAGTTTTTACTCTTGAAATCTTAGCGACTGGACAACTTCATTCAGGTCAAGTGCCTGGAAAGTCTTTCTTATCACAAATTGCCTGGACTCAATTGGTATAAGGACTTCCTTAGTGAGATAATATTGGCTTTAACCATGCAATAATTTTCTAGAAAATCATGTTTTTTCTACTGCATTAATAGATCTCACTGCTTCTCAGAAGATTTAGCTCCATTGAATTAACTCTTCTTTTATTACATCTATATTAAACTTCATTTTTGATGATATACTTTTTTCTATTTTTCTTTTTTTGTCAAAAATATGGAAGAGATTTTGCATTACTTAAGCTTCTAGAGACATACTAAAGTACTCTGTGAGTTATGCTTTTAAAATACATCAACTAATGGTTGAGAATAAGTATTTTAATTTGAGATATATTGCCTTAGAAGTGATGATGATTTTACTGCCACCACCCATTCTCCCTGCCCTGCTTCTTGGAGTTTTTAGGAGGATTTTGAGTTTTCTTTGTGAATTAATGAATCTATCAATTTTCTCCTTCCTGAAGCAACAGTTGATCTTTATGACATAACCTGTCTAGCACCTTGGAACCACTAGAAAATTCAATTGATCTTTGGAAAGGAAAAAAATCACCTTCCTTTATTCTAATTTCTGTCCACAGTCACACTAATTTTCACCCAAGGGCAAACCATTTTTATTTAATTCTACTTGTCTTTTTAATAAATGAGCATGTTAACAATGTCCACTAATAGAGATGATAATTCTTCCATTTTAACCTTGAAAGTTTCTTGCCAATTCATAATTCAATCAGCAATACATTTAAATACTCAATACAGGCATTTCTTTGAAAGCCTGGTAGTTTCCTTTTCCTTATAAGCAATAAATATTTTGTATTGTATTATCAGGGAAAAATGGTGAAACACTAATACTGTAGAAGTCAGGTGAAACACACATCTCTAATATTACATTTCCTAATAAACATAGTGAAAGATTTGACCTTTATTCCAAATAGTTTTAAAAGGTCTTTACTGCTAATAAGATGTGCTTCTCCTTCCTGGCTCTCCATGACAATGGAACCACAATAGCAAGTAATGCACCTCTAAAAGGGTACATCCAAACAGGTTCTGCTTAAGTCTCTACATTCACAGTTTTTCAGAAGGCTTGCTTTGCACAGAGTTGTCTGCAATGTTGACTGTGTGTTGTCACTGCATTCAAAGTTATCTGACCACAGTTGTTTCCTTCTTGGGTATGGAAATACCCTGGAGATGAGTCTTTTGTCATTTTTTACCAGCCCCATGTGTTATATAATGTTACCATGTTGATAGAAGCCCTATTTTATTTCTGTGCATTCTGTGGAGCATTCCTTGTTAGTGTCCTCCCAGTGCCTGCTGCCCAAACTTACGCTGACTGAAAAAAGGCTCAGTGTGAGCAAACTGGTGTGCTCTTGGTCACCTGAGGCAGCTGCTCTGGGAGAATACTCTGAATGGTCTGACTCCTGGGCTTCTTTTAGCCTGACATATGACTTCTGAGAAATTTCAGTGTTGTGACAGCTTTGCCTCTGGGAAGACATGGCTTCTGTGGCTGTGGTCATTCAAGGCTGGTGGGACAGCATCATGCTTAGGAAGTGTATCAGCCAGCAACAGGTGACAAACTTTTGGAAGCATAGAGTTATGGAAGCCTTGTGTTACCATGAGTAGTCAGACATAATTTTGGAGCCCAAACTGACAAACCAGTGACTAATGTATGGGAAACTAACCATCCCAAGGTGTTCAAAGTTGTGACTAATGTCTCAAAGAGTATCCACTGAGCCCTTTATTTTGGATAACACTGGCAGCAGATGCTGAAAAGCGTGTCTAGACTTCCATTCTGTATTTCTTCTGCATTGTGGAGGCTCTTGTAGGATCTGATGTCTGGTGGCAGGATAATGACATCTGTGAAGGAGACTGCATGACAACATTGTCCATATCCATTTCCCTTTCTGAATCTGATTCCAGAGATATATAAAACCTGTTCTGTCCATTTTCTCTCTGTTGTGCATCCATTTTTTTCCTGATCCCTCTTCTATATTTATAGGCTTCTGGTGTAAAAAAAAAAAAAGAGAATAACAATGAGATTTTTGTCAGAATTTAATGCAGATGTATGTTCTGGTAATTTCTGCAGTTATATGCCATGGTTTTAGATGGAAAAATGTGTAGAAGTCTTGGCAGGTCCTGACTATGCAGATACAAAACGCAGCACATCTCTTTAACAGGATGTCTGCCTTAAAAAACCCATGATTGCATCAACAGTCTCTCAAAATGACAAAGACTCTCAGCAAAGACTGACACAATTAATTAAGAGACACAGCAAAACATCTGCATATGAGGCTGCTCAAAATCTCCCTTCTACTCATGATCCCTTCAAGAACTGTAGGATATGCTCTAGAAGCTGCCAGTGCTTCTGTTCCAGAGAATTAATGAATACAAGATAAAGCATCTGTATCCCATTCTGTTTTGTGATGGAAAATAAATTCTCAGAATTAAATACGCCAACACATTCTTTGTGACAGCAGTGGTCACAATAGTGACACTGCTCATGAAATTTCATTGAACAGTTTTATTTTTTGCTGTGGCAAAAAGCATTTTAATAGTGTTAGACTATGAGATCTAGAACCACTTTTTCTGAGTTAATAGACAATAGGCTCTTCGTAATTTATTCTTTCTATATATGACAACACTTTTTGAAAACCGTATTGCAATTGTCCTAACCTATCTTTCTCTCTTCTTTAGGTAAGTTTCAAATATTATCTTTTATTCTCTATTTGGTTTTTTGCCAATTTTTAATCTCTACCTAATCACGAAGGGTTTCTTAAACAAAATTTGTCCGACCTTTATAGTTGGGCATGTATTCTGCCCATATTTTTATGTGATAAGATTTTTTTTTTGGCAACCCTGTTGCAACATTTTGGCTCAAGCATCAATTTGTTGACTTTTCTTTAGATAGACAAATACCTAGGTGGAATTAAATATATATAATTATACACTATAAAAGCAATTCAGTTTTTCAAAACAAGGATTGCAAGTGAACATAGAACCATTTGAGATGAAAGTAACTTTTAAGAAAACTGAATTCAAAAACTGAAGGAGTACTTGGGAAAGTAGTCAGTCATTTCCTTTCCCATATATCCTATAATGCAAAAATGTCTCATTCAATCAGATCAGGATGAATAAAAAGCAGATGTGTCTCTAATAAAAAAAAAATCAAGAAAAACTAAACATGTAAAGATGCCTTTGAGGCACTTTTATATACTATTGAATGTTCAATTGTTAGGTAGAATACATCCCTTAGAAAATTCCTGTGAAGACTTCCAAAGTTACGGTTCTGACTAGGGGTCCCTAATTTGAATATATTTTGTATGAATGACACAAAATGAAAGAAGTTAAGTGCACCAACAAACACACTACAACATCTAGGAAAGCTATTTAACAATCCTTGCTTTATAATGAAGTGAAAGGACAAATACTGGAAAGCCAGGAAGCTTGTTGCTTCATTGCACACAGAGGTGAAAACATAACATGATATCTGTTCTTTGTGTGAAATTGTATGTTATTAACTGAAACTCTGTTTTTAAGTTTCTATCTATATTTTAGGCCTTGGAACACCGTCAGAATTCATCTGTTTTTAAACAGTACCTACTCAGTCAAAGGATCCACTTATCCCGGCAGAGAGCTCATCTTCACTTTATATTCCTTCAGTTCAATCTACTGAATAAATACTTTACAGAGAAGATACTATATTTTAGTACTCACTTTTTCTGATTTTAGCTTTCATTTAGCTCTGCTGTAATTTTGAAAACAAATAGTCTTTCCACTCTAATTCCTTTTTTTTTTCCCCTGGGGAATTTCATAAGATTTTTTTGGTTTTTGTTTTTTTCCTGGGAAGGTGTGTAAATGTCTAAAATTCTGAGACTTTCAGGGTAAGAACAAGTTTAAGTGAAGACGCTGCTTATTTCTCAAAGTACCACCGTTTTCTGGCTAGGCACATTTCCATATGGGCATCTGAGCAGTGACCTGAAGAGATTGCTCTCTTTGTGACTGTGAAATTCTGTGTTTGGGGGAGTAGCTTCTGGCCTCTTTACCTCACTCAGTTCTTCCACTTTTACAAGCGTACATATTCCATCTGTTAAACATACCCAGTTCTCCTGGATGTTTGATAGCTGCTGAAACAAGGAGGGATCTTTCTCATGGTGATTTTGCCTGGCTTGCCCTGTGGGACAGACTGGTATCTCTTTGTAAGGATTTGCACAAGCGGAGCTTCAGATTTAAATCCATTTTGAGTACTCCCTTTAGCTGCGTGAGTACTTCTGGTTTCCAGTAAAGTACTATAGCAACTGTGGATGCACATAGTTATCCAAACATAATACACTTTCATACAACTGAGCTAAGAAAGATCACTTCCAGAGGCTCTAAAAGTTCTTTATTTCTTTATGCAATCACAGATAAGAATCTACTCCATGAAGGCAATTCAAAAACATAAAATAATGAGAAAAAATTCTCTTGCAGTTGCTAGGCTTTCCAGCAGTTGCTAGGAGATAGGTAGCAGTGATAGCAGTGATTTTGGAAAATAGGTCCCACATTAGGCAAACAAGGGCTGATTTCCAAACTTCTAGCATCTTTGTTGTCCGGGTACTGTATGAGCTAATATGCTTCCCTTATGAAGTATATATACACTTATATAATGGCCATATCAGAAAAAATTTAAATGTTCTTGAGCATATAAATTTTTAAAGAACTCTCCTTTTACTTTTTCCTTTTTTTTTTTTTACATCCTAGGCTTTAAGAAATATCAGAATCAGAAACAGCAGGAGGACCAGCAGCATTAGAAATAGTGTGTTTGACATTTCATTTCAAGCAAGCCAGAAAGGTTTTTTAAATCATGCGGTCTGCCTTTTCTCTTTGGCACATCCTTTCCCTTTGATTTCCTTTTCATTCTCCAGAGTTTTTCATTATCTTTCCAGTACAAAACATTAGACCACCGTGCTACATAATGGAAATGAAACATTTAAGGGATACTGAGTGCTGTGGCCTCACTGCAGATCAGAATGTGACTGTGATACATGTAAGTTTAACTTCTTTGAAAATCATACTGCTTTTTATATGATAGCTGAGAGTAGCAGAACCACACTGGGTTCTAAATTAAATGTGTAGGATTAATCACTTGCTCAGGATTCGGTGAGACTTTTCTATTACTCTGACTGGATTTTGAGTTTATAAAAAATTGTTTCTGCCTTCCTGGGAAAAATTAATAAATATGTCAGAAAGTCTTCTGAGGTGTATTTTGAACTGCAATGATCTAATTCAAATAATATATTGGATTTCTGTGACTCTCAGAACCTTTATAAAGTTAAATTTATTCCAGTGAAGATCTATGTGTTCTTAACACAACTAACCAAAGAACATTGAGCATCAATCAATTATAAGTTAATTTATTTAATGCTTTAATTACAGGTTTTGATAATCCTGACTTCTATTTTTTTTGTAGAATAATTTGAAAACACAGTAGAATTGAATGCCAATTCAGTAACTGTGGAGGATTTATGGAGGGGTAGCAGAGAGAGACATAAATGATCCTGGCAATCATGAAAGGATGAACACTATCTGATATCAGAAATTTGCTTGCAAGTGCTTTTAGAATGTTTAGTTAAATTGCAAATATTTCATACTAATGGAAAAAGGAAAACTAAACCCCAAAGCGAACATAATATAAACTTGCAATACTCTAAAGAGGACTGATTTTGATAACTTAACCTGCGAATAAGTTTTAATTTAATTCACAAATTTGTGTTCTAATTCCTGTCCTTGGCCAAAATTCCTTCTGTTATAATCTGAGAGAGAAAACAATTTGAAATCTACCATCCTTGTTCTGCTTTAGGAAAAAGTGGCTAAAGCTCTGACTTCCATCTGAAGATTGGGCACTTTGCAGTTGAAGGAAGGTTAAGTGCCTACAATTCTCGGGATCTTGGACCATTGAATGACAGGATATGAAAGAAATCAGTATTTTTGCAGAAACTCTTGTCTCCCTGGGGTCAGGGAGGCTGGAAATTTGTTATCAACCCTGAAACCACTCTTAATGCTGGGCATTTTACAGGATCAGAAGAAACTTGAATTTATCATACTAGCATCAGGAACTACAGGGAAAGCAAATAATACCCCTAAGCTTGACTTAAAAGTGGTGTTACAAAGTTTCTATAACACCTTGCTAAAATTTCTTCTTCTCCCAAGCTGGGATCCAGGATTCACCTCAAGACTACTTCCTACATGTTGCTTTTCATGAAAGGGAACTGAATTTGGATAGAAAAAAATCTTTCTTACATTTTTTTGTTCTCACTTGTATTTCTTCTGACTGTAACTTCTATGCATCCCAATGTAGTGTTTCTTTTACTCAGAGTATCAGAGGGATCTCCTTTCTCACAGATCTCTTCTGCCACCACCACAATCCATGTCACATGAGGAAACATTTCTAGAGCAACTTCACACTACTGAACTCAGACAAGCTCATGAAACAGCTTGATTCTTCAAAGATTCATTTGTATAATGTTGTATAATGTATTCTTTCACCAAAGCCAGTAACTGAGGGAAGCTTACACCACCCTAATTTTGCATATGCTTCTACATGCAGTTTCTGGTGCACCTGGAACTAATCCTTCATCAACATACTGGTGAGAGTGAAGTTGAAATTCTAGACCAATTTAAGGAGACAAAGATCCTTAGCAAATTGTGCATAACACAATCCTGTTTACAAAAGCAGTTCAGAGTAGCCCTTCCGTTGGTGAAAATCACTAGCCATGACAAGGCTGAGTCCTGTTCCAAAAATAAGAAAACCATGTTACAAATATCATAGGCTGAGCAAAACTTTGACCTATTGTGCTCTGACATGAAAGGCAACCTTCATTTTTTATAGCTGCTTTTATAGCACATTTCCTAAGAGAAATCAAATCTTTTATTTCAATCCTCAAGTCCTCAGTCAGTGAGGTGAATGAGGTATATTGGTTTGCAGTGTTGGCAGGAAGATGTTTAAGCATTCTGTGCTGCATTATCAA
This sequence comes from Melospiza melodia melodia, assembly GCF_035770615.1. NCBI lineage: Eukaryota > Metazoa > Chordata > Aves > Passeriformes > Passerellidae > Melospiza > Melospiza melodia. The sequence continues at coordinate 76,455,155 of NC_086197.1, forward strand.
TCCCCTGACTAACCCAGTAGCCTTGGTTATTTGAATCATGATCTCTAGCTCCAGTATTCAGCATTGGAGTGCGTATTTGTAAAAATGGGAATTCAGAGTTTCCTCTTCTACAGAGTTGATGGGTCATGTGATATAACCACTTAAACCTCCTTCCTCCTATATTTAAATATTGCTTTAGGAGGTTCATTCAGGAAACATTACATGGATAATTCACACACACATAAAAACATTTACAATTTAATGAGCAGGAAGAGCAAATACAATAAGATTGAGGTTATGTATTTTTCTAAATACTAAAAACCTTTATGAGATGGTTGACTGTTGCTTTGCCCTCCTAGCCAAAGGTATTACATTTAAGAACAAATTTTTCCTTATTGCTGTTACAAAAAAAATTATAATGTTTGCCAAATTTGTAAAACACATATAAGGAAAATTATTCAATGTAACACAGTACTAATATGTAATGAACCACATTTGCATTTTTTTCATTAGCTACAGTTCCCGTCTTTCTTCAGTGATATCTTAATTATTCTTGGAGGATAATGTTCTGCTTCTGCAAAAACACCAATGTGAGTTCAGAGTTGCAGTGTTTTTAAAGAAACTTGTATTTCTACATGTGTATTTGGAATTGTATTGAGCCACTTTCACTAGATCTGTAATTATAAAGGGAGATGTTGTTGAAAGATTTTGAGCACTTGACTACATGGTTTCTAACCTAGCTGTTAGAAATCCAATTATTACAGAACCTGCAATGAAGTATAGGTAAAACCAAGTAGCTGTTTAAAACTGAAGCTCAGGTTGTGCTTAAGAAGGATGAGAATCATCTCTGGTCCCATCTAATATGCCCTTTCTGCCGTGGAAAGCACTTATCCACAAACATTCAACCTGTTCTAGTTTTACGTTTTTTTGGGGTTTTTTTTTCAGGGAGAATGGAGGGCAGGGCACTGACTAAATATTGGTCCTTAATTTCTCCTCATGACTCAAAGTTGTGTTTTATTCAGTTTATAAATAATTTATTTTCATGATCCTGCAATAAGGTAATGCTTCCCTCTTCCCATTACCATTTACATCTGGTTTTCTTTGGAGATGAGTTCGTCTTTGCTTACAACACTTTCCTGAGGATAAAACACTGTTTTCAGTTCCAGTGTACTTGCACTGATATTGTTAGCCTTATCTATTCTGTCTGCAATTTGGTGGTATCTGGGAAAACAATCTAGTGAAGTATGACTTGTACCTTGCATGCTTTTTTTAAAAAAGGTTTCTGAGGCATTTGTTAGTCTCTGCTTTCAGACACAATGTTCTGTGTCAGTTGGGCACGTGGTCTCATATGGGGTTGCTGGTCTCTTGTAGTTCTAGCAGGGATTTGTTGCTTAAATGTAACATTTGGTTGCTATTGCGGGATCTCAGCACCTCAGGATGGAGGTGCAGAGTGGCTGAGAACCTTGGGGGGCTCGGGAGTCCTGGAATGTTGCCAGAAGTGTCTGGTGGCTGGACTTTGATCCTACACAGGAGATGACACCTGTATGAGGATGGGGGGATTTCACTGGGTGAATGGTGAAGGGATAAGTTAATTAGAGTGTAAAACACAGGGTTTAGGATTTCTGTACAGGGGGGTCTAAAGAAGTAAGATGGAGGAATTGGGGCATGTCCTGTTCTTCTTCTTCTTCTTGGCCTCCATCTTCTGTGGTGATGTTGGCACTTTGGGATTGGTTATTACTAGAAGTGCTGGTTAATAAGGGTAGAAGGTATTGGGGAAAAATTAAAAATGATAAATATTGTATACGTAACTTCGGGTATAAAGATAAGTGACCGCCCCGGGGGCTCGCAGTGTGCTCATGGCTGGCTTGCTGTGCAGACCTCTGTTGGGCTGAAAGAAAATCTTTTAGATAAACAATTAATAAACACCGAGACCGAGACAAGATCTGAAGTCTCTCCTCGTCCTTTGAAGCGCCGGGCTGTCCAAGGCCACTCTGGGCCTTTCCAGGTCACCTAAACAGCCGAGAAACCGACATGCTATGCATTTAGGTTACCCTTTATCTCTTACATATATATATATATATATATATATATATATATATATATATATATATATATATATATATTCACGTTGCAGGGTGAAGGCATAAAAAAAAAAGCCATTTCTAAGACTTCTGATTATGTGGTTGGGCATTGGAAGAAGGTCTCCTGGGAAATTATCACAGCTCAAAGCCTGACAGATTTCACAAAGTGTTTGGACAATGGCACATGGTGAGATTCTTGGGGCTGTCCTGTACAGGGCCAGGAGCTGGACTTCATGATCCTTGTGGAGCCCTTCCAAATCAGGGCATTCTATGATTCTATGATGTGATTAGGGGTACGAGAGTCCACCTGAGAACTCCATTTTCTTCAAAGATTCAAGGAGGTGAGAGTTGGAAACTTAAGACAAAGGAGGTATTTTGTGCAGGTATTAGTAGCTGTTAACAAGAAGATGAAGCTCCCGAGACACTTGTACTTTTCCTCTGTCTACAAAAGCCTTTAGCCAATGTCTCCTCGCCCTGTTCTTCCTGTTGCTTACTCCATCTATGCTTTACTTTAAACTCAGGAATTTAAGTGGATAAAACTCCTTATTTAATGCCCGAAGGATCATCTTGATCTATCTGAATTAGAGAGATCTTTAACAAGGGACACTTTTTCCTGCTCTTGCCATAAAGATATTAAGCTCATAGGACAGGTTTTCTTCAGTCACAGAAAGAGAAGACTACTACAAAATTTCTGCTTTGCAGTGAAGTTCAGAAAAAATAAACTTGTCAAGTAAAAAGAAGCAAAGATAACCACACATCCCATCAAAACTCAGAAACATCTGAGGGAATCAACAAGGTATTTCCCTTCACAAAACATAGCTGCAGATCTCTGGGCTAGTGCTGGGCTGTGTATTCAGATGATAAGATTAGAAATCTGTGTGCTTTTCTTGAATATATCCCACAAACAGGCTTTGAACCCTCCAGGGTATTTCAGAAATGTTAAGGATAGAATTTTGTGAATGCCTACACAGGGCTGAGAATATACAGAGCAATTGTAGAGTCCATGTACATAGTTGGTGTACGAAAGAATCTTGCTTAGAATAGCTGCATTTAAAAAAAAATTTTTCCTAGATTGTTTCTATTACTCTGCCTCACATCCCCAAGCATACAAAATATATGTATAAAGTGTATATAATATATGTAAAAAGAAATTACACAAGCTAATCCAAAGGGGCTATGTCAGCATACAAGAGAGAACTGACAAATTTTGTCAACAGGCAAAGCCTCAAAATAGCTGCAAAGCAAAGAGGTTGACAATCTGAATTGCTTGATGATCCAGATCTAATCAAACTTTATGTAAAGACTCTTCAAGGCTAAGATATATGTGTCATTGACATAGGTGTAGGTTAAGGGAGTGTGTCTCAGGGAGTTCCCAGGGAGCTTTCCAGAAGGACCACATTATCTTCACCTCAGACACTGGCAGGCAAACACCCAAAGCATTTCATTTTTCTACAGAAACACTCCTGTGGCTAGATGCTATATGATGGCTTCTTACAGAAAGAAATTCTGTTTTCACGGAAGCCTTGCTAGAGCAGACTAATCTGGCTTTCCTCCTTCAGTGGTACGATATAAAATATATGCCATTTATGAAACTCTTGAGTTGAATCACTATCATAATAAAAAGAGAGGTATTTCAAGTAGCCTTTTATTTTAATAATTGAATTGTACCGTATTTTGATCAAGACATAATTTACTGGGAAATGTCACAAATAATAGCAACACGCGCCATAATGTAATGACAAAGTCTGAAATTGTCTTATCTTAAATCAATGAAGGGTATTGAATCTTATTTTCCCTGAGTAATTTCAAAGACACATTAACACAGATAACAAGACACAAGCTAGTCATGACAGGAATACAATTCAAAATTTTACTCACTCTTAATTTTGCTGTATTTTAGTTTACTTCAAGGAAATGTGTCCTAGACTTTGAAGAAACATTTTCTTTTGAACAGTAAAATCTAATTTCCAATTAGTTTGTAATTTGTTTCAGATTGTATTTGTAAAACAATTAATGATAAAGTGACTGTAGTATTCCTATTGTGTCTAGCTCATTTACTTTGGCCCCAGAATAAGAAGAATAGCAGAGATATAAATTTAAAAAGAAATTTCTTGTCAAAGTTGACAGGTTAAGGAAATAAGCTGGTGCAATTAAAGAGAGAGTAGATAAGTTATTATATTATATCACAGCATAAGTCAAGATTTTCAAGTTGGCTCTCAAGAGTGAAAAGACAGAAGATTGCAAGCATTTGAGGGACCTGCTCACCTGAGAGTAATTGCCATTGGAACAAGATAAGCTATCATAAAAACATAACAAACATCTGCTTTGTAGGTATTATATAATTTGTATGAATGTCAAATATTACACTGAAGTCTCGTTTCCAGCTTTGTTTTTTTTTTTTTGTTTTTTTTTTTTGTTTTTTTTTTTTTTTTGCTATTTAAAGTGATTCTTTGTGTTTTGACATACTAAATATCTAAGTTTGATTCAGCTCCAAAATGCATGCAGCAGAGGAGCTAAGCTCTGGCAGCTGTACAATCACATGATGGAAACCACTGCCCTGGTGCAACTGGGAATTGCTTCCCATGGCACAATGAACACATCCTACTCTTGTTGTGTGTTGGTTGCACAGATGAAAATTAAGTAGTAGCAATTCTGTTTCAGGTTATTCATTCATAAAACCCAACTACCTTGAACTACTTTCACAACATTTTCAGTTCTCTGCCTTCCACAAGCCATTTCTCCACAGCAGGAAGCCAATGTACTTCTTTCCTATGGAAGAGCTCCATGAAAAAATAGAGTAGCACACCAAATACAGCTAAGAGAGAAGAGAATAGAAGTGAATGGTGGTGAAATGACAAGAGGTGTGGACACAAGTTGCAACATTCAGATAGGACTGAATATTTGGGACATGTTATGCCACTTGACTAAATTTTTGAATTTTACTCTATCTACATTTCAAACTCACTGACAAAAATCACTACAGCTCTGAACTGTTTAAATGAGCTAGGATCCAGGAGTTGCCAGAGATTTGGCATAACCTCTTTTCACAACCGTGTAAATCAACAGCTTATTCACACTTGAGTTTTAGCTATTATGAGTATGAATTTCTTTACTTAGAGAGGGTGAAAATATCTGTGGACAAACATTGCTAGTTACTAAAAGCTCCAGCTTACAGCACAATGATATAAATTAGGATAACAAGGCAGCTCAGAGAAAAAAATAAATGAAAAAAGCATTAAGGTTAGGGGAGATTAGGCTGTTTATTGTTTCTTTTGTTCTTCATCCTATGTTTTCTCTCAGACAGACACATACCCCAGCTTTTGAACTGGCACATCTAATGGTTTGTACTCTGTGTGTGATGATTTGGCCCTGACAGCAGACCAGCACCAACACAGCTGCTCTTCCACCCCCAGCAAAACAGAAGAAAAAAAATAAGAAGAATAAGAAAAAACCACTCAAAGATAAAAAATAGAAGCAGCTGAATATAGGAAGGTAAGACAAGGAGAGGGAAAAGACCCCAAACCCCTCACCCCCACCTCAGCCAGTGAGTCTCTAAAGAGTGGTCACCTCAAAGGCCACTACAGCCATCCTCTATTTCTTTAATACTGGGCATGACATTACATGGTATGGAACATTCCCCTGGCCATTTTGAATAATCTGTCTGGGCTGTGTCCCCTTTCAGTTTATTAATGTTTTCACAGATGTGTTCCCTCAGTCACTCCCCAAGTGATGTTGTTTTATCCATGAAAGGAAAATTAATTGTAGCCCGGGTAGACCCAGTAGGCTCTAGTATGAGTCCAAAGGGTCTGGATGTGACTTTAAAAATCATTGCTATTGGTGATGTCTCAGAAACAGATACAAGGACATGCCAGATGTAGCTCATATGACCAAAGGAAGATATCTCTGTACCAGCTACATATAACTGCCTCTACAGCCAATAATGTCAAAAAGGTGCCTACAGAGAATAATTTGGCTGGCTGACTTTGGGAATTTCATTCACCAGCTTAAGTAGAAGCAGTTCATACCATTCATGTCTGGGAAGTCAGACGTGAGGCCTATAAGGCTACCTGAGGTCTGAAGTATTAGACTGTCCTTAGAGCCCATCAGACTCTGCAGCAGCTGTTTACTTAGATGGGAGCCTGCCATAACTGTCCTCTGCAAACAAACGAAGTCCCCAAACAATTTTCTCTTAATCTCTCAGTTCTTCAGAAAAATATATCAGGAGTTTACTTCCATGCTACCAACCAGCTCCAAAAATTGCAAATGTGGGGAAGGAAACAAAATGAAGGATGACACCTATGAATCTGAGCAAGTAGTAGGAGAGAAAGTTTTCCCCGTTGACTATGGGTAAGCAAGGTTGTAGGATGCCTTAGTGGGTGCCCAAACCTTGTGATTCTGTGAGTGCTATCTGGGACTTTGTGTCCTCAGGCTGATTTATCAGCTTCTGTCAGCAGCAGATGTCCTTTTAGGAGTCTGCAGAGACTGGAATGCAGCTGCGAATCCCTTGGCCTTGGGAAAACTCGAAGGGCAGCAGAGGACATGACATAAACCTTGTGAGTGATGGATAGCAGCTGGTTGGGGAACCAGTTATGAACCTCTCCCAAACCAGATGGAAATCTCTCCAGGGCATCTTTGAGTCTGTGATTAGCCATTCTCTGCCTGACTAAAACCATGTTTCTTCTTTCTCTCTTTTTCTTTTTTTTTTTTTTTCTTTAACATCCTGAGAAACAGGTATGTGATGCAAGGTGCAGGGCATGGGCTGGAAGGAAAGTGAAGAAGGAAAAGCATGCAAGCAGTAATGAAATAATAAACTGAGTTCAAAGGTGATTGACTTCCAGGATTCAGTGGAGGCTGCCTACCTGCCAGGCAGGGATCCTATGGATCCCATGGTGCTTGGCTTGCTTGTCCTAGACTCTTCTGCTGAAGAATACAGTTGTGGGGTTTTTTATGGCAAATCCTAGACATAGCTTGTGGAAAAATGGGAACTCTTCAATTTTAATTTTTATTTTAATTTATAAATTGTTGGATTCAATGTCTTGTGTGTCAGGAATACAGCTGGTGCAGCAAAAGGATAATATAATATTTTTTCTGCCTTTTAAAAATTAATATCTAATTTTCTTTTAAATAAAAGCAATGACATAAAAATAAATTCAATGATGATGCCATAAATATATCCAAAGACAGGTAATAGATAGATACTCTCCATGGTTTCTCAAAGAAAAAAATGAGCAGAAAAGCATAGCACTGCAAAGCAATATCTGGCATAGTGCATGCAAAGCATGAACTGAATATAGTAAGTGTTTAAAAATGTTAATTGTTCTACCACAGATGAAGGTAATTCCTTTGAGAAAGAAATTCTCCTTTTCCCCCTTGGAAAAATTCCTTAATAGTGTTTAAAATAGAAATGGACTAGAGGGAGCACAGAATATATTTTAAATAACAATTTCCATACAAATATAACTAAAGCCTATTCAGTTATGCATTTCTGTGCATCTAGCATCAATGTATTTGACTAATGTTGGTCCCAATATTTCATTTTCATTGATTAGTGGCATTTAAAACAAATGTGTTCTAAACACTGGTGGAATTATTTTTCACTAGAATCATAAAATGTTGGAATATAAATTGAACATTTTTCAAACCACAGCTGAGGTACTCCAGCAAAGTTACCTATTCTTGTTCTATGAGTAAAATTTGCTTTTCCTCAAGATGATTAAAGACTTGCCTACCTGACCTTTGTTGTTTGTATGCAGTTTTTGGCAACAGAGATGTTTCCAAGATCTGTCAAGGGTCTTCCATTTTCCATAATAGTCCCAAAAAACATGGAAAGGGGATTATGGTCCTGGAGGAGCAGGAGTGAATGACAGAAGAGATGGTAAGGCAGTTTCAGCTAAAGCATGCTTTGACTTTACTGACAAAGTGATTGTGCTAATTGCAGACGTTTATCTAAAATTCAGTGCTATTTTTATTTTTTGTTTAGAGAAATAAGTAATGTTGTAACATTTCCTGGGCTCAGTCCTGCTTGAAATGGAGAACACAAGAGTTGGATTTGAATAATTCAAATAACCAGTGTCTTCTTTACTGACTGTATTGTATATGTGAACTTGGAGCTGAGTTTCCAGACTGACAGCCAGGCTGTTGCCAGTTCTGTAGGTATGATCTGGCAATAGAGAAATGTCATTCTCAGGGCTGTCAATTCAATATTTGAATAGAAACAGGACTCTCACATATTTAAAGGACTGTACTCTGCATGCATTTTAAGTACACTCTGCTGTTACGGAGTCCAAAGGGCAAGATCAATCATTTCAGCTGCTCTCACCTGATGAGCTGGAGTTGGTGTCAGGCTTTCACAAGAACTGCTCTCCTTCTCAGTGTTGTTCAGTGTCTGAGTGAGAAGAAGTCCCAAGGCCAGATATTTTGTTTTAGCAAAGTTCATTAACAAATATGTTTCATATAAATAATCCCAGTAAATAGCTGTAGCAATTACATTTTTACAGATATTTTGTAAGCTGCCTATTTAAGATATAAAATTTCTAGCAAACTGTCACTCGTCATCAAAGACAATCTGACCTGTGCTACTCATATTTTCTGTTAACTGGCAAAGCTATGGTCTCATCCCAATTCAAAACAAAGTTTTATGCATATTCTTCCAATGTAATTCATATACATTTAGTGCTAATTTCAATATGAAATTAAAACATCTCTATAATTCCCAGGTCTAGTTTTGTGATTCAGTCAATTAATGTGAGAGAAATTTACACTTAGGTGTTCTCAAAGTTAAGAGCAGATGATTATTTGATTCTGTCATCATTTTGAAATCACTTGGTATCACTCATCAAACCCATCAAGCAAATAAAAGCTATGGTACTTTTATTTTATGCTTGACATTTTAAATATGTATCTCATTAATTAAATGTCCATAGAAGTCACTTCTTTTATTGCTCTGAAATAACAGTTGCAACCAATATATTAAAATATTAGAGATACAAATTTAAACCAAAACAAGGACATCTCTAGTGTAGGTTGTCACTTTAAGTGAGTGGACTGACAGTTTAAATGAGAAATTTTTTTCTTTTGTCAGCTCTTGTTAGATCCTTAACATAAAATTAATGTACTGTGAAGTCCTCTCTTTATTTTTCATTGCTTGAATGAAATATAACTAGAATGGCTATGATGAAAACTGAAATTAACAGAAAAAGGAATATAAAGACTTGATATAATGCCTGTCCCTTGAGGCCATAGAAAAAGCATCCCAATATGTTTTTTGTGGAAAGCATGAGTCTTCCAAGCAAAATTACTCTGTGAATTCCTGTTCTATATTTGTATGGAAAAAGATTTCACTCTTGAAATGAAAGTCAACAGTAATGTAATTTCTTGCAGGTGGATTTGAAAATTATAAACTAAAACAAGCTTAAAATATTTATTAATGTGATAAGCACTGTGGTCACAGTTACTGTCAGCCACAATATTTGTCTTACTGAAGTAAAATTCATGAAGAAAAGTATATGTTTAATGATGCTACTGAATATGTAGCAACATTGCCCTATAAAAGTGCTAGTTGGTGGTGTTATTATCTCTGATGAGAATGCAGAGTAGTGAGGATGCATGTTGGAGAAATACTTCATATTTAATGATGTGAAGTTAGGATGAAATTTCTTTACCAATAGAGCTGTGTTTATTTTTAAAGTGGGTGCTAACGTCCTAACATTTCTAAGTGTGTGTTTAAATAACTTGCTGCATAAAGTCAAAAATGTCAACCTTCTTCATGGCTGAGATTACTAAAAGTAATGTATTTTCCTTTTGATATGCTGGTATATGTCAGACAAGTCAATTTATTTTTTTTAGTGTTTATCTCCTAGTCAACAGGTGATAATATTTTCTCATTTTTAAGGCCTTAACAGAGAGTTAACATGAAGTACCGTCTTCTTACTCTGTCCTGTTTTTCCTTCTAAGAACTCTTTTATTTTATCCCCTCCTGATTATAAATTATCTTCCATTTTATCACGTGGGATTAGAACTGCCTCCATATTCTCATATGTATTATATATATATATATATACATATATATACATATATATACATACATAGTAAAATGTTGGAGTTTTTTTGTTATGAAAAATTTCTTTTTCTTTTTCCTTCACATTTTCTAGATAGTACATAACATTCTTGATATTGAATCACATGGTCAACAAGCATCAGCATTAAAGCATATTATACATTGTTAGAATGCAAACTTGTCCAACATTTTTCCAGGATTATAGTAGAAGTTGCATTACAAAAAATATTACAGTCAGATTATAAGATAGTAAAGTGACCCTTCACACAGCAGGATTGATTTATGAGCAGACTAGCTTAATTGTATTATCATTTATTTGATAGTGGCAGAAATAGCAAAATATGCTTGGAATTATATGCCCGTAGTTTCCATTTAAATAGGATAAACATTTTTATAAAAATATTGCCATTTACATCGTGGTAAAAAAATATTCAACAAAGATATATTTGAATTTGTTTCAAAATTTATAGTTACTGGGAAGCTGCAAGAGAAGTGATTTTGCAGAAATACAAGAAGACTTTAAAAATACATAAAATAATTTAAGATTATATTTTACCTTTGCTCAGTTATGATAGTAATTGTCTTCACATACAGGAGATATATTTTTTCACTATGAGATCATTATAAGAATAAGATTAAATTACAGTAATTAGACTGAAAAAGAAAAAATAGAGAAAATTACACTGTACCAGAGTAACTAATATTTTGTAACCCTAAGGAAAAAAATAGTGATGTTTCTATAATCCTTTTTTTTTACTGAATTTATAGTTGGTAAAGCAAATGAAGATAATTCATCTTTTGCCCCATAGGAAGATCTATTTTATAACTTGTAAGAGCTTCTGTAATCTTTAAAATCTTAATATCACATACTTACACTTTCCTTAAAAATAAAAGTGTGGTTATTTCTAGTCAACTTAGAAGAGATACTACTTTGGTCGTGTTAGTAAAAGGTATAGAAAGACTCTGAACACTTCAAAAACTATTATTCCATATTTCAGGATATCAGTCTCATATTTTCAAGTTTGCACAGAACAGCGCATTTTGCTTCCTGTTAAGTGCTAACATTCTACTTTGTCCTTCAGCTCTAACAATGAACTCAGAAGTTCTGATTGAGCTTGGTGCAATAAGAAGGGGTGAGGAACCGAGACCAGACTTCAGTGAAGAAAAACATGTTATAAATTCACTAGATTTGAATTTGAAGGTTGTCTTGCCTGCAATAGTGTTTAAAAACTATGGAAATAATTGTGTTGTCTAAATATATGTTCTATCTATGGACCTCCAGGGGTGCATTAAACCTTATTTATCCCATGATACCATAAAATAGGTAATAAACTAGAAACAAAAATATTATTATATATTTGTTTCATCTTCATTCATTAATTTCACATGGTTTATATTAATAACCTCAGATAGGGAATCTTAAAGCAGTTAAATACTACATCTTACAGCTCAAACACTGAATCTTTGGTTCCCTTAAATTGTCATTAATTGGCTGGAAGTAGCATGGTTGACACTTATTGCTTTACTTTTGCATAAGGTGGTGTGTAAAATGATTGAACAACACTGAAGATAAACTACAACTATTCACCAGATTCATTTAAGATAAATGCACATTAAGTCAGAGACATCAATAAATGAGAGTTACTAAAATATTGACCAGTGTTTTAGTGTTTCCACTGTCTAAAACATTTTCTCTCATTCCACCCAGATGTACAGTTAACTGAAAAATGTGCAGCATGGTTCTGATCAGAATCAGTGCTAATGATGATAATGGAAAAACAGTGGTGGAAAAGTGACAGTGTCTGAATGCTAGTTTTCCAGCTTTATTTATCTATTAGTTTGTTTTTCCTACACTGGTCCATTGAGCACGTGAGGCAATAGGCTGCCTGCTGCAGTCTCTGTAGGTCTGCCAGCGCTTACCTCCGCTACGAATGGGTGTTCCCAGGCTGGCACAAGAAAGGCAGATCCCACCCTTGAAAGTAAGCTCGATGAGATCCAGCTGACAGTGCTTGGAAGGGAAGTGCTTTTCCTTGCGCAGGCTGGCTGAACTCTGATATTAATAACCCCCTTAACAGCTGTTGAACAAGAATGACCAAGGCACCAACTGGCCAGGAGGCTGCTCACAGATTGGATGGGTGCTCTCCTCATTGGTTATAAACCTGGTGGGGAGGTTGGGCCTGGGGAATGATTGTGAACTGAGCTACATCCAACTACCAGCTGGTCATTAGTGGGGTTCCCCATGGGTCAGGTCTGGGGCCAGTTCTGTTTAATATCTTTGTCACTGACCTGACAGGATGGAATGCATCCGCAGGGCATTGACAGGCAGTTCCAAGTTGTGCAGGAGTGTTGATGTGCTGGAGGGTGTGAAGGCCCTGCAGAGGGATCTGGATAGGCTGAATTGATGGGCTGAGGCCGACTGGATGAGGTTCAACAAGATCAATTGTCGGGTCTTGCGCTTGGGTCACACCAACCCTATGCACCAGGCTTGGGGAAGAGTAGCTGGAAAGCTGCCCGGTGAAATAGGACTGGAGGTGCTGGTTAACAACCAGCTGAACATGAGCCAGGAGAGTGCCCAGGTGGCCAAGATGGCCAATGACACCCTGGCCTGTATCAGAAAGAGAGAAACAGGCTGCCTAGAAAGTTGTGAAGTCACCATCTCTGGAAGCGTTTGAAAAGCATGTGGATGTGGCTCCTGGAGACATGGTTCTGGGGCTAACACAGGGGTGCTGGGTTAACAGTTGGACTCAATGATTGTAGGGTCTTTTCCAATGCAAATAATTCCATGTTTCTATAATTAAGTGGGCTGGAGGATATTAAACACATTTGGTTTTATTCCAGTGAGTGGGATTGTGCTTTTCCTGATGAGATCCCGTTCTGGATATCTGCATACTGTTTTTCACAAGTACCTCTTGTCTGTATTGTTGACCTTAAGGTTATAGTATTCACTATGTTTCCTAAGCTATTTGCTGGTATGCATGACAAAACACTTTTCTATTTCTAGAACAGAAGGTCTTGCACTTGAAGAGCATTAAACAGTCAAAAAAATATGGATTCATTTACCAGAATAAGTCTGATCTTGCAAGCCAACAGCTTAATATATATGGATAGTATTTAATATGAAAAATAAGCATGAGCAAATAGTCTGATATTACTTAAAATTACTGAAATCCTCAAAAATCTATACAGAAACATATGTGTTTGTAACTGTGCTCTCAAAAATGACATAATAGCGCAACTGGATCTAAATCTGAAGTTGAATCTAGATGACATTAAAGTTTATATTCTCCTGAAGATTACCATTTTTATAGCAGATTGCACAGTGATGTCTGGTCTGCAGAGAGAAAAGGACAAATGCTCCTATTTCAATTTCTTCAGCAAAATTTCATATTTGAAATTAATATCGGACAGATATCATCTCTGATCAACATCAAATGCTTGTTTCTGCTACTATAAATCCATAAAAAGTTTTCAAAATGTATTGCTGTAGAGCAGAAATCTGGTCATAATTCTCACAGAAGAGAAAGTCTCATGTACAGGGTTTCTTTGCCAAATCAAGGTTCCAATTTTTTATTTTTCTCTTTATGGTTGTACAGTTTCTGTAAAATATGGCTGCTGCTTCTGAAGAAATATTTTGCTTTCCATTAGCCAGAGTACCTGAGGTCCTTTTAAACATAAGCATGGTTAAAGAAGAAAATGTCTTTATTTTAGCAAACTAAAGGCTTCATTTCTTCTTGACTAAGAAATTGGAAAAAAGGTTGCAAAAAAACCCCAGCCAAACCAGCAGAGTACAGTTCTAGATCACTCTTAACAACAAAAATCTTCTTTAGCCGCTCTAGAATACAAACTTGGCTCAGCATGTGAAGCATGAGAGTTCTCCTTTTGCTTCTTTCCCCATGAGCTATCTTTCACTGATGCACTGTTCAAAGCCACTTTGACTCCTCAGTTGTGGTGATATGACAACATAGATATTTCAGTGTCATTATTCATTTTGGATGCATTTCTCCTGTAGTCCAAATCCACAGAAACATGAAGGCAGCAGAAGCAGGGAGCCTGGCTATGGCTTCCTTGATCCTCAGCTATCTCAGTTTGGTAAGGCACTATTCCTCTGTGGTTCACAGTTCCTATTTACAATCCTGGAACATGATTTCTAACGTTTCAGCCCTCATTTCCAGAGGATTTGGGGCTGTGAGCACGTTAAGAGCCAGACCTACCTGCAATAATTTTCTGCTAGCAACCATCTCTGTTAATAAGGGTAATTCTCTGTCTTCTTTGTCAGATGCAGGAGCAGTTGCCCAGAAGATATATTTCTTGATATTTAGTGACTACAACCAAGTGACTGTGCTTTGTTTAACAATCCTCTGAGGCTCCTGATGTAAATACTTTTCTTCATTTTCAGTAGTATTTGTATACATATCTGTATACACAAGTAGTTGAGAAACTAAGTTAATGTAGGCTAAGTTTATGTAGCCATATGCATTCTTAATAAATTCAATCTTAATTTACACTGTTGGCTCAATATAGAGGCTGACTTTTTCTGCTTAGTTTCTGCAACAGTACAGTTTTCCATAATGAGTTAAAGGGTATATTTTAGATTCATCCACAAGAATTTACTTTTTTAAATGGTTCTGGTACTGTCAGATAAATTATAATGTGTCTTCCCTGCCAGTAATGGGCACCACAGGAAATAAAACTACAGTACAGACTTAATCAAATCCGAATGACAAGGTCATTGTGAAGTTAAATTCTTTTTTTCCCTTATTGACAATGTGCTCCACAAAAAGAACTAAGTTCAAATGTAAGATAATATACACAATCATTTGCTCCATTTTTAGTTTCATTAGAGACATCTAATTGTCTGTTATTTACTTAAGAGCAGTACTCATTCTAAAGTGTGCATTGCTGAGATCTCAAGCATTTTTCAGAGTAAAATCGTGCTGTGTCTGCAGTTCAGTATCTGTTTGGTTTCAATTTTTATCCATTAATGCCATACATGTATTTAATACATTCAAAGGCTGTCTTCAATCACAACTCTTTCATTATTAAGGCCCTACATTTTAAATAACTGACAAAATTTCATTCTGCATGCCTTTAACTTGCCTTATATTTTCTTTATCTGCAAACAAAATATGAAATCAGTGCACCTCAAAGGCCTGAAGTCTTTTGTTTGAACTAAAGGAATAAAAGATACAGTAACTTCATCAAAGGTCAGATCTCCCCTCCTACCCTTTTTGAGCTCAGAAAAAGGCTGACTTGAAGGAAAATCTCTATTAGGTTGCTATGAACTGCTTTTGAGAAGAAGGAATTGCTCAAATCTATGGGCTGTCCCAAAAGACTCCAGAACTCTGTATTTTTGTCCTTCTAACTCATGTTGCCTTTTCGTAAATCGGCTTTTGTCAAGTTACCTTGTTGTAAAGCCCTGAAGAGAAGGAAAGGAAAAAGAAAAGGAAAAGGAAAAGGAAAAGGAAAAGAAAAAGAAAAAGTTTTGTCCACAATTTAGAAGGTTTGGGCCGGTGAGAGCACTATAACCTAGAAAAGTCTCCTCTCCTCTCCTCTCCTCTCCTCTCCTCTCCTCTCCTCTCCTCTCCTCTCCTCTCCTCTCCTCTCCTCTCCTCTCCTCTCCTCTCCTCTCCTCTCCTCTCCTCTCCTCTCCTCTCCTCTCCTCTCCTCTCCTCTCCTCTCCTCTCCTCTCCTCTCCTCTCCTCTCCTCTCCTCTCCTCTCCTCTCCTCTCCTCTCCTCTCCTCTCCTCTCCTCTCCTCTCCTCTCCTCTCCTCTCCTCTCCTCTCCTCTCCTCTCCTCTCCTCTCCTCTCCTCTCCTCTCCTCTCCTCTCCTCTCCTCTCCTCTCCTCTCCTCTCCCTCTCCTTCTCCTCTCCTCTCCCTCTCCTCTCCTCTCCCTCTCCTCTCCCTCTCCTCTCCTCTCCTCTCCTCTCCCTCTCCTCTCCTCTCCTCTCCTCTCCTCTCCTCTCCTCTCCTCTCCTCTCCTCTCCTCTCCTCTCCTCTCCTCTCCTCTCCTCTCCTCTCCTCTCCTCTCCTCTCCTCTCCTCTCCTCTCCTCTCCTCTCCTCTCCTCTCCTCTCCTCTCCTCTCCTCTCCTCTCCTCTCCTCTCCTCTCCTCTCCTCTCCTCTCCTCTCCTCTCCTCTCCTCTCCTCTCCTCTCCTCTCCTCTCCTCTCCTCTCCTCTCCTCTCCTCTCCTCTCCTCTCCTCTCCTCTCCTCTCCTCTCCTCTCCTCTCCTCTCCTCTCCTCTCCTCTCCTCTCCTCTCCTCTCCTCTCCTCTCCTCTCCTCTCCTCTCCTCTCCTCTCCTCTCCTCTCCTCTCCTCTCCTCTCCTCTCCTCTCCTCTCCTCTCCTCTCCTCTCCTCTCCTCCTCTCATTGTAAATGATGAGAGAAATTTTTATAAACCTTGATATTCCTCTTTATAATTCCCTACTTTTTAACTTGAAATGTAAAATTGATCTCATAGGCTCAGATGTAGGTACTCATAAATAAGCCTTCACTTAGTGTCACAATATTCACAGATGTAGTTTTTTAACAGACAGGTGACCTAACATCTGAATGAAAATTTCTTTCAACAAGGGTAGAATCCATCAGCTGCTGATGTCCTTGAAATCTGGTTGAAAAGCTGCAACATGCTTGAAGTTTTGGTTTGGTTTGCTTTGGTTTGAGTGGCCTTTTCTTTTTGTAGGTTTTGTTGGTTTGAGTGTGCGTGTATAGGTGGTTTTGGGTTTTTTTGGCATTTTTTTCCTTGAGAAGCATTTGTTTTTCTTTGGTAGCACCAAATTGATGATAAAGAATTTACTGAAGGAAAATATTAGATAACTATTTTTAAAAACTTGGAGTTAGGCTGTAGGAGTAACAACATAGTACATAGATCAGAAGGTGAAACCTGTCATATACTTGCTTTCCTCCCCCTAACGTAATAAGAGAAAAGTGTACAGAGGGAAGATGCAATAATTTTCTCAGCATGAGCCACAGTTGAATTCTATGATACTGGAAGAGAACAGCGCTGGATTACTATTCTTTGCTGCTATTTCTTCTTCTGCTAACTACCTGCATACTTCTTCATAATATGAAGAAAGAAAAGATATATAAGTGGCAATTACCCTGTTCAAGTGCCCCTCCTGTCTGATTTCCAGTGAGTCCTGGATGTTTTGGATGCCATGAGGCATTAGCACAAATACCTTAAGAATTTTACAAATGGCTGACAGAAACCATTTCTTCTTCAGCATTGACAGTATGAATTGGTAAAGGATTCAAAAGTAGTTTTATTTGGTTTGTTTTTCTCTTGTTTTTGTTTGATATAAAATAAGCAATTGATCATATGCTTTTAATAACCAGCATTTGTGTGGCACAACACCTGAAGAATGTAAAAATTGCTGACATTTTACAGATTGGAGTAATTTCCCAAATATTTGGAAATCAGATTTTTTCAAAATATCTTCCTAATATTGACTTACTGGGCACCGAATAAATAAGAGATTCAGATGTTTAGATTAAATAAATAGCAATACATATATGAGATGCTGTACTTGCACTGTGCACTTCTTCCTTATACTTCTAATTATTTTTCATTACACACTGTCAATCTGTCTAAAGAAGGCCTTCTGAATGTTTTGGAAGGAAGAGTTTCTGAGTTTCTTATTTTCACGTTTTAATTCAAGGAAATTTTGCGACATACATTAGAAATCAAGGCATAATTTCTGGAAGGAGTGCCTACCATGGTAACAATCTCTTCCAGTATTCCAGAGTCTGTTTTATATAGCCTGTCTGCAAAGGGTTGCTAAGAAATGTGGCTGTGCAGGAATACACATTGCAGACAAAGCTAAAGGAAAGGCATATAAAGGAAGAAGATAAGTTTTTAATTTATTATATTTTAGTGAAATTAAATAAAAGTAATTATATTATATTCATTCCTCCTGCAGAAAATCAAATTAGGAAAAATATAGTTTCAGAAGTGTTAGTCTTGCACAACAATTTTTTTGCCATATAATCTTTCTCATAGCATCAAAACAAAAACCACTATCTGCAAGGTAATTGTCTTGGGACACAAATAGTTTTGGCATGTTTTATTACTTTAAAATGTAGCTCATTTCCTCACAGCCTATTTTTTTGGAATTAGGAAAGACTTTTTTTTTTTTTTTTTTTAATTGTTTTGTATGTAACCATGCAATGTCCTTCATATCTTCCCCTCCAAGTTCTGTCTTCCTCCTTGATTTTTTCCCCTGCTTTTGTAAGATCTGTGGGCTGAGTTTTTGCATGTTTTGGTCCTTTGCAATGCAGCTCATTTCCTCTCAGCCAATGTTTATGACTTAATGCAAAATTTTTTTTTAATTTTTTAAATTTTGCATGCAATGTCCCTGATATCTTCCCCTCCACGTTTTGTCTTCCTCCTTGAGCTTTTCCCCCTGGTTTCGCACATCTGTGAGCTGTGTTTTGGGATGTTGTGGTCCTTTGCAATGCAGCTCATGACCTCACAGCCTGTTTTTTGAAGACACTAAAACTCCCGATTTTCTATTTTTTTGAGGTTTTATCAATTGCATTTCATTTGATCCTATCTCATTTCCAAAGTGTTTGTAAGCCTTTCTGTTTGGGTTCGCAAGATTCCTTTTCCCTTCCTGAAATTAAGGCAATTTATATGTTTTATCAATATGTATGTGGAACAGAACTGACAAATTTTTTGATACAAACTCTTTGTGGCTTTCCCTTTGTCTGCTTTTTTCTCTTGTGCTGAAATAATTCTGAATTTCTTGACTCATTTTCAAAAATATGGTATGGATTCCACTTCAAAAGGTTTTGTCTTCTTTATTTCCTTCAAGGGGTGAATCACTTTCATCTTGAACACTAAATTGTTTTATGACACAATTCTTTTGTCTGTCAGCAGAATAGTGTATATACATTTATCTTTATTCAAATCTGCGAGTAACTGTAATGCAGTTAAAAAAATACAGGTGAATATTATACTGAATTTTACTGAAAATTTTTACCAAGTAATATTTTATCTTGACTTTCAAAGCAAGTGGATCCTACATGAAAGCATGGTAGAGATGGCTTTGTTTTCCTGTCTACTGTTTGAAGATTTTTCATTGTCTCAACCAATTTAGCCTTTTTAATATACAGATTTACAGGTAAACAAAAGATATCCTATTAACATTAAGAGGTGGCTTGCATTTTTAACCCTTACCAATTCACCAGAAAATCCACTTGAAGGAAAACTGTGAACTCATACAGTAAAGAACCCACACAGTTCAGATGGAAATCGAGCGTATTTAGAAGCCAGGTAAAGAAACTCATAGGGGGCTTGTTTTTTAGGTGCAGAAAGGGCTTCTTGCAAATCGCAGTCATTAATTTGAAGCAGGGTTTCTGTACACTGTTTTTATTTTAATGTTAATAAATGTTCTGCTGCATAAAGAAGATATTCAGGATTAACAGTGTTGTGTTTCTACATCTTATGGCAAGCAGTAGAAAGTGAACTAATGTTCTATAAATAATCAGTGATATCTTAAAGAGAACAAATTATATATCATATATCAAATTGTGTAAACTTTCTTTTTATCAACAAAGTAAATTCCGCTAATTTACTACTGTATTTTACAGGTTTATTTCTCTTTGCAATTCTTAAATGGGTAAATGAATCTCTTGACTCAGAATCAAGGAAAAAAATGGAAATACAGAGAACAGCAATGAAATATTAAAAAATACTTTGTTCATTAATGCCATTTGGCGCTACTTCAACTGGTTATCAATCCATTTGATTTAAAGTGAAAGGATTCCTAATAAAAATTCAAAAGTCTCAGTGACTCTCTTACAGACATCTTTGTTGCAATAAAGTGAGAAATATTGCACATTTATGACTGTAGGGAGCTTCTGCTTATGTTTTGACTGTTAGCATCTCAACCTGAATTTCAGGTTGTACATTCCTCAAGTTTTCCAAGAAGTGTATTCATTTAGTTTATTGGATTGTGGTTATATTTAAGCTGTTCCTCTGTAGTTAAGCAGAAAAAAGCAATTATTTTTCATTCTGAGACCACTACTGTTAGAAACATAAGATCAGCACAACAAAAAGCATGTTACAGTTCCATATGTGAATGATTTGATGTCAAACACATTAATATTTTTGCTATAAGGGTTCTGATACACATTGTTTCAAAATGCAGAGGCACATGGGGATGTGTTGCATCAAAGGCCACTTCTAAACTCTCCTTGATTCTCTTCCCTTTTGGAAATAGTCCATCCCTGGAAAGCCCATGGAACACAGGGAGCTGCAGACCCTGACTCCCCAGGGTGCTCCCCCTTTAAGCAATGCTGGAACATAGAATGGAGCAGGATTGGTAAGGCACATCCAGGTTCCCTCTTTTGCAAATGGAGAAATGCAGCAGAGAAATGGATCACCCTGTACCACTCTTAGGAAAGTAACAGAGCATGTTAATCTAAAATTATCTGCTGCTAAGGTTGGAGTGTGTGTGTCTTACATTAATGCTGTGAACTATCTCTAGTACGTTGGGAGAAAAATCCTTAGAATTATTTTATAGGAGATTTAGTGAAAGAAGTGAGTTTTAGTTAGGAATCCTGGGGGAATAAGGGGTAAAAGGGTTATATTCACAGAATGTGAGGAATGAACTGCCCAACAAAGCTTGTCCTGTCATGCTTGTTTATTTGTTTGAGTAACACACTGGGACTTGTAAACACTTGTGCTCCAGGTGAGAAGTCATTAGTCCCTCACAGCTATCATAGGTGTAAGACGCTTAACGAGGACTGTCAGTTGTCTCACTTTTCCACACACACAGAGAAAAGGGATATGTTTTTCACACTGTGAATAGTGTAAAATAAGAATCAAAGCCAGGACATATCAAACCCTGACAGAAGAGTTTATAAATGTATGTGTATACATATATTATGCAAATAGGACCTCGGAGATCAAATCAAGCTCTTATCAGTTTTCCTATATGTGACACATTTACAAGAAAACTTGTTGAATGTATAGCTTTTTTTTTTCCTTAATTACACTTGTGTAGTGTGTTACCTTGTCAAGAGGGAGAGCTCTTAGCGGTTTCACTTGTTCTTGCAGTCCTCCACTTTGTTTTATGCACAACACGTATGAGACCTAAATCAAAGGAAGTGCCCAGCACTTTGTGCCTTTGCTACAGAAGTGGTGCTACATTTTCTTTTTGGTGCAGTGCTTCTGCAGGCAGAGCAGAAGTGCAGAGAGCCAATCCAAAGGTGGAGGTACAGGGAGCTTTGGCCCAGCTCAGAGAGCTGTGTGTATATTGGGAGCCCAGCTCTGCACCATGCAGCGCAGGTTTGGGACACAAACACTGCTCTTTGGGGGGTTTGTGCACAACACTTGCTGATTTATAGTACTTACAGTCATCTGTCATAGTTCTGTAATTCAGAATACACTTGGAGAATGAAATGTTTTTATTGACCATCTATGCTCACATCTTATTGTAGGTTATTTTGCTTATTTTTGTTGTTTTTTCTGCATTCAAACTAAATTACTTGTATCATTCGTAAAATGAGAAAAATAACAAAAGCAGTTTGTCTGCATTCTGGCAAAATTATAAGAAATAAGTCACATGAAAGAAAAAGATTTGTTAGTAATTTGTGTGTTTTTAAACAGATACGCTTCCTCCATTTTTAATTGTTAATTTCAAGAATATGCAAAGAAGTTCTTTAAGATATGAATTGAAGAAGAAGAAATAGCATAGCTAGTTGGAAGAACTCTTTTGGACTACTGTTATTTATGTGATATTTCTGCTGGTGTCTGTTCTAGGGCAGGATGTTGCAAATAAAATACACTTTAAAAGCTCTTTTGTGGTTGGATTAACAGCTTCCAAAAGATAGCACATCTGAAACTAGAGAGTGGAAATTTCAATTTGTCATTACTCAGATGGAAATATCAGGAAGGAGGAAGAGAGCTAAGCAGCATGGTAAATAATAAACTAAACCATCTGAAATCTGTCAGTATTAGAATCAGGGGAATATCTTCAAATTTATGAGCCAGTAATATGTGGAGAGTCTGTAAAACTTTGGATCCCATGGTGATCAGTTCTATAGATATGCTAGTCAAGAAGCATATAGTGATAATAAGGAGATATAGAAGTAGCAAGCATGGAACTATATATATAACTGATAGAAAAATAATTGCAGGAATAACTAACATAAGCTACATAGTAAAACACCTGGGAGAATAATGAAGTAAAGCAGAAGTATGACTGCAAGATAGATGATCAGCACAGATAAAGATAATAGGCTTAAAAATAAAAAATAGTTTTCTCAGTCACCATTTAATGAGAAGAGACCTGCAGAAAAGATATGACCTCATTTCATTCAACCAGTAGCTTCAGGAAGCTGATCTGGTGGAAGTCAGCCTCTAGTGAGTGTCAGGGGTATTGGGAGTGATTACTCACTGCTTGTAACACGTGAAGGATATTGAGGCTCAGCCAACACAAGTAGGAGGGAGAACTTCTCGTGAGAGCAAAGGGAAATACTGTTTTCACATAAACTATTAGTACACTGTGGACCTCTTACCCTTAAAATAACAAGAAAGTCAAAGGTCTAAATGGCTCAAAAACTTAATAGATCATTTTTTGGAACAAAACCCTGGAGTTTGACTGCTAAAACTGACCTGCTGATTCATGGGAACTTTTACAAGATGGAAGAGCATTCTATACTTGCCCTGTTTCTTACATTTTTTCCCACCTGAATATCTGCTATTAATTGCTGTGGAATTTTGGGCTAGACTATTCTTTGGCTTGATCCTTTGTGGAAATGTAGATCGAGGAAGCATTTTAGGTAAGAAAAAGGTGTTAGTAAATTGAACTCACCTTTGATGTTTTTAATTCCAGGGTATATATACCCCCTTAAAATACAATTTTAAGAGGATTAAAAGAGTTTCTTGTTTCTAAACATGCTTTTAGAATTTTTCCATCAATCCGTCCATGTTTAAGTAATAACAGAAAGGTCACTCTACATTTAAGCTATTTTATTACCTAGCAGAAAAAGGTAACTGAGAAAAGTCAAGCTTGGAAAGCTGAAGTGTGAGAGCCAGACAACAACTCTGTGGTTTCCCTCCCTTGAGGTGGGTACGAGCAAAATATAGCAATGTGGCTATTTTTCAACAGCATGATAAAGGGATAATGAACATTGCTCATGTAAAAGTGGTATTTGAGTATGTAAAAAGGCTTCAGACTCAATAATATAAATCACTGTGATGTTTTTGACATCCTTCTCTAAAATGAAAATACATTCAAATTATGCAGCAATAATACAGTTTTTCTAAATAAATTACAATAACAAAAATCCAAGCAGTGTTGCATTCTGAAATGAAAAATAATGTTTATGCTCCAGGTAATTTTAACCAAATACTTGAACTTAATCTCTAAACAAATCAACAATTCTACAAGGAAATCCAATCTTACCTATTCAGACAGCCAAATGAATAATGGAACATAATAAAATCATTATTTGCAAGAAAAATTAGCCTTCCAGATCTGTGTAATAAGAAATACAGGTTGATTTCTATGTGTTTGACCTATTAACTTGTGACCTATTTACTCTTCTTGTTAAGGAAAAATAACTGAATGTTTACATTACTGCATAAATGGTTGCTTAAATCCTTTCTATTTTGGTCATTCATGTCATTAATAGACTTGTTTATTGAGACCCGAGTCCAGAAGGCAAGTAATTTAGTTTTAGATTGGATTTTATTTAGTACTAAGGAGTCAAAACTAGCAATAAATCAAGCTTCAAAAATTTGATTCATTGAAAATAACCATTAACAAGCAGCACCAAACTTTTACAATGAATCTAGGATGAATAGTGTTCCAGTCCTTGTGGACACTGGCAGTGAATACCTTTTATGAGCACATATTTCTGCATTCAGGCTATTTCCATATGTTTATCTGCTATCCTCAAGGCCCTCTTAAATGTCAGGTGTTGCATCTTATAAGGGTATCAGGGGTATAAAACTTAAGGTGCAATGAATACTTGCCATCACATTTAGTCATGTAATGTGAAAGATGTTAGTTTGCCTGCACTGCGTGTATAATTCAATAGCAAGCTTATATAGCCTAGACTGGATCTCCTCTTGGGCTTTTAGTTTGTTTCCAATTAATGACTCTTGGCATACCAATAAAGATAAATAATGTGATAGATAAATAATTTTCAGAGTCCATTTCCTGACATTTCTAATCAAAGCTGTTTTACACAAAGATGTAAAGCGCCTTCAGCCACTGAACACTAG
Source organism: Melospiza melodia melodia (assembly GCF_035770615.1). NCBI lineage: Eukaryota > Metazoa > Chordata > Aves > Passeriformes > Passerellidae > Melospiza > Melospiza melodia. Next base: position 76,479,510 of record NC_086197.1, read on the forward strand.
CAAAGATCACCTAAACAAATCTCAAATAATTTTTTGACAAATAACCTGTGTAGTGGTCTCACATATATATTTTTGACTATCCCTGGTATCCATTGAGTTTAGGGGTATTGTTATATCACCCATAGGATGATGTATATTACTTTTCTTATGTTACTTGTAATTCCATAAACATATGGAATGTGTGTGTGCATGTGCATTTGTGTGCATGTGTGCATACCTGTTTGTATATATTTGCCCGAAATGTACATATATATATATATATATATATATATATATATGTATATTTATGTACATATGTGTGCATATATGTATTCATTTACATACATATGTACCACTGAAAGCAGGTGTTCAATTGCAGTTCACCGCCTTATTCCAAAAACAAAACCATCCTTTTACAGTCATCTTGGTCTTCCTTTATGCACTGCACACCACAAGACTGACCAAAAGGGTATAGAGAGCAATAACTCCCACAACCCCGAAAGGTAACTCATTTAAATCTTGGCTGAGATATATTGGGGGAAATGTTACACTATGCACTGCAGATTCCCATTTTGTGTTTGTTCTGTGAACAGACTCCAGCTCCAGGACCATTAGACCAAAGTATTTCATGAGCTAAATCCAAATTAGCAGCAGGCAATAGCAGCTTTATTGCTGATGGCTGTTACGACCTGATTATTAAAATTTTTAGAGAGATGCTTCTGCATGGATTAAGGTTAAAACGAGACCATATGCCAAAGTCAAAAGTATGGATTTTATTTAACAGTAAATGCGTGTGTGTGTGAGAGAGAGAGAGAGAAAGAGAGCGCTAGGAAAAGGTGTGGGGAGAGAAAGAGAGCAACAGAGAGAGATTAAGCAGAAAATATCACCACTTCATGGGTTTCTATAGTGTCCAGTTAATCTTCCTCTGCTCTTCTTGGTGGTGAGAGTCTTGGAAAACATAGTGTTCAACGGGTTAATACATATTTGGTCCAGGTGGGAACACCCAGGTGCCTCCCTGGAGGGGCAGTTTGACACTGTCTTGCAACAGACCCTGAATCTGCTGCATCACTTTGCATCACCTTGCATCAGATGTAGTGCTCTGGTGCAAGGCCTCAGGATTGAGTCTGGGAGGTGCTTTGAGAGTCTGTGATGAATTATGACACCTCCTCAGCTGCTTCTCATGGAAATGTCCCATGGGGATGTGGCCTTCCTGGGGATGGGATGTGTGGTTACAACTGAGCCAGTTTGTGTAAGGGAGGATGGGTACTCACTCTCTCTTATCAGAGGTTATTCCAGGCACCCAAAAACTCTCCTCCTCTCCCCTTGGTTGTGGGGAAGTGTGTACTAACCTGGCCTCAGCAGATGAGCATGTGTGCTGTGGCCTCCCCACCCTGAAAGCAGCCTGAGGTGATTTTCAGGACAGCTGCTGGGTTTGGCTTTCTTCTGGATACATTATTCTCTTTCAGCCCTGTTGACTTCTCCCCAGGCCTGAGATAATTGGAAAATAGCGTCACCATTATCTTATCTCAAGTTCCCTTAGGTAGGTTAACTCACAGTGGGAAGTTGCCCTCAGGAGTCATACTCAGGGAGGGGAGAGCTTCAGTGATTGCAGCTTCTTTATACAGTTTTGCCATAATGGCCAAAAAGTCCTTCATAACAATGTTTAAGCCATTAACCATAACATTTCAGTTCTGAAAATGGTGAAATAACTTCACATTCTAGCAGTGTAATTTAAAATAAGCCTCACTTGTTTTTCATGACCGTGGCTGGCAGGCACTGCACAGATGTATATTTTTCATATTTTTTGTCCCTTTGGGATATGGTATTGCCATGGTTTAACATCAGTAGGCACCTAAGCAACATGTGGCTGCTCAGTGGATCCCCTCAGAGAGGAATGGGGGAGAGAATCAGAAGTGTAAAGGTGAAAGAACTTGTGGACTTTGGTAAAGATGGGTGAAAAGGTAAAGCCAAAGCTGAAGACTCAAGCAAAGCAAGAGAGGGAATTCATTCACCACTTCCCATGGGCAGGCAGGTGTTCAACCATTTCCAGGCAAACAGAGCTCCATCACAGGTAGTGGTGACTGGGAAAGAGGAACACTGTTACTCCAAAGGTCTCCCCTTCCTTCTTATTCCCCAGATTTTATTGCTGAGCACATCAAGGTAGTCTGTGGTGTTCCTCTGGTCACTTGAGGTCTGCTGTCTTGGCTGTGTCCCTCACAAAACTCTCAACAAGCCCCAGCCTCCTTGCTGGTTGGACAGAATGAGGATGAAAGGAAAAAAGACCTTGAGTCTGTGTTAGCTCTGCTTAGCAATAGATAAAGTATTTGTGTTATCCACATGGTTACAAATGCTCACACATGCTACTTGCCATGGAAAAAATTAACACTATCCCAGCCCAAACCTGTACAGTTGCTTTCACATATTTGGACAAAATAAATTCTACATTCTTTCCAAAGAATCTGAAACTTTTTAATTTTCTCCCCAATGAATATTAGGACAAGTTAGGACCTCAACAAAATTCTTTTTGAGTTTCACTTCTATTTATATGTCCTTACCATTGCAAAAAGTTTGCATGAACTTTTTTGTGGCTCAGAGTGGCTAAAAAGAGTCAACTCTTTGCTCTCAGATTATCTGTTCATTACCGAGTGTTCTATCTATCATTTTATAGGATCTTCTACTGCTGAGATTTACAAATGTGGAAAATCTGCTGCAGTCAGACTATATCTAAATATAGTATTTCTGTAACTATTTTAGTTATTTTATATTGTTTCTCCTTCTTCTGTTCCTGAGTTTTTAGTATTATAGGAGATAGCACCAAATCTATCAAAAATTTCTATTTCATTTCCCACTGTGTATGTGAATACTGTTTTAAAATTTATTTTATATGCAAGCTATATTTGCAATTGGCTGGTGATCTGTTGGATTACAAAAACCAGGGTAAATATTTAGTTTATGATTATTGTATTTGAAAGAGTTTTGTTGTTATTTATAGATAACGCGACACAACTTTTTAAAAGAGGATTCTAAAAAATTAAAACTGGTGTCCTTGTTACATCCAATTGTTTCTTTTTAACTTCAGAAAACTTTTTCCCCTTTTTCTGTGTTCCAGCTGTTAAGCCTGGTAGATAGTTTGTTATGGAATAAGTATCAAGGTAGCCCTTGATGTCTGTAGGCTAAGATCATTAGGATCAAAGGAAAACTGAGTCTCTGGAACAAACAGAAGTGTTCTAGGCTAATGTTTGGCTATCTTTCAAGTATAAACAAAATTATACAGTTTTTTGCTGTATTGGCCAACACAAAAAATGCAAAAACCACAGATGCCAGAATGACACAGCTGCGTGTTTATGTCTACTAATCCACCTTATTAAAATTCAGTGCTACACACTGGGAAACAATCTACTCCCATGTAAACTAAGATAAATCTGTGAATTCAAATAAGAATAAAATTTGGCTTAAGTCACTGTTTATTCCCTAATTGTTTTCTCTTGCTTTGCAACCAAACTCCCTCAAAACAGTCAGGTTTTTTTGTTGTTTGTTTGTGGTTTTTATTTGTCTGTTTGTGGGATCATTTCTGTGGCATTTTATACTCATGCCTGCTTTAGTTAGCAGTGTTAAGAACTAACATAGTGAAGATGCTTAGTATAGCATAGGAACTGACCACTACTATGTGAATGAATATTTAGCAAAGTTTATATCTCAAACATAAACCCTGTCTGTGATATTTTTAAAAACTCTTCTTGTACAGAGATCTCTACTTCTCTAGCAATTACATCACTGCTTAAGCTGCATAATGTCTATGTTCAAGTCTTTAGTTTTTAAAGCTCGAATTTGAATTTTCATTGCAAAGTTTTTGCTAAATGCCACGAGAATCTTCCAGTTATTTCTTTACACAATCCTTTATTTCCACTCTGTCTTGAGCTAATTTAGACGCGAGTTTAGAAAAATAGAAACTGAAATTGCTTTGATGATGAGGATGATGTTTCCATATGCTAAGATGCTGGTCATGCAAAATGAATATTAATAATGCTCATGGTCTTATAGAAGTCATAAACCTTTGAAAGACTAGGTTCTGATATCAAAAGAAATTTTTGTGCAGCAGAATAGCAGGAATGGGCATTTACCTAAAACAATGAATGAGGAATCCTTAACTGGGGTTGAGTAGCTTAGAATTATTTTTTTGTGGAAAATTACCTGCATCTATGAAAATTAAAGATCATCATTGCCATTTGTAGAAAAAAAATTGAATACATTATCACACAGAGAATAAGGTAAGATGATAAATATTTCAAAAGGCAATAAATTAAACCAGGAGAAATTCCAGCAATGTCATGCTATTCTCAGAGTTCTGAATCATATATATTCAAACATATATTCAAAACAACCAGAAAGACATACTTGGCTGAAAATATAATCTAGTATGTATTTTATGGAAATATTTTTATAAACAGGAGATATTAGCATCTTTTTATTTCAAAATGTGTGAAGCATCTCTAAATCCAGTGTGGTTTTCATGTTTCTCTGATAAAGGCTTGTCATCTGCATCTTGAGAGCTTCTTAGATTCTGTCCTTACTGAAAGGAAAAGAAAAGCAGCTTAAAGAGCTTAAAACCCTGATAACTGTATTAGAAAAGAAATTCACAGAATAATTGGTCATAAATTAAATTACATGGAGTATGCAGGGTCCATGTAATCAGAAGAAGAAGATCACTGCAAACAGAGTGAGTATAGGGGGTTAAGCTAAGGTCACTAGAAACTGCAACTGCACAGTGAGGGAAAAATGGTATGAAAATGTGTCTGCAGAATAAAAGTGTTGGGATAATTGTCTTGACCTCCACAAAGCTTTGAAGACGTGATACATAAAATGGCAAAGGTATTTTCTGAAGCTGAGATATCAATTTTTTATCAGAATTTTATAAATTTTATATCAGCATTTTGTAATAGAAATTATCAAAACTGATCACAGTTTGCTGACGCTGGTGTTTCCAATTTCAACCAGAATCTGACAAAAATAAACACCATTTCATGGAAGTACAGCTGGGTGAAGAGAGGTTTAAAAAATCAGGCATTCCAAACCTAATAACCACAAGTACTTTAGAATTCTGTTGGCAGAATAGAGAAAATGTAGAACAATGCTTAATGATCAGGTACATTGAAAAACTACAGAACAATGCTGTAGTCATTGTGCTATCTCCCATCTAAATAATTCACTTGGATTTCTTGAAGAACAAGAGGGTTTTACATACTCTGGCAGTTCTCAGAAAATTGGGAAATGGTGAATATTAGAATAGATGAATATCATATAATAGACTTTTATTGGAGCAAAGCAGTGGAAAACTGCAGAAAAAGAGCCAGTATTGAAGATAAATGTACTAAATGTGAAGAAAACTCCATGAATATCTGGCAAGAGCTGAGACAGTGCCAGGTCTGCAAAGGAAAGACATTAGCATTAGTGTTAGACTTTGGTTTAAGATTCGAATAACAGCCTGAACTGATCAGTCTTAATGAAGGCTATAAAGTAACTTCAAATGCTTTTAGCCATGGCAGAGAGTAAGAACCACAGTAGTTTACAGAGCTGAATGCATTGTGCTTCATTTCTGCAAAGGACTCCATTTAAATGCAAAGGGAATTTCTGCAGCCCAGCTGACAAGGGGTGATTTCACTGTCAGAGGAATGCACTGCGTGGCCTTCACCATTGCAAACCCGTTCTCTGGATATTATGCTGAAAAACTTAGTTGCCTTTGCAACTAATTAAAGCTATTTTCTATTTCCATATTGTGAAATATACACTTCTCTTATGTTGCATATGCAGAAGTGCAGGTAGTTCAGCTTATGAGAAATTATTCAAGGGAACCATTTCTGCCTTGAAAAAAAAGTGTCGAAAATGCATTCTTTTGGCACAAATAAATATTAGAAAATAGAATGGAATAATTCTTTTGAAAGCATATAAAATGCTGCTGGTTCAAAATCAAAGGTCAGTCTGTGAATTAAAGCTGGGACTGGACCTCAAGAGGGTTCTGCCCTTGTTTTTGTCAGGGCAGAGCCCTGGATGTGATTTTTGACAGGTGCTCCTTTTTGCACCATTTTCCATTTGAAAGTCATTCATGTCCTGAAGATCTGTAAATTTAATTCTGCCATGCTTTCAAATTTGCAAGGAGTTCATTAGCTAGGGCGAGCACCATACAATCATACAAAAATGTTTAACATAATCTTGTTATTTTGGAAATTATGCTACAAAGTGATTTATGGGAGGAACAATCATAAGCGATTTTGGGCACTGCTTGCCTAGGTATGGATAAGCAAATCCTATTTCACTGGTGTCACTGAAGTGGCATGTGCATGTACAAACACTGGAATGGAGTCCAGCTTTTTATCTAAGCCAAGGATTTTCTGTGCTACTAAAAATGTTTCAGAACAGCTAAGGCTAATCATTCAGAGCAATACCAGAGTAGGTCTGAAGCACCTGAACAGCTGGAATGAAGGAGTGAAGATTATATTTTTCTCTGTCACACACATGCACATACACACTCTTACTGTAGTCTGTGGAAAAAATTTTCTTAGTCTGGAAATGGGTCAAGCTAGATGGTGTTAAAGCTTATCTACATGATACTTCTGTTCCTGGGTCTTTGGTTTTCTGTCAGGAATCAACATCAGGAATATTTTTACTGATGCTCATTTGGAGCCAGTGTTCAAATTGCCTGTGGGGAGCTAATCCCTCCTGCTGACCCATTCACTAGGTAAGCAAAGACAGTGGCTGCTGTGATTCATTCATTGCTTAAATTTAGACAGAATCTAGTGTTCCTTTCTCTTGGATCCAAGTATTAATAACAAACTGCTTCATTACATCACCTTGCACTCTGTTTCCTCTGAAGTTGATGATTCCTATAACAATTATAAACTCCAGTTTAAATTAATGCACATGCATTTTGGAATGTAGATGTTAAAAATATCTTAAATGTCAATAGTAATATGAAATTTAGGGAATGATTTTCACCTCTCCAGTGCTTTCTGGGGCTATTTTCAAGGTTTCTTTTCAAAAGTACTTCAATGAAAAATACTGAAAATATTTTCTTAAAGATTTTTACTCTGGTTTTTAAAAGAGAAAGTGTGAAAGAAGCGACATGATGCCTTTTTCATTGTCACAGGGCTTGCACACTTTGCAGGATCAATGATTCAACACAGCATCAGAAAGCCATTAAGATGTAGCTGCCAAAATGGGCTTTGAAGCACAACCACCAACTCAGAAAGACAGAAAAGGCCCACATACTGTGTTAGGAAAGTCATATCTGTGTAAAAATCTCTTAATGTAGGCTAACCAATTGACAGCCTCTGCAGGTATAGAGGTGTTTTCATCTTTGTGGTCTTTTGTATTTGTGTTAATGATACAACCTGTATATAGTGTAAACATGAAACTAAGAGTACATCTATACTTCATCTCTTGCATTCTGAGTAGACCATTCAAGTCAATAGATGGTCATATTGTGTCAAAATAAACCTATTTTGTAAATCTTTGCAGTAGAGGTATATGCACTCAAACCAGGCTTTGAGTTGTAACTCTTTCTCTATTAAGAACATTCATGTTGAAATACATTTTACAGAAATCCAGGTTTATTGATTTCAGTGTATATCAGTGACAAGAACAGGCTCAACTTGCATCTTAAAAATAATAAATAGAAAGCCACTCAGACTATGGAGATCTAAAAGTTTATCTAGACTGTTTCTGAGGTTTCTTAATGACTGCTAATGAAAAATTACACATTTCACACTTCTACATCTTGAACTGGGAGGATTAAAGGAAATTTTTAAAATGGTAATGTCCTGCATTTTCCTTTTTTTTTTTTTCTCTACTGCTGTTTCGTGGTGTATCATGATAATTTTAAAAGTGATCCCTGCCATCCTTATCTGTCATGGAAACAAATTCATTCACTGGGTGGCTGAGCAACATGAGGAGAAATAAATTTCTCAGAAGTCTATCCCTGGAAGGCTGCTATCCATTACTGTTACAAGTTTGCAATGGAAATGGCTTTGCTGCTACGCAGAGAGTATGATAAAATTTAAGGCCCTGTGAAAGATGCGTTAGAACAATAAATATAGTTCAAATAATGTATTAGGGACAAAATGTTGCTGAATGTGATATCTTTATTTATTCCAACAATATTTTGAGTTTATCAAAGTAAATGGAGAATTCCTTAAATCTAGAAGTTAACCTACAGAGTAAAAAAAAGCGAAAAATTATGCACAAATTGATGCATTCACATAGCATGGGGATTAGCATTTTTTCATTTTTCCTATATATAGCACCTAGAGTGCCTGACTCTCTGGCAGATATGATCATCATAAATCAGAAGATTCATCATAGTCAGCTACCTGATTCCATCTTAACTCTTCCAGATGTTCACTGTCTATACTTTACAAGCACATTATGGATCATTTTCATCTTTTCAACCAGGAACATCAAAGCCTTTATATGTACCACAATTGCAATTAAAGTCTGATCAAACAAGGCACAGGGTAGCCTCAGCACACAGCTTTTTTTACAACAAAGCACTCATTTATATCTCTGAAGATGTGCGTTAAGAATACTGTTCCTTTAAGTGGGACTTAAGACTAAGCTTAGCTGCAGGCATTGGCTTTAAACCTGCCATGAACTTTGGGTAATGGCAGTTGTATTGCAAGCATGTTCTTCTTGCAGATAATTCCAGCTTTATAATATTTACACTGACATATTATGTTCAGTTTGATTGAATACCAGATGGATATTACAATAAATACTTTATTGAAGCAGCAACTTGCCCTTTGAAAGTTTTGCTAGGTTCCTTAAATTTCAATTCACTGTTGATTTTAAATATGAAGAGAAAGAAAAGTGTCACTTGTCTGAATAAGTAAGTATAACAAAATTTCAGCCATAAAAAACTATTTTGTCTTTCTCATTTTTTAGCAGAAGAAAGTAGATTAAGATATTTAGATAAATACTTAACCTTAAATAAAATTTCCCCCTAAGAAGGGTTTCTTGCAAGGTAACTTCTTGGGATATCAGTCTGTGTCTGAGTAGCAGACATTATTGCAGCATTAGGCTTTAGAGTTTTGCACTGTTTTGTTCCACTCTCCCTGCGTAACCCATCTTTTTTTTTCAGGACACCAGATGTTAGGTATAACCTGTTGCTGACATAAAATGCTGCTCACAGTCTGCCTCTGTGCTCCGGGGTGTGTTCCTGTGGTTCAGCCCAGGTGGTGAGTACTTTGTACATGCACAATGTCTTGAGTTCAATGCCTGAAAGTTCAGGCTGCCATGATCACTTCATCATCACGCTTCAGATAAGGCTGCTGGTGATCTGATCTTCTGATTTAAACTCTCTGCTGAGTATTTTCTGGGGGGAAGGGAAGGATGATGGTGTGGGGAAATATGCCTAGCAATGTTCTTACAATACTTACTCTATGGCATTTTATCCCCAGAAGTTAGGAATTCACCACCAAATGACAGGCTTTCTGAGATGTGTTTCCTGCCCGTTCTGGTTTCACCTTTTGTAAATCGGATGTGTCTCAACATGTCAGGCTGGACAGCTCAACCTGTCCTAATTCTTCCTGCACAATATGACTATTTTGTTGTCTTCCATGGATATTTGTACCTCTCATGCTAGCAATATACATTCAAAATTGTTTCCCACTTTTTAATCCCTTTCATTTGTGTGGCAAGTTTGCCCCTTTCTCTACAAAGGGTCTTTGAGCCAACAATTTATTGCTTCATGGGAATATACAAGCACCCAAAAGACAAACAGCCAATTGTCCTTGACTATTACACTGACTGCTTCTCAACAATGGTTTTTATTGAAGTTTTAAACCATTTTTTTGGTCAGAGTAGCTGCCTGAAATGCAATTCAATAAGCTATCCAGTGCAAGTTAGGTGTTAGCAAAAAATACAAAATTAATTTCCTACTACAGATGCATCTTGAAATTTGTAAAATGGACATTAGACCTGTTTAACATTGCAGGGCATCAAGAGTATAAATTGTGAGGGAGATCAGACAGCTCTGGTTCTTTTTTTCATGCACTTGGTAGTGAAACAGTGCAACAAGATAAGTTTGTACTTGGCAAAGCCAGTGAAATATAGTTTCCCCAACTTCTGTGAGCTCTGTATGCATCATACACTTCAGCTTAATTGTGTGCACTTCAGAATAAAATATATAGTTATGTCAGGGTTTATAAAGTCAGAATGTTGTTTTCTAACTAGGCCATGTTCATGTGTTACTGGGACAATGGCAGGGAATTACAGGGAACTTCCTCCTTTCTGAAATAACACAGCTTCTGCAGGGTAACTTTCTCAAAGTTAACATTTGCTATAACTTAGGGCTATACAGGTAAGGATTTGAGCAGAACCAAATACTTTACAGATAATAGGATGGAATCACACTTCTGCTAACTCTCTGCTAAGGAACACAATTCTTTATGTTCATATTTGATTTTTCTAGCCTGCCTCACCTCTCTTACACTTCCATTGCAGTCAATTGAATATTTTGGCCTAACCTACCCTTTGGCTCCAATAAAAGAAAAATGAAAAACTATTGGCATACATTGATCTTCTCTCTTTCCATAATCCCTTTGTCAATGTCAAAAGGAATAAAAAGTTACAGTAGCCAATTGTAGGATACCAGCATATCTCAGGTGAATGAGAGATTAAAGAATGAAAAGTTTCCATGGCAAATGAAAAGACAGCAGTACTTGCTAATGATTAATTTTTAGATATTATCTAAATCCAGTTTATCTAATCCACCTCACAAGATTTAATTATGTTTGCATTTAATTAAAATGGAAAGCCACTTCTGCCATAAAACACTGTAGAACTGTTTCAACTATTCCATTTTGACTGCTTTTTTATTAAAACATTTTTATTAAAAAATTTTGTTTATTAAAAAGATTCCAACTTGTGCTCATCAATTAATATTGATATTACAAATGATATTAAGTGATATCAAACATTTCTGAGAGATACATAAATGAAGACTTGTGCTTTCCTCCAAAATACCTAAATATTTTTATCAAGAGGTCTGGAATTTATACAACCATGGTTTAGCAACCAGTCAGAATATCATGGTCATGTTAGAGCTAGTGAATGAATCCACGTAAAAATTAAAAATGGGTGGTGGTCGTAAAAGGTAATTTTTGAATATAATGACTGAATGTAGTAGCAACTCAACCATACATTTTGCATAATTTTCTTGAAGATTTTTCAGTGCAGTTTGAAAAGAGTAATGAAGGAGTAACGTATGTTTAGAATTTTCCTCCCAGCAGGATACAAAAATATTATGAGCAGAGACATAAGATGTGGTAACCTGCATGTCTTAAAGTACTACTCTAAGATGATCTATTTCATAGGATATCCATATACAAATACCTCTAGTGAGGGACCTAAAATTTTTTTATTTGACTAGCAAATTCCTTCCACTTTAATGTGAATCTTTTTATCCTAATGTCTAAATCATAGTGCAAAGTGTCAAGCATTATTTTTTTTTCAATTTCTTTCATAATATAACCCAAAATCCTTCTTGCAGGATATTTGATTTGATGTTATAATTGAAAATGGTTTCTGGATGAGTACCATAGGCAACTTAAGCACAATCAGCTGGAGGATCAATATCTTGTAATGCATTCATGGATACTTGAGTTTGGTGTAAAAGGACTAAAGCATAATTGAGAGTCAGAAGTTGCATAAAACTAAATCTCATTACATTAGCTGACAAGGATAGTATGGATATTATAAAGCTTATTACCTGTGTCTAAAATAATCTCTCTTGTGAAATATGCAGGTAAGAAAGAAAGTGCTCCAAAAAGCCACTGAGAAACATGTCAAAACCAAGTCTGACAAATACCACAGAATTTCACTGCTGCTACTGAGGTAGACTTTTAATATATTAAAAATATGTAGAGTCCCCCTCCAAAGGAATTTCTATGCACATTTTCCATTCTAATGTATTGTTATTATTCCCTCAGTAATTTATATTCAGAACTCTGAGCTTTAAACTCTGATACAATTTGTCAGATATCTTTAAAAAATGAGAAAGTCAAACCTTTCATGGATTCTGGATCAGAAGAATACGGAGACTTCTTTAAAAAACTGTTGTTATTTTGTCTTCTTTCACCTTAGTAAGGAATTATCTGTAGAACTAGCACTTCCTTCCAAATACTGATGATAAATGTTTCAACAATGTTATGAAACAATCAAAATATAGTAAATTCCCACAAGTCATCTGAGCCATGAAAGCTCATTGCAAGTTTGAGTTAACATGTGTTTAACATCAAGATTTGTCACTGATTTACCTACATTACTTTTGCCCTGAAATAAAAATTCCTATCTGGTTAGTCAAAAGTGATCAGCTCATGATACCTGGACTGTTAAATTTGTATCACCCTTTATGTACTGCCCACAAGAAACAAGGTAAGTTGTAGATAGGTTATTAATTCTAGTTGCTGCTTGTCATTCTGGACTTCAGTCGTCCTTTTTTTTTAGGAGTGTAATTCCCTTTTTGGCTCCATAAAGTCTGTACACTGGCAGGGGAAAAGATGGTTTTAAATGAAAGCCTATTTCATGATAATTTAGACATACCCAGGAAAATATTAATGTAAACCACACAGAGACATCTCTTCCTCTAACTTTGTGTATCTGTGCAACATGATAGACATAAAGTCACAGTCTAGTTTGAAACACTTTATGAGTGTTTGGATTGAAGACTAGTGTTTGTAGATACAGCTCTCCATTAGCCCAGGAAGACTTAAGAACTGCTGCTTGTTCCTCACTGTTTTTTTTACTTTTGCTCTTCCAGGAACAGCTGCCTTTCTGCAGGGTGTAATTTAAATATTTTTGACCCACATAGAGTCTCTCTTGTTTCACTGGTATTGAAAACACAAATTCTGGCATGTATTTTAGAAATTTCTAATGGGTGAAGAAAGGTCATATTGACACCTATCAGCTTGAGCTTGCAGACACTAAGGGTTGTTTTAGGAGGCTGTCAATGCTTGAAGCATCTCTCTATGTTGCAGAAAGACACTTGATTAAGATTGGGTTCCTGGTAATTGTGCAACTGTTTAACTCTCTGCAGTAAATTGCCCATCCTAAATCTACCCCACAGCTTTAAACACTCTACTACACTTCCTCAGTCATCAGAAACTAATCTGTACCAGTTTTCAGGCATATTCTGTTCTATGTGAGAAGATTTTGCCAGCAGTGATAATCATTTGCTACACATTTCTACAAAATTTAAACACAATAAGATCTTCATAGGTCAAGTACTGTCTCATAAAATATTAATAAATAATAAATAATGGCAATTTGAGAATGCTAATTTTAATCAAAACTGTGTCTGAGGTAAAAAATAAGCCTTACTCAGAATAGATAGAGAATAAAAAGGCCATAGAGGTCTTGTATTTTCTTCTTCTTTTTGCCTTGATTTTAGGTAAACTGCACTCAAATGGTTCTCCAGTAATTTTGATGTTTTGATGAATGTTATTGATCTGTAACTCCTCTAGGTCAGACTATCAATTTATATATATATCTATAAATATAAATATATAAATTGATATATACATAAGTTGCTCTCCAAATATACCAATTTCACTATTTCCCCAGCCTACGTATGCCAGTGTACACACAGAGCAAGATTTAGAACTATTTCAAAGTGCTTTGCATTTCCCAATGAAATATCTTTATATCTGGCGCCAGAAGGCTTCAATAATCACTGCAAGAGCAGGCTTTAGAGAGGACTTTAGAGCCTTTCCTTTGTTTAAAGAGTGAGATACTTGTCACAAGTTAAGTTCCTCACGAGCTCTGATATTATCTGAAATCTTCACGAAAAATCTTCATGATGGAATTAAATGTATATTCATAAAGTTTACAGATCATGTCATCCTGGAAGGAGAGGTTGATACGACAGAATGAAGAAATGCCTTATGAACAGAAGTCAGAAGGTTGAAAGGCTGGGTCAACAAGCATTACATGATGCTTAACAAAAAGAAGTTTGAAGTATTGTACCTGTGCGTAACTGGATGCTCTGCCTTGCATGGGGGAAAAATCTTCAGCAGTAATTATTTTAAAATCCAGACTCTTTGCAGGCGATTCAGCACACAACTAATGAGCAGAGCTGTAGCTAAATCTGAAAGTATGTGCAGCTCAGTGGCCTGTCTTCAACAGCAATTATTAATGGATGGCTAATGCAGAGGAGACATATTGTGGTGTATCCCTTAAACACTGTGACAGCCTCCAGCAGTTTGCAGTACAGGGGCTTTATGTTTCAGCGGTGATTTCTGCATGCTTAGTAAGCCCCAGCACATTGTTTTATGTTCAACCATCCAAATTCCCCTTTCATTTATGGAAAATTTTGTCATTCAGAATGTTGTATGGCAAGTAGTGCTGCAGCATAACCATGCAGCATGTAAACTGTTACTTCTTTTTGCTTTCCTTGAATTCAGGTCAACCATTTTTTAAGTGTATTCAGTCGTGTGAAAGAGCTGGCTATTCTCCTTTAAGTTTTGCAATGAGAAAGTCATCACAGTGTTGTGAGCATTTATTAGGCAAGCCCTCAGATACCAGCCCAGAGATCTCCCAGAGTGCAGTACAGTATACTCTAGAGAAAGGCTCAGCTTCTTTTCAGGCTGATCAGGGGGATTCAGCTGGTCACAGTTTAAGTAATGTAAAGCCTTTATAAGGTTACCAACTCTGTAGCTTTCAATACCAACAACTCAGCTTTTAATGCATAGCCTGTGGTATGCTTCACAAGGATATTCTACTCTAAAACTGAGGTGCTGGTGTCAAGGAAGACTTCTGCAAACCCTGGAGATGTATTGAATAGACTTTTCTTTTCCAAAATAGAAAATCTCTCTGAAGACTGACAGATTCTGACAGTGTCTATTTATAAAAAATACCGTGACATGCGTGTCAAAGTGGTGATGGAATTTTTTAAAAGTTTGTGTGAGAATTGAGATGTTTTGCCATTTACAGTAACCTCCATTTTAGTGTAGTCCTTCTGATGGCAAAGGATTGTGTCTAGCCTTCTGTTCCTCTTGCTGATACTCAACTTATTGAGGAAGATTTAATAATAGCATTTAGCTTTTACAGCATTTTTTATCTGAAGCTTTAAAGTTCTTTACTGGAGTGGGTACTATTATTATGATTTTTATAGATAGAAGAACAGATTGGGCTACACAATAAATATACAGATGAACTATGAGCTGTGCTTGGGTTTCTTGCTCTTTAAGCAAGTCTGCTAATCACCAGCCAAATTTATCTTTTAGGAGAGCAGTGGGAGATGGGAGGATCTAAAAAGTGAGGACATAATTTTTGAAGTTATCTTTACAGTGGCAGTAGTTCTCCTGTTGCGATGCAAAGATGAACTATAGCCAAATAATAACTGAGCTTCTTTTTAGCAAAGATCACTGCAAATGAAAGTCCAGCATGATGCATTGAATGCTTCCTGCCCTAATGAGGAGTTCTACGCCTCTGCTCCTAATGATGAGCAAGACAGAGGCTTAGTGAGTGTTGAAAGGGTTGGTTACCCTTTCCAGCTACAGTAGGGAAATGAGCTTCAAAAAGCATAAAGCATAACTTGAACAAAGCAAGAACATCATTCTTAAACTGAAATTAGTTTAGCATTTACAGATTTCAATGGAACAGAAAGATTTCATTGTTAGATTAAGTCAGAATATATGTATATATCCAACACGTGGATGAAGAACAATGAATTACTAAAGTGAAGATTCCTGTACAGGATCATGGATGATGAAAACTTGCCAGGTCTGCTATGAGATATTCAAAAATGAAATTATAGTGTGTTGTAATTGATAATGTGTGCTTGGTCCTGACACAAACAAAAACAAGCCCTGCTTTTATTAGGGAAAATGAGACAGAATAAATGAATTCTTGGTGTAATAATTTCTTTGCACAGTATTTTTCCATATCTTTTTGTATCCCCGGTGTACTATCTGGCCTCCATTTACTGTTTGATTATCTTTCTTTAAAATCACATCTTTTCACAGAAAGGCATTTCCTT
This sequence comes from Melospiza melodia melodia, assembly GCF_035770615.1. Lineage (NCBI taxonomy): Eukaryota > Metazoa > Chordata > Aves > Passeriformes > Passerellidae > Melospiza > Melospiza melodia. The sequence continues at coordinate 76,495,519 of NC_086197.1, forward strand.
TCAAACCAGTGGATAGCATAAAATGTGATGCACATCTATTACATGTATTTTCCCAAATAAATCATCAATAAGCACAATAGAAAAGGGTAAAATTTGTGGCTTAGAGATTCTGTTTCTACTAAAGAAACATAGAAATTAAAGAAGAAATTGAAGCACAGTTTGTTTCAAACTCAAGAGGAATGTTCTATTCTTGCGTTAAAAGCATATTAAAAAAATCAAAACATTATACTTCTTCTGCAGGAATACCAGCATTGTACTAAGACAATATTTCTATTATATTCTATATGTGTACATAGCAGCATTTGGGTGACAAAGTGAATAAAATAAGAAAGAATGCTAACTGTGGCAACTTAAAGTCATAACAAATCATCCAGGAATATTTTTCAATATGATTTCCCAGAGATGTTAAAACTATAAGGCTCCTTTGAGCACGACAGACACAAAAGCAAGGTGGAGACTATGCAGGGTTCATGGCTAACAGGGTTGTTACTGAAGAAGCACACACAGAAGATTAAAGTTTGTCCACCACAGTGTGTTACTGGGACTTCTCCAAAGTAGAGGATTTCTTTTCTCTGGAAAACTTGGAGAAATCATGTCAAATAAAAGTGTCAGAAAAAAAAGCATTCCTAAGCAAATGAATAAAATTGATATAAACAATTGCCAAAAGTGGATTACAACAATGTCTGAAACCAAATGGTATTTGCAAAGGATTTCTGATGGAACTCAGATAGAAGATTACCAAATATTAGCTGAGATGTGTAATATGTTGCTCAATTTGCCAAAGGAATAGAAACAAGTAAGTGTTACTATATATTTTCCTTAAGTGTTGCTTTTGGCAGTTTTCAGAGATTTGATATTGGGCTACGCAACTCTTTAGTTTCATCTGTAATGGATATTCATGTGTTAATATACAACACTAGTTATTTAGGATTTAGCAAATGAAACTGAAAACACAGAAATATCTGTCCTTGTTTTTTTGACATAACTTTCAAATATTCATGGTAATAAATATATTAGTATTCCTCTTGATAAAGGTTGGAAATTTAGGATCTAGAAGAAAAGTTCCAGTGGTAAAATGATTGATTTAAATTACTTGCATTCAGCTGGTCACTAAACCTAAGATGCATATAGTTGATTACCTTTGGTCCATTTTTCACATTCCTGCTATCACAAACATTTCTCTTTAAATTTCTTATGCAATGCAACAATGTTGAGGAACTATGGGTATTTTCTCAAACAGATGGTTTTTGAGCTGGGAAGTATCGATGAATGTTGTGAATTGGTTTGATTTGTGTTACTCAGGAGAAATTTTAAATGTTAATTGATTACATATATTTTGGAGTCTTAACGAGTAAAATAAAACAAATACTTAGCAGGAACCATTCCTGGTAATTAAAAATGTTCAGGTTTAACAGCAGAAACAAGGCAAAATTAGCTAGAAGATAATTAAATAGAATTTCAGAACATCCATTCTCAGGGTAGATTTGTGAGACTGAAATTTAAATCAATCACACTATTATTGCAAGAATTCCTTGGCTTGTCTAGATACAGAGGTTGCATGTATCTGACCAGCTGTAGCTCTTTATATTTGTTCGAGTTAATATTGTCTTGTGAACACCAATTTCTTTCCATTAATTGTAAGGAATTCATTTTTAGAGCACAGTGATTTTTATTCCAGAAGCATGCTGCATATCCTACAACATTTTCTGTGTCTAGGCATGTCTGTTCCCCTGACTTAAGGTGAGAACAAGCCTCTAGCAATTTAACACTCTAAGCCATGCACTGATAAAGGTTAGATTCATATTATGTGTGAAAGGAATGAAAGCCTGAAATTAAGGTAGAGATATCCAGTAGATTTTCCTTCTGTTTTCAATTCAGTTAAACAGGTTTTGGGGAGTCAGTCCAAGGATAAGTTGTGCATAGTATGACAGGAGTTTTGAGAATTATCATTTCGTGGTGTGGTGTGCAGTGTTTTCACCTAGCTCATTTATGTAGTGGTATGGAACACAGTGTTCTTCCCTCCATCTTTTCAAGCAGAGAGTAGTCTGAAGTAAGTGATATAGAAAATGCAAAAACAAATTGCTGGCTCTGTTTTAGATTGATTTGCATGCTAATAGCAGAAAAGGCAGAAATTGCATCTGGTGCTCTAAATCCTGTTCATAAAGACTGTTCTTACAGCATAATTAAAAGCTCGAATACACTGAGCTGGGAGTAAAAAAAAGTCTTGTCAGCTAGAAATTACCGCATCTAGACTGCAGGCTGAATATAAGAAAGAAGTAAATTACAGTTGTTAACCTATTTGAGAGGGTCTTTCTGTCTTCATTTGTGCCAAATATATATGTTAAATGTTAACTAATTAGAAAGTCTGGCATTTTGATTATGAGAGATATTATATGAAAAGCAGGGGGGTAATTGAGAAAACTGTGGGCGAACTTCAGAGTTGCTCTAAAATATACAGGTCATCAGTAGATAAAAATTGATTGCAATCAGAGATTAAGAAAATTGATTCTTGATGAATTAGTGTTACAATCACAATGTGCTACTGGCCATCTTAGTCAGTCCTGTTTGATCAGTTCTGAATGGTCCATGTCCTTATTCCTGATGTTTGAAAAGCTGAATATCAAGCTTACAGGGACCAGCAGTGAGAACAGCACAGGACTTACATTGATGAAACCATGGCAGAGTAAGGAGAGGAAGTATGGCTTTCCATAATTTCTTCTCCATGTTTTCCAACACGTCCTAACATTTTGGAATGATCAAAGATTTGTGTCATAGCAAATTATGATAATAGTAAGTTTTTAACAACAGTTTTCTAACCAGTGTTTCTGGAACACAATAGAGGAAAATAAGATAAATTTTAAGTCGTTCGAGTTCCTTACTAAATAAAAACCCTACAATTCACAAGGCAAACAAGTGAACTTTTTTTCATATTGTTAAAAATATTCTGATTTTTCTCACAGTATTCTTCTTGCTATTTTGGATTGCTAAAGTACTTCAGAAGCTTAATACACTTGCATTAAGAAAAACTGAATCACTGCACATTTAAGCTCCCATTTATCGATCTTGGTTTTTTACTTCTCTAGTTTTATCTGATAACGTCAGCATCTTTTTCAACATTATGAACTTTATATTTGTACTTAGTTTCATTCTTTGTCTTAGACTGTGTTGAATAATTAGGATACACATTAATGTATTATAAATTCCCTCTAAGTTAAACAGGTTGCTAAATATTACTTTGAGTACTAATTTGTGTGTTCAGGTTAATATTTCTACTTTGCAAAAACATAAAAATGTGAAGTTGAACTAATCCAATGACAGTGTGGAGAGCACATTTTCTATTATATCCTGGAGTCCATCTATATTTATGAGTTGTAGAGAACAAGAGCTTTTGACTTGATTGGCAATGTGTAGTGATATATGAGCCAAATTTTCTCAAACCACTGTTAGAGGATCATCATCTTATCACAAACTGCAAATATGCAAACTTACAAAATAATATTAAGAACCCAGCAAGGTGTGATGTTAACAGAGCAATAAAAGTAGATCCATTAATGAGAATTGTTCAGGTCAAAACACATGAAGTATTAATCTTATGACTGTTGAATTATTGTTCGTTTTTTTTTGCTGTTCTTTTTGCACCAAGATGACTCATATGTGGAGTCTTAAAATGAAGAATTTTGTGCACTTTTTAGAAGCTAAATTTCTAGTCAATCCTATTTCTTGGCCTTCTGAAATAAGCTGACTGTAGACTGAGTAGGTTTTCAGCATTTCTTAGCTTTGTTCATTGCAGCTACACACAGGAAGCAGAGATGTGAAAAGAAATCCCTGATCCCATTTCTTCATTGAACTTGTAGGTATGATGTAGGAAGCTCATTCTGGTTGGGAGGGGGAAAAAATAAAAGGATTTTTACTGCCTTTCTGCTTTTGAATTTGGGGCTTCTCTAGAAGCCTATGCAGTACAATGTCCCTCTTTCATTTTCAGCTCTGCTCTGACCTCTTTCCTGTACTGGGTCTTGCAAAGGGATTACAAACCATGGTGACAAGATACTGTGCTTTTGTAATTCTCACCTTACTCTGTAATAGCAGCTCTCATCTACCAGGTGGAGGAAAAAATCATTCTGAGGTTTTCCAGCCATGAGGAAGATTTAAAATAGTTGATTGTGGTGGTAGATACAGGACTGAAATCATAAGCGTGAAATATTTGCCAGGAATGCTTGAAAACAAGTAATATTGTGACAGAGAGAGATCTGTGAATATATACCTTTTTTTTTTCCCTGATAGGTTAAGACCATGAAAACTGCTGATTTTTTTTCACCAGCGCTATAGTCAGTCATAAAAGATTTCTGCACAAATGTTTATAAATATTCCATGTGATGGTCTGAATTTCCTCATTATTACCAATGAATGTGTCACCTTATGCTTTATACAGAGATAATTCCATTTCATAATAAGCTTTTCATAATTAATTCATATGGAAAAATACTGGCACTTAAATTGCCAAACTGATCTTTTTTCTTTCTGGTCATCTCTCCTCCTCTGCTCTTGCCTTCCCTCTCTCTGCTGTTCCTGGAGTTTACAGTTTTCAAGCATATATTTTAAAGTAAGGTTCCTTGGATCCAGGAATAGTGGGAGAAAACTGCACAGTAGGTAAAATCAAAGGAAGGATAAAAGATGTGTGTGTCTTTGCTTGTCTCTGTCATTAAGCTCCTCTCTGAGCTGCCCAGCCATGGAGATGGTGGGAGATGTGGTCGTGCTGCTCTTTACCGTGTTTGCGTAGTCCCAGACCTGATTACCCAACTCAGCCCTCATCTGCAGCCAGCTGTGACTTACAAAGTAGACGTTGCACTTAATGTCAGTCCTTTGGAGCCATGCATTTCTTTAGGTAAGTAGCACAATTGAAATTGGATTTTGTGACAGAGGGTATCTGTTTTATCTGTTTTTTTAGTTAGCACATCTCCTCCCTGGATCAACTGAATCATGTGGAGGCCTCCTTTGCTTGTGAAATGGACACAGCCTAAAGGAAAGGTTCCAGACACATGAGTTAGAAAAGGCAGGAAGGAAGTGAGAGCAAGAGTAATGACATGAGATCCTGCAGATCAGGCTTACCCAGTGAGACTGTGTAGAGAATAGAGAACATGGCTGTATGAGGCAGAAGAAACCTTTGCAGGAACTGAACAGAATGTACATTTTTGGTGGTGACTCAGAGAGCCACTCGACTATTATCAAGCATCTTCCTGCAAGGGGGAGGATGCTGAAGGAAAGTTGTTCCTGTCCTTTGTGTCACTCTTTTTTACCAAATTGCTTTGGGATTTTTCTATTTGAAACACTAAATATGCCAGTTTCTATTATAATACAACTTTGCTCTGTTGACTTTTAAATCCCCCTGACCTTTTGGAATGTTTCTTAGAAGACAAAAGTCTTGGCACATCGATTTCAAAACTCTGGCCACCAGGGATCTTGCTTCAGTGTATAATCCATAATCCACTTATGTAGTTAGGCAGTGTCAGTATGAAACTAATGCATGGTTTTCTGTTAGCTTTATGCATCCATGCTCTAATACCTGGGCAAACAGGGAGCTGCCATTCTAGAGCTGTGGGCTAGATTTCCTGGATAGCCATTGGAGATGCTTTTGTCACAGATAATACACAGTGAAATGTTCAGAGTGGTATGAATGTCAGGACACTGAATGACACACTGAACAATCTGTCATACTGTCAGAATAGCAGAATGAATGGCAGAAGGGCTGAAAGAATGGCAGGTGGTGTTGGCATCCAGATTAACAGGTTGTGAAGATCACAACAAATCTGCTCAGTGCTTCTCAGGGCACCCAAAACAAATAGGCATCCTAAAACCTGGAATGCTCTTTGATCACCTTGGTATACACATTTTTGTGTCTGAATTCTTGGTGCTTTTGAATATGTGACATAATAGTCAGAATGAGAGACATTGATTTTGTCTCAAATACAATTTTCTCTTTATTATTCCTTTCTTATACTTTTACTACCATTGTTATGAGAAATACCTTCTTCTTAAGTTTCTCAGCACTTTCATGCTCCTTTATGTCAAAAGGATAAGAATGCTTGTTCTGAATGCTTTGGTCCTGCGTCAGAAAGGACCTTGTAGACAGGTTCATATTAATTAATTATTTTTTGGTTTTTTTCACTGAATGAATGTGTCAATTGAAACATTGCAAATATTATGGAAAAATTCTCCTATGACAAAACATGAAAACACAGTATGGTTTCAGGAATACTGCTACAGAAAATGCTTTAACAGATAGTCACCTCCTTTAATGAAAAGATATTCGGTACTCATGGCCAAAGGGAATATGATGTATGGCAAATATTGATATTGCAGTCATTTGTCAGCAAGAGCCTGAATTGGTGTTCGATCTGTTTTTGAAATATGTGTCTGTGTGTGCCATATACATGCCTAACTACCTATATACACACACATAATGTATGGCTATATAAAAATGTGGATTGCTTTCTAAAACTGGAATTACTTGAAACTCAGAGGAAATATTTTTTGAGTTCTTAATTTTGAAAAGGTACTTACTTGCTTCAGTTTTGTCTGAAATTTTTTTTTTCCTTTAAAATTCTTATCTTGGTAAGGAAAATTCTTAAAATAATATACCATATTATTTGGGTTTTTCAGTGTATATTTCTCATCTCAGAAATTTTTGTTCTGTGTGTAACATAGTTTCGATATTTATGAAAAAAATTATTTTTAGATTTTTAAAGTAAAAGCTGAGTTACACCCTTTGCAGAATCCTTGAGTTGAATACAGACTGTGATTTACAAGAATAGGCACAAGTCAAGTGAACCTACATCAGAAAATTTATAAACACTCTGCTTCACTACATGTTCCGTTAGCATTTGTATCACTTTAGAAACCCTAACTTTTTTTTTTATTGCTGCCTATGAATAAATCTCCCTGTAAAAGTATGAAAAATATATCCTGAACTTCAATTGCAAGTCTGGTCTTGCCTCAAGAAGGCAAGCAGAGTTCAGATAAGTATGGAAGTTTGAAGCACTGCAGTTCTTGACATTAACTCCAACATCTAAGTGTGGCATATTGTCACAGACATCTTTTGTGAAAAATCCTTTCTTTAGGATTTTCCCTCTTCTGGGAAGCTGAGGCCCCAGAGAAAGAATGTAAACACTGGCTATCTGCTGCTGCGAAATGCAACAGGTGCACCTGTGATTGGCCCATGTTCCATGTTTACAATTAAGGGCCAATCAGGGACCAAGCTCTCTGGGACAGATTCCCAGAGAGCTCCCTTGTTTATTCTATTCCTTTTTCTATTCTTAGTTTAGCAGCTTCTGAACTTTTCTCTCTATTCCTGTTAGTATAGTCATAATGTATTATAAATAATAAATTAATAAATCCAGCCTTCTGATCATGGAGTCAAGATTCTCGTCTACCTGAAAGACCCTTGCAAGCCTTGCAACACAATACTAATGTTAGCTAACAAAGTAGGGAATTTTAAGTAGCCCCAATATAGCTGAAATTCTTGGTGTCAGAGGTGGACTATCTGGTCAATAATGTCATAACTGTTTTCAGAAGTTTAGCTGAAAGCATAAGTTGAAACAATTACCTTTGTATACTTCTCCATTGGTTGTTTCTTTGATCATCAGCTTTTTATTTTTTCCTGGAAGATAAAATGTGCTTCAGATTCTGCCCCATGAAATCATTCTTATTCTGTCCTTAAAAATTTAATTTGACTAGTCTTCAGGCAGTGATAGGAAAGCTACCCAGAACTGTGACATAAATTAACCTTCAGCAGTAGGTTATTTTCCATATTTTCTAAGATATTTTTTACATATTCCATCAACTTTGAATAAAAGTGATATAAAATACTTTGCAGATGGAAATTAACTTTGAGGTGAAGGAATGCAAAGTTTGGTTAGTACAAATTTTTTTAAAGTCCTTTTAATTAACTGAAGATGCAGAAGGCATAGGTAAATGTACCATCCTGCAGCACTTGCATATCCATTTCTGAGATATCATATCTTAATTGACTTGCTGTCCGTCTATTCTAATATCTTATATCAAGTTAGAAGTTCCAGAGACATTTGCTAAAGATGCAAAATGAGCCCAAAGAACTGGATGGGATAGTTTGGTCACTGGAGAAATACATAAATATCAGTGGTTAACTATGAACTGTTGACATTTAAAAAATATCTGTTGACATTTAAAAAATATCTGAAGTACAGGGGGTGTACTTGATTTATACACAGTGTAGCATGGCTTGGCTATTCTACTAAAATCCTTTCTTCTCTCTTTGTGTTATTTCCCTTCTTAAATATGGCACCTGTGAAGAATTTATTCTTGAGACTTAGTGGGAAAACTGAAGACAACAGACAGAAGGTACATGTGCTGTCATATAAAATCCATGGTTTCCCCTCCCCCTGAGTGCAGTATTTAGTTCTGGATCCTCAGTCTCAAAGGAGATTTAAGAGAACTGAAAACAGTTCAGGGTGGGCAACATGGCTGATGAGAAATGGGCAGAGCAACCAAGCAGACTGGGACTCCTGTGCATGAAAACATAAGACTTAAGGAGGTGTAATTATTCACTGTCCTTTCTAAAATAGAAAGCAGGGCCTTTGGATCCTCCTAAACAAATTAGGCAATTTTTCATAACTTTAGCACAAATTCTGTGAAACTGCTTTATAAAGGATGTTGCCTATACTTAGAGTATATTTGTGTTCAAGGGCATATCTGACAAGCACTTGGAAAAGGCATCTTTAGGAAGCTAGTAAATGGACAAGAAGACACAGGAAATATGAGCTGAAAATAGTAAAAACCTAGGAAAATTATACTTATGTGTTTAGGCTTTCTCTGGTGTTCTTCTTCCCTAGGGTCCACTTGCAGCCACTGTTGGAGACGGAATAATGAGCTAGATAGGCCCTTGATTTGAATTAGTGTGGTCTTTCATGTATTTTTATCTACTCCCAGTTACACCTTAAAAATCAGATATTTATCTGCTATTTGATATCTTTATTTTGGGCAGGTCTGAATATGAGAACACATCATTTCACATCTGAAGAGAAACTGAACCTTTAGTCAAAACACTGCACATGTATTCCTGCTCTATTTGATATTTGGGGATTTTTTGGTTGGGTTTTTCTGGGGTTTTTTTGGATCTTGTCAATAATCCTTGTGCATTCAGCAGCATGTCTTCCCTACCTGGAGCCAGTTTTACTTGTGTGATTATCTTTTTTCTGGCTTGGTAACTTTCTCTTAAATGTTGCCTCGTACCACCTTGCCATTTTGGGGGTCACATTGAGCACATACCTCTGTAAAATATGACCTAAGTATATATTGCATTTTGCTATGCTGTCAAAGTGCTAATAAATTCTTTTGTGCTGTGATTGATTTCATAATTTTTAAACGACTATGTTTGGATTCAAAGCAAGATAAAAATCGTCTTAATCTGAGCAGTGTATGTGTAATTTACAGGTGTCATAGACTTCTGCACTGGACTTACTGCCAGGTTACAGATTTACTTCTGTACTTAGGCAATCTACTTTTAGATTTATATTTTATATAGATCCAAAATACTAGTACAATAATCAAAATTTAATAAATCACTTTAACCTAACTCCTCTGTCTCATCGACGGCTGGAAATAGGAGCAAATGAGGGCTAGGACAACAGAACTGTACTTGACACCAGCTGCTCTTTAAAGAAACCTAATCCAGCTTTATGGTTCCCTGTGTTCTTGCCAGAGATTTCTTGCACAGAGGGCTCCCTCTGTTTATAGTAGCAATTTGGGTGTTTGTATCTATCTGGTTAGTTTTTTGCAAGTGTTTCTCACATGAAAAATTGGAAATGTGCCACTCAGACTGGGAACCTAAAATAGATCTTTCTTCCTTTACCCTCCTCTCTTCTTTCCACGTTAGAGCTGTTTTCAACCATTCACAAAAAGGAAGACTAAACTTGTTTTGGTTTACACATGGCATTGTGGATTGGTGTTTCAAATATATGAATAATTATTGAGAGCATGAATATTCTTGAAGAGAAACTTTCATGGCAAAATCCTCAGTGTTTTTCATGCCCTTACATTCTTATTTCTTGGGGTCCAAGAAATATGTCTATAGGCATGTCTTTATGTCAAAATGTCTCTTCTTGCCTTTCCCCTTCCTTTCTATGTTTTGTTGTATATTTTCTTCCTCTCTTTATACTTGTCCTCATTCAGTACATTCAGAAAATGCTGAATTAACTTTCTCCTACAATTTTTCGGCTCCCTTCCCCCCTGACTTTTCTATTTCTTTCCAAATTAATTTGCCTTGCCACCTGGTCTCCTTGGAATTTAGCAATTATTCAGTATATAAAGCCTAGCTCGTAACAGATGGGGCTTCCAAAACACACACATCAACAATGCACATCCTAGGGCCAGAGATTGTGAGTGAGCTGCAGTTTCATTATGACTTCAATTTTCTAATGCTTGTGAACATTGTCAAAGAACATAAATGTTGTTTGTGATACCATGTCTTCTAAATTGTGGAGTTCAGACCAAGGCCTGTTTCTTTGATTTAGAACATAAGTTTGTTTTCCAATTTCATGATCCTGATGGCATGTATTTTATAGCTACAGGGATGGGAACCAAAATATAATAATTACCTGCGCTTGTTTTCACCTATGCTTTGCAGAAGGCATTTTAGTGTTTGCATCCAATTACCTAGATCAGCATTTGTCATTTTCTAAGATTTTCTATGTTTTCATAGTTAACCTCATCACTCATATTTCCATATTTTACAATATAAAAGAGAGTTCTGCATGTTGTTTTTTAGTTATGTCAGGCTATATAACGAATGCTGCAAGAAACTTCTGAGAGGGGAATTGTTTTAAATGCCCAAAATTCCCCTGAGCTACATTTGCAAGATGTGAAACTTGTGGGGCGGCCATATAATTTTGGGGAAAAAAAGAAAATGGACTAGGCATAAGAGGGGAATGATATTATAATATTCAGAACAAGAAAGGGTGGGAATACAAAATATCCAGTATTTTTCAAATGTTCCTGTTTGAGCTGCTCCATTTCATTTAAATAATTGTTGTCCTGAGAATTGTTCCCTGTTGTTCTGGGTGTGGAAAGTGGTTACAAGATTACAAGATTATGGTTACAATCTTGTATTTATTTATACAATCTTGTGGTTACTAGATTATTTTCAGTATTTGTTGCTTTCTTGATTTCTCCAGCTTAAATTGTTCTTTTTTGTATAAATAACAAATAATACTGCGTGACCAGATGCTAATTCTGCATCCAGAGGCACTTTTAGAGAATGTAGATATGTGAGATGATGCAGGAGTGATTTGAAACTGGGCATTTTATGTATCACAGGGCATGATGATAAGTACTGTAAGGGCCAAACTCTTCTAGGGTCTGGAGTTTTGAGCTGGAATGTGATCAGAAATTTGTCCAGAAAAATCTCAGTGCTTCTATTCTTGGAATCCCATCTTTGCTTACACCTCCCATAGACGTGACCATAGTTATAAAAGCCAAAGCACCAACTACAGCAACAGTTATGCAGCCAGCTGTTAATTTGCAGCTCCTACCCAAATTCTTCTCAGACACCTGTACAATTGAGGAGAACAGCAATTGGGCTCTCATGTCATCCACCTCTGGCCACAGAAATCTGCAGTCCCCCTGTTGACTGTCCCATGTCTGTGTTTATGGTCATTTGTGTTTACACTCATGAACAGTGAGAGTGAGCTATTTGGGGTATAGGCATTAGGAGCCTCCCTGCAGTGCCTGACAGCAAGTGATAAGGATCCCATGACAGCAGCCCTGATCAACACCTTCCTGCCCTGCAGATGGGAACCTCCATCATTTGGCCTAGGTGATAATGGGTGTTCCAGGCTCAGATGACTTTGATGACTTTGAAGTGTCCCCAGAGAACTAGTTCCCCTTCCTTGGCTAGTACTGACTATGCAAATTCACATCTGAGGGCAGAGAAGAACCCTCCTTCCCAAAGCTTTCCAGCCCCATGGCTCCAGTACCTGGTTCCTTAGTGCCTCAGCCCCAGCACAGCTCCTGCAGACGAGGCCATCAGCAGCTCCATCCCCAGGGAGCAGCACCAGGTCCCAGCTGTGCACAGCTGCCTTCCTTCTTTGGAGCCAAAGGCTCCAACTTGCTGGGCAAGGTTCTTCCAGCCATGTGGACAGAGCCCTGTAGCTTGTCACCACCACAGTCATCCAGTTCCATGCTGTAAAGGCCAGAGTCTCTGAGTCTCTTTCACATTCCCAGCTGAGCCAACTGCCCTCCTAAGCACCAAAGTACCTTTCAGCTGCCCCTGCTCTAGGCCTGCTTGCCAGCTAAATAGGTGTTGTCTGCTGCAGATGAGCAGTAGATTATTCTTTAATTGGCAGATGGCTGCTGAACATATTCCAGACAGCTTTGGTGATAAATGCTCCTTTGCTGCTGTGTGTGGTGAATTGCCTTTTTGCATCATATGTGTATTGTAAAAGCTTGGTTATATTCCCATGATACCTTTTTAACAATCACTCTGAACGGAAGAACTGTCTGCCAAGACTTTGTGCTAATTGCCCTACATAGCCAAGAAGAGATAAAAATGAACTAATGTTCTTTTTGTGATCCAAAGCAATCCTAAAGGATCAATTTTAAAAAGTATTATCAAGCATTTAACTAAGCAAAAGGCTAAAAAACAACGAAGAGATTCATTCCTGGAAATAACTTCTTTCAACTAATGAATGTTATCAACATTGGGAATTAGAATACCAGCATTATATGGATGTGATCCATGGGGAAGATGGGCTGTTTAAAGCTCACTTCTGTTATAAGGTATTGTAATCAAACTAGTGATTTAAACCCTATTGTAATTCCACCCTTTTCGAATTGTGCCTTTCTCTTTGTGGAAGGGAATGAACTGTTAATGGAAACAAAGGCAGGGGAAGAAATATAGTTGAATTATAAAGCCTTTACACTTATGGTATTAGAACACTTCTCAACTTCCTATTAACATGAATAATGTGTGAGTCTACAATGAAAAAACTTCAGCTATCACATATGCACAGTCACTGCAGTGGATATGTAACTAGAAGCAAAGGTTGAGAGTACAGTCAGTTCTCCTGCCTGATGATGATGGTCTGTATACTTTTGGCAGGAGCTTTGTGGAAAAGATGATTAAAAAATTTAACATAATAGCTGTTCTAAACTGGAACTTTTATTTTAGGTTGAACACTACAGAATCGTTGATCAGGTCACAGTTGTAAACCTGTGAGTGCAAAATATTCTATTCAGTTTCTGATATCTGAAGTGATAAATTACAAACCTGCAAGAATGTGAGTGCTACTGGCCATGTGTTCACATTCGTAATTTCCTTGTGATTTATATGAGGCTAAAATGCTACTGCCAAAATGCCTTTGACTTTTGACTTTACATTGAAAATAAGTAATTACTATAAGGATCTTGTTCATTTTAGTATTATGTCATTCTAGAGCCTTCTTTGAACTCCACCCAATAGCCACTGAAACAATTTGGTCACTTTTTCCACTTTTTTTTTTTTTTTTACTGGAGGCTCCCTTTGAGAGAAACAGATTTTAAATCTGAGTATTGCTTTATACTACGAAACTCAAAACTATGAAATCAAAACTATGAAATCTCACTTGTAGACATAAAAAATGTTTGATACTATTTTAGCTGTTATCAGTCAGCCTAAAATTTCCCCATGTTTAAAAACTGTGATCAAAAATTTTTCTGTAGTATTTCTATCCATCTCCTCAAACACATAGAACTTCAACAAAAGGGTGTTATCTAAACATTTTTACCTTTCCAGGGCTGCTGATGGACGTGTTCATATTTTGGGGAATGATTCTTATGTTTTCAGACATTTTTTCCCAAAAGCAGAATGATCATACTTCTGCAGGGTGGAAACAACTGGTATGCCCATCTTTGGTAGAAAAGTAACATTCCCCAGTGTAAAAGGAAAAGTATGAAACTTTATAAATTGGTAATATACATGATTAAACAGTTAAAAATCTGATTCTATTGAGAAGCAAATACAGCTCAGAAAAAAACAGTGGGAATTCATTTATTTGAGAAAATGACTAGCCACACATTAAGAGTTTTGGTATCAAGTAGCTTTAACTGAGTAAGAATGGAGAGACTGTCATTTTGACACTGCAAACTGTAGTTTGAAGTTGCATTTGTGACAGTTTTCCAGGTCAATCATTCAGTTCCCCTGAAAGTCTGAAAAGAAAATCTTCACTACCCAAATATCTTGCTTGGATGTTTGGTTTTGTTGTTTTTTTTTTTCCTAACATTCCTCTCTACTGTTTATGTGTCCATCCTAAAGACAAAAACTAGCCACCGTGTTCCATGTGCATATGATGAATGAAGTACCCATGCTGATCCATTAGAGCACCATCTTCCTTCTGTGGAATTAGTTTGGGAATTCCGTTTCAGAAGAGCCACCTCCAATGCAAACTACTCTGTTGTCCCTCTGTTGTGCTAAAAGACTTATAGGTTACATGGCAGCATAAAGGTCTTTGAATTTCAGGTGGAAGATCTTGTCATATATTTTATTTTTTTATGATCTCTGTTTGAATGATTCAAGCTTAACTTTCCAAAAACACATGCTAAGAAAGGGACTCATTTAGGTGTAGAAGAAGCTAAAAAAAGGCTCAGGTTCTCCAAAAGAACATGGTGTCTATGGGACCAAATTTATTAATAGAAGCAGTTTTGTTAATGCTAGATGGCAAGCTTTCTTTTTCTATAAATTTTTAATAAAGTTCTTTATATTTTGTACTTCTGCTTTGACTCTGTGTCCAAATTAAGGAGTGATAGAGGTTTGTTTTATTTTCATTTTATCTATTTTCACTTCTGTTCCAATATAGTGTATTTTTCTCTTTCATCCCTCTATGATTTTTGTATAAATAAATATCATTTTAGGTTACTTCTGAAATTATTTGAGCAACAAGCACATCACCAGGACTGTGCTGAGATAATCAAGCTATTGAATTGCCAGTACAAATTGTGCTACACACTGCAATTACTTGAGTGCTCAATCACAGGTAGTGCTTACTGTGACATGATCACACTCTGAATATGTTACTTCCCTCTTGACTGTCACCTGCTATTTCATTACTGAAGGTAGCAAAGAAGAGTCAAACAGAAACTTTGATTAACTGATTATTTAAACTTGTCAGACTATCCAATATCCACATGGGCTTTGCTCCCCTCAACAATGAGAAGGCCAAAGTGAGAGATCCAGACAGTTGTTGGAAACAGAGCATTTCTACAGTTCAGTATCAGGTATGTGATCATAAGTGCAGTGTGAAGGACAGTGCTACACATCTAGGAAACTCACCAGGGCACAGAGAGGCATGCTGGTGTGGGCTTCCAAGTAACAGTAGGGTGAAGCTATTTAACTGTATCTGAAAAGGCATTATTATCTCGGTTAAGAAGAAAAAGTATATATGATCATTTGGAAATTGTTAGAGACTTAAAATACAAATAGACCCCAATGTGCCCCAGTTATCATTAATTTTGTGTGGAAGAATTGTAAATCTTAGCCTGAGTCACTGACTTATTAGTCATTGACAATCTATTCTTGGTTCCTCTTCCAAATTTAATGTATTTTGGATGTTTTCAGTAATTGTAGGAGCAGTAGAAACTGTGGGGTACCACAGAAATAACCCAGTAAAGAGCAAGTAGCAGTATTATCCCTGAACTGAAACTTTTTGACTTGACTTGACAGAATCCTAATAAAGCAACTGTGACTCACTGGAATGACAGTCATGGGTCACTATGCTGAGGTCCATTTTGGAGGTATGGCTGCATACAAACGATGATTATATATTTGTCTATCACTTGAGACTTAAAAGGCATTGACTTTCTTAGTGATAACTACAGATCATGGCCCGAAGTAGTAATTAGAAGAAGAATTGCTGCACCTGTCTGTGCTTCATGCTGTCTTTCCAACACATCAGTTCTGTCTTGTCATGTTGTCTCTGAAACAAATTAGCATCCCCAGACATTTGTAAGGAAAGGAAATGTCTGACTCAGAATTTGAGAGTAAGAAAAGCTGTGTGTAAACAGGAAAAGACGAGTCCTAACCTTTGAATATGCACCTGCAATGTGCATGTACTGCATACAGACAGGCTGCCGCCAGGTCCCGCAGCTTTCTGCCCAGCTTTCAGGGCCACAAACAGATCTTAAACTTACACGTGATTCCAACTTTCACTATTTGGAATGCAAGCTGGGAAATGGGGTCTGACTGTAAATGTATTTACTGTATCATTGTTATCCTTGTGTTAGTGTTGCATGGTAGCAGGGAGAGCTACTCGGATGTCTTCTGTGAGAAGCTGCCACAAGCTTCTCCCGTGTCCAGCAGAGCCCATGCCAGGTGACTCCAAGACACCCCTGACACTGACCAAGGCTGGGCCAATTAGAAATTATGGTAATGCCTCTGTGATAATTTATTTAAGAAGAAGAAAAAGAGAGGTATGTGAGAGGAAAAATTCTGCAGTCACTAAGGTCAGTTGAAAAGGAGGAAGAGGTGCTGGAGCTGTTTCCTGTATGGTGAAGCAGCTGTTTCCTGCAGGCCATGGTGGTCCACAGGAATGCAGAGATCCACCTGCAGACTGCGGTGGACCCAGAGCAGAACAGGTGGATGCAGGAAAGGAGGCTGTGAATCTGTGGGAGGCCTGTGCTGGAACAGCCTCCTGGCAGTGACCTGCAGACCCATGGACAGAGGAGTCTGTGCCGGAGGAGGTTCCTGGTAGGACTTGTAACCCAGTGGGGGACCCACACTGGAGCGTGCTGTGTCTGAAGGATTGCACCCTCTGGAAGAGTGACCTACAGTGGAGCAGTTTGTGGAGAACTGTTGCCTGTGGGATGGACTCATGGATTGTTGGATGTTGGATTCATGGAGAACTTTCTCCTGTGGAAAGGATCCCATATTGGAGCGGGGGAAGGACTCCTCTCCCTAAGCAGAGGCAGGAACAATGGAAGATGATCTGAGCATAGCCCCCATTCCCTGTATCCCTGCACTACTGGGGGAGGGGAGGAGGTAGAGCTGGAAAGGAGGGAGGAATGAGGGGAATGTGTATTTAGAGTCTTATTTTATTTCTCATTATCCTGCTCTGATTCCACTGGTAGCAAATTCAAGTAATATCTCTAATTTGAGCCTGTTTTGCCTGTATCAGTATTTGGTGAGCAATCTCTCCCATTCCTTACCTAAAATCAGGGACTCTTTTTTATATTTTCTCTCCCCTGTCCAGCTGTAGAGGGGAGTGATAGAGAGGCTTTGATGGGTACTTGGAATTCAGCCAAGGTCAACCCAGTACCATCCAAAACCCCATTAGTATTGACAATAAGCCTAGAAACTTCCTGCAACCAGTAATGCCATTCAGCACTGAAACTTTCCTCAAGAGAAACCTGACTGAAAAATGTACGCCTTTCAAATTTGGAGTTTACCAAACTGCTGTTCTTCTTCAGCAAGGGAACTTATCTAAGATCGAAGCAGTTCTCCCAGCAGTTTTTCCTGGCTTCCTCCACCCTCTTCTTCTGTTAGTACATGCTTTCAGGAGTAGCATAGACTGATTCCTCTGTGCTCTCCTGAGCTCAATGCACTTAGTTAAAATCTAAAGGCCAAATTGGTCTCTTGTGTATTACATATCATATTCCATCATCATATTTTCAGAATTAAGTATTCTGGGCTCAGCAAGATCACCATCAAAGAAATAAAATTTAATAAATTTTAGCTTCTTCATTTATATTTATCTGCTAAAAAATATCAACTTTGCAATCTTTACCCCATGCCTCCTTGCATCTTTCACAAGGCTGTTTTTTGCCTATCACAAGGAAATGACACTATCAGTGGAAATGCTGCTGCTGAAGGGTATTTCAGCAACTGATGTTTGAACAGAAGGTTTCAAGCCCCAAAAGGAGAGAATGCTTGGCAAGTTTTAGGCAATGTGAGGACATGCCTCAGGATCCAACCCTTTTAGTCATCTATCACAGCTGAAGTCAGCTCTACATCATTAACAGAGAGAAAAGCAATTTCTGCTAGATTCAGGAAGAAAATAATCTGGCTACAAATACAGCTTTAAAGATGACCTGGCAAGTGGTGTTTGGAAGGAAAAGAATTCTCTTTTGTGGTCCCAGGAATAATCTCATCACTGTTATTTGTGTAGCATGAGAACTGCAAAAGCCACTTTTTCATAACTGACTAAGTCATGACTCATTATTCATGTTGCCTTAATAGGCTTCCCCATGCTGTTTATGTCAAGTTATTTATTTATTCATTCTGCTGAGGCTTTAAGCTATTAAAAAATTAAATTAATGCAAATAAAGATGAAGAAACTTGAAAAGAAACTTTGAGGCATATTTGGCTGTGGAATGAATATGAAACAGGAGTTCTTCACTAGGCCATCACTGACTTGCAAATTGCTGACCTAAACACCCAATTAACCAAAAAGTAACTAAATAGCACATGTAAACTAATTATTATTAACAACTGAAAATTATAAAATTAAGACCTCTTTGTGAACAGGTAGAGTACGTTCTTTTAGAATGCATAAGCGATAGGCTTTAAAAATACACAAAAGGAGAACATGTTCAACAGGGGGAAAAAGCATGAGGAAAACGAGAAAGTAAACTCCTAACATACCCTAATAGAGGAACTTAAATAGTGATAACTTTTAGTTAGAAGAAAAGCATCCTGTCCCTCAGGCTTGTCAGCTGCAACCTCAGCTTGGTGTCACCTTCAAATTTGCTGAGGGTGTACCTAATCCCTTTGTTTATGTCTTTGATGGAGACATTGACTGGCACTGATGCCAGTATGGACTCCTGAGGGACACCACTCATCACTAATCTCTCCTGGGTGCCGAGCCATTGATGATCTCCCTCTGGCTGCAAACATCTATGCAATTCCTTATCTACTATAGAGTCCATCAGTCAAATCCATACCTCTCCAGCTGTGGGGAACCATGTGAAATTTAAACAGCTGGTGCCTGTAGCCCCTACAGAAATTTAAACAGCTGATGCCTGTGGCTCTTCCCTTGCCCACTGATGTCATTCTGTTGTAGAAGGTCAGTAGGTTGGTCAGGCAGGACCGGCCCTTATTGAAGCCTATTCAAGTGCTGGTTGTCTTGAATCAAGTCCCCATCTTCCATGTGACTTAGCACACCATTTTGGCATCAATATCTTCTAGAAGAATCTGTTCCATGACCATATTTCTCAGATACTCAACTTCAGACAAGAAACTATTGCTCTTGGGAACGTTTTGCCTCTCTGCATTGGTTTTCCTTTTGTTCAAAATGGTAATAATCTCTCTTGTTTCCCAAGATATTTTTTTAAAAAGTGGCTTAGTTCCTACAGTGAACTGTAGAAAACTTTTTTTTCCTGTCGTGAAAAATTAGACAATTTATATCAGCACACAATTGAAAAGTTGTCTGCAATTCCTATTAAGCTGTTCTATTGAGCTATTAAACTAACCTGCATTCTCGCATCACCAAAGAAGCTACAATAAAAACTCTCCAGAAAGTTCCACTATGTGATGTTTTCAAAAATCTTTTTTTTTAATATCTATTTTAAGAAGAGAAAAAAAAATTAGTTTTCCTACTTAAAAGTCATATAAAATAGAAAGAGAATGATGCAAACATCCCCCCCCGCCAATCTGCAAAACTCTTCCCAAATTAAAGACCAACCCCAATCCCTACACCAACTTGCAACTGAGCTATATTTTTAAGAAACAAAATACAGGCTTTAAAATTATCTGTCAAGATTTTATTATTTTTACGGCACCAGAAAAAAATCAAAGGTATATTATATTTTGAAATAGACATAGCTGTCTATAAGCAGAAGATTTTTATGAAATAGCTACATTTTTCTTCAAAGGAATTCTATGTGTTAAAATAAATTTAACAGTTCACTAGCAACATTATGCAGAGAAATGAGGCTTTTCTTTTGGTTTGTTTTGAAGCACTGTCACAGAATCCCTGTCAGTATAAGGCAGCCTGAAGTAGAACAAGTTTCTTCTGATGCTAAAGGCAACCAAGGTTTTTTCTTTCTCTGGCAGTTATTTCTTTGATTCTATTTTGATAAGGAGTTTCTGTGTTTAGAAAGTACTTACAGTTTCTGTTCAAAATGTTTTTCAAGTAATTTGAATAATTTGAAAGTCAAAACAGCAGAGATTTTCTGAGTGCTTAAGGCATTTGTAATTACTGTGGTGGATATTGGACTCTTCAGACATGCATTACAGAGGCTCACAGAGAAATGGATGTGAAATATTAACCCCAAATACTATGTAATCTCTTAAAATTGCTGCATTTTATAAAAACTATATGTTGTACATCCTACCTTCTTCACTTTACATTTCACACCTTAACCCACTTTCAAAAACTCTGGTCCTGGACAATATTTCAGCTAGACAAAAATGTTTGAAGCAGCATCAATATTGTCCCTTAATTTTGGATTTCATTTCTGTTGAATCCAAAGAGCAAAACAAGCCACAGTATAACCCTGAGCTGAACTGAACTGCAGTAGTGATGATAAACAAGAACGAAATGGAAGCCGAGGTTTCAGTCAAGAGAGGGGTTGGATCTTCACAGGAAGCAACCAAAGTTGAACAAAAATAGAAAAATAGACTTACAGTTGGTTTGCTTTGAGAGCAGTGGGTTCTTTGAAGTCAATCATCTCACTGGCCACTTCCTGGTATCCTATTTTGAAGACCTCAGAAATAACAAATTAGATCTTTTGAAACAAAGTATTTCTTCAGGCTCCACCTTAGATTTGAAGACACAAGCAAAGCTGTGGAGAAAGTAGTATTATTACTGTCTAATGTAATGTTTAATAGCTGGCCAGTATTCATCCAATAACATCCTGAAGGCTGGTGTAGCTGTTTTCATATTTATGAAATTCATCTGGAAGAACTGTTTCTGAATTATTCTGAATTCATAAAAGTGGATTCACAGTCTCACAAATAGATTCTCATTGACCTGCAGATACAAAGTGAGATAAAGGTGTACATCCCAAACGAGCAGCAGTGTCACTCTCACTTTTCAGAAAAGTAAATTATATTAGCTGACTCTGCTTTTTTCATTTTTATTCATAAAGTGTATATTCTGACATCTTGTAAAACAGCTTATTTCTGCTCTACTGAATAGGAAAGTTCTGGAGGCACTAAGGTGACTTCCCCCTTCTTTAAGTATTTGTAGCAGCCTGGAAGGTGAGGGCTTGAAAAGCAAGGTAGAGCATGTGGAATTTCCTGACCAAACTTCTGTTTTCTTTGATTTACCTTATTTATGGGGAATAAGGTGTATCAACCTTTTTTCTTTTCTTTTTTTTCTTTCCCCCAAACTTTGTGGCACGGTTCCATACCAAGAGAAATAAAAGTTTTCTAGCCTGTTTGGATTACCATTGCAAGGAGATGCACACACTTCTTTAAACGAATACTTTTAACTTAAACCAAAAATTTCTGGACTGAACTAATGGCTGTTGCAATACAGAGCATCCCAAATATTTACTTGTGTCAAACAGCTGCTTTAAGTCTAGCATTGCTGGAAAAAATTACATCAATATTGCAGCTAGGTTAAAATATTACTAACTTGAATATACTTGAAAAGTTATAAAAAATTTAGCAAAAAAATTATTTGGTTTTCCATTCTAACATAATAATCTGTTTTATGCACATAGTCATAAAATTAATGAGATTGTGCCCCATAATCTGTCACTTATCTATTGCCTGGAACCAAGTGCATTGTGCAGTCCAGAGTACAGGATATGGTTGACACTGACCAAAGATGCTCTTTAAAGTGGAGCTCTGATTTTTTTCAGAACTTATGACAATTCTCCGTCTATTGATAATTTAAAAGTGAAACCAGCAAACAATACATCATTATCTGCCTTGATGATATTAGGTTGTTCTATGGCAAGTGCCATATCTGATCTCAAAGAAATCAGGGAAAGTAATTAATCTCTTAATTTCATTCGTAGATCTCATGTCTATCCAGTATAAAGACATAATTATACTCAAGAGAGAGAGAGAAATAAAATGAACATGGACTGTGAAATGATTAATTTTTTATCCTGGAGTCAATTACACATAGGATAACTTCAATTTTCTGAAATTACATTTAATGTCATAATGCACTCTAACAAAGGAGCTGGTGGGAGTACTAAAACAGTACTGCATATGAAAAATTGGTTAAATGTGCACTTCAACATTGAAAACCTCAACAGAACATTGATTATACTTTGAATTCGTAATTTATAACAGTTTTTAGTGGGTGCTATTTCTTTACTAATCTCAAAGCACTAAATAAGAGTAAAAGATTCAAGGTCAAATGTGGTAAATACGTAACAGTAGTGAGAAACCTGGGTTCCTAGACTCTCTAGTTAATGCTCAGTGTACTGAATCATGGGAGTCCATGGTACAGGAGAATTGCTCTGTTTTAAAAGTGTTAAAGCCAGTAGTGAACATACTCTATCTAAATAATCACTGCATGTTTCCAGAAGTCTGAGAATACTGACCATGCTGTAGTGTCCTATAATTCATATAATTAATGATCAGCCCTTCCTCCCTCTGTAAAACTGTCTCCAGAGGTCTTACTTAACATAACTCATTGAATGAACACACAGAGAAATAATCTACTTGAGACAACTAGGTGGGAGAATCTAAGTGTGGGAGAATAAATGTGTCAGAACAATAATGAGAAAAAACAGTATTAACCAGATTGTTGAAATGTAGTTTTTCCATGTGCTTGATTGAGGGCCTCTAATGCTTGATCTAGGGCAGCTAGGATGGGCTGAAGAACAGATCAATAACAAAACAGTTTTGACTGCACTCGCTTAGACATATATACTTGGATTAGCAGCTGAGTTCCTTCACCCAGCAAGAAAAAAAGTAAAGCTGGTTGGAAGAATAATCATTTGGGGAATGCTTGATAGACCATATTAAGTCTTTCCCAGAAATTACCCACTTCATGAAAATCAACACTTGATGGAAGAAATTCCTTCAATTTTTCAGATTTTACTTAGCTCTTGAAAAGCAGGGACTTTTTGTTCCACCATTGAGCCTATGAGAGGAATTTATCAGTCAATGGTCATGATGCTCATCGCTAAGTTTTGCTGACCACCATACTTTGAATTTGAACACCATTTCATACCAGCTACCACGTAGGCTGATATCAAATGCAGAGGTACTGTTTAGAAAAGACATCTGCTGCCAGTATCTGAACTTTGTGAAATGACATTGTAAGAGTTTGCTGCTCATTGAAGAGTGTTCGTGGGAAAAGAACGATGTTTTCATCAACTCTATTGGGCAGGTCACAGCCCATTGCTATGACCTGTAATTGGAAGGCCAAACTCATTCAGTTAGCTACACAGATTCATAGTACTTTCAAGTAAAGGAAAGAAAAAAACAAGAGACCACCACCAGCTTTTCTTGAAAATTCAAGTATAAACACAGGAGATATTTATGTATTATAAATACAGAAGGTGTCATCCTTAATTAGAAGACTGTTTTCAAGCTCATTCCATATGGCTACCTTTTAACTGATACACAGTGAGATAACTATATTATTAACAGCTATAACATTTTACATACACAATGCATACCTATCAATGGGTAATCATGCAAGGTTTTTGTTCACTCTAGAAGGTTCAGTGCATGCTGTATACCTGTTTCATGGTTGCTCATGAGTGTAGGCTTCTACATTCTGATTTGTTTGCTGTATCCAATTTTGCTGTTTCATATTTCTTTTTTCATTACTGAGCACCTAAATTAGTGGTATTTGTACAAACTGAGGTTCAGATACCAGTATATATAGAGTAGTCAATGAATACTTAAGCTTCTATAAATTATGCCATTGTTTTAATTGCTCCTGTTGAAAGATAAAACACATGAAATGCAACCTCTCTTTGAACCAAAAGTTGTTTTTTTCAAGAGACTCCAGACTAACCATGATTCATATCCACTTCAGCTGCCTTATCTCCTAGTTTGGTGTGATTTATGGCAAGCACATTCCCACACTAGAAATGATTCATCCCTTGCTGTGTCACTAATCAGTGAGATTCTGCTGATTCTGTATTGCTCCTGAATGCACTTTAGTCAAGCATCAGCTCTCTAGAGTTGTCACACCTTTTTCTTAAGCAGCTCATGGAGTTTAAAAGGATGGTTTGAAGAAAGTTCCACAGAAGTCCAACTGCCATACTAAAAACCAAATGAACAGGAGTGCCACTGACTGAAAATCACTATATGAAAATAATAAATCATGTAAGCAGCATAGGGACATGAAGGGCATAGAGAAGCTGTTTGACTGATGTCCCAGGCACTGGATAGGAAAAATAATAGTGACAAGTTTTCAGGAACTTTGCTTACTTAAGCCCTGGTTTTCCTCTATTTTTAGACATGATTTCAAATATTCAAATAATATTGCAAAAATTTTTTTTCTGTGCCTAAATGCCTGTAAAATGCCCAATAAGAGCTTTTTTGCCTTGATGATTTATCTGATTTAGTACTACCATTAGAGCTATTCAAACTATAACCTTACTGAAGCAGAAAGTGTTTTGGATTTGTAATTGTTAACAAAGGGATATTTTAGTTACTGCTGTGCAGTGCTCACACAGCATCAAGGTATTTTTTCCTTCTCACACTGCTGATCCCAAGTGAACATAAAGCTGGGGAAGAAGGAAAAAGGGGAGATGTTGGGAGTCACTATATTTGTCTTCCTAAGTAACTGTAATTTATGATGAAACCCTGTTTGCCCAGAAATGGCTAAACATCATCCTGCTGATAAGAAATAGTAAAATTAATAACTTGTTCTACTTTTGCTTTACCTGTTAAACTGCCTTTGTGTCAACCCATGAGTTGTCACAGTTTTACACTTCTGATTCTCTTCCCACCCCAGCTGGGGAAAATGGGTGAGAATCCCTGTGGTGCTTGCCTACACACCAGGGTTAACCCACAAGAAATAACCTCCATATATTATTGCCTTCCAGAAGGGTGTGTTTTTTCAGCTCATTGCTGACTAACAAATACTAAACTTTTCAACCTTCTCAAATTGATGATTTGTGAATTGCTTGTTATGAGACCATAAACATACAGTTGTGGGCAAGATACTGTTATAGTCTGTGTGTTTTTAAAGTGTTTAATTAATTTTAAATGTCTGGTGATAAACTGCTTTTGCTTTGATGTTTTACAAATGAAATGAAAGTACATTAGTAAATGTCATTTAACAACATGACTTCTGGTGAGACACAACCAATTATTGTTTAATAATGACCGGGTGCTGTTCTTTTAGAAAAACAGTTCTAGTTTACTGAAAAGTTAAAATTCAGAAAATTAATTTCAAGTTCTTAAAATATGTACGAACAAATCACAATTTGAAAACTTTCCATCCTGTCTTCCAAGCTAATGACTACTATTAGTGTTAAAATCATATTTAATAGGACAAAGAAGATGTCTTTAGTCTTTTCACTGGGTTAAAAGGGTAAACTGATATTTCAAATAAAACTTTTTTTTTGAGAGGGCACTATTCCTTACATATTTAGTAAGTATTTTTGAGTGATTTCCTAATGTAAATCAACAGTTCTCACTGTGCCAAGGAGACTATTCTTCTTGGTTTTTTTCAGTCTCTGATAAATTCCACAAAGAGGTAGTTCATGCTGGCAGAGACAGTTACAGATAAAAGACTGCCCACATTGCCTGTAAATCAGTGGATAGGCTGATTTCTTCTCTACACTAATTAGTTGTGTGTAATTTGGCATATTGCTTCCTGAAATAATGATTTAATCTAATTAAGATTTTTTTTCAAGATATCTTTTAAATGAATTAATTAAGGACTTTATCTCCAAAGCCAAGAAATTATTATCATTGAGAATAATGCTGGCACCTTGCTTGAGAGTATAATTTTATTTTTCCCTGTAACCTGACTCCACTTCTAACCTAGGCACAGCTAAATGATTAGGTGAAAAATATCCCTTGATTTCCCACCTTTCTGATAATCCCTCCTAGCCAAGGTTTGCAGTCCAACAACTTGTGGAAATGGGGTGTAGTCTTCCCTGTCTTATTAGGATATCTATGTACACTAATGATATTCATATGCAAATGAGAGAATTCATGATAATATGATATTACTGATAAAATCATTGTTGTAGGGAAAAAAGGAGTAATAAATTACTTTTTCTAATCTATCATGATGTGTCATTAACTGGGCTAGACTGGGCATTTTTGTTGTGTTATTTTAATTTCTTTGTTTTCCAGTAGACCCATTATGTGGCTTGCAATGACAAAATAATATTTCATAACTTGGACGTATCATCTGTCAATCATAAATCTTTTCTGTCTATTAAAGGGAAATTCACTGGCAGAATGAAGAATGATACCTTACTGGACTCACTGGACAATATGTATTTAAAAACTGCTGCCTGTTGTTCAAAAACCTTCACTGATTTGCCAAGGTCAGATTCATCTGACTAGATGAAGGACTGGAGAAGGGTAAATGGTTTTTAAAATTATTATATGAGGTGTAAAGTCTCTCTTAGATATTTGGTCACAGGTGAAAGCTGAATGTACGTGACTGTATACAATGAATGTATTCCAGGTCCAAACATCAGCAGATTCAATGGAGGAAAAATTAATTTTGACAAACTTAGAATTATGATGAGGAATTGAAGAAGAATTCACTTTAGAAGTTCAGATTCTGTTTCTTAGTCGGGGAACTGAAGAGGTTAATTCTCTTGAGCAAAATGCCTACTTCAGCAAATTAAGGAAGATATACTCTATTTCAACAAAAGAATTTTGTGTTTGGTTATTGCAGTATCCTTGAATTAAGGATACCTAAAAAGAGGAAATGCTATTGGTGATACTTCTAACACTGTTTGTAGATTCTATCTGTAAAGGATAAAGTTGTTTTATGTGAGAAATTTCAGGAGGTGTAGGGATTGTGTCCCCAGAGGAGACTCAAGATGAGTTTCAGAAAGTGTAGGAAAATGGAACGCTTGTGGTATCCATAAACTCTGAGTTTCTGTGCCTATGTTGGGGGCACCAAAGTGTTTGTTACAGAACAAGTGAATGACAACAGTGGATGCCCCTGGAGATGCAGGTGAAAATTGGGGCACCATTTTCATTTGTGATTATCCTGTTTGCTTGGACCAGAACTGTCAGAAGGCCCAATTACAGACTTACAGTCTGCAACACTGTTCCATTTTACAGTGTCGTGTTCAACTGCAGTAAGTATCAGGTCTAGTAATGTTAATAATGTTATTAATCTAAATGGTGAAATTATCTCTAAGTCAGACAATAAATTTGTATTGTGACTATCCTGATGTGAGAACTGGGATTCATCTTTAAAATTATTGTAGAATTCTTTCTTCAAGGTGTACTATTTGTTGCATTTTTCAGTAATTTTCAGTCATTACTTTGAAAGACATGATTTGCATTTAGCTGTTTTCTGAGTATATTTCTAAATATTCACTATAAATTTATTTTTAGAAAGGATATTTTTGTAGATGAAGCTAAGTCTCTGAGCCAATGATTAAACTTTAAAAAATATGAAGATTAATAAATAGGAAAATAAATAACTTTATTACCATAACTATTAAACCATTAGGAGATTTTTAGATTCTAACCTGATAGTAGGATACATTCCAGTCATAGACAAAATTAATTAGTAAATTTTTGTTGGAACTAATTTACACCAATAAATGATGAACTGGTTTCTGAAAATTGCTGACATCAAAAGCATCTAGTTAAGTACAGTGGAGCAACACTGACTCAGAATCTGAGCTGCTACATTAGTGTAATGAACATAGAGTGGCAGGAGAGTAAAACCAGATAAAAGATACTTTAATCAAGCAGAAAATTGAAAAACACCCTTTACACACTCAATCACACTGCCAGTTCATCCTTGAGTACGTGCTGTGCCTAATGTTCACTCATAGAATTTTTTAGTACTGCAAGCTTAGCTAAAGATGGTTTTGTTAGGGAGAATGAAGTGCAGTCATTGCAAAAATACACCAAGTTATTAATCCCTTTACTATTCCTACCAAATTTATATCATAAAGCTTACTTTCATGATAAATAAAAGTGATCATAATCCCACTTATCTCTGCTGAAAGCCATGTCTAGTATCTAACTGTGATGAAAATGAACAACAAAAAACCTCAAAGACCATTGACTGCCACTGAAACTGTCTTCCCTTATCCAAAATTTTCAGTACAAAGCACAGAAAACTTGCTATATGAGAAGTACAATCCAGAGGGCAGAAACCTCCTGAATTTTCTTTCTCATACCTCATTGACCCTAATTTCCTGGGCATGATTATGCTTTGCCTTCCTATTGGGATGTATGAACCTCTGCATCTTCATGGATCATCCCCCCAGCAGCATATTTCTCGTCATCTTCTTCAGAAAATGTTACATCCATTTGCTGAAATGTCCCTGAAGACAAATTGTATTTCAGTCTTGAGTAGGTTCAGTGATGTCACAGTGGGACCAGGCTGACCTGAAGGGTGAGACCTGGGACTGCAGCCCTGTGCCTGCACGAACTCCATTGTGATCAGCATGGGAGAAGGTGTTTGTTCATTTGAAGTCACTTGGACCTGATTGGGAATCCAGAAAGACTTAGAGGTTTACTTCCATGTACCACACTGTGGGTTAATAGCTGAAAAATAAGCTTAAATCTTTCAGTATGGTACCTAGTAAATGCTTCTGTTAGCAGTGAGCAGTAGCCAAATTATCCTCAGGAAAAATCTACCGTTGAAATTTTAGTATTGGGTTTATCCTTTTTATCACACAAATCTGCCCACATATTTGAATAAATTGATTTTCCTGCTCCCGGCTGCTTTTGCTAAAGATTTATGGTAGTTGCTTGTCAGTGGAAATAATTGTTTTAAATTAACTTTGGAGTTTGTCTTCAAATCAGCAAATAGGGAAAATTAATCTGCAGAAAATATTCATCTGCTATAGATCTGTTCATTCCATCTCATTTTTAGTCCCTCATTTAAAAAGACCCAATCAAAGTATCTAACAAAATTTCCATGGTTACCACTCCTGTCAGAAAGAATTCATACACTTTCATATTAACAGACACTTGAATTTCAGGGAATATAATCTGAAGATCTCAATGAGAAACTAATTTCAGAAAGCATATTTAATGAGGAAAATGGCTAGAGCTCTTCTTGATTACTTGCTGATTTTTATAAATAAGCCATGGAAACAGTTGCTTTCAACCGTGGTTTTGTTTCATACTTCCTTAATGAAAAGATATGTTATTAATGTTTTATGTCTTTAATGACACTCAAACATTTTTCCTTGATTTATTTTGAAATGTGACAGTTTTTTGATAGTTTTGTAGGGGATTTGGAAACTGCTTTGATATTTTGTAAACACTTCTAATCATATAAGTTTCTTTCAGAGGTACATATATTTAAAACATGGATATCTAAATTTAGACTTCTAATCTCCATAAAAAAACTTAAATATTTATTCCATGACTCCGTATTAAGATCTGATTCCTGAAAAGCTTAAAGTGCAGCTTATCAATGTTTTGCCTGCTTCACCTCATTCTCTCACTCATTCAAGGAAGTCTGAAATCCTGGAAGACCTTTTCTGAGGAGGAAAATAGATGTCTTGATTGCTGGAAATAATAAAATTTAACCATTACTTATATTTTATAATTCTGGCTAAATATCTTAGATGTACAAAACTCATAATCCTCTTATTTAGCATAAGATGTATCTACTTAAGTCATATCTGAGAAAAAATAGCCAAGCAAAGGATGTACATGCTAAGCAATTGTCAGTCTGCTGACTTTATAACCTCTGTTTTCCGAAAGGTCTGATTGTTTGGGGAATGGCACTTGTATAAAGATGTTTTATTTCATATATAGTTGTTGGCACACTTTTAATACATACCAGATTGTTATTTCCTCCATTTTCACAAGTGTTCTCTTAATTTCTAGTGCCACTAAAATTTTGTCATAAGAATGAGCAGAGATAATTACCTGGGTTTGAGCCTATGTGCTGTATCAAATCAACCAAATTGTAGATGAAAATAGGAAAAGATCAGGTTTTATATCATCTGCATTTTAGGAACTTAAAATCTGAATGCATAGATACTTTAGTGAGTTTCATAGGTAATATTTGTCTTCTGTTTTACTGTTTGAGGTATGTATTTCAAATTTTATGTTTATTTTGAACTTCAAGTTTGAATGACACAAGGACTTTAAACATGCTTTGACTTCAAACATGTTATCAAGAAGCAATGAGCACAGACTGAAACACAAAATTTTCCATTCCAACATGAAGAAACAGTGGCACAGGTTGCCCAGGAAGGCTGTACAGTCTCCATTATTGGAGATATTGGAAAGATATCTGGATGTGGCCCTGGGCAACCTGCTTTAAGTGGCCCTGCTTGAGTGATCCCCAAAGGTCCCTTCCAAGCACTACTCTTCGATGATTCTGTTGCAGAATTTGTATCAAACATTGTCAGATTAGCTTTAAGAAAAATTTCAACTGCCTCAAGATAAAAGTCATAAATGCATTGATTCTAATTACCAAGTAGACTGAATTTTATCCATTTGGAATATTAAGGGAACAGTGATTTCTTTTTAAGATATATGTCTGAGAGAACAGTTCATACAATGAAAGTACCTCTCTCTAAAAATAGTGGTACTTTCGTGTATATTAATAATGAAAATATGGACACACACCACTGTCAGACTAAAATAAGAAAAGTCTATTTCCCCATTACTGACCATTAAAAATAAGCCAGATTTTTTATTGTCTTCAAATATCTTTCAGGACTATCTACATTACATTTTATGTTGTGTCTCAGTTCTGATAGCGTGTAGTTCTGTATGTTAATGACCACATAGATGAAAATAAAGGAAGAAGTATTTTGCTTGAGAGCTTATATTAAAGCTTTATCATGAGCAGAACTAGCTCAATGCTGCAGCACAGCAGCCAGTGAGACTCTCCTTCCAGAGTTAAAAGGAACCTCTTAACCTCCTTTGATTACTGAAATTGAGGCAAACCTCCTGGCCTTTTCATCTCTGAGAATAACAGGATTTTGTTCAGAGAGTTTAACATTCTAAATTGCTTTTCAGAGTAAAGAATTGTGAATTGTGCTCATAGGAATGTGGAACTGAACTCAAGCATAGTGCAGTACACAAACAAACAAGTGGGCAAGCAAGCAAACAAAACGCACTGAAAACTCCAAAACCCCAAACCTCTGAAAAACTGCAGATGTGGAAACAGAAAGGAAGAAAAGAAATGTTGATGAATATAAATTTGACGTCTTCCTGCAATGTAGCAGAGCATAATAGACAAACTGAGGTGGTTGAATACCCAATTTCTGTGTCAGAATACCTTTAAACTAATAAATGATAAAGGAAGCAGCTGTTTCACAGCAATGTATTTTCAGCAGAAAGTCACTGGAATAACAGTATACCAAAACAAAATAAAACTTTCTTTTAGTCAAGAAAGGCAAAACAAGCAGAGAAGGAGCTGAGAATTTGATCTTTCAGTTTTATTGTAATTGTTTGTGTACATGGGGGAACAAGATCTTATACCATTGCCTTGTGATTTATGGAGCGTTTCCTGTACTTCCCTTAGATCTTTTGTAGACAAGGCCAGTAGTGAATCAAAAGGGTGTCACAATTTTTAGGAGACAAACCAAGAAAGAAAATTATGAGCTCTCCTGAAAGAAAGAGAATTCAGGCTGAAAAACCAAGCTGATAGCTACAGTATGGGACATTCAGTTGCTCAGAGGCCGTGCCCAGGGCAAAAAGACTTTACAAGTTCAGAATAAAACCCTTTATACAAGCAGAAATATTTTCCTTTTATATTTCTTTGCTAGCTTCAGAAAAACTTTCTAAGATCACAAATTTGTGTGTCTGGCTTTCCAAGGTTTGTTCTAGGTAAGCAAAGAAGGATCAGACAACAATGCCACACATAATGTCTCATGATATATCTTTTTTTGTGTGTGTACATAGCACATATTTTGTAAAGAAAACGATATCTCTATGTGGAAAAGAACATATGCTTGCATATCCATTCCCATTAACTGTTATCAACTTTATATGCAAAAATTGGCTCTGGATTATATGGAAGTGGGTGAATTAATTGAAGCATAAAAATTCACCCTCAGAGACTTCTACCAGAATTTAAATCCACTTAAAATATATTTATTGGACTGATTTAAATTTCACTTCCTTTCACTTTCTTTATGTTTTAATTGTCCATGTGAACAGTGAATTGAAGTTGTGATTGATTACTTATATAGACTAACCACTTAAAGAACTATAAAATAGGAAAAGGGCTTTGTAATTACAAGGTTTCAACTGGAGGTATTAGTATTCAAGAAGTGTGAAATTTCAAGAGAAGATCAAGTCTCACAGCCATGAATTAGGAGTCTTTCTCAGTATAGCTGACAAGGTAACTGTCAGGACCAGTCTTGAAATCCACAACACCTGTGAAATACCCTAGCTGTAACAGTGGTTAGTGCCTCTCAGTTGTTCTATGGCTATATCTAGCTTTAGTTCTATATGATGTTTATTTTGTGTTAGAAGAGCATTACAAATCTTGACAGTTATAAGGTGCAAATTTACTTATTTCCATTTATTTCTTAACTGTCTAAGGTAGAAACCAATTTCTTTCAACATGCTTGAATAGCACCTTTTAAAGAGGACCTAGATCACCCCAGGAAACATTTCGTATTATGTCTAAAGAAATTAACTGCAGCTATATTGTTACTATTGTGTTTAATTTCCTATGACCCTTTGAGGTATTTTGGATAGCTCTTGGATAACATTTTGTAACAGGAAATGTAAACAGAATTTAATCCCAGGATGAACGCTATGGACACATAGATACAGAGACATGATCAGTATGTTGATGACATCTAAAACTATAACCATTTCCAATTCTCCATGTAAATATAGTTCCAGAAGCTGTTCAAGGGCACCCACCCATGACAATGTTAAGACCTGGCTAAAGCAGACAGCAGAGGGAAGAGATATTTTTTCAGTAACCAGTCACCCCAGAAAGGTTTTTTTCTATGAGTACTCGAAAAGCAGAATATGAGAAAGAAACAGTACACTCTCTAATAAATCTGTACACACTGACAGGATCTCATAACAGAAAAGTAAGGCCAAAACAATTATCTTGAAGCACACTAGTGGAAAACTGCATGCATTGTATGCATTCTTTTGTAATACTGTAAGGCTTAATAACTTCTGACATGGATATTTATGAATGCCAAATCAATTATGTGTTTATTAAAAAAAACCCTTTTAAATATAAGAGAGTTTAACTGTGCATCAAAGTACATTGTCAAATGGACACAGTTCTGGTCGCTGGAAGGGTAAAAATTATGTGACACAAAACAGAAGAGTTGCCTCCATGTGACCTGAGACGCTATAAAGACTTAGACAAGATTATAGTAAGCTTAGACAATTGTACCTCAATTGTTATCAATTGAAATAGGCAACTTTCAGATTTCATCTCACCCTAATGTAGACTATTGAATAAATCAAGACTTGTTCTTTTGAAGTATTTATGCTATTTCATCAGCTAAAAGGAAGGCTGAGCATGTCTGCTCAGATGTTGATGATTATGATGCCATGATGACTTTAGGATTATGGTGGAAATACAGGATAATTAAGGCAAGTAACAATGTGCCACAGAAATTATTTACTCTGTATCCTTTGATTTTTCAAAAATTATTAAATCAACCAACATGCTTTTGCTCTCTATTTGTTTGTCTGATGTAATATGGTATATCATAACTTCTACCATTAATTTATTTCTGTGTCATCAGAAAAATTTTTCCTTGTATGTATTTCTTTGCACAAAAATTTCTGTTCAACAAACATAAATAGAATGTTCCAGATGTTTTGAATAGCCACATTTACTGCCTGATAAAAAATCCTCTCCAGTGAGCAAGTGCAGTGCTAGCTTCATCCTTCTTGCTTCTTTCTTTGACAGGTAAAAGACAATTTTCTAGTGTCTTTCAGCAAGAAGTCTCATTGTTCTCACTGAGAAGGGTCCTTAGTCCTCATTTCATTGTTAAACCCTATGGTTGCCTACAGTATGTATTCAGTCCACCTCCTGTGAATGTTCTTCCTTCAAAGAATACAGAATAACCAGTTCTTTGTGATGTACAGTGTTGGTTGACTTTTTATTTTGATCACTTTTATAACTCTAGATTAATAGCTTGGCCCAAATGTTCACAGGAGCACCTTGACACCAAAGCAATGTACATACTCAATTCTATGTATTAGCTTCTTACACTTGTGCTTTTATCGACTAGGGAGAGATAAATGAGATTTTCTAACTGATTCCTTTACTTTGAAATGCAACTGACATTCAATGCTCAATTTATAGCTTCTACTTTTTTTGTCAGATATCAGCCCTGGCCCACCTTCTTCCCACTGCTGAGTGATCCTCACCCTGATCAACCTCTTGCCTGGTGGGTTTTAACACTGGGGCTGTGTGATCTTCACACTTCTGACACACGTGCTTCAGCTGGGCTGAACTGACACCAACTGTTATTTTTACATCTTGACTCACAATTCCTTCCTCCTTCTAGAAACTCTGTATAACCTCTCTACATTTGTTGCAGGTTCAGAGATGAAGCTGACCACTGCTGAAGACCTTCTTTATTTCAGTGTAGAAATTCAGTGAAAATAGTAAGATCGCTCTTCTAATAGTATCAGAGTGTAGCTCCAGGGAAGAAGAGATATATAGCTTTTCCTTTGGATTAAGAGGAAGAAATGCAAAGAGAAAGATCTCTTTTAAAGAAGATGGGAATTTATTGTTTTCTTGGTTTTACTGTTTGTTTTTGTTTTTTTTTTTTTTTTTTTTTGTTTTGTTTTGTTTTCTGTGCTGCAAAATGGCAAGGATGCAATGCAAAGAGAATTATCTCAGTGGAAATCTTGGATAAACAATGTTGGGATGTTTAAATGTAATGGAAGAATCTCAATGTGAGCAGAATATGAGATCCTTTTCAAAGAGCTGTTTGAGGCAGAGTGTACTGATGGCTTTTAAAATGAACATGTGGACAATAAAAGGACATGTTTTAATTAATTGAGATTTGGAATTCCAATTACCTAAAACTGGAGTTTTTAAAGAAGGAGAATAAAATGACCAAACCTATTGAATTTCAATGGGATTTATTCACTTGACCTCTTTTGGAATCAGATATTTTTGAAAATCACAAACATTTTTAAAAAGGTATCAAAATGCTGGTTTTTCGTGGAAACTTCTGTTTCTGAATATTTCAACTCCACTGAAGTATTGTGGGAGAGGAAGAAGGGAGGGGAGAATAAAGATGGAGAAAATCTTCTGGGGCTATAAAGCAAAGGAGTAGGTTCATAGGAGCACCTTTTAAACCAGTGATATATGTCCATGATAAATATTGTATTCAGAAATTAACAACCCTGGTAACATCAGATTGTATGAGTGGGAATCACAATTAGCAGTTTCTCTTTTTTAATATAAATAGAATTAGCTTCATGGACTTAAAATCACATTGAACTTTAACCATGAAAGAGAAGATTGAATCATACTAAAATTAACAGCCTTAACATTTCTTTTAAAATAGGATAGAATAAAAAAAATTCTATTAAGATCCTTACACAATTACACAAGATGGTAGAGAGATAAGGCAAAAAATGGGGCAGAACGAAAGGATACAAATACAGTATCCAATTGCATGATCCTTTGGCATCAAAGACTGCAGATTTCATTGGTCCCAAATGCACAAAATTCAGCTTCTATCTGCTGTAAAATTGTACGAGAAAGCACAAGGTGCTTTAGATCTTAATCAGTATTAACAGCAGTGTGACAGGCTATTTTTTTTTGCTTTGCACTTCCACTAAGTCCTAGTCTTGATAATAGCTTTCTTCCCCTATGACGCAGAATACTTTTAAAATGATTGACACTAAATTTTATTATACTGTTAGTGGACTCAAAATTAATTTTAATCAAATGGGGTAGAAATGCATTAGTTTTGTTTCCAGTATGTTACTGCAGTTACATACAAAGCTGCTAATTTATAATTTACTGCATATACCGATTAGCATATTAATATTCAATATCTTTACAGAAAATGTATAAATAATTGTAAGATTTCAAAAAACGCTTCTTACAAATGTTAAATAAAGAATTTAAGGATGCAAAAGCAGCAAAAGAATACCATCTGTGACAGGAAACGGTCTATAAGTCAAAAAGTGCTTGTCTTCAGAGAATGAAATAATGGCTATTTAAATGTCTTCTGAATTCACTGTGCCAAATTTTTCATGATGGTTAAGTGACTCTAGTTCTGGTTGCTTTATTTTTTTTTTTTTAATCAGCTAGGATATGGGCCAACCTTTCACTGAAATGTTCCAGTTCTGGGCATCAGCAGAAAAATTCCCATGTGGCTTGACCTGGCTACATCTACTGGACAGATTCAGCAGAGAACACCACAAATTATTTTCTTATGTAATCTTCATACATCAGTTATCCTTACAACAATGCTGTGAGGAAAGTAATTATGATTGTCTTCATCAGTAGCTTCTTTCTTTTTCTTCCCGTATTTGATCTAGATCTGTGGTCTAGGGGTTCAAAATCTTCACTGATTCCTTCCATTTGGTTTGTCAGCCTTTGCTCTCCAAGAATTGGACTAAGAAGATAGGGAGTAGAAGAAAAATTCAGACTTTATTTCCTTCGTGTTCCTAGAAACTACTGCTGAATCTGGGACAGTGCTCTGCCGAGTGCAAAATAATCTAAACAGATTTGAACAGGTCCTTTGCCTATGCTACAGAAGGCTCTGCTTTACCAAAAGTGCTGAAACTTGCAGAAACATAACATTTTTTAAAAGCTCTGTTCCTTTCTTGAGACAGACGAAGACTAGCAAATTTTGTAAAGAAATTAAGAGGGATATGCAGATGAAAAGAAACAATTTGTTTGTTTAAACTTCTTGTCCCTGAGAAAACAAGCTGAAGAACTACCCACCACTAATTTTGACTGAGGTTTAGGGATTACAAACAACAAATACCTCTATATCTCAATTTCTTTCTACATTTGAAAGCTTTTAAAAAATTTTCCAAAATTCTCACCTGAAAATAGAGCTTTACATAACATGAAAAAAATCAGTCAGGATTTTGTGTGTCTGATTAACTTTCCAGGGACATCTTTGACTTATTCTACTTACTCTTATTCTGCTGTGTTTGGTAGAGTACTTTGACAGTGCCAGCTGGAAATACAGAGGATACTTCAGTGAAAGTAATATTCAAATAAATGGTAAATGGAAATCTAAAATTGTATTACATTAATTTACATAAGTCTGAAATCTAAATTCCATTATTTATTTATCTACATTCTAAAAATTTTCACTGTGGTAGTTATAACCTTCTAGCTATTCAGAAGGGTACAAGTTCACTTAAATCTTGCTATAATGGTATAATAATGCTTCCAACAGGAGCACAGGCAATTTCTGTATTTCTGTATCAGTGTGAATTTGCATCCTACCAGGTAAATTCTCAGCAGAGAACTCACAGACCCTGGAGAATTATTGTAGAATTTTTGAAAGGAGCATTTCAAAAGATTTTCTGACTAAGGCAAGAAAAAAACAGCAGTTAACTACTAGTCTGACATGGTGTACACTGTTTACAAAAAGTCTCAGCATTTGAGAATAATAAGGCCAGATAGAAGCATCTCTCATGCATTATATATGACTTAAAGATTCTCCTTCTTTGAAGATAGACATACTATCCTATCTCCCACAATCCTAAAGGATTTACTGCAAACTGTGATTATCTGACATATGAGGAGTAAATTTTTGCCAAAAAAGAGAAAAATGAAAAGAGAAAACATTCACCTCTGGCCATCGAATTTGGAATTTCTTAACTGAGGAGTGATGAGCATCTGACTTTATAACAGAAATACTTATTTCAGCTATAAAAGTAAAACTTTTTCAGTAGCATAATGTACCCTAATTTCTGAGGTCGTAATTTTTAAACAAAATTAAAAAGTATATGTTTGTGACATCATAATGGTTCCTTACACAGCCCAATGACAGGGATAAACCATGTAGGGCTAATCTCATTAGTGGCTTGGCCCCTTCCACCGAGACCAGTCTGTGGAAGGGAGAGGTGAAATAAGGAGTTCAGAAGAGGGTACTGACAGCAGGACACTGACGGATTTCTTTAACACTTTTGAAGAAAAATACAAACCCTAAAGGTAATAGACTGGAATCTGCCACACTGTTCAATTTGTTCTCTCTTCTTCCAGCACATCATCTTAATCTTTCCTCAGTGCTCCCGCTGGAGTGTGCTTCACCTGTTAACAAATGGGAGTCTGTCCAACATGTTGCCTTTTAGTCATATATTTATCTGATGCTGCAAGGAATTCTTGGAAGTATCTCGGTCCCTCATCTTGCCTCTTATTTATGGCAAAGACATAAAGTTGCCTTCCATATCCACAGGTAAGAATTAATCATAAAGATTTTTCACTCTTATATGATGTCCTTTACAAAAATAAAACATTTTGGATCTCATTTCCATAAAGTTGTTGACCTGTATTTTAGTCAGTTTTCTAATGGGACTATCCTAAACTGTATGACTCAGGAGAATCTTGAACCTTTTAAGAGTAGACATTGGAGAAGTAGATCTAGACTCACAGAAGCTGCAATAAATCTCTTCTGTTGAGTCCTTCCATATATGAGAATTTGCCGATATGGGGAGTAGTTTTCCTAAAGGTCTAGAAGGAAGCTCAACTGATCCTAAAGCTGTAGCGACTCAAAAACATATTTTAATTAATTTTGTTTGGATGAAAATTTGTTAAGTAGGCTTAATACCACACATAGATTTTCTAATTTTACTATTAAAAATTACTAAATTATAATTTTTTCTCAAAGTTTTCAGTCCTGCTAATAGAATAATATTATCTTTCTAGCTATGGACAGTCACTTCTCTACACAGTGTATTTGAAAGTTGGTAAGATAACTATATTTAAAACAAAGGTCGCAAGATAAAGTTGTTGGGTTTTTTTGTTTTGTTTCTGAAGTGATTTATGTGAAGAATCATTTGCCAATAACATTTTCTTTTAAAGAGACTTTTCTGTAGACTTTTTGAAATAGAACTGAAAGACAAATAGAAAATGTTTGTTAATTTTGTTTAAATAAAGTATTTTCTGGAATGAAAGTATCTGGGTAACAAGTCTGAAAGTTAATTAAACAATTCTGTGGTAAAACATTTGGAGAACCTTAAAAAAATCCCTCTGGTGTTTAGAAGTCTGAATAAGAGCAGAGGGAATTTGTGGATTGTTGTTAAGCTTTCAAAGTATTGTCTTAGAACATTTAAAAGTCTTCTGACATTTGAAACTTTTAAGACCTACCCACAAGGGTTACTTGCCGTGGTAAGGAATATATTAGACAGAATAATCCTTAAAATAAATTATGGTAGTCAGTTGAATTTAATTATGCTGACTGAATTAAAATAATTAATTCAAAGAAAATATTCACTCCAGAATGCCAAGAGGAAACTCTGAATCACTATATTTCATGCAACAAAACTTAGTTTGCATAAATATAGATGAACGTTGCATAAGTAGTATATGAGCGACAATGCAGGGAGAAAAAAAGTGCTTTAAAATGCTTTTTAAAATGACTGCTTAGTGGATGGATCAAAGAACTGATGATTTTTAGGCCATCTCAGTGGCTCTGGGCTTATTAGTTGTTATCCAGAGACTGAAATGCTAATTTGTGTGTTTTGCACACCCAAACCAGCTGCATATTTGTCTAGATTCCAACATAAATATTAGCAACAAAGTATGGTCCTGATCATGTTCAGTCACTTTGCCCAGAATCAAACCCCATTTCTCTTCTGCCCACCTCTCTTCAGTGAGAGAGTGACAAAGGCAGAGACTTTAATGGGTTAATAATAAAAGTGTGCTAAAAGAGAAGATGCTTTACTCACAAATTTATCAGCTGTGACTTTTAGTACTTTGCAAGTTCATACAGTAACACCTTCTCAGAAGCTTAGGGGAGAAACAAGCTAAGGAACTTTAATATTGGCATGTCATTTAATGAGATTAATACCCCATGAATTTTGGAGCACTTTTTGCTTCTGCAACTCACAGAGGCCTCAAACATGCCTTTATTAAGGCTGTGAGAAAGATGAGGAACAATGCACCCACACAATGACTTACCTGATCACTGTCAGCAATCATGGGACTGCAAGTGATGCCATAGCTCTGGTGGACTGTCAAAGACATAAAGTTGGGGTCATTTATTCATCCTGATGTTGGGTAAAGTGCAGGGTGTCATGGAGCAGGGTGCCAGTGTTCCAAACATATGAACATAATATAATTTTGGTCTACTGCTAACCCATCAGAGATGTAGAACTCCCTAAGACCAATTTCTAGCTTTCAGCCCCTTGTAGATATTCTGCATTGTAGAGGCCCAGAGAAGCTGATTTTAGTTGTAGGATGGATGGTGCATTCCTGCTCCAATCAAAAACTTTAACTGCTCAGCATGTATTTTCTTTAGTAACAAACAGGCTTGGAAGTCTTAAAGAACAATTTTCAATTTTTTGAATGCTTTCAAGTTGTTATATAAAGTGCCTAGAAGATTAATTGCTATCATTCATAAGATGAGAGTAAGGAACTTCTTTCTCAACTGCTGTGCTATTAGTTTGACCCAATTGTACTGCCAAGTTCTCCTGCTGCTCAGAATTTGTACCTTGTCTCTTCCTTACAGATTGAATCTCATCAAAACTCTCCCAAAACTCTAGGCAGATGACTGTACTAATTTCCGTTCATAACCCTGAACCTCAAAAAGCAAAGTACTGGTGCTGACTCTCAAAATACAGTCTATATCAGCCATGTCTTGAAAAATTGAAGGTAACTCTCTCAGTAGGGTTACAAATGCAGTGCTTGAATGATTTTAATAATTTTGACTACTGAGGTGACTGTAAAATTAACAGACACACTAGAACTCTGTCTATTGCAACATCATTTATAGGAAATAAAAGCAAAAGAAAACTTTTTGATCATTTAAATTTAAATGTAATGGCAAATGGTTTTGAATAGATGCTGCTGATAGGCAGCAGAGAGGCATTAGAGAATAGGGCATCTCATCAGCTTGTCTTCTATAAACAGTTTTTCTGTGAATGTCTCCAGAGTTTCTTCCACAAAGGATTCAGAAGGAGGAAGGGATAATTCTGTCTTTAAGCATAAACATGGCATTGTGTGGGTTTCCTCTCAGGCTCACTCTCTCAGCTTGGACATGTGGACCCTTCCCACCCTTTGGTGTGGAGAACAACAGGATAAATGTCCTCCTTCTATTTTAAGTATCGATAGAGGCTCCTTAGAAAAATGGGAATGTCAGCAAGACCTCCCTGTACTCAAAACTGTTACCTAAGTAAAGTCAGGTGGATCTATGTTGTATTGCACTGAACTTTATAGATCTACAGCACTGCTCTCTTTCAGGCACACTTCCATAGTCAGGTGTGTGTAGCTACAGGGGCACTGAGGATCCTCTTGAAGCTTTGAACCTTTGCCATGGCACCTTAGGAGAGACAGCTGATGCTGCTGGAACCTCTCTGCAGTGATTATTGTGCCTGTAGGTTCAGACAGGTTGTGCTACACAAGATACAGCAGGGTTGAAGCTTCATACTTTATTTCAAAATCCCTAAAGCAGTATTTTTTCCTTTGGACTCAAAGTTTGAGGTCTTAATATATTATAAAAACCAGAGTCGCCAGGTATGTACCCATGTTTCCTGCACCTTTATTAGGTAACATTTGGGTGGGCTTTTCCTTCACCTGGACAGGAATTCTGGCATCAAAATTCTTGACCAGAGACCAGAGTACTCTGGTGCTGGATGATGCTGCAAGCCTATCTATGGCCTAAAATGGCCACAAAACACCAGATGCTTCATATTTTGCTCCTCATCTCTGTTACTGCTAGCTAAAAGCAGCATCAAAATTTCTAAGTGTTCATATATGCCTTGTGCTTTTTTAGGAGTGTTGATCACATTCCACCCACAAGAAGCATAATCTGCTCCAACTTCTTCATTCTACTAGATTTTCTTGAAGTATTTCAAAACGAATAAATTTCTAAGCCTATCTTGAATAATTGTTTATATCACAGTAACCATCTTCAAATATATACATAAAATTGACTTGTCAGTGTATATTGTGTTACAGCATGAAGAATGTTATTTACCACTGCCCTAGTCTTCTTCTCGTAATTCTACTTCCTACTGGTTTTCTAATAGCATTTACACTTCTTCAATTGTCAGCTGAAAGTTGAATATATATGCATATTGATATCACAGAAATAAGAATACATGAAATTCCAAGCTATTTTTATTGCCTATTACTTTCTTTTCCTAGTGTATTGCTTAAAAAGAAATATTTATGCTTTAGGCATAGGCAGGCATAAATAAACCAGTTTATACATGTGTAGACATATATGTTCTCTTGCAATAATTGTAAGTGGCATTACAAGGTCACAGGCTTTGAGGAAAGAAGGAATTTCAGCAAGGAAATTGGTATAAATACCATTTTTTCTTTCTGAGAATTCACAGTCATGTAAAAAGAACTGGATAGGTAATGTGCTTTATTTTCCAATTTTTTCCATGTCACTAGTAGGGTTTTTCCTGCAATGAAAAAATTGGGTCACATTCCTTATTTGAAAATTGCATAATTTTTTTTTTCTTCTGCACTGAATTACTAACTGAGGCATATTACAGAACTGACAGGAACACCACTTGCAACATAGTAGTAATGAAAATAAAATAAAGCTGCCTTATATGTTCTTTTTCTCTCACCAAAAACCAATATTGTTTGGAGCATTGGTGAGCTCTAGAAAAACCTTTTGTCTTGCACAATAGGTTTATCTTTCCTTTCACTTATTAGAATCACCGATTTTTCACCTCATTTTATCTGCTTGTTACTTAGCAATAAATCTCATTGCGATCCAATGTTAAGCCTACTTTTCCAATCTCAAAGCATACAAACAGTGTTCACTCTTTCTGAACAAAGAGTTCTCACTCTTTCTGAAGGAGGCTTCTGAAGTAAAGAAAAAAATATTGAAGAGCAGTGTTACCCTCTAGTTCTTTAGAGCAACTTTTAACATAATGACCTGTTTAGTGAATGCCTGTTCTCACTACACTTATAAAAAAATATTTTTTAATCCAAATTAGGAAGTTGTTTCTTGAAATTGCATAGAAGGGTAAGAATAAATATGGTAAATTAGGCATTGGTTAATTTATCTTGCATATAGTAATCACTAAGAGGGACTTGCCAAGAGTTCTGTATGGAATCAAAGT
The DNA here is from genome assembly GCF_035770615.1 of Melospiza melodia melodia. NCBI lineage: Eukaryota > Metazoa > Chordata > Aves > Passeriformes > Passerellidae > Melospiza > Melospiza melodia. The sequence goes on from NC_086197.1 coordinate 76,538,813, forward strand.
TGTTGTTTCCTAGAATAATACTTAAAAGAAACAGGAGGTAGAATGCTGCCTACTGTCAGTCAAAGATTCATTCCAGTTGAACTTTATTGGCAAAGAAAGATAAAATTTTATCTTCATACACAGTAAACTTTACATTGCAGTGCCTAAAACCACAAAATGAATTACACTTCTAGGCATCACCTCAGTGGCAATTTAAGCAGCTAAGCTCAGTAATGGCACTGTAAATGCATCATCTTCAGAGCAATCTAATTCATATATTCCCTTTCCAGCAATTTATTCCAGTATTCATGCATTTTACATTTCTGTATATTCTGTTCAAATGAAAATGTTTTCCTTCTAGTCTTTCAAAGGACATTTTAGACTTGTGTTGCCATTGTGGTTTATATTCTTGCTTTGGTCCCTTAAGTTTAAATGCTCTTGTGTGTTGAATAGGGCATTACAAACCTAGAGAGTAAAATGCAAACCACAAACACTTTAAAATTCAACTAAATCTAATACTTAACTACCTTTCTCCATCACCACCCCCCCTCCTTTTTTTGTTGATTATAGAAAACTTTTCCCTTCTTAATGTTTCTATTTAAATTCTTATGCAAAATTATTTGGAAGGTAGGTGTTCTGATGCATGAAAGAAATTACACTTTTCTGTATCATGCAATGGAAGCAGTCAGTAAATGTTCAAATGTGTCTAAGCTAGAAGCTTCATGCCTATATTTCAATAGTATTACTGAATCTGTAGGGGTGAAACTGCTCTCTTTTTCATTAAAAATGGTATTGCTAATGACTTAGCTGAAGACAATGTTGGTCGTTAATGCTTAGTAAACATTAGTTGTTTTACATGATTTGGAACACACATTAGTACATCATTTTCATTGCTGCCATTTTAGATTTCTTTCCATTCTACTACTGTCTCCTAATGCAATTAACATTAAGAAGATGTTTGTCAAGGATACAATTTTAAGGACACCTTCTGCCACATAGGCTTCATTAAGGGCTTTTGAAATACAGAATACTAATGAAAGCCCCTCGTGGCAAGACATTTAATTAAGGAACCATGCAGCTTAGGATGTCTCAGTTTAAGATATTACTGCTGATGATGCAGACAGACTCATTTTGAAAAGTATCTGTTCAGTTCCAGTGAACTCAGTTATGGCAATAAAGATGAGGCCCAAAAAATTCACGTATTCACAGGAAAAAAATAAAATAAAAATATAAAAATTTATTTTCTTTTCTTTCTATAAATGAATTAGAGAGAGACTATAGTAAATATCATCCATACACTAAGAAATTATAAGTTTGCAGTATCTGGTTTGAATTCCTGTTTACTCTCCTTTCCAGCAATTGCAGATTATTTTAATGGAATAAAATTTCAATCATAAAACTACTTTGCAAACTCTGCCTATAGCACTTCAAGCCTAAAAGGCCAAAAATTTTTCATTACAGAGGTGCCTTATGGGACACTCATGGCCTGTGTTTCTGGAATCTGAATTCTTGATAGGGTTCTACTGGTTTTAGATCTATCACTGGTTGCTAGAACCACTAAGGAGTAGAACTGCATGCTTATGGGGTCAAGCAAAAGTTACATGAGGATTTTGAGGATACTAGCACTGCATAAATAAAAGGCAGCTGGGATTCAGTGTCATCTAATGTGTTTTAGCCTTTCATACCATCCTCTGGCACTTCCATGACCACAGTGACTGCATCAAAGCCTCTGTGACTGCATGCTTATCCTTTCTTTAACCTCTTTTCAAGGTGTTTTCTGTCAGAGGTAGAGCACCATCGGAGGCAGGAAAATAGAACAGACAGATCCTTCATCTGGAGGCATGACTATCTGATATTATTTTTTGTGCTGGTTCTCTTTTCTCTCTGCGCACCTCATGCTGTTACATACAGCCTTCTTTTATATAAAGATTTCCATAAAACAGTGACTATGGATAGTTTATCTCAGATGGGGTTTTTCCTTACACACAGTGAAAAAATAGACAGTGTTAAATACCATTTTATAGTACCTACTGCTTAATGCTGGTAAATGATGAACTTAAATGAGCATTCTTTCCTTTGAATACTTACTTCCTTTACATTACACACCAAGAATATTCCTCATTATATCTCAATATTCTTTCAAGTTTTTTTTTTCAATTTTACAATGAAGCTAGTATGTCGGTGCTGGCCAAATGATTTAGTTTCCAAAAATTCTGCTTAACCTCTTTAAAATGGAAATGCTTCCATGGTCTGAAAGACAATAGAGCATGAGTAGAATGTTTTACACACTAAAGAGATTGGAAATACTTTGCAAAAAACAGGAGGTTTTGAGAGACTTATCTAAGCTTGTATCTCGTTGTTGTAACCAGTGATGCTGCTCCGTTTCACAGGCATTATTTAACTGTTTTTTGTGCTGTCAGATTAGTAACCATCAATTGTTTCACAGTGTTACTTAAGATATCCTTTTCTTTTTTTTAAAATTACATGTATAACTACATAAAGACATACATGTTGGATACTATCAGAGAAATAGTACATATAATTTCTTCAATAATAAAGTATTTTCACCAGTGATGAAATACCCTGTAATATTTTGTATCTGTTTCTGGGCATCCTGTCCCATCTGGCTTACTGTCTGTCCTTTGCCTCTTTCCAGTTCTCCTCATTCCAACTGAAAATGAGTTCTAGCCAAGGGGTGTTTGTGAGAAATGCAGTTTAAGGAAAGGGAATAAAAGATGCTTGAGAAACGAGTGTGCACTGAAAGTGAGTATTTGCATGACTCTCCTTCTAAAAAATAATAGCCCCTGAATAGAAACATATTTTTTTGACTCTGTAATTTATATTTATTTGTGGAGTCAGGAATTCTTTGCCATTTTCGATCAGTTATCTGGGGTCAAGTTGAAAATAACATATGCTGGTATTGAATGTCATGACTCAATAATGTTGTTCACTTTTTTCCCAGAAGAGTTGGAAGTTCGGAAGTCAGAAATATTAACATTCCTGCTGCTCTAAGCCAGCCAAAATACAGACCTATTTTCTGTTGTCTGAAAATTAAGGTGGATATCCAGATAACTCAGGTCATTAAACAAGCAAATTTAAGATTTAGAGCTATAGGAGGTTTAACAATAAATTTGGCTTCTAGCTCTGGAAATAAGCATCCAGAGCATTTGGTCACCCCCAGAACTTGTGAATTAGGCATGTTTATAATTATTAAGATGTGATATTATGTACAGGGCACTTGTACTCAGTTTAACAAAATAGGTGGCCATTTAGAGCTGAATATGTTAGTCTATTTTATCCTGTCAGTAAATACAGAAACCATTATCTACTGATTTATCATAGTGCTCAGAGCTGTGCTGTAGTTTATGACAATTTATGCACCAAATAAAGCATGCATATTGTTTTCAATTTCTTTGTGCTCCCCGAAGAGCGGCAAAATGATTTTGTTTAATAGACTAGTAACAATAAGAGAGTTAAAGCTGGAGGGTTTCTAGAGTTTCTGAAAAGATGTATTTCAGCTAGAACCACAACAATTTCTTGCAGCATAAATGTACTGATATGACACTTACAGACTGTGTGGGTCATTCAAAAATTCTCTGACCCACCTGAGCATTGATATTTAGATAAAAAAGCACACAAAAAGATAGAAATCTTTGTGCCAGTTGTCTTTTTAAAGAATTTGCTAGTTCAATTACTACCTTTCTGTATAGGTCTTTAAATCTTTTAAGGTTTTGTTTTTGAAAGTGTGCTTCTGTAGCACATCACTTCCATGATTTCTGAGCAGCCCGACCCTTGGTTGTAACCCTGACTTCCTAGGAGCAGCACCGTCTCACCGTGGCTTTCATCAAGATATGTACTTAGGTAAGGCTTATCTAGTGGCTTATTTGCCTAAATCTTCCTTTCTCTCCTCAATACTTTTACTATCTTACTGGGGTTTCATGTGGTGGGAAATGGGATCTGTTTCTGCTTCATGCACTGGCTCCTTTCCTATATCTGCCAGGCTTATGCTGATCTGCTGACTTTTCTTGGGGACTTGTGCTCACAGGGAACACGCATCAGCTCAAACTTTTTCCTTAACTGACTTACAATGCAACCAATACCCTCCTGTACCAAAGACTCTGCCCTTTGTCACCTGCTGCTCTCCACAGGGCACAGTAGGAGATCTGCTTGACATAAACAAACTACTGCAGGGAGTTTCATCTCCCACCCTAGCTATATTGCAGGTGGGCACCATCTGAAAGATACAAAAATAAATGGCAGTATTTTACAGCAGCTCTTTGGTGTTTCCATGCGAGTGCTTTGGGCCATATTAAAGTTCACTAGATTTTGCAAACACAATGAAATCTTGTTTCCCTAGACATTGCTGCTGCGCAGCAATTGTATGCTATATCATTTGTCTTTTACTGCCTGCACTTGCCATGGGAGCACTAGATTTACTTGGTCTGCTGCAGAAAGGTGTGCCTGGATGGCCAGGTAGGAGTCAGCTATGCAGCTATGCAGAGTCTCAGTTGACAGGTATTTTTGAATCAGAAGCCATGCAGCCGCATTATTGTTATTGTGGCTGACTTGTTTGGGCCAAAAACACATCTAGCTGATGGCTTAGAGTTGGTTTGCATCCTTTTGACCAGTCATACTGTAAATAAAAGACCCAGGTCTTAATAAAGTTAGCCCATAAAAATATAGGGATTTTTTTCAAGACTTGTTTTATGCTCCTAGCTACTAGGAAAAAGTGAAAAATGTACATTATAGAAATCTTGAGGTTCCAGAGCTAAAAGCTCTTGATCATTGAAGCCAGAAGTGATTGTACAAGAAGCAACCTGTGGGAACAGACTCATCAGAGAAAGAGAAATATACTCAGTTTCTTCCCAAATTCTTATTTATCTCATTTAGCTCTGTTACTCACCACATCAGCAGGCAAGGTGTTTTGTGTTTGGTCTAATTTTTTTCTATTCACAAAAATCAATTTGAAAAAGCAATGGCAATGTCACGTTTGTTTTAAGAATGGTGTTTCACTGGTTGCTATATGACTTCCAGTTCCAGCATTGTGCACTGGTAGCATAAATATATAATTTTTCAACCACAATAATTTTTTTTATTTCCAGTCTAATAAATGTGATTCCAGCTTATCTAAGAATTGGCTGAAATAAATTTAGAAATAGAAAGAAATTAAATTTATGGTTTGTATTTTTCATTTTCAAATGTTTTCCTCATTGTTAATATATTCCTGTTGCATCTGAACCGGAACAGAACTAACATCAGCATTGCTGTGCAATGAGGTTGCATTTAGCTGTCTATATAGAAAATATCTTCACACAGACTTCCCTTGCAAAAGAATGAGGATGATTTTATAATGTAAAAGTAGAATATGAAAAGTAGAAACTTTAAGCCCAAGTAAATTACAGAAACAAGTCTGCAACAATGGCTCATTATAACTGACAAATCGGTGAATTGTGGAGTTGCTGAGGTGGGAAGGCACCCTGGATATCCTCTGGTCTAACTCCTGTGCTCACAGCAGGACAGCTAGAGGGGATTGATTAGGAAGGTATCCAGTGGGATTTTTAATATCTTCAAGACTGAAGACTGGTATTTCTGATGTTTAATTGTAATTTCCTTTTTTTCAGTTTGTGCCTGCTGCCTCAATGGGCACTACAGAGAGGAGCTTGTCTCCATTCACCGAGTTCCCATCAGGTATTTATACACATGGATAAGAGCTCCTTGAACATTCCCTTCTCAGGCTGAACACTACAAGCTTTCTCTGCTGTACTTTGTATGTCAGATGCTCCAAGCCCCTTTCTGCCTTGAACTCAATGTCCATGACTCTTGTACTGGGATGTATCTTATTGGTGTTGAGCAGAGGGGAAATGTCGCCTCCCTCAAATCTTCCTAATACCTGTCAGGAACCTTCTTTTCCCCAAGGTGACATTGCTGGCTTCTGACTAACTTGTTGTCTGCAGAGATTTCCAGTACCTTTTCTGTAAAGTATCTTTCCAACTGGTTAGCCCATACTGTGTATTAATGCACCAGGCTGTTCCTACTAGGGGTGTAGGACTTGGCGTTTCGCTTTTCTGCCTCCACGAGTTCCCTGTCAGCCCATCTCTGCAGCCTGCTGGAGCTCCTCTGAGTGGGAGAACATCCATTGGGTGTATCAGCCATTCCTCCCAAGTGTGTATCATCACTCCTGCTGAGAGTGCAGTCTGCCTCATTGTCCAGGTCAGTAATGAAGAGGTGAGTCAGAACTCTCCTGGAATGAGCCCCTGGAGTACACCAGCAGTGGCTGACCTATCAGGCTGCTCAGAACAGTCCATGCTGACTGTTCAGTCACTCCTGGTGGATTGGTGGTCAAACCTTTTTAACAGATTTGGAAATATCTTCCAGGATTACTTGCCCCATCACCTTTCAAGGGATCATGGTCAGGCTGACAATACTGTAGGTTCCTGGGTCTCCCTTCCTGCCCTTTTTGAAGACAGAAATCTTCATGTCCTCAGGAAACTCCTTCAACTCCCATGAACTTTCAAAGACAATTGAGTGACCTAGCAATGGCATACAGCAGCTCCCTCACCATGGATGCATCCTATCAAGTTACAAAACACATTCAGATTTTAAAGAAACAACTTTCTGAAAGTGTATACAGCAGTCTCCATTAGAAAGAAAATATGGAAATTAAAACAGAATGTGTTTTGAAATGAAAGATTTTATTCTATCTCAGCTATTCTTTCTAAAATAGGAATTATCACAGCATAATGATTTACAAAAATAATGTTTACCTTTAATATTTAAAATTTATTCATACCTTATACAGAAACAGGTTGGGTTCATAACACAAAGTCTAAAATTGTTTGGAATTTCAGGTTAGTGCGGAGTGAATCTAGCTTCTTGGTGAGAGGTCTCTGACACTGATATTGCAAGTAGTGTGTGAACTTCTGATAACTTTTCCAATAGAATCTAACACTTGGCTTTTGACCTAGAAGTGCCAAAGTGATTTTGATTTCCTAAAGGAAATTCTTTCTTCACAGACTGTGCAGCTGTATTTCAGATCACTGGCAGTTTTCAAGTACGAGCAATTGAACGAGAGTGACTGTTGAAGAGAAGAGACCAAAATGGTAGCTGATACTGGTCGATCCTTTCAATCGTTCCTTTCAAGTGGAGTAAGGACACATCTGTGAACTCCACATCTGTATCTCTGCCTACTGCAGGTGTCCTGAGCTTCCTGCAGCTACATAGGAGATACAAATTATTTTATTCCCTGCAGGAACTGCTGCCTGTTCTGTACCCAAAACAGAATTAGCCACCTTGATATTGTCAGATCAATTCTAATAGTGTTCTAGTTAATCTACTGTCATTCACTGTCATTGCCTGTAGTCAACTTTTAAAATAAAATAAACTAAAAGTTTTAATATCTTGGGATACAATGGGTTGAAATATACATGGTTACTATAATTTATATGTATTTGACATCTTATGAGCGCAGTACATGTGAAGTTTTCTGCTACCATGGATGGTGGGAATCACTAATATAGCACATAGCTTTTGGAAAGGACAGATCTGGTTTGGTGATAAAAAAAGGCTTTGTGGGTTCTTTAGCACCTGTGGTCAATATGATCAGATGTAAAAATCAGAAAAGAGTATAGTATCTGAATGACTTTAGTAGTTTAAAATATTTAAAATAATTGCTGCCTCAAATACTGTTCCAAAATTTCTTTCATCCAGCTGGCAGAAATTGCCTTTTTCCTTGCAGCACCACGGTCTAAGTAAGAATAACAGCCATTGAACTTGTCAATCTTATGCTAGAGTAAAAGTGGCCTAATAAATACAAATATCTTACCAGAAAGGCACTAGTCAGGAGCCAGTCCAGTGGAAGCACTATTGAGTTTCTAAAAAAAATACGTTAATAACCTATATACCCAGCAGCTTGGCTATTTTCTAATGAATTATTTCCTGTGCAATAAATGCTGTCACTTATCCTAGGCCGGAAACAATCCCATAGAAATGGCCTTGAGAAAACCTTAATACCTGAAGATATGAACACTGGCATTACGGCAGCCAACAAATGAAAAAATTTTCTCAATATGTGGCAGCTAGTCACATTGCTGAGCAAAAAAATAACTGTCACCAAATTACTCAGGGCTCCTTTCACTTTGATGGAAAGTGTGTCTCCTGGTTGCTTTTCTTTTCACCATATGGGTAGATAATAAGTTGGGCTTTTACGATGACCTTTCTGCTTAATATCTGAAACCTTTGGCCTACTTAGGAATTATTTTTCTTCCATCCCAAGTAAAGAATCCAGAATCCAGCATCCAGCATCCCAAGTAAAGAATCTGCTTGCTGCCAAGATCTGTTTAAGTGATATACACCTTTAGAAAACAATGGCAATGTTTCCTAAAATGATTTATCCTGGGAATATGACAATAGCCACTCTGGCAATACGTTCCTACAGGTAAGAGCAGCACCAAACAGCCGCAACATTGGAAATCTGATGACAGACATGAATGCTCAGCAGTTCATTGATAGTGAAAAAACACTAGTCTGGCAGAGAAAACAATGCTGTACAGCTCTATATATCAGTTTAAAAAATGGCATTGCCTCCACACACAAATATGTTGTGGTTTGTTTGCATAATAACTATTCTGATCTCATAAAGTACATGTAATTTTCATTTATTAGTAACAGATCACCTTATATTCCATGAAAATTGCTTTTGAGTTACTGTTCTCTGCTGAATGCCATCTCATTTATGACACAGTATCACCTTATTAGAATGCACCTAGGAAAGTGTCACTGTGGCTGGGGCACTTCTGAAATAGTTGAGACAAATTAATATTGTCAAACCCAAGAGAGAGATTATAAATTCCCCTTTAAACTGTCTTCATGTCTTTCAAGGACAATTTACCCCCTGCAAATTCAGCTGATGCTTTAAGTATCTCACACTGACAACCTTTAAGTCTTTTAAATTGGTTTTAAACTCACATTTTTTGCATAGTGTTCATATATAAAAGAAAATATAATATTACTGCAAGTTTAAATTTTTTACATATAATAAATGCAGATGTAAACAGCATTGTCAGAGGAAGAAAATAATTTTTAAAGTAATTTTAAATTGTAATAATTATATTTAGCTGATACATCTAGAGAGCAGGAATCACTTGAATTAGTCAGCATTCAGGTTCAGTTTCATTGCCAATAATTTATTTAGAAAGTAGGACACCTACAATATTGAATATTTGTTTCCTTTCAGACTCAAATATATTCAACTCTAAAAATATCCTTATTTCAAGTTCAATTCAGTTTTAGCGATTCTTGTATAAGAAATTCATCATGACCATAATCTGTAACATGAAAAATGCCTCCTGCAGTGACACTGCTCCCAAAATTTCAATTTCTTTACATCAGACAGGCGCAAACTTAAATGATCTTAACATTTTTGCAACACACTTTTCCTCTTTCAGCTTCTCAAAGAGAGGGCTCTGCAGATTAGGTCAACAGGGGCACCATTCACACACCCAACCTTATTCAAACTCAACAGGAGATGCTTTTGCTTCTTTCTCACAGATGAAACTCCACTTGTGTTTTCCTACCAAGAGTGCTGTGAGGGTTTCCCTGTTCCCTGCCACCCTCGTAGATGGGGCACCTGCTCAGTGCTCTGTGCTGCTGATGGGGAACTTTCCTTACATATAATTATTCCATTGTTTCCAACCCTCTGAAAAGCAGACCCACAAAAATGTGATCATTTACAAACAGATTGGATTTATAAAGGTCCAGATCATTGATGACAACATTGTATTTGTTCTTCTGCATTTTTGTCCTTCAGGATGAGATTTGATCACAGAACTAAAATTTATTTCACAATAGTAAGATTGTGATGTTTCTCTTTTTTACAGCTAAAATTTACATCTGATTAAAGAATTTGAAGAACTGAGGCTTGAAAAAGACACTAAATATTTAAAGATTTACTGTAAATGTTTCAGGCCAAGTATCTGGAACACATGAAAACATTACATAGAAATATTGCAACTCAGTAGAAATTCTTCTGAGGAAGAAATTAAGTGCTTCAATATTTTTTTCATTAAGAAAACTACTCTCTGTATTTAGTATATCATTATTGAATAATTTAAAATTTTAAAACAAATACTTCTGCTAATATAAATGAATTATTTTAAAAATATTTATCAGAGAAATTTCAAATATTTATCTGGGTATGAAAATTTATGCTCATTTGGGCAATCATTATACTTGAAAATACTCATAGAAATTAAACTCTAGATTTTGAGAAAACTATACTGTGAGAGTATTTGGCAACATTTCTTCTTCTTTTTATCTGAAATAAATTTGACATTGTTTAAAGGGTTTAAAGCAAGATTCAAGCAAGCAAGTAGGCAAGAAACCTTACCTGAAATAAGATAGTCAGACTTATTCTGATTACGACTGGTACCATAATCAATTTCACATAAATACTGGCCTTCATCCAATATCCCATCTCTCTTACACCAACATGTAATTTCAGTGCAGACTTAGAGTTTCAGAAGCTAAGCAGAAGAAGAATATTCTGACTTATTAAAAATTATATCAGGAGAGATCACAAAGTCTAGGTATAGTGCAACTTCTTCTTTGAGCTCGATTATTTGTATTTCAAATTATATTGATTTGTTGGAGTCATACGTTCAATTACAATTATGGGTCCTAGTCTTCACCATGCTCCAATTTTATTCATATTCATACTCTTATTTACATGTCCCTTTGATTTTTTACCTTTGTCAGCCTCTTAGTCCTTAATTATTAGAGATGTGAAATAACAATTTTAGAAATATGCACCATTGCCACTCTCTCAAAAACATTTTGATTAGTATTTTCCTTTACCTCAGAGAACACTTTCAGCTAATTTTAGTGCCACCCTAATCTTGAAGTACAGCAGCTGTAATGTACCTTGTATTATTGTTTTTAAATCCAAAATTAAGCAAACTGACAAGCTCGCTCAAAAGAAATGTTTAACCTCCAGAATATTTCTTCTGTAGAGCAGAATTTTTTATTACTTAAATACAAATCATATTAAAGTCATGGCTTATTTAGAAACACTGACATTTTTATAGCTGGTTTTAAAAATAATATGGTATAAGGGAACAAAGCTAAATATTTTAAAAGCCTTGGGCTCTCCAAGAGTTTTGTACTTCCCAAAAGTTCATTGCTGATATATAAAATTTATGTTGTGCAATGTGCTTGTCACTGGGTGAAAGGTGGGCTTGCTCATGGGGGAGGTGGGGGGATAGAAAGGCAAAGTACAATAATGTTTTGAAAATAGCTGTTCCTTGCTTTTTTCTCCATCCCAAGCTTTCTATCTGCAATAAACCTATATATTAATTTCTATGACTTCACAATTAATTTCTATGACTTGTCAATTTCTATGAAATTATTTTTTCTGATGAAAGTAACTGATGAAAATGATTCAATATCCAGCCTCTCACACTAAGCAACTCAGGACTGTTATTTTAAACTAATGGGTGTATTTGATTCAATCTTGTGAAGATATTTTTGAAGCCCAGAATGAATAAAGTGAAGCAAGGAAACAAAAGTTAAAAACCTTGCTGCTAAGCCCATGACTCTTCAGACCAATGATGCAGACTGCTTCAGGGGCTGCAGTGTGTCCTAGGCAATCTAAAGAGCTGTTTTAGAGACAGAGGGAAATTCATATGCATATTAAAAGCAAATAAAAAATGGCATGCCTTTTGCCTGGCTATCAAAAGGAAACAGCTTATCTTTTTACCAAACCAATGAAATACACAGGAAATGGAAGAACTTTCCTAAGAGTTTATGTACTCAAGAAGAAACAGTGGTTTCATTTTTAGATGAAAGAATGAGGTGTACTATAAATTTAGTAGGATATTCAAGAAAACATTGGCACTACATTCTCTTTTTCTCATCCACTTATCCTGTAAAGATAATTTTAAGTAGATTTGAGTTTCATACCACTGAAAATATATTAACACATGCTGTGTTAGAGTGAAATTGCTCAGAATCACTCAAAGTCAAATAAACATGGATTGGGAACTTAATCTTTCTTCCTTAAATATAAAGAAGTTTTCTGCCTCAACTTTCACATCTGTGTGACTTTCATCTTTTTTGGAGAGAGCAAAATGAAAGACAGCCTTGACATAAGCACAGTAACTGAAGAATTGTCGGTGTGGATGACGAGTACCTGATCTTTTACTGGTTGTATGAGCTTGTGCTAATCTTTTAGGACCAAGTCAAGAAATCAAATTTTATTTTGAACTGAAAGAAGGGATTCATAGCCCTCTGTCATGTTCACAAAATCAAGCATACTGACTAAAGGATTGTTTAAGATAATTGAGAGTGCTGAGGAAAGGGGAATAAATATTTTACTTCCCTACAGTTTAACTACCAGCCCACCTTCTAGGCTGTACTTCTAAGCAGAAATCTATAATTAAATTCCTTTCAGCCCAGGGAGACCCCTGCTAACTCTTTCATCCCTCCATGGAGATTGGAAGCCATATCTCCCAGAGGGCTCTTTTAATCATCAGGTAGATGAGCTGAGGGACCCTCAATCTGCCGGCTTGGTATTGTTCCACTTTGCCTAAGAAAATATGTATCTTCCAAACAGATTGATGTAATTGCACTTACTAGAGCACTCATTCTTGAGGAGAGAATCAGGGTTGCAGTTCCTTCTTTCACTAATATTCTATTAATTTGTGTTGGAAAGGAAAATCCATGTTTCTCTTCACCTCTGCATGTAAACTGACCAGTTATGTAATCAGTTTCTTATGGTCTTTGGATGAGTCAATATTTGATTACACTGTGTAAGTGGAATGACTTCAAAAGAAAAAACAAAATGGGAACTCCCAAATTTTTTATCATATTAGCAGCTACAGGTTCTTACTATTTTGCATTTTTCAATGAAATATCAAAAATCACAGAATGAGAATGGGAAAAAAAATTATATTCTGTACCATGAAAACACTGTTTACTTATTAGCTGAAAGACTGTTAAGGCGCCTTTCTCAGCTGTTTAATTTTGTTGTCTCTGTGACCTAATCTGCACGATGTTCTTGGTGGATGTTTTACTTAAGCTCTGCAGACAGGTACTCAGTGTACTTGTCAAAGTACTCAAAGCAGACATGTCTGAAACACATTTAGAAGTGACCAGGAGGTTTCCATGCAGCTAAGGAAATTTAATGTTGGAAATTTACATCCCCATGGGCTTCAGTTACCTTAAGCCTTATCATAATGTCTTGGCATACAATTAGGAATTTAAATGCATGAAGCTTTATGATCCAGTAATATTATTATTTATAAAGTGCTTTGATTCTAAGGAGTTCTATAAAAAGCACAGAGCAGAATTTCTCCAGTGTACAAGTATTGTGTAAACAAATGTTTTAAATCTCATAAAATTTAAGGATCAGCTATGAGGTAGTGGAGCAAAATGCCAGCTCGTATAGATAATTGATCAAAGACATCTTTTACTATGGTACTGCAGAATTCATTTGGTGGCATTACAAAATATTTTACCTTTGCCAGCAAAAATATCCTGCAATGGCAACACCTTAATGGTAATAGCTAGGCATTATTTTTTCATATTCATGAGCTCTGCATACATAAACTAATATATGATCAACGTCTTAATATAAAGTGAGTGTATAGGAAATGGGATGAAGCTTGGAAATAGAGGAAATAGAGATTTTCCTTTTTGAAATGACTCAGTAATTAATGCTTGATTTCAGTGTAATATGAAAATATTTTCAAGGTGGTAGAATGCATAGAATGCATAAATCAACAATAGACCCTGTTTCTCACAAAAAAGCAAGTATATTCAGTTAGCTCTAAACAAAAAGCAAAGAAACAAAAACAAAATAAACAACAAAAAACTACAACAAAAAGGAAAATGCATCATATCCACATTAGTCAAGGGCATACTGACAAGAATGCCCAGGAAATTCAAAATTAGGAGGTAATGGGGTAGACCTATGTCCTCAGAGGAGACTTGCCAGAGGGTGGAGATGAGCATGGGAGTTCTGCTGTAAGTTCCATTATGCCAAAAATTGGCACATTTGTTTGCTCAGCTTTTCAACTGAGCCTTAAAAATGATGAAAAAAAACTTGACCAGATGTAGGATGTTGATCATACTGCAACACCATGAATACTGACAACAGCTAATAAGGAAAATGAGCAATATTTTTGAACAAAAAGAGCTTTTTGCTTAACACTTCACCATCTTCATTAGAGCAGATTTATCCTAACTGTAGGGACAGTATCATGACATTGCTAGACCCAAAGTAATAAAAGACAAAGTTACTTTTTACTGAACAGAAGCACTATTGTGGAGATTTATATTAGAAAGTCGCTTCATCAGCTTCTGATTAATAATTAATTAACAGCATGGGCTCATTCAATTATTTCCTTCTAATATTTTCATTCTTTTTCTTTCCCCACCAAAAAGGCAATTAATTAAAAAATGCTGCCAAAGGTGACTAATGCAACTGAAGAAAAACCTCTTAAATGTAAAATTCTTGTTCAGAAAAAGATGACATTTCATACCTGCAAACTAGTGACTAATAATGAACAAAAAATCACTAATAATTATAATCTTAAACCAGTACTTGACCATCCACTACTGCTTTCTGAAGGCAAAAAATCTGGGAAACATTTTTTCAGAGCTGAGTAATTTTGTTACGTACAAGACCAACTGTAGTTATATAAGTTGAATTCTTGATAGGAGTAATCAGATGAAACTAAGGATAAGAAAATTTTGTCAGAGTATTGAGATAAATTCCTAAGCACTGAAATCTATTTCACTGTGTAGTCATTTCCTGGAGCACAATATTTTCATATTTATTTTGCTCTCACTGTCCCACAAGGCATGCTGATTTCAAGACTAAAGCACTTTGTGGAGTTTGAAATTAAACCCACAATTTTGAAATAGAAAGCTACATATATTTGAAATTAACATCTGTCTGATTTCTTCTGTTTACTTTTTTTCCCCTCTTCTCTTCAACACCCACTTTCAAGGAATTCTAAAGCTCTAAATAAGAAGGATGCCTTCCTGGTGTGGGAAAAAAAAAAACTAGCTCCATTTGCAAAATATTCTTCCAGGTGTTATATTATTATCTGATACAAAATGACAACACACTTTAACTGTCATTTGAAAACAGATTTTGACATAAGAGATTTCTCTACATATTCTACTGTGCCACTTTATTGATTAATTTTTAAAAAAAATCTTAACCATGCTTGGGAAAGAAAGGGGTCACATATTAACACTGCAATACCAGCTGTTCACATATATTTTCCCTGATAGTTTGAACTGGTGATACAGGGCATTAGAGAGTCTTTCATGATCCCCAAAATCGTCTTTCTCGAACCAATTAAAAAGAAGAAATATCAGAAAAAATTGTTTGATTTAGGGAGGGAAACTTCCCCAATGATGATCAGTGGTGATTAGTTGGATTTGTTACCTACATGAGGCAATGGATATAGATATTTTATGTACCTATAACTGGGCTTATCAGAAAAGCTGCACTAAATTTCTTATTGTTTTGCACTTGGTCAACCCACACCCTGGCAGATGGTGATGAGCAAGCAAATTTGGAAGCATCTTATTCATTATGAGGAGTACCAATCTTATTGGTTAAAGTCACACAAAGCAGTGTGTGACCAGTCATAACTCCTTACAGCCATCTGTTCTTTCTGGGTATGAGTAGACTATTTTGGTATGGACTATGGTTTTTAATATACAAAATACTTTATTGTGTCCAGCCACCATGAGGGCATATATATCTATACACCAGATGGGTATGGATAGGACATAACGATGATTTTTAGTAAGTATGATTTATTCATATTTATTCTTCACAGATTCTTCAGAGGAAAACTAGACATTTTAAATTCATAGACACACTGGTAATAAAGAAGATTGTACATAAAATGTTAAGGGACCTGAGGATAAGAGTAAAAGCTTTTTATTGAAGGATTCACTACAGATGTAGAATTAGTTATATGATACATTGCCTCCCTTCCCATGCAATTCCTCCACAGCTGAGATTCATAACTTAGAGGTTATATTCCTGCTGTGATTTTTAATACACTATATACTGGTGCTCCTGTGTCTTTAAATAAGCATCTGTAGAATGTTTTAAATCTCACAAACTGTGCCCTCACCATAGTGGTCAGATGGCCAATACAGCCTCCGATCACTGACAGTGGCCAGCAGGACACACTCAGTGAAGATCAGATGGCAAAGAGTGATCTTTTCCCCCAGAATTTTCTCTGAACCTTCTGTGATGTGCAGTGCAGAAAGCCCCTGGGCCAGAAATGAAAGGGACAGTGATTTTATTGATCTCTATCATACCTTCTTTCCATCACCTTCATCTTAGCCTGAACAATCCTAGGCATTCCTTCTACAGAGGCAGGTTGCCTATCAATATAGTGTGGAATCCCAACAAGTATATTTTGACTTCTGATTATTCCTTACTTTTTCTGTATCTTTGCTTTCAAATCCCTTTCTAAAATTTCTCCTTATATAATCAAAAGTTTTGTTTGAATTCAGAGAAACACGCAAAATCTGGATTTGGTTAAAAGAGAAAGAAACAGAACCCTCAAGCATTTAGTTGTATGCACAACATTTTGTTCATAATCCCTTCTCTTTGAGACCTAAATTCTGCAAAGTCCTTGGATTATGGACTATTTATTCAGTTAGTAGTTGGCAGCACTCAACAATTATCTCTAGAACATTTTTTGATCTATAAGTCCTTAGACAATTATGGTATATTACACACTGCTTTCTCATGCTAATTGCAAATGCAAATCAAAATTTTAGCATATATTAATATGCTGGTTTTCCCTATTAGACTCACAGAAGTGACATATATTGGAAAATCATTGGGAATTATTTCTATTCAAAGCTACCTTGCTTTATATGATAATGGTTTTGTTATTTTCAACCCTAATTAAGGATATTACGTATAATTTATCAAGATAAACATACTCAAAGCACTTCTGGAGCAAACAGAATTTCGAAATATTATATTAACACAGCCAATCCTATACTAAAAATCTTTTATTATGAGTTGTCCCTGTGACTTTTAAGTGACCTATCATTTAATTTTGATTGCTTGTGGAATAAGGATTAACAAGCTTAAAACAGATAATCTCCATTATGTGTACTTTCTAAGAAACTGGTTGCGAATTTGGTATGCCAATAGGAAGTTTCCATTTAAACTAATGCCCACATCCACTATCCACTCCAGATATGGAATTATAGCCTGAAACCGAATGTTAGTTGCTAAGGGAACCCCCTTGTGCCTTCCTCTCAGTGAAAATTAAAAACTTTCAGCATCATACTCTTCTTCTTTTCCAAAATTATACATATATTTTAAATATAATTTGTTAAAATAAGAGTCACCTTTCCCACACAGAAATTTTGGTCATCTTTCTTAACATCTCATTAGTTTTTCAAAATATTCAGGCTCCTGCTGAGACTAAAAGTGTGGTGGTGACCATTTAGAAAAGGATATATACAAGAAAACCAGATCTAGAAAACTGACTGAAATTTAGTACAGAATATAATCTGTTGGCCAAAATTATCTGGAAAAAGAGAATACTTATAAGTGAGACGTCATATTCAATAAAGTTTTTCTAATGCTGATATGAATAGGAAGAAGATGAAAATAGAAATTAGGAAAAAATTAGGTCCCTGACAGTTATAGTAATTTTTTTTCTTTTTTTTTTTTTTTTTAATAATTGGAATTTAGCCTTTCCTGACTAAATTCTCCCCCTGTACAGTGTCTGTACAATGAGAGAATCAAATCCTACCATCCATCAAAATCATCTTGTAAGATCTCCACTCTGGATTATGTTAGAGATTTAAATTATATTCTAGATAAGAAGAAAATTATGGCATTCAAAAATCACAGTGGACAATCATGGATGTTCTACCTCAAAGCAGCCAAAATCTGTAACTTATTTCTTATATGCAATACATTTACTATAGATATAAATAATTTTTATATAACTTATGCTAAATATCCTTTGGAATAGTGGAAATTTTTGACCTATCTTAATTTTCCAAATTCCTGTGATTCTGAAGATACAATATCATCTGGAACCTACACCCAGACCTGAGTAGGAAGGTGATGGGAATCACACAGAAATATTCTGGTGTTTATTCATGTTAAAATTATGCTAGGATTAAGCCATACACACCAAAAAGAAAAAGAGAAGAAAAAAAAGAATATAAAAAATACTCTGCTTGACAAAGAAAGCAATATTTTACAGGTCAGAAAGTAACCAAATAAAAGAATTTCTAGAAGTCAAACACAGCTAGATCCAGCAAAACAAATTATCCCAGAACAAAGCAGTGTTTATGCATTGGTTGAGTTTTCAGTTTCCATACTTTTCAATGTTAGCTGTTTTCAGCAAGTGACTGTCATTTTCAAAGTACACTGGGAAGTTTCTTCTTTATTTGGGATTCTGGGATTTTTTTTAAAGTTTCTTGATGAAATGCTTCTCCTTCTCTGCTCTCTGAATTACAAGTGCTTGGGTGGAGATGTCAAGTAAGAAGAAAAAATAAATGGCTCAACTTCCAGGAGTAAGGCTTTGCAGGTAGGATTTTGATGTCTGTGAGGAAAAGTGTGTATATAAAATGCCCTAAAGGGCAGTGTGGTGTGTAGGACTTTGGGCACATTGGCCTGTCCTAAGCAGTGCATTCTCACTGCTAATCCCCTTTCCCCTCCATTCCAGTCTCCCGCACACAGAATTGATGTGGTGGTGGACATTACTGTAGCTTTTGTCTTGGACCAGACCGTGATTTGCAATTCTTTGGAGAGTCAATGGCATGACAGAGTAGGGGTAACAGGAGGTGAGTGCCTTCACTGTGTCAGAGACCCAGTCCCAAATGTGCCTGAAGGTCTTTGTTTGAAGTTCTCCCTGTTATTTCCTGTTCAACTCTTTCTATTATATAATTTGAAAGATAACATAACATGGCATAAAAGATCAAATTGGGAGTGATAGATCACCATGGAATGTTACCTGAAGACCAAGAATAGAAATGGTCTTCCATAAAATTGACTTTATGGAAGCAGTGCCTCTCTATATAAAGAAATATATTTTTAAGAACTTTAAAACCTGAAACTTTTGCATCTTGTCAAACTTCACAAAGTCAGGTTGCTTAAAGCTCCATTTAGCTGCCATGTATTTTTCCCTTTTATTTCCTTTTCCATTATTTTTGATCACCAAGATTTGATGAATTGTTATCACAAAAACATAAGAACTGGCCACTTGAATCAACTTGCTTTTCTGTCGAGAATGTCTCAGCGGTAGCTTTCATTCCTTCTGTGAAAGATTTCTTTTCAAGTCAAATGGAGAGCATTATTTTATAAAGAAGTACCTTACTGCTTTATAGCTCAATTTTCCAATGCTTCTGGAGAGAGACAGACTTAAGGGTTGAAGGCACTTGGGCACCCTGCAGGAGGCACTCCACGCAGCAGAGGACTGAATCATTAAATACAGTACTTATTATAGTGCCCACATAAAAAATATTGACTTAGAGCTCTGTTTTGTGCATCTGCAAAATGTTGCATTTCCTGGTAATATTTTTACAAGTGCTGTACTTTCCAGATTTTAATTGAGGGTTGATTGTTAATCTGCTTCTGTAAGTATTATAGAAGACCTATAATTGCAAAATGTAATGTTAAATATGCCTAAATTAAGGAGTTTCATAATAAGATAATTTATTCTTTTATCTGTTGAGGAATGTATTTGAGGTAGAGTGAATGTTATTTATTTGCTTATGTTCTTTCCAATACATCTGTAAATTTTTTTGTATTATCATAATCATTATTATTATTATTTTATTATTGTTATTATATGGATCAGAGCAAGTAGCAAAAAGAAGGAGAAATGCCACGCACCGAGGTCAGCTGCAACTCTGCCATATAGGTAAAATAACATGGCAAAGTGAGGTGATATTAAAGAGTGTGGGGAATGATGTGCAAGCAGGTGGGAATGTTACATCCAGACCACCTGAGGCGCTAGGAATGAAAATTAGTGAAATGAGAGTTTCAAAGGCAAAAAGCAAAGAGAAGCTTTCTCGGGAAAGCAATTGCAGAAACTCTGCTGGGTGCTTTGCACAGTCTTAGGTGGAGCAATAGATTTCAGTGGAAGATAAAAGAGAGTAGCCAGAGCCTGTTGAGCAGGGGACCAGAAATCCTCAGCCACAGAAGCAGTGAGAACCTGGGGAGGGGAGGGAGGGAAACCCATGGAAAAACACTGGCAGTTTTCCAGTAATGCTTACCTGCTTCCATAAACCCCATTCATGCTTTGATCAACTCTTCAGGTGCCCATTAGCATGTTGCCACAATTTTGGTTGCAGCCTCCTTTACATGCCAACTCACATTACCCAGACATGCAACATTGGTGCCTGGGCTGCATTGGCACTTGTATTCTCTGATATGGAACCTAAATTTGTCAGCTTTAGAAACCTAAATGTCAGTATTTTATTGCTATCGTACAGGAAGGGGGAAAATACTGTCATAAGTGAGAATATGGTCAGTAGGATCTGAAATGAGTGGAAGAGAAGACACAGAAAATCATGTACTGAAAGTAAAAAGAAATAAAATACAAAAGTAGAAATAAAAACAAGAGAGTATAAAAGTGATTGAATAACCCAGCAAATTCAATTATGCTGCCAAAATACTACCCAAAAGATTACATGGATTCATGTACCAGATAAACTGCTTCAAATACAGAATTTTTCTTTAGTTAAAATTATAGGGTATGTTTTTCTTTTCATTTTGAAACAAAGGGAAGAATGTTCAAACAATATACGTGAGAGATATTTAAAAAGTATTTTGGGGGAAAAAAAATCTAAACATTTTAGTAGAAAATAGGATTTCAAAATAGATTAGGATTTGATTACTGCATTTAAAAACACCTCAGCTTCTCTTAATTTCTTCAAAATATTGCTTTTAATATACCCTCATCTTAGTTCAGTTTTGTTCACATTTCATGTTTATGTTTTTTCTACTAAGTTGTATATGCATAGTTTCTAATTTATGTTTCTTTTTGCAGTAGTTAAAGCTAGCTTTTATTCTGGATATAAGATTTTTTAACATTATGGTTGCTTTACTTCCTTTTTGAAGATTTCCTTTGTTTGATATCACAATATAATACACTGGAGAAGACAATTAGGCAAGTGCTCAGGATCTTTATGAGTAGTAAAGCTTACATTATTTGTAAAATATTAAATAAAGTGAGACAGAAAACTTAGATTTCTCTTTTATTACTTGTTTTCTTCATTTTACTGTTCCCTGGGGGAACTTGTGAAGATATGACACAATGCTTGAGACAATGTGGCTGAGAAGTGGAGATATTAATGGGCAAACAGTGCAAGGCCATCGATTTTATTATGCCAAATAGAATAACAGAATATTCTCAGATTCACCTTGCTTAGAGCAGGTGTGTGCAGATTCACCTCTGGGGTGTGTCTGTCTGCAGGTGTTTGAATGTGTCACACTTCGTAACATGTTTTGTGGAAACTGAAACATCCAGTCAAGAAGTCTATGGTGCACAATCTCTGTTACAGTGTTTGTAAGGTGCTGACTGTGAAACAGAGATTTTCAAAACATTTTTGGGTCTTTAATTATATCATGCATTGCTGTCATGAACTTTTAATGGGCTAGAAGCTGTAGAAAACCATTTCTTATTCAATACATGCCATAAAGATCAAGAGAGATTTCATAGATGAACATAGTCCAAAAGTCATTAAATTTTTACCATCCTAGGTATTTTAATATTTATCAATATGACATCAAGTTAGAGGTGTAATCCTACATTATACAAAAACACTGGGACTACTTGGGATAATAAACACAAAATACAATTGGAATAGGCTTACCAAATAAGCATGCTTTGGGTGAGCAAAAATCAGAAAGGACTGCCTCCTTGCTTCAGCCCTAATTCTTCATTCTCAGCTCTTTTGGCACTATATAAACACTGGAGAAAAACCTTGGGAAGATAATTTTGTCTTCTTCCACCCTTTGATTCTCATTTCTGCTTTTACTGTAATTGAATTGATGAGTGAAGAATCCAGTGTAATAAATTAAACAGAATACATATTCAAACATATAACCTCTTCTTAAAACAAATGAGGTGATTCAACTGGTTTAATTTATTCCATAAATTTGATATTTTTGGCAATATAGCAAAATATATTAAACACTACATCCAATTGGATTGTGCTCCATTAGATAATTAAGAGAATATAGCTCAATAATAATGTCAGAATAAGGACAAATACTGAAAAATGATGAGCTTTTACTTTGCCAATTTCATGAAGAGGTGAAATTTCATATGACAAAGAACCTAGATAGTACTAGGCAAAATTGGCTTTTTTTAAATTTTCCACTTAATATAGGGAAGAGGATCATTTAAAGATGTATTTTATATGAGCTTTGCACATTGATTTGAGTTAAAGTGAAACAAGAAAGGTCTCAATAATGTAATGTCCCACTGGCACATATGTAGTGCCATAATGTTGCCATATCTGTTAATCACCAAAATCCCAATAACTCTAGTTTGAATGCTGTGTGCTTCTTAAAGAATTGCTTCTAGCAGAAAAATTGCTCCTCTCTGTTGTCCTCTGATTCCAAGTTCAGGAGCTCCATTTTGACAAATATTTTAAGTCAGTCTTCTAAGTTTATAGTGGAACAGCATGGAGAGAGCAGGACTCAAAGCCGTGGCAATGACCAGCAGGAAACATCAATGTACTCACAGTATTTGTTTATTCAGACCTTCACGATTTTCTGGAGCCACACCAACTCTCAGAAAACTTAATCTGAAATACTGGGGTGGAAGTGTCTCAGGGTTAACTTTACTGGTTTTTTCCACTTCAGGTTTTTTTCACATATAACAGTGAAGCATATTTTTCCAAACTAACCTTAATGTTTCTTATTTCTGGAAATTAAACTGAAAAAGCTGGAGTCACTTTGCACTTTTTACCCAAAGAATGAAGTTTTTACTTCAGTATTAGAAATGGTCAAAGGTTTTACAATTTTTTCCCCTATGTACCTATAAAATTTCCCATACCTAAAGTATGGGTGAGTAAGAGAAGAAGTAACCCACACTTTAAGAAGTAGCCTTGCCACTTAAAGGCCTTTATGAACAATACATGTTAATAGAGACCAGCCACATCTCCTCTACAAACAATACAGGGCCGATT
Source organism: Melospiza melodia melodia (assembly GCF_035770615.1). Taxonomy (NCBI): domain Eukaryota; kingdom Metazoa; phylum Chordata; class Aves; order Passeriformes; family Passerellidae; genus Melospiza; species Melospiza melodia. The sequence goes on from NC_086197.1 coordinate 76,562,006, forward strand.
TTGTTTATTTATTTCTTTTGTTGTGGGGTTTTCTTTTGATTTGTTTTGTTGAGTTGTTAAAATTGATTTCTTCATGTAAACTGGTGATTCAGAAACTTGACAAAGAAATATGAATTACAAATTAACAATACCATGACCAAACACCACACTTCACACATCACCTTAACATGTGAATGCTGGTGCCTACAGCTTTTTGTTTCAGTTCCATCATCCTAAATACTTATTTCATTTTTCTTTTAAACTCAATAGATCAGAATATCAAAGACTGAAATTTCTGAGCATTTCCCACCAGGCAGACTTCATTCCTTCTGTTTACTGGTGTCAAGCAGGTTTCAGTCTCATGCTGAGCAGATGCTTTACTAATGTTTTGCACAGTGGTTAATCAAATATTTATGCAGCACATGAAGGAAATATACTTATATTTCACTGCTGATGATTGAATAAGTTCTATACCATTTCTCCAATGAATAGTCACGTCCAAACACTTTAAATTATTCATGTTCTAATTTGTAAATATATCAAGGAGTTCTTATCTGGAAAAGCCTGCTAGTCTTGTAGCTGAGGAGAAAAAATTCCTTATAGGTACATCAGATCCATGATAACAAATTATTCCATTCTTTCAATATGCATGTTCAGTGCCAGCTTCTGGATAATTTAAAAATTAATGCTAATCCATAAATGCATATAATTTTTCTTACCTTCATTATGGCTGAAACATTCTGATACTTTGTAAACTCTCGTGGTTTGAAATGCATGGGTGGTTGAATCCCAAATAAAATGAAATGATCTTGGGAAAGTAGTATTGTAAATCAGTAATGCATGTAGTACCTTGCCTTTGCTTTCTAAAATAAGGATGAAACATTTTGAGGAATTTGAAATTAAAGATACCCAAATCAAAGTCCTGATTAGGCAGAATCCTTGTTTAGATAGTCCTTACTCATACAAATAGCTCATTTAAATTTTTCTGGTTTAGGCAACAATGCATGATGTACATGTTATTACTTTTCAGCTGGATTTTTTGTTGTGACAGTCAAAATGCTTGATTACATTCCTAGGTAATACATTAAACATTGTAATTCTATACATAATTAAGATAAATGAGCTTAACTGATACACAATATTACATATATAAGCAAATAAAAAAAATCTATAAATACACAAGGAAGAAAACATTGCTTCTTAAATCTAAGCTGGCATCTTACTGGGAGGAACTTCAAATCTGCATGAGAAAGGAAAAAGTATTTCATCAAGGAGAAACCCCGGGATTTACACACACGTAGGAAGAACCAAGTCCAATTGTGAAATAGAAGAATTATACATCTGGGCAAAAAAACCTGTAAAAGCAGATCTGGAGATTAAATTGGATCCAAACTGGTCATGACTGAATAGCGTTGCAGTGTGGTAAACAGGCACAGAGGCACTGTCAATGTGTCAAGCAGCCTTTCTGCTCGAGGCACTACTGACAGATAAGGCTTCACTAAGATTATTTTGTACAGCTTTTGGTGCTGTGCTCTAAGCAAGAAATGAGCCAATTGGGAGAGCATGGAAAAGATGACAAGAAGCAACACTGGTCTGCCTAACTTGACAGACTGAGGAAGTTGTATTTAAGAGAGAGGACACTGGTGGCTCCAGTTTCAACTTGTAGAAAAGAGCTGGGTGGTAAAACTGACAATCCAGCTGTGAAAGTAAAGGGCTTCATCTGTAGCAAGTGAGATTTATAGCAGACATCTGGAAAACTTTCTAGAATAGAATATGATAAATGCTAGAAAATGTAGAAACTGATATTTTTAGGACCAACTTGAATAAACTCCCATCAGAAATGGCTTACAGAGCACTGATCCAGCCTTTGTCTAGAACTAACTAGCTAACTAACTAAATAACTAACTGACTAAAGTCTTCCTGTAACTTTTCTGTGGAGGTGGACATATATTTAAACCACCCATTGGGACTTCTGATTTTTCACTTTGTACAGTGGCATATGCACAAACATGTCTGTCATCACAGCTAGCAATAATGCATAAGTAAAATCAAATCTTCTGGCCTTTGCATATAACTGTAATTCATGACTTTTTCTCTCTTCAGTTCCAGTGTCATATAATATACACAGTCCTCTGACGCCACCCTTGAATTATGAACCCTATTCAAGAAGTACAGGTGCTGTCATAATAAGCCTTTCATGTTGCTATTCTCTTTCTGTAGAATTTCTGATTGCCATATGTGAAGATTTTTTTGAGCTAAAAATTTGAATATAATTTTTTTTAGTAGAAAATAGTTAATTTATAGTTCTTGGGTTACCTTGGCTTTTTATGTTTAGTCGCTGGTGTTGTATTTGGTGAATTCTTGTGTTTGTGTGAAACAGAGTTCCTCTCTGGCTCTCAGCCTCCATCATTGAGACACCTATAGCAGGAACAAACACTGTTTGGATAGACCTTCCAATTTTGTCTCAGGTGCATAAAAAAAAGCTTTTTAAAGGATTAAGGGATCATATATTTTGACCCATGTATGGAAGCCCAGCATGGCATGTTAGCACATCCATGATCCCTCTAACTAGGAATTCAGTATTTCTTCAATCAAATGTAAAATCTTCCTTGATTTATTCTGACCTTTTGTCTCATTTTTTCCCCAATCCTTTCAGTTGTATCTATTCAGGTCGTGGCACACCCCTCTCCCACCCTTCCACCTTTCCCCTTCCCCACCCCTGCCCCAAGGTTCTGACTTCTGTCACAGCCAGATTAGTTGACAGAAGAGATGTGTTTTCCCAGTTTTGTCATCTAGGATGGGGACAGTTTTGTTTTCCTCAGCTCTTCTGTCTCTCACCCTCTATCACTGTGTATTCAGAAATCCAGAAGTCCTTTGTGATTCCACTATGTGCTCTGTCTTGAGTCTTGGGGAGCACTGAGCAGTCCACCAGTTCCACTCTGCTCCTTTGCAACAAACTTCTTCCTCAGTAAACATATTCATGAAGTATAAATACGGTATGAGGAATAGGTGGTATTTTCCAAAAAGGACCATATTTGCAGAATAAAAAGACCAAGATCTTGGTGCATGCAGCCCAGCAGGTAAGGAGAGGTTGTGCAGCACTTTACATGTTCATGGATAGCAGTTCATCACAACTCTGCAATCTAAATTTAGAATTAACTTGGACTTTACCTGATTTTTTACTTGGCAACCACCTCTGAAAAGGTCTTATTTTTTCCTGCATAGTGCCAGTAAAACATGGGCACGAGGAATGAAAAAAATTTATCTCTGATGTGACTTTTTTTATAATTATACAATTCTGACCTTGCATGACTCCACTGATCTTTCTGGAAAATCTCACAACTTTGCAAATTCCTCATCAGTTCAAGCCAGAGTTATTCAACTGAACCATATCAGCTTGGGCTTTGAACCCGAGGTCTCAAGCAGCTGAACCTCTGTGGAGAGGGGAAGTTTACATAGAGTAGGGGTTAGGGGAAGATTCTGGGCTCTTACACAGCAAAATAAGATCCATGAATCTGGAATACTTTCAGCCTAGTTCAGTTGGATGGAATACCTCTCACAAGAGTGGACATGTGAAGCTGGAGCCTCACAATTTGGTTTTAAATTGCCTCTGCAAATCTGCCAAACGCTTGATTTAAATTCTTTATCCCATACCCTTCCAACCTCTTTCTCCTCAAAGAATTAATGTGATAGGCCTCTGAAAACAATTTATTAATGACTGAAAAATCTCTAGAAGGCTGAAATTGAAATTGAAAGGCTGAAATTTTTATTTGTATAGTGAAAAAATAAAAGTAAATAATACACATTTCTAGAGGTGAATGTACATTTGCCATAAGATTTTATTCAGCTTGGAAAAGAAATGCATGTCTTCTAGGTACATTAAAAATATAGTCGGGAAATATAAGTGTCTTTTTTTTGAACTTTATAGAATGTTTTCTATTTTTGTCTAAAATACAAAATATTTTTCAAATGTGGGTTTGAATGATGAGGAGGAACAAAGACTTGTAATCTGCAACACAATACACTTCTCATTCTCTCAGTATTGGCAAAGCATCCCTACTCTGTGTGTGTGTATGCAGGCACATACATAAATCAATTGTTCAGGTGAAAAGTTTACATTAGCAGCAATTGTGTGACTCACATGGTAAGGAATATGAGAGGCTGACACAAAAAATGGCAAATATATTGCAGCGTAAAAGGTCACTTCAAAAATTTCTGACAACCTGGAACATTAGAAGGTCAAAAATCAACAGCACAATGTCCTGTTTGGTTAGATTGTGCTACTACACTCTCTCTATGGACTGTTATTTTTTAAAATAATTGCATGCTCTTTTGAATCAGCCAGCCATTCAAAGGCTGTACTTCCCATTTTATTGAGAAATTAATGAAGTGTAGAGAACAGCTCATTTTATTCCAGTAGTCCTTTTAACATGCAAATAGTGGCGTCTTTCAATGAACACACTTCTGTTTGTGCTATTAAAGAGCAGTAGGAGCAATTGATAATTGTCCAGTTTAGAAAATGTGTGCCTAAAGCTTGCCTATATTTTCCCCTATGTAGTAATGAAAGATCTCATTAAACACATATTTTCTAACTTTCCAAATATTTCTTTCCTGTGTCTGGACCAGTAAGAGAATCTCTACTGATTACTGATTTATCAAAATCCCTATCCTATAATTTATAAATTTCAGCCCCAACCAGCTGTGGGTTTTTTCTGCTTGTCTTGTTTTGAAAGCCTTAAAATATTTTAGGAGCAAAGGCACTGAAGAGTTAGGCTGGGAAAAGTCTTGTGCATCTTCTGAGAGAGAAGAAGATACAAAATAAATTTTCCCAGTTCACCACAACACTTTATAAAGAAAAAACCTTCTCCCACAAAACACAGAGGTACCGAGGAAGTACACAAGCTGTTCTTGACAGCTCCTTAAAGTAAGGATATCTTGGAATCAATTTTCTCATCCTTATTTTATCAATATCTCCTGTTTCAAACAATGCAGACCCTGCACTCCCAGAGACTTCTATAAATGCATTCTACTGTCTCCACAAAGACAATGAGACCCATGTTCAGAAGGGTGTCAATGTCTAAAGACCTACAAGTCATGATCTTGGACAAACCTTAGAACAGGTTTTAGCAGCGTTGAGCAGTACCTGGAAGTATATTAATGGAAAATATTGAACATTTTGTCATGAGTTTAACTGTATTTCTTAATATTTGAAAATATATGAATCTGGAATACAGTAAAGGATATCAAGAATAAATGGAGAAATTATTTTCTGCAAAAGGAACATGAATAGTACTTCAAACACTTAGAAGCAAAACATATTGAATTTGTGTGAATTTGTAAACAGTTTTCATTTGTTGTGTATGTCATTATAGCTCTGAATGTGTTTATAGAGTTATTTCAAAGTAGCCTGTATGGACAGTTACTGCAGCAACTGACAGATATTGTGAGTTACATTTCAGATTCAGAGACTGGATGTATTTTAGTGTATTTCATCACTTAATGTCATTTTTATTAGAGACAAAGAGAAAATGTTTGACTTCTTTTTTTTACAAGCAGGACTGCTTAGAAAACAGAAACATAAAATATGTAAAACCAATAACACCTAAAGGCATTGCTTAGCTGGAGAAACTGATGCAGTCACTGGGAGTCAGGAAAGATCAGTTTGATTCTCTGTTCCTGAGACATCAGTCTTTAGAAGTAACTACAAAAATGTTTTTAAAAGTTTGCAAAATGTAAAGAAAAAAAATGTAACAAAACTTAAAATAATGTAATGTAGCTTATTGACATTCCTTTCTTTAAAAAATAGTCTAGCTTTCTAGAAAGTGAAAAGTAGAGGATAAACCTTTGCCACACACGAGGTACAATTTTTGTATATTCTACTCCTGTTCTGTAAGTGTGCCATCTAAAAAGTCATCTGCTAAGATGGAAACCCCTCTGTGGTTTGGCTCTTTTCCCAAACCCCCCAGTGTTTGTTTTTCTCTTCAAAGACACAGGTGCAATCATTGGACCTAACTTTGCACTTGATGTAGGGACAGAAAGTTGTCTCCGGTTCAGGTCATTGTTACAAACTTTGAATACAATAAACAAATTCTGGGTTTTATAAAAAGAGATTTTATCCTTGCAGAATAAGCCAGAGTTGTTACCTGTTTTGCTTTGTGGTTTGTTCTTTCTGAGAAGAGTTAATTAAAATGTTGAGATAAATAAATCCTAGGTCTACTCTTGAGGCTTTCTCTTTTTGGCATCTGAATCACTAACGTCTCTGTTGCCATAGATTTAAAATAAAACTCAAACCTTTAAGTTTTGAAGGAGAGTTTATGCAGAAAACTAATTCCAACCTTCTCTTCTGATTCCTGTGATAATAGTCCTGTCTCAATGCAAGAATCATTGCCTGCCAGAAAATTTCTCAGATGTCAAGAGTCAAAGTATAAATATTAGTGAATTTAAGTTTTCTCTAGACAAAAAAGCTCAGAATAATTTTGTGACCTTTCATTTAAGTTGTGCATCATGTGTTTGTTTGCTCTAATCCTCATTTTCTTTTTGGCTCCTGTGTGCAAGCAAAAAACTTGGAATGCATTTAGCTGGGGAAAAGACAATATGAAGAATAATGTAAAAGTTTGTTTTATACTACTTTATAGAACTGAAACGTACTATAACTCATGGCTCTGGCATTTATCTACAAGATCTTATGAGTTAGAAAATACTAGCTAACGTCTACTAAGTGCTTTTAAATGCTTCTGCTCTTTGCTGCTGATGGCAAAAGATCTGTCATGGTCTTCTGTAACATTAGGTTTTTTCTCTGCTAGGAGGTATAAGTAAAATATGTAAAGTAATAAAAAAAAAATCCCCTAGGAGGTATTCGGTAAATCTGTAATATTACCATATCCCATAAAAAAAAAGACTGTAATAAATTGGATGCCAGAGGTAGGATACATTTTACCTAACTTAAGAAATTTTATGACCAAGCTGAGCTCTTCTCACAGTTGGGTGAGGACTGAGCATTTTTGAATAGTGATTTACCAGGTCTCTTTTAGACATTCACTTGAGGGTGAGTCACTGTGCCCTGGTAGTGGCTATGTCTCTCTAGCTCTGAAGGGAGAGGAGGATGGCTCTTTCAGTGTAGGTGACTACCAGCAGCAGGTGCCTGCCTTTCTCTGATGAATCCCATATATGAATGTATGAGATCCCATACATCCATTTGATTAAAGACTTTGGCTAATGTCCAAGTGCGCAGTAGCTGTAGCTTACTACCCAGGAATTGTGCACCTCACAATATTGTAATTGCTGACTACAGATGTCAAGAAGTCTTCAGGCAGCCAGCCAGATGAAATTGGGTTACCTACAATTCAAATTACCTTAGCAGTGTAAAAATGCAATTATCAGGGCAGGTGGGGTAATAACATCACATTGCAGCAAAGGCAGCAAATCCCACAAGATCACTGTGCCAGGAATGGTGAGCCCCTCAACAGCTGAGAATCCCCCAAACCCAGTTCTCTAAACATCATCTCAGTTGACTTACAACCACACAGTGTGTATGCAAGCCAAGTACTTACAGTGTACATATCCATATCTGCCATCAGAATGGTGGTGGTTTTGATCTAGCTTTTTATTCAGACCTGATTTCTTTTTATGACAAGATAACTCCCACAGTTGACCAAGGGAGACAGTGCTCTCAGACACATGGTGTGACTCTTGGGGATGGCCCTGTACAGGCCCAGGAGTTGGACTCAATGATACTGATGGGTCCATACCAACTCAGTTTATTCTGTGATTCTGTGATTCCATTTAGTCAAAGTAATTGGCAAAAGCCTTCCAAATTTTGTCCTTTTAACTGCTGTTATTCTAGCATAGCATATAGCCTTTAGAAAATCTGTATTTCAAAGAATCTACCTAACAGCCTTTTTCATAGCTTTAAGATGGATTCAATTTTTCTTCAAATCCTCACATATTGTTATATGAGACCAAATCTATAACTTAACTCGGGTCAGTTGAGTAAAAGTAATAACCTTTTCTATGCAGAATGTTTAATCCCCTTTTTACCTCAGTTGGTTTCCTGCTCTCTTATACTGCTCATTAGTATTTTGAGATGCTAATCATTACACGCTTTTATTCTATTACTTGGGAAAATCTGAATTAACTGTCTGAGAGTTTTTCAAATATACACCACTAGACTATAGACTGAAGTAAAGAACTAAGTTTCAAACCCTAATTTCATAAGTTTAATAAAATACATAACCAGAAGTCATAAGGAAAATTTTAACTATATTGTTAATGGTAAGAAAATACTCTAAAATCACATGCACAAAATTTTGCTTGTCACATTACTTGTCAGTGAAATAAATCACTGCTTTGATGTCAGAGAAAAGGGTATTCAGGAAGCATCAAATCACGGGAGCTCATGAATGATAGTTATTGATCATTTGTTGTGTAAAAATCTCATCCAGAATATTCAGCCTATTGCTGAAGCTCATATTCTAAGAGTTTGCATATTTCACTTCCAAGTGAGAAAGATGTTTCTCTCCAGAAACTCCTAAGACTCCTGTGATATAGTCAAATAATACTTTGAGATTGCAAACATTTGAAGAAACTATGTAAGTATGTATTTTTGAGAGAGCAAATAAAACGGCTGACATGACAATGTACAAACATGACATCCTTCATCTCTGATATACCTCTCTTTTGTCCCTTAGGCTATTTTCAGCTGTACTTGTACACATAGTCATAAGGTGGCTCCAAAAGAAAATTAAACTCTTAATTTCTTACACATATGGTGTTTTTATACACATGGATCTGTCTAGATATTTTCTAAAAGGCAACCTTGAACCAAACACTCACAGGAAAAACTAGAGCTCTGAAGAAACACAACAGATTGTTGTTATAAAAGTGAAGAACTTCCACCTAGCCACTCTGTGTAATTCAAGGTGATGTTCCTTGTATTCCTGATGGACCAATGCACAATTACTCTGTCAGAGAGGATGGCTGTTACAATGTCAGACTTTTGAATTTTCTGTGGGAAATAGCATAGGGAGACAAAGGTCCCAAAGAAATTCCCTGAAGAAAAATAAAAGATCTCTTCTTGTCAGTTTTGGTAGTGTAGGTATGTGAATTAACTGCAACCAGAGCTTCCTCATTTATCTGAAAGATGTTGGGGATTTCATGCTGGGGGTTCTGTTCTTATCCATTAGTGTATAATTAGACAATATCTGACAGTGTCAGACTAAAATTAGTCATCACCTGTAATTTTTCTACATTCAGTCCTTCAACATCTTGTCTATTTATCCAGATATTCTCAAGTGACATGAATTCAACATGAAGAGTTTCCCAAGCTGTTGTGAGAAAATGAAACCCTGCAGGGATTTTCTGGTAAGTCAGTGTAACATTCTGAAAATCTCTGAAGGAAACATGAAGTGGGATTAAAAACAGAAGATAAAAATAGAAAAAGGCAAGGACAAAAAAAAAAAAAAAAAAAAAAAAGAGGTGAAGGAAATGTAGGACATGAACAAAAGAGTAAATTGAGATATCGTACAGCGGAACTGCAGACAAGGAAAGAATAAGCAAGCTAGGGGCAGAAAGCAGACAATGTCCTGTCATTACAGGATTATAGAAAAGCAAGAATTGCTCAAAAGGAGCACCAGAAGCTGAAAATACAGACGATATTCTGATCCATTTGTGATCGCTGTCAGAACTTCAGTTGACAGATGAATTAGGCTATAAATACACAGAGGAAAAAAGATATACATATATATATAGGCATATATATGTGTCCATGTGTATATATTCATGCGTGCCAGGGAAAACTGGAAAAAATATACATATTTTCTTAGAGTACAGTTATAAAAATAAAGTAATTATAATAAAGACACACCTGAACATACTGAAAACTAGGTTCTGATAGCAGTCTTGAAATCTTTTTTGCTGTATATTTTTCATATAGAAACAGTGGTATAATGAAAAGACCTTGAAAGAAGACAATATTCTATGTACATGGAATAATTTTTCTAATTTTAAAATGGGATTCAGCAAACTCAAACTGAAAAAACACTTAAAAAACTTTATGAATAACATTTTTATGCCCACGGATTTCTCTTGGTCTGTATAGTGATATGCTATATTTTTGAGTCTGAACAAAGCTTTAATTGCATTTGCATGGAGGTTTTATCAAGTAAAGATTATAAGCAGAAAAAATTTTCTGATAAGGTTTGCTGTCCCTAGTCTGATGAGTTGCTCCAAAATGAAGCACCAAAAAATATTGTCTGTAGAAAACCTATTTGAGAGGATGTGTCTAGGATCTTTCAAGGTGTTAAAAAGATGAGAGGGATTTGTGTGTCAGTGTGAGTGTCTGACAAACAGATCATCATAAACTCTACCCCACTGCAATTCTAGCATGCCACCTTGCAGCTCTAGTCTATGAGGAAATGTCAAGCACCTTTGCAGAGCTTTCAGCCTTTATTCAAGTCCTGGGGGCCAAGGCAGCCTCCCTTTGCCTCTGCAGACCAATGCTCGCTGCGGAACAGCAACTTTGGCTGGGGCAAGACATGCAGGCTTTCCGAAAATATCTCTTAAAAAGAAATTACTTCCCATTACACTTAACAGCAAAATAAAAGAATCCCTCAAGCAGGATCCAATTTGGTTAGAACAGCCTCCAGAGGCAGACTCTCTCCCCCAGGATGCAGTTCTACTGGAAAATGGTGCACTGTACATGTACACAACAAAGCATTTGTTTGGGGATGCTTCATTTTCAAAAGATATCAGGAGACAGCTCTGGTCAATGCTGTCAAATCATTACTCTGAAAGGAATTGTACAAGGAACGAAGAAGAATTGTCATTCTAGAAATACAAACAATTACTTTGGTGTGTTTTGCAGCAAGTAATTCAGGTATAACAGTGTTTGAAATCTACACAAAAATAATATTATACAGACATTGATATACAGAGTTTGATGAAAAACTATGATTGTAAACAAAAAAAAAAAAAACAAAAAAAAACAAAACCCAAAAAAAAGAAGACAAAAGCAAACCAAATTGATTTAGTTGCATAAGCTGTCGTATAATCTACTCCTAATTTTCTTGTCCTCTATTTTAGTTCAGAATGTTTTTCCCTTCCTACTGAGATGTCCGTTATGTGTGTACACATCATAGAGAAATGATAAAAGAGATTTTTTTGTTTGATTGATCAAGAAAGAAAGCTTTTCTGCTGTTCAGTGCTGCAATACTGGCTCGGAGTAGAAGCAGACAGCAAAGCAGATGTATCCTGTGTGTAGCCAGCCTGAAATGTACTGCAGCAGGACAGTCTAGACCAATATGCTGTACTATCTGTAAGGGAAAACAAAACTGCAGAAGACATCCGGCCAGATTTCTAAAAAAAACCCCAATGGTGTGCTAAAGTTTCCACTGCTTGTTCTCCCTATTCTTGCTATTTGAAGTTCACCTGTAACAGCTTTAAAAATTGTGTTGCATCCTTGCTTTCTGTTTGTACAACACACAGGTTTATTGAATTAAATGCACCCAAAAAATCTTTATCTGAAAATTCCATTTGGTGTCAAGGGAGTAAAACAAGCAGAGCTAAACACACATATACATAATCACCCTTGAAAATCTTGCTTCAGTTAAAATTGTGTTAATTTTAAATTGTTATCTTATAAACAGATTTATTTCAATGCATGTTTACAGTGTCTATTCCTCTTTACATTGCACTTGCTTGCATGGAACATTTTACTTGAAAAATATTCATAATCAACACAGTTCCTTTCAAGATTCTGGGGTGTAATCAAATATCTATACAATTCTCTCTTAAATGAAAGAAAACATGTAAAAAAGTGAATAAAAGGCAAAGAAATTGAAACAGCTTCAAAAGATTGGTGGTGCTAACAACTCAGGTTCTTCAGCACTTTATTTCAAGGAATTTAACCAATGAAACATTTTCTTCTGACAGACAACTGCTCCCAACTGAACCTCATTTAAGAAAAATTATCATTACAGTTTAAATTCAAATGAAAGGTGTTACCAGAATATTTGTGCTGTAGATGAAAGTTCCTGCTTACAAGCTGTAGTCATAGACAAGGGATAAAGGATGCGTTGTCCTTGGTTCTGAATATTCATGAATGTGTGGCACCAGACAGGTTTTCTAAAACCTTCTTTCCCCTTGATTTTTCATGATGAAAAAATTGTAACTGCAGTCTCTTTGGGTGCAGTTTTGTTTCAGCACTTCTTTGAGGGAAATTACCTGGTTATTTAATACCTAAATTCTGGCTGATGCCTTAATTGAAGTTAAAATAAAAGCAATTGTATATGCACTTAAGCAGGGGGAGGTTGGGTAGCTGAATCTGTTTTAAGGGTTGTGATAATTGATGTTTTTATCTCTTTGAATCATAGCATGCCATAATATATTCTACTTTCTGGTTACTAAAGGGCATACAGCACAGAGATAATGAAGTTGGCAATGAACTTGGGAGCACTGAATGGAAGCTGTCACATGAAAAAGCTGAACATAATGGGGAAAATAGTGAGTTTGATTGTTCATCTGCTATCTGTGGCTTCAAATTTATGAAAAAAAAATTATTTGAATTGAACTGCTTAAGTGCTTAAAGACAGGCGATTTACTTAACTTTGAACATGGATGGGAGTGAGCCAGCTGGAGTGCAGAATGCTGATATTTTGTGTTGATTTGATTGATCAGAGTAAGTAGAAACTGATCTGAAGAAAGAAACAGGTATAGTACAAACCATAAAAAGTGTAAACAGTTGGGGCTCAACAACCAGGGTCCTTTGGACTTCACCTGTACCAAGTTCCACCAAGGCTAAAAGTCCTTTCTACTTGAATAATGGTTAAAGAATAATGTAAAGTTCCTAATATATTTTTGTCTTTATAATTTGGAGTTGTGAGTGTTGTTTCTTTTTTTTTTTTTTTTTTTTTTTTTTTTTTTTTTTTTTTTTTTTGCTTTTTGGAATTAACTAAAAACAAAGTAAAGTAAAAAAAAATAAATATACCAGTCAAAGTGTGCCTTGGTCAGGACAGAAGGGCAGGAGCACCTATTAGCTCCTCTTGCACATTCAGCCTGTCAAGAAATTGTAGCACCTTATATCACAAAGCAAAATTAAATCCAGGAAACATTTTCCTATAATAAATGGGAACATTTTAGATCAACTAAATGATTGTAAAGTCTTTCCTCCAGAATAATAGCAGGTCATATAAAATCTGAGTTTTTCCCCTGGCTTGTAAAAGACATGGATACAAATCAGAATTTCAGAAAAGTAATACTACAGACAGCAGCATTTGGATTCTGGGATAGACTCCTTAAAAACAACAGTATTCTCAGTTAACAATGAGCTTGCACTTGAGTGTTGGATCAAAGACCTCATAAATGACTGTTTTCTAGACAGTGACTGGTAAAACCCTAGTCAGTCTGTCTTAAAAAACATAGATCTCGTTAAGAGTAAAATAGGCACAAGAGAAAAAAAGGGGATGATTCTGAGAACCTTGAAAATTCTGAAATTGGTGCACAGAAAAAGTGGGAAAGGCCATTATTAGGTCAATGTAAAAAGCTAAGAAACCAGCTATTCCAGAGTAGCTGTGTTTACTTTTACCTAAGTTTCTTGAGGCAAAGATGATGAGAAATGCAGCAAACTGCAATAAGCTGAGGAAAAAGTGATATTTTTAGTGAACTACAAAGTGAATCTTAACTGAATCTTAAAGGTCTTCATATTGTAAAAAACTTAATTCAGAAAGTGCATAAAAGAGCAACAGAATTTGAATTTATTACTATGTATGACTGTGTAAGCCTTAACTAGGTTAGAATGACAGCAATTAAAAATTAATTCAAAGAATTATACTTCTGAAATTTTTCTGCACTACTGTTAATTATTACTGTGCCTTTAGAACTGTGTATACAGTATGATAATACTCAAAACTTAAGTTTTTAAGTAGGCTTTGCTTCACCTTTGATCCCTGTCAAACTCAAAAGTTTAGTATTCTGCAAGGATAATTTATAAAACTAAAAGTGCAAATGACTGCAGGAAAGAAGACAAAAATATTAGTCTAGAATACTGAATTATATTTCTGGACAATGTACTCTCATAAGAAAAGCCAAAATAATGTAGGAATTATAGAAATTAAATATCACTTTGATTCCCTGGTTATTACTGTAGTATTGCAGGAAAAACCTGAGAATTTTTTTCTCAAAAAAAAATTCCTTAACACTAGTCTAATGATGTGGAAAAAATCAAGATGTTAAAGAATAAGTAGAAATATTATCTAGGTGACTGTGATTATTTGTTTATGAACTGTTGCCCTAACCTGAATTTACCCTGTCCCTGAAGTCACATAACGTTCTCCAGAATGACTGACAGTTGTTTTGAATTATGTCAAGGTTTGTGATGACTGTGTAATTCACAATGATTTGCTTCCCCCTTATGCAAAAGAATGAGTTATGCTGTCTGTCATGTGCTGTCTGTGTTTATTTTCCATACACCAATTTTTTAAAAAATTTTTTTAAAAATTACCTTTGTTATTTTCAGACAGCTGTGCAGCACAGAGAAACTGCCACAGAATTACTTAAAGTCTTCAGGGTTATCAGCTTCAAGTCATCTATACCCTTGCCTACACTATCATTTTATACCCACTGTCTTATTTGACTCTACTTGAACATTAGAAAATATTAGCTTTGAGTCTCAAACTCCGAAGACTTAATTGCTTGTTCATCTTTACTATGAATAAAATATTACCATAAGGATTATTCAGTATTGTGGGGAGAAATAGCTAATTTGTAATTTAAAAGTATGTTCAATTGAACTGAAAATTTGCAATGGAAAGCTCAATAAATTCTATATCTTTGTGAAGAGAAACTATGTAGATGAGTCAAATAGCCTCTAGAAGTAATTTTACATGTATATGGACAGGAGGTTGAATGGCATGTGGAAGATTTCTGTGAATTATAAACAGTGCATTTACTACTTTGAAAAAAGAGGTTGTTCATACCCAATACAACTGATGGCCAGATTCAAACTGAACCACTGGTTCACACGCATACACATGTGTGCCAAAATGAGCTGGATATAAAACCTAAACATTTCCCAAAATGCAGTTTGAGATGAATGAAAGTCTTCAGTCACTCATCTCATTCAGTCAAGTGATACAAGATTAGACTTCTGTTCAGATCTTGTTAAATAGCTTTCGATCTATTCAAAATCTTTAAATCACCAGGTATGTTAAATATTCAAAACACATTTACACATTCATGCAACCGCTGCAATAAGCTAATAAAATAGCTAAATTGGGGTCTTTGAATCACAGTGAAAGTAAAGACCCATTGTATTAGGTCCATTTTAATAAAGTATCAAAATAGAGATGTGAATCAGTGTTACATATTGTAAGATATTAATTTGCCAATCACAGATTAAAGGATCAAATTTCTTATGGATATGTAAACAGCTATATATATATATATATATATATATATATCCTACCTGTATCATAATATCCTACCTGTATCATAGAATCATCTGGTTTTAACTCTCTGCCATGGGCAGGGGCACATTCCATTAGACCAGGTTCTGCAAGTCCCATCCAACCGGGCCTTGAACATTCCCAGGGATGGATGGAGCACCCACAACTTCTCTGAGAAACTAGTTTTGCTGTCACACCATCCTCAAAGTAATGATTTTCTTCCTCATATCTGATCTAAACTTATTCTTTTTCAGTTTGAAGCCATTCCCCCTTGCCCTGTCCCTACATGGCCATGCAAATAGTCCCTCTCCCTCTTTCTTGAGGGCTCCCTTCAGTATTGGGAGGCTGCAATCAGGTCACCCTAAATCCAGGCTCAACAATCACAGTTCCCTCAGGCTTTCCTTGTAGGTAAGACGCTTCATCCTTATTGTGAATAAGCCATTTGTCAGGTTCTTCAATGAATAAGCCATTTGTCAGGTTCTTCAATCATTATGGCAGTTTTCCTTCTGTTTATACATTTAAAGGCCAATGGTGCCTTTCTAACAGAACCTGCATGACTAATTCATAAATTCCAAACAAGTACATGTTTTTAGGGATTTTTTTAAAATCTCAGTGGTAGAAGTTTATCCAAGGTAGCATGTTCTTCCCAACCCAAACTGTAAACTATTATTTGAAGCAAATAATCTGGACTGTGGGAATATACTATGTAAAGTCCAAGCATGTTTTATAAGCACATTACCAAACAGTGTCAGCTATTATTGACACATTTTGATTTTGAAATGAGCAATCATGTATTTTGAACCCAAAAGCATGTCTTTTGTGGGATGGGGGCATTTCTGAAAAAAAAAATAATTAAATTGAGATTATGAATGCACACTGATGGCTGAAGATGTATGCTACCCATTTTGTTTAGAAATCACATATTTTTCTTGTCCAGTCAGTGTTGTTACTAAGAATTGAGTTCCTAACATAATCCTTTTCTTCTTTCTGGGAGTATGTAACAGTGCTATTGTTAGTATGCCCTATAAAGGAGCATTATTTTTAAAACCAGAGAGCAGAATGAAATGCAATGGTACCTGCCAGCCCACAATGAGTATTTTACTACTATGACTGGGTATGTAGAAATCTAACATTTATTAGAGTCTCTCATTCCAGGCTCTTACCGTGCTTTATAAATATAGCCAAGCTTTCCCAGTGCAATAATTCTGAAGCACAGTCATCCCAGAGTGGAGTGCAGCAGCTATTTTGCTCCCACTTGATGACTGTTGGTTATTATGACATGCTTCTTTCCTAGAGTTATTTTTCTGGAAAATATATGAGAGAGAAATCCACCCACCAGGAATAGGCAGAGACCATCTGCTGTGACTAATTTCACATTTATTCCAGGCAGCAGTTGTACCAAAACTCCAAAATGAAAGCCCAATTACTATTATAACTTGAGCCAGTGGATATAAAATGAAATAATATGTTCAGGATCTTTCCATTATATTATCCATGAATACAGATCTCCATCAAAATTGTAAACATTTTTGAATGCATTTCCAAATTCAAACAGGGGTCCTTTGAAATATTTAGGCTTTTTAGTCATTTAAAATGGTGTCATGTTGCCTGGGCAAGTATGCCTAAACTTTGAAAACTGATTAGAGAGAGATTTTCTTTATCCTAGCAGACAAAGCAAAATAGAACATGTGATCTATGGTCAGAATGGTTGATTTTTCTATCTTTAGGTACTGAAGTGCATATGATATATTAATAAAATAATTGCTTTCAGTTTCTGCTGTGGTCAATGAAAAGAAATGGATATTCTATAGGGAAAATAGAATTATTCTCTGAAGATAAGCCTCTCTTTCCCTTTCTCGCCTTACTGATTACAGAAACATCATAGTGTGACTACGTTCTTAATCTACGTTTTAGTTGATATATGTTCCTATGATCAAAGTCAATGGAGAGCCAGGCTGCATAGCTCTGTGCCTTACATTGGCTTTAATAGGTTTACACAGGTCTGCCTATCTGGAGGAAGACCTTGTGACCCTCTAGATGAAATCCTGCTCTTTGAAAGAGGTTGAATTTCTTCCATTAACTTGTCTAGACTCAGAATTTTATGCTTGTTTATGTTTTCTATAAAAAGAGATGAGGAATAATTCTTAGGTATTCTTAAAATAACTATTCCTCTTGGAGATGTACTTTTGCTGCTGTATGCTGGATAAAAACTTCGTTTCCTTCTTATTCATGTTAGTTTACCATCAAGTTGTAAGAGAAATTTTTAAAATTTCAGTGTGGATCTCATCAGTTTAAGCTTCTCTGCTTTGAGGCAGTGAATGCATTTGTAGATGTATGTAAGAGAAAGTTCTTTGAAGACATGATCTGAATCTTACACAGCAAACTGAAAATTGATCTGTCTGTTATCCAACACATTTTATGTGAAATAAATCAGATAGAGCCAAACCATAATCCATTCCAAATGCAGTAACTCAGCAGCTTAGATAATACAGGACAAAATCAATAAGAACAAGACAAAAATGTAAGGCAGGTTGTAAGGTTCAGCAAAAATGGATTAGAGAATGACCATGTTTAGAAAAGGATGAAAAAAAGAAAAAAATTACCATACTTTTCCCAACTACAGGCCTCCTGTTTCTTTAAAATGCAACAATAAAAAAAAATCAGATAATAAAATTAGTGCTTTTTCCTTAAGCCCTTAAGCTAGCTGAGCCAACCTTTTCTAAATTTAAACTTCAGGCTTGGAATTTCATTGCCTTCATGTCTCTCCCAAAACCACAAAATTCACTCTGTAGTTGGAAGACCGTAGGAAATGGTGGAAACTATATATGGAGAGCAGATTGGGATCTAGATATGCTTGAATTCACATCTCTCAAGCTTGACTTTGAATCATTGGACCATGCAATATACAGGTCTTAAAGATAAGAAGGCAACAGCACATCACACAGAATTTTGGCTTCGTGGCCTTCTACAGCCAATTTTTATGTAGTCCTATAGTAAGAGCTGAGCCTGAAAGGCACAAGATTGATTTCTGCAAAAAGCAGATAAAGCAGCAGCAGATTTTAGGTACAAAAACCAAGTTAAGATGCTTCTGGGAAAGGACTTTGCTGTTTCAGTTCTTGGAGAAGGGTGAGGCTTTGGGTCACTAGCACAGATAGAAAACACAATGATCTTAATAGCTGCAGTCAGTAGCTAGGTATGACAGAGGAAAAGAATCTTGAAGTTTGTATGTATTTTGCGCCTTTAGTTTCCCATGCTGACCAGCAGAACCAAATCTGAGTCATATCGTAACTCCTAAATTTGCCTGATTTTAGAAAGGCCTTTGGACCTTTGGATTTTTTTCCAGAGCTACTAAACAGATTTTTATCAGGAAATTTTCACAAGAGAAAACAAGCAGCATTGGCAGATCAAAAAATCACTCCATTTAAATCTTTATAATGTGGCAGTGAAAAATAATGGAATTAAACAATATTGCCTTTTATGAATGAAAATTATTTTAAATGTTCTTTACAGTATACAGAATATCTAAATAAGTTATTACCAATAATGTCTTAAAATAATTATTACTAATATTAACAACAACAACCAACTTAAGGAAGGTCCCTATTTGACATAAGTTGAAAAAAAATTACAAATGCAATGAAGTAAAAATTTTTAAGATATTACTGTCCCGATGATTTGAAAACTGTATTTGAACAGCTCTGAGTGCAAAATCTTTTTTTCTGCATAAGTCTTTACTAACCACACTTTCCTACTTGCATATCTTACTTCAGTTTTAACTGGAGCATTAGTAAATTTTAGTATTAATAGAAGTGTCTACTTTTTCTGACAGAAAACTGTGAGATCACTTCTAGACAGGGTAAGATGAGTTTCTGTGATAGCAGCAGCTGTCTTGAAAGCATGACAAATATTTTTAAATGAGCAAACTTACTTAAGAGGTGATGTGTGCATTGACTTTAGAGCTAGAGAGGTGCTGAAATAAGAAGTTTATACAAAGCTTTATATGATATCTGGTAGTGAATCTCTTTTTTACCTCTGAAAGGTGCATAGGTCCTTAAATGATTTTATTAGCATTAACTCTTAAAGTCTGTTGATAAAGTAATGGGGTCCCCATAAGCATCAGAAAGAAGACATAGTTAAAGGATGAAGTAAAACTTGTAAGAAAATGCAAATTGCAGCTCCCAAGGACACATTAAATAAAGGTTACAGGATCTAAGAATATTTCCGAGTCCCTCCATTAATTTTCACATTGCTCTTTTTCACTGTGATAAGGAAATACTGAGATGAATAATTGCACCTGCAAGGAGGATAATGGTACTAAGAGATACTCCAAACAAGTTCTCGAGGCATAATTTAAAGGAGCAAAAATTTCCACATAAAATGCTTAGAAGGAATTGATCCTAGTCTGAGTTCAACTTTGGTGCAAAGATTACAGGTCTGAACTTTCAATAGATGTGGAAAATATGAAGAAAAATCCTTATCATTCTTAATAATGCCTATGTATCTAATACTACTAATATATGGCATATTATTGGCAGGGGAGGGATGTGTGTGACGTATTTCTTCTGTCAGATCAAATTTCCTTTTAATGCCACAAACAGGGAAACCTGAAAAAAATAAGAGATTACAAGCAAAAATAACATAGCAGATCATTCAACATGCAATTGAAGGAAGCAGTATTAGAAAACCACTTTAATAAAATGTGGGAGAATATAATATAAGAAAATAAAGATAGTGTAGAAACTAATCTTACCCCTGAGGAGTTGCAGCTGGGCCAATTATGAAAGATTAGGAGCAGGCCTGACTTTAACAGGCCACAGGTGTAACCAATGAAAAGATGAGTGCTATCTATAAAAGAGTGGATTGGCGGGTTGGGCTGGCAACTGGAGTTAGTTGGCTATTTTGTGGAGAAGAAAGAGTCAGTGCTTAGAGGAGATACCCACAAGAAACACCAAGAAGGTCTGAAACTTTTGCGATAAGGAGACAACAGTATGGAACCCCTGCAATAAGATGACAACAATAAAATACTATGGTGTACCTTAAACTAGTCAGATCTTCAAGAGAATGACTCATTATAGGAATCTAGTCCACAACCTCACTTCTCTGATGCTTGAAAACTTTCCAACACAGAGAAAATTTCTGTTCCTAGCCTGCAGACATCCATTTTATTCAAATGCTTTATGATTCCTCCTTTTTTTTCTAGTTGTATCCTTAGGACTTTGAATTGCTTAGTACAGGAAACCTTTGGAAGCCTTCTCTCAATGAGTCTTCATTTCCTGGACTATCTGCCCATTTTACTTTACAACTCCTTCTATTTCAGCACATTTTTGTATAATACAGGTGATAACTTGGTAAAGGATATTGTAGCAAAATTCTCTAAGTGGTGTTTTGTCCAGTTTCCCACATAAAGCACCTACAATCACATCTACTTTTTTCTAAGTCCATCATAGTATCATTTTTTAATATCGAAGTCTACTCTGGCAGACTTTTCTATTTCTAAGTAATTGCCCATAGATAAGTTTCCAGATAGTGGTGAAAAATATTATTATTAGTTCCTCTTCATAAGGTTTCATGTTTCAGTTAAATTCCAACCTATTTCTATTACTGTAGTTGGCAAGATCATAATACACTTCCTGCATTATATGCAAATTGTTTTTCATATTTACTTGCCTCTTAATTTTGCATGATAAGCATTTTTCATCAAGGCTTTGTTTTTGTGCTAAATTCATTAATGTAAATATTAAAGGTCTGCTAGAAGAGACCTTGAGAAATTCTTCTACTGCTCTTCCTTTAGTCTGATATTTTCTTTTTTTTTAAACTGATTTTAGCAAATTTTTTGTTGGCACATTTTTTTTGTTGTCTTCTATGCTTTCACATATGATAAAAGGCAGAAAATAAGTCTCCACATGAGCTTTTAAATCCAGCTGACTTGAGTAACTAGGTTCCCTAATATTTCTAAGTTTGAGGCACAAATTTTTAGTTTCAGAATGAGTTTTTGCTTATATTTCTATGTTAATAGTTTGATGTAAATTTGAATAACCATAACTTTATGGTAAAACCATAAATTTTACCAAATATGACATGGAAAATAGCATGAAATCTTTAAGGTATCAGAGGTATGTGAGGTACTTCTTTATCCATCACATTTTGTTTTCAAAGTAGATGCATTAAATTAATCTGGACTACTATTTTACTATTTAGCATTGTTGCTTCTAAACTCTTTATGGACAATGAAGAAAAAGGTATTATTTTTAGTATTATTGAAATCTTAATATTTTGAGTAAAGAATTTTTATTATAGAAAAAAGAATGAATGTTTATATGCAGAAGAGGTTTAATGATAAAATAGAATGACAAAAATAACAATATGAATACAATTATTACTCACAATCATTTTCCACCCCTTATTCTGATGTCATGTGCGCCCTATGATCACGAGGTTCTTAAGGTCACAAGATTTTAAGACTGAAACCATCGTGCTACCATACATCCCTAGGAAAATAGAAAACAATAGCCATAGTACTGCTCCAACTAGAGCTAAACCAAGTAAAGTCGATCTCTAAACAGGTTGGGACGAGTTCAGAAGGAGCAAACTTTGCAAAACTCAGTTGAAAAACCTTGCAACACAGTATTTAGACTGTGGCCTGTTACTAGCCAGGGCTACAAGATTCGTTATGTTTATGATAACAACTGTAATTAACTAGAGTGTAAAAACTATAACCGGAACTCCTCACTTCTCAGTTTAAATATTTAATGATCTATCTGATGATTCCAGATGAATCCAGGAAAGCCCAAGGAATTAATCCACATTAATCCAGGTCTTTGAGACCATCTGCATTTCTCAGAGCTGGTCATTTACCTTCTGTTTGATCCTCCTTCTCCCTCCCCCTCAACTGATGCCCCTGGGTGTAGTGTGAAAATAAATGAACATAATTCAGATAAAATTAGTCAGACTATGGTAATGTGGCATTCTGAATCCCCATAATAAAATCTATTTGAGGTAAAAATCTGTAGTCTTAAATTCATGATGACGCTTTGCTTTTAATTTTCTTCCGAAGGACTTAAAAGAGAAAGGGCAATTTGCAACTTTTCTTTCAATCTGCAGTCTTTAATTACAACATTTTATTTAGGGTTACGTTGTTGCATGTCAGTTAAGTCAATCAGTCAATCATATCTAAACATAGCAACTTAAACACTTTTGATAGAGTTATGAACTATTTAAACAACATCATCTAAATTTGATTAAATTTTTAGCCCTCATTAATTCCTGAATTGTGTTTCAAATGTTTTTTCACAGTGCTGACATTTTATACTTCTACTTGCTATCACATGCTTCCTATAAAGGCACAAAATACCAAGCCAAATATATCTTTGTTCTCATGTTGTGCAATATTAAATAGGTTGAAAAAGACTGAAAACTTTTCTTACTTCCATGTAGCTTGATTTCTCTTCGGTTGAGATAATTTTTAGAGAAACAAATATGAAATGTTTAATATTTATTTTCAATATTTATTTTGTGCAAAAAACACCCTCATATTTAAACATTTGAATGTAATAAACATTAGAGGAAAGCATAGACAGTTTTGCAGAAAGAGCCAAATATTAAATATTAAAATGAGTTTTCCTGAAAATTGGAGTGTAAGTGTGAACAAATGTTTTTGCATTTCCACATCTGCCAGTCTCTTAAATGGTCTGGTCCTTTAGGAGTTGAACAAATCTTTAACAGATAGAGAGTTCTGGGGAAAAGAAATGTGTGAACAGACAAACTTGGAATGGATAAGAAGCAGTTTCTATGTGATTTTTTTTTCAAGTAAATCCTTTATACATACTGTTTTGGTTGATAAGTATGGAACAGTTGCATATTTTTGATGTTCTTCTCATAATCTTGTTTGGGTTTCCAGTTTTAGATTCAGAAGCTATATATGTTTTTACCAATGCAATGCTCGAGTTTTTCTTTCTGTTTTTTAGAATTTGTTTTATAAAGTAATGTTCTAACACAGTTACATTGCAACCTTATTTAAGGGCAAAGAAAAAAACACATCTTGTATATAATTAAACAAAATAATTTATTAAGATAACTTAAATGTTAATATTAAATCATTCAGAGTTTAGATCAAAAGATCCAAAGAGAAAGAAAGCACTTGTTAGAGAAAAAAAGGAGCAATGAAGTTTAAGTTTTACACAGATGTGGTTCCTATACCTTTTCCCAGTGTCGTATTCAACCTTTCTAGGCCACTTTCACTCTAAGGTTTCTATCCTCATGGCTGTGGCTGTGATGTCATGGTGGTCAACACCTGGCCTTCCTCACTGGGAGGAATGTGATGATGATGTTGATTGTTCCTCAGTCTATAATCCACTTGATGTCAGTCCTCTTGCTAGCTAGAACCTTTTACACCTTTGCTTTATCTTCATTTGTCTCTAACATAGAGGGGACATCTTAATTTGCTGTATATGTTACATTTTACTTGTGTGAAATGTTATTTCTTTACTTTCTCTGCTACCCCTAAAAGTACTTTTGCCCAGCTGCAGGTCAGTATTTCCTCTACAGACAGCAGGTGAGCTGTTTATGGGGTCTGCAGTGCAAACTGGGGCCTCTCACCTGCCATCCCATATGTACTTCTCTGCACCACATCTTGTGTCTCTGCTTCTCAAGTGCTCTGCTGTCTTACAAGGACTGTTTTTCTCTACATGGCCATTGTAATAAGAATCATAAATATCTCGTGCTGCCTAAAATAACTGCTAGTTCCTGTTAGGTGTAGAAAGAATTGTACCATGCACAAGTAAACAAAAGTAAAAGAAATGAACCACAGACATCTGCCCAATTAGAGAAAGTACTGTCACAGATAAACCAAGTTACAGATCAGAAAACTTCAGACAGAGCAACCCTGAAAAACATCAGTCTTGAGGCCTCTCCAACTTAGCACAACACCTAGGGCCTGCTACTAGCAATGGAAACACAGCTTTTGAGGCTTCACAATCACATCACATTTCAGTAAAGTATTCATTGATGGCACTTAGTAACTTTTTTTAACATCCTCATCAAGTAGAACCTGTGTATGGGCATTTTCCTCTTCCGTTTGATTATGAAGCAATTTAAATCAACATAAAATCATATTAGATGCAAATCCTGTCATGCTGGCAGAAGACAGTTGAAGTATGAAAAAATAATTCTACTCACATTGACAGCAGCACTTTCCATGCACCTTAGTGAATGGAAGTGAAACAGAAAAAAATAATTTGGCACCCATACCTTCTAGCTGCCTATTTAGCATATAGCCTTTAAAATTTTCCTCAGTCAGATCAATAGGTGGTCATCAAAATGTATCTTGTACAATATACTTCTGCAAAGTTCCCATCAGACTGGCTCACCAGAAATAATACTCTCCCTGGCCTCTAGCACAGCTTCTTGACTTTTTCAATGCACTCCATCCCTAAATTGTTCCTTTTCATGAACATGGTTGGAGGAAGACGGTATCCTGAATTTGTTGCAGATGGGCTGGGATATATCTGGTTCCACTGGTGGATAGATAGCTCTCCTATATTAAGAGCTATTCCTATCTCACCTTCCTAAGTAAAAATTCTTGTTTCAAACTCCTGTTGAAGATATATTTTATTTTAAAAGCATTTGAAAACCATTAACTATAGGCTACATATTTTGCCTTAACCATACGTTTTCACAGAATTAAATATTGCATAAAAACTCATGTAATCAAGCTGACATTTGGATGCCAGTAGTAGAAACAAAAAATGTGAGCAATAATGTATGTGGATTGTCATTGTCAGGTGCCAAATATTCCCTCCCTTCCTCTGTCTTTTGTTTATCATCTGTTTGGTGTTTCAGGTTCAGTCTGGTTTTATTGGAACACTGCACATTTTTCAAGGCTCCACATGAGGACTTCACAAAATATTATGGGAGTTAGGAGCATCTGGCTGGTTTGGCTGAAACTCCCTAACAAGCTTAGTTACTCTGGGATGTAAAATAAAATGAGAAGCTGAAGCAAAAGATAACGTTAATGAGAAAACTTATTGGCTTTTGCATCAGCAAAACAGAAATACAGCCAATTTCATACCTTTGAAAAAAGCTAAAATCTTTCAGTAAATAAGAAACAGTTACTGTATATCAAAGCCTCTGAGAACTACCAACCAAAATATAATTTTTTTAAATCTAAGAATGTTCTTGAAAAGCCATCATTTGTTTACCCTTTCATTGTAAAGAATATAAAATTTTCTATCTAGTAAGTATTTTTAACCTGAATTTCAGGTTTTCAGTTTCTGAAGTTCTAGGTGAGAATCCTATAAATAGACAGCCAGGGTACTGAGGGGTGTTTCAAACTCCAAGTGCACTTTATGCTGCACTGTGGTGATTTCTGTGTCTATTTGCTCATCAGCATTGTCAGCCTGACTGGGGACGGGGTGGGTACCAGAAATTTTCTGCTGCTGTAACACTCTAAGCAAAATGTGCCCCTGGCAAGGGGACTCCTTCCTTTCTGTCCCTTCACATGTGTCCTGTGTATCTACACGAAGCCAGGTTACCTTTGAGATACTCCAGCAATCTGGAATATTGAATATTCCAAGATGGAATCAGTCTCTGATGGAAACATGAAAGACACAGCCTGTCCTGTTTCTCAATGGAGAAACAAATAAAACTCTTATCAGTCTTTGTTGTGAAGATAACGTCCAGCTTTCAAATCAAAAGGAGTTATAGTCCTTCAGAAAATGTTTAATCTTTTTCTTCCAACTTTCTTGCAAAAAAAAATTGTGATGAGAAATTCTGGTAATTTTAATGACAACCCTGTTGGGAATTTTTGAAAGATTTCAAATAATATCTATAATAATTTTTGCTCGTATATTTGACTGTATGCTTTGACTGTTCAGTTGTGAAAAATCAGTTTGAACACAGGAAACTGAGTGGGTTTTAGTCATTATTTTCATCTCCCTGAACGATCTCACTGGTAGAGAAGAACAAAGATAGGTAACACAAAAGAGAAAATATATCAGTGTCACTTGAAATCAGATTTGGATAAATGTTAGTTCTGTAACCTGTCAGCTGTAAGACAACAGCATAAACCTGTATCTGGCAGATCAACACTAGCATAAGTGTTCAGATAAGAAGAAAGACTGCTGCATCAAGCAAACACCTCCCCATAGGTACTGTATAGATAATGATTTATACCTTAAACCATGAATTTCCATATACCTCTTGTATGAGGTTTATTATCATTAATGGCAAATTTTAATACTGATCTTATCTGGTGTTCTTTGAAGTCTTGATCTCAGACACTCTCTATAATCATACATTTAACTGTTCAATTAAATGCTGCAGTGCATTCCATTTATTCAATGAAATTGTGATGAGAAAAATGTAAATTTCCTTGAGTTGACCCATGGAGCACTCCTAAGATTAGGGAATCGTGAAGCTGCACCTGGAACAGACTCTAGAACACAACAGGATAAGGGACATCACCATGGGAACTGAAAGAAAATAAAGCTTTCTTCAGGAAATGTGATAACTGATACTCCTGAGCTAGCTAGTCCATATTTTATTACAGTATTTTTTAAAACTCTTTTCATGCATTCTTATAGAAATCTCTTTTCTAGAGAAAAGGAAAATCGGAACTGCTGTACCCACTTACAGGTAAGTTTTTTCATGGCTTGTCACCACTCTCAGAAACATTTCTTTTGTGCCGACATACTTCTGATGAATGCCTAATGCACAATTGCAATGCAAATGAGGCAGTGCTGTTGGTTTCTGATAGCACAATAATACTTCACTCTGAACATGACTTTGTTTGCATTTTTCCTACCAGTTGCACACTGAGCAGAAGGAAGGTATTTTTGCATTTTCCCAGATTCTTTCTGAAAAGTGACAGGTAATATCATTTTTTAAAGCATACAAGCCCTTTATATTTTTATTTTATTTTTATTTCCCTGTGCTGAGAGATACTAGGAGTCCATTGATACTAAATGTCATTGTTTGTGCATTTGCACAAATCTTATGTAGATATCTCAGATTCCCCAGTTGTCTCTGGTTCGAGACCAATCCAAGTAGATTCATTGCTCTGCAAGAGTGTCTGTTTCTCTAATCACTTCATTTTAAGGGTATTTAATAAATACAGAAACCAAGTTCTTTATGAAAGAACTTACTGACATACTTCTTGTAACCTTTTCTCCTGATGAAAACCAAACATTAACCCCTATTTTCTTTTTCCTCCTTCCTAGGCAGGCAAGTTTGATTCTTGTTTTATTTACAGGATTAAGGGAGGATTCAGAGAGGCTTCAGGGAGGCTGCAGTAGATTAAAAGTCTACAAAATTATCAGATGGTTTTCCATTATTTTAGACTTTTTAGAGCAAGAGGTTTTAAGGTGTTTTTTGTCTACACAGCTACAAGCAGACTGCATTTTACTACCAAAATATCCAAGAGAGCCTCAGTGAGTTCTGGTCTGACTGTCCTGAGGGAGCAGGGGGAGTAACCCTGTGATCAGCTGCCTTCCATGCAAATGCAGAAAAGTACCACAGATGCAGGTCACATGCAAAAGGCAGAACTTAATCACTGTTCTTCCTTAGAAACATGGTTTAACTCTCAGCACTGGCTTTTTGGGCACTTAAAACAGTCTCTAAGAGGAAATGTCAAGCACTTTAATTAGTGCTCTCTTCAGCCAGGCTATCATGTCCTTAGATCTCAGCTTTTTTCCAGTTTTTCTCTGCATGCTTTTCTGAATGAAGTGGAGCTCAACTCGAGTAGAACATAACTTGGGCTGTTGCTGACAGGAAAAATATTTGCCTGGATTTCTGTAACTAAAAATTGTATGGGGATGGATCCAGCCCCTCTTCAACCAGTGGCTCCTAAGGCAACAGAGGAGTGTGAGAGTGCCCTAAAAACATTATGTAACAAATATAAAAATTGGCTTTAAACATGGAGACATCTTACCAAGGCATTTTACCTTTAGATTAATTTTATGGAACAGTTGCTCTAAGGAGGAACAATATGAGCTTAGTCTAGTCAACACTTTAACTGATGCAATTTGTAGTCATAGCCCTTCCAACAGAGTGTGAAGAAAGAAAAACTTAGAAGAGAGAAGTGCTTTGTGCACTCTTTTCTGAGTGGTCTGTACATCAAAAAATCAGTCTTCTGATCTCACCATCAACCAGATGCTGAAATTAGAAGGCCTGAACAGGATCAGAAGCCATTGAAAAATTCCTGTGTGTGGAGAGCCTGGTTCAAGCATGGCTTAAAGAAAGAGGCCATGAAGGTATACAGCTGATGGGAAAGTAAAAGGCAGCTGTAAAGCAGCAGTTCCCAGGCTTGGTTTTGTAAATAACTAGGTTCTCAGGCACCTGTTCTATAAACAGCAGGATTCTCAGACAGTCTTCTCATAACAGTCCTTGCTGCTCTGGGAACAGATATGAAGGTTTTGAGAACTTTTCATATGACAGCGAGAACACTAATTTTGGTTTCAGTAAACAAAAGGAGGGGTTAGAGTTTTCTCTGTAACCTATCGTGAGCTCGGATTTTGCAATATGCGTGAAGTTAATTTACACTATTATAGAAGGTGACTGATTTGATCAATAAATCAGAGTCGATGCTGATCAACAAAGATGGGTCGTGTCCCTTTGCTTTCAACACCTGTGGTCACATAAAAAATGAAATGAGATTATTTTTTATATGATGAAACATTTCTTTACAGTCAGTTCTTTCTCCTTCTCTTGGAAGGAGACTGTAATCATTAATCATGCAGACTATGTTTACATTGTCATTTTTTCTACTCCTAATTTTGTATTTGCATCTTGTCCCTTTGCCCCCACCACAACATCTACATTCTCTACATGTTTGAATACATTTAGACTTTGACTTTCTGCTTACCAGATGTCTTCTTGAATGAGGCAGAAGGGATTCTGCCTATTCTGTCTATTCCCTCACATGTAGGGAATAGACTCATTGCACAATTCTACACCTGCATGGATAATTACTAGGCATAGTATAACTTGTATATATACTGGTAATACAGCTATAACTCTTACAGGCTTCTTCTATTTATTCTGTCTGCAATCTTTCAAAGCTATACAGCCAGCTATGCACTTTCTCAGTAGTCATGCCTTGCTCAGCACTGGCAAGTTACTGCGAAAGGTCAAGGCTTGTGACCTATGAAAAAGCCTTCTCCTTCCCTGGCTAAACACACATCTGTCCTATCAGGTTTTTTAGATACTCATATATGTATAGCCAATGCGAGATGACTCAACTCCTTTTGAACATTGGGAAAGAACATAAAAATTGTTACTTAGTATTCAGGAAACTTTCTGTGCATTCACTGTACCTGCAATATTTGTAAGAGGTGTCATTCTAACTGTGGACTAGCACTGAAAATGTAAATAGTTGGAAGTTGTTCCTTGCTGGCCTTGGATCTGAAATGACTGCCCAGAGCACACAGTCACTGATTTGCCTGTCCCCCTGTGAGCCACCACTGAGGCTTTCTGGCAAGATGCTGTCTGCAGCACAAGACTGCTGCAGGCATCAAAATCAAGCAGTCTCAAATAGATCCTTGAGTTCCTGGAAGCCATAAAGGGAAAATAGGGGGTGCAAAATGCCATCTTCTAAACACCTAAGTCTGTCCTTCCTTTTGACCTAATCATACAGCCCTTCCTTAGCAGAATGAAGCTGACAAGCATATGAGCATGACAAAGATGTGTTTTGTTTGATAAACAACACTTGCCTAGGCAGGCATTTTTTGCAGAATGAAGAACTGAAAAAAACTGATCATCACTTCTTTGTCTGACATGAACCAGTTCTTTTCCTCTCCTAGATATCTTGGCACAGCTCCAGTTCTTGTTTCTGCCTGACCGCTCCCAGCAATACACACCTTCCAACATCAATAGTGTTCTCCCCCAACAAAGATATTCAGACTCTATTGCTCAGGCCTCACCTTTCCATACAGTAGGAATCACAACCTTGGGTGGACAACTTCAGTACTTAAAGGAGCAGTGAAAGAGTGAGATTTGCACGTGTCAGTCTTTGTAGGGAATGAGTTGTAATAATTGGATAATTTGGCTTATGAGTATTATTAGTGAAACTATGCTAATAGTAATTCATTGATTAAACCCCCATGTCCATAACTGGACTAACCATATATTCCTGGCTTCACATTAAGGCCTGTTTGTGTAATCCAGCTTAACTGCTTACCGTATTGATCTGGAGCCAGTTTCTGTGGAATAGCTGTTCAAGTACAGATTCAGCAATTCATGGGGAAAACAGGTAGCCTAGGCTTTAATTTTCAGTGCAATAACTAACTCCTTGCCATCTGCAGATTGCCCCAACGAGATCTGCACTGTGCGAGACAGAGTATTCTTAAATGCCTTCACCAGATCCTTGGCAAGATCCCTCTAGGACATCCCCACACTGTATTTATACCCACTGGGCCACTCCATTACCTAACACAGAACCTCTCATTAAACTTGTACATTTGGCACATAAACTGAGCTTGTTGCACCTGCAGTTGAAGCAGGGTGAATGCTGTGAAGCTGAATGAAGAGAAAGCAGAGTAGACATCAACACTGTGTATCATGAGAAGAGTGTGCCTTGTTTTCACATACCACTGACAACAGTGATTTGCAGTAATCCATCTGAACACATTCCCCTAGTCCTGACAAAAAGCACGGTAAACAGTTGCTTTCAAAGGAATTCGAGTTTCAGAAGAGTGATGAGACTCTACATCATCTACTAATGACTATTGTTGTGAATTTTACTTTATTCCAACAATTGGCTAATGGATGACATAATACAGCTCTTACAATTCTAAAGGGAATTCCACTATAGGGCTATTTCTTAGAATAGCAGTTTGTGGAAAAGGTCCTGAAAATGGAGACAAAAGACAGACTTTTAATCAGAGTGTGGATGTGGGCTGTCAGTGATGAAGCTCTTATCATTCCACCACAAGCAGTGTATGGCACTCTAAGGGACAAGATTCTGTACAACAGTAATAGAGGTTTTTAAATCGTTATTTGTACTTTAACATAGGGAGATATTTGATTGCTTCACAAAACATTACTCAGAAAGGAAAATAACTGTGAAGATGAGTTCTGACCTTTTTTTTTTTCCTGGACACTAGAGTCTGTGGTTATCTCTTACTAAAAGCAAACCCAGCAGTTCAAGCCCAGTTAATTTAAATTCTGTCTGCGAGAATCCTTCTAATACTGAAAATTTAATTGTTCCAACGACATGGGTATATAAAATGGAAAAATAACATGAAAGGAGAGTGACTGATCTGGCGGGGGGCTAGTCCCATAATGGACTTAGAATATCAAGACCAAAAAATGCAGATAAATAGGGATCAGCCTAAGGGAAGAAGCACAACTGTTGCAGCCAAAATTGCTGGTAGTCAAGTCCAGGGTAAGGAAGCAAAAAGGGCTTTTGCATGGTATCCCCAGATGTTTTATTCAGCTGCCTGGTGAGATGTTCAGGTAACAGGCACACACACATGAAGGGTCCACATTTCCCTCTGCCGAGGGGCCCCAAGGGTGACCCTGGTCTTGGGGCAGTACGAAGATAAGGGCCAGTCAGGGAATAGGGAGGGAGTGGCTCAGCGATGTAGGAACAAGGGAAGGAGCCAATGGGGCCTAACAGCTTGTTGAGGGAAACTTCTTGTGTCTCCATAAACCAGGGAATGCCCCACAGGTTCTCCACACATAACCACCTATGATGATAGTTAAAGGTGAAGAAATACCTAACACATCTGTCTGAAGCACAGGGATAGAAGGTTTCTACTAGCACATTTTGAATTAGGTTAATCACATTAAGAAAGAGATTACTGTAGCTTTAATGAAGAATGAAATAACTTGTAACTATTAAAATAAGATACCATAGAATGTTAGTTTGCCATAGCTGCAGTCTTCTGCTCACTTTCAGTTGGAGGGAAACCTTTCTTGTCATGCTTTTTTTTTTTTTTTTTTTTTTTTTTTTACCCCAAAACACTGTAGAAGTCCAAGGGATTCAACAATTCAGTTCATTTAATTTGATAGTGAGTGATGTTCACTGAATGTCATGTTACAGAAAGTATTTAGGCTGCTGCCTAATGTCACAGGTGGTGATTTTGGCTATGCAAAGAAAAATCTGAATGCTGCTCAGAAGTTATTTATTTATTTGTTTATGCATTCATTCATTTCATTCCATCTGAATAAAAAAGGAATGAAATATTTGTAATTAACTGAAGGATTCTGCTTCTTTTGTTCTGACATCTTGTGATATAATTTCTCACAGCTCTTGGTTACATGGAGGAATAGTGCATCGAGTTGAAGTCCAAGGATGAGTTGGCAATCCTATGCAGAGCTGAAAAAGAGTTCAAGCATTTTGCATGTAATAACATGGTACTCAGGACTGTTATTTCACACAAATGGAATCACCCAGGGTCAACAAAAGTGACACTGAGTGCTCTGACATATAAACAAAATTATTGGCCCCCACAAAATATCCCAAATAATATAGACGTACATTGAGTAAGGTGAAATATAATTTCATAAGTTTGTTTTGCACCATGAAAGTTATTATTTTAGTTACAGTGTTTAATTTCACCTACAAAGAAACATGAAAATGAAGGATGAAGGTTTAGTTGCATAGCAGCAAGACTCCGTTGTTTACATACAGAATTAAAAACTGTGATTTTCATCCTTGCCAAAATTTGAAAAAAAATCCTTAAAATGGATGAAGCTGAGCTTGAATTATTTTCAAAATCCTTGGTTTTACTTAAATAATAATAAACAACTTAGTTTTGCATGAATTTGTGAAATAAATAATCTTTAATGCCTTATAACTAGTAAATATCCTTAAATGCATCAAAAACATTGGAAGTGTTCAGAAAGATTCTAACATTCATTTCCTCTGTATTCACTGTCATAGAAATGAAAATGAATGTGCATGAAAATGTTGCTACAATATAAGAAATATTCAAATGTTGACATAGATTGTTTCCATTCAGCCTAAACTTGTTTTTAATATTACTGTGTTTCAAGAACCAGAGAAAGTAATTTAAATTTTAATGTAAACACAACCAATCTATGAGTTTATTAGACTCTCTTTGCCTGAAATGTTTTAACATCTATTTCAAATTTTATGCTTTGAATGATTACTTTGCCTTACATGTGAAGTGGAAATTTAGATTTTTTTTTCTGTTTTAATGTTACTTTAACTGCTATCCCCTCCCGCTAAGACAGTAATTATTTGAGGAGGTGAAAAGCGTGATTACAATGGTTTTGTATCATCACATAAATATTCCAAGAAGCAGTGCTGCATATTTATATCAGTATTCAACAGCAAAATCACATGACAAGGATGTGCTCACTAGAAAATAAAGTAGAAAATAGTTCTTATACAGATCACATATATTTAAATAGTGCTAGCTCTAATTTTCTGGTGTAGTAGATCAGATCAATCACCTTTCCTAGTCACATAAAATCATAGGACTTCTGTCTCTCAGGTTTACTCTCTTCTTCAAGATGTCCAAGAAGTAAAAGAGACTGGAAAAAAATTGCTTTTTGAGTATGAAGGAAAACAAAATAATTTTTTTGAGTAAAAAAGACTGAACGCAGGCAAGTACAGAACACTGGCACCAAAGCATACTGTTTTTATCCCTCCTCACTTACTGCCCTACTAATTGTGCTACCACATCCCATTCCCATCCCTGATGATTTATACTCTTTGCTGATGGCCTTCCAAAACATATCACTTGCCTTTTACTTCCACTCTGCATTCTGTTTAGCTGAATTATTTACTTCTCACTTTCCCCTACAGTGCCATACTCTTGAGATCAGTGCTATATTTCTGTCCTGCCCACCAGGTATTAGCCAGCATTCCTCCTGTGCCTACTCCTCTCCCCACCACACTAATTCCAGCAGCCCTGCCTTGCCCGGCTTGTCTGCCCATCCCACCTCAACACCCTGTTCTCTCATCCTGTGGGACCTTCTGCCCTACAACTTGAGCTCACTTCTTCCTCCTGAATTCTCAACACATCAGTCTTGTATCCCATTGCTGACAAGTGGTGTCCCTCAGGGGACCAGTACTATTTACTGTCCTCATTAATGATACAGAGGGAGGGATCAAGTGCACCCTCAGCAAATGGTGCAGTTGCTGAAGCTGGTGGATGGGATGCCATCCAGAGGGACGTGGACAAGCTCGAGAAGTGGGCCCGTGGGGATCTCATGTTGTTTAATATGACCAAGTGCAAGGTCCTGCACTTGAGTTAGAGCAGCCTCTGTACTAACACAGGCTGGGAGCAGATCCAGAGCAGACCTGCTGAGAAGGACTTGGGGTTCATGAGAGCCTGGAATGAGCAGAAAAAGTGCCCTTCCAGCTCAGAATACCAATTGTATCCTGGGCTGCATCAAAAACAGTTGTCAGTAGGGCAAGGGAGGGGATTTTTCCCCGTTCTTCCACTCTGGGGAGACCCCACCTGGAGCCTACCAAGGAAAGGCTGAGAGAATTAGGATTGTTCAGCCTGGAAAAGAGAAAGCTTCAGAGCAACCTAATTGTGGCCTTCCAGCACCTGAGGAGAATTTACAAGAGAGATGGGAGAGAGACTCTTTACAAGAGCATGTAGTGATAGGACAAGGAGGAATGGCTTCAAATTGAAAGAGAGTGGGTTTATATTAGACATGATGAAGAACTTCTTTACTGTGAGGTGGTGAGGCACTGGCACAGGTTGCCCAAGAGAACTTGTGGATGCCCCATCCCTAATTGGGATGGGCCTAGTTCAAGGCCAGGTTGGATGGGGCTTGGAGCAACTCAATCTAGCAGAAGGTGTCCCTGCCCACAGTATGGAAGGTTGGAACTAGATGATCTTCAAGGTTTCTTCCAACTCAAACTATTCTATGTTTCTGTGATCCTTTACTTGTTATTTCTCTTGCTCCAGTCCTGGGGAGTTTTTTATTCTGTAAGAGTTTACAATTATTCTAGCAGCTAGGCTGATTTAATTTTAATGCAATATATTCTCCTCTTTTAGGTGAAAATTCTTTCCTGCCTCCTCCCCACAGATATTATAGTCCAAATGCCAAAGTATTTTTCCTAATTGGGTCTGAATTTCACTGGTCTATATTAACAGCCTCAAGAAATAGGTTAAATTACATTTAAGTATTTTTATCTATCTTATGCTCAGACCTTAAACTGGGTCCAAAATGCTTTGAGACAGCAGTGGTTTTTGCAAAAAATACTCATAGTTATGTTACTGGTTATACTGGACTTCTAGTTTGGAAGACCAAGTTTTTGTGCGTGACTCAATATTTCTCTACACAGGTGCTCAATAATAATTGAAGTCAATACATAAGAGTAATAAAATCAACTTTGTGATGAAACAATACAAATTTCTATGAGGTTTTTAAAATTTTTTTTTAATTTTTTCTGGAGAATTCACAGCATGGGAAGGAGATGCAAGGACATAGAATTTAACATCATGTCACTTTAAACTTTGATTAAATGTGTTTCTGAAGATGGTGAGGATAAAACTAGAAATTAATGGGATAAAATTAATTGTAAGTGGCCTATTAAGGATTTGTTTCATTGTGCTCTTTGCGAGAAAACTTTGCAAGCTCTCTTTCAACAAATAAGTGAATCTTCGCACTGGGGAAGGAGATCGCTTAATAAACATGCTAAAAGTGTTTGATATGAACCAGAGAAATTTCCATCACCTTCTACCAGAAATGGTAATAACTTGTTTCCTTAAATATACCCTATGCAATAACAACAACTTCACAAATAAACTCTAAGGGTAGCATTTCCAAATACAGTGCCCTTTCTATATATAGAATTGCTAATCTAAAGCTATGGACAAGGTTTTTGAAAATTTTCACTTACATGGACTCTTGAGTGCCTGGGTAAAATGTGCAAGACATTTTACTTGATCTATTTAAACATAGATTGGACAAATTCATGGTAAACACTGTCAGGAAAATTAACAAGTTACTAAAAGTGTGTTTATGTGTATTTGTCTGTATGAATGTATTAATGCATGAATGTGAGCATGCATGTATAATTTTTTCTGCTTATTTCTGTGCTATTTCTAGCTCATCAAAATAGATAACTTTTTTTTTTGAGAGAGAGAGATGGTAAAATGTAATGTATTTTAACATAATCTCACTGGCAGAAGATTATCAAAGCTTTGGGATTTGTGTATTTCAGTCAAAGGGGAGTTTTATCATAGAATCTTTCAGAGAAGCAGGAGAAATAAATATATGACAACAACCTGAGAGGCGCTAATGAAAATTACCTAGTTAAAAGTTCTGCAAATAAATGAAAGCAATTATTATGCCAAATTTCTTGCTCTTTGCAATTTCTTCATATTAATTTTATCATCTATATATTAAAATTTATTTTCTTCCATTATTGTTTTTTTTGGAAGGGTGAGGTGTTTATTTTGGTATTGTTGTGGTTTTTTAACTAGCATTTATCACTGTCTGCAGCAGTGGCTTGTGCACTAAGCACTTAGTACATTTTAAATTCCACCCACATGCTCTTGTATTTCTAAGTATGTGAGTCTGATGACTGCCACTGGGAAATGTTTAGTTTAATCTTAAAAAAAAATCAATTAGTTGAGCCTTGTACTTATGGTGAACTTCTGTCAGACCTTTTAACTTGGAGGAATTGGATTGCAAAATGCCTTCCAGCTCTTCATATGACACCTTGACTGGACTTTTATTCTATCATCCATCAGTAATAATAAACTCAATTTATGCTTAAGTGGTCACGACAATTTGTTGTGTCTGGACAGAAAAAAACTGTTTAGCAATCTCCAAATAGTGACTGTTGAGAGAGTTGGGTATTTCTGAGACCTAGCATGAAGTATCCAGGGAGATCTTATTGCAGGATTTCAGTACTTAAAGAGGGCTTATAAGAAAGATGGGGATAGAGTTTTTAATAGGAACAGTAGTGAGAAGACAAGAGGCATGAGTTTTAAGCTAAAAATTTTTTACAATGAAACCCCAGCAGAAATTACCAAAAGAGGTTGCAGATGGCCCAGACTTGGAAGCATTCAAGGTCAAACTGAATATGGCTTTGAGCAACCTGGTGCAGCTAAAAAGACCTCTGTTCATTGCAGGTGGTTGAAACTAAACGACTTTTTATGGTACCTTACAACTCAAATAATTTTAAGATTTCACAGTTCTAAGAGTAAAACCTAGTTACTTCAAATCCATCTGCTTCTGAGAGAGCTTTCTGCTGAAGTGAGTCATAAAAAGGCTACCTGAGACCTCACCAAGAGGGGAATCTCTCAGCAGTCCTGTATCAGAGACTGCCACCAAGCCTGAGGAGAGCATTTACTTCCTCACTACACCTCTGACTAAGGAAAGAAAAATTCTATTCACCATGGGTAGAAGAAAAGCAATAGATTGCTGTTTGGGCTGTGATATCGTTGATGTCTTGGGAAGAAGGGATTTCTTATTTATTTCCCCATATTAGAAGCCAGAGCTGAACTAGATATTCAATCTGAATCTCATTATATATAACCAGTGTAGAGTATGATTCATATAGATAAACTCTGGCATCTGCTGCCACTTGAGATGCTGTGTGCTTTCCTGCCTCTCCTCTGATGTCTGTGTTTAAGTAGCACTAACAGATATGGAGAAAGGCATGAATAACATAATCAAACTCTAATGCCATCTTCAAGTGACATGAAACAAGGCAAAAGAAAATCTGAAAAGACAGTAGGGCATAAAAAACCATGTTCCTCCCATTGTTTGGTACTTCCAGGATCTCTTCTCCCCTGCTTTTGCTCAGTTTAGGCCCAGTATAAATAGTTTGAGTTGGAAGAGTCCTTTTAATCTAGTCTAACTCCCCTGTAATGAGCAGTGACAACTTCAGCTAGATCTGTTACGTGGCTAGATATGTTATCAATATATATATATCTGCAGTTATACTATGTAAAATATAAAAAGTATTATAGTCTATGGAGTGAAATCCGGGGGGAGCATCAGAAAGAAGCAAGCATAACCATATAAGTAAGTTACAGGTTGCTGAGTTGTAATGTGAAGCAACTATCACTATGACCAGCATGAATTTTTTTAAGATATGTTGAGTTCAGGGACCATTTATTGTATGGCATGCAAGCTTCGTGAAGATTCCTTTGCCTCTTCTTTTCCTCTTGTAGAATGCATAGCTCTAAGTAATATGTTATTTCATTATTATTGGTTCTTATCAACATATTTAGCCTTCCTCACATCACATACACAAAAAATTCCTCAGAAGCTCAGCTTTTGATTTTCCATTCTACCTTTGTATTGTCTTACTCAGAAAACATACAAATGCAGCAGATATATAAGAAATAATTGAATAACAGAACCCTATCTGGACTTTAGTCCCAAGGGCTCAGTCCAGTGTCTGAAAATATTTTATTTCAGTCCAAACAAGAACTAGTGTGCTAATCCCCCTGGAATGCAGCATTTATTACTTACCTGGCAGGTGTGAAGCATTGCATGCTGAACGGATTATCTCCCCCTCCTTCTCTCCACCCTCCGCTTTGTTCGGGCAAAGTAGAAGAGGGGAAGGAGGAGATAATCCTCTTCAAAAGGAGTATTTATTATCCCAGATGTAGGCCCAAAGAGCTGCTTGCTGAGTGGGAGTTAGCACAGGAGCATCTGCTTATACGAGTGATAAGCTCCATTGTAAACAAACTGAAGTTTCATATTAATCTGACCACTGCCTTCTTGAGAAAGTTCAGGAATTTCTACTGCTCTTTACAATAGTTCATGATATTCAAGACACAGCCTTACTATCACATTATTGATAACGGGAATTTTGGGTAACAGATACAACTAGCTAAAGTGGTTGTAAAGCAAATTTGTGAGGGTTTTTGAAGTTTCTTTTATCCCTTAGGCTTTTTAAAAAATTTTAAATTTTATTTATTTTAAGCTTTCAGAGTTAGGTCTGACAAAAATATCTATCTAACTGTTGCCAGAGATTAGGGTTGGATGGATTTTCTCATTTCAAGAGCATCAATTCTACTTTGTTTCACGGACAACTGCCTTCGTCATCAATTCTCCATTTTATGTTTGTGACATTTGTGAACATATTCCCTACCCTTATCAAGTCCATTTGTTTAGAAGAAAAACCACACTTGGCCCTGAAGATACAATGCAAAGCCTAACCAAACAAAAAAGATTTTCTTTGTCCAAAAGAGAATTTTCTGTAGAGGGCTTATGTTTTACAGACTTATGATATATTGCAGAGACACATAAAGACTGCACTCTAGGGACACAGAGTGAACTTCACACTTCTGGGTGTAATCAAGTTACCAAATCACACATTCAGACAGAATCAAATTCAGAGTGTGCATGGATCAATAAAAGTTTGTGGTATTCATGAAGATTTAAAAAATGACAGAACTTCCCAACTTGTTCTGTGGTCTAGAGCATATCAGAAATTTTGTCATATTTCATTCAAAGCAGAGAACAAAAGAAGAAGAGAATGAGCTGGGGAAAAAATACTGAAGCCAAAGTCTGCCAACAGATGTGGTCTTCTAAAACAGTTTAACTCTTGCTGCTGTTTTTTCTCTCAATATATGGGCGTCCCTTCCAGGCTCCAGCTTCTTTAGCAGTTGGTTACTCCCAGCTCAGGTGGTCACTACAGATCTGCTGAAGGAGCTTTTCCTGTGATTCATTTCAGTCAGAATCAGCTGTGTCAGTGCTGGGCCATGGCAGTCTGAGTCATCCTAAACCAGCCTTGCTGTGCCCCTCCTCTGGATCCTAACATGCAGTCCTCTCCACCCTGGTGTCGCCACTGGTTTTACTCTGCACTTATTCTGAACTGGTTTGGTTTGACAGAATGTAAAGATAAAGGAAAACAATAACACACAAATGTTGAGTAACAACACAAAACAAAGAATGTCCATGAGGCCACAGGGCAAGAGACAGAAAGGCACTCTAGTGTCTCCCATTTAGTCAGTCTTCTTTTGTTTGTGACTTAAGCCTGATTTGCTGAAACAGAGCAATCAATAGAGTTGATAATTCTGTGGAAGAAACTTTGAGTAACATAGCTGATAAACGTAATGCGATGCTCAAGTAGCCTCATGCATTTCATTAAGTCCTAAAATTTCCTACAAGATATTCAGTGTATCTGTCTTGCCAGTAGAATTCTTCAAGGAAAATTGTGTCATTCTGTATGTTTGTGTGCAAATTAGACTGCAGAAGCAGGTTTGCCAGTTAGGAAATTGGTGCAGTGTCTGATATGCACTTAACCTTGTCTTCACTAAAGAAAGTTTAAGGACAAAATCCCAACGTGTCTACTTCTATTTTTAACTGTCATTCAGATGTATAAAATTCAAACAGCACAGCAGGTGTTTCCAGAAAAGGAGAAACAAAGAAAAAGAAAACTGCCACACAGGCAGTATTTCCTTGTACTTACGCCAGTTGGCAATATAGATACTTGCTTAGACTGACATTGATTAAATCACTCTCTTGGGCAGAACCTTTGATATTTTGTACTTTCTGTATCTCTCTTAACTGTGAAAACTTATGTGTTAGACTTGCTTCTATTATCTGTCTTTTGAGAGATTTTCTAATTCGTTTGCATCACTTTCAGCTTTTCAAGTTTCATGTTTGCCTTTATATTCAGGCATTGGTGACATGCTGCAGAAGAGAATTGAGGATAAATAGCTTGCCTAGTACTGAAGTGCCTGAACACCCGTTTTATTCCAGAAATGCTGTTACTCTCTCTCTGTGCAGCCTTTTTATTCAATTCTGAGAAAAACCTCCTCCAAGCTAATTTATGTTTGCACCAATTTGTTTGGTACAATACGGAATGTTCTTGAGAAAAATATTTACCCAAAGTGTGCTTTTCTGAAGAACCAAAACATTCAAGCAGCTAGCATGGCTAATGCAAAAATACATTAGGATACGTGCAATCGCCCTCACAAGGCGAATGCACATGTAGGTTTTACATATAGGACCTTAAGCTCTGCATTTTGCCAGGTCATAGGCTCTTCTTGAATGACAAGGTGATTCAGTGCTACGAGGATACTGTTTAAATTCTTTACTCTTTTCTTCCTTTATTTTTTTAATTCAACAGACTAGATATTGTTCCTATGAATTCTGGGGAACAGTATTGTTATTGTTCATTAGGCTTTGAGAAGCGGTTTTTTGGATCGATATATTTTGTTAGTGTATTGTTTGGTATTTTTTCACTCACTATTCTCTTGCTAATAAATTTGTCAGGCAGTAAAAGAACAGAAACAGCATAAGATCAGTTGAACTGCACAGCCAATGTAAGCAATCTGTCATCTCTGTATAACACATTCAGAGCATTCAGAAAATACTTATGAATTCTAAGTATGCTAACAGCCAATCTGCATGCCTCATAAATGTTTCTCAAATTAATGAAAAACCAACATTTGTCAAACTTTTCTTTGATGAGTGTTATTCAGCTTGTATTTGTTTCTTCTCAAGCCTGTGATTTTTTCTTGCCTGTCAGGGGAAAAGGAAATAGCTATGAGATCTGAACCAAATAATTGAGGATGCTTGAGGATCTTGTTATATAACTGCATTTAACATCAGTGTTGGTAGATCATTTTGTATTCATTTTCAGTCCACATGATGTCTTTATGAACCAAAATATTGGTGGTTTAACAATTTCGTATTTGAAATATCTTTTTAAAAGCAGACTGATATTATGTAGATTTTAGTGACTCCTAGGCATACAAGATTTTTTAAGAAAGCAGATTCCTGGTGTGTAGTTTGTGCTGAGTTAATTTACTTCTAAATAACCTATCTTTTGTGGGTTTTTTATGACATAAAAAATTGCCTCAGATGGCAATTACAAGTCATCTCTGAGCCTTCCTAATTAGCATGTCAACCCAACTTTTGTACCCTGGACCCTATTACTCCTGTCTGCTCTAGTCAGTTTAAAGTACTGTGGGATCCTCCACAGTTTGCAGAGGATTCTGGTAAAAGAAAAACTTAGATGTGCTTGACTGTGTGATGTCGCTGGTATATGCTATGGGAAATGACTTTAAATGGGATAATGAAAATACAGAGATCTATAATGCAGAGGGTTTTTTGTTCTCCTTTCCACTTTTTTTTTTTTTTTTTTTTTTTTTTGTAGTTTATTGCTGCTTATTATCTGTTTAAAAAGAAAAATGTAGGGGAGAGAGATGGGCAAATAACCTTAATACACTATCAGAGTGAAGGCGATTTCCTTTTGTTCACTTTAAAATACTAGTCAGTAATTTGCTTATGCAGGTCTATTGCAAAGACTGGCTGAATTTTTTTCACTGAAGATATATTATAAAGCAAATATTCTACAGTATTTTTTTCAGATTTCCACAGAAAGAATATTTTTTGGAGATCAGTGTGTTTGGTTTGATTTCTTAGCACCTGATGCATTTCTCATATAAAATTCAATCAATAATCATCCAAGATGTATTTGGTATTCATTCTATACCATTTTTCTTTATTATTATTTCAATACAGAAACAAATTCCTTCTGTGTTTCATGGCAGAGGATTTTAGTTGGTCTCTAAGTACATTTATACATGCTGAAAAGTGAAAAGCAGCTAAAGGAAAAGCAAATCCTTAGTCATCCTGGTGTCACAGCAGCACCAGAAATGAAAATGAATGGGCTACAACTAGATTGCTGCAGTGGAAAGCAGATGAATAAAACTGGACAGTTTATGAAGGCTAGAGCATTCATTTATTTATCCAGAAGGTATCACAGTACAAAATGCACTAGAACAAAATGCAAAATATAAAAAAAAAACCCTCTATTTATGTCCTTAATGACCTATTGGTCAAATATGGTTTATTTAACTCTCAGTATATGACAACAGATTAATTTTTAGTGTGGCCACACTCAGTTATTCATCACATTTATGACAAATGTGACACCAGCAAAGCAATTTTTTCTGTAAGAATCATGTACATAATAAAGATCAAGGAAGATGGCAGGTAAAATGGGATTTTTTTGTTGAGATACACCCAATCTAAATACACAAGCACAATTTTTATAGTTTAAAAACATGGAGGAATGAACAGGGCTATTAGGATCATCAGACAAAGGAGATATTGGCCTTCTGACACTTGGCTTTTTCAATGTTAGAAAGATCCCTGCTGCTTTATCTATAGAAACAGAACACTTCATATGAATTCATATAAATTTTAGCTTGCCTGCTCTAAAAGCCTCCCTCTGCATTGTCATCCTCTTCCTCAGTTAAAACAAGGTCAATCAAATCAAGTAGGTGTGAAGGACAGAAAAATGGGTTAAGGATGTTTATCAGAGCTAAGTTGGCAGTGAAACTCAAATGTGGTTCCTAGAAAAGCAACAAACTTGCTAAACTGAATTAACTGAAACTGATAAAGGCAAGTGACTGAGGTTACCTTGGAATATTTCTTGGCAAGATTTTTCTGATTTTTATAGTATGTATTAAAGACAATAACAGCTGTTATTTTTCAGCTCAGTAATTATCAGCAGCTCTTTTCCAGCTCTAAAATTATAGAATTACTTGTCAGGAACTAGGATTCCTGAGCTATTCATTTATACCAAAGCTTAGTTCCAAACTGATAAAAAAAGAATATGTAATATGAAGATCAATTCAGAATAGTTCAAATAAAGAGATAAAGAGTAGAAATAAAAGAAGCAAAAGAAGAAAATCAACTTTATGTATCTGTTGATATTTTGAAAACCAGCTCTTCATCATGGGATGGTTTGCTGTGGTATACTGCACTTGCTTCATGAGACCTACTTTCACATCCATATAAGAAGTGTAGGAGAATCAGGAGACATCTTCCTGCAGCATCTGGAACAGACAGCTATTTACAGCTACTAGCCAGTGGTACCACCCTTGAGAATGACTCTGACCCTGACAACCAGTATTTACTACTGAGAGGGCCATTCTACCTTACATCAAATTGCAAAAGCTTAGATAGGGGGAAAAGTGTTTCTAAGTAGACTGATTTCAAAAGACTAACTATTAAGAAAACATCATAATTACCACACTTTCATTGTATACAGAAAATTGAATCTTTATAATGGTTCCAGTGATTTTCTCTTTTCTCTTGGTCATTTCCAGTGAAGTAAGACATACTTGGACTAATACAGATAGTCCCAGTCCAAGATTTATCTGAGGAATTTCCTAGAGGAATGGAAATATAGCTAGCTGTTATCTGGGTGATAATCTCCTTCTGCCTAGCATGTTTAACTAATCCTAAGTGTAAATTCTTTTGAGAAAAGTACTATGTACATTGTCTAATATAAAATTATTTGTTGGGAGATGAATCTCTGGA
The DNA here is from genome assembly GCF_035770615.1 of Melospiza melodia melodia. NCBI lineage: Eukaryota > Metazoa > Chordata > Aves > Passeriformes > Passerellidae > Melospiza > Melospiza melodia. The sequence continues at coordinate 76,606,660 of NC_086197.1, forward strand.
CAGTGATTTAGTTTTGTAACCAAGAGATGAATACCACCTAGCCCATAAACACAGATGGATCCTTTGAAGAGTTGCTCTCTATTACTATGTACTATTAAAATCCTCATGCATAAATAATCCCACCAGTGACTTCATCATTTCCTACCTGATTGCAAAGATGTAAGTCAACTCCTTCAGGCAAGACAGGCTTAGGCAATGTTTACAGATAAACAGATGCATTGGACCCAGCCGTATCCTCTCTCCAGCTGCTGGTGTTAGTTCTTGATTTGCTGCTGATAAGGAAACCTAGAAAAAACTCTTCTTGGAAAGTGGTGAGGTGATAGATGGGAAAGAGCATAAAAATCCATGAGCACCCTGCAGGTGTCAATTCACAGTCACAGAGGTGATTTTTTCTTGCACAACCACAGGCTCCCACTGATCAGAATAGAGGTGCACTCTGTGCTCCTTTTTTCTGTAGCAGGACCTATGCTGATAAGACAAGGGTTAACAATTTTAAATTAAAGAGAGTAGATTTAGACTAGATATGAGGAAGAAATTTTAATGATCAGGGTGGTGAAACACTGGCCCAGGTTGCACAGATAGGGTGTAGGTACCCAGTCCCTGGAAATAGGTCATGTTGGATGGGACTCTCAACAACCAGGTCTAGTTGAAGGTGTCCTCACTTATTGTGGGTGGGTTTTGCTGCAAAACAAAAATGGGAGCTGAAAAAATCTCCCTTATTTTTTTACTGCTTTTGATCCCCCTTCATTCTACCTTTTTTATAGTATCACTGATTTAAGTGTGTAACAGCGGCCAGCATAACATCAATTATCTTAGAAGAAATGATGAGCAGGTTTTTAATCCTTTGGCTTTGCCTTTTTCCTTCATGGTTACAAAGAAAAAGCCCATGTTTCTGCATCTCTAGATCAGCACTGTTAAAAAAAAAAAAAAAAAGACAGAAAAGTTATTTATTTGTGCCTGAAAAAGATTAAAGTGTTCAAACATTTTAAGAAAACACTTGAATACAGAACTGTGACCCTGCATTAAGGCTCATACAAGATAATTGTGGAGAGTGAATATTTCTCTGACTACATGGACTGACAATTTAAAGATTTTTTTATATGCTATTTCCCTTCCTTTTTCTCAAAAAACAAGTTTTGATGGAAAGCATATGTAGATCTGCAACAGAAAGGAAGTGACAAATTACATGTCAGTCATAAATGGAAAGAATACCGAGCCCATCAATTTTATGCAGTTATGTATATAAAGATAGCTGAAGATGTGTGCTGTAGTATGGAAAATTATCCATATCTCAGGTTCTACAATAATAAAGAAATTAAAGTCAGCAAGTTTTTTTTGACAGTTTCTGTGGTTCCAAATGATTGTCTAAAATTTTTAGATTAAGAAATAAAAATCTAGATATTTTTCTGAATTTCTCTAGGGAAAAAAAGGCAGGACTAAGATTCCCAGTTATCATCTACCTTTTCTGAAAAAAAAGGAAAAAAAATTCAAAATGAAAACCAAAATCTCAGATTAAAATTAGCAGTGTAATTTAAAGAAATTAGAGAAAGGTGTGATGATATAGTTGAAGCAAACATAGGAATTCCAAGAAAAGAGAGGATAAAAATTCAACTCCTCCATGAAAAAAACTGTAGCTAGGCAAATTTAGGTGTTCCTCAGAGAGTTCTGGCTTCAGGTTCCATTAAACTGATCTCCAGTGAGAGGTAACCTTATGATTCTAGGATCTCTCCTGTTCACAAGCTTAAGAGTTAAAGTAGAACTGGTGACCAAAGAGATGAATGCCCTTAATAACTACATCTGAGTATTCATTTGATGAGCAATCATTCTGATTAACCAAGATACAAATGGAAAGGTTTCTTTCAATGAGCGTGAAGGAGAGTTTCCATGAAAAACTTGAGACTTCTCAAATTTTCTTTTATTGTTGTAACAGATCCAGCCAATGTGAAAGCTTCGACTTTATCATCAGTCAAAATGCAAGCCAATATATTTCCTAATCCATGAAAAACAGGCCTTTGAAGATCCATATGAAACTGTGGAGAGATGCGACAACTTGAGGGAGCAAGGCAATTAGATACAAGCAGTATTTTTATAATAGTACTGGGTTGTTTACAGAGACTGAAAACTAATGTTCAGTAGCTATTATTTTTCTGGTTAAGTTGCAATTTCTATCTTTTTTTCTAACATGAAGAGCATAGATGAGGATCACTAGTAGGGCAGCATGGAAATGTCTTTGAAGTGGTGTAATCTCCACCTCCTTGTGACCTCTGTTTTTTATGGCATAATAGGCCACAGTAGTGCCATGTAATTCCATTAGCCACCCTTTCTAATCTGAATAAAATAAAATTATTGAAAGGCGTGGAAATGTCACACTGTTATGTAACATTATTTTCAGAGATATATATCAGATATATTATCAGGGCACAAAAATAAACCCAAAACCAATCACAGAATATTCTGAGTTGGAAGGGGCTCCGAGGATCGTCAAGCCCAAATCTGAACTGGAAGAGCCATACAGGGATTGAGCTCACAGCCTCGCTGTTACAAGCACACTGCTCTGCCCAGCTGATGCAAGGCAGTTTATATGATGAGCTGCAGCTCAATGATTAAACAGGAGTGTTTTTCTGGCTCTCAGTAAAGGAAAAAGGTGTTGTTTTGCCAAAGACTTGCACATCTGTTTGTACTGATTGAGTTAATTGCTGAAATAAGAGAAAGGTCAAAAGTCCAAGAAAAATCCAGTTTTTTTATTAATTTGCTGTTAAACTGCCATGCAGTCAGATGTAGTGATTTGCATGACTAAATATGTCCAAAAGAAAGCCTGTGGCCAGTTCTTCTTCATGTAAACATGTAAACAGTTCTGTTTTATGAGGTACTTTGTTCTTATCACCCATGTGTCCATGAAGTACAAACCAGACCTTTGTGAATAACCTCTGTTAAATATTAAGATGATTAGAAAGACATGTTATATATATTAAGGTGTGCCTAAATTAGTCCTAACTTACTAAAATTAATGATGTTTTCTGGAACTCACCATTATACCTTGCACACATTTGAGATTTTTACTGAGTGGCAGATTTTGTAATGAGTCTACACTATTCTTGTGCCTATCAGTATATCTTTGTCTGTACATAAAGCTGATATGCACATATAATAGTTCATTGTTCTTGTTACCTAATTGTTATCTGATGGCATAGTGATTGCTGTGTTTGTCTTGGATCACCTCTGAATTTTTGTTCATTGACAAACAAATCTAAAGATGCAACTTTTGTTCATTCTTCACATTTGATATTGTGGCAGCTTCAGTCTCTGTTAAGTGGCTCTGTCAGTTTTTCAGGCAGATATAATAAGAACCTGATGGGATAAATAAAACCCTACATTTCAGCTAGAGCTACTCTCTGATCAGGGAATACACTGTGAAAATGCTTGAAAAATCTCCATCTTCTGAAGAAGAAATCAAATGCAGCCTTCAAAGCTGATGGGATAAAAAAGCCAGAATCAGGAAAACAACAGGCAGAAGATGGAATTTATGAAAATTTAACGAGTATATTTATTTCAAATGATAATGAGCATGGAGAATAAAGTTTGGACTCATAATAATATTCCTAGCAGCGTTGGAGCAGTTCTTCATAAATACAAACATTTTCATGGTTTCTGAGAATCTTCACAAAATTGCAAAAGATTTATTTTTAAAACAGTTACACAGCCCAGAAGCAGTACACATACACATATGTGCATGCATTTTCTTTTGACTTTAGTGGTTCTACACAGTGGAGAATACTGAATAGCTCTATACAGTCTGAGTCAGTTTGCATTTCACAATACAAACTCTGACATACAGACAACTGTCATTCTTACTTTCTAGTTTTTGCTGTGTAGACAAAGTTACAAGTCATGCATTCATAGAGGGATTAAATGGTGTTGTCAGTTGCTCATATTCACCTGGTAAAAAATATCTTACACCAAACAGAATAGTTATGTGGCAATACAAAGAAGTGCAAGTGTCTCTACTGCCTGAGGCTTTATCCTAATATTGTCCTAAACACAAGCTCACAAGCATTAACTGAACCAGTAGAAGGGGCCTTAGCATGAGCAACTGATACTTTAACAGACAGGAGATTGAGTGATATTGGTGAACTTTGAACTATAAAGAGAAATATGTATTTCCCTAGATTAATTAATTAACATACGTCATATTTTGAAAAGTTAGCCAAAATATTACCTTCTATTAGTTGTGTCATGCTAGTGATGTCTACTATATCTGCAATTTTTTTAATGTTTTATATTGAGTGTACATCAATAATCAATACATACGGTAATGGCTTGCTCCTTAAATTATCTGTGATGCTGGTGTATTTTGCCTCTCCTAGGCTTTAGCTTATATCCAACTAAACACGCTTTTCCACAGCCAGGGCTACCCCATCTGTTCTGCCCCTCACAAACATATAGATACAGATACAGGTGTTTCAGATACGTGTTCTGAAATGGTCCAAGAAATGGGGGTCAGACCAGTCCTGTGCCTGTGATACCTTTAAAAGATTCAAAATAGGAGGTAGAGATACGGGTCAGCCATTAACTCGCTTGGTTTTTTATAGGCACTGCAATACAAAGGACAGTTAAATATAGAGTACTGTTTCTGAAGTCTATTACAGATTAAGATTTTACTCTTTTTCTTATGCATTGTGAGCTTAGGTTTTTAATTCTTCCAGTAGATGATCTGCAAGAAGTCAGCTTGTCTATAAAGAGAAGTGACAGGTTCCTCAGATTCTGGAGGTACATAAGGATGTTTCATTTCCTCTGCTTAAATCCTACTTTTGGCCTTTGGAAAGATAGTTGCATTTTCCTAGTGTAAGTCTCTAATTTTCAAAATTTCTATTTGGCTGCTAATAAAAATAAAGTTAAAAGGTTAGGAAAGCTGTCAATTCCTGACATTTTTTTATAACCTGGATTACATTGCATATTGCTACGCAATTATCTGAGGAATCTGTAAAGGTCTTACGGGGAAAATTACATTTATTACTTCACAGGGATTGTTGCTGAGTACTGAGAAATTGAATAGCAATGTATCTACTCTAATAGATATGCAGGTGAAAACATTACCTAAGCTGTTTCTCTTTAATATCTTGATTTCTTATTCTTCATTGCTGTTCCCTCACGATACCACTTTGATAAACAGAAGGAAGTGCACAATGTGCATAAGACCGAGAATACAGGGAAGATTAAAAAAGGAAATGTACCCATCAGCTTTTCTATAAGTCCTTAGGAAAGTAGATGGCCACCATAACCTTATCTATACCCATTTTCTTTCAAGCCATTATTTTGTGTCTTTGCAGAACTAGACTTCGTAATTGATAGAACCATCTCTGTAGAGATGCAACTTTAGCGTTTAGACAAACTGCTGATGTTCTCAACTCAGTATAACCTACAATCTTGACTGTATATCTGCTGTAACCATAGAGCAAGAGAAGAACCATCACCAGGGCAAAAAATTTCATAGACAAGAGAGATGAGCTCTATGTTCAATTCAACTGAAAAGCCATTTTAAGGAACTCAGAAAAAAACGGAAAAAAAATCCCAACAACACTAAGTAAACTGATCACAGGATATTTTTAATCTATATTTAATGTAATCATACTTGTAATCACTTGACATTCATGATTCTAATAGGCATAGGAATATTCTTCCAACTATTTTTATTGAAGTCTTCCTGACGTAGTTGCATTAGTATTAGTAGCAGTAGAGTAGTAGACTCCTCCCTGAGTCAGCTGCAGGATGACTTAATGAAGTGATGTGAAAGTCATGAAACAATTAATCTGAAAGGCAGGATCCAGGAAACCCAAGCTTTTGGTTTGATAGCTCTAGTTTGGCTGACATATAAAAACTAATCAATAACATTCTTAAAGGATTAAAAAAAATTAGGGTTTTCAACATTAAATTGTTATTAGCAACATTTCCAAGTGAAGATACCACTAGAATAAATGTGCAATACCTTTTTAAAAAAGGAATCTTGGTTTATTTTTATATACCAAGCAAATTTTATGCATACAGATCACATTTCTGTACCACTTTGCTCCTAGAAATTTGAAAATTTCCTTTACACGTGGAAATTTTTGCAGTAGCAGCTTATTGTAATTGCTGACTTCGGCTGTAGCATAGAAAATAATGAAATACAGGCCTAGGTGGGAATACAAAGATACCAAGTATGTGTATTCACAAACGGAACCAGACAGGAAAGCAAATAATCCTTTCATTAATCTCCTACATGTTCAATTATTGTTGTATATCTTTTATGTTTGTAAGCATTAAATTTACATGACCTTCAAAATAAAGCACACTTCCTGCTTCAGTAAAGCTACATTTCCATTTTCAATTTTGACAGGTGTCCTAGGACAGGCAGGGTCTAAGTCTGGAATTGTCCTCTTCTAGGCCGGCTGTCAGCTTCACAAAACAGCTATGCTGGAACAAGACATCTGAGCTCTGGTTTTCAGTGATTATAAATACATTCTTAAATACACAAAGTTTGTTATAGGCTGTAAAGAAAGTTCCATGATTTGCTTCTCTAAAGAAATTCTTCAATAAACTAAAACTTTAAAGAAATATTAATCTCTAGAACCTGTGAAATTCAAATATTAAGAATATGTCTTAAAATAAATTCTCTATTTACCCATTCCTTATCTCTGTAGCCAGAAGACCTCTATACCACAATTTACCAATGAACATATTTATACAAGGAATGGCATGGTTTAAGTAGTTCTGAAACTCAAAGAGTAACCCATATTCTCCATTAGTTGGAAAAAACTCTTTAAACTGGATTTTTATGTACTACTCCCCTAAATTACCGTAAGAAATGCTATATAATTTTGAAATTGGCAATTAGTTTATAGAAAATACTGACTTTAACAGGAGAAAATGTGATCTTCAAAAAGCTGGAAAATATAGATGCAACATGATTTATAGATATCTGTGTTTTGAAAAATAATACATTTATAGTTTTATAAATAATGGTATATGCTTACAGGAAAACTGAGATGTACAAGCTGAATATTTCTAAAACCAAGTCACAGTTCTCTATTTTTCAGGATTTTGAGATTTGATGTAAATTATGAATATGCATAAACTTCTTTTTACCTTTAGCCATTCATACAATAGTAATGAATTCATTTCCAGCTTTGATTAAACAATAGTATGCTAAACAGATATGTTGTTCTAAGCAGTAATTATTATGTAAACAAAGAAATGCCACCTCTTGACTAGTTACAGTAGTTATTTGTTTGCATTGCCATTGTTTTAATTAAAATTAATATACTCCGTGTAACCCCAGACATTTACACAAACAGCATAACTTCTGTTTATATCAAAGACCTGTGTAAATGAAAGAAATCTGAAAGTCTTTTGAGGGGAAAAAACCCTAAAATCTACTTAAATATAGCTCAAAGGTTATTTTGTGGTATCTTCACGGCTTCAGGGCTGTGCTATCTTCCTGAGCTTATTAATATTATTATATTAACTGATTCCCTTGGAAAATGAAGTATCCAAATGGCAGTGGTGTGGACAGCTGGAACCATGAGCCCTAATTTTTATACTATATCACATAAGCCTACAGTGAGCTTAGTGCCACATCGCCTCATGTCCCTGTGCATTTATTCATACATTAATGATCAGAGCAAAATGGGAATAAAATATCTCATAAGGGCATATTGAAACTTAATTTATCAGCATCCATAAAACAATTTGGGACCTGAAGATGACAGCTTATACATTAAATGTATAAATAGTTAATATTTTTGTAACCACTTCCAAGGACTGATTTCCCACTTTCTCTTTTATTGCATCTGTATTTCAATGGTTTGGTGATGGTCCGGCGAGAAAATGTAAAAGCCTTTTCCAGTTGCTCTGGTTTCTGGTTTATCAAGTCTATTTTTGCTAGGGCCAAACTGCTGCATCAACTGTAACGGTGACCTTACTTAATAGAGGTTGGTTTGCAAAACCTCCTGTGCACCCACTGTGCACCTTGGTAGAGTGCTCCCATTGAGGATCCCGCTGTGGATCCCACTGGAGCTGGGGTTTGGACTGTGTGTGTTCAAGGATTCCTTTAGTTGGGCTTGTTTAGAGCCTGGCATGAAGCACCAGTTGAATAGAAACAAAACAGGTAAAAGTCAGTTCAGCTGAAAATTTTGGGTCCTATTTCTAGAATATAGACTAGCCTTAGACATCTTATCTTATCCCTTTCCTGCTGGTGCAATGATGGAGTAGCTGCAGTCACAGCAATGGCAGCGCAGTGTCTCTGAGCAGCAAGCACCCAAAGGCCACTGGTCACACTGGTATGCATGGTCCTCTGTTTTGTGAAGTCATGCAAGTCCAACAGTATAATCATGATTTTGAACTTATAAAAATCAAGACTAGGGTAATATTTAAGAACTCTTTCCTCAGGCAAGTTCAACTGTGGGCTTACATACACTTCATTTGGAACAACATGTCCTTCAGCTATTTTGAAATTTTATAGCTACATTCAAGAACTGCTATTTATTGAAAAAAGCGTGGCGATCCATAAATTGAATCCATTGAATTTTACAATGATAGAATGTTTGTCTTGAGACACAGCAAAGAGAGTACTTACTAACTTCTAGCCTGTAACCGGTTGTGTTTCTTTCTCTGTGACTGCTTTTGACAGGTAAAATATTGAGCCTGTAGTGATAAAATTTTGTCAATAAATGCATAATGTTTTACACAGGGCAAACTTGTTTTTCTGTCTCTACCCATTGTATAAAGAGAATTCTTGTTTAAAAAGACCTAACTCAGTATGTTTGAATAAAATAACACAGAAATATTATTTTATTGGATTCATACATTGACATGCTGTATTTCTTAGTTATTTAAAGCTTGGTAGCAAGATAGAAGATTCAAAAACACAAAGGCAAGCCTTGACAAGTAAAACAAACTCATTCCACACTGCCAACGTTTCAGAGCTCTGAAATGCCCACAGGGGCTCCTTTGTCTCCCATTTATTCAAGGACTCCCATATTTCTATATCATGCAGTAAATACTGTGGTAAATGAGATACCCTGAAGGTCAGAAAGAACTGAGTTCCAGGTCTAAGCCTTACTAATGCAACCATGTAGATCAGACTAATTTTTTTTTTTATTCTGGAAACACTATAGCCAAGTCTGGCAGCATTTCACAGGAAAAAAAAAGACAACATACTTTTACTGTGCTATGTTCCCTGTATCATTAGGTATACACTGGGACAGCTTTTCTTTTTTTAAATATATATATTATTTTGTTAAATATATTCTGTCATTACATTCAGAGCTTTCTTCTTCTAGACAAATATCCAAAAATGTCACAAATATCTTTAAGGGACCATGATGTCAGGATTTACTTGATTTCCATTTCCTTATCTGATATTCTATGTCATTGGCAAGACTATCACTATCCCAGTTTGTTTCCACTATCAAAGTGTTCAGGCCTGAACCTTGCCAGCTGAGTTCTTATCTGATTATCAAGGCTTGAAGGTTTTTTATGAATGCTAGTAATTTATCTCACTGGAGACAGGGCTTCCAAACTGTGAATCTTCCTATATGTTTGAGTCCTACAGAGGTAAGTTATCTCCAGCTTGGCTGACTGTCAAACTGAGAAAATATTTAGTAAGTTTGAGACAAAACTGCCCTTTCTCAGGATGTAAACTGATTTCCCATGACTCTTGCAGCTATTTGATCTTGTCATGTAACTGTTTTACTCTTAGAGTTTCTACAGTGTAATTACATAAAGGAATTAGGAGATATTTTTATGATTTTGAAGAGGAAGCTGCTTTTTCATAAATTTTTTTGCCAGTTCAGGAAAACATATTTTGCCTTGTATTTTTTTTCACCACCTGTCACTTCAATTTCTACCTGAAGGGTACTGCTCTGTTTTAATGAGCCATTGCTTTATTTAACGCATATATTTTTATTAATGTCCGCAAAATTAAGACACAAGAAATATAGAAAAAATAATTTTAGGAGAAGTGCTAGAAAAATTAGTGCAGGTGATGAAAAACTCACATAATGAAAATATTTGAATGGGAAAATTCCACAGACATATTTATCCCTGTATAGGAGTACCTAAGTGGAAATAAAAAAAAAAAAAAACAAAACACATGCCATGAAGTTGATTAATACTTTATTTCTCTCTTTCCTTGTTATCAAAAAAGCAGTAACAGTAACATTTATACAATATTGTGTTTAGATCACTTCTACAGGTCAAACTTTTTTTTTCACCCATGATTTAATTTATTTGGAGGTTGTTTTGAACAAGATTGGGAGGTACAAACTTCTTTCTGGATCTGAGTAAGAAAAACCCAACAAATGGTCAAATTAAATAGTTGTAAAAAGCTAGGACAAAGAGTAAGACAGAAAATAAGTAAATTTTACATCCCTACAGATGACAGGAACTCTGCTTTCACGACAGACCTTCCCATGGTAGACCTGTGTGGGGAGGAAAGTTCCTCCTTCCTGGTTATTTATCTATTACATGATTTTCTTACAATAAAACAAGTTTATCAATCATTTATACTGACAAAAAATGTGCCTAAGAACTTCTTGCTGCCCTGTCTCATAGACAAGGCCACAGAGGCAGCATAATGCAGCTGCCAAGTGAGGGATGGTTTCGGACTCCTCTGTCCAAGTGAACTCGCTGACCTTGTCCTGCAGCCAGGGATTTGTGCAGCACAAGGGAGCCTGAGGACCAGGCTGAGCACAGCACAACACTGTGAAATGTTCAGGTGTCAACCTGTCAGAATCACTACATCCCACACCCTTCATCAGCACGCAGTTTACCTTTCCAAAGATATTATCAATGCAGGTTACAGAAGTCACAGGGGATTTTCAAGCTCGAATGGACATGATTCAATAGGTTATACCTGGCCTGTTTAAATTTCCTTACTCCTTGAATACAAGGTCTTCTACAAGGCTCCCAGTAGTCTGGTACAGTCTGACCTTTGCCTATTATATTGTATATTGAAAAAAAAACATTACATAGCTTTTACTAAACTTCGATATGTTACAGGACAAAAGCCAAATTCTTGCTATAGATTTACTGTAAATAGACTGAATGCTATGACTAATAAGAACTGATTTATGATTCTAAGGTCAGAGACAGTTGCTTGGCAACTTTTTACTAAAATTAGTGAAAAAAATAAACCTGGAGAGCAATAATTTAAAATTATTCAATATCTTAAAAGGGATATCACATGTTTACATTCAAACAAAATCTTAAAATTAAATATTTACAGCATTGACTTCTTTCCACTAAATTTTGTTCATGCTCTGTTATTTCATTTTATTTTGTCCTTCTTCTAGCCAGCCACTTCCAGTTCTAATGTAAATTATCTGCTGAAAATAACAGAATAACAATCACTGTGTCTGGGAAAGACATCTGGATCCCTGTTCCAGGCCTTAGACTTTGTAAAATCAAAATGCTCAAAATAGCTAAAATGGGAGGGGGGAGGGGGAATGTCACAGACAGTATTAGCAGTTATATGTCTTCTGAAATATTACTTCAAAGATATCCAGCAGTGTTTTAATTGTTTTCCTTGGCAAACCTGTAATTCTATGTTTCCTGTGTGTTAAGTATCAAAGCCATTCTGTTCTGAGTCTTCAATTATTTCTAGAAAACTAGATATATCCAATTGGTATATCTAGCCTTTTTACTCAAAACACTATAGATTACTACATATAGGAAAGGGAACTACTGGAATTAATGTAAGAGCTGCATATGTGAATTGAAATTCCAGTATTATAAAGCTATTAGTGATATCCTGACAGGAATGCTGAATGATGGGTTCTTGATGAAGCTGGGTACTTCTCCTTCTAAAAGTAAGAAAATTGTGTATATGTAAGGAATGGAGAATATTCTTGAGAACTTGGTGAACAAAAGTCTACTGACATTTCAGTCCCTAAAATTTAAAAAAAATATCTAAGGAACGCCAGGTACGTAGAGCACATTGTGGGTTTTGCACTGTGATAATTTCAATTTTCCAATACGCGAGTCTGTCTTTTAAGTGTTTGTATATGCTTCAATGATCCACTATGTATCCTCCAATGAAATTATAAAATATATTGAGAAATTAATAAAGGAAAAGGAAAAAGAAAAACATAGGAAAATAGACAAGAAATTTAAATTAGTAGATTATGAAGAAGTAATAAGAGATTACTTTGGACAAACAAATATAAAGAAAATTACATCAACAAAAGACAGATAGGAAGCAGTAGATGCAAAATATCAAGATATATACAGAGGTTTCAGATACATTTTATCAAGTTTTAATCAATCAACTTTCTCCTCCCAAGTCTAGGGAAGGTTTGTGACACCAGAAGAGAAGCAAATGATGTCCAAAGACAGCTGTAACCCTGTGACATTTTTTATGCCTGTAAACTACATAGTGCTATGATACTTTTTTTATCCTGAAGCAAACTGGCATAGTCTTGTGTAGGTTTATCCTATAAAATTCCCTTATTCCCTAGAAGAGTCTAGTCTTTTGAGGAATACTCACTAGCTCATGCTAAGCTCTGGATGAGGCCTCAGTTTTGGGGGGAAAATACTTAATCCACAGGATAGCAAGATGGCCAGTTGAGCTGCAGACCTTGAATGTTTTGTGTAGATGTAGCTCTTATTTTTAATCTATAAATTCCCTGCAAAATACACTTTACCATTACTTGAACCTTATTTATATTGTGGCTGATTTTTATTTCAGAGCAATTTCTTTAATTTCTTCCTCACTATAATGCTCGTGAAAAGTTGCTTGGCAGCTGAAATTAGCCATTTGCTAGTATGAAATTTGGTGTCCTAAAATTCAGACTTATGACTTAGTTTTCTAGTTTTATTGGCATATGCTAAAAAAACAAATAAGAGGGAAACCATGAAAAATAATGTGAACTATGACAATAGTTTTAATAAATCTGTAGTGAAAAAGGAATGGCAAAGGGATAAATAACTTAAAAATATCAAGATATTTAAACATAGTTAATATTTTAGCAAAGGCAGAAATTACAGTCCTGACATACACACAACTTATTGTGTGCTTCTTTCCTATCTGTAATTCCCACACACATAGTTTCTCTGGAAATATTGGATTGTCTTGGATTTTTTTTGTTGTTGTTTTGAAGTCATCAGACTTCATACATAAAGAGTTATCAATATCAGAAACAGATTCAGAACAAAAGGTTATTCAGGTCCAGCACACAGCTTTCAGCAAGATTACTTTTACTCTTGGTGTGCTTTGATATTTATCTTCAGATATTGATCAGACTTTTTCTCTAACTGTAAACACATCACTAAAATTTAAACCACCAATATGCTTAGTTTCTCATGTTGCTCAAGCTACTAATAGTATAGAAAACCCCAGCAATCCACAGATATAATTTTTCTTGCTTTTATTATTGATATGTGTATATAAGTATGAAGCTATTTACAAAAAAAAAAGCATTATTTAATTCCTTACATACTGAAACATTTGGGAACACATTGCTGAATTTTGCATGAGTTCTGTATTTTCCATACACTGACTGGGATCCCAGGACCACCATAAAAATCATCTCCATGAGCAGCCCACTGAATGAAGCTCTGGTGGTTAAAAGTTCCAGCCAGGTTGATTTTGAGTGGCAGGATTTGACCTGATGTTGGGCAGGTAGGAAAACCATCAGGTGCTGTTTTAGCAGCGCATCTTTCTGAGCTTCATAATCTTGAAAATGGTAAGGAAAACTAGAGCCAGGGCAAGAGGGTCCATCTTTCCTACCAAGATCTCAATATTAACACACAAACATACACATATTATACTAAAAGAATTCTGAAAATCATGGAACTTTCAAAATGAGACATTTTAAAAGACGCGGGGAGAAGTTTTTAAAGGAGCATTAAAAAAATGAAGAATCTTCTAAACTTGTATAACAAAGGATCAAAGGAAAAGATTTTCAGAAAATAGAAATACTTTTACTGTCATGCAGGCTTCAAAATTCCATTTCCATTCTATCAGAAGAAAGTGAGCCTGGCCTGAGATTTTGGAGCACAGTGGGGAAGCTATGCATTGTTTGTGCAATAGCTCCTGCAATTTGTATGTAAACTTGATCAGCCTGTCTCCCTGACTTGTTCTGTGCATGTTTCACAGTTCTTTGGCAATTTCTCTAATGGGATCTCCTTTCTTCTCCTTCCTCTTTCTCCTCTGCATTAATGCAGGCTATAGAATATTTGCATCTATTATAGGAATAATATTAAGACATCCATGGACTTGGTTTAATCACTTAATAAGGGTCTTTCTAAGCCTTAAAAGGTAACTGAGAGACAAGGCTGTCATACAAACCTCAATGCTGTGCTTGCTGCCCTGCCCACTGCAAGAATGGATCCCACAAGCAAGTATTTTTTACCATTTCACCTTTTCTTCACCAAGGCATTTAATGTCTTGGAGTAATGTTAATTTCATTGTAGATCATTTACACATTCAATTCAAGCTCTACTATAAAAATGAGATGAAAGCAAAATATTAGCTATTAGGTGTTTTCAAGGTTATAATTGGAGTTATAATTTATAACAAGGTTATAAATTAGAGGATTTCTTGTAATATTGTTATTGGACTAAAGGTATGTTTAATAGCATGCTAAGGTTTTATTATGTTATAAATCATAACAAATTTAATAATTTGTTCAAGAGAATAAAGGAAACAAAAAATAGGCGTTAAAAATGGAAATTTAAAAATTCCATTTATCAACACCTTAATGCTAAATTCAAATAACTTAAAATAATTTTACAGTGTATTGAAATACTTATTTAATGAATTTTTAAATTCAAGAATAAAATATTCATTTCCTTCAGAACAGGGCTTTTGTGCAGTCTCAAATGATTGCATTGTCCTTATCTAGAAGCCCATTACCTCAGTGGCCAACTTAAATATTTGTCAATTATTTCACCCAGTAAATGTTAATCTTTGATGGACCACATATCCTTAAAGTCACCTTTTTCCTTCATATTCTGTTTTCCTACAGATTCCAGTGTACATAAATACAAATTTTTGAATGTGTGTGCTTTTTTTAAATGAATGTGTATTATTCATTTTCTATTGAAGTTAGTACATTAAAACAAAAAAAAAAAAACACATTAGGAGGCATGTGGTTTTCCTGCTATAACCAAATCCCAAAGGTTTTTTGAAGCTAAAAGCACAGCCTTTATGTAAGAATAGGAAAAAGGAGAAACCCAAGACATTCTCCTTTTTTACCTAAGGATTTCAACACAGAGGAAATGAGACAATATGCTTTATTTCTGAGTTCTGTAAATTAGAATATCCATTTAGATTTAGAATATCTATTGATTAGATAGAATATCTATTGATTAATGGTCTAGAATGAGCTGTGAAATTTGCATGCATTTATCTGAGAAACATGTAATTTTCATCTTAAACAGTTGAAGAGGTTGATTGTATGGCACCCTTAACATGCAGAAAAATATCAAAAGACAAACACCACACACAGTATTTTTTGCAGTTTCAGCTTTGTAGATCTAAAAACTATTCACATAATAAAGCTGTTGTCATTTTTTGATGCTAATATTCCCTGTGTTTTCAATCTTGCTTCTCAGATGTCTGCGAGCTCAGTTAGTGGTAAAAATTCCTTCAATTTTTTGAGATGTGATATCTATTCAAATTTGGATGAACTCACATTAACATTACTATTATTCTATGACAACCATGGTTTTTCAGTGTTTTTCTGTGCAAGGAAAAGCCTTTCTCCCAATTCCCTATTTAGTGATTAAGATTTGCTATTAATACAGCTAAAACCAGAGTTTGACATTAAATATTTGTGACACTGAATATGAAAAATTCACACAATGGGATTGCTCCTTATCCTTTGCTCTCTGCCTCTGAACAAGCAGACTCCTAAGGGTTGTTCTTTGGGATATTTCATCTCTACAAGGTGTCCTAAAAATATTGCTCTTTAACATTCACCCTTGCATTCTTATGCTGCTATCTGGACTGATTCATTGAGATGTGAATGAAACTAGTGATACGCTGGGTCAAATAAAGGAGAAAAGTGGTATTTTTCATTATGGACCAACAATAGCCACTTCTGGGGCTAGGATCAGAACAGTGTGATCTATTGCTTTCTTTCTGGAGCCTGTAAAAGCTTAAATGATGTCACATATTGCTCATGGTGCTCCTCATTTCGGGTAGTGGGAATTATCTCAATGCATGGCAAAAGCTGTCATAAAAAGTCTTTAAGTTACACTGGTCAAAATTTTACAAGTTTCAGGCCTGCGAGAAGATAGATCAGCACTTGTGATAACCCTCCCCTGTAAAAAATAATCAATTAGATAGGAGTGGGGTTAGTTTTAGAAATCTCATTTGCTTCCTTCTTGTTTCTGTCAAGACTTCCTTCTGGAGGATGGGAAGGGGCTGTAAGCAATACAGTATAGTTTACAGAAAAATATCACCTTGAAACTTATTCAGCAATAACCCTCCAATCAGGAGCCTTATTTCAGAGACCTGGATTGCACTTTCAGACTGCTTCTTGCATAGCAGATAAAGATCTTTGAAAGTTATTAGGGAACTCAGTTCTTTTTCATGATGTGCTGTGAATTCCTGAAAATTCACTGCCTTGCTGTGTCAGGCTCACATGGAACATATGAAACTACAGAATTGCAATTATCCTTTTGTAGTTTTAGGTTCAGGGTTTTTTGTTTGTTTTTGTTTGTTTGTTTTCATTGGGGTTTTGTTGACTTTACTTTGTCTTGGGATTTTGCTTGTTTGTTTGATTTAGTTTGGTTTGTGTTATTTGGATAGCAATACACATATATGCAGATCTGTGACAAAAACCACAGCACAGCTCTTAGATGCTGCTGGGAAAAAACACAATGCATTTTGGAAATTGTTTATTATTTGTACTGTAAAAAATATTGGTTTTGGAATAAAAAGTGAGGGATTCAGGAATTCTTACCTTCTATTTCTTATTCCACATTGTCATATATATAATTTTCTTTCATAAAAATAACAAAATTAGTGCAGTGAAACACTGTATTCTGAGAAATAATAGGCACAAGTTTAATGAGCTGACTGCCAGAGGGCTACATTATCGTGGTCTTCAAAAAAAGAAAAGATACAATAATTACAGCAAAGAAGCCCTGGATAGCTAATAAAAGAGTTGACTTGATAATTACTGTTCCTGTATCTGTGTTAGAAAAAGACTGTCCTTTCTCTGCAGCTTTTAGGTCTAATGATATTGTGACATGATGTGCCATTTCTATGATATTTTCCTACTCTAAAAGGTACACTGAAGACAGTTTAATTGCAAGTGTCACAAAAAACACATTTTGGGCAACATGAAGGAGGGACTGAAGGCTGTTTATTCATGTTTTTAAACTGAATGGTAAACAGCTCTCTTGGTTACATCACTGTTTCATTGCAGGGGATAATGTCTTTTTGGGAACTCAGTAAGACCGGCTCAGGTTCTCCTCCAGAGAATATTTTATGGAGCTATGGTACAGTGGATGCAAGTTTCACACTTGAAGAAAGTTTCGCCACATAGTCAAAGTGGCATAGGATTAACATGCAATGTCCACTTATCCCAGGAGTGATCCAGATTAATATGACATCTGCCTTCTAAGACAATTATCAAAATTAACAAAAAAAGAAGCATTTAACACAGAGTCTCTGAATAGAAGTAGTCATTTTCTTTAAGAGAGTTCTCTATAGAGTGATGAAGGAGATCATGTCCATGTTTTAGGAGAATAGAGGCAGGAGGATATCTGAGCCAAACTCATAAATGGGATTATCTCAAATCTCGCCTTTTTTATCCCTACAGTCCCCTCCCTTCTTACCTAAAACCTATGTGAGACGGTTTCACAACCTACAGTTTATTCTCTGACTTTGATGCTAAACTAACTCTTGTGGATGAGGACACCAGTGAAGGGTGGTAACCACCTTTTTCATGATAACTTGTTGTTTGTAGAGCTGGCACAGGAGGTAGGTTCTGCTCAAGAGCTCATTTATGCCACCTACATTAATATCCATGTAATGTAGTCTGGAACAGTAGGCTCCTGAGCCTTTGACTCCTCCTCTTCCAGCTACCTCACTATACTTCTTTGCTTGTTTGTTTTTGTAGGGGTTTTGTTTGTTTGTTAATTTGTTCTTTTTCCCTCTTCCCTCTCCTTGGGACACCTGAAGGCAGCATGCCTCAGAATTCAAAACAGCAAGGTGGAAGGCACTAAACGTTGTGAAAAATTTTGATGCTATACATGAAACTAGGAGGGAAGCAGCTGGGACTTGGAATAATTCTTACTCCAAAGTGCTGTAACACCTAGTTTCTACTGAAGGTTAGTGCTACCCTGCTTTCATTGCTGTTATCTTTGTATGAAGGAAAATACAGTGTTGTGTTTGAATATACTATGAATTTCAGTGTGTAAAATATAATTTCAGTCATTCCAGAAAACAGACACTCTTTTCTTGGTAAGAAAAGAGAACATTGCTCACTGTAGGTAAATGGTTTCTTTACCATTCCAGTCAAACGCTGAGTCTGTTTCAATTCTATCCAGTGAGTGCTTTCCTGTACCCGGGTAGATGTTGGTTCCAGCTGAGTCTGCCCAGCAGCCAGGGCTCTGCCAAAGACAGCTGTGTATATTGAGTTGAATGCACAGAATCATTCCTCAGGTTAGCAAGTAGCAGAAAGCTGCTAAGGGAGTATTTTGCCATGGCAGAATTTGAGAGAAGGGCAGGTAAGTAATGACCCTGTTTATGGAGAAATAGTTAAAGAATGGCTTTGGTCTCAAGGCCTGAAATTGAGACTATGGGTTATGACAATCCTCCTGGGAATTAGCTAATTTTGCTTCCAGAAATAAACTGATTAGCTTCAATTCAAGTGAGAGTATGTGCTGCTATAAGGTGCATAATTATTTATTTATTTTAAATCTCTTTCTGTTTCTTTAACTTCTAATTTGAGCATAAAAAGATAATTTTGCTTTTATGGTGGAGTTTTTCTTAGAACAAAAAATTGTTTCAAATTGTCTTCATTTCCTTAGGGATACAATTTCTGAGGCAAGGATGAATTCTTTAAAGAATTATGTCTCTCTCAGAACTAAACACTCAACAGAAAAAGAGAGCCTTCAGTGGAGACATCAGCCCTGGGACCTGCAGAGGTTCTTCTGGGGTAAATAACATTGCTAGAAAGAGAATTCTCCCAGCAGTAGATAGCTATTTTATTCAGATCCACTGAGGAAGTGTAACACCTGAAAGGTTTCCTCAGAACTGTGATGTTCTTTTTATTAAATTGGACCTTACCTCACAAATATAGTATACAAGCTGCATATCAGTATTTTTGGCACGTATTTTCTTTTATTAAGGTGATTTTGTGTTTGATTTTTTTTCCTTTGTATTGTTTATTATTTGCATATTTTGCTTTCATAAAAAAAAACCTCTTTTACATGGAATAGAACTATTTATATTACTTAATTTCACCTGATTTTTTTCTTTTGTTTTCTAGAATATTATAATGGTCCAAAATTAATTTTGTTGTTTATTTCACAATTTTTGTCCAGAATAAAGTGTGTTAGTTAATGTTTGCACTATCTGCTTATCAAAGCCAGTACAATTGTGATGGATTTCTATGGTACTATGCCAGTTAACACAGGCAGAAGATCTTGCCCCTTTTTTACTATGTTCTTGCTGACTGTGTTTAAGATTTGAAACAAAATACCAATATCCTATCACAGCTAGGAAAGCCTCTGAACAGCAATTCCAGAAATATGCCAATCTCCATGTAGTCATATAAAATCACTTATATGAGTTAATTTTGACAGTAGCTGGTGTGGAGCTGTGTTTAGGATTTGTGACAAAAGCAGTGCTGATAACACAGGGGTGTTCAGCTGTAGCTGAGCAGAGCTCACCCACAGTCAAGGCCTTTTCCAGCTCTCACCCCAGCAGTGAGGAGGCCGGGGGTGCCCAAGGAGCTCTGAGGGGACACAGCCAGGAGAGCTGAGCCCAGCTGACACAGGGATGCCCCAGACCAGTGGGGCTGTGCTCAGCACATCGAGCTGGGGAAGGAGAAGGGAGAGGAGAATGTTTGGAGGGATGGTGTTTGTCTGCTCCAGTCACCATTACCTGTGATGGAGCTCTGCTTTCCTGGGGATGGCTGAACACCTGCCTGCCCTTGGGAAGTGGTGAATGAATCCCTTGTGTTGCTTTGCTTGCATGCACAGCTTCTGCTTTACCTGTTAAACTCTTTATCTCAAGCCATGGGTCCTTTCCTTTTTGCTCTTCTGATCCTGTCTCACATCCAACCAGAAGAAGGTGAGCAAACAGCTCTGTGCTAAGCTGCAAGCTGGGGTTAAACTGTGACAGTGTTGATGTTATGTTGAGTGTGTCATGCTCTCACCAATGTTTTGTTTATATGTCCTGTGTGGAAGTCCTGAATGTTACCCAGCACAGGAGGAGAAAACAAAAAAAAAAAAAAAAGTTTTCCAACAACATGAGAGGAAGCAAAATATTTCAAAAAAGCAAAACACAGAGTTGTGGAGAGTTCTGGATGAAGTAAAAGTGCTAATTGAATAAAGTAGCAAAAAGACTTTTGGCAATGTTCTGCCTTGACTTATTCATCCTACTTGTTTACAAATTCAGTAAATAATATAGAGTTCTCATTTTAGAGCAAGAGTGTTCAGAGCTACTTTGAGTCCAGTGAAGCAGTCTTGCTTCGTATCAGCCCCCAAAGGCTTGCAAATGCACCTGCCCATGACAGTTATTTGTGAATGAATGAAGCAATGTGACATGAGGGAAATTAAAATACATATTCTTAAGCCTCAGATCACTTTTACCATTAGGAAAGTTAGTTCTTAGAAATGTGAGACTGCTGTGATTTTTTCTAAATGGAGGCACTGCTGTGAATTAGGAATAAAGTCTTTTATTAAAAGCTGATGTGCTTTTGGTGATGTTCTTTTCCATAATCAGGGGATGAATAGCAGTGGTATCTAAGCTGGGGAGAGGACATCTACTACTGTAAGTGTAAATACAGTTAATACAATATAGAGTTATACAATGTGTAATACAGAGCCATCTTTCTAAAATTTCTTGGTTATAATCGCTGATGGAATGATGTTATATTATGTAACAATGTATATGCTATGCAAATTCAATTTCTGCACCCTCTTTCTCACACTCGTTTGAAATGCTTGCACACAGCCCTCTGCACAGGTTACACAGTGTTACTGTAATTACTTCTCATGTTGTCAGCAAGATGAACAGATCAGAGACAGTTTTCCCTTTCTTTCTTTCTTCCTCATATTGGACCCTGGTGTTCCTTTTTTGGCCTCAGGTGGAAACATACTACACTGAATGTAGGGTGCCATGAGAAAATTGCTTCTTGTTTTTTAACTTGATTGGTATTTTTCTGCCCACATAATTTGGGAACAAAAATGAATTGTGATTTGGAGCTATATTTTGCTCCTTTGATAACATCTTTCAAGTCCTTGGCTAAATGCCCATATATAGTCCAAGTACATTGACACATTAGCTAGGTTTCCCTTAATTTTATTTTTAATCAAGCAATATCTTTTACTGTCCTCTTCTGACCTACTTTATATCAGCTATTGCATCAAATAAGTCACCTTTCCCTTTTTTTATATTGTCCTGGTAAAAATACTGGTTGTCTTCTTTATTGTGAATGTGGATAGAATACAATTGATCCTGTTTATTTGCTCTTGGAGAAATACTGCCTTCATTTTGGTCTTCATGTCATTTTCAGGATGGTAATTTTAAAACAAAGCACCTAACTAAAGAATCCCCAACAGACTGACTTCAAAAGGATGGCCAAAAGAATAAACATGAAAGACTGATGCTGAACAGAGATATATTTCAGGTGAAAACATGCCCCTTTCTGTCTCCAAGCAATGAGCTGAAAGAAGCAAACAAACCCCTAAATCGAACCCTATTTCTTATTGTGTGAACTTATGTTCTATTAGTGGTTCTACTTTGAAAGAATATAATTGTAATTTCTTGGAATACAACAAGCAGAGATGACAACTGGAAAGATGGCAATCAGAGTGGGAAGGATGGTTGCACGCACATAAGCGAGCAGGGGGCTGTCCTGACCTGACACAATCTAAAATCACAACAACTTTTCTGCGCTCCTGGCATTGCTTCACTAAGGCTCATAGACCATGAATGGTGACTGCACAGCTGGTAAATCACATGGACAGACAGCAGGAAAGGCATCTTTCCAATACAAAAAGTTTGAGTAATCTGCAGGTTCAATATTTATTTTCCGGCTCAATAAAATTCTACTTTTCAGCATTAAGCATAAGAATAAAAATTACTGTTCACCATGAACTTGATTAATTTAATATCATAGAATAGATATAATGTGGAGAATTTCCTATATATTTGGTTACAAGTCTTTCCTTCTCAAGTCCTCTTCCAGACTTTTTAAATTTTTTTTTCCTCTCTTTTCCAGTCTGGTCTTGTGAAAAAGTGACTAAGTAATTTGAGAGAACAGACAAATAGGCACACTAATGGTGAAAATATTTTTGAAGTTTTTAAAAAAATGTTAAAAAAATTAAAATGCCTTATTGAATGAACAAAATATGGAGTAGCGAGATTAGTAGATAAAGGGTTTGAGAAAAAAATCTCAGTCACTCTGCATGAATCTCAGAATTCCTTTCAAGTTACAGTAATGACAGAGTATTTAATTTCTAGTAATATTGTAGCAATATTGCAGTCTGTTGTGAACTGCTCCCTTGCCTTTACATCTTCCAACTTGATAAATGCTAGAAAACAGGAAAGGTTCAGATTCGGCTTCCTTGTATTTCATTTTAATCGGAGAAAGTATTGGTAGAACAAGCTCCTGGAAAATTTGAACAAAAGACACCTTGAACATCAATATTGTATTGATCATTGGCACACATACAAATAACATGACTCCTACTATTACTGTTATGCTCTATATTTCTTTAATGTATGATAGCAAGGTACTATGTTTTTGAAGATGGAACAGAGCTTTAAAGGTTGTAACTGCACCTGCACTTTATCAAAATACAGAAATACTCAAACAACTATTTAAATTCTGTGCTCTTTCTTAAAAAATGCAATATAATTTGTATTTGAAAGTTTTTTGTATTTTTTGTGTCCTTGTCCATGTTAAAATGACAACAACAAACACAAAACACGTAAACACGTAAACTGCCAGTGGATATTGAAAAGTAGATAACTGGTAAAAATGAAAAGAAGACAAAACTAAAAAAACAAAGAACAAAACCACAAAATTGCAAGTCGAATTGCCCTGATTTTTTGTATATGACATAAAAAATATTTTGATTGCTATTATTGTACACCTATGACTGTCATTCCTATTAAAAATTCTAGACAAAACAGGGCAATCGATAAAGTTATTGTGTGAGATTGTACTATGCTTAGATTTTGTATTTTTTGTGGTTTTCACTGTAAAGAAAATACATGCCCAGACACTACTTGAGTAGTGTTGATCTCATTAACACAAAGAAAAGTCATGAATTTGCTCTTCCCAGATTAAAATGGACACTATAATTTAAATTAGCTAATTAAAGCTTTCTTCTGATGTTCTTCCAGTAACTTCAGAATGTATGGTTTAGATTAGATACTTGCATTCTAGAAGAATAAATTAAGTGAAAAAATATTAGCCACCAAAAGCCTCATTTAGCACATCTTGTACTTTTATATTTAATTACACTCATCTAAGGATTTCACTATGTGAGAAAACAGGTGGGGAAAAAAAAACAATGAACAGTGAAAGCTTGAGAATGACAATATCTTGCATTATTCACAATTTGTTTGGCACACACCTACCCACGGCTCCTATTAATATATGAACCACTTTGCTGTCCTGGTGAGGATGGAGAAGTATGTGAGGCCCATGGAACAGACATTTTGAGGAATCTCAAAAGCATGAATGACTTGTACTTATTTTTCCTAGCTGCCACCCACTTATCTCCATCTCTTTACCAGTATTTCTATAACACATTATTGACACTGGAAGTAGCTTTAGACACTAAAGAACCTACAGGAAACTTTTCCTTGATATTCAAAATACTAAATTTATTACAAGAAGTGGCATTTTAAAAATTTGTGAAAGAGTAAAACATACTGGTGTGAACAACAAAATAAATATATTTCCGATGGTTTTGCAATTTGAGAATAGATTCTTTCTCGTATAGCAAAAACCCTGAGTAATGCCATACTTGCATCTGGAGTGTTGGTGAGTTTTGTGTGCTATGCCTAATAAGAACCAGAAATACGAGGGGTCACAGGTAATTTATCTTGATTTTCTCTTGACTATCATCAGCATTAGTTTTCACATAGTTTGTGTTACCATGTAGTGTCTTTGGGATAACAACCCTGTGGGAATGCATAAATAAAATTGCCTATGGACTGCATAACAGTAGGTTTGAAATAAGTAAATGGATTTCATTGTTAAATGGAATCCTGCTAAAAGTGCTTTGACTGTATCAGGGCTTAGTGCTCCCAGCTACTGACCTTCATGCATTCATTCACTATGGCTGAATATTGATTTTAGAGACACCTACCTTCAGAAAAACTTGAGTCAAAATGAACACAGTTTAATATAACATCAAGGTGGGAAACTAAAGTAGAAAAAAGAAAAACTTCATATATTACTTGTGGGCATGGCTGCAAAATCAGGGGGCAGAAAAACAGGGTCAGTGCAGCTGCATCTATATGGTGTTTTATCTAAGGCAAAATACCCACTGCATTGTTTCAGACTTTTATGTAGTCTGACCTTTTCATGTCCCTTTGCTCATACTGCCCATCCAGCTGCATGGATGTTGTTGTGGGGCAAACCTCCAAGCATATCCTAACACAAGCTGGTTCACTCACAAGTCACATCTCCAAAAATCACACTTCAGTATTGTAAAGAAATATCAAATCTAGGCTATTGATTTCAGCAGTCCTTGAAAATTTTCCAGAAAGTTTATTACTCCTACTGAACTTCATAATTGACAGGAGGGCTTCAGCCCAAAACCCCCAAGAGATTAAAAATACAAAATGAACCAGTATTGAATGAGGGACAAAAATTATTAAAAGAAGATGGTAGTGAAGTCCTTACACCATGACAAATTCTAAACTTTACTATAACTTGACTATAACTCTATAAGACTATAACTGAATTAAAGCATCATCATTACTTTTTCTGAGCATTGAAAAATGTGCTTTTTAGAAAAGAAGCTTAAAGTAGATGCACCATCAGAAGAAAGAGATTTTTTTAATGTGAGGTGCAATTTTAGACATCTTCACAAACTACTTCCATTTTATTATCTCATGGTCTAATTATGTTCTCCTTTCTCTTAAGTAGTTGTCTTTGTGCTACTCTTACTGTAGATGTCCTGCCAGTATATATTACTTTGCAAGACTTTATTTTGAATTAGAGAAAAGCTGAATCTCAAAAATTCTCCTCTAGAAAGATGATTGTACTGTATGGAAAGAAGTGGAGGAGAAAAAAGAGGACAAATAAAATGTCACGGCCTGATCTTTGTTTATGAGAACATTTTCCCATCAGCGTTCTCTGGAAAAAAGGATTTTCATTTTGTCTTAAAAATCAGTCAGACAACATTGCTTAGCACATATTCTTCCCTGTCAAACATTTCACTGATGCTTCATTCTGTAGACAGCTTAATAAAAGATATTTCACCCTTAGCATGTTACTGAAGTTGTGTGTCATTTTCTTTCCATTTCAGATGACATTTGTGGAAGCAAGAGTCTCACATACCTTTTATGTATATAACTATCTGAGCTGTTAACTCCTTTCTTTCCACATGCTTTACAGCACAAAGGAAAAAGAAACTGTGAACAGTTTTCTCTTGTGGAGATAATTTGTGATAAAGGGACAGGGCTTAACAGTCAGTAATATTTTAAAAATATGCAAGTTCCATCTTTTCCTCCCCTTTTTGGATGATTTCTCAGAGGATTTCTCCAATACATTGAAGGAATTTATTACAAGAGTTGACATACCTCTTTACATATTTTTTTTTTCCATTAACAAATAAAAATCAAGCCCTACACATGATTTTTTATATGTAATTTGGATAACCTATACATTTCCAGTCACTTTTTAAAAATAATGATATGAAGCTCATGGTATGAAGTGGTATGGTTCAGAAGCTCAGAGGAAGATGCCTCATTAAAGTTATCCAAGGAAAGGCCTTTTCACTGCAAAGGCGACATTAAAGGGGGAAGCAAAAAAAAAACTTTCAGACAGAAACATCCCTAATAGATGAGGGATAATAGAGGTTAAGCCAAAGACAGGTTGGCTTGCAGTTACAAGTTGAGGAGCCACCAAGAGACTCCAGGTACAGCTCTGGAGGTGATTAGCTGGACTTTGTAATTGATATGAAGGTGGAAACAAGAAGAAGATGAGAAATTAGGATATTCAAGGTGTGAGCTCCCTGTCATCAAGTGGAGGCAGAAAGGCTCAGTGCTAAAGACTGCAGTAGGTGGAGGTCTTGACCCAGCCACTGGGTTTGGAATGGGATTTGTTCCCAGTGTGATCTGCTGGAGGAACTGGGGTAGAGTGAGGTGAGTGAGGGGCTCTGCGCTGGCACCTGGAGACAGATCGCTGGTCTCAGCCCATGGGCCAGGTGCTGGTTGTGTAAGTTTCTGTATCTTCTCCAAACCTGATATGAGCCTGAGTGTGTGTTTGGTTGACTCAAAAACCTCAGGCTGGACCAGGGACAAGTAGGATGCCCTGGGTTTGCAGGGGCATCAGGCAGGCTGGCACTGGGGGGAGGCCTGTGATTATGGAAGTCTGTGTGTTAGCTGGCCAGTGAGCAGGGGACCCACGGGGCAGGTAAGAGACACAGGATCTGGGTAGGCAAGGTGGAATGGTAGAAGGGACACGCTGTACTTGGAGGATACATGACTGTGTTTGTGAATCTAGAAAATGTTGCAAGGGTGCCTTCTCTAGTGACCTTCAGTCCAGAGCAGCTGAAGAGGAGGAGTTGCTGCCTGTACTGATGTTTTACCAGCCCTGCATGCGGATGCAGGTAAATGTAGCACCCTTTCTGTGCCTGGCTGTGCTGATCAGTCTGGCATAGAGACCCCAGGTGCCTTCAGAAGTCTTCAGTGGCCAAGAAGGAGAAAAACCCAACCCCAGAATTACTGGAAGAAGCAGCCCTCAGCACTAAACGCTGATGCGCTGTCAAAGGATGCCTCTACTTTTTGCCTTCTGACAGCAAAAGGTATCATGGTTAGCTGTCTTTAGAATCTAATTATACATTTGGTTTTTTTTATACAATTCCTGGAAAATTCTTATTGTTTTGAGTACTTAGTATATCATCTATCATCTATATCAGTATTTCATCTTAGTTCTTCTGAAGTTTTTCATCATTCATTCCTACAATACAATAAGATGATCTTTGGTATACTTTAGCAACTTTACCCCTTTCTCCCCTCATGATCTTCCCTGCTTCCATTATTGTCTCTCCATTTTGGACTCCTACCTAAAGCATAAATAATATTCATTACAGATCTCCTCTCTTCCTAACTTTTTAGCAGTTAATCAAGAAGGGTTTCTTCCTTAACAGATATTTGCAAATATACCAGATATTTGAGTAAATATGCATTACTACAATCAATTGTATTATCTTCTTTTTTCCCTTCTCTTTTCCCTGGGATCCTTATAGAAATTATGTAAAAGAGGGTGTTCTGCAGTGCAGCTCCAGTAAGTACATGGTGTAGATCTCCATATAAAGCCTGCAGCTCATGTGTCTTGAATGAGCTGAATGCAGCTCCCTGTGAAACAATGATTATGGAGATATTAACTGAAGAAGAATTTACAAAGATTGCCTCCTTTCAAGTTTTCATCACAAGAGAGAGTGACTTGGACCAATTACACTAGCATTTTAATGGCAATCCAATTCTCTGCGTTTCAACCAATTGTCAAAACCAAAAATGCTTGGAAAGCTGAAAGAAGATGAAAATTGTTAGTTGCCCTGTATAACGAGCTAGACAGCAGGGTTGTTTTTAAAAAATAGTCCCTAAAAATATTGCTTACAAAAAATTACACTTTTATCTATAAATTATTGGGCATAACATATTTGTCAATGGAATGGACAATTTTTTTAAATGGAAAATGAATCACTCTATATTACACATATACATCAATTCTTTATATGCATAGAAAATTATTCAGATACATGAAAGAGCAAGAACCAGTTGGTAAAATTGAAATGCATAAAATGTGGAATGAACATGGAAGAAAGCAATAGTTTTGGATTTACATGACTTCTTAAATAGGAAATAAAAAAGATATGCAAATATATGAAAAAAAATATTCAGTAACACTGAAAAAGCCCCTGGGTTTTATAGAATTTACTCTTTAAAGCCTTGTAGCAGTCAGTTTGTTTTTTTTTAAAAGGAATCTATTCCACTCCTATGGCAAAACCCAAAAGGATACCGAGAAGCTGGATCAAAACACAGAAGTCTGATTTTTATTTATGGGTCAGTTTGTTGGGATTTTTTCCAGATTCCATACCAGTTCCTTACAAATGTAATGTTTTACAATGAAAATACTGTGTTGAAAAAGAGATTTGAACCACAATTTTTGTATTTCTATATGTGGCCTGTGGTATTTCCAATATTACCTGCTTTATTTGATTTCATGAGTGTCATTTGCCATTGATATTATTTGTTTATGTGTCAGTAGAGTTCAGAGGTTTCAATCCCTATCAAAAACCCTCAGTGCCAAGGATCTTGCAGTACAGGCTATTCTCTGGTGAACATAAAATTGGAATAGTCAGAAGACAGGAGAGAGAGTGGATTCATTCACAAAGATCTGAATCTGAGCATAGGTGGGTTCTGTTATCCTGTCAGTACTGGCAGCTTGGATTCCATCACCGTGTCCCAGTGTATGCTCTCCCTGTGCTCACCCAGGGACTGAGCCCTGGTCCCCAGGCCAAGGAATGCACCACGGACTGGGCCCGCTCTGCATTGAAGCGGAGCGTGCATTAGAAATACAAGGCATCTGTCTCAAACCTTTCCTAGCTTCCAGGTGGTGCTCTCTGGACACAGAAAATAATAGTTATTTTGTACACACACAAAATAACTGTTATTGTGAGGTTTCTCAAGTCCAAAGTGTTGTAATAGTACATGTTGAGTTTGCTGAACCCAAGTTACAGAAATGTTGCCTGAATTCCTACAAGTGAGACTCTTGTTATGAGCCAAAGTAGCAGACTGTGAGTACCAAGAAAGAAATTAGTTTTGGTCTAATTCTTAATAATCTAATAAAATAATTATTTTTAGACCAGTTGTCATTATATTAACACATATTTTATACAGGCAAGTTGATATGTCTAATCAAAATTTCTAGAATTCATCAATGGTTTCAGGCTGTGAGGGAGGGCTATGGCCATGTTTGGCGTTCCATTTTTTTCCTGGACATAGGGATGAGGATGATGTTGTGCTGACAGTTTCTTTCTAATCCCTCCGGGGTCTGCCCTGCATGACATTTATTGTCATGCTTTACTTATTGGCCTGCAAGTGCACAGTACCTCAAAATTCACATCCACAATCACCATATGTAATGTTTTGCACTTGTATATTTGTTCTTCATTCTCTGTTACATCCAGAATTGGTTTTACTCAGCTCCTGGTTCTGCACTTTTTGTGACTGGTTAATTGAGCATTGGTGAGTAGTTCACAGCCCAGGAGCCACCTGATTTCAGTGGAATTACATATTTTTTCTCTGTATTTATTGTACACATTTGGCTGTATTCAATTTTTCTCCCGTAATAGACTACCTCAGAAATACTTATCAGAGAATGTTGAAGGTTGCAGGAGCATTTAAATTACTTAAACCATTTCCTCTTCAGTAGCCTTGATTTTTGAGTGAAGCCCATCTCAAAATTAGAAGTGTTCAATGGCAACCTATAAACTACATTAAGCTCTATTAACTCATTGGAGCAACCTATTTTGGCAGATGTGCTCATCCAGAAAATAGAGAACATAAAATCCAATGGCTTTTTCCCACAGCATCAGACAAATTTAAGCCACTCATAACATCAATTTACGGAGAAGTGGCAGACTTATAAATTACTTGAGCTTTATAGGCAATATGAAGCAAACATATGGTGTAAGGTATTTGGAAAGGCATTTATGAGTCCTGTAAAAATGCTGTAATAAAGTTCTAAACAGTTATGCCAGGGTACTTTTCCAATGTTGCTATGTGTTCCTAACTCTTGGGTCATCTTTCAAACACAATTCAATAGTATCAATGTATTTCTCAGCTTTCAGGACCAATTTTGTGCAGTCTTAACTTTACTTTAGCTGATACTAACTGATGTTTTTTTCATTTTTAATTTTAAAATTTATTTCAAGATGACTCCATTACTAGTCACAGAAAACAAGAAAATCAAATTATTGAAAATCCATTAATTGAATTTGTAAAATGCTTTATATTTTTAAGGCTGTTTGCTGTGCAATGAGGCAAAATAATCATTAGTGAACATCCAGAAGAGTAAATACTTCAATGCAAATAATTCTCTGCAAAGTCCACCCATTCTTTTTATTTTGGTTATAGATCTTTCCCTCTAACCAGTGGCATGGTAGTCTGTTGACGTGTTCTTGCTCTGCAGTGCTGCTGCTCACCCTTCCCTGCTTCATCTTCAGTACCATTCAGGAAGGCACCTGAGTCTTTCAGAGCTGACACATCAGCTCCTTGCTTCAGGAAAATGCAGTAATGACAGTCACAATACTGTGTATGAGACAACAAACAATTCAGAAGGTTTTAAGTCTCATCTCCACTTCAAATCAAGGTCTCAGAGTCTTCCTTGGCCCTGAATTAGCCTCCAACCTTTCTCGTGAACTGACAGGTTAAGGGAGGACTCTTGGTGTTGGTGTGTGCTAAAGGATACATATTTTTCACTACCCTCTCACCTAAATATAGCAACTAATGATAGTACATTCCTAAACATCAACTCCTAAAATTTTATTTTTATATAGCCTTTATAAACAACACAGAACATATTGAACAGAATGTTTTTTCTGAAGCCCATTACTATTACATAGCTACAGAATACTCTTGTGAATTCCTTAATTTAACAGAAAAACCTGCTGAAAAAGCATTGTATAAATAGACACTTTTTAGTTTTCACTGACTGAAATATGCATTTCATTTAGAAATGTTATCCAGTTGGGTGTTTAATTCTCACCTTGTACTGCTCTTTGGGTTGATACAAGAGTCTCTGGGGAGGTACTGTAATTTACTGAACCAGCCTGACTTCTTTAGAGTTAGTTCACTAGGAGTTTCTTGTCATTTCGTTCATTTATTTCAGAATTAGATAATTAAATTTTCCCTGATATGTTTTTATTTATGAAAACTGGTGATCTGTACCCAAATGCAAGGCAATGGAGATATACAGATTGTTAAAGGTATCCACAAAATCATGACAGAAATTCTCCTGGTTTTACTCTGTTCAACAGGGTAAAATCCCTCTTTTTGCTTTGATCAGCAAGATTTACTCTTCATCAGTGATGGATTTGAAAAGTGCAGCATAATAAAAATTGCCATAGCTTATACCCAAAATTATAAAAAGAAAGCAATTTGAACTCTAAACTCATTCTATAAAATTAATTTTCTTATGTAGTCTCTAATTTTAAAACAATTTTCGAGGAATAGAAATATTTTATTGTTGATTAAATGTGAATATTAGTTGTGATAGAAATCAAACCAGAATTATTTGAAAGATAGCAAAGGAAGCAATATTTACAGTACTGAATTCTTTATTGCATAAATAATATTTGTTGTAGGTCTTTCCAGTAGACATAAAACTGCCTGCTGTAGATGGCTGTGCAGAGTTGACAGAAAATTAGTAGCTTCAATTGTAATTCCATAAAACCTATTTGTATAATTTTACTATTTGCAATCTTTAAAATGTTCCCTCTCTGGAAAATTCAGTCCTTAAGGACATTAAAAATAATAAAGTAGATATTTCTGTATACCTAATAACATAAAATTGAGGTATTGATTTTTCCAGTGAATATATTAAGACTGTGAAATTCATTGTTCAGGAAAAAGGTGGGAGACATGAGATGGAAAAGATTGTAAGGATATTAAAAGCTTATAATTATATTGAGACTTTGCAGAGTCATATCCCCTAATACCATACCTACTTCAGATATCAAATTAAATATCAATTTGACTAAGACAAAAATTCAGGGGGACTTATTTTGCCAGAGTACCCCTACTGATTTTGGCTAAGGATTTGTCTCTGACCATTTTCTATTGCTCCTCAGAGGAGATGAGATATTGAGTTAACAGAGAGTAGGTGTTTAATTATGTTTAATTAACTCTTTGTTAAATAATCATTTTTTTATGGAATCTTCCAAATATTTAGACTTTACAATATTATTCAAATGGTTGGTAGATTACTTTGGGTATTATGATATTTTAGAATAAAATTTAGGATCTATAACTAATGGGTTTACATGACAAAATAGACAAGATAAGCATTTAGAGATTGATAAGGCTTCTCATTTCTAACAGTACAATTTGGAGAAGAGCTTTTGAAATAAAATTTAAACGGATTTCTATAAGCATGTGATAAAGTAGAATATCCGGTATATCATGTTTGAAAACGTATTAAAGGCACATTCAACATGTGCCAGTTCCAAGAAATTGGATGTCTGGTCTTCTAAATGTTCTTTTTCTGCTCTTCCCACTACATTGCAGTGCATCCTGTTTTGTATTATTAAGAACTCTGTTAATCAGTAGTTATATTTTTAACTAGAGATGAGCATAAACTGTCACTGTCATAAGACGTGACATCTAAGAATATGTCCAAATATTACTTTTTTAACAATGAAAAAAATATTTTAACAAAGTGAAGAAGTTTGATGAGTGAGCAGAGTGCAAACATGTCAGTGTCTTGTTAATGGGAAATAAAAGAGTGTTTTGATCTACCACTTCTGGCTATTTTCAGGCATCTGGAGTTGCCATCCTACGGTCATGCAGAAGTCTATAAATCAATTATAGTCTTTAGTTGATTACAGCCTGATCTAAGTCAGATCACCTAGGTCAGATCTAGGCTGGCAAGACTTTTTAATTAATACATTACTTCTCATGTCACAATAAATAAACGAAAGAGCTAGGGCATCTCATTTAGAAAGCATAATAAAGCATATCTTTGGTTTTCCTGTCAACAAGTGAAGAAGCTATACCCTAATAAAAGATTCAATGACACCTAAAATATCTTATCTACATGTACTTGAAACAAGTTTCCTTCTATTTCTTGAGACTGTTATTCGTTCTTTTTTCTAGCTCTGTCTCCTAAGCCAAATGAAAGTCAAAATAATCCAGTTAGCTATTAACAAGACCAGCATCGTAAGTGATTTCATTTTTAAGTCAACTAGTTATGAAAATGTCAAGCATCACAAACAAAAGAACACACTAATATTCTCCTTGGAAATCAGAAAAAAATATCAAACCCCAGAATTCATTATCTTTTTCCTGGGGCACTCAGTGTTAATGTATCTGCCAATCATTTGAAAACTATGACCACTGTAAAGGCTCCCCGGGCAAATTTTTAATTTATATGCAATTATATTACAGACGTACTTTCCATATCTTACATAAATAAGTTGCTAATATCTCCCAAGATTTTAAACAAATTTTAAAAAGACTCTTTTATTAATGATTCTGTTATAATTTAATGGTTCTACTTGTCATCAGGTCATAGTTTTTGCTGCATTCCCTCAGGGAGCCAATGCTGTACAAATTCTAAGTAAATTAGTTTAAATGAAAACAAATTAACAGTGAATCATGCAAGCTGACCTTTACCTATTAGTTGTAATGCAAGATTATTATCTGTAAGTCAGTAAACACTACAGGATAAATGATTCATTTAAGCTTTATTCACATTAATGAGAAGTGAATTTTAATTCAGCAAAATATCCTTAGTGGATTTCATTGTATGAATATTGTGAGTAGAAAGGAGACGTATGAAAGTCAAGGAGGGGAGAAGGAGATATCCTAGAAAGGGTGGAAGAGATATAGGGCAGAACAAAACCCCTGGACTCAAGCTTGCACAGGCCTATAAAGACTTGGGGGACACAAATACATCAAGCTTCTATTCATCAACAATAAGTAATCTGTTGCAACAAATCAGATTAGTTAGCCAGGCACTTTGTGAATACTCTGTCAAAATTGGCAAATGCTAAAAACCAGGTATTTCTGCCTTCAAAATATGCCCCTAGAAGCTGCAGGATGCAGATGTGGCAGACAGTCAGTGTGGCCAAGTGCTTTTTTGGTTAACTTCCATCCAGCAAACTGTGCTTCTGGATGAGAATAACAGCTACCAGAGGTACCTGAAAAATACAGGAAGATTTTAGCTACTGGATATATAAGGTTTTTTGCAAAGAAAATAGACATATTGTGTGAAGATGGTAAGTATGCTTGTAATAAACATGGAGAAAAGAAAGGCTCAATGAAAAAGTAAACCATGCTTGCTACAGCTCATTAATGTTTTATGTCAATAGGATTATGATGTGACTGGTGCAGAAGACATGGTGTGGAAGCAAGTGGAATGAACTGGGGTTTGACTGGAAAGCAAAAACTGCTCAGCACTTCTGGATGGAAGATTGTGGCACAGCAAAAAAGTGGGGCCACCCTATTCGTGTCCAGTCTTACTGTGCAAAGAGGATAAGGACTTCTCTCCTTCCACTCAGATAACTTAGAAAATCTACTAGTTCTGTGGAACATTAGTTTTTGATGTTTTTTGCCTATATAGTGCTCTCTGCAAGACCTGATTATGAGGAAGGTCCATAAGTGTCATGATAAATAATAATCAAAGGGTAATATTAGAAAAAATGGTGATAATATAATACCAAACAGATATTTTCTTCAAGGATTCAGGAGAGGGCTGATTTTCTTAACAAATAACTCTGTTGTAATAAAAACTTGCCAGGTAAATTTTCTTCTGTGCTCCTTGATGTGCTGTTGTAATCTATTACACTCACAATTCTGAGTAAACTTAGGATGTTCTGAGACAGCCCATCTGTTATTCAAACACACTTAAGGCTTCCTTTTCAGTGATTTTTGATATTTGATTGATAGGTATTTGAATTCCTGCAAGGTGTTCCCCAAAATGTGGTGGGGCAGAGTTCTTAAAAATAAATCAAAACGTTATTTGTTTAATTTTTCTATTCTATGCATTTTTTCTGCCAGTATAGTCAGCACAACCTTATCTCAGTCTAGCTGTCTATACTCCAGCCATTTTCTATGGATTTTTTTCCATGGAAATTTCCATTATGTTTTTAATCTTCAGCTGATGATGACTGTTCTATTTTTCATCTGGTGCTGTCTTTTTCTAATTTGATTCATACTCCTAGGTTCCAAAGATCTTTTAAGATCACTTGCTCACTACACTACACAGCTGTCAATAGTCAATTATGGTATTCCTGAAAAATTAGTACTGCTTAACCCAATCATATTTCCATGTTGAACTATTTTTAGCTTTTCCAAGTCCCCAAGAAAACTTGCTGTGAATTAGCACATCAGACTCCAGGTCTAAAGAAAACTATTTACCAGGCTAGACCACAAGGGAGCAACTATTTAAATCACCTTCTGCTTAATAATTGAGAGGTTTGAGTTCATCCCATCGCAAGACAGGCACATAGTTCCTCATGTGCTCTGAAGGTGTTGACAATAGGTAGGCACTTCAATGCCAGAAGCCTTACAAAGGTCTTGTGGATGTCCAGACCACCTAACTGGGGCTGTGCAGCCTCTTCAGCTGTGCTTCTTAGAGCAGAGCAGTGCACTAATATATTTATGTACATTCACAAATGTGCACGTGACATTTATATGATGTATGCAAAATAGGTACCTTATAAAAAGTATTCAGAAAAGTATATCTGAATGGCAGGAATTTGGTCATAAGATTTAGACCTGATCTCTCAAACACAGAAAGCACCAGTGTTTGTTTTCTCCTTTGTGAATTTTGTGCATGGAATAATTTGGACAGCCTGGGAGTTGCCTATTCTTAGACCTGGGATTCATTAACAGAAAACATTTCTAGTAGAAGAAACAGATCCAGGCTTTTGATGTTTAGCATGTCAGCTATCAAGTCCAGACGTGGCTATTTAACACTCATTATTTGCTTTCAGCTGCTACAATATGAAAACAGAGATATAAAGGTCTGTCAGAGTTCTGCCCTTGCCTCATTTAACTTTACCAAGTCATGGGACAAAGTAATTGAAATTTTACTGTGTAGTAATTTTTATGTGCTGCAAGTTAGTGGAAAACGCAATTTCATAGTTCCTGACACTCCATGAAAACCAAAGAGAATAGATTTTTCCAAAAACCCAAATATTTTCATGTTAGACAAATCAAGTCACTACCTGATTCATGTCAGTCTAAGACACTGCAGTGAGATATTTTCCAAGATTATTTAGCAAACTCTGAGAGATAAGACTTATTTTTTCCTCCTCTGATTGCATTAATTTCTGTGTCATTTCTTTACTCTAAAAAAATCTGACCTCAGTGTTATTGTTCCTGGATTGCATGATATGAAACAAGTATAATACAAATAAACCAGTTTATTAACAGTTGATCTTTATCAACATACTTCAAGCTTTTCTAAAGTGATACTAAATGACAGCAGGAAGATTTCAAGAATAAAACTAAAAAGATTTGTGGTATAAAGCTGATATCAAGAGCCATGAAACTAGGGAATGTGACTCATTCCCATTTCTTCCTAGGAAAGAAATTATTTACCTTAGAAAATTATGAATGGTAACTACAGCATTATTTCTTTAGTTATATTAATATACCTCTGAATGATGCAGTCTATATCTGCATGAGTTAAACTAAGAAAAAAAGTAAAACACAAAAGTAATAATTAATTTTAAGAATTTTCATGCTAACAATGCAGAAGTGTACAAGAAAATAACTATTTTCTCAATCTGAATTCATATCTACAGGTATAAAACTGCATTAGTAATCTTTTCTGCAATGATTACACTGACTCAGTGCAGAGAAAATTGTCTTTTTCTTTTTGTCAGTCTAAAGCTTTAATGAGTTTATGTCAGAAGAATGTAAATAAATGGCAGACAATGAGGGGTTGTGGAAATAAAAAAGACAGTTTTATGGCAGTTTTCATTTTCTTTCAAACTTTTATTCTAATTTTATATTTTCTACTTCATAGAATCTTTGAATACAAAAGGGACCCTCAAAGATCATCTAGTTTCAACCCCTCTGCTGTGGCAGGGACATCTTTGGGTGGTTGCATGTAGAAGGTAGCTGTCAATAGCTAGGGATCCCAGTGGATATCATAGACAAGTGGTGTCCCTTAGGGGTCTTTACTGGGACAAGAGCTATTTAATTCCTTCATCATTGACACAGGTAAAAGGATCCCTCAGCAAATTTGCAGATGACACCAAGCTGAGAGGTGCAGTTGACACACCTGAAGGATGGGATGCCATCCAGAGGGACCTGGACAAGCTCAAGAAGTGGGCCCATGGGAATGCTATGAGTTTTAACAGGACCAAGGGCAAGGTGCTGCAGCGGGGTCAGGGCAACCCCTGTATCACCACAGGCTGGGGGATGAACAGATGCAGAGCAGCCCTGCCAAGAAGGACTTGGGGTGCATGAGAGGCTGCACTGAGCAGGCAGAGTGCCCTCCCAGCCCAGAAAGCCAATTGCAGCCTGGGCTGCATCAAGAGAGCATGGCCAGCTGGTCAAGGGAGGGGATTCTGTCCCACTGCTCCACTCTGGTGAGACCCCACCTAGAACTGCATATCAAAAGGATGTAGCAGAATTTTTAGCAATGTATTAAGTTTTAAAAAAAAGTATTAATAATTGTAAACACTAGAGGCCTTGAAAAAATATATCCATGAAGATTACAGAATCTACATCACTGAAGATTTAAAAATTCATCAAGATATATCCTAGGTTGCCTGATCTAGCTTCAGAGTTTGACCTGCTTTCAGCCTGTGTTAGAGTTGGAGTACCTTAGAAATTCCTTCCACTCCAGAACATAAAACAAACATAACCCTTTATCTCATATCTGTTCTGGTTTGCCAAACTCATTCTTGAAGACTGAGATCCCAAAGTTCAACTACAATTAGCAAACTCAGTATAGCACCTGGTACTTGTGAGATTTGCCCATTCCTCCATGTATGTACCTAGTGAGAAAATTGTTTTATTCTTAAAGTCTCTGAATGTATGTGGGTATATAAAAAAATGTTTAGAACAGCAGATTTGAGTCCATGTGTTTTATGCAACTTCCGAGCTTCTTGTGCCTAGAACTGTTAGGAAAATATAAATGAGTCTGTTGTCTGATGTGCAACTAAGAATAATCTCTTTTTTGTATATTATACACATGCTATCACTTGATACTAGAGAGCTGCAGCAATAAAATATGATTATCATAGTATGCACAACAGGTAGTTATACAGATCTGTGTATTTGTAGGTCAACTTGGATAGCAATTTCAGCATTTGGATACTATTTCTTTAAATTAATTTTAATAATTATTTTAATAATTTAAATTATACTGTCATTGTATGTATTATATATCTATATTATTTTTATATTTTATTATACCATTACATATTTTTTATGATACTATTCTAAGACCATTTAATCTGAAAACCTAGTCCAGCTGGCTATCAACTGATGTACAGTCACAAAGAGCAGTACAGAGCTGAAGATTTCACATGGAGAACAAACCTCGAGTGTAAGTACTAGACAGTAATTTTTTTAATCTCTGTGGGAAGAAATTTAGGGTGTATGCATCTGAGAATCCCCTGGGGACTGGTGTGACACTGGTGTCGGCTATGAGTCACAGAAGCTTGGAAAACCTTTTTGAAACGCTAAAGCTCTTTAATACTGCAGAGTTCTCAAAACTATTAACTGCAGAGAACATAATTAAAGATGCATACTGTTAACCTAAAATATGCCCAGCTCTTCTAGATGCTCCAAATGTGAGACTGCAAGCAAGCATGTTTTAAAGTGATAGGTTAAAAAAATAAAATTCAACTATTATCCGTACACATTTCAAGTTAAACTGTTTTACTGAACTACCAAAATTCTTAATCCTACATCATTATACCATTTAAAATGCAGTTTGCTTTATTTTTCCTCCAGTATTTCTTCTCCAACCATACTGCTTGAAGCATATGGTTCTATCAGCAAGAGCAAAAGTGTGGGTTCAGTCCTCACCTATTGCTGAGAATAAATAATACCTTAGCTAAAACCAAATGTAAATAATCTCCACTAGAGGAGAAGACAGTACAACATATTCAAAATATCTGTCATTGT
Source organism: Melospiza melodia melodia (assembly GCF_035770615.1). Lineage (NCBI taxonomy): Eukaryota > Metazoa > Chordata > Aves > Passeriformes > Passerellidae > Melospiza > Melospiza melodia. Next base: position 76,645,955 of record NC_086197.1, read on the forward strand.
TTAGAAATTGTTGGGAAGGGCTTTAAGTGGAACCCAGGTCATTGACCTCTGCCATTTTCATCACAAAATACAGAGACCTTTGAAAGAAAAACCTTATAACCAACAAAATCTTATGCTTATTAAAAGGTTTAAATTACTGCCCTTGCATTAGGGATGAACACCATCCCCAAAGTAAAAGCAGCCTAAAAATGGTAGAAAGGGTGGGATTCTTAGCTCACAAGCTATTGTTTAAATATTTATATATTTGTATTTATATAATATATATTCTATACATAAAGCTGAATATAAATAAACAATATAAATAAATATATATTCTATATATTAATTCAGCTGTAAAAAAACATTGTAATGCGACACTCAGTTCAGATGTTAAAGAGAGAAAAAGGCCTTGATATGTTGCACTGTCCAGGCATCTGCTGGTTGATGTTAGGAATAATGTCCTGATGTTCCCTCACTGATGATAGGGAGAGTTGTCTCATGCCTCTCACAGTCTTGGAGGTAAGTTGTACATGATTATAGGGGAAAGAGTGGTTCCAGTGTCCTGCTCTAAATTCTGGTGATGAAGCACTGGGCTGAGTGACATGTTCCTGATCACTCCCAAACTACATGATTTACTACCCTTTTCTACAGCTCTTTTCACAGTCCAGTTTCTTCATCTTTACCATCAGCTATTCCTATTTCCTCTTTCCCCAGGGATCTCAGTTTTGCTGACTTTTTACACCTTCTTGTTATTCATGATGCGGTTGCCCTGGAAAATTCCACCTTGGTCAGCAGTTCTGTAAGGTAATGCCTCTTTTTATACATAGTTTTTCATTTCTGCCATTTCTCATGTTGTTGTCATCTTAGTTTAGTAAGCCTTGGCCAGTTGCATTTACTCTTCTACATCTACTCCTTTGCTATTTGTTACACCTGTATTTTCTCTTGCTGTTCACTGCTTAGTGCAGTTCAGGACTTTTTTTTTTTCTGGATACTCCAAAACAAGTAACAGCCCATAAACTCTGCTTGTTTATCTTGCCTTTAATCTGCCCTAGAGAAATACTTGTCTTTAGAAGAGGACTCAGAACACAAAATGCTATTGTAACCCAGAAATGCTACTTACTGTCTTTTGATCAATTTTTGTTGCAAAGTAAGGGAAAATAAATATAACAATGACTCCAAGAGACCATGTCTATTATTGATGAGGGCACTTCTGAATTGCCATCCCGTAACAAAAACATTTTTTTCCTCTTATTTAAAGTCCTTCCAGTTTTTAAGGAAGAGGATGGTGTGCACTGGCTGATATGTATTGAATGAGCGTGAGAGTGCTGACAGAGCAAAAATGGCATAGTCTGTGAGCAGATGGAATAAAAAAATTAATAGATATGTCTACTTTCACTGACTGTTCTGGAGATACAAATAAGGTAATATTAAATGAGTGAGAGAAAAAGAGACAGGCCTTACATGTACATCTGCTGACAGTCATCAGTGAAAAAGAATAAAAATAAACAAAGACTTTTTTTAGCCAATACTGCCATTAACATCCAAGGCCCTCAGTAGATCAGACTGGGCCAAATTCATCTTTGTGCCCTAGCTCTTGGCAGCATCTACTTCCAGATATTGGATGGAGTTTCAGATGGCCTAAACATGGATCTTTCCATTGGTTCTGGAAGAGACATAGTGATTTATAACTGTTGAAATCCATCCTTGTGTATTTGCAAAGGATGTAAACCAGAGCAGAGACAGATCCATTGATTTTTCCTCTCACTTCCTTGTCAATGTTTTCTGTTTTGTGGTGTTTAACATTTTCTCTTCAGTTCTTACAGATATCACCTGCATCAATTTTAGTCACTCCTGAGGTACAACAGCTTCCAAATAAGCACATAGTTAAATAATTCATTTAACACTTTCTTTCTAGTCAGAGAAATAACGAATAATCAATTGAATAATAAAGAGTAAAAAATGCTAATATTGGCCCATTGTGTAAGAATTTACTTATATTTTTCTTTACATTTTAGAAAACAGTGAAGCTGGATTTTAAAAATATGTAGATGAAATACTACTATAATGACTTTGATGCTATAAATAATGATTACTCATTTTAGAAGCCCTTGAATGAACTCAGTTTTATTTCTAAACTGTATGAATGACCTGCCATCTTTATATATCAGATCATTAGTGGAGATTTATACAAATAATGTGGTGATTTATTATGGTTTTCTAAGATCTCTGGTTGTAGTTTATGCCCTGATTTCAAGCATGAATGTTGTCAATATTTTGCTTGAACTAAATAATTTATCGCTAGAAACAAAAAGATTGACAAACTAGATGCTGTACTCTGCAAAAATTGATCTGGTAGTGGTAGATCAGAAAAAAAGTCTGTCAAAAATTCTTTCTGTAATAAGGCAATATTTGCATTATGTACAATAAATAATATGGAAGATGTTACTCAATGTGCATGAAAATGAATTACAGTCATCAGCAAACTAATTTTGAACTTGTTTTGTGCATCGTTAATTTAATATTACTAGAAAATCTATACAATATTTGATATGCACTTAAGATTACATTGATCAATTTCTTCAGTCAGTTACAGAGACATGTCTTAGAAGATTTCTGTTTGTATCATGATTTAACATCTCTTTAACTTCTTTTTGCATGAAACAGTCAATGAAATGCAGTGCAATCCTATGTTACATAAACAAAAATTCTATGAACATCAAATATTTGCACTGTATGGAAAAACTGGAGGATTGATTTGCTGATAAAAAGATTTTCTATGTGTCATTGTAATGCTGCAAAACTGGTCACTTCAAGAAGAGGAATTTTCCATGCTTATACCATTTTAGAAAAAAATCTTAGTGCTGAATCATTTACAGTAATGTTGCTGGAATAAAATTTTAATGCTTTATAATTTTGGGTCATTCTCTAAGTAAGGGAAACATCCCATGAATTCTAGTTCTTTTTGTTCAAATATTTTGATGCTTATTCCTCCTGTAGATTGGCAAGTCTTAAACAGTGTCATAAATAATAAACTCATTGGAGATGTGGCATCACTTAATGCTAATAGTCAGAGAAAATATTCATAGCCCTTTGCTGCTTTAATCTGATGAATTCTCTGAAATCTGGTGTCCTGTCTTGTGATGCTGCAGTTTCTAGTTAAAGCAACTTGGAGTAGGCACTTCGTAAAAACCCCTTCCATACACAGAGGGCTTCCTCTATGACTTAGTATTGCTTATCTCCAAAATAGGCACTATTTTGACTAGGTCAAGTGGCACCATTTGATAAAATATCAATTTTTCAAACACTTGCTTTGGGAAATCTATCCTCCTTTTCTAACTTCGCAGCAGTCTTTTCCTTGGCCTAATTTTCAACTCATCCTTACATTTATAGATTTTTCTAACGCTGTTACTTTCTGCTCAACATTTTCATAGCTGCTGAATGGAGTAATATTAAAGGATAGGTCACCCTGCATAGCTGTCTATGAGGAACACTTCAAGACAGGGTTGGATGCATTTCTTTTCTATTTCCAGCCAATTACTTAATCAACATACCTACTATCGAAAAATAATGTGCAAAGTAAAATGGGGCATGTTATAATATCTCACTGTTTTTAAAACCCCTATATGTCATTTCATAGCATTTTAATTTTTTCATGCTTTGTAATCACTACTTTCTTGACACCCACTGTACATTGACTAATACAATCACTAAAAGTCCATCTCAGAATTTCCTAATAATGTCTAAATTTATTTGCAATCTATGTCTGAATAACTAAAATGAAAATATTGCCTGGTCTGCATTCTTAACCAATACTTGCGTGTGGAAAATACCAGTAATGCAAAAAGAAATGTTTAATTTCAGTATTTCATTTTCTGTTGTGTTGTTAGCTGTAGCATTATTAATAGCACTAAAGTTACTTAAATAAATATTTTATTATTTTACTAGGAAGGTAAAATTTATACATCCATATAGAATCAGTAATAGAGAAATTCTTTGCACCCACATTTAACTGCTGAGCATGCAGAATTGTGTGCTTGACGAGTCCAGCTCCTGCCTCAGCATCCATGTAATTCTTCATTTTAATTAGATCTCTTGGCAAAGATGCAGACCAAAAGCTCATAAGTCTCCTTTGACTGTTTTAGATGAATCAGCCTTGCTGTGATACAGTGCACACCTACACACTCACATGCTTCTTAGCTGTCTTCACAGGATAGCAGAAATTAAATTAAAAAGTCACATGGCCACCTTACACAACAGAAATAATGGAAAGTTTGGCATTTTCACACTTATTTCCACACATATTTCCCTCTTACATCTTCTCAGTGCTCCAAGTACTTAACTAGGGATTTCTTGCAAGAACTTAATCTGATCCTATGAAAAGTGGAGTGAAAATCACACTAGAGTGGCTCCAATAGCTGTACAGATTTTATCTAGAAGTAAAGAAATGTGATCCAAGTAATTTCATCCTGGGAAGTAAAGACTGAATTACCCAAAGTATGGTTGTCCTGCATGGGTCCTTCCCGTGGGGTGATTCCTTCAGGAACAGACTGCTCCAGTGAGGGTCCCCTGTGAGCCACAGTCGCTACCAGGAGCTGGTACAGAATGACTCTGCATGGGTGACAGACAGACAACCAGCTCAGTAGCTGTACTGGACTGAGACAGAATCTGTTCTTTGCCTTCTTAATGTTTAGTTCATTGCATCAAAATGTATTCAATTCTTAATACTGTTGGCCATTAAACTATCCACAACGAAATGTTTTTTGAAAGTATACTGACATGTGGACTTTTTTTAATATGCCACTCTATTCAAGTTTTAATAAGTACAGAAATTCAGGAAGAGTATGTATAAAAGGTTTTTTTGTTTGAATTACATTGCAGCTTTGCAGAGTATGAGAGGTTTATGCTTAACTGTTTACAAATAGAACAACAGACTTTAATTTCTTCTGATGTGATTTCAATTTGGCACACTACAGCCTGAGCTCTCCTTACTGACCAAACCATTATTGTTTCTCTGTTATTACGGAAATACCTTGATCTCAAGTTGATAAAAGTAATAGAGACCATAATGGGGTCATAATGGGTCAAATCAAAGGTCAACCCATTCCAGCATCTGCTAGTAATAAAACACTTAGAAAAGCAAATATGAGCAGCGCAATGCTACAGCCCCCAAGATACCCACTTCACCTCCCATGATTTACTGCTCTGCTGCTTTTTGGGCCACAGAGGGATTGGTGGTAGTTAATAACCATCAGTGGGGTGTTTCTGACACAAACTTACTGTGTTATTTTTGATGTCATGGAATCATATGGCCTCTGCAGCATCCCATGGTAAAGAAATTCCAGCTCAGCTACATAGGAAGAAGTTTTTGTTTTGTCTGTGGCATGCTAGTCCTAGTGGAGCTCCTTATTATGTACTGCACAAGACAATAATCAGCTGAGGCCGATTTCTTCGAACTCCTTCTGTTTCTAAAAACTGTTACCTGTGATCGTCTCCATCATCTCTTCTGTAGACTGAAGACCATTCATCCCTACAGTTACAGATGTCTTTCCTGCTGTTCTTTGTAGATTTTCCTTAAATGATTTTTCTAGTTTCTTTTATTTTTTTTAGTCATTTGTTAGTCCTAGCATTTGACTTGCCCATTACTGTGCACATCATAGCAGTAAAGCCTTTTCACATTTATCCCATGTATTTATATTTAGTTGTAGATATCATTTGACTGTTTTTGTGACCTATCCACAACTCTTTACAGTGACCCTTCGTTTATACTATGCTGAATATCTTAGTGTCAAGAGATATTGTCAGCTCACATTTCAATTGTTTTGCAGATCAGGTATAACTGTCTTGTTTAAAAAAAAAAGGAGTTAGGATCTACTTGGGCAGTTTCTCCATGATACCGGCTGTGCTGAGACACAGTAGCCAATATTTCAGGAGCTATATTTTTCCTCTTTTCTTGTGAATTGTTTTATGGTACCAGAAACACAGAGTAATTCCTCTATTTAACTTCAAAATCAAAGCCCTTATGGCTGAGCAAGGTGTGAATAAGCACCTGTTTGTCCAGCTGGCCTGGACACCATCTGCACCATGTCAGGACAAAACAATGAATCTGCCCACAGAAGCTGGAGTATCTTACCAGAGCTACCTGCTCATTCTGTAGCACTTGAGAGACCAGTTCCTGGGAGGCTTCCTACACACCAGAGCACACTGGCTGGCACAGGTCCAAATTTTCTTATGGGTGTAAAGGTGAGCAAATCCTGAGGATACCTGGCTGCAAGGGAAATGCAGAGTTCCTCCTAATTACTTACCCATCGCTTTTCACCAACCCCAGAAGTTAAACTGTACTGTAATTTCAAACCTGTAAACCAGTTTGGAGGGTACTTCAACATCATTTTGTATGAAAGGTGCCCTGCTAGAGGCAGTAACGCTACACTTTGTTTAATGTTTGCCCTGAATTATATTAAACAAACTCTGGAAGGAATGATCAAAGGGCTGAGAATGTGGGAAAAAATAAGAGTATAAGTAATGAGACATATGATGTATAGATCAGCTCTGGGTGGGGGGAAAATTGTATCACCTGGAACTCAAGTGTGAAAATTAGACACAGAAGCAATCAGTAAATGTGAAATACTGAGCAATCTTATACTTACATCTTCTCTTTATAATTTTTTATTTCTTATTGTCAGTTTCTCAAAATTTTCTTTCCTCATTTTATATGTCATAGTTTTGTTTCTCCTTTTTGATGACACCTTTTATTTTCTCTCATCTTGAAAATGCCTTGTTTCAAAATTTTATTGTCACTACTTGTCCCACAAACATTTTTATGCCTCGATTAAATGCCTGTGCAAGGTTAAGTAATAAAAATACATTCTATTTCCCTGTATTTATGATATTTCCTCTCTCTGATAGTTCTCTTGTCAATTAAATTTAAGTATTTGAACAGCTCATTGCAATTTTATCTACACATCTGTAGTTGATAGCGCAGTGGCAAAATGTTACTTCTAAATTTCAGAGGAAAAGTGTTCAAAGAATTTTAGTATATAGCAGTTTTCTTTTTAGTTAGTATACACAAAGCTCTAATGTGCCTTATTATAAGATTCTACAATATGCCTACAAAATCTCTGTACATGAAAACTCGCTGGGCTGAGAAGGAACTTCAAGGGGATTGAAAACTCTGTCACAGCTAGCCTTGAGTCTGCAGTGGCAGAATGTCTGCAACTGTACCAGTAATTGCCCAAAGACAGTTATATCCTTCCCCCTTTTCATCGTCTAAAAACAGAGCAGTACCACATCGCAAAATAATTACTGAGTCTAGAGGGTAAAGATCTTGTTTTTGCCTGAGAGACCGAAAATTTACAAATACTTGAGTGGAATACCACTGGCTGAAATTTGGGCTTAACCAAATCAGTAATTTTTTGATTGGGACCAAAAAATCAGTTACCAGTTCAAATCATCTTAAGAAATAATCCATTCTTGCTGATACAATTCCATCAAAGGTCATTTAACTTACTCTGCGCCTTTAGCAACAAATCTTCCATGCAGTTTAGCTCTTCAGTCTTTACAAGATGCTATTCTTTTCTTCTCAAGCTCACATTTTCCTACATTTTGCAAATAAATAAAATTCCTCATGTTCTTGCTTACTATTTTGTCACTTTATCTGCAATATAAACAAAGTGAGTCAAAACAATTTTCCTGCATAAAAGTGCTAGGTACCTACCTTTTGAGGGAGTGACTTGACCTGCATTGCTTTTGTAGAGTGCTGACAAGCTTCCTTCTGCAGATTAACACTTCATTCTGTATAAAATATGTCATAAAATATGAAAAAAGTATATTCGTGACGTATTTTGTTCTTTTATTTCCAGACACAGATCTAAAAGATTGTTTTAAATCTAAAAGTAGGTGAAAATAAAAATAAAATAATGTCATGTTAGTCAGCTGTAGTTGATTCTGCATCACTCAAATCAATAGGAATATGGTTAATCCTTTTTAGAATTTGGCCTTAGCACTAATGTCTGACTTTTGCTCTTTTTGCATTTTATTAAAACATATTCAAAATCAAATCTACCCTAAATTTCTTTTTCAAACAAGATGATTTTAAACTGGGTTTACTGAAATAACAAAGGTCAAGACACAGGTTTATGCTACAAAATAGGAGAGAGATTTAAAAACTATAAACTTGCATTTTAGTATGAAGTTTAGGTCTCAACTTCTCATATCAAATTTTCATCAAGTTATGTAGTAGAGAAGGTCAGCTTAGTTGTTTCTTTACAGAAACTTCAAGTGCATCATCTGGTATTTCTCTCTACTATCACAAGCTTTCCTCTGGGCATCAAGCAATGCTTCATGTTTCTTTTGGTTTGATGTTTTTGGGGGTTTTTTTGAAATAACAATTATTTATTCAGAAGACCCTTCCCTCCTCATTTACAGTCATCTTTTTAATGTGCAATTCACCATTACTTTCTCAATAAGGGATATTTTAGGCTCAAACCCCCATAAAATATATTTTAACAATAAGTATGAATAATAAAACTCTAAGATCTGACATATTTTTTCAAATGTCGGTGAACATACTCTTTCTTTAGCGAGCAGAAAGGAACAACCCAAAGCAGAAACAAGCAAAAATTCTAAGCATATATCTTAACAGCATATTGCTTGTCATCTGAATGTCATAAATAATATGACATTGCTTTCACTGTTTTCTAATCCCTGTTGTGGGGGAGTGTCCCTTCCGTGCTACTTACCAGTGCACAAACTTTCTTGTGCAATGCATTGGAGGAAGATCTCATGACTTTTTGGACATGTAGAAACAGATGTTTTTTCATATTCTTCTTTTCAGAATCATGATGCTAGTCTTCCAGTTTCCATTCTGCCAGCATCAAGATTTAAAGAAAGGAAGATAAAACCTTGTTGTGACAGACATCAACAGCATAGTTAGTAGACCCAATGACAGACATAGCTGGTTTTGAGGTAGTTCATTCTATGAGGTTTCTCTTTCTACATACATAGCTAATAAGAAAACAAGGTCCTTGCACAACCTGATAGCCAAAATCCAATCCGTATGAGAAAACCTTCCACTAATCATAGCTTCCACTCATGGAAACCTTGTTGTGAACATTGGTGTAATTTTATGCAATTGTAGACTCGGTTTTCTTAGTACATGGCTGCAGTCTTGCCACGTGTTTCAGAATCATACTGTTCAGAATGCAAATAGGGGGAAGGCTCACATAGTGAATTTGTGGTTATATTTTGTAGCTTATACTGCCATTGTGCTCTAGTTCAATTACCCCAGTGATTCTGTTTTCTAAATAAAATCATCCCCTAATACAAAGATAAACTTTGAATAAAGGTGTATGCAAACTCTTTGGGAAGGTTTACTTGCAACAAGAACTATTTTTGAGAACTGAGCTGAAAGTTAGAGTTTGGGGTATTACAGGACTGTGTAAAATAATGCAGTCATTTTCTTGATATTTTCTTGCTAAAAAGGAAAGCTGGAATTTTATTATAAACTTAGCTATATAAGCCTAATTAGTTAGTCTTCTTCTCTTAAATATTTTACCTCATCATAACATAATGCTATGATATTTCTAAGATAATGCCCTCTTTGTCTGCAATCCCAGAGGTATTTCAGAAATAACTTATGTTGTATTTTCACATACCAGGTTGCCACCAGTGTTTTCTCACATATAGAAGCATACTATTTTATCCCCTTTTCATTTACCCAGTTTTCCTGCTTAATCCTGCCAACCAGTCTTCACAATATAATTGCTGTCTTGCTATCATGTTCTGACACTTTATCTGCTTCAAATTCTTACATACATTCCCAAGTTTCCATACTGTATCACACTGTTATCACACTGATATGGCACATGGCACTTGAAGACATTTAACAAGTGTATAATTTTATTTAAATATGTTCAAAATTCTGCATGTGTTGCAATCTGTATGTTTGAATTCAGAGAACGACTTCTGAAGATGATTTATGAAATTCAATTATAAATAAATGTGATGGAAAATAGGACAGGATTCAGGTAATCTTATACTTACTTAACCTGAAAGTTTGGAAACCCCATCAAACAATCTCCTGGCAGTCCAGAAGTGCAGCTTGGCTCTGCAGGTGCCTAACTTTGCTAGCTAGAGGGTTCTGAATCTGACAGAACTTTTGAATTTTCCACATATTTTCAGAGTGGACAAGACTATTTTCGTTCTTATGACAACCTCTTTCCATGGGTCTTGCAATTCATGCAGAGATAAATCTGACTTTTCCCAAGTATCCAAAAATTCCTTCCCAATTATGCATGGTCACAAATGCATTTGTAACCTATATTGCTTGTCTCTGTTGTCTCTACTGTCTAACTATACCTAGAAATTTCTGTGGATATTTTCCACAACTGTCCAAGTCCCCAGCCTTAGTATTTAACCTTTACCAATGCATAAAGATATAGCTTTAAAAGGCCAAATTTTAATTCCTAAGTAAAATTAATTTCACTGAAGTGAATATTACTTTTGATATGGATGCCTCAGTGTAAATTTTTCATATCGTCCTCTAGTGGCAACTATCTACTTTTTTTCTAAAACAGAACAGTAAAAGAGGTATAGCTTAAACACTGGTTTGATGTTCTAATGCCAGTCAATTAAACAGTCCACCCTTGTTCCTTGTTTCTCATGCTCCTCCTTGTTCATTGCTGGTTTGTGTTGAGCTTTACATCACCAAGACACCCCAAAGTCCTTTTCCTGCAGGACTGCTCTCATTCTGCTCCAGCCTCCAGCCATGTCTGGGATTGCCATTGTCCAGGTGTGGGACCCTTCATGATTTTCAGCCCTTCATTAGTTTTCATAGTCCCACTGATCACCACTCTCCAACCTCCAGTATCCCAGATCTCAAGTTCTCAACATTAATCGTCAGAAGTCCTCGGTTTGCCTGTGGGTTCTTGATAGCCCATCAGTAATTTAGTGTGACTGATGAGGCTTTGATTTTGTCCTGGTCTTACATTTGTGTGTCGGGTCTGCGTGTCTATGTTTTCTTTCTTATGCCTTTTATATTATCTGCATTTGCATAGCAAAAGTCCTTAATCAGATAATCTTAGCAAAGGAAAAACAGATTTTCCATTCACAGAATAGCCTGAGTTGGAAGGGACCCAGAAGGACCGTTTGGTCCACCTCTAAAGTGAATGGCCCTTATGGGGATTGGAACCTTGACCACCCTGCCCTACCCAAATGAGCTAATCTCAGGGTCAGCTCCCGCTGGGGGAACTCAAATACAGTGAGTAGTGCAAAACCTGTAATAAAAGACTGAAATACTGAGCTACTTGATTTGGTATTGTTGGATTATAGGTACGCTCCTCAACTAGTAATGCAGGAACAATGCAAGGAAAAATACTGCAATTATCCAAAGAAATGTAGAGATTTGCTTTGTTGGTTTTTGTTTAAATACAGCTCAGTGTAAGTCAGTGAACTGAGCTATTTTTGTAGCAATTCAGAAACAGGTAGTTCTACCACCAAGGCTTCTGTAAGACACAAAGGCACATAGTTCAACACATGGGGTTTGTAGCACCTTCCTTTTTCCCCTAAGGCAAACTCTGTCAAAGTTGTTGATCTAAGATGTGGGTCAGTTAATAAGCTTGTATCAGAACACTGCAGAGCCAACTGGGTTCAGAAAGAATCGATACTTCTTCTAGATAACAGGAGTCAAGGCCAAGTCATACATTAAACCAAACAATTTAAGCATAAATATCAATGTACTGCCTGACAGGATGCCAATAAATGCGCTTTAAAAGCAAAGGTATATAGCTTGGTCATATAATTAGGAATAAAGTACCAATAAACTAAAGGCACTCCTTAAAAGCACTGAATATATCTTAAAGCTGCAATTGACAAAAGCACTTGGGGGAAACAGAAGCACAGGCAGAACCTACTTAACTTCAGCTGAAGATCAGGCTTTGCAGGCAGCTTTCAGAATCCCACAGGTTTGGTTGCGAAGCCTTATTATCTCCAAGTCAGGTATAGATCAATACTAGCAACATTTGCAAGATTGAAGCAGGTCACATATAGGAAAGAAGATGGTATCATTTTAATGAGGAAATAAAAGATCACAACCAGGATCCTTACAAAGGAGACAGAAAAGTCGTTCTCTGTACAGCAGATTTAATGGTTGTCTCCTAATGAATGCTGTGCATGTATGACAGAGGTTTAGTTTCCCCTGGAACTAAAATATTATGGAGTTCTTTAGGCATTCAAGTGTTCTCTGAGAATTAAAAATGAGAAAGATTCAGTGAATTCTACCAGTATCTTGCCCTAGTGTATCTACATTAAATGAAAACCAAATATAAACAGTTATCAGGGCAGGAGAAGAACAAAACCTCCCTACAACTGATTGCCAGTCCACAGGATGATATGACTTTAGAGGTCTGATTGTCATGAACATTTTTTTATTGAGGAATGAAGGGAAAGAGCAAGTCCTAGTACAGAGCAAATCAAAGCAGAGCAGCCTGCTGCTGATCTCAGCAGAAGAAGGCAGATGACTCATTTGAGACAAATATATCTGCTGCTGCTCATTCACAAAGTATCCTGCAGTGGTAGAATTGCTTATAAGAGGTAAAGAAAATTCTATGAATCCATGAGTAAAAAAATAATTTTCAAGCAAAAGGTTTTTTTTAAAAGTTCAAAGGTTTTTAATGAAAAAAAGAAAGCCTGTTTTATTCCCTTAGCATGCCCTAATATTTAATTACTTTTAAAATGCAAACACAATTGTTTCTGGTTTACCTTACCTGTGGGAGATTCATCACCAGTATTGGTGATGACAGGAAACAATCCAATAAGCTAATGATAACAGATTTAGTTCCAAAGGGATTTGTCCAATTAGGTCTCAAATGCACTGGGGTGAACACATGAAAGCTTTCAATAAAGACATGGTTTTTTTTCAATAAATTTTACTGAACTATCAGATTGCAGGTAAGCTTATTCGTCAGAAAGCTGAAGTCTAAGCAGAGGCAGAAGCATTATCTATATTCTAGAATTCTCTTTTTCACTTCCAAAGAAAATGAAATTCAAAAATGAGTGTACAAATGCTAAGTGAAAATATAGATCCATGCCAAATATCTGTGGTTAAATAATATCTGAAATCCCCAGTTTCCCTTCTGCAAAGCATAGAGAAAGATTCATTGCAATCTCTTTGGGTTTGAACTGAAGATGCTGAAAGCATGTTTTTCTCTTAAAATTTCAGCATTCATGGGAAGAGCTGCTTGTTTGTTGTAAATCAAATTCTGGCCCATCTGAGCTCAGGAGCACAGTCAGATGGACACTCAGCTGCATCTGCACAGAACCACAGTCTCCAGGGGAGTCAAAAACCTTTGACACAATGTCCTTTCCATAATGCCTCTATTGCCCCCACATTCTGGAACTGACTTCTTTTCCAATATTCAAATTATGTTCAGAGGAAGAATTAATATTACTGCTTATAATAATTTCCCTTTTAGGATAGTCCAGTGATCAGAATGGTATAGCTCTGTAATATTACAGTACTTTTCTTAACTGTGCAAAAATTACTGTTTATCTTTGGACTTTTCTCTTTGAATCTAAGATAGAAATAAAGACATTTAACTTTTTTCAGGAAAATTATCACAATTTTTATTGGTGGTATAGCAGAAAAGACTGAAAGCTATAGCCAAAACAACATATCTCTTTCTGCTTGAAATTAATTTAGCAGTTATAACACAACTTTCATCATTAAAGATGTTTTATCTGACAAAAATTATTTATTTGCTTTTGAAGACTAATTTAATTTAAGGTGAAAAATGGAAAATTCATTGAAAGAAATATGCTTGATTTTAAACATATGGTAGATGCAAGAAATTTCTTGCAGAAAGATAATGAAAAATATTTCTCCATATTTTTATGTAGAAGTGGACAGAAAAAACATGTAACATAGATAGGAGCAAAAATTCTTAAAACTACCCAAAAAACAACAGAGATTTCCCATTTTTCAGTTTTACATAGAAAGATAACATGTCAAAAATGAACCAAAGGTCCTTGTAAATTTTTGAAAAGGTTTCTCTCTATAGAAATTTAGAATTCCTTGGATTCAAGAAAATAAAGGATTTGCATGTGTATGATTTATCTCAAGTACATTCAGAGGAAGGAAACTGGCACAAGATAAGTGTTTAAATATTTTTTCCCCATAGGTATAGAAAAACCATAATGAATAGTATGGTTAAATAAGACAAAACATATTTGAGGCAATCACAGGAAAGGTTATAATATACAGTGTGTAGCATTTCTCAGCTTAGCAGTGCAAAAAATCACATGAATTTCTCTTTTCTCTGAAGGCTTAGGGATGGTTACCATCAGACTTTGTTAGGAACTTGAAAGAATGGACCCCCTTGTAAGGATCATTCCCCTCTAGGAGCTGATAAAACTAACAGAACTTCAGATCCTGAGGATTACAGCTCCATCTTTTTATGTTTGGTCTTCCTTTTTTCTGTCTTTAAAAAAAAATCCCAAACCAAACAAAACTGCAAAATCCTATGCAACACATATGGTGAGATAGATGTTAACTTCAGGCTAAGCTTTTAAACTTCAAGTAGTGCCAGAGATAACAGTATTCTTACATATAATGTTAGGAAGAAATATGGTCTTATGTTTAAGAAACATTTTTATGCCTGTGGGACAGAGCTCAATTTCAGATTTTGTTTAAAGCCTAGAGTAACTTATGGATTTGATTCATGTCACTTAATTTTAGCTTGTCTAAAAGTTAGACATCCCATGCAAACTAGAGAGAGTGTCTTGGCTCTGGCCCCAGTTCAAGAGATGGATAGCTAAATGTGGAGCATGATTCATACCTTCTTAACATAGTCACTTTACAGTGACTTGATGAATGTGAAAGTCAGGTCTTAAGCTAAAAATGAATTTTAAATAGGTATAGTTCAGCTTTCTTTTTATTAGAATCCCCCTCTGATTTATTTTCCAAAATCAAGTATTGAAATGTTGCCTATCCCTTGGGGAAAGAGTAGTGGGACCAAGAATACCTGAAGGATTTAAAAGATGATCAGATACTTGTTTCTAAACTGAATGTTTGATTTTATTTGTGTTCTACTCAGGTCCAATAACTTCTCAGATAATATACTAGCTCAGTTGGTTTGAGTATGGTGCTAATAGTGCCAAGGTTGTCTGTTTAAACTCCCTATGAGACATTTACTTGAGATGGACTGGACCCTTGTGGGTCTCTTCCAGCACAGAATACTCTGTGATTCTGTATGGATATTTCTAAGCACTGTAATTTCTTTAAGTGTGAAGTATTACAAGAGTTCAAAAATAATTCCTGTTCTGCAAGCCCATTAGTTCTTTTATACGTTGAACCATCTTGTTTCTTTGTACCTTCATTTACACGCTGCAGATCCATAATGCCGGGGTCCTGCATTTCACCTTAATCTGGGGAGTAGCTTTTTTTCCTCTGATTCTCTTTCTTTTCCCCAGGATGCCTAATGACCCAGGCAGTACTCAGAAGAATCCATGGAAAATAGAAGGACACACACTCCACTATGGCTAAGAAAACCCAGATGTTCTAAAAGTCTCAAAGTCTTGCAGCATCCTGAGACTGAAGTTTCATAGAATAGTGCTATGGTAGTTACAGTGGCTGTGTACCTACAACTGGAAACTTTGCCATCATATTCCATGTCCTGTGAGGACAAGAATAGTGACTTCTAAAGATACAGAACTACTTCAAGTGGTCTGGGAGTGTTATTGTGGATTTTTTTTGAAAAGTAACTTTAGGTCTGACAATAGATAAGCAAACCCTAAGGATAACCAAACTGCCAATTTGAAGTTTCTCATTCCTTGATAGTTAAAAAGTTTTAGATAAAAAACAACTCTAGAGAGGAAAAAATATTGATAATAATTCCACAGGGACTGAGTTTAGGTTTTTCTTATTTTTACATTGAATTACAGGTTTTGGAATATATAAGCTTCTAATATTAATTTTTTTCTCAGAATCATGCCTTTGGATGCAGTGATTGAATGTTATTACATCATGTCAAACAATTACAGTTACAACCAGTTACACCAATTCAAAGAAAATGTAAAGCATTTTTCTTTCTATTTCCTTTCTATTTTCCCTTTGCTTAAATTTTAGAATACCAAAAGAAAATGTTAACATTTTTGCTGACAATTTCTGCACGGTTATGAAGCTTAATAGGTGATATATTAAAGAGATTTTTATCATCAGACATAAGAGAGAGAGTCAGAGAGAGACTGAGTGCGGGAGTGTGAGCATTCGTGCTGTAAAAATGGTATTAATTTCTTGCCTCTATCACCCACAATATGTCTTCTTGGTAGCGCTGCAGCTGTGATGAGAGAAATGGATGTTCTCGAATTGTATTCCTTTTAGCTTCTGCCCTTTGTAAGGCCACAATATGTAGGCAGTGAAAGACTCAGCACAGAATATAACTTATTCTGGAGCAGCTTTCAATTTCTGGAAGTTCAGTCACTTTGTGGCCTGTTTCTAGCACAAAAGCTGCAAAAAATCTTTACTTTATGCTTTTGTCATTTTCCTACTGAGCAGAATATGCCTTTCAGTTGTAATTCTATCTATCTTGATTCTGGAAATTGGGAAGATTTGCAGCTTCTTCAGTAGCTTCATACAGCAGAGTTACTAATTAGAATCTCAACATGTCCCATCAATGTGACACTTTTACTCAGGACACTTCACAGTTATAAACTTTCAATGAACAATCATGTGAAAGCCCAAAATCATCTACATGCACACTTTCTGTTAGCTAAGGGTTAGCCTCTCAGAAGACAAGAATTATTGATGATATCATTATTCTTTGACTAAGCTTATATGCTTGGATTCAGGGGTTTTTATTAGTTCTGAATACTGGACTTTTAACTTTTCAGGAAAATATCAGTGTCACAGAGATGGTTAGTGTAATTCATGGAGTTACAATCATTTCTATATGCAATTTGCAACAGCCAAAGATTTGGTCCTTGGGGGTTTAGCATAAAATAATATCAAGAAGAATTATTTAAAGAATAGTACCGACTGTGAGATTAAATGTGTTTGAAGACATCTACTTTCAGCACTGCTAAGGCACCCCTGGAATACCATACAGGGTAAAAGCTCTTCACAGTGAAAAATAATGATAAAATAGACAAGCAGGAAGAGAAGGAACAGAGTTAGAGATGAAAGCTGTTGAAAGATCAGAGCTATCTAAAAAGTTAATACATAAAGAGGAAATATTTAGAACCTAAAATTTTATCCTTAAGGGAAAACAGTTTAAAAGTGATGGAGGTATAATTAAGAACAAGAAAACCTGTGGACAAGAGTTGTAGGGCTGAATTACAGAAAAGCAAAACTAAATTGTAGAGGTGGAGGCTTCCAAAAGCAAAGCAATAAGACAACAAGAATGGTCTCATCGGAGTTGCATGAGTAGAAAATTCATAAAAAATTCATCAAGTATTTTGAAACTGAAATATCTTGCCTTTCAACTTTAGATTTTATTAGAAGAGCAAATGAAGAATATAAAGTAACTTGTAATATTCTTTGAAAGTCCCATTTTCTTGAAGTATGGAGAACTATTAAAATTATTAAGAGTTTTACTGGTCAGATCTTGGACTTCAAGAATGAAAATAAAACCTACCTAATGGAATGCTTCTTTTATTTTACTTTTAGCAAAGCCTTCTTTGCATTTATACTGCATCCTGTAGGAAAACTCTTTTTTTCTTTCCCATACTAGATGAAACTGGACATTACAGTTGATTGAAATGGGAACATTTCTTGGAAAACTTAAGTTTTATTGATAGATTCTTTCATTGACATCAGGCTTCTGAAGGCAAAGACAATCAAGAACACTTGATCTTCAGATCATAAACAAAATCTACTGAAAATGACCATTTAATGAGTGGTTTACCAACAAAAAGTGAGACAGTAAAATAAGTGTTTCCCCAGCTGCAAAGTTAGTAGCCATTCTAAGATAGATTTGATCTCCCTTCCCATGAAAAATTTCAAAAGGTCCAGAAGTCTTTTGCTCTAATGTAGAATGAAAACAAATGCTGAAACCTCATTTTCTAAAATGGACTGCACCTGTTTTGCCTCAGCCCTGTTGCAAAAATAGTAATTAGGATGTGAAAGAGTAAAATAATTACATCTAAGACACCATGACCAGTGACAGTTATGGAGAGAAAAACAGACAAAGGAATTGGATGAGACTTGGCTTTGAGCTGGATTCCATAATAACCTTGTTTATGCATAGCTTTTTAAACTGAATTTAACATTTGTGAACAGCTGCACATGAATAGCACGGGACAAAAAAAATCATTCCTTGGACCCAATCCAAAGCCAATTAAAACAAGTGGAAAATTTCCATGTGTTCTGATGAGCTCTTTTATCCTTGAACTAGACAAAGTTTGGCCCCAAATGGTATAGGAATATCAAGCTTCAGTTCCTGAGACTCAGTTGAAAGGCTTCAATTGTTTCTGAGGATATAATCTATATCTACTGAGAGGCTCCTGTTTGTTCTTTTGTGCTTGTGTGGCTTTTTACATCTTTGTTTGTATAACTTAGTGATAATGGCAATAATGACACTTATGAAGAGACTGTGTTCAAGCTCACAAATGATTTGCATTAGGACTTGCTAATAGATGATTAGATTGAACTAAGGAAACCCAGATGTTCCATATCTGAAATAGTCTCTGGGTGGGTCATTCACCCGTACATACAGACAGAGAATGTTGGCATGTGCTGCATGTTCACAAGGAAAAGAGGACTACAGTGCATGAACCTGCTGTTCCATAGAATCTTTTGTCCTATATGTTTTTGAATTCCTATTATTCTGTGGGACAAAGCAGGCTTCTTTTGTCTCTGCTTGCTAGTTGTATGGACACATGCACCAAAAGAACAGACAAGGCAGCCTCCCTGCCTCACTCCACATAGTGCTACTCTCACAGGTGCTAATAGACTTGGCTGATACCCCACAGAAGTGCCCCTCAGGTGCACAAACCCCTGCTGCCTCAGCAGCCTCAAATTCTCAATAAGCAACCAGTTTTCTAAAGCAGGTTTATCCATTCTAAATGGAAAACTGTGTGACTGTTTCCTAATAGAAAATACAAAGATTTTCAGTGGAAAAACACACAGGATTTGTTTCTGAACATGTCTACATTTTTCTTATGTATTCATTTAATATTGTGTGTTTAGCTTAATAATGCAAAGGATTTTTTTATTATTTTATTTTTTTATTCTTTTATTTTTTATAGGATTTCAGTAGGGTAATGTGGGTGGCTCTGATCTGTCTACATGCTGAGCATTTGGTGTTTATGGTCTGATTTTACACTGTGCTTCACCTGAGCCACTGTGCAAAATGACTTTTTAAAATAAGGTGATGATGAAGGGTTAATATTTTATATTTAAGCACATTATTTGGTGCACATTTTTCTGACTTAAAGAAATCCTACACATCTACGTATCTATTCTACACATCTACATATCTATCCTACACACAGAGGCCATGCTATATGGGCTTTTTATTAGGCACACCCGATATACCCAGGCATACCCAGACACTGGAACTCATCAAGTAAACCCCTGGGAGATAATACTACTTCCAACTTCAAGGACAGCTTTCTGGTTTCTTGGGGGTTTGATTTATATTGTTCTCATGCAAATGTAGACTGTCTTATAGGAAAGAAAACTCTGAAATGAATGCTAGAATTTAATGCCTGACACTGTCTGTTTTGGGTAAATGAAAGAGCAGCATGAAAGCTGCATTTTTCCAAATGTCATTGTACATTGTTGAAATGCTAATATGATGGAGCAGAAAGTGACAGAGATAGGAAAGGTGGAAGTCTGAGGATTGTAAATGCTGACTTCAAAACACAGATGGGAGTTCAAATGTGTGGTGTTCTAATATGTCCTGTTCAAGCACATTATTTTTGTCTTTACAGAAGAGCAACTAGACAGAGGCTTAATGTCTCCTATTCTTTTACAAACACAAAGTGACATTAAAAAAAATGCCCGTCTTCTGACACAAAATGTCTCACTATATTTGTTGACTTCTGTATTGGCTTTTTTAAGGCAAATCAGGCCATATGACTGTGAAATGTCCTCTGGGAGAGGAATATTGGTAAAAATGATGGTGGGTTTGTGTCCCAGGTTGTATGGATACACAGTGGTAACAGAAAGCAGCAGGGCACTTCCTGCAAGTGTTCTTCAACTTAACATCTTTTCTCCATCTGTGTCAGGCTGACATAGTGCAAGCTTGTGTGGTGAAGTGGCACAGATTATTTTCACTGGGCTTTTCAGATATTCCCTTTGGTTTTCTGTCCTATACCACTTGCCACTCCCCACAACCCTTTTCTGCATTATATCCTTATACTTCCTATCTTCTTAATGCCTAACTTGACTCTTTCCTATTTTATATTGGACTGTTTCCAGCTTTGCTTTCTTCATTTCTCAGATCTATCCTGTTTCTTCCCAAGCCTTGCACACACATTTCCACTTCAATTTAAACGTCTGACATCTTGTGGTGATATCTGTTGCAATTGGGATACTCTTTACCTTACCCATCTTGTGCATCATCCACACGCATCATATTGCCTCCTCCCTCCCACCACAGCTCAGAACCTCTTTCCTATGTCTGTGTCCTTCCTCTCCTTTTTCTTGCTTCATGTGTCTAGAAATGACCATCACATGCTTAATACCACCACATTGTGGCTTGCTCCCTCCTGTCTTTTGGCCTCCAAATATTTTTGTACTTTTGCTTGCTTCTTCAGTGGCTGTTGTTTACTCAACCTGCTCTTTTTGTCATGCTATATGTCTGAATCAAAATTTTAGGTATAGATATTGGGATATTTTTCTGTTTTTCCATTTTCCATTTCTGCCTACACATTCCATCTCTGCTGAACAGCAGTTTGCATAATTGTTTCCTCTCCCATTTCTATTACAATGCTCTATCCTCCATATAGCTCCTTCCTCTTCCTCTACTGTCTTACCATTCATCTCCAATGAACCTGACTTCCTTGCATGCTTAGTCAGAAACAACATTCTTTCTTTCCCCTTGACTTTAGCCCTGATTCAATTTCCTTTATTCCTCCAAATTGTGGGGGTTTGTTCACTAGCTTGGCAAATTTTTAACTTTTCAACTTTTCAGCTTCCTTTCAAGGAAGGAAGACAGAACTGACAGTACTTAGGGAGAATCAACTGCATCATTCTGAGGGGGAAAAAAAAGTAGTTCAAAAGTTATTTTCATGGCATTGAATGTTTAATTTGGCAAAGCTTTGGGTCTCAGCAAAAGAACATGATGTAGCATCTGCCTCTCCCTTGTATACCCCACATATAAAGCATTGGAAACCTGGCTCTGTATTGTATAATAGCTCCTGTTCAAAGGAATAAAAAGGTATTTGGGCACAGTTATATTAATCAGTCGTGCCACTTAAGTCTCTATTGTGTCATGTTTTTGTATGAGCATGGATGTTTTTATCTCAAATCTCATTAATTTATGTTACTTGATGTTAAGTCTCAGCATTATTAGTTTAGTGAGGGTTTTATTTGCAGAAGTCATCTTCAAATTTCCATCTGTTCGTCTGAATGACAGCTACTGATATTAGCTCTCCTGAAGGAAACTACATGCCAAGAAAGCCTGATGATCCAATTATCAGTGTCTAACACTTTCCTTTATCAGAAAAAAACCAAGTCCCTCTGTCACTGATTAAAAGCTTCCCTGCTTGCACCCCGACAACTTTCTTTGAGAGGTCCTTGTATGAACCAAGGCTTTGAGGTGGATATACCCACAGCTTTTCATTGAAGTAAACACACTAAAACTACCACAATTGTGTTCTCAATATCTAAATTTATGTTTTACTAGCAGATGAATACAAAAGAATAAAGTAAGTTTTTAAAGACAGAACAATCATTTCTGCTTAGGAGAGAGATTTTTAAAAAATCTCTTTTGATAATAATTCTACCTGGCTCGGCCATAACTTCTCCTCTGTGCTGCCTTCAATTGCTGGTTCATATTTTACCAAAGGAATCTCACCCTAGGGTGGTGCAATATTTCCTCTTCCTGAGGACTTCAGACTGCAGCAGGCAGAATAAAGCAAACAGGCAGGTTTCCTGCTGCTCAGCCACAAAGTATTAGTGCTGCATGATTAACAACAATACAGTCAATAAAGGAAAACAAACATATTCAAAAGTTCTTGCATCAACTATGCAGAACAGTGCTGCTTCAGCGCATCTGTAAGTCCATGAATTACTGGGACTTGTTATCCACAGCTCATTCTACACTGTATATTTGTGCAACAGCTGTGAGGTGCTCCGGCAGTTATGCTCTTCCTTCCAGAAGAGACTCGAATGGAGCCTGTGGTTGTCACTGCTCTGCCTGTGCAGGGCTGAGATCCATTGCTCCTGCTGCTTTATTCTACCACCAACCAAACCTCCAGATGGAGGGGAGGCTTCACACCTCAAAAGCGCAGTTTTGTTTTCTGGATCAAATATACCAGGTATCATGTTCATTTCAAATTAAAGGACGTGTTTCAAAAACTAAGTACTTGAGGAAGCACCTTTCCTGTACTTTCGGCACATAACCCCAGTAAAACAAAAGGGACAAGGAAGGGCGTTCTGAAAGAAAAAATAACCCTCCCTGTCACGCATTAGCTTGTTTATGAGTCTGTCATTATGAGTCATTAGCTGCCTGCCACATACTCTATCTGCCATTCTGTTGTGTACGAAGCTTGATTCTGAGGGACAAACAGAAAAAGAGATGAAAATCAAGCTGAGAATAATTTTCTCATGAACAGAGTGTTTATGGACACTGTGGGGAGAGCCAATATAACCCTTTGGGAAATAATAGAGTGAAACTAGCACAACAACCCACTCTGGGAGACCCTCCCACACCCCAGGTAACTGCTGGCTATGTGTTATAGTATTTTATTTTGCCATGGCACAATTGCTCAAGATACTGTACATTATTTTTCAAAAATATGGAGGCAGAAGAATTAAAACCAGAAGAATTAATCAAAATCCCAGCTCAGTAGCATATCTTTTAAGAAAATTCTCTGGTCGCTGGATTTGAAATTTTAATATTGTTATTACAGTAAATATTTATTCTAATTATTTGTGTCTCATTAAAAAACCTGACCAAAAAAGCCCTAAGCCAACCCAAAACCCTAAAGCCCAAAAAACAGAATCAACTTCCTTGAAGTAATGCGAAAATGATAGTATCCAGTGTCAGTATCAGAGGAATGAAAATATAGATAGGAGAGAAGGCAATTTTATTTCCAATTCACAATCAAAAAGGAGAGGAAAAATTAATTTAAAAGGTGTAGAAGGTGGTCCACCTATCATCAGTGAAATGTACAGCTCCTAAATGAAAAAGAGTAACAGATGAGAATGCTGGAGACAGAAACTCTTGTGTAGCATCCATACACAGATATTACTCTATTTCCAGTTTACTCACAAAGATGGTGCAGTATTAGGTGAAATTGCAGAAATATTGAATAGACTGTCTTTTTCTAATGGAAGATGTATTAATGAAAAGCAATATCTCATAACCTCTGCTTGTGTAGTATGGGTTGCTAACAAGCAAATTCAAATACAACCCTTGATACAAAATAAAATCAAGCAATGCAAAACAAATACCAGCAAAGATATATATCAAAGAATCACACCCTACAGATTCTATGGGAAATAACAAAGTGAAACTAGCACAACTGGGAGACACTCCTACACCCCAGGTGACTGCTGGCTATGTGTTATGGTATTTTCTTTTGCCATAGCACAATTGATCAAGATAGTACATGGCAACATTCAATGCTGTGTCCATGTTTCAACACATACATGGGTATCATAATGTGATAATTAATCTCGCTCCTCCCATGCCTGGAAATGGTGCCCACCAAGAATATCCACACCTTGAAGTAAAGGTGTCAAGTGTCTTTCAGCCAAGTAAGGCAGTCAAAGATGGTCAAGAGAGCAGAAACATCAGGATCATTTATGAAAAACAACAATAAAGATAACAATGAATTTCAAAATCACACACATAAAAAGTGTTTCCAAAAAAATCCGTACACTCTCATTACATAAGTAAAAAGTCATGTCGAATATCCTGTGGAAACTTCAAAAGCCAAATGGATTTCCTTTTTGCATCCAGTTGTGCCAAATGCTCTATGAACTAAGAGAGAATATGAAAAAAATAATTAACTTCTGAAAATACTTTAAAATTACATGGTAAATAAGGAAATGTTGAGTCTAAAGTAAGAGGACTGTCAGGGTTTTTTTGGAGTCAACGTAGTCCTCTGAACAGCATGTCCAAAACTAATCATAAGGTAAATGATAAGTTTCTAGATACAAGCTAAAATGCAGGAGATAAACTAATTTGAAGTAGTGTTGAAAAAATATGCTAAGATAAGAAGATGCATAAAAACAGCAGCGCAAAGCAGAGACTGTAGAAGCCATGCAAATCAATACAGTGTGTGGAAGGATCAAGGAGGATAAACTCAGAACAAAACCTCTGCTGAAAAGATGTTTCTTAAACACATATTGCTGCAAAAATAGAATGGGCTACAGAGAATTATTGGCAACTCCAAATCAATTTGTTGAAATATTCCCATTTATTTTAAAGGTGACAAAGTATGGGAACAATCTTAATCCCATTTCTCCATTCATGGCCATGAAGTGTCACACAAGCAACACCAGTAGTGCTACTTTCTTTTAACTGACAGTTTTCTTGAAACTGCTAAAATTCCAAAAACACCAGCAAAGTTTCAGTGGCCTAATGGGAACTACCTCTCCTTGCTCTTTACCAAAATGCTTTATTGATTTACAAGAATGGGTTGGCCCCTTTTTACAGTTCCTAGTCATCCTTGCCCTTTCCAAAAGCGACTGAACAGGTGGTATGAGGTATTGTGTGTCCTTACCTTGGAAAAGTAGGAAATATATAAATGGAACAGTCTCTTGAAATTTCAAGTTTCATGACTCCCTCAGGGTCAGAGTCCCTCAGACACTAGAGGAAAAGAAATTCTCCTTTTTCTTGATCAGGGAATCATCTGCATTGACACAAAAACTCAACTGCTATCTTGTACTATCTCCTGTCCTGTTGGTTATTATAAAAACATTGAATTATTCTCCCTGGTTTAAGGCTGTACTCTGCTTTTTTCTCCACTGGCCTGGAAGCCTTATTTTCTCCAGCTTCAAAATTAGAAGCTGAAAAATTACTTTAAAGCAGCATTCATGGCCTCAGTAAGGATCTCCTCACAGTACTGTACAATGTCATTTCTCCATACCAAACTGTTTGAATCTGACCTGCATATTCCATTTTACATCAATGTGTAACTCCTCTGTTATAGTAAATGAGGCCAAAAGATCAACAAAGAAGGTATAGAAATCATATTATCCTCGGTAGACAAATGTGTTCCCCCAAACAACCTTTATCCCTATGTTGCTTGTGAAGTTACCTGAACGAGTCCCCTAGCAGGAACTCAGTCCAGGTCTGTGAACTGATGTACAGAGAGCAAGAAGAACTAAGGAAAAGCACAGACACCGTCTTTCCTAAGGTGTTGCAGACTGCACTGTGCTCACTCTGCTGAGATGATCATCCTGAATGCAAACTTCAGTGCTGCGAACAGAAAATACATCCTCAGCATTTATTGCTCAGAGACAGATGTAAACAGCCTTTGGATTACTGTACATTAGTGACTGAAGGAAGGCTTAAGCATCCAGTTCACAGAGGGAGATTTTCTTGTTTTAAAAATGACAAAATATTTTAATCCTTTGGCTGATTTAAATCAGTACTTTCAACTCTTGCAGTTTCCATTGTTCGAATGACTCCTGACATTTTGTCTATGACCTACAAATGTGTGATCATAATAATGTTTTACTTTTGCTTTTCTTTACAAATACTTTTTCAGATTTCAGTTTTGGACACTGAACAAATAGCAAACAAGAAAAGCAAAATTACTTGTGCACAATATAATTTCAAAGGAGACTCTATGGATCTGAAAAAATATTTGTCTTTCAGACACATGAACATAATACATGTGTTTCAGAACTACATTAAAATCTCTTTCTGAAACATCTTTCCGAAACAAAGATTATAAATATATTGGTCATATAGTTAGTACCCATTATCTCCTGTAAAGACAAAGTAAGACAAACTGATGTAAATTAAAATAATTATATTTCTATTCTCCTGAGGAAGAAAGTCTTAGGGATGGCTCTGATACTGTAAATGAAAAGACTGAAAAGGATGAAAAAAAAATCACATTAAAATATGTCCATAACATTTTTCTATATGTTTGCTTTTTAGCCTCCTATTTGGGACTGCATCTTTTATCCTTTTAGCTTGCTTGAATGTTATTTCATTTCAAGCAATTAGTCTGAATTTTTCTTATGATTTAGTTTATTTCATGTGCGTTCTGTCAATCAATGAAATTATTTTGTGTTACTTAAAAATATTATCATCCTGTCAACAGCTGATGCAATCAAACCCTCTCAGTACTGTGGAGGTTAACTCTTCTATTTTACTCATTTTATAAAGAAAAAAATGTGTCTGTAGGCATTGAAAAATACATCACAAGCAAGAATTAAAAAGTTAATGTAGTTTAGTCTGCACTTTCCTTCTTGCTGGTTAAACAAGCAATACTGGCAAATAGACCCTAGTCAAGCACAGTAAGTTGCTTATCCCTGATTTTCAGCAAAGAATTATGAAGATTTTCCTGGATTATTTTGCAGTGAAAAATTTCTTGTTGAAAATGGTATTTTCATGGGAAACTACTAGCAGGAAAAAAAGGTCTGAAAAACTAATCTCAAAGAGGAAATTTTAAATCAGTGAATGTGTTCTTTCTACTAAAACAATAAGCAAAAATATAATGGACATCTATATAATATATATTTTTATTTATATTTGGTATAACACCTTAGGAAAGAAAACAAAATTAATCTTCAAAATGATTTCAAAAAAGTGGCTGAATATTTTAGTCTTATTTAATTAAAAATATTTTAATAAAAAGCATTCTCATGTACACTGATTTAATTTCATACTTCTGTGGGTTGCATTACGTGAGTGTAGACTGAGCTTGAAGACATTACAGGAATCAGAATAAATTAAGCTATGCACTGGTATGCTGGGGATCCCAGTTATGAGGAAAGCCTATGAATGTATTTTAGTTTTGTTAAGTTAATTAAAATTCAATTTTTTCTTAACAGAGCTAAAATATGATGTGCTTTCTCACAATTCTCTTAAACTCTTCAAAAATTTTGTATCAGGGGAAGTCTTTTCTCATTTTGCAGGATTGCCACTCTAGACCTTGAAGACACTGAGGTACTCAGTATGCATGAACATGATATCAAGCTAAAGAGCCCTTTTAATTGAAATTTTATTTTAGTGACAGAAATCTTTTAAATATTATTTTTCAGGTAGAGTTGAATTATTTTAACTGCATATTTACTTTAATTAAAAAAAATCATAAAATATTCTCACATAAAATGTGAAATTTTGACAATTGCATAATTTTTATTCCTTTTTGTTATAGTTACAAAATTATTTGTGTCAGAAAAAAAAAACCAACAGTCTTTTTTGTTTATCTTTAAAACTTCCTAATATAATTATTTCTGTTTCTGGAACAGAGCTAAACTCAATGTATTGTAATGGAGTATTGGGTCAGTTTGACATTCATATCATGGAACAGACAGGTAACCTGAAGGAGCTTCAGAAATTCAGGATAGATTCGTAGCATCAGGTTTGGCAGATGATCTGAAATCACACCATATAATTGAAAAGGTCCTACTGAATTTATTTGTGCCTGGGGCAAACCACTCTATTTTGCAGCAAAAATAGAAATAATACTTACATGTCCAAAAAGTTTTAAATATGATTTCCTTTATCTTCTAACACTCCACAAGCTAAATAGAATATTTTAACTATGAAATTCCTAAAGCAATTAATTTCAATTCTCTTTACTAAAAATCCAGAATGCAAAATGGTACGTAGAACACAGAAGGATACAATTATAGAAGCTGTGGGTGATATTCTTAACTCATGCAAACAAGAGAGGCAAAGGGAGTGTTAAAGCTTCACTGCTAGCCTCAGTTAAGAATGAGGTTAATTACCAGAACTTTTGAGGCTCTGGTAAGGAAATTAAATTATTCAAGTTGGTCATAATCCATAAGCAGTTTTGTAATCCAAATGCAATTTTTGTTTAAGAGCTACAGCTTTAGGAGCATGTTGCATGATTATGTACATAACTGCCTATTCTCTCCCTTTTCTGAGTAAATTTGGAAAATGCATAAGGGGCCAATCTTTTTCAGCACTAAGCCTGGTCTGCACTGACCTTCTGTTCTTCCAGAACTATCCTGACTGGCCAGCAGTTCAAAAGAGCTTTGATGGCTTTGGGTCTGCAGCCAGGGAAGGAATATACAGCTGTGTTAGTATGGCTGGCTTCCACCTGCACCTCCTTTCAAGTGAGATGATAGTCTCACTTTGTATTTCCTAAAACTGAGAGTCAGTGCATTTTAACAGAAAGCAACAGAAAACATTTTTTTCCCCTGAGCACACATAGGGCCATACATAATTCTTCTTCATCTGCTTTTCCTAACTAATAGACAGGAGAAGGAAGAAATCAGTGGAATGCTCTTATACATTATGTTGAAGGGAAAGTCTGCATTGATTTTTACCTTTCCTTTTATTGCATACAAGTACACATAAATAAGATATTCTCATTTAGAAAATTAGAAAGCAGCTCACTTATTATTTTCTACTCCAGTTTTCAAGCCAACTGGTTGTGCATTCCACCCACAGAATGGACAAAGAACAAGAGTCAGGCGTCTCAGCCTGGCAGGCAGCGGCAGCAGCATTGCAGCAAAGCCACAGCACTGGTAGGGAGGGGGCCCTGAATGAATACCGAGCAACAGGAGAGGTCCTGGTGCAGGCCTGGTTCCACAAGCAATTTTGTGAATTATTTAAGAATATTAAAAAATTAGTTGGACATAACATTAAAGGAATTTCCAGACCGCGGCCACAAAACATGGAGAGTGATGCTGTGGTGAGTATGCTTGACCTGACCCATCAGAGATGAGCTCTGGGAAAACCTCTGCACAGTGGCTGCCTCAGTTCATGAAATTTAAAACCAAATTTTGTCTTAAACAATGTAAAATAACCAAAATTTTGGGTTGTGGAAGGAGAAGGGTTTTCAGCAGTTCTTTCTGATTTTTATTCTTCAGCTTTCAGATGATGCAGTGAGAGATGTGTGGTGAGATTTTTCCTGATGAAGTTCAGCAGATTTTTTTTTTTTTTGTGGTTTTATAATGTATTTACTTTTTCAAGCAAAGTTTTCTTGGGTGAGTTTTATCCTTGTTTATTTTTCTACAGCTTTTCTCTCCCATACCCAGCACAACACCTTGAAGTTCCCTTAGAAATCATTCACCTATTGGCCTGATTGTTTCAATTTTTTTTCAGGTTCCTTAGCCAAAGAACGAAGATTCTAATCCTTAGGCTGATAGCTTCTTAAATTTTAGACCTGCATTGTCTGTGAAAGCCAGTAAATAATTAGTTTATGTTTTCTGGAACAGGTTGCCCAGATATGTTGTGGAGCCTCCCTTACTGGAGATATTCAAGAAAGATTTGGAAGCAATCCTCTGCAATATGTTGCAGGATGACTCTGCTTGAGCAGGAAGGTTGGACAAGATGATCCACTGTGGTCCCTGCAATCTTTGTCCATTCTGTGATTCTGTGCTATGAGGGATCTGTATACTGAACCATGTGGTATGGAGAGAAAGAATAAAGGTCCTAGATCCCTTTCCCTTTGCATATTTGTACTGTGAATTCAATGAAATTCAAATCAATTAAAGTAAAATGGTTCCTTTCAAGTGGGGAATCCCCTAAACCATACACAATAGACTACATGCATCCAGTGAATAATTCCAGTGATTTTAAAAAGATTATTTTAGGGCTTAACTTTCCACAATACATGCAACAGCTCATAACCCTTTATGATGATAATACTCACAAATTTAAACAGTACAGTGCCCTGAATTTCTTGGGAGGCTACAAATGGTCCCTCAGTGCTCATTAGCAGGCTATAGTTCCTCCTATCATGGGTTTCTGAAGCAAGAGCATTATAGTTCTATTTGCTCATAGGCTGCTGATCTATCTAGGAAAAAGTAATATTCAGCATTAATTTATACATAAGGTATTAGAAAAAAAGTTCCAAAACAAAGAAAACAAGAAGGTAATAAACCATATTTTTGCGTAAACAAAGGGAAAATATGCCATCACAATCTCCCAAACTGGCAGAAATGGCTGCAACAGTCACTGCCTAAGAAGTACAAAGCTGAGGGAGTTGCAGTACTGATGTTGCCAGTTCTGTGATACTGATTAGTCTTGTGTGATACTGATTAGTCTTAATTCATTGTGAGGAATTTCTCAGACTCCTGGCAGTTAATAGGTTAGAATACAAGCTGCTCATCTGAGACCTAATTTACAAGAAGAATTAAAAGGTCGAGCATGCTGATAGTGGCAGGAGTTGAGAGCCTAATGAAAATGCAGCAGAAACTTTTTTAATTACTTAAGATAATTAAAAAATTGGTTGTATATGACATCAAAGGAATTTCCAGACCAGAGCCACAAAACATGGAGAGTGATGCTCTGGTGAGTATGCATTACCTGAACCATCAGAGAAGAGCTCTTGCAAAACCTCTGCACAACAGTTCCCTCAGCTCACGAAAGATACCTCCTGCCAGTTACACCATGAGAACACATTTCTACACAAAGCTTCCCTCTTCGTACTTATTTCTTACTAAATTACTGTCTTCATCTATTATATGTCTATTTTATTATCAAAGCTATCACTATAAAATCTAAAGTTTCTTGAGAACAAAGGATCTGCAATATAGAAGAATGTCCCAAGGCAATTCTTTAAAAGGTAGATATACTGAATTCTGATTGATTGAAAATTCTAAGTTTTTGCTATCATACTCCTCTTTCAGGGCCAGGCTGAAAGCATGTATTGCATGGTCATGAAATAACTGTTTCCTGATAAGAACATGGAAATCACAATATGGCCATTAAAAAAATGGTTGTGTGTATTTATGGGGTACTGTTGAATTCTTTAAGATAGCTGAAAAATATTTTGATAATAAAAATAAATATTTTATTACAATAAAAATTAAGTATGTTTCAATATGGTGTTTAAACTACTTTGGATCTGACACAGAATACAGAGCAGAAAGTAAGGCCCCTCTTCTTACTGTTTGGAAATTGGAAGAGTTTAACATAAAATCACTTAAAACCACATTTTGAGTAGCCAATCCAGGGAGAAATGCCACATAGAAGGGTATGTCTGAAAGGCTTCCCCTTAGCCTTACCCACCTTATTATTTCCATTCCACTTTAAAATGGCAGCTCAGAGGTCTGGGCTATCTGTCAGAGACCTGAGAATGGCTTAGGGATTTTCCTTTGACATATGCACGATGGATGTGCAAGCCACCTTTACACAGTTCCTTGCCAAGGAGCTTGATATGAGCAGCATAGCTAAATATTTGGGTTTTAGTCTTCTGGGGCTTCTGCAGTAAATCCTAGCTATATTCTGATTAATGTGTTTGTGCCTTCATCTTTACAGTGAGCTTGTCTTGCTAAGGTTTGTTAAAGAAATTTTAGGATGACCAAAAGATGCAGACTTCCATTATAAAACTGTAGTGGACCCTTTAATGAATTGTCTTGGACAAATTAATGTGTAATACAAACTTAAAGGAATTTTTTTTTAATTATATTTTTAATTAGTGTCATAAAATTCATTATTGGCATTTTCTTTGCAGTTAAATTCTGATATGTAGAATGTTCCTGTCAAATTATGATCTAAATCAATACATCAGAAAAGTACACACAACTGTCCCTCAGGTACACAACACATTCATCACCAAGGCAACTAATGACTATAACTATATATTTGAAATGCTAAATGACATTGTATGAAGTACTTCATCAGAAAGAAGCAAACAGAACAGAAGAGAAAATAACAATATGACCATTTTCACTTAGATACCAAAAAGGAATATTTCATTTAAAGAAAAAAAAAATTTGAAAAGAAGTTAAAAGAAGAAAGAAGCAAGAAGCATTAATATTTCAAATTGATGGTGGTGAGCCAGATAGACCATTTCAGACATATCCAATAAATTAAAAACTTGAAGTATATGAATAAATAAATATAATGGGCACAACACCAACATGAAAATAGTGTTACAACATTGTGGTCCATTTTGTCTCTAGGAAAATCTCGCTTAATAGAACAGTTTTGATTATGAGTGAAAATAGCATATCTCTGTTAGAAATAAAAACTATTTTATTTATGGCATATAACAATTTCCTGTTTTTCTGTGAAATATTGTTTCTTACAATGAAGAGAGAGACCATGTCTCACAGAAATAGATAGGTCAGTGTAACATGCTGGTTTATAGCCAATTGTATTTCATGAATGTTTTGGTGCTTCTGTCACTAAAGCTAGTCAAAAGTGCGTGAAGAAAATAATTTTATGACTAAGATCATGCATCAAATAATTTATACTATAAATATTCATTCTGGTTATTAAACTGCTCTAATTATGAATGGTTTCCCAGAAGCTACAGCATGTACTTGGAAATGGAATCACTGTTTAAAATAAAAGCATAAGGCACACTGTGAGCACAGCAGAAGATATGTAAGATACTTAGGGAATGGAAAGGCAGGGACTCTGACATTAATGGCTTTGAACTTACTGAACATATATCTTCAATATTAACAGCGAACTATATTTCAGATAGACAATGAATTAACTTCAGAAATCTTCAGTTTAATTTCCTAAAGTATGGCCATTTGGCCAGCCTTTTCAGTGCCGCATCAGGTTGGCAATTTGAGGACTCCCAGGCGTGCAGAGATCCAGGTCTCTTTTTCAGTCTCTTTGAATGCCAGTGTGACAAAAGTGAGGCAAACCTTCCTCCTGTTGAGAAGAAATTAGCTTCAAGGCCTGCTTAGCCTGGTGCTTAATGTTATTTGGATGATACTCATAGCAGTGTTCTTCTTATCGCTTTCTTAGTGGCAGACAGCTGGATACCAGCAATGGGTGACAGAAAAAGGAGCCACAAAATGTATTGCCAAGCCCAGTGGCACAGTCTAGTTCTAGTTCTGTCTTGATAACTGTTGAAGTAGTGACTTTGAAAAGTTGGCCAGCTTTTTCTACAGCATAGATAATGAAATCAGAGGTGTAACATCAACTTCTAATGGTAAATCTGGAGTCACCAGAGAAGGACAACTCTCAACCGTTGTAAAAAGTCACTAAACCAGATGGCAAATATGCTGGTGTTTACTTCTTAAAGATAGCACTGCAGCTGTTATGTATATTTTTTATTAGAGGGACATACAAATGTTTCATGTAGCCATATTATTTTTCCTGTTAGAAAATGGCCATATTTATATTTAAGCAGTGAAACAACATCAATAAATGGGTTTCCATTGTTGGTGGCTCTGTAATTTTTTCATATAAATATGATGCATAAAGTTATTATTTTCTTTAAACCTTGTCTATTTAAAGTTGAGTTAAAAATGAAATATATTTGATGGTTAAGAGCAAGAATTTTATTTGCAAACGCACTTCCTATTTTTCATAGCCCTACTTTATTGAACTTTTTTCCAAGATGTAGATATAATTTTATTCAAGGGCAGTGTTGAGTATAAAGACCCGATATATCCCATATTTTTTCTACTTTTGCCCTTCTCAAACAGAAGCATAAAGCTTGTTTATATAAAAATAGTATAAAACTCTTGATAAAAATCTCAGGAAACCAATAATATTCAGGAAAAACATATATATTAAAATGTCTCAGAAATTTTTAGATGTTTTGTATACTGTTTAGAACTCTAATAAGAAAAGCCATGCTTCTAGGAGAAAATAATCCCTCACTCTTCCTCTTCAAAAAAGACAATTAAAATCGATTTATTAGCAAAGCACCACTGTTCTATTACAACAAAATGAAACAAAACAGTAAAGAAAAAACACATAAGGAAAGAAATATGAGACAAATTATGCTTTTACAGGCAGGTGCTTGTTTTCTTTTTTAATATTTCTGTTCATGACAAGATATTTCACCTACATGCATGACCAAATTTTTGATTTTAGTAGCATTAACATTTTATTAGCTTAAAAATTATATAAATTTTTGTTGTTGTTGTTTTTAGAATAGTTTTTGGATTTTTTTATACATCCAGATAACATATTTTATAAATGCACAAAGAAAATAAAATATGAGTCTTAACATAAAATTCAGGGGAAGAAATAATAAAAAATAGAGGAAGTAGAGGAGCACACAATGAGAATCTGAGTAGACTGTTGCTGTACAAACATTGATCTTTCCCTTTGTGTGGAATGGTACCATCATCTTAAATCAGCCACCTTACCCCCTACCACTTAGTTGTAAAATACAGAAATACTTCAAAGTTTGAAGACTACAGCAATACAAGAGAACTGAGAGAGTATAATACTCCCTGCCTACAAGCCATGTCTCTGTCAGCCAAAGGATGGATGCAAGAGTTGCACTGGAACTGGGCAAGGAACTGGCTGTGGAGTTGAGCTGCTTTTTGCAAGACCCCTCCTATAATAGTGGGCAATAAATAATTACAACTAGAGAAATTGATTCAGTTTAGTAAAATGGTATATAATTAAATTGAACTGAAGTAATTCAGAAGAGGTAAAATTTAAAATGAACTTCAAGAAGCATCTCTGAAGCTGAGCTTTATTAAGCTGAGGGATTTGCTATCCTAGCAGTCATAGTTTCTCCAGATCACAACCTCATTTCTTCTCTGCATCATTTTCCCATTTTCATATAAATATTAATTTACACAAAGTGTATTTCAAACTATTTGCAGAGAAGATTAAAATAATTTTTATTTCATATTTGACTTAGTCGTAAGTTCTTCACTGAAGCACTTCACTGTTGCTGGTTATGTGATATTCATATTTTCCATAGTCTGATCCAAGTGGCCAGTGTTCTGAAGGTATTATGATTAACATCAAGAATAATAAATATTAGTAATCATAAATAATAAGAATGCAAAACATGAAGGAAACTAATGAAACCTTCACACCAATTACCACAGTGTGACATCACTGACACGAGTAAAAAGCTGACTAATTCAAATTAAGAGGCCTGATAATGGAAGGCAAGCAGAAAACCCTGCGTAATTTTTAGTCAAAGACTGCCATTTCAAGATATCTCTAAAATATCAATATCAATATCTACAGAAACACCAGTTGAGCACACAAGGAGTAACAAAACATGCTTATATTGTTCAAAATATGCAATAGATGAAAACTTTAAAATGAGGGAGGTCAAAAACACCTTCAAGAAAACAAAAGTCTTGCTAGTCTCAAGTGCAACTGTATTTTACTGATTATACTTAGCATATCCTATGTGCTGAGAGTTTTAGGAGGGAAAATTACTGCTGCACATGCACAGCAGAAGAGTAGAGTGGGTGCACAGAAAACATAATAATTTTCCAGGCTATTGCAGGCTCCCAAAGATATAGAAACATTTTGCTTTTCTCAGATGAAATCCATGACCAACAGTGCATGAATGTTTGTACTGAAAAAAGAAGTGAAAGTTCCTTTGACTGATTGGCAAGTTTATTATATCAACTATTGATTCCTGAAACAAACAAACAAATGAAAAAGACACTTTAGAAAAATGTGCATAAACCACAAAATCACTTTTTATCTGATTCCATTTTCATACTGATATAATGAGAATCAGGAATAACATGAAATTGCAAGGCAATTTATTTTATAAATACCTCTGTGATTGTGTGGAGGAGAGCCCTCACTCTCAGCCAGGATACTGGTTTTAACAATCAAGGCATTTACTTGTCTGCTTTTGATAATTTGTGACTTAGCATAAGTTATCCTTTGAGGAAAAAGTAGCCCCAGCTTCACTGCCTAAGGAAGTCTTTTTACATACTTTGGTCTGATCTTAAACTGTGTGGAGAGTCAACTGAGGCTCTCTCTGACAAATAGAGATAAGAAATTCTCAAATTATATCTGCATGTGGTTTGTATGAGACGTATGAACTTTTGTACCTGTCAGTGAAGACCAGGCAGTGACAGTGAAAGGTCTGCATTTAACAGAAACACATATCACTGAGCTCTTTCCTCTTAAGAAAATGCTATTTACTTTGTACCTCAGTAATTCAGTAGGAAACAGAGAAACAACACCAAAGCCAAATGTATGTAGAAAACTTAAAAATCTCCTTCTACTTTCTGATT
Source organism: Melospiza melodia melodia (assembly GCF_035770615.1). Taxonomy (NCBI): domain Eukaryota; kingdom Metazoa; phylum Chordata; class Aves; order Passeriformes; family Passerellidae; genus Melospiza; species Melospiza melodia. The sequence goes on from NC_086197.1 coordinate 76,682,187, forward strand.
TTACAGTGCATACAAACTCCACTAAGTATTCCCTTTCTGTCATATGTTACCTGTAGCTAATAGTAGACTGCTCTTTGAAAGAACTGAAACACTTTCCCAGTCTGACCAGAAAACCTGACACTGGACTTCATAGCCAGAAACAGAGGCTGACAGACTGAGTATACTTAGGCAAAAGAAGGAAGGATATTGAAGACCTGTTCAAGGTCTGTGCAATTATAGGTACATGGTACACAGTGCACTTCTGCAGATATCAGGGAAAGTATTAAATCCCACTCATAAACAATACTAGAAAAAAGAATGGAAGAAAAAAAGAGCCAGGATGGAAATCCAAGGCATATATGAAGACCAGTGGCAAGATCTATGTATAAAAAGAATGGTATTGCTTAAACATCTTGGTAAACACCCTCATCTTTTGCTGTGGACATGCTGTTTGCACGATTGAAAAATAAGGTGCTGTTTAAGATACAACTTCTAGGAAATCTACAGAAATGTGCAGCAACTCTTTTAATCCTTATTAACTAGAATAATTTTCAAGGATAATTTATATTGTTACCCAATAATTTAGGAAATGTAAAATAATTCAGGTGAGTATGGTGAAGGGGTAGGTGTTCTTGTACTTCAAATTCGGTTCTTAAAAATAATAAGCAGATAGTAGAATTAATGTAGGAAAGGTATTCATTTATCCTCTGTCCCTCATTATGAATTTAGCAATTGGAATACGAGTTCCATCTTCTCTTACAGCTACTTTTCTCACCACAGGATCCTGATTCCTACCTATAGCAAAGAGGAGAGGGTTAGGTGGCATGGGGCTGCCAAGAACACAGGACAAAGCATAAGAGGACAAGGGCAAGAATAGAGCTGAAGTTGAGGAGGGTTCAAATAGAGATTAACAGTAGCTGAAATCACCAAAATTACTTGATTATTCTTGGATTGTACTGTTTTGTATCATGTCCTTAATGGCTTCATTTAGAAAATCTATTTGTCGTGCTCTACAATCTCACATAATCCATAGGATTTAAATTATCACTTTTAATTAATGTTTTTTAGTGAAAAAAATTGTCGCTATATTCTTCAGATAGTTTAACACAGAATTAAAAAGAAAAAAATAAACCTTCTCTAAATTAATTTTATGAAAACAGAATTATAAAATATTTAATATTTAATTCTACCAGAGGCAATCCTAATGTAGAACAGGCTTCTGCAGCTGTCATCATTCTTTATGTTTGTGTCAATGTTTGCTCTTTCAATTTACTGACTAGGAGGTGGTGAGAAATCAGCTCTTCTGTTAGAAGAATTTGGATCAGATCTGAAGTTATGCTTTCACGTCCAAGTAGAGGTATTTGCTTGGTTTAAATTTATGGCTGCAACTTATGCAGCACAAATAAGATGCCTTCATCACCAAATATACACTCAAAAACACTGATCTCATTTTGAATTTGTCCTTGTCCAAACCCACTTTTAAATATTCAGTCATTTTTTAAAAATCTTTGAGGAGTAGAAGTGCAAAGCAAAGGGGATCATAGAAGCCCTTCTTAAAATATTGAGAAGGCTCAATTAATTTATTGCCATTAGAAAAATTTAAGATATTCCTGTGAGATTCTCAGTGGCTGATACTCAGAATTTTCTGGATGCAGTTTCCTTAAGGCAATTTGCAAGTTCACACAGTACATTTTTTAAGTTTGGGCCTGATGTATGTCTTATTTATGCAATTCTCACAAAAAATCCACTAACTTTCTTAAACAGACTTACTTTTTGTCAACCAAATTGTGGTGGATACATTAATTTAATGACATTAACAAAGTACAGACCAGTTTTGTGGCATAACTGGTTGATATAACTGAAAATAACCCAAAAGGTGACACAATACTTATTCTCAATTAATCTAAAATGTTTATTACAGTGATAATAGTTGATGCAGTTTACAATGAAAGCTTTAATTGTGTATATGGTGCATAACAATTAAGATTACAGGTATAGAAATATAGAAGCATATATCATTAAACTATTTTAAACATAGAGTGAACCACTTCATATCCCATAATAACCTTTTCATAACTGAGTCAAACATACTGGTACTTTTCCTAAAAAGCTTTTAATACTTAAGAATGTAAACTATAGTCAAACACTTGGAATAACAGTAACTAAGAATTTATTAATTTTATAAAGGATGGATGCAGTGTGAGATTTCTCATAGAATTTTGCCTAGAACCAGAAACTTATAATAAATTTTATCACTCCATGGTGATGGCAATAAATACAGTTCAGTGGCTGTATATCAAATATGCCTACTGCAAAAATATTTTTTCAGTGTAATAATTTTAAGGATTTATGAAGGAAATTTTTTTTAAACTGAAGGGGTTGTAGTGCTTTTTAATGCTTAGAGAACTGAAGGTATGAATGAAAATATGTAACAAAATACAGCTAAACATGGTATGAGCAGGTAGAGAATAAACATTTTTATTTCTGGGCATTTGTTCTTTTTCCTCAGCCAACCCTGGTATTACAGTCTGAAAAGTTTACCAGGATATTTCAGTTTTGCAAGTCTGAGATTCTATGTCCTGAAGAAACATTCCATAAAACCTTTAGTAAAACCTGTGTTCAAAATTCAAACTAAAATAACTCTGCAGAAAAGCAAATAGCCTGGGATATTCCTTAGAAGATAGGGGGAATTTTACTATTTTAGGAGTTTTAACCACCATAGCTGCTATACAATTATGGATTGTTAATAAACAGTTAATTTCCTGGTAATCGAACTTAATACATGGATGAGCAAAAAGGTAACTTTTACCTCCAATTAACCTGCCTTTTCACCTATTAAATGTAATTGCACTCTTACTTATACATTGAGCATAAACTGCCCTATATTTTATAATCTTGTTAGCATTCACGCTTTGTTAATGAAATTTGATCAGCTTATTAAAGATGTTGAGTTTTTGCAGTTAACTCACATCTGTTGTCAGAAGTAATTAGATCAGGTGGCAAATGACAGCACCTTTCCTGACAGATGCTTTAATGTTGTGAGTTAGAACGCCCTAAATGTCTCTTTGAATAATGCCAAGATTTCAGCTAGGGTTTATTTGCCTTGAGCTTTCAAAGTAGAACTTTGGAGCAATCTGACATAGTCCCAGACAGGAATATGTGTGACTTTCACTTCCAGAGTTAAAGGAAAAGAGAAATACCTTCAAGATGATTTTTAATAAAGATTTGTCTTGGAAAGGTAGAAGATAATGTTATCAAACTATCTCAATATATTTTCCTTTTAGCATGTATACACATACTCTGTTAAGACACAAAAGCTATTGCATTATGCATTTAAGCATATCTCAGACAGTAAATTGCACTTCATTCTAATGATAACATCATTCAAATAAATGTGCTGACAAGCTGGTAAAGATAGCATTTTATGGCAGGCTTTTTCATCAGACAGCCATGAAATAATGCTGGCTTTCTGCTTGTGAATCAGACAACACACTTTTTTAATGAACTTACTTCATAAGTAAGCACTGTAAAATGCACTGTGAAAGTGTCTCTTCCATCATTTATCCTCAATTTAGGCTGCACACAGATAATAGCAGTGTGGGCTTCCCAGGTCTGTTTGGAAACACACATTCATGTTTCCTGGTCCATATGATTATGCTTAAAACAAGAATTATAGGAATGCCTTCAATCAATTCTCTGCATTGTTTTATCCTCACAAGCTATAGTGGAATCATGAGTGCTCACCAGATTGACAGTTCCTCCCCATGCACCATCCAGCAACTTGGAGGAGCTGTTCAAGGGCACATGCTGAGAGCCACCAAGAAGCACATTCTTTGTTACTGGCACCCCATGCAAAAATGTCATAGGAATTTTGGTGGTAGCAAAAAAGATTGTTCTCTGCTCATGCTCAAGGAGCAGATTGTTCTTTCTTTTGTCTCTGACAAGTGAATGTCAATGATGTCTCTCTTCCATTTTTTTTTTTTTTTTTTGTCCCCACATCCATCACAGTACTGTCTGGGTCTATGCAAATAAAGATGCCCCTACTAAATTAGATGAAACAAAAATGTTTTCATTACTGCAATTAGTCCCTTAACAGTAGTGTTGATGGGTAGACTAAAATGAAATTAAGTCCCTCCCATTTAACCATGCTTAGGTTCCATTAGATGTCTTCAGTGAGTCACTGCAAAAGTCATTTGGGCCCATACTTCTGGATTGGTTCCCTATTCTTTGTTCTTCGTATTCTTAATAATTATTTACACTTGGGAATTTGCAAACCAGCAGTCGCACTATTTTGCTTCACTTCCTTCTAAACTGGAATATTCTTATCAATATAAATTATAGAAAGAGTGATATGATCTGGAATGATGAGGAAGTGAATTATAATCTGAGGATGATACTTCTGTCATTCCATTTTTGCCTGTCTTCTTTACCCTTATGTAAGCCAGAATAAACACGAGAGTGAGCATTCATTGCAGGTCAGAAGCATCCTCCATGAATGGATATTCACAGTGACAATAATTTCCTGGTCTGGAAATGGGAGTAATTCTAGCTGCCCTTTAGCATTGCGTTGTGTCACATCTGGTTACATTTGTGTAATAACACACACCAACATGACAACTCAATGCATCATATTGGCTTAGTGTGAGGACATAAAGCATAAATGGAAAATGACTGGCTAGGAAAGTGGTGTATCATGCCTCAAAACAGAACCTGAAAAGAAGAAAAAGTACAAGATTCATACCTTATGAAAACAGGCAGAAATATGGCCAAAATATTTATAGGTCCAAGCTTAAATGTAAGGAATTAGTAGAAGAAATACCATTTATAATTTAAAACAGAATTCAAGAGTACAAACATAGTACAGTAGAGTGTAACTTATGCACAGATCAGTAAAAACATGAGAACAAAAGTGCATGATATTGCACACACCATTAATCTAATGAGGCCAAATGAAGGGGGGAAAGCCCAGTGCAGTGTTTGCATACAGGGATCAGAGGATCTGTGCGTACTGAAGAATGCTAGGTCCTGTGGCACACTGTGTTGGTGCACCATGCTTCTGGCAGAGACCATGCTGTGAAGGCTTTTCTTTGAATTAGGGTTTCGTGTTGAATTTTCAGTGACATGTCCAATGCCACTGGACAGCGCTGCAACCCCTCCATAGATAAGGATTCCTGCCAAGGAGTAGCCTGAAGTATGAAAGACACAGTAGAACTGCCTAAAGAGAATAGAAAATAGGCAGAAAACAGACAAATGTGTGATTTTCCTACTTACCACGCAGGACTCAAGAGAGGGAGGGGGAAAAGCTCCAGCATAAATGCTTCTCCAAAAGCTGTTGGCACTTTTTTAGGGGCTTATTGCTATAGGTAAGTGCTGACTACATCTGGACTTATTATATGATGCAGTGACTGAAAATTTCTATCATATCAAGAGTGACAGACCCTTGGGCACACAAAAAGCAAAATTGTTTGTGTCATCTTTGCATTTCTCTATTGCTATTATTTTGTGGAATTTTTATTAACAATCCTTGTTTGAAGCTATTATCAGAAACTATTTCAGTCCGATAAATAAAACATTTTTTTCTCCACACTTGAAATGCTGGAGTCTCTCAGTATCTTGGTTTATGGTGACTGAATGATCTTCACAAGACTTACTTATCAGGGTGCTCTGTGCTTGCTAATAATTTTTCTATATCAAACACCCCAGTTTGAAAAGACAAAAAAAGAAGAAAGCCAGAATTATTTTGGGTATTTCAACAGATGCTCATTCTGTATCCTTGCTTACTGAAACTATAAAATTTTCAAAGTTTTTGATGTCGTTCTAACCTCCATTCAGTTTAGCTTGGGGATATAGCCAGTTTCTCTTGAACAGAGCTAACTTTGACCCATAGCCCACATGTTCTTACTTTTTGTACCACACATACAATTTATTATAGTAGAATAGTGAAATTCAGCAACTGTAAAAGGCAATTTTATATCATTTTCCTTTTAAAAAGCATTCTGTAGAATATTTTGTTTATTGTTGATCTCTCATAGGCTGTCATTGCCACTCAAGAAAAAACTCATTCTTTTTTTTTCCTTTCAGAAGTGTAGTAGAAATCCATTGTAGTTCAGAATTATTTTTTTCCAAAGAAATTTAAGTCATTCATTTACTAACTTTTGCAGTCAGAGAAATTGTGCAGAAGTGCTTTATGCAGTCAGTATGATAAATTTCAAGTTGTACTGGTAGAAGAATGTGAATAATGGAAAAATTATTCATGAATATATTATCCCCAAACTTTAAAGAAACCATACCTATTAAGTTCCCTTATCCACTCCAGGAAAGGAATAAATGATAAATAAATATTTCAGGAGTAATTCATTCAAATAATTTATTTTAAAATTATCCATGCCCTGATTGAAACCCTGTTGAAACAATTGACCTCTCTTCTGCCAGATCAGCTCCATAAAAAAACACACAAGAAGCTCCAGTATTTTATAGAATCAGGCTCTTTTAACTTCTGTCAACTTTTAACCCAGTTTAAAGCATTCTTTTAGTCTCTAAAGATTCATTTTTTATTCTGAATTCCTCGTTCCCTCAGTTTTCCTTCCCCCAATTCTTTACAATTTAAAAATGTCACACTGCAAAATGTGTGACACAGTTATTTCTTAAATTATTCTGATGGCATTTTGTACTCTTTATTTAACTGAATTGGTAGGCCATTATATCACATTTACCTATTTGGTGCCTAGTTTAGCAATTTATTTATGCTGAACAAAATGTTATTTTGTGCAAGTTAGTCTGTTTCACTTTTCCATAACTTTAGAATTAAATCTTCAAGACTGTAAAAAACTGTGGGTTGATTTTTTAATTTTTTTTAAGAATGCAGAGATTCAAATAAGCACTTAAATAGATCTTCAACAAAACACAACAGCAATAAAGTCCCTTATGATCCAAAGCTGGAGTAAATAAGCCTTCATCTAGGTTGTGTCAGCCTGGAATTAGTTTCCTCTGAGAGAGGAGCAGGAGAATGTGAATGTCTCCCACCTGGTTCAGCCACTCTCTAGGTCCAGATGGATTAGGATACTGTCCTTGTCTACAAGTTGATCCATTTTTCCTGTAGGTTCATGAAGGGAATGGAGACATCACAACACGAAGTCCTGCAGCACATGACTTTTACAACTGCCATATTAGGCAGTAGCTTCTTTATAAAACACATTGAGAGCTTAGGAATGGCAGCCAAAAATGCCATGGTATAGCTCAGTACCTTAAGCTAGAAACTAAGGAATACTAAAAAACTCACGTGTTTTCACACCTCTTTCATTGTCTTTTTGTTAGGTTCAAGCAATTAAGTTTTTGATTCTAAATCAGAGAAGAGATAATCATTTTTAGGGAGGAGGAAATTCAACCAACCAGCACTTCAATGGCTAGAACATTGATTTAAGATATAGGGCCTTTTTATTTTCTGTTCCTTATCCCCCTTGAAGCAATTTTATTTACTCTTTTTATCTAAACTATGTTAATATATGCATATTGATTCAACAGGCCAAAAAAATTCATTGTTTTGCATAGTCCACAGAGGACTTGCCTAAGACAGGTAAATCTGAATTCCGTTCCTGATTCTAAAGACCTATATTTTTATCTGAAATGTTTAATGGAGCCAGGGCCAGAGGTAGAACCAGACCGATTCCCATGTGATTTTCTTAAATGTAGTCTAAAGTCATGCTCATATTCTCTGGACCAGTGAGTGTTGAACTACTTCATGCTATATTACCTCCAGGAGGGTCTTCAGAATACCTTGGAGTGCAAGAATAAAATATTCACAGAAGGGATGTGATTTCAAATCTTTGCAGACAGAAGAGGCAGTTATCATCATATCCCCTGTCTCTCCTTTCCTTCCTCCTTTGCCTGAACCTATTGAAACACACGTGGCTAAAGAACGGAGAGAGTTTGGATTTTTTCCATGTTGATTACACACAACTGTTTCTTCTCAATCCATCTAAAGTTATTTGCAGAGAAACTTTCTGCACCTTTCTGCATCTGAAGACAGAATTCCATGGTGAGACAGTTGTGAGCAGGCAGTGTCACGGAGCAGCACGTCTGCAGTAAGTCTAGAGCATTGACCGACCATCCTAGTGCTAAATCTTCGTTTTACTGGGAACTTCTCCTCTCTCTTCAAGATGATTTTTCCCTCTGCTCTTTACAGTGAGTCATTCACATCCACAAGAGGCTGAGCCAAATTCCTCCACGTGGCGTATTTTATAACCTGTGTTAGTGGTTATTCATTCAATACTACCTTTGCTGTTACTTCTTTATGCAACTGTCCCCAAACATTTTATAAAGTGCACTGTATTTAGCTTAAACACTGGCTGCTGTACCAGTGTACCATGACACTGCTGTTTTTCTGCAGACTTAGCCCCAGGTGTTCCATTCAACTTGAATATTTGATGCAATTTTCAACACACACAAAGATCCATTACTAATTTAAACATCTCAAATTCTCCTTTCACCAAAGATTTAAATCAAATTTCATATGATATGCAATTATGCTGCTTCTTTCAGACTACTTTCATTATTGGCTTTTTTGCACATTAACAATTTAGGTATCAAGGGTACTGGTAGAAGATGTTGCTTAACATTGTTTTACCTTCAATCATTGTAAACAGCCTGGAAGCAAACTTGTACTCCATAGTTATTTTTCAAGATACAAAGAGCCCAGGACCAGAAACAAGGAGGATGGAAGGATTTATATATTCCTCAGAAAATCTTTCCAAGTTTAATGTCAATTTTGGTTGAAAAAAAAAAGGCAAGATTCATGGAACATTTTTTTATTTTGGAACAAAATGGATATTTGTGTGACAGTATCTTTATATATACATGTAAAATTATACATACAGATAAATAAACATATTAATAAGGTTTCAGGCTAGAATTTTATCAAATTTGACAAGGCAATGGTTCTGATATTCCTCCAGAATACAAAAGAACACAGAACAATCTTTTCCCCTCTTAATTCAGAATATAAATATTTGACAATCAATTTGAATGAACTTTTAAATCTATGGTTACTCCATGGGCAGTGTTTCTCCACATCAGACTGTTCTTTACATATATTAAAATTATTCAGAAAATGTTTCTGAAGCATGGTTGCTTGTCTCTCAAGTGAGCTAAAAGTTGACATATGGAAATTTTCCTGAACTTTTGTTCAAATAGTTAAAAGATTTCTGTGATGCCAAAGTACCTTTGTACAACATGTCTAGAAAAAGTTTGATGACTTCTAAAAAACAGGCTCTAAATTTTATGTTATACATTTATTCTTGGAGTTACACACACAGATTCATTATCAGTTGTAGGTGTCTTTTATCCAATAAGCACCCCAAAACCATTTCATTTTGCAATTCTCTCAGTTAACTTGCTGTCTTATTGATGTGCTTTTTCAGATAAGAAGCTCCACAAAAAATTTTTTGAACAAAGTACGATGGTAGTTACATTGCCTTTTTTCTTTTTCCTTTTTCCTTTTTTTCCCCATTCCTCTAAGATCTAAAAATAAATAAATAAAATTTAACATGTTGATATGATGTGAAGCACAATATTCTGTGTGAGAAAAATGTCATGATATTTTTTCATCAAATTGCAATTTTTAAATATCTACAGATAAAATAGAAATAATTCACATTTCTCTGATTTAAATTGTCTATTAGAATTTGATAATAATGATGATTAGTTATTCTGTACAGTAAAATAAAGTTCATTGGGTTTTCTTTTTCTTCATATTCAAAACTGCTGATTTTTATGGTGTGGTTAAGGACATAATACCATTAAGGTGAGATTCATGGATGGCTGTGTACAGTTTATTTATACTTGTAGTGAAACATTTTCAAATCTTTCTTTTGGGGACTTAAAGATATTTTTCATATTGTTGAATATTTCATCTACTTTGCCAACCATCAAAGTTTGAGTAAATCTCTCAGTTTCTTAAGACTTGGGTCTTTGGAAATGGTATAAATCAATGTTAATCCATGAAGGGCAGTAGAATTAAAGAAAAATTATTTTATTTGTAGTTCTAAATTGTTTGCTCTATGCAAAGGATTTCATTCAAGTTTTCAGGCACATTTCTTATAAATTTTCCCTAAGATCCCCATTGTTTCACAGTAAAACATCAAGAAGTAGGATTATGGCCCAACATTTGTGGTTTTACAGGTTTTGTAGTCTAAGTCACTCAGTTATCCAGGTATTCAAGATGGCCACCTTAATAAATTAATTCCTTTTATCTAATGAGTATCAATGGAAAATGAAAGTTTAATTATAAAAAAAGTTATACTGTACCAGATTATTTGAGCACAGAATTTCATAAAAATATTCTTTAATAATACTATGCTAGGTGCCAAGATAAGTTTAGTCTTTTTCATCTGCTAAGAATGATATGATCTTAAAGGGAAGAAGGCATAATGAAGTTCATGTAGACAATTTTTCCATTCAGAACTAGCAAATAAATTATCCTATATTAATTTTTCATCTACAGCATTGAAAATTCCCTAAACCTTAAACCTGAGAAAAATGTTATATGCTGCAAAGATATGATACAATATTTCCTTTCATTAAATAAAGAAACAACAGGTTAGTATTTGAATTCTAGAGCTCCCTTGGCCCCTCAATGATTCCTCTCAGATTGTTGACATGTTTAAACTATATTATCATGAACTGATACAATATTTTTGAAAATCTTAGTTCATCGTTTAGTATTCCCACAATCCCTATTTTTCTTTAATTAAAAGTGGTTTATCAGAACTTTTTTTTGTAAATAGGCAAGGATGAATGTATCTTAACTGAATGAAAGGTCAGATAAATGTGCACAGTGGTGGAATATGAAACTACATACAAACTAAATGTTTTCTGTTTAATCCATCCCATTCCTCCATGACTAAAATGAGAAATTAACCAAAAAAAGTTTTAGAAAAATGTGATAAGCACCTGTTTCATCCTCACAGTTTTTGAGTATAAGATTTTAGAAATGCTCTTTTGGAATTGTTGTGCATTTTGAGACAGTAATTTACAGATTCAATTATACAGTAAATTAAAAAGGCAGGGTCCAAATCTGCTTCGATATGAAGCCTTTTAAAAGCCAAAGTCTATTATATGTGTGATTCTCAGTTCCATTAACATTAAAAAGTGACTACATTTTATTCAGGGGCCTTTATCTGTTAGTCAGAAATGGTAACATTTTATGTATTGAGTAGATTTATACACTTGATTCTGTTTAAAAGTGCAGTCACAAAATACACACATTTCATAATAAGGGCAGAACGCGGTGGAGAGCCAGAAAGATTCAAATGAGACAAAACAGATTATTTATGCCAGAACCAAGATGTGACCTCATTTTAATGTTGATTCAGATGTTTCAGTATATACAAAATACACATTAGGTCTTCCTCTCCAACCTTCATCTGAAACTAACTTAGTTACAGGAAATTAATTACTGCTGAAATGTAGAAATCCAAACTGCAGAGCCCAAGTAGCCAAACTCACAAACAGGGAGAATTGCCTGAGGGGAAAATCACAACAGTTCATGCAGGGGGGTGGGAGGTGTGCTGGTTTGGTTAGGATAGAGTTAATTTTCTTCACAGTGACTAATATTGATGCTATTTCTGAGATGGAAGCAAGCATTAAAAGTTATACAGCTTTTTGAGAAATTAAGAAAAATAGCATTTCACTATGTATTTTTAAACCTAATCCATAACTCCTGACCTGTGTGAGTGTACATGTTTCAGTTAAAATTTCTAACTATTCTGTATATATTCTCAGAAATGGTTGCCATTTTCCTTTTTTTTTTAACCAATATAACTCTAAGTTTAGTTGCTTCAGTTAGAGTAGATCAAAATATAGGGTCAGGCATTTGAAATGTGATGCATTTCACAAAATTAAATTCCTTTTTTCTTCTTCTGTTTGCCATGGTGCAAATTTGCAACAAAGAATTGTAGTAATATCTTTCTCTGTGTTTTAACACACAGTAATGCACCATGTCACAAATAACATAAAAAATCAGATAGCTGTAAAGACTATACAATAAAAAACTCTTTGCCTTTTGTGAAAAAAAGGATGACTCCAACTTTCCTAAATTTATCATATTTTTCACAAAAACAGCAACTATGCAATTGTTATTAGCAAAAAAAAAAAAAAAAAAAAAAAAAAAAGAGTAAATTTGTAGTTTAATATTTTTAAAACCTTGCAACTGGAGAATATTGAGGTAGCTAATATAGGGCCTTGCCTGATAACTTCCATGTCTGACAAACTTCCATGTCTTCCACATCTGACAAATTGTATATCTCCTATAACTCTAAAACTTTTTGAGAAACGAATAATAATGATTAGTGACTTGTGCCTGCGAGATTAAATTACGGATCACCTAAAGCTTACTTTTCAATATCATGCAGAATATGAACGGAATTGTTAACTGAACATGTCTTTATTCTCATTTCTCATTAATTTTTGGATAGAATTATGTCTCCCAAATTTAGCAGTAGAGTTATCATTTACCAATAATAAGATTTTATCAATCTTCTGACAGAGTTCCAGTGATGCTTCATTACTGGCCTGAAAGTCATCAAGAAAAGAATGGACTATGACTCTTGCAAGTGGCTGGTGATTAAAAAACTTTAAAATATTCTGATATTTCCATGTATTTAAGGCATGAGTTACTTCAGAGAAAATTACAGTCTTTTGATCAAGCTTTAGTCTAAAAAGATGACCATTTCAACTAACAGCTAATAAATGGTTGGCAATACAGGATAGTCTTGTCATGTCAAGATGTATTATTTCAGCAATATGTAGGTTTTAGACCACAAGTTCAGAGTTAATTGATCCACTTTAATGTTTATGGGTGACACTGTAGTATGCTATTTTTCCTTTCACTGGCACAAATTTGCCTTTTCTTTGGTAAACTGATGGTTTTTAAAAAATATTATTTAGTAATATTGTTCTCAGAAGTTATGCTAGATTATGTTAATAGTTCTACCTATTCACATGCTGGTTTACATGTGACTATTACAACGAGCTGAGAAACCTCTACATCAAAAACTACACCTCATGATACCTATTTCTCATGTTACTGAGCCATGCAAAAAAAATTCTCTACTTATTCTAGAAAGTTCCTCCACCTTCAGCAGCATTGCTGTCACAGCCTCCATCAGGGGCATGGTCTATGTGGGGTGCAATCAACTGACTAAAATCACACAAATGACATTGTTTATGATATTATCCTTCCTCAGGATCTGCTCTCCAATATTTTCTTATTGTCTTGAAAGACTATAGTTGCTGAATGATTTTTAGTCTCTCATGAACCTATTTTAAAATAATCTCTGAACAATAAAGAACTGATCATAAAATTGAATTTAGCTCAAATTCTGCAGGATGAGTTTTCTTGAAATACATTTCAAAATTGTATGTTTATTTCAATGATCATGAACTATTTTTGTAAGCAAAATTCTAGAGATATATATGTATGTTATATGTCTTTAAGGAAAAAATTATCGAAAATGAGTGTGCAGGACTTGATCAAGAAATGAAAATAGAAAATTAAAGAAAATACACCACAGATTTTTGGTTGAACTCTCAGTCAGTCTCAGTTCTTTGCTTGACTAACGTGTTTTCATGCAGATGTTTCTCTGTATGATTTGATAAGTTTGGGGAAAATTAAAGTTTTATTAATTTCAGATCTCTTTTGACATTCTCATCATATTGCAGTGCAAAACTCAGTGCTACCAAACCTACTTTCCATAAACACATAGGAATATAAAGTGCACCTGTTGCACATGATAATGGAAGTCTGTGAGAAGACTCATCCATATAGGTCTTGTTGTGTCTGAATAAATACTTCTGGAGAGCTGTGGGAAGTCCTTCCCACCCTGTGTCTGAAGAAGTTGGTGAATGCTATTATTTAAACCCAATTCTATAGATGTATTTAACAAGTCTTTCAAATAATATTTAATAATGTTCATAAAAGACAAGCATTTATTTGTCACAAAAATGACTGTTTCCAGTTGGAGATTATTACAATAGCTACTATATTCTACTTTTTAATCTAGCTTTACAGTAGAAAACAGGTGGTCTGGTATAAAATCAGACATTACCAGATGAAATTTCAGCCACAAATCTACATTCACGAAGGTTTTTTTCAGATACATTATGCAAAACAGTTTTAGCACATCCTGAAATGTAAGCTTTTTCTTTTCTGAGCTCTATAATTAGCTCTTATCTGTAGATTAAATCTTGTATTATAAGATCAATGGCATTATGAAATAATCTAAACTTCAAAATTCTTGCTGTTGGTTAATCAGTTAAATACAAGACTATTATTGTTCAAATTCGAAATGTCTAGTGGGAGTTGATAAGTTTTTGTGCTTCTAAATTTTACAAGGCTTTCAACCCAGAGAATCTATTTTACTCATTCAATTTAGTAACCTTCAGCTGACAATGTCATAAGATCTGGATGTGTTAGTCAAAATATTATTTCTCTTTATTTCAACAACTACTCAAAACCCAAAAATACTCTTTCCAGGAAGTGAGCAGCAGGCTGAGTAGTTCAGTACAAACAGGTATGATTATAAGTTGAAACAGATACAAAAATAAATCAAAGAAAACTTTTTCTGAAGGCCAGGAATTGTAAGTAGAACTTCTGTATGGTCACTCCTTCAATAGCAGCTATTTTTCTTCTGTACAAAATAGATAATGGTTTTTGCAGTGACATTTATTTCTCTACAAATTTTTTCCAGGAATATTTATAGCCCTTTTTTTTTTTTTCCTCATCCTAAGAAGTCTCATATCATTGTGTTCCATTGTCACTGGGGACTGAATTGGCTGTGCAGATCCAATTAGTTTCCACTGGTATTGGATGACATCAGTTCATCACATTTATGTCACGATGTTCCTGCAACTTTGGCTTTTGGGTAATGACAATTCTGGAATTCCTTGAGCATTTTTATGGACTACTGAAATACTGTCTCCGGAAAAGAAAAAAAAATGGTTATTTCCAATCATTTTCCACTCCTTGATTGCTAAGCCAAAATGCTTGTAAAATTGCAGTTTCTGTAGAAAATCTGTGATTGAAGGACAAATCAGGAATAACTTCTCAAAGAGCTGAAACATTTAATCTTCAAATAGCTGCTTCTAGAGTCTTGCCAAGAGTCACCTGGAAAGGATAAAGTTAAAATATAATTACAGGAAAAAGCAATCTTAGGGATGCTTTACTGCTAATAGAGAAGATGTTGTGTTACCTACCAGTCATTCTGAATATGTAGCAGCTTGCACATCAACTAGTTTAACAAATGAGCAAAGACTGTTTCTCTCAAAGAACAAGATTAAAGAATGTAAGTTTTGAAGTGGGTGTGCAGTCTCAAACTCAAGTCCTTAGCAGTATTTATATGCAGTAATAAAAGGCACATAAAGTGCATGTTTTACTAGCTTGTTTCTTTTTCATCATTGACAGATTCTTGTACTTGAACCAGATAACTGACAATGAACCTATGGAATGATTTTCAATGTCAGTATTTGCAGAGCATGAACTTCATAAAATTATAATCAAACTAGTTTTAGCTTAATGATAACCTTATAGTAATGCAGTGAATTTTCCTCCACTGCCCTGGTGAATGATCTCCACTTCTACCGGCGACAGCTCCCAGTTGCAGACATCTGCTCTGAAAAACTGTAGCAAAACCAGAATAGTGACAGTAGATAAAGAGGTTGTAGGCCTGTTGGTAAGGCTTCAGAGGCACTGAAAGAAATGGCAGGAAAAGTCACAGAGCATGTAAAACCAGCTCTACTGGCTTAGGTCAAAGATTTAAGTGCCTTGCCTATATTAGCAGCTAAAAAACTACAAAGATAGGAAACCAAATTTAGCATGTATGGTCGATTTTGTGCATTGTCAATCCATAACCATTTTGGAAGATTTCTAAGCCATGCCTCACTTCTATGTACCATTAGATTTCTCTTTGTTACACCCATCTATTTTGCCCTTCAACTAGTTTAAATTTTTGTCTTTCTGGAGTGGATATTGTAGGAGGAATTGTGACCTTTACTGATATTGTTACCATCACTACTTAATTTCTGATAGTATATTTGAATCACTCTCTTATAACCACCTTGACTTTGTAGACCTGTATCGTATCTCCCTTGATTGCTTGATAGTCCTAGTTTATTTATTTGTTTCTTGGATGCAAGAAGGCCCATTTTTGTGATTAATGTAGAGACCTTCTTGAATCTAACCTTTCAACCTGTCCTTATATCCCTGGGATAGGGAACCAGGATTTAAGTAGCAGGTGAAACATAAATTTATTCCATAGCGCAGTAATTTTCTATGTTTTGTACTTCATTTCTGTCCTAATAACTCTTGACATGCAATTTACATTTTTGCTTTACTTAATTTGCTTTCTCTAGGAACACTTGGAGAAAGATTGACAAAGAATGAAGTTACTGAAAAGATATGGAAGAGAATGAGTTCTTTGCAGTTTAATAAAGGTTTCTTTGGCTAGAAAGCAACGACATGTAAAAAGACAGCATTTTTAGATTTCATGGCAGAAAATTATCTTAAGGACAATAGATCATAGTCAAACTTCCAGGTTGTAACTATGTTTCTTATTGTTGTAGGAATGACAATTTGCTACAGCATTTGAATGCTGAAACAAGAAGACTGGTATATGTGGCCTGACCATGACAGTCCCATGGATCACTTGTACACCAGGACCCTTCATGTTTACTTCCTGCATGATGATATAGCTTCAGAAACTATCCCGTTCTAACAAATTATAAACTAGTCTAGACATGGTGATGAAAAACTATTGCACCCTAAAGAGTTCAAGCCTATTGACAATCCAATATTATCTACAAAATCAGAAATAATTTCGTAGCAATTCACTTTCTTAGAAAGGATGTTGCAGTATTGCTAGCAGGTGTTTTGAAAAATGTGCCAAAACCTCATTATAATGATTAAACATCAAATGATATTTATAGATGTTTTCCTCCCTAACTGGTGAAGACACTGTATGGCTTAATAATATTTTGATTAATAGATGATACATGCTCATTTCTTGCCCTAAATATACTCAGCCTCTGTAAGCAAAATTTAGACTAGCATGCCCAGAATGCAGTGGTTTTAAACAGTTGATCTTGGAACAGTTGTCTAAAGCTTGCTTTTGTTCCTAAGGTAACTTTTGATACATAACCAAAAACTGACATGGAAGATGCAAGGATGCAGAAAAAGGATGCATAAGACAATGCTAAAGTAAGATTTTAACTAATTTACCATGTTGGTTCTGCTAGCATTGCTTTTGCATATTTGAAAACTCAACTTGAAATATGATCTATCTGGTAGCCTGACTGCTGAAGATCTGGTACTAAACCAGGTGCTCTTGTCAGTGGATGCACATCTGTAGACACAATAAGACTTGATTGTGACAGTTGCCTATATGAATTGATTGTAGAAGTTGAACTCTAAGTGGCACTTAGAAAATCATTCCCTGGGATTCTGTAGGCACTGTAGGTTGGGTCAAATGGTGTATACACTTCTTTGGAACTCCTCTAAGGCAGTACTATATGGCCTAAGCGCAGCACTGTGCCTTTCTATACTGTCTATACAATTACACATTACAGCGGTATGTCAGCAATGGAAAGCAAAAAATAATTCTAAAGAATTTTCTACAAACTTCAAAGAAGTACTATAAGATTAAAATCTTAAAGATCTTATTTGCAAACAAATATGATTGCACATATATTTATAAAAAAATTTTGTTATGCCTTCTTTGTAAGTAAACTTTTTGGTATATATTGTCTTCATGCTGTTTGTCTGAGGGGAAAGTTAGTCTCAGAATATTCAACTGGAGTTGGATAGGTTAAGATACTTTTTTAGTTCTAAATTCGGAGTTGAATTCTGAGTAGTCAAAATTCTTGGAAAGTCAGGCAGTGAGGGTGTCTGGAATGAGACTGCTTATGAAAGGAGGGACTGCCATGACCAGCTATTGGCAGCTGAACTGGTGACAAATTCATGTGAATGAGCTACAGTAAATGGATATTCAACCAGCTTTCCCTATGGACAATCTGACTAGATTACCTGGAATAGTGAAGACTGAAGCCTCTGTTTCTTTCAGAGCTTTGTGTGATAGACTACTCCCAGGTCAAAGAGAAGGGCCCTGAGCCAGCTGGGGAGCCTTCAGAAGGGTTGTCTTTCTACATAGTAAATGGCCTCTTTGAGTGAGGCCATGTCAACAACATTGGAAAGTGACTTTGTAAAGCTTGATTCAGTTAGGATTATGTTTTGTTTAGCCTTATGAGGGTGGAAAACCATTTATGATCTGACATGAAAATCAGAGTTCCTCTTCAGGGAGAGGAATAGGTTTTTTCCAGATCACGACTAAACATTTATGTCCTGCTTTTTATCTTTTAGGCTGTATGGGAAACTTTGGTGTGAGAAAATAATTGAGCATTTCACATTTAGACAAACATTTCCTGAGAGGGCATTTGGGCATTATTCATTTATAGGAAGTTTCCACCTTCCTTATTTCTCAATCATGCCTGGGAGAAAATATCAGTATCTGTTAGTAAAACAACCAAGCTAAATAGCACACACACTTGACACTTACACTAACTTGGTTTTTTAGTGGCATTACAGAGGTGTTCTAGTATAACAGAAACGTATTATAATAATAAGGCTTACATTACTGAAGTGCTCTAGTTTTCTTTTATCCTAGAGAGAATTTCTTCAGTGTTCCTTGTAAATAGAGAGGGTTTTTTTTTATTTAAGATTTCATAAATTAAGGTTTCCAAACTAACTTGTGACTTGGCTTTCCTCAGGGTATTGTTCAGGAGCATTACTATACCTGACCCTTCTCTTTTGAGGTATAGAATCAGGGTTGTGTACACAGCACCTATTACATACACATTACCACGTATTGAGGATTTGGAGGAAGAATCTAGCTGTATAATATGACATGTGTTAGTAATCACAGCAACTTTTGGTGTAATCTTTCTAGTAGTATTTCCACCATTATCATATTAACAAGCAGAAAAGATTCAGAACAATGGGAATTTAGGCCCTTCATCTAAGAAGAAGTGAGCTCAACATGGAATTATTTGGGATTAATACACCTTCTTAATCAGCTCAGCAGAGGATTTATTTTAAATTAACACAGTTCATGAAAACACAAGCTTTGTGGTTAAGGTGTTATAAATGGTGTACTGTCTTTAGCTAAGCCTGTTAGTGGCATGAAAATAACACTTCTGTTTTGTAAAAAATATTTACCAACTAAGCCTCACAATCCTGTTATTTGACTTTGTTTATGAAAAACACAAATGAACACATTCATTGATCTAGAATGCTTAAAATTATTTCTCTTATATACAAGTGCTATGATTTAGCAGTTGATTTACTGAATATGATTTATTTTGCAATAAATTGTGACAGTGAAGGTGTGTGATGCTTAGCACAGTTTTTAGTAAACACATTAAATCCTGGAATCAACAAGTTTTTTTTGTAAAGTCCAACCCTTAGCAGAAGAACTCCCTTAGCAGAAGAAGGTTCAAAGTGGTGTAGCTCTTATTGTGCTGATCCCATTGCTATTAATGGACCACAGCCTTGTACCAGCTGTGGGTAAGTTTAAATGTTGTTAAGTGCTGTTGAGCCTTAGGGCATAATGAGTCAAGTCTTGGTTCAGTTAGCACAGGCATCTACTCTGAAACTTGTGACTCAACAGAAGGGGCTTCTGTACATTTTTTCCATTATCCTTTCCTATAATTTTCTTCCTGTCCCACCCTACCACCCCCAACACCCCCCTCAAGTCTCCGTATACACAGTTTTGGGTTTTAATTGATTGATTTGAGATTTTTGCTTCCTTTTTCTTGGTGTGCTTTAACCATCTAGTAAAAAGTAGACTGAATCTTGCCAGCAAAGTTTGTCATGCTGCTTCTTTGATATTAAACCTGTTTTTGCTGATGCCTTTGATGGTGATTCTTTAAACAACCTTAAAACACTCATTCATGAGAGGTATATAAAGGCCTAAGCATTTGCTTGGCCATTTCTAGACTTGTCTGATCTTAATGTAGCTAATCTTGGTTGAAGTAGAAATTTGGACAATAGTTGGGTGACTAGAGTTTAACTTGCTTTAACTGACTTTATTTTAGCTTTATACATCTAGATAGTTTTAGCCTGAAGAAATTGCACCATATACTGCAAGTGTCTAAAAGGTCAAAGTTTTGAGTTTAACATTTGTTAGACACACTTCCTAAAATAGCCATCACAGTTTTTCTCTAAGCAGATGCCTTCAGGTTAACAAATATTTCTCCCATTCAGAGGAATAACTTTGGTTTACAGGACAGTTTGCTAGGAAAGCTTCACAGCTGAAGATGCTGTGATGGATGAATTTTGCCAGAGCACATGTGTTTTCCAGACATGGTTGGTAATGCTTTAAAACCGTGGCTGTTGCTGAAATAACATTGCAAACCTGCACCTGCTACATATTGCCAAAAATACCACAGAGTGGGAACAGTTGGTCTTCTGGGTAGGTTTGACTTTTACTGATTCAGTCCTTCCTCTTTCTCACTTGACCTTTGATTTTTTTTTTCTGTGTTCTTGAAAACTGTGCAAGTGGTCAAATATTTTGGAATTCCCTGATAGTGAAGACGGAAATAGAAGAAGACAGTGTTCCTGTGGGAGAAGGGCAGGTGGCAACAGCAAAGGTAAAGTTTACTTTAATAGATTTTCCAAAGCCATGAAGGATTGAGAGGGAGAGAAAGAAATAATTGCCTTTGCTCTGAGCAGATAGGTTAAATCACATTGCCTTGATCCAACATTTCTCATCTAGGAAAACAAAATCCTGGACAGCAGTCATAGTCCTGTAGTGCTAACCCTTGCCAAAAAAACATGCTGAGGGTTATTTGCTGCATGCACAGGAGCTCACTGTGCCCAAAGCAAAACAGAGCCCTCTTCCTGCCCCAAGCACACACAACAACAAATCTCTTCTGGATATCTGAGAGGAAGGATTGATCATGTGGAATATCTGAGTCAGATTAAATTTCAGAGAAGGAAGGAGGTTGTAGATATATCCTGAACTGTTTCTTAGACATTTAAAGTAAGCAGTCCAAAACAACCTACTTATTTTGATCAAGGTTATTTTAGATTTCATGAGATTTCCCTGCTGAGCTCTCCCCCAAGTACTGTATGCCAGAAGTAATCAAGAACTGACACAGATGTGCTGGCAAGCAACCTGCGGTAGCAGACCAGAAATCCTCATGCAGGGTCCTTTCTCCACCCTTGGACAGCTGTTGCCTACATGAACAATCCTGTACCACTGCTGCAGCCTGAAAAGTGAACTTGCTCTCTGGCCACAGAGGATTTGAGAGCAGCCAGCTTTAGCTCTCATTAATTTTTGGTTCTTAAGAAATTGATAAGGAGTGTAAATAAAACATGTTGTACATACTGTCCACCAATTAGTTGGGTTTTCCGTGTCTGAGGATGCTTCTTTATCTTTCAGCCTTGAGAGAGATAAAAGTACTTACATCCTTCGTTCCTTTACTTCCAGACTCTAAGGAAGAGAGTGGTGTACAACATACCCTGCAGTCAAGAGAGATTATCTACATCTCTTTGTAGAGCAAGGGCACAGAGTACTTTGACCCCATCATAACTATTACAGGATTAAGGATGAGCAATATCTTACAAGGTATATCCCAGGGCAGGTCTTCGAATCTGCAGGAACCATCTTCTCGTGCAGAAACAACTCATCAATTCTTTCAACTTTACAGCCATAATGATGGAGGAATCTGTATCACATGATGTGTTGATGGAATCTTTTTTTTTTTCAAAGAAGCGTCTTAGATTTTTCTTCATTTTAAGAATGGATATTAATTAGTAATTGTTACTAATCATTAACATATGAATCTTCAGCTATTTCCAGCTATGTCTTCCTTTCCAAAAAAAAAGGAAAAGAAAGGAAAAAGTTTTCGGTAAAAATTTTTACCATTTAGTCTGATCCTTTCTACTTGTCTTTGTAACGTAATGGAAAGCACAGGAAAAGTGTCACTGACAGAGAGGTGATTTCTCCAGCTTTACGGAGCCGAAGTCAGTTCTGTCCCATTGCATTGACCAAGCAGCAAAACCCTCTTCGACCTGCAGCTACAACATTGGGTGTTTGAACAATTCTTAACCTTGTATTTGGCAACTTCTGTATGTCAAGTATCTCAGAGGAGACACTTCTATTAAATATATCTGAACCTAACTCTAAATTGTGAGAGCAGCAGCTGAGAATTAAGCTCTTGTTCTGGCTAGGTCATCTCTGCACATAAGCAGAAGCTTTAAAAACTTCCGTGAAAGGATAAACTAAGCTGAAATGGATAATGACAATCAGAAACCTTAACACGGGACTCAGACCTAAGATGGTAGGTTCAGTATGAGGTCTTGAGGGTGTCCTCCTTAGATTATTCTTCAAAAATAATGCTGTTTTCATGATGTCAAACCTTGCTATTTTCATAAGTAATTTTTTTTTTATAATGCAGAAGCATATCCCAATTAGTTTCAAAAAATCATTCTTGTGTTTTGTTACCTGAGAACATAAAGGGAGGAAAGGATAGGAATCCAAGCTTTAGGATGGTGAATGTGATTATTTATACATAGTCGCAACATTTAGACCATATTTGTAAACTTTATTTGGTACAGAAAGAAAATATTTCAAAACTACTGAAGCTAGTTTTGAAAATGCAGCTTGGTTATGACAGTAATGGGAAAACTCTCAAACTATATAAATTGTGGGTTCTTTTCTGTTATCAAAAATGCATAGAAGTACCTTGGATATACTTCAAGTTTGATTTGAGTAAAGGATAACAAAGGCATTCCTTTCCTCTTTGGAAAATAAACAAATTATGTCTATCTGCCACAAAGCAAAGTAGCATTGTGATTTTGGCATTTTCTTTTAACAGCTGAGTCTCTTCACCTGTTGTTAGAGTTGCTTCTTATCTCCTTTTCCACGTATCAATTCTAATAACTTCTTGCACTGCAACATGTTGTCAAATTCCTTAATGCTTTTCTGGGTAGCTACTCAATAGGGATATCTGTTTTGAACATCTAAGACCCTAAAATTCTCTCAGTCATTCTCAAAACACAGCTGGAGTTGGTAGCCACACTACTGTCCTAAATAAAGATACTGTAATAGAGTGCACTCTGAAATAGAAGTGAATGAACAAAAGAAGATAAGGAGAATTTCTCCAGAGTCATACTGCACAGGATGTATTACATTACAGGTATGCTGTGAATGACAATATTTTCATGGTTATTGCACTAAATTTTAATTCAACCTTCTTAATGATAAGTGTTTGTTTCTGCTATGTAGCAAACCAGTAAAAAGAAACATGAAAACACTAATTTTAAGTGTCATCTTCTTCTTGTTGTGTATGTGGCAACAAATCAGAACTTATTCTGATGACATTATCAGCCATAAACACAACAAATTGACACCTTTCCTAGTATGCTCAGCAGTATAATGAACTTTGCATACTCCACATTGATATTCAACCACTGTAAAATGCTTTCATTACAGGACATTTTTGTGTGCCTTCAGTCATGTACAAATCTAACAAAGAACAATCTGCAGAGTTAAGGTTTAGTTTGAAATGTCAGTTACTATTCATAAACATCAATAAAAAGTATTTGTCCTAATAGCATTTGGAAGCAACAAAAAATAAACCAAATTGTGCTTCAGAATGGCATAATGAAATTATTGCTTAACACACTGAACACTCCATTGCTGTATATTTGCTCTTTATTTTAGAGTTGTTTGGTGTACTTCAAGCACAAATTTTATGTTTCTCAAGACACATATAAATTTTTCATATATAAAAAACTCATTGGATTATTCCACTAGCTGATATACTAAAGCTCCAATCTTCTCTTATCCTTCATCTAATACAGAGTTTTGATTCATGTTTCATGGTAGCATGGTAAGTTCTGTTTCGATACATTTTATACTGGAAGAAGAAGTTTGAAGCAAATCAGAATCTTTTTGCTCTGTCTCAATGTTTGGTTTTATCCAACAGCTGGCTGTCATGAACTGATTTAGTAACAAACTTGCACGGAGTTTATGACATAACCCCAAACCTTCTTGAAACAATAGGATGATGATTATGTCTAAATTTGACACCTATCGAAGTAAATAGCTGTTTCAAAATTGAGAGCCCTGCTTATTTCTTTCCTTATTTATGTACTAGCTCATAACCCATAATAAACTTGATGTTTAAGCAAGAAAAGTTAAGAGTAACCATTTTACATTGTTTCCCTCTTGAGAAAATTAAAAGTTTTCTCAAGTAAATGACAAGTAAACAAGTACAATCAAATTCCCTGAAATATTAGAGATTTTGCCTTTTAAAAAATGTTTTAATTACACTTACAAACAAACACTGATTTCGCAATGGCTTCTGGAAGGTTGGGCCAAGAATATAGATAAAGAAATTAGTATACTAGCTTAGTGAACACTTTTGAACAAGATGATGTGAAACAGAAGACTGCCTTGTAAAGAATCTGTGCAAAGAACCAGGCTCCTCTGGAGGGATGAACATGAAAGTAGGAACTGGGACAGTCACTCAGCTGGTAGGCCAGAAAGAACTGTGCTTGGAGTGAGGGTGCAGAGGACAGAAAAAAGAGGAATCAGCTCACCATTATGTCTTCTTTAAATATTTTCTCTTTTACTGTCAACAGTCTGTTTCAAAGAACCTCCTTTTCAAATGCTGCTGCTTCAAAGGGAGCTACTGTTGTTACCTGTTTCTGTATTTCAGACATCAGAAATCCCTGCAGTAGGTCAGAAGCAGGGAGAATTTTTAGCTCTAAAAAGAATTCCTTATATGGGTCTAACTTGCAGCACCTAAATGTATAAACAGATCAAGAAGCAGAACTCCTGACTCACAGTGGGCTCTCTCCTCTACAGATACACATGCTTTTTCTTGCTTGTCTAGCTCCAATAGTGTTCTACATGCTCGTCTCTGAGACAGAGTAGAATGTACTATGTTAACTTCATGATGAAGATATTCAACTGACTTCATAAATGTTTGAAATCCCACAGGATAAAGGCCAAGAGCTGAAGTCTGCTTGGATGCCAAGCTGCTTTACAGACAGTACCATTACCTTTATTGCTATTTTAAGCCCAAAATGCTTAATAAACTCTATCCAAGAATGTTAGTGTTTCCCTGGTTTTAGGACATAATGTAGAGGAACTTAAGCAGGCTGATAGATCATCTTCACATTCCTCCTGCAGGCAAGGAGAAAATGGGAAGTTAAGCCAGGCAACCATATTAAGCCTTCTTCTTTAGTTTGATTGTTTGGAATTTTTAATTACCTTTTTTGATCATAGGAGTTTTAGCATTAATTTTGTGAGATGCTTAGTTCTTGAGCTGTTGTAAAAGAAGTCAAGCATTGAATTATGAGTCTAAACTCCTGTGTAATATCCCTGCTGGGCTCCTTAGACTGAGGTGTTACAGTGCCTTACTAGTGCAAAGTGTCCAGCAAAGAACTAAATAGATCACCTTTAAAAAAATATAAGAATTAAACATGATAAAAAGCTTTGCGGTATAAAATTGGAACAAAAAGCTACCTCTATAATTTTTCACTTCAGAAAAATAAGCTACATATGGAAAAAAAAAAGTTACAATTAAAGTCAGAAAGAAACTGAAGTGAGTCAATGTCTAAATTCTCTCAGAGAGACAGTATAGAAAAATAAAAACCTTACATGAGGCAAACTCTATGAATACTGATTTAAAAGGCTAAAAGGTGCTAGTAAACAGCTAAATGTAGGGGATTCTTAGAAAAATTTTAAAAATAACATCCAAAATGAATAATAATGGAAAAAATACACAAAATCAAACAACCAAAGAAAAACCCCCAGGAATTATTCAAAAGATAAAGTTTGAGTCTAAATAAAGAAAGCAGGAGAAAAGAGAATATATGATTCTGAGCTAAATGTTGCCATTTTAAAGTGTTTAGGAGGGAATTACTAACATCATTAAAACTTTTAATAGAGGATTTTTAAGCACAGGAAGACTGTCAGAGATTAAATGAGGTTCAAAGGATGATACAAGTGCTAAAGAAACACTCAAGGAAGAAATATGTCTATCAGAACAGCTAAAAATGTAGTGTATTTGTTCTCCTAATGTGTCTCCATAGTGGTTTTCTATTTTTTTAATCAGAGAAGACTTTAGGAACTGTCTCAAATTAAATTGTCAGTAAATGACTATTAAGACACCAATAAAAGATTAATAGGACATTGACGTGAAGAGATGATATTCAGCCAGGAACACTAAAGGTAATCAAATATGACATTGCTAACTTCCAGTTAAAATCAGAAGGATGGAAAGGATCAAATAGGACATCAATTTTAAAAGACTCCAGGAGAGAACCAGGAAAATGAACTGACAAATCTGATTTAACTTCAGGCAAACTGTAAAGACTGGAACTCTAAGACTGATGGGGGTGGTGGGGGAGAAAGAAGAGAGAGAGAGAGGAGATAGAGAGAGACAGAGAGGGAGATGGAAAAGGGAAAAGAATCAATGGAGATTCTATAGAGAGCATACTTTCCATCTAAAATCAATATGATACTCTAAAAAAGTCAGTGGCTACTCTGGGAACATTCCCAGGCAGTGGAGCTTGATTCTATTTACCAGTAAACTGTGAGAATACTCTACGGAAGGCTAGTGACTCATGCCAACTATCACTGTCCTGTTCACAATTTAAAAACTAACACAATCCCCAAAGAGCATTCTCAACATGAAGCCACGTGATTTGGAGAATATGAAACTAAAACTGTGCCCTTTTCTGAGCTCAAGTGTCAGAGAACAGTTGTAAGCACATTAAATATGTTGGTGTTAATACATCCCAAACTTTGTGAATAATGAAGATCTAATTGTTAGAAGTGCATATATTTACTGAGGCTTAATAAGGTTTTCCATCAGCGTACCCTACAGAAATAGTACCAAATCTAAAAATTAAAACCCATACCTACAGAGAGTAGAAAGGATGGGAGAAGAGCACTGGTGCTAACTCTACACTCATAATAAAAGAATTTCATTTCACTGCAACTGATATAGAAATATTTGATGCTATTTGGTGTTATTTAAGAAAGGTAAAATATTTCTGAGAGCATCTAAGAAGGCTGAAAAACTGTTTGGTGTTACTGTAAATCAATGAATGATAAAATTATTTAGGTTGGAAAAGACCATTTTCTCCAAAGTAACCTCAAGTCATTGATTCATGTAAGAATTTTACTAGGCCCTTGGGTCTTTAACATTCACTTACAGAGTTCACAGAAATGAAAATTATATTTGCTGTTTTCAATATAACATGTTCAATAAACAATAATGGAGTAATGCCACTTTGGCTTCAAGCAGAAAGATACATACTTGCTATTAAAGCCTCAAAAGAATGGAAACTGAAAAAGACTATTAGGTATCAATACCTGAAGTACAGCTGAAATATGTAACATGAAATTGAACTAAAATTTAGGAAGAACAAAAGTGATGTGCAAAATAGCGTAACAAAATTTCATATTTAATATTAAGTTTTGTGATTATATGGAAAAGTGAAAACTTATAACAAAGAAGTAAAAAATTCTATTAAGTAATTAGTAAATATTTAGCATTCTATAAATAAAAATCAAAGTTAAAATGTAATTTACATCTAATCCAAAAACTATTGTAAAAAATAGAATAAAAGAGTTCATAATCTGAAGGTAAGATTAAAATTCCTACATTCCCAGGGATGTAGGAATTACCAAAGACCTTGCTGGACCAAAAAGGACCTCTGCTTCCTCTGGTACTTTTCATCAAAATGCTTCCTCTGATATTTTTCTTCAAAATAGACTTGCATGCCAGGAGTAGAAGCATAAGGGAAAGGTCATGCATAAGTCAATTTTATTTTCTAGTGTTTGTCAGCCACCACCGTAGGAATTGCTTTTGTCCAGGTCATACCTGGACAAAAACCCCTTCAAATATACAATAATTATTCTAATTTGACTCAATTGTTTTTAGTTTTATGAATTTGTTCTAGCTTTTTTTTTTTTTTTTCTGTGTGAAGAAATTTCACAGTTAAATTCTGAGTTGTGAGAAAGCAATATTTTCTCTGCAATTTAAACCTTTTGCACAGGGAACTGCTTGTGTCCCAGTCCTGGAGGTATTTAAAAGATGTGTAAATGCAGTACTTAAATACATGGTTTAGTGGCAGACACAGCAGTATTAGGTGGCAGTTGGACTCAATAATCTTAAATGTCTTGTCCAACTGAAATGATCCTTGAATTCTGTAATCAATTCTTTGCGACAGTAAAAATAGTCATATGAAATATGATCATTTTGTTTTAAAAACTTACTTATCTTGTACTGACTGGATTAAAAGCACAAACTAGATAATTGCTTAGTGTGCTGCTTCATAAAATAAGAGATGTAGCGTCTGATCAGGCAGCTAATCATATTCCCTTATTTTCTTGGTCTATCAGCCCCTTTTTTTGTAGGAAAACAGGAATGTCTTATTCTTTTTATCATTTTTATCACTGGTCAGATGATTACTGAACCATCACAAGCAATCAGTGCTGGAGTTTAATAACCCCAAGACAGAAAAAAATATTTGCAATACTTACAAAAGTAGTGTTTTGTTTTCCTAATTTTTAATAACTTATCTGAATCCAAAGGCAAATTTTTTTACTTCCTTCCTTGTGTTTTCATTTTACTGCAACAATTATTTTCTTATTTCACAACTACATCTTAAACTGACCAGAGTGTGATGAAGTTGTAATCCAATTCCATGGTGAGTCTTGACCTCAGTTGAATTGACCTCATTTTATTAACAGCAGACCTTGTATTATTTTGTTAGTTATGGTGGCACTCTTTTCAGCACATAATTAGCCTTCACTTCATCCTCCTGTAAGCTTCTTCTGACTTCTTTTGTACAGTAAAGTACTAAAAGAAAGGAAGTGGTTTCCAAAAATCACAGGCAGAAGTGAGAAAAATGGAAAGGAAAAGGACATAATGGTAATATCTCTCAGCCTTGAAATACAATGGAAGACTTGTCCAAGGACGTACTTCACATCATTACCCTCATCTCACCATAACCATCTGGCATATGTTCCTCAAGAACTAGCTTTAAAACTTTCATATATCAACATTTCAACTTAATGATATGCAATGAAATGGCCTTAACCTTTTTCACAGCTAAGAAACTTTGGGCTGATATCCTCTCTACTGTGTGCCTCCTCCTGAAGATATTGCACAAAGAGCATATACGGCCCATTCTGGCTTTCTTCTCCTAGAGATGACATCTATAATTTTTCTGAGAGGTCAAACTGAGCCAGACTATGGCACCTACAAACTGCCTTACAACAACAACTCTTATAGTGAGAACAGGAGCATATTTTGCAGTAATAAAAAATGGCAGACCTATTACAGTGAGCTTTAACTTTTATAGGTAAATTGCACACAACAGATTTTATTAGTTCTAAAGTAATGATTGTTATTAACCTGTACTTTTATTATCTCATGCCTGCTAAACCAGCATTGTTCAGTTGATTAACATCTCCCAACTTTCATAGACAAGTAAAGCATAAAACATAACAGCAGTAACAGCAATGGTACTATAAATGCAGATCTAATATTAATACAAGATGTCATTACTTATACAGTTTTACAATATTAAAGAGATTCACTCCATGATATAACAAATTACTAGAGCAAGTTGTTGTTTGTGTTTATCTTTTGTTGATATAATAATAAATTTGGCTTAAAAATTATTCCATAAGTCACAAAGTCCAACATCTGCCAATGAAAGATTGTTCTCTACAGAATTTTTTCTGTGCAATTTAAATGATGAAAATTCTTGAAATATTGCTCTAATTCCCACAGAAACATTTTAAAACACAGATGACTGATCAAACAGCAGGACATATTTGCTAATCTAGTGTAGTTCAGTTGGTGATAAGAGAATGTGCATTCTCCATTAAGGCTTCATTTGGCTCAGTTCAAAAGGTCCACTGATTGAAGTCCTAATGGGCCTTTGGACACCATGGAGGGAGTCCAACACCCTTGCACAGTGTACTATCAACCACAGCAGAGTGCCCAGTCTCTGTCCTCTCAGGTTTCGAATATCTTGAGGGGTGCAAACTGCACAGCCTCTGGACAATCTCTTCCAGCATTGGACTTGTTTATTCTTATGATAATATGAAATTTTACTGCTTTTCAATTTCTATCTCGCCTTCTGTACTGCCAGTGAGTGGGCACCACTGAGAAGGATCTGGCTCCCACTTCTTCATTCAATCCCATCAAATATTTATAAACATGGCAAGACCTGCACCAGCCCCTTGCCCCAAACCTTCTTCTGCAAAGCGAACTGTCCTACATGTCTGCCTTTGCATGAAAGGTGCTCCAGTCCCATAAATGTCTTTGTGGTCCTGCACTAGATTGTCCCCAGCAAGTACAGGACTCTTCTGCCAGAGAGCCCACAGATGGACACGCTCAATAGTGCTGAGCAGAGGAGAAGGATCTCCTCTTTCTATCTGCTAGAAATGCTTTTCCTGCTTAGGATGCTCTAGCCCTTTCTTTCCACTCCTAGGACACTTGTGATTCATGGTCAATTCATGGCCCACCAGAAACACTAGACTCTTTTTCGTAAAGCTCCTTTGCAGACAATCAGCCTCCACTGTTTACTGGTGTGTGGATTTATTCCTCTTCAGATACAGGACCTAAAACTTTTCTTTCGTCATCTTCATGATGTTCATCTTCTCCCCTTTCTTCAGCTTGTTAAGATTCCTCTGAATGGCAGTCCTATTGTTTGAGCTTCTCCTTGAAATTTTATTTTCATCTATAAACTGGCTGAAGGTGAATATTAAAGCTAGACTTTCTAATACATGAAACACTTTAGCAGAAACCTGCTGAAAATTTGCACTCAGTTCAAGTGTTTTTAAGCATTAGTGAGGTAGGCATGATTTAAGGAAATCTGTTTCTTTGGGCTTAGATCCTTGGATAATTATAAACCAAATGATCTACCACTTACCTTTAGGATCCTACAAACACAAGTACATGTACTCAGAGAAATTTTTCTCCTTGGTCCTAAAGGCTGAATTCAGTTTATTCATCTCCCATTGTTCTCTTATGGCTGGCAAATTTGATACATGGTATCAGACACAAAGGCTCAAGAGAGTTTTAGAAAGGCGAACAGAAACCAAATAGGACACTTTTGCATATCTAAATTGGCACTAAATACAAATAGACAGGCAAATAAATCCTATTTCAAGCATCCAAAGTATCTCAGGCTACATGGTAGGTTAGCTAGTATTTTCTCAAATCAGTCTCGAATTAGGCTCTTAAGCTCTGCTTAACTGATTTGTTGAATGCCAGTCTTGTATTTTGGAATGGAATCTAAAACCTCCAAATTTCCTGTAGAAAAGATAAAATATATTTAGGGATCTCAACATAGCGTTTTACGAAACATTTCAAGGAATTTAGCCTTCATCTTGCAAAAAGGATTCTGACTTCTAATCTCCAAATGTCTTTAAGTAAGATGGAGTAGACAGAAGCCAGTTAAGTTCTTCAGTTATTGGGTTAGAGCATGTTCTTTTGTTTTGTTTTGTTTTGTTTTCTCTTACTCAGTGAATTCCAAATTCTGTTCTGGGATCCTGATGTCAGAGGAAAGTGATAAAATTGGAAATTTGGAAAACAAGTTTTTCTGTATGCTTGTACACAACACATTCTTCTAGGAAGACAAACGTGAACTGAACTTTCTTTATGGTATAAAGGGCATTAAAGCCAAATCTGCCTCACTCTCTGGATGTATATGTAATCAGTAATGAAGAGATCAGACATTTCTAAAGGAGAGTGAGAGACCTTTCTGTGGTAGATTGTTCTTGACTGGACATCAGGTGCACTCCTCTTCCATCAACAAGACAGAGGGACAAAATGCAGTGATACGCTAGTGAGTTGACATATCCATTAGTGTCTCAGGGAAAACAAATTTGTCTTGGGGAGATGAATTCAATTTATTGCAAATTATTGGCAAACAGAGCAGGATAAAAAGTAATAATTAAACTAAAAACATCTTTCCCTGACCCCTCCTTTCTTCCTGGGCTCAACTCAATTCTTAACTCTTCTACCTCCTCATCTTAGACCCTATTGGAATGGTCTTCTTCCAACACAGGGACAGCTTCTGGAGTCTTCTCACAAATGCCACTCTGCAATCTGCCCTGCTGCCAAGACTTTGTCATGCAAAGGCAATATGCTCTGTTTGCTTAAATCCCTATGTAGAAATGGAGGTCTGCTTAATAGTAAGGATCTTCAACACCCCAGTTAAGAAAATAAAACTTTTCATAGTATGGCTCATATATTTATCCTAACCTACATCTTCCTCTAATGTCCTTGTAGGAAGAAAAATTCATCTTTTGCCATAATGTAGGCCGCAAATGTATCTGATTTTACCAAAGTAATAGAATTATGTTAGCAGTGGAAAAGAAATTAATCAGGTGAAATGAATCCTATGATAAAAGCTTGGGACTGTTCATAAAGGAATATTTGCCGCTAAAGCAAATTATCTATTGATTGCCACACAGAAACAAGCTCTATATGAAGATAAATGGGCCTCAGAGTTCCAGTCTTACACAGGCTACCTCATCTCCTCAGTTCATACAGAACCTCTTCATCCTCATGCCTTGCAGGCTGCAGAGTGTGGTCTGTCATACTTATTACACATCACAACAGTAAAAATGTTTGTTATTAAAACAAACCATAAAGTAGCTGTGTAAAGCCCAGAGAGAGTGCAAACACATTTTATGGCGTTACTTTGAACTCATTTTCTGTGAATGAATAAGTTGGAGCAGGATTTGAATACTGCTAAAGCCAGGTCTCTAAACCAGCAATATGAAAATGCATCTTATTTTCATTTCAGTTGTAATAGCTTCATTGTAATTCTCTTAACATTGCTGTAATCCAGGGCAACAAAATTAAAGGTTCATCTGCATGCATAATTAACTTTATATTTGATACTGGTCCTGTTACATTATATATTAATGACACAGCAAGCTAAGGACTGGCTTAAGGACTTTGCCTACTGTATAAACTTCTTTCAGAGCAAAATAATCCCTTTATTAATGCTATATGTCTATCAGGGGTACACATACAATTTTGTTTGAAAGTCAGTCCTGGTTGTCTCCAAACCTTGAGGAAAACCATGTTTGAGTGGTAAATACAAGCAAAGTGTCAGAACACTTGCAAATGCAAGTGCAGCTGCAAGCATGTCTAGTTAAAATGGCTGAACATCTAATGTGTTTATGCTTATGTGATGCATGTCTTTTAGTTATACACCTTAGTAGAATATTTCTGAATTTTACTTGCATGAGGTCAATTGAGGAAATAAATTGTTGTCCTTCAGTTCAAAGCAAATAGGATTTAAAATTTGAATATCTGTGTAGAGATTCTGGCAGTATAAAGCAATGGGAATAGAACACCTTTTGCTGGAGAAAGGGACATGAGTTTCTCAGGACATCAACTTGTGTTTGGTTCAAAGAAAAACAAGACAGAAAAGTGACCAGAACAGATCCAGCTAATACCAGCTGTGAAGACATGATTTCACTGATGTGAGGATGACAAAAAATATTATGCTCAAGTAAACGAAATAACATTGGTTGCTTCTTGGACACAGACAATGCTTGTAAAAGTAGTCAGATCTGATTAGTGAGGCCAACAAAGAGACAATTAAATGAGCCAAATAGAAGCTTGTCTGGACATTTACAAACAGGACACCTTCTATGATATTAAAACTCACCCAAATAAAAATCTTCATAAAATCAGAAGCCAAAACACACAACCAGAACAGGCATAAAGCAAGAAATTTGATTAAAGCCATTTTCCTTATAAATGGCGATGAAACACCAACAATTAAATGTACTTGGAGAAATCACTCAGAATATAAACTGAGCAGAAGAACAAGAATGAGAAGAAATGCCCATATTTACAGCCCTTCAGAGCTAAAAAGAGCACTGCTTCTGCTTTTTGGGCTGAAGAATGCCTCTCAAACTCGCATCAGAGAATCACAAGTTTTTCTTTAGAGAGTGCAAGCAATCCTGAAGATACAATCTTCAGAAATAAGCTGTATCATTACTATTAGGAGCTTTTCACTTTAGAGTTGAATTTTCTAAATTTCCTTTATTTACTACTGAACTTTTTATTCCTTTTTTAGTAATGTTGAAAGCTTTTCTCTTTCAATCTAAATATTTGCTCCATATTTAAGCACCCACATTCTTTGATCCAGTTCATTTCTTAATCTCTTTTCTCATAGATTACTGTATTAGTTTATGAAGCTATATGGTCGAGGTCTTTCTCACAGTTTCTGGATCATTTTAGAATTAATTTGAATTTTTGCTAATGATTTGTTGAATGGTGGATATCATAAGAATAAATGGTATTCCACCACAAAACTTGCTTACTTTAACCATGGAGCAAGATAATTCAACTTTTGAAAGATTTTCAGTGGTAAATTTCACTGAGCATTACATTAAGAATACATGAGACAATCATCTAACAGAATCATCAAATAATTAAACTCACTCCTTTAAAAGTCTGCACATTCAGTTTTGTAAATATGGACTCTTTAATAAGCTACCAGATACCATGTAACAGGACACTTTCTAACAGAAATGAAGTAACCATGTCTTCAAGAGCTTCAATCACTTTTGTAGCTGTGGTGAACCTCACTATCCATTGAACCTGCAATCTGTTTTTTGTACATTTAATCACAATGATTTCAGTAGCATTGCCTAGGTTATTTATAAAGAGGATTTTTTGAATATAGCAGAGGACACTTAACCAGAAATATTTATGAAGAGCTCCCTTGCAACACTTAAAGCATTGGATCCTCCAGTAACTAATTTTTAAGATATATTATTTACGCCTTCCTAATTTCAAATATTCTGAGTTTAAATCAAGTGCCATTTTGTGTTTAGTCAGATACCCTAGAGATGCCAAAATATTATGCACCACAATAATAGCATTTAGTAAAAGTGAAAAAAGAAAAAGAAAGCAGCATGTTATGGTCTCATAAAGCAAACTAACCATAGAATATTCTCATTGTGGTTATGGGTGTTCCAAAATGATCTTTCATTAAAAAATATTTTATTCCTATTCTGGTTATAAATTATTGGGTTGGAGGTATGGATTTTTATTTTGTCAAAAGGTCCAGCCTGAGGACTGTCTCTTGAAGTTGTGCTTTGATTGAATACAGAACCCTCTTCTAGCATGATGCTTATCACAAGGTAGGACAAAGGAAGGAAAGGAAGCAATGGAACCAGTGCAGTGATCAACTTAATCAACTGTCTTTTTGAATTAGTTGTTGTCTTTAGTGGCATATCTACATATACCCCTTTATTTTGTTTGTTTATTTGTTTTATGGGGGGGGGGGGTTGTTTGGTTTTTTTTTTTTTTGTGGGGTTTTTTTGGTTGGTTGTTTTTTCTTTTTTTTTGTTTCAAGCTCATATGGACTCATGATCTTGTCTGATTCCAGAGGAAAAAATGTACTCTAATCCCATTGCTTTTTTCTGTGAAAGAAGATACAAGGGGAGACAGCAAGAAAAGGAACTGCAAGGGTATAACTTCAGGGCACAGAGAGGCAAAACCAAAGCCCAACTGCTGCAGGTTCCTTGCTCTGGTAAATTCACATCTGAGCAGGCAATAAAATGATGTTGCTAGACTTAAGTGAACTGTATGAGCTGCAGCAGTTATTCATGACTGTCCCTATCTTATCTAAGTTATGAAATAAAATGTGTATGCTTAGAGTATCTTCACCATGTCACCCTCATCAGTAGTTAATGGTTGACATTAACTTATGCACTGTGCTTTTATCTGGCCAGGAATACATGCATCATCAATGGGTTGAGTATAACTCCCTTTGAATCATGGCACCATGCTTTTCAGAAAGATAATATTTTTAAATTATATAGAATATTTCATTATTTTAGACTCATCTGTTCTGTGGATACCTCCATGCTGTAGTTAAAGGTGAAGACTTCAGATTTCCTGTAAATAAGAGGTACATATTTTGCATTCATTTTATCTTTTATAAGCGGTAGAAATTAAGGTTGTCTAAGGTCCCTGTTGCCCTTATGAGAGCAAACATTTTGAGTCCTTTTGGGAAGAACCTGAGGGCATCTTCAAGGAATAATCCCCAGACTATTTTCTTTTTTCCCCTACTTGATGTCAAATGAAATGGCAAATAGACTATCTAAAGGATATGTGCAAATATTGCTGATGGGTTGGGTACATCACCAATTCCCAGTGCCGTCCAGGAGTATCAGCAGGTTTGCCCCAGAGCTCGCCTTTGGGATGACTGAACAAGCAATCAAGGTAGATGGCAAGCTCTTCTGGCCTTGAGGCTTCCCTGAGGGCTGCTCTGCACAGTAACAGAGACCCAGCATCTGGGACTCTGCAGGCGATCAGTGAAGCAGCCTGTGCTTTCAGAGCTGATGCTCCAGGCTCTTGGCACACCACTTATGTCTCACTAAACAGTTCACACTTTCAAAGTAGTCAGAAACTGAGAGCAATAAGCCTGTTCAGCTATGAGATGTGAATATATTGGGTGCAAGTGAGATAGTATTTGTGACCATTTTAAAGAGGAAAAAAAATATAAATATTGGATGACTTTGACAGAGTGTATAGAGCTGAATGACAAAGAGCCCAATCCTGTACTTGTGCTACGTATGACTGGTACTGTCTTTGATTTTGACTTGTCTTTTTTTTGCATTCTTTTACTTTCTAACCATTAGAAAATTAGCTCTTGTTTATTCAAGTCCTAAATAGCAAACTAGCATCTCAATAATTTTCCTACATATATGACTTAAAGGAGATATGGAAGTGAGAAAAATAATTATAGTTTTGCCCCAGTAGATATGACTGTTCAACAGAATCTCCTCTAGCTGGTCTTATTTGCATGCAATACATGTAGAAGAAAAGTATGCAATGAATTTAACGGCTTTTTTTCTTACTCAATATACTAATTTATGGACTTATAAACACAACATAATTTGTTGAACAGTGCTGGAGAACAAGTTTATCAGCTCATTAAAATCTTGACAATATAAACTGCAATTAACAAAAGAGAATGCAGTGTGTTACAGATTTTGTCATTCAGCTAAAGGTTTCTACCTATTTGCAATAATTTGAAATGCCAGATTGCAAGAGTTTAATTAGTTTAATTGTAGTTCTTGGTGTTCCAGATGAGTTCATACTTGGACAGTATTCTAAATATTTAAAATTCTCTTGGAGAATTGGATGGCATCAAGTTGCTGCTGGGAAGCAAGAAGCGGTAATAATGCTATGCAGTGGCATGTGATGGGGGATTTAAACAATCAAAGAAAAGTAACACCCACACATTTTGGATTAAAATTCACTTTTGGCAAATCTCAAAGCAGACTCTCTTGAATAGCATTTCCAATTAATCCATTATGAATAGTCTTAGAAGGGTATTAGGCTAAATTGTTCCCCATATAATTATGGGAATTAAGGATGGATTGAAAGAAGCTCTGAGGAAAGAGACTTGGGGATGTTGGTTGACAAGATGCTCAATGTGACCCAGCAATGTGCACTCACAGCCCAGAAAGCCAAATGTGTCCTCAGCTGCATCAAAAGAACCATGACCAGCAAATTGAGGGATGTGATTCTGTACCTCTGCTCTGCTCTGGAGAGATCCCACCTGCATCCAGCTTTGGGGCCTCCAACATGAGAAGGACAAGGACCTGCTGGAATGAGTCCAGAGGAGTGGCACCAAGATGGTCAGAGGGCTGGACCACATCTCCTCTGAAATCAGACTGAGAGTTGGGATATTCAATGTGGAGGAGAAAAGGCTCTTAGAGCAGCTTTCTAGTACCTGAAGGAGGGTTTTGAGAGAGCTGAAGAAGGGCCTTTTATAAGGGCATTCAGTGATAGGATAAGGGGGCATGGTTTCAAACCAAGAGAGAGTAGGTTTAGATTAGGCATTAGGGAAGAAATTCTTGACTGTGAGGGTGGTGAGGCACTGAAACAAGTTTCCCAGACAAGCTGTGGATGCTCCATCCCTGGAAGTGCTCAAGACCAGTTTGGACTGGGCTCTGAGCAACCTGTCTAGTGGAAGGTGTCTCTGCCCATGACAGGGAGATTGGAACAAGGCAATCTTTTTAAGGTCCCCTCCCTTCCAAACTATGATTGTATGATAATTATCCTGTTTAAACAAGACCCTTGCTTAAAATCTCAGGCAAATATGTAATATTGTAAATATGAAACATCTTTAGTATCTGTTTTAAAGTTTATGACTACATGAACAAAAGACGTTAAATTCCCAGGGGCTATTCATTAATACAGTACCATGGACATAAATGTATGGATTACTGGCAAGCATCAAACCACAGCTTTTAAATACAGAACTGAATAGAAATGAACATTACTTTCCCCGGTGTCATTCCACAGTATAATATCTGTACAAGATGCCATAGACCTTTTCCCAAAAGGCACTACTAATGGCTGTTTTCTTTCTATGTAATCACTGGATTTTGTTTGCTTGTGGCTTCTAATCTTTCTTACATGTGCAGAAGAATGGGTGTTCATAGGAACTTAATTTTGGAAAGCCTGAAAGTTTTCTATCCCTCTTGTATCTTAATTTACCACTGAATCATGTTCCTAATTACACCAAAGAGCTAGACATATAGAGGGATTCTTTCCCTCATTTGTATTCAATTAAAAATTTGTATCTGACATGTATTTAACCATTCAGTTGCCACACTTGTTACATGTGCACCCATGAAAATACTGACAAATTTACAGGACACCTATGACCTGCACTAAGAATGCAAATTACAACATGGGCAAAAGACAAATTTTGAGTAGCAACTTGCAAGCCTTATTCTCATACAGAAATGGACATGCTTTTGCATATATTTGATCAGTGTTCCTGGTTTTAGCACTTGGAAATAAATTAAATGCTCCTCCACTATTTACCTAAAATAATGTAAACAGATCAAACACATTGTAGCAATGCTCATATAGGTGAAGCTGTAACCCATAAAAAGGTATGTCTTTGTGTGCCACTAATATTTTCCAAGAGCAAAAAAATTTTCATTTAATCTGAAACATTACAATCAAAGTTTCACTCAAATCAAGTACTCAGAGAGGGAAAGTCTCGAGATTAAAATGAATTTGAAAGCTGTGTTCTCACCTCCATTAGTTCATGTCAATAGATACTCTTTCAGCTGAATACACCACTACAAATGTTGAAAGAAAGAAAAATAATATTTTCTGCAGATGTTAAAGACAACACATAGAAGGTGATGTCAAAATTCTTAATGGCAATTACTTGTAATGTAATTTGTGTTCATTTAGTCAGAAAGAGAAACCTCTCAAACAAAAGCTTCTTGTCTGAATAAAGCAGTTTGAACTTTGGATACAAAATACTCCCATAACTCAGTTATGTACAATGGGTGTACAGAATGATGTTTACAGCACTGACCTCTTTGTTAAGCCAAATTAACTATATGCTCCCACTTGATTTCATCAACTTTCCTCAGCCTCATGAAGTCACTCATTTCTCCTTCTTGTCTAAATTTACCACACCAGAAAATAGACTAATGGTTACTTTCTCATCTAACTAAAGCTGAGGAACTAAATGGCTTCAGAGAGAACCTTCTTTTGCTGTCACAGAAGAGTAGTGTTTGACTGAGAGCTCTCTAGGACTTGAACTGACTTTCACTGTTTGCCCATATATAGCTTCCTGCACTCTGTAGCGATATCACGAGGAAAATAAAAAAAAACACAGCACATTTTCTTGGGGTTTTTTTAACAATTATTGGTTGATTAAATAGAAAACTACATAAATAATTTTTTCTTGATAGGTTAGGGAACTTGACTCACTCCTGAAGAACTGAACCGATATGTCGCAGATCAACACGTGGAGCAAATTACTCCTGCTTCTCACATTGGGGATTGTGGTTTCTAATGGAGTTTTCAGTTAAAAAACCATATTTTGTATGGTGGAAGTTTTAATTTTTTAAAAAGATATTTCCAAGCAAATATGTTTGCTCCATTATGGGATTACTAAAATACAAATTATGACAATGAAGATATAAATTGGGATTTCAGCTGGTGAATAACTTCAACTATCAAATGTGTTTAAGTAATAATATTATCTGTGAGAAGATCACAGAAAGCAATATATTGACAGTTTGATTGCTATATTTCACTGCAATTGATAAAACCTTTTTCTCCAGTAAAAAAAACAACAACTGTAATTCTACAGAAAAATAAGGAAATGTTTCCTTTTCCTAGGGGTATTTTTTTCCATTTGAGAGCAAGCTGATTCTTTTGGTACTACAATACTTAGAAAATTCTGTTACTATCCACTGTTAAGGGCATGTTGCCTACAGTTCAAATATGTCTTGTCTTTGTTTCGAGAAAAGTGCTTTAAGTTACATGTCAGATTTCTAAGTTCATAGCAAATATGAATTTCACAAGATTTGTCTTGTCTCACAGCAATAAAACTGGTAAAATTAGTGTCTTTCTCACCCAAAGAATGTTTTCCATTTTTAAACATCTTTGACTAGTGTCAAGATCTTTTCTCAAAAGGTTGATACCTGTCTTTTTGTAAAAAAGTGAATATCAAAAAGAGAAACAAAAAGAAATTTGAAAAGAAACAGGATATATTTTTGAATGAAGAGGCAGACCGTTATAATTTCTGTAAACTGAGACAGAAGTGGTGAGTGGGTATGGACTTTTGTTGTGTGGACTTTTTAGTGCAGCTTGACAGGAAATTAAGCACCTTTATATCTGCTCATCTATCATGCATTCACCTTTATCTCTTGACATGTCCTTAGTAAGTGGTGACATTTGGAAACAGTTCAATTAAAGTCACTGTGTTCTGGGTAATGCTGCAAACACTGTGTGTGAAATAAATAACTTGTAAATTGCATTGCATGAATATCAATACTGAAACAGCAAGTAGTATCATAACAATTAGTAAGTATAACAAAGTTGAATGAATACTGATTAGTCACTTATTTTATCATAGTTCTGTGGTCAAAGGCCACTATAACCTTCAAGATTCATAAAAATTATGTCTATGTTAGAAAAAAGTCTGGAAAGATTCAGCTTTTCTCTTAGCTGAAATGCATTGAGAGATAAAACAAAAAAAATATTTAATTCTCTTCTCATAGCGTAACCTCATAGTTGTTAAAGGAAGTGTTTTCCTTTCTTTATTTTAGTGTCAATTTTTTTATACTAAGGGAAAATGTCTCACTCTCTTTTCTATCTTTCTTCTGCAGCTGAGTCATGAGAAATGTTTAGAGCCGTGCTGGAGGAG
The DNA here is from genome assembly GCF_035770615.1 of Melospiza melodia melodia. Taxonomy (NCBI): domain Eukaryota; kingdom Metazoa; phylum Chordata; class Aves; order Passeriformes; family Passerellidae; genus Melospiza; species Melospiza melodia. The sequence continues at coordinate 76,723,495 of NC_086197.1, forward strand.
AAGGGAACCTTTAAATATAAGTAATAGTGCATAAATTCTACTCCTCCACCAGATTTCCTTTCCTGTGGTATAGGTAAGGTCATGTCACCTGTTACACTCAATGAAGAGAAAACACATAAAAGCATTACAGACAGTAGCCTGAATAGGGGTCTAAAATAGAAATTCAATCATGGGGTATTTCAAACTAAAAGTTCCAGAGAATACAGCCGTGGAATTTCTAGATCAAAGTATTTTAGCTTTCAGTTCTTTGTAAAAGACTTGGAAATACTTCCCTGGGCCAGGGTGCGGGATGGTGGTGATGGTGAAAGGGATGGGACTATGTGGAAGAAAAGAAGCCATTTTTAAGATATTAAAACGTGGGAAGTGAAATTTTCCATCTGGCTTACACATTAAAAATGTTTATGCATGTAAATGCATAAACAATTCTGTATTTTGCCTTTTATTGTTCTTTGTTCGGCATATATCATGGTATTTTATAAAAAGAGGAGTCTATGCCATAGGATTGCTGGTATTTTTATTACGGAATCTCTACAACATCTCAGACGTACTTAATTTTTGAAGAAGCTTCTGTCCAGGTCAAGAATACTCTATTAACTGAGATTTTGAACCAAGCTATGCAGAAAACAATATTGAAGAGGTACTTTCTCATCACAGTCTGTTAAACTGCTTTAGAACAGAAGTTTTCAACGAGTTCCCATCTTACAAGTATACAACTTTTTTATTGTCATGTGGTCAACTGCTCTCCAATTATGCAGAAGATATAAGTAAACATAAGTTGTTAGAAATTATTGCTACATTGCAGATTGGTATATCATGTATGCATGGTTGGTCTTTTGGCGATCCAGTCTTCCATAACTTGCTATAAACGTGCACTGTAACACTACAGGCGTGCCAGGTGTCATACAGGATGTAAGACTCAAGACACTGGCTCATGACTCACAAACCTTTTCACACACATTAATGGAATTGTGCTGCAGTCCTACACTTTCTTCCATGATGGGAATTTGATCAAGCTGACAATGATGGTCACTACGTCTGAGTGCACAGCAAGCACTGGGGTATATATCTACCAGCATCAAACATCTACCAGAGCTTCATGGTGGTCATGTCCTTCTTATTGGCAGCCAATCCAGCATAACCAATCTGTTTTGCTCAGTTGTCACACACTTTGAAATGTCTGATGGATTGAACCCTTGTTACAAGCCAAGGGAGGAATAGGAGCAGCTGATGTATAAAGATCAACACAAATGTGATGTTAAATCTTGTGAGCTCTAATGTGAGCACATTAGTAAATAGATTCATGCTAACTGTGCATATGTTGAGATTTTGAATACAGATTACACACTGAAGTATCACTAGTTGTACAGTGGTAAAATATTTTAGCAGTAGAAAAAAATAGTATAAAGTAGAAACTTTCATTGTTCCAATTACCTCAATAAATCCATTGTATTTTTCATAACTTTACACAAATATACTACAAATTATTTAAGTCCAATGTGCATTAGAAACAATATTTGTACAAGTAAAATGCCTCTGCCCTATGAAACATAAGACTCATACCCAATTGGTATGAACAAATGAAAACTGCAGATCTCTGAAGAAAGCAAATAACCAGATATGTAGACCAAGATGTGGCAAAGAAGACAAGCCTCTGCCAAAGAGGGAGAGCAAGTGAGCTGATCCTCTGCATCATACCTCCTCAACTATGAAAAAAAAGGAGTTGCCCAGTGACTTAGACTGACTACTTTGGCAACTGAGTTTGTTGAATGCTGAGTGTAATAGATTACACTCAAACATTTTTTTTCCTTTATTTTCTAAGTTTTGTAACAGATTAAGAAAAAAGTCCATATCTAGTCCCATCTGTCCAGTTTTTGCTCTGGTAGGGTGATGATGCACATTGTAACAATACTTGTGATAACAGTAGATCACAGAAAATACTAATTAAAAAAAGGACAATCTGAGTCTTTATGGCTTTGTGTGTGTTTCCAGTATGGGTTTTTCATTAAACTGGTCTTGCCATTTACTAAGAAACTCAACCTAAGATAAACAGTGAGTACGTTCCCCCATATGGCATGCTTCTCCCTTTTTATATCGCTATATGCACACCACAAATTTGTTTTTGAGTGGTCTGCTTTGTAAAGCTATATAAGTAGAGACTGATAGGCTTCTGTTATGGGTAATTTAATAAAAGGGAGAGAAATGCCAGTTCAGGATGCCACAAAATCATGGACGGAGATAATATAGAGGGCAATTTTTTAACCTTCAGCCTAGAAGAGAGCATGTTAAAAATAAACTACAACAAAAATTGTGAGCAGAATTATTACATGATAATTACAAAGCATGGGTATGTTTATATTTTCTTAATATTAGTGTAACATTTTTCCTCCTTCACTCCTCCCTTATTCAGTTTTTATAACTTGCAGTTAGTTTAAAATTAAACTATCTTCTAAAGTCTGAGAAAATGTCATTAAATTTGATCTACAAAGCATCCAGCATGCCTCAGAATGCTGTATAAATAACATGGAGGTCTAATTCTGTGCTCAACCTCAAGAGATGTCAGAAGGAGCAGAAAGATGATTTTAAAGTTATTTTTATTCTGTTTAGAATTTGCTTTGACTGAGAACAGATGGTATGTTGTAACAATCTTTTCAAACGAGCTGAATGTCTACAGGTTTGAAAGTTTAAGGTAAATCTCCTTGTTAGACTCTGCATGGAGGAGAGCTATAGAAAGGCCTGTGCAAGTACAGGGTAGTTTCTGCACTAGGTGAATCCTCTGCTGGGATGTTAAAGCATCTTCTTTAACTGCAGGGATATATGTGGGGCAAATATATGAGGCCACATAGTTCTTTAAAGACCCAGAAGTGCAGCTGGCCCTGTTTGTCAAGACAAATAGGTGCCAGAGATGAGAAGCCACATGGAAGCCTGCTTTCCAGCTGGCAGATTTAAAAGGCTTCCAGTCAAAAAGAGGATTCATGCAGGGAGTAGCTTATTAGCTAGAGGACAGAAGAGACTAACTGCCTGATTTGAAAGGTTCTAGAAATTGTTTTCTATTCCCCTTCTCTAGAGGGGATGGGATTGTTCTCTCTGTTAGCTTGATGGTTAATCAAAGTCATGTGTATTCTGTAGCTGAATTGCTCTGGTACTCATTTCAGGCTTTGACCAGTGAACAAACACTGCACCACAAAGTTTTGAATCAATATGTTTTAACTCAAAGGAGATTAGTCACAGAGGCTGCTTTTCTTGGTTTGTTTCTCCCACTGTGTTTTCTTTACACTCAACACAGAAACAAAGCCTCTTTCAGAAAGAGCTTAGAAAATATCTAAGTTAGGCTGGTTCAGTCATCCTTGAAGGACTTTCTTTTCTTTCTAAGGAAGCTCATTAGATTACTTGTCACCTTCATCAGAAGTACATTTTTTTGGATATCTTTCTCTGTGTAAACTGCTCTAACAAATGTGATGTTATATATTTTGTCAATTTTAGAAGCCTTGTTGAAGCAAAATTCTGTGCACTAAGCTTAAGCCTTGCAAACTTGTTGACTGTATTTTTCTGTTCAAATTCATAGAAGTCTTCAATATTGTCTAAAGAAAAACCGAATTTAGACAAATCATTGTAGTGTTCATTGTGGTATTATTCAATTAGCATATATTGTAGGATTATGAATACAGAAATATTTCAATATTCCATATAGTCCACAAAGGAGTTATGCTGTGGGTTTTTCTAGGTGGGGAGGAAATGACTAGCACTAAAACTGTTGGTTTTATTTCAGTGTCCAAGTGAAAATAGGAAACTTGAAAGCACACTTTAAAAGAAAGATTTTGTTAGAGGCCTTGTTTTTTTGTTGGTTAGATGGATTCAACTGTGCAAGGTTGTTAAATCTTAAAATGAAAGATGAGGTGCAGATCACTCAGCTTACAGACCTTTGTTCTGATCCCTTTTGTAGTGAACATTTAAAAGAAGAAAATATTTCAGCAACTCATATTTTATGTAGCAACTTGAACAAATCTGTTACCTTCCTTTAGTAAAAAATTCTGTAGTAGGAATATGGCTGTTTGCCATTCTGGATTTGACTAGTGGCTGATTACTCTTATCCTGTTTACCTCTAGCAGGAGGCAAAACTTAAAGGTAATGAGAAGTATGAGGAAAGCAAAACCACCTGGGAAATCAGCATCAGATTCTACATGGCTTCATACAATTTTACATAATTACTTAGTTTAGAATTCTTCTCATCTGTGAACAACACATAATCCACATAATCCTGAAGCTGGGTGATATGATATTTGTCTATTGAGAAGTTCCTTTTCTGTGGATGCCACAGAATATTCCTATCATAAAGCCCTCCATGTGAGACTAGTTCTTTTGCTTTTTGAATTGCTATTAATCCTTGGTGACTTCAGCAGTCTTTTTCCAGAGATCCATAAAATCAGTGCATGACTATCTGAAATTCTGTAAGTTTTTTCTATGTTTGCAGGATCAATTTCACTGGCATTTACTGCACCAATTTGCTAAAAATATGTGGTGTAGGATTCTATGCATAATCCATTCTACTGTATTTTTCCATTTGAATACATAAACTTCATTCTTTTCACCTATTTCAACAGAAATCTACGAGAGACATTAATACTGATGTAAACTATATATTTAGCAATTGAACCAAAGCTTTATAAGAGGAAAAATTGTCTGTGAGACATTTTGTTTTGACTGAACTATTCTCAGATACCACCTGACAGATAGCAAAACCTTTCTATTTCCTGAATATGCTTTGGCAACATGCCTTTTGATTTTCTTCTTTCGTGGTCACAAATGTCTGCCGTTTTCTGGCATGATTATCTCTCATCCCTCTCTCTTTCTGCCTGCAAATGATTCTGCCATTTGATCTTTCTTCCCTATGTTTCTTTCCTTCTTGTCTTCTTTTTTTTTTTTTCTTCTTGTTCTATCACTGCTGTCCAGCAAATTTGCTCTTGAACTGTTAGTTGCAACTATCTCTGCCTCTGCAATGCATGCATGGTAAATATCAAAGTCCAAAATTCTGTGCTCTAGGTATTATTCTGCACCCTTGTATTCTTGATATCTTTAAATGTCAATGTGCTCCACACTCCTTTTTACCTTCTGTTATGGTTGAATGCCAGACAGGAGCCAAGTACCATGCAGCCACTCACACAAACAGCAGCACCAAGGAGAGAATTGAATCATAAGGGTAAAAGGTAGAAAACTCGTGGGATGAGATAAAGGCAGTTTAATAGGGAGTACAGCCATGCACACAAGCAAAACAAAACAAGGAATTAATTCACTTCCCATGGGCAGGCAGGTGTTCAGCCATCCCCAGGAGAGCAGAGTCCTGTCACATATAATGGTTACTGGGAAAGACAAATGCCTTCACTCTGGCTGTCCCCTCCCTTCCTCATTCTTCCCCCCACTTTATATACTGGGTATGATGTCATACAGAATATCCCTTAGGTCAGTTTGGGTCACCTGTCCAGACTGTGTCTCCTCTCAGCATCCTGTGAGCCCCAGTCTCCCCCACAGTGTGACAGAAAAGGTCTTGGCTCTAGCAATAAAAAAACCCCCATCGCTTTATTATCAATCCTGTGTTCAGCACAAATCTAAAACACAGCCCCATACGAGCCACTGGGAAGAAATTCACTCCAGCCCAAACCAGCATTCCTTCATCTTTACTTCCTGAATCTTTACTTTGCTAACCTCTGCCAGATGATACTAAAATACAAGAAGTCTTTATGTGCTCTCTGAATAAAGACTCTCAAGTCAGGCTGGTTTTTTACAAGAATTTATTTCTGTTGCTTTTTCTCCTTCCTTAGGTCACTGCCAGTATCATCAGTGAGCATCATCACCTTCCCTTTCCAGCAGACACCTCTGAAGAGAAAAGATAATAATTGGAAAAACTGTCATCTAACTCCCTGTTTTAAGTATTTTTTACACAATTTCTCATACCTGTATAACCATACTGTTGTACTAAAGAAGAAATTTTCTTCTTAACTTGGTTGGTAGTCATTTGAAAGTTCAAATTCTAAGCCAACTCCTTTTTATATGAAAATTTTAATTGCTTGCAGCCATATTATTCATCAAAATGACTGGTAACAGTAACCAGGCACATATTCAAACTTCATTAATGTAGCTGGTCAGGGGATCAACAGAGATGTTTAGAAAAAATTGGGAAATTAAAGATATTTGGTAGTTTACCCAAATGTTTTGGATTGAAACATTTATGCAAATTTAAAGTTTGCATAAAAAGTTAGTTTTGTTGTTGCATTCAACAACAACCAAGCAAACAAAGAAGCGAAGAGAAGATTTCTTTACCTATAGAGTTCTATTCCAGTAATTCTGACATATAATTTGAGTGCAGTCACTGAAACAGGTTTTACACAACAACTTTCAGGGCTGCATTCTTATTTTTTCTGTATATACATTTTAGTTTAAACATCTTAACAAAGCTTAATTTAGATGGAGATCTTTAATCATCCTTTTCCTATAATTTTGATTTTCTTGAAACATTACAATCACATCTCAAAATCAAAAGTCCAGCAACCATCAGCTTTTATCTGAATGCTAACTAATACACAGTCTGGTCATGGAAAATCTGTCATTCATCTCTGTGTTTCTTAAAATAGTTGTTTTAGTATTGGAAGTGCTGATTAAAAAGCAAACTTTTAACAATGGTAGGCAAAGCATCACAAAATGAAATTCAATCCAAATGAAATCTTTGTGTGTATATATATGTATTCATATATGCCTATACATACATACATATATATATATATATATATATATATAAAACAGGTATTTTTATATTTCTATATATATATTCATAGACTTTAGCTAACATTTGATATCCATTATAAAATTGATCTCCTTAATGTTAAGAATAAAATTACCAAAGTATTGTACTTACTGAGTTTTGAGATTTTATCATTATTTTTATTTCTTTAAACCAAATCTATATCTGGGATGTCACCCTTTTCAAAGAGGAGGAGTAGATTAATTGGGTAATAAAATCAATCATACACATAGGGCTGGATCCGAACCCTGTCACAGTCAAAGTGTATGTTTCCATTGATCTTTCATCTGCTGAAGTGTTACCAGGTATCCACAACACCAAAAGATAGCAGAGTAAAAACGGAGAAGGCTTTTTCTTTTTTTTCCCCTGTTACTTAAGAGTAACGTGATTTTAACAGGTATAAAACTTTTCTGGGGAGGAGAACTTAAGTTGTCAGAGGCACTGTAATCTCAGCTACTTTTTCCCTTCTAGTAGTTATAAAGATATTAATAAAATCTGAGAAAAATGTCATACACTTATGGAAAGAAAATAGTTCCAACAGAAGACTATAGAATGTAGTTATGAGGTATTATACTTTTCAATAACTCTCAGAAGCACTGGAACTCAAGCATGACATAGTTCAGGTAAGTTCTGCTTTTGAAAAACTAGTTTTTAAGCACGTATTCTGTACATTACTAAAACAATAATTTGAGGCGCAATCAGAAGTGAAAGACTACATATATAATGTAATTAGTTTTTACCTCATCATTACATTCCATTCTGATGGAAATTAACAGAAACAGAAATCTCATTAACAGATTATTTATACAGAATTATATTTTTAATTTAATTTGATACCTGTGAGGATCTATTCATTTTAGAAGCAATATAAAAGGTAGTAACTCACCTCATGACTTGATTCATACCTCCTCTGCCCATCAGAGTATGTCTTGCCTGCTGGCTAGAATCGAGGTAAGAAACATTTGTAAAAGAAGTATTTTTGGCAATTAGAAGAACTAATTTTCAGTAAGTGTGCTTAGCAAAATCAGCAAGCAGCTTTCTGTAAGATGTTTAGTTGGAAATTATTCCTTCACACCAGAAGAATATGTTAAGTGAGTAAGAAAACCCATTTCAGACTGGGGTTTTGCCAGCAACACTGAATTCATACACAGGGAGATTTTTTTTGGCATGAAAAGCTGCAATAGTTTTAACTCTCCTCCCAAACACAGACACTCTCATCTTATTTGCAATTACAGTGAACATGGACTGTTTGTTCAGTCAGTTCAGTAGCAAGAAAATCTCTTAGCTCATGCCTAAGTGACATGCCCAAGTGAACGAGGACTGATATCACAGGTAAAACAGATTCTGATCCTCTAGGTAGAATAGTCTCTGACAGTATGCTGAAAATCAGTGGCATTTAAATGTGACAGTAGTCATGTGAGTTGGTAAAGTAAGTTGTTAAATCTTCAAGTCTAAAAAATTTTAAGTCCCCAAATCAAAATCATGAGATATAAAAGAAAGTTTTACTGAGATTCATCATGCCAATTTTCAAAAGCAAAATGTTTAAGGTTTTTATTTCTCTCTTTAATTCCTTTGACAGAATATTTTTTCCAACACTGTCATGTCCATTGGTCTTTTCTGTTCGAAGAATACACTCATCTTGACTACAACCATGTGGTTTAGTATCTGTAATAAGATACTCACAACAGTGCCTTTGAGCATGGATAAAGAGCAAATGGGTTTTTTTCTGTTTTACAGGCATGTTGTCAAGTAAAAAAAAAAAAGAAAAAAAAAGGTTTTAAGTTCTTACCTTTCTATTTCAAGCAGCTGGAGAGCCTTATCTGAGTTTCATTATCTGTCCTACAGAAAGTCATCCCATAAAGTCAAAGCTCCAACTTTCTGCCTGATTTGAAGGTAAAAAACCACCCATATTTTCACATGGTATTTGCTTAACATTTTTTGAAATGTTCTTTCTTCCACTGAGAGAGAAGGTCAGAGCTGAAATGTTGAGATGGATTTGTTGAAACTTTCCTAGAGGAAATGTTGGTCTTATACAAGGTCAGAATCAAAATTTAATTTGCAAAATTCCAGTGAAGATAGGCAAAACTGTGGGTTCTGAAGGGAGGTTAGGAAGTCTCTTATTATTGAAGCACAGTGGAACTTTAATCCTGTTTGCTTTGAACAATGAGTTCATTGGCCTGATAATGACTTCATAAGCTATCCAATGAAAAAAATCCAGTGCTGTAATTAAGGAAATGACACTGCAGCCCTACTGGCCTCTCTGTACAAGCAAAAATTTGTAAGCAAACTAACAAAAGATTAGTCCAAATAACAAAAACAGAATACTAAAATCAAACTACATAGTAGGTTCTTATATCTCATATCTTCACTACAGGGCAAATCATATCTACATTTAAAACCACGACATGCTTGGAAAAGCACTGTCTTTTCTTTATTATAGGAAAACAATTCCATGGGATTAAATAGGATTAAGAAGCTTATGAGTAAATCTGACTTGATCATCAGTCTAATAGCATATTAAAATTGTTTACTGGGAGAAGGCCAGGAGAGAAAATCAGGAAAAAAAAAAGAAGTTAAAATTCCTTAAACTTCAATGAAGTAATTAAGTTAGTTTAATACAGACCAGCGTATCATGAACCTGATTCTCACAGGATGTCTCAATTTAAAAGTTTGTTTGCTCTATCATCTCACAAGAACCATGATGCTCTTATCAGCATCTTGTTTTTGTATCAGCTTCTGTGAAAAGTAGTGAACCATTATTTTTTAGTGAGGATTCCACACCACCTAATTGTAAGGTTTTACATTGTACAGTAACAATGGACTGACTTGCTTATATTTATATTAAAAAAGGGAATCTTGTGGCAAAGGAGTGTTCTGAAGTCATAAATTAAGTTCTTCTGGGAGATACTTTATTCTGTTACCTCTGTAAGACAATGCTAAGACATGTTCTACCTAGTGGTACAATATAATAAATATAGTAAGTATAAATACCTCTCCTAATACTATGTGTTCATAAAATTAGAAGAAGTGGCCTAGGCCCTCCTGGATTGTCAATCCAGCTATTTCCCATCAAATACAACCATATCATGTAATACTTTTGGTATAAATATCTACACTGCTCTGCTTCTAATTTATATTTTGGCTATTACGGACCGATCCTCACTAGTAAAATGATAAGAAACTTTTTTTTTATTCTTTCCAGTAGAAAGAATTTATGGTGGAAAAAATATTTTAAAAGTGACTGGTCCAAAGCAAAAGAAAAATATAACTCTTTTAAAACATTAATGAAGACTGAGACATGTTGAAAGTATAATACCATGAGGGGAAAGATTCTCTCTCATGAAATAAACTGTTGACAAGCGGTAACATTTACTGGGCAGAGAGAGCATTCCCCTTACTGACAAAGGGCTTTTGGCAGATAACTTTAGTGATCTACAAAGCTAGTTAGTATGTTCCCTGAGTGGCTGCAAAAGTGAGGCAAGGCAGAATTAGACTGCATTTTTGTGTTTCTTTTGAATATCTCCCTTAGAATAAGCTTACATGGAAAGTCTCACTCTTTTATAAAAGAAATTATGCTCCATCCATGGAAACTTTCAAGGCTGGACTGAACTTTCAGCAACCTGATCCAGCTGAAGATGTTCCTGTATTATTGCAGGGAGAGTTGGATGAGATGACTTTTAAAGGTCCCTTCCAACACAAACTATTTTTTGGTTATATGATGAGTCCCCATATAAGGAGAGCCTAGTGGGCTGCCCAAAACTAGAAACCTATTTTCAAGTAGCTGTATATTCACTGATTGAATCCCACCATCCCACAAGGCAGCTTGTGGTGGATGGAGGAGAGGCAACTATAATACATCTATCAGAAGTAAAGAGATTTAGTAGTGTGTACCACAACTGATGTGTTCTGTTACATAAGAAAATACAGAAAACAGAAATTTGTTTTTAAACCCTGGGGTGAATTAATTGCTCTTTTTTGAGACCTATTTTCAATTTACTTCATTTTTTTCCTTAGATGTCAATAGCACTGAAAGTTTGTCAATAAGTGTTGCTATAAACAATTGAGTCTTGCTCCAGTATACCAGAGGTGAAAGTCACTTCTTTAGATTTATATATGTGAGAGAAATTCCCTATATACATTGAGGTATGAAATGTCAGAACCCTAAGAAAAAGAGGCCCCAGTGATCCTAATCAGCCTCCCCTGGAGATCCACACCCACATCCTTTCAAACTCCCAGTTCACCCTGCCTGCAAGGGGAACTCTTGCCCTAACTCTGGGATCCAGAAATACTAATTTCTGTTGCTTGTTTCTCTGAAATACTTAAGTAAAACACCTTAAAATTATAAGATTTGTGGCCAGACTATTTTGGATTATATGATGCTTATATCCTTAGTGTACAGTAAGATGCTGCGTCCTGTATCTCCAAAACACTCAGATTTAAAATCCACATGAGCATTACTGTATTGTGAAATCTGTTCTGAACCAAATCCCTCAGATAGTAGTATAACGTATCACAGAAAAATTTTTATTTATTTGTTTCTCAGTATAGAATTACTCAGTGATATAAGGTACATATAAGTACCTTTGTGATGAAAAGGCACTGAAATGTCCCTGGTTAATTATTACAGTTGAAAAAAGAGGCTAAATTTGGGACAGCGTAGCAGGTGGCAAGGGCCCCAGGAGCGTCCCCTTTCATCTGGCTACCATTTTCACTCTGCAAGAGCATATGAGTGAGAGTGTGTGTTCCAGGGAACCACGTGGAATGAAATAATCCCCTACAGAAATGGAGTGTAATGAGGCTAGCCACTGGGCAATAAAATACCAGTGTCTGTCTGACAGTTTGAGAATTCACCAGTTTTGGGCCTCCATGATGCCCAATAAATGGGATTATGGAAGAAATCTTCCTCTATTTCATTTTCTTGCCTAAAGACATTCCTGTCTCAGGTTAGACAGATGCCTGCTTGCTTGTCAGTCCCTACTGATTTTACTTGAAGCCACATACAACTACATAAGAAAGCAGCATCAGATTCAAGTAGAAATTATTAAATTCTTACTTGGTATCAGGCCATATGCACCTGGTTTGGGACACATTAGTGATCCCAAACAGCCCTGAAGGCTTTGGCAGTTTTTGACTGGAACAAGTAGCAGCACATGGCCTGTGTTTATATCATTAACATTTCACAAGCTACAGCAGAGAGCAGTCATGTGCACAATAGCATGATCAGTGGTAATTCCTGATTGGTGCTGAGGAACTGCTCAGAAAACATGTGATTTGGCCTGATTCAAAGCAATGCTAGGGATCATTCTAAGGATTTCAAAGTGGCCGATAAAGAGCCTGATGAAAGATGTGCCCCTTGTCAGAAACAAGATTCCAAAGCGGCTTTGTCAGCTGTGTCTTCCATTTGCTGTAGATAGTGAGTGAGCTAACAGGTGGGTATGGGTTAACAGGAAGGGTAGACCTATCCCTCAGAATGTCACATGTCAACACACCCTACTTCATGGCAATGGCCCAGAAAGGCCGTTCTGCAGTGATTTCCCTCCAATGATCCAGGAGAATATGCTCATTGCTCAACATAGATCACTGGATCAGTACATATGTGAAGTCTGTTTGCTGGCACATGTATCAGTGTTTCGACTTAATTTTATACACTTCATTGCTCTGTTAAGGACAAGCCCACAAATAGCTTCACTGTTCCAGTCAAAATTGCCAAAGGAATCATTGCCTTTTCTTCTGGAAAATAATGCAACAACCTACAGAAGTTAATATTGCATTGCGGATTTTATTGTTGTACTTGAAATTTTACAGTAAACATTAAAGCTTAATTTAATATAAATTTAAATGTTGCTGATAAGAATTATTTCCAAGTTTCTCTTTCTCACAGAACATAACTCATTAATTATTTGAGTTATTTTGTGTTGGATTTTGCTTTTTCCTGAAGTCAGTCTATCTTTCCTAATTAGGAAGATGTTTTCAATATATTTTTGTTCACTTTTTATGGTCCTTTGTCATTGTTAAATCTCTGCTTTAATGTGTAAGTTTAATGCTGTAGGGTGTATATACATTACTTAAATTTAAAAAAATAAATACATATATGGAAAGACATTAGAGATGTGGAATTGATGATACTTCCCATCCATCATCTCTTTTGATGCATTGATTAATTAAGGTGTAGAGATACTCCTCATATTGCAGTTTATGCTGTGTTCTCCTGTGTTGGTACACAGTGGACCATTTTGTGTAATATTCTCTCTGTTGCTGTAGAAAAATATCCTGTTTCTTTTGCAGGGCAAATATTATCTCTAAACCACAGCTCATCATGAAGTAAGAAGGAGCTCTTTTAATGAATATCCCTAAGTACAAAAAGAAGAATCCAATTTCTGTCTTTGTAGAGAGAACATGAATATACATACAGTTTTTGGCAACTCTAGGGTTGGACATCTTAACCAGGACAACACAGAGAACAAGTTTCAGCACAGATCTTTTAAGTTCTTATTTCTTTATTGGCAGTTATGTAGTTCAGCTCTGGAATATATTTGCATTATACTTGAAAACTCAACTCCTGTGCCACTAGTAATAAAGGATACTACTGAACTTGAAGCTATCCAACTTTAATATTTTGCAACCAACCTGATTCTTAATGTTCATAAATCTAAATGTATAAAAGATGAGTTTATTAACATATTTATTTTTGCATGTCTATTTTTTGTGGTTGTGTGCAGTTTCTGACATATCACGTGGAGAGGAAAGGGAAATTACCAGTGAAATGCTGTCCCTCTTTGGCCCATCACTCAAATTTTTATTTTTGTATCCCTTACTTCATGTAAGGAACTATATCACTGTTTCTGAGTTAAAAGCACTTTTCTACATGGGAAGTACTAAATGAACCTGTAAAAGTCGTGAACATTTACAGTTAAAAAACCCCAATGGCTCTTCAACATCAGGCTTTTTTCTCTGCTATGACAGATGGTACGCATTTCTGTTTGGATCAGAAAAAATGTCATGTTAAGAAATATTTCTGTGTAACTTTTATTTATGCTATTTGAAAATAAGCCCAAATTAACCCAACCAGAAGATTAATACCAAAAAAAAACATTACTTCCAACAGTTCACTATCCCAAACCTTGCTAATCCAAAATACTAAATTTCCTTTTGCCAAACAACAGCATCAATGAAAAGGCTAATAAGAGATAAATTCCTTCCTTTTAATGAACACGTTTAAGACAAATCAGTCATTACTAGATATTGCACACTGTGGGTCGGCTGTGAGGATGCTGAACTGAAGCCCAAAAACACTCACCGAATTCTGCTGGCTTTTGTTGTATGCTAGACTGCAAACATCTGACAGTTTGGCAAACTAAGTATGTTCAAATAAACCAGAAGGAATATCTCCAAAAACTGGCATACACATTAACCCAAAACAGCTGGCTGTCCAAATGATTGCTAATTCAGTTTTCATTATCACTCTCTTATTTTGTTTACTGAAACATTCTTTAGAATGTTTTTATAGAACCACAGGGGACATGCTGGAGTTATATATTGGGGAAAAGTCTATTACCATACCCAGTCCACTCTATTATACTGTTCCCTCCAGGAAAACAACAAAGTATTTTGCTGGCTTATAATTTTCTTCTCTTTTGCAGTAGGAATTAGATGCTTACTGAAGAAAGACGATTAAATTGTAAGTTTTGTATTTTTTTATAAAAACCTGTCTCAATCCTGCTGATGACAAATGTTCTGCTATCCTGGAGGAAGGAAATCAGCATGAAAGCATTATCATGCAGTTTTTTGATTACCTAAATAAAAAAGATGTTCTTCTTGTCATCTATACACTTTATTTTGTAAACATCACTAAGTGACAGAGTTGAATATAAACAGATAGAATGGCACCTGCTTGTCAGATATGATTGAAATGTAAATCTGGCACCACGGGGGGATGGAGCAGGCTTTGTTGTACACACTTTAATGTTTTCTGGGCTAATGCAAATACCAGTGACAAAAGCTTGAGCCCAAATAGCCTTTCCACAAAGCCATGCATAGGACTGTGTTTGGACAAGACATCACCTCTAGAATGACTGGAGATTGTTCTTCCTGCAAGTACTTTGTTTATACCACCCATATTTTGTTACTATGTCTGTATAAGATTGAAGGATCTTGAAGACCTATATTCTTCTTCACTCTCAGAAGAGTGAGTAATACACAGCAAAGAAACTTATGCTTAATCAATTCAAATTTCTTCTTCTTTCCAGAAGGACAACTAGATAGGACTACAGAGTGTATATTTTTTAAAGCCATTTTTTTCTCAGAAAAAGGAAAAACAGAATAATGAAAGAAGAAAAAAATGCATAACTGATGATGCTACTTCCAAATCAGTAAAATATATGTGTTTGATATAATCCCTATTCAGAAATTTGTGCTCATCTACATGTTTCCCCTGAATAAAGTGTGGTTCTGTCAAAACATTCATGTGCTTATTCTTAGTTAAGGATCAACCACTGAACTGGCATTTCAGGGACAGACAGAATAAAGGAAGATAATTATCTGGAGAAAAGGACTCCAAAGAGAGAAACTCTTCAAACATCTCTGCATAATATCGGTGCAGAATACTACTGAGAAAATTCCTTGCACTGGCCAAGACTCATTTCAGCATGACAAACAATAAACTCTGTATAATATTTGAGTCCTAACCTTCTGTTAAAGGCCCCGTTTAATTACCTAGATATGTCAGGTGGTAAGTCTTGCCACTCAGAATAAATCTGACACCAACAGATTTCTCCTCCTAATTTTTATTTTAATAAGTAAGCCATACAGCAGCTGTGAAGTTACTGATAATGAATGTTAGGAAATAGGATTACTCAAGTGAGTTAAATCCTTCTGCCTTTTCATTATCTGCTATATAATACTTGAAAGTCACATCCTGAATAGACAGAGAACAAGTAACTGGAACCTACATATTTGATCCGTATGCCTCTAGCTCAGACAGCAAACAAGGCTCAATCCATGAGAAAACCTGGGATGACCACAGTATCTACATGGACTTATGTGCATTGTTTTGTTCAGAAACTGTCCAGCAGGTTGTGGGTGTTTGGATATTTGCATGTTTGTGTGTGTAAGATTACTTTGTGAAGAGTAGGCTGATCTTGTTTTGACATGATGTGGGCTATTTTTTAGCATCTAGTCACAAACAGTTTGGCACCTAAAACTCCAGGAGGCATTTATGCTTACAGACTCTCAGAGCTCGAGTTACTATGGGGCTAATTTACACACTTCCTGAGCTGCCAAGCTGCCTTGCCTGTTCCTCCAGCCTGCTTTCCCCTGCAAGAGATATGCTGCTATTGGCTTTTTCTTCCCAAGCATGTATGACAGTGGCACTGCACTAGATCCACTATAACTTCAAGTTTGACTACCTGGAAAAATAAATTTACAAGGCATCAGGGAAGTTCTTTCCAATAAAACTAGTTACCTTTTTTCCCAGTTAAATTCAGCTGGATTAAATTATCCTTTTATCAACAAAGATATCAGAGAAATACAATGCAAAGTATGCATTCATACTGGTAACTGAAAATAGATCACACATCTAACAAATTACATTGGATTCAGTTTTCATAACAATGCCTGTATTAATTGTATACTTTTTATAAAGAATGCAGCTCAGTCTGAGAAATTTCTACCTTAATAAAGTGGTCTTTGTCATTGAATCCTATAATATCTTGATTAAAAACTTGTAGAAAATAAAGATGGCACATAATAAATAGCTTAAAACCACCTCTGGTTAAACCTAGTATTTCTAAGTGCACAGGGATCAGTAAGTGGAGCTGTTTTGACTGGGATTCCACACACAGAAATGTTTATGAAGTGTCTGTATTAGACCTTGTTTTGAGCTGGACATACTCAGGTGTGGAGTTGCAACTAATGAGGAGGACAAGTGATCAGTTACCTGAGTCACTCTGAAACCAAATGGTCACAACCTCCCAAAATGTATTTTAACACACTTCATTATGGGTAGTAACAAAGGAAACAAGTAACTACATCTATACCTACAGAAGAGGACACTACCTCAGAAAGTAATTATTCAGAAACCTACTTGAAATCATCAGAGAAGCTCCTTAGTGTGACATTTTAAACTCATACTGGAGCAAAAGGCCTAACATTATCTATGTGAGAGAAGACTATCAAGTTAAAGTAAGGAAATAATTTTTACTTAGTATGCAAGAAACAGACTTCTGCCAGGATGTGTCTGCTGCTAGTGTCTACATCCAGACAAATATGAAAATACTGAAGATAGTTCAAAGAATGGACATAAAAGGTATCTGGGAATCAGAAAAAGTCTTATTATCTGAGGTTTAAATAATTCAATCAATTTAGCAGATCTGCAGAGAAGGTTAAAAGGTGATTTAACCAGAGTGCATATCCTCATTCAAGTAAAAGAGATCTGATAGTGGGAGTGCTCAGAATTGCAGACAAACATAAGAATCTCCAACATTTGAAAGATGAACGTGGATGAAGTTTCAAGCTTGGGAAATTAATTTTAAAGCACTAAGAGTAATTTATGTAAGAATAGATGTCACAGACACACCAGTATATGGACTTTTTGAAGAGCAGTCTAAATGTTGGAGCTTCTTAAATACATGCAGCTTCTAGAAAAACTGAAAAAGAGAACAGGCTCATAACTGTTTTTCTCTTTCTGGGTTTCAAATTGCAGACACTTAATTACTAATTCAGGAAAGGGAAGGGAGTTTGTTTTGTAAGAGGCATAAACCATAAATTGCTGCACTTCGGAAACTGACTTGATTTCCAATAGTGCTGTGGCTTGTGATTGACTTGCACAGGCTTGTATCTAAGATAGATACAACCTTAGGTTTGCCTGTTGCTGAAAAATTTACCCTCTGTATGGATTATTCTGCAGAAGAGGATATGAAGTCTTCCTTTGACTGTTCTATCAGTCACACCTGCTCTTTTTTGTTCCTCCATTCAGCTTTGTTGAAATTTGCAAAAGTTTTAGTTTGTTATTTTTGAAATTTAGGACACAGTAAAAGGGATGATAGGAGAATGAATTGGAACAAAATATGTTCATATTTTTAGAGATGAGGTGACAGTAATCTTGGAATTTATTGGAAGATCTTGGTTTTCCTGCTCCTTCCTCAGACCAAGAGTATTAGAAACTCTCTAAAGACTTTTAGTGACTGCTGCTGATTTAATTATTTAATTTCTGAAATGTGAGAGTAATGCAAAACTTTATAAAAGGCTAAGGTAGATAATTGCCACCTTTGTTCACAATAGCTGACATATTCTCTGAGCAAACAAACTTCCCTTAAAGGGAATAATTTTCCCTTACCCCAAACCACATTTATCAAAGTCTTTATTGCTATTATGTCTTCAATCTATGAGTCCTTTAGTCACGTAGCAAAATGACAGATTTGGAGCTTACAATAAATTTGTCTCCCATTTTAACACTGTGCTGACTGAATATTTCAGCAGTTTCATCTCCAGTAGGTTGAATAATTATTAAAGAATTACTTACTCTATTTCATTATGTGAAACCCAAATAACTGTTAAATGTCTGCAAGAGATGCTAGTGAGAAAAGTAAATTTGCAGAAACATTGCTAGTGATTATTGGTGGTGAAAATAATTATTGCTGGTGAAAATAATTTGCCTTTTCCAGGAACTGAGGATTATCTAAATAATCTTGCTGTTAATTTTTATTGATTCAAATTGTACCCAACACCAACAGTTAGCTAGAAATTAAAGCTGAGTTTTCTGTGCAAGAGCAGACACCTCACCTGATGAATGCTGGAAGTATCACCATTTTGGTTTGGAAATTCTTCCAAAAGATAGTTAATTAGCATTGCATCCATTGGCATAATGCTGCTTTCTGTCATTTTGCTTGCTTGCAGTACTCTAACTGCAAAAGTCTACCCCAGCTGAACATTTCTGCCTTTTAGCATATGAGTGCTTGCCAACTGTTTGCTTCAGCCATTTACTGTTAATGTTTTACATGGAGTGGCTAGTGATGTGAGTCTCAGGGCATTGTCCCTGCTTCCTAACTCAACAAATGACTCTGAAGAAGGTGGTAGGATGTAAAGCTAAGATGTTTCAGTCTATATTAATGTGTTCTGCTGCTCTCAAATATTCAACAGGTTGATGCAAATTGCTGAAAGACAAATACATGCCTGTTGCAAGACATGTGAATACCTTTTTCCACATAGATGAGTCAAGAAAATATGTAATTGAGTAAAAATAAAAACAAATTTAGTTTCCAGGACTAAGATTCTGATTTCTGGAATTTTAGATCAGTTTTATAAAGGTCAAAAATATTAAGTCATAGTAAAAGAATACTGGACTCCATGCGTGTTTGGTTAGGATTCTGGCACATTTTTATGTAATCTGAAAGAAATAAGTATATTCATAATTAAAACTGAAAGCTGAGCAGATAGTAGGAGCCTAAAAAAGTGACGTAAGGAAAATAAATTTCCTCAGAGCTATTAGCTGGTCCAATACAGAGTACAATTTTAAAATGTGTTACTACATTTTTTTGGGTTTTTTTGAAATTTGATTTTGTAAGATTAGGTCTTCAATTCAAAGAAAAAAAAATGTATGCACCCATAATTATTATGTATCAGAACATAAAGATACATTATTATCCATTTGCTCCATTCCTTTTCTCCCCCTCAAAATTTGGAAAGCTACTGAACATTTAAAAGATTGGTCAGAGAAGAACTACTGTAAAATATTGAATTTCCACAGAGCCTGTACAGGGTCACAGTCATTGGTTTGACTTATCAGCTGCTGTGAGGTGAAGTGTTTTGTGGAGTTTACACAGAGGCCAAGAGCAGAGGACAGACAGGCAATCAGCACTTCTTATTAACTGGCCAAATTACTGCATACAAACCTGGCAGAATCCCCGAAAGGAATACAGAAGATAACTTAAAATGCTGTAACAGAATAATATAAGAAACTTGACAGAGGACAGTGTAACATCACAATTCAGATATGAAATGGACAGTCAGAGAAAGATATGCTTCATTACTGCCTCTATTGAAAAACTTCTTGTTCAGTTTTCAAAGCCTATTTTCTGCCTGTAATACAGGGAGGTTACATATGAGAAGCTTTTTTGTCAACTTCTAGTGTTTAGAAAAAGAGGCATCTTTCTGGATATGTGAAACACGGTTTAACCCTACAACTGCAATAACTTGTTAAATAGCTGGTTATGACTTAATATCAGTAAAAAAAAATGTTTGTATGAGACTTGTTTAAAGTGAAGTTCTAGTCAGAAAAAGAAAATATAAGGCAGATTAATACAGAAGAATCCGAATTCAACTTGCAGAGATTTTGTCCAATGCTGAAACGCTTTTCAACATTAGCCAAAGAACCCTCCTTGGAACTACCCAGGAGCAGTGTGTTAATAAGAAGGGATTAAGTTTGAAAGGAACTTAATGCACTGATAAGAAAGTTCAGTGAGAATATCTCTGCCTTTAAGAAAATTTCCTGGACATTAATCACAATAAATTTTACTTTCCTTCTTGATGCCCTATCATTGGGACACTCTGTAGAGGTGGAAGTGCAGGTCCCTGTTTGATGAATGTGTTGTTTGTAGAGTCATTTTTCTAATCAAGGAATTACTTGCTCTCTCCTATCCTACTTGCCCATACTCAAAACAGGAGAAAAAAAATAGGATAAATTAGGATTTAAATGATACCTGAAAAAAAACGCAGATTCTTTTTTCCAACATTTGAAATATGAAAAAACCTACAAATCTTGAAAAGGAATTGACCTTTGGGCAGGATGATCTTTACCTGCCACTGTTTATTTCTTTGAACAGAAATTTTGGCCCAAAATTTTTATAAGTTGTTCTAAGTTGATAGACCTCATGATAAAACACATCCTGGGCTTTAAGAACAGATATCCAAGGCAAAACAGCTTTGACCTCAAAAAGGGAGAATCAGTTCATATGAATGACATAAAATCAAGGTGTTTGTGTGAAGATGATTGCACATTTGCCCAATGCTAAAACTCTCTTTACATTAGGTTGAGATGTTTGCCTAAATGCTATCATCTATAGGTTTTTGAAATGCTCTCATGATATCTGAGACATTTGCACAGAACTGGAGGAAAACAAAAAAAAGACAGGATGAACAAAAGACCCACAGCTTTATGGAAAGATTGAGGCTGTGTGACTGAGTCCACATCTCCATTCATGGAGGGAACTAGGGCATTTTACCCTGTAGGGTATGCCAAATTTGTGTACTTAAAACTGAGGCTAAATCTCATTCTGCCTGTTTGCAGCAGAAGTTGCTGTGTCTCAAAAGAAACATGGAAGTTTTGAAGTTCAGCTTTACTCAAGAAAAAAAGAAGCACATACAAACCAGGTAAACACCACCAAAAAGGTAAACTGACTACAGTTTGATTGTTTTGATTTTAATGTGACACAGCCAGTACTATGTTTTTATTAAAATTTACAAAAGAATGGCAAAGGTTACAAGCAGTTCAGAGCAATAATACAACATCATTAACAAATTCCTTTTATATGTTTAGCCATATTAATTTAGCATTCAGTTCATAAGAACTGCAGGGTTCTCTTGAACCTGTCACTAGTGATTTATTAAGTCAATTTTATATTCATCTGTTTATAGATCAAACATGCAGAAGATGGGTTCAACAGTATTGAGTGCATTTAACAAAAAAGAAAAGAGGAGAATTGGGTATTTAACTTTTAGGTTACACGTTTTCAGCATGAAGACAGTAATTAAATTTAAGCTACTGGTTTGATCAAGGATAAATGTTCTATGCCTCTTAAATACCTCTGAAATCAATACACCTTTTTAGAGCAACAGTTTCTGAAAAAAACTGGCGTTGTCTTGGTGGTGAACTGAGGTTTCACTACATATGTAGTTTGCAAAAGTGAAAATTTGAAGTCAGCTCTGTTGAAAACAGATTTCTGACATGCAGGTAAGATACACCATTGAATCAGACACTGTGCGTGCTGGAATCACCCCATGACTAAAGAAACACAAATCAGTTTAAAAATCTTGTGTCTCTCAATTACCACCAAGGCACTTCTGTCTCTTGTGAGATTTATTATGCACTTCAGAGCATCAGCTGCAAAAACTGCTAAGCTACCATTTAAATATTAACAGCAAAATTTATGAAAATTCATTAAAAGATGTCTTAATTTTACAATTATTTGCATGGTAATGAAAAAAATGCAATTCTTGAACATTTTAAAATTTTTCTAACTTTGGACATATTTTCCACTGCAAAAATATCTTCAACTTTTAAAAAAAGTATAAGTTTTTATTTGAAATGCTATAAAATCTGTATGTTGTATGAAACTTTTGCAAGAAAAAAAAATCCTTTTTTTTTTTAGAATTTCCTTATATATGCAGTTTCTCAGAGCTGGATCTGATAGTGACTCCTGGAGGAATAATGAACTTGCAGCTGAAAAGAACCCACCTCTCCAGCAGAAATTGATGATGTAAACACACCACTACAGAAACACATCTGGACACATTTTATTTATCAATTGGCTAATAACATATGGTATTTATTTTGTCATTTGTGAATCGTCTTCTGTTTCTTAGGCTTGATTTTATTTAATGTTTCCTGGTCAAAGTGGGACAATGGCATCAATGGGACATCAAAGCATGTGTTGTCATTTGGAGATTTTGTCTGTTTGGGATATGAGTTCACATAATGTTGCCTCTGAGACATTATGGAAATGCAATCCACTCAGCAATGGTTAACATTTTTAAACAAATACTATTTATAAGTTAACTAATTTTAACTTTAGTTCCAGCTTTATTACTGTTTAGGTATGTGAGTATAAATATATGGATATTATGAGACAAGTATAATAGCACATAATTAAAAATACCTTTTATAATAGGCTGAATTAAAACTGGAGAATCTGGGAACCTAGCTTAAAAAAACCCCTCTATTTATGCTTGGAAACAGGATTTGACAGAAGGGCAAACTTGGCTAGCAAAATTGGTCTTTGGGTTGTATGTTGGAAACTCAAAATACAGTTACAAATTTATGTTATTAAGGAAAGAATATCTTTGAACTAACTGAAAAGAAAATACCACATTAATTTTAAAGTAGATACTGGTATATAGCTACGCTTTGTAAGGGTAACAGAGGGAGCAAAATTACCCTGGAGTCAGACTGTAAAAGAAATTCCACATCAATGGTACAGGATTGCCTAGTGTCTCCTTGTGACACTTTGGCTATTTGCCAACCCACAAATACACATCTTTCTCTTCTGAAAGCTCCCCCTACCATTAAATCACCACAAAGATAAGCATTTAGTACTTAACTTTACTACTTTTTTTCCTCTCTTCATCCTGAATGTGAGAAAAGACAATGAAGAAGCATCATGTCTGGCTTCAACAATTCTGGGCAAGAATTTACAGCAGAACATGCTTGGGAGTCTGCCTTTATTTTAAAGAATAAACTGAGTCACCATGTTTCTATCTCAACTACACTTAAAGTAATTTCTATAAATATTCAGATATGTTCTTGTTTAAATGTACTCTTGTGGCTTTTATCCCTCTGTTTCAGTGGGATTCATAGCTCACAGTACAGTCATAGTGCAATGCTTTATTAGTGTCACAGATTTTATAAACAAGGAAAAACACTTCAAAGAGCAACTGCTAACATCACAGAAATATAAAAAAGAGAGTTATGTGCTCCTGCTGTTTATTTTGGTTTGCACTGCACTGTGACAGAAAACAGCACTTGGTGATTAATATGAAAAGAATGAGACTTCCTGGAAAATTTGTTTTTTTCACTCAATGGCAAAAATGTTATAAAAAAGGGACATGAAAATAAATACAAACATAAAATTTAAGTTTTAAAGACACAGTGTGCATATGTTTTCAAAGCATAAAAACATATTTAAAAAGAAATCATAAGAATAAGGGTTGGTTTACTTCATGAAAAATATTATAGATAGATAATGAGATGATTGGCTCTCACAATTAAAAGATAACTAATGGGTGAATATTAATAAAAGCTTTAGTGATGTATAGTTATGTTATTGCAGTTTAGATGTCCTCTGTTCTCCCCATAGTTCCCTGCCCCCCCACCACCACCACCACCATATTGGGACCATTAGACAGCTGGGGTTGTCTAGGACAGGTAAAAAAGGAGGTGTGCAGGCATCCCTTAGCTAGGGCAGCCGGGAATAGAAAAGCTTGGGGCTTAAGGGGTGTGGCATGGCAACACCTGATCTCCAATCAAGTTACAAGAAAGCAGTTTCCACCAATAAATGGCAAAGAAGAGCCGACTGACAGACTTTGGGTGGGGCCAGGGCTGGCTGATGCAGCCCCCAGAGGTATAAAAGATTGAGCGACCAGCTTGGAGACAAACCAGCTGTGTGGTGTGTGCATGGGCTGTTCTCAGTGCTGCAACTTTTTCCTTATGTAATCCTGCTGTAGTATTTTTATTAAAGTTTAATAAACCTTGTTAAATTTTCAAAGTGAGCAGTTGTTTCTCACAGAAACTGAACAGAGAATGCATTATTTCATACCAGTACACTCAAATAAAGGCTCAAGCTAAACACAGAAAGTGGGGAATGCACATATTAAAGTCATTGGAATATCATGAGCAACAACAGATAATACACTAAAACTCAACAAAAAGTAGTCACATAAGAACCTAGGTAAGGCAAAACTTTTTAAAGTATGACATTCACATCTGGTGAATGAAATGAGAACAGCTACTGCTTCTCAGACTATCATATATAAAAGATGTATGAAATTTGAAAGGTTGGAAAAGCTTTTGTCATTTTTAAGGACACTGGTAAATTCTATCAAATAAGGTGTTCAACAGCTTCTGATAAGGAAGATTAAAAGTTTCAGGGTGTTTCATTATGGGTATAAGAATTCGGCAGAAAATAAACCCCCTTGCACTCCAGCTGATCCTCAGAGATCAAAGGAACTGGATGCTGCTGAGCTTAATTTCTGGTTATTGCCAAATTAAGCTCTGTAAATCTGGTTGAGTTCAAAAGAAAAACTTGCATGAGGACAGATGCATAAACAGTGCAGTTTACCAATCCTGTACTATACATATGATCATGTTCAACAAGGACTTTGCATGATCTAGATTCATGACTAGTACAGCTTTTTGAAACACCAGGAAAGCAGGTTCAGGATTGCTGGTGATAAATACACTAAGTACAGAACAGTAATGTGTGTCACAACAGAAAATATAGCAAGAGAGATTCTAATAGTTCCCTGGACATATAAATGAATTCTGGCATGTGTTCCAATGCCCTTGCAGGTGCAAAGCTCACCCAACAGGTGTTCCCTCCAGAAAGACACAGCCTATTGACACATACTGAGCAGGCAGAGATGGTTTCTTCCTCCAGAGGGGTTTTTCTGCACCCACCTTTTCCACCCTGAAACTCCTCTTTCATAGTATAAATTTTGGCCTCTCCCGAGGGAGGGGAACAATTACATGTTATAAGTGGAGTTGGGTGACTTTGGTCATACATGCATTACACATCCATGTTCTCCTTCATTTGCATCCTGAAGAGTGTGCAAGTGAACATGTTAAAGAAGCTTAATGAGGATATCAGTTACTTTGGGTCAGAATTTATAGCTGACAGAAAAGGTAAACACTTTGGCCCTCCACTACTGAGGTGACAGTAAAGGCTATTAGGCCTTCCTCAGGTTCTTTGAGTTCATCCTTATCTCCTTAATGAAGCAGATTCATAACAAGGCTTGCTTTTCTCAGCAAAGTAAATGTGGCTATTAGCTGGTGCAGAGTCCAGGTGCTATTCTGTGCCTCACTGAAACAGCACCAGACTGCCAGACCTCCACTTCACTCCAGACAACAGTCAGTTGTTAGGCCCTAATCCAGGCAGGTGCAAGATAAGGAAGAGGCTCATCTCATGTTTTTCTCAACGAGTTTCATCAATTTTTCACCATCTTGAAGCAACACTGTACAATTTTGACAATTTTCCACACTGGATAACAGCATTGGTATTTGCTGATCTTGTGTCAGTGTTGGAATTCACCTTATTATTCGTCAAGTTTTGTTTGGCCTATCATGCTACTTAAAGTTCCTTAGATTTGAGGAGTTAATAGTTTTGGTTAACACGTCAGCAGCATCTGACCACATAGTCATAAGTAATTCTCTGAAACATTACAAAGTTCCTATAATTGTATTTCCCATAAAGCATTGTCCCCTATACTGTATTTTATAAACTGGGTTGTTTTGGTCTTGCATTAGTTAGTCTTCTTTATTTCAATAACTGAGCATTAGTGATGGGAAATTACTGAGAGATATGTGGGCTAAAAACTTAAAGATTGAGTTATAAGAATTTGTTTTACCCAAGGAATTTTCTGATTCTTTAGTTGTGGGGTGTTTTTTTATATTTTGGGAAGCTATGTCCAAACAATTTAAAATTTTATCTCAGAAACAGCTAAAACAGTTAAGAAGGGGAAGACAGATCTCTTCTCTGTTTAAACTGGCATTCATTCATAGAGATTCAGCCTGAATAGTTCAGCATTGGTTAATGAGTTTTTGTTCAAGACTTCAGTTATCTGCAGTCAACTCGATTGCATAACTAGTCTGGGCCATTGACACTTGACACTGAAACTCAAGACAATTTAGCTCCTGGTCAAGCTTTCCAGTGACTAACCTAGTCATTAAGTTTTTAGTAATTACAAACTCTCAAAGTCCATTTTCACTTGTGCTCTTCACTGTCCTTGTTGTGTGAACAAGTTGGAAGTGGGACAGTTCTTAGGTGAAATTACTTTTGTCTTTACATTCAAAAAGTTAAATTCTAGCCCAAATTAAAGTGTTTGGATGTGGAACTATACACCCAGCATGTTAATTTTGTATGAACTTGAAATTAAAGCAAAAATAGAACCAGGAGCTTTAAATACATGAGCAACCAACAAATGAGCAGATCTAAACTGAAAAAAAAAAAAAAAAAACAAAACAACAAACCAAACACAAAACAACAACCCACAAGAATCAAACAAGCAATATAATAAAAACTCTCATTTGTACTCTACTGTAGCTGAAAGTTTGTTTTAATTATATATTGAAATATTATGTCTGTGCAAAATACTGGCTAATTCCCGCTGTCCTCAAAATCACTATCCCAGTCGAGGTAAGGTCTCGGTTCTTTCTCCACCCTCACATCTCTGCACAAGTAAAGGAATGAGATCCTCATATTCTGCAGGGGCACAAAAAAAGGTATATGTCTCTTTTTATGCCCTATTTTTTTTTTATTTTTCCCTCAAGAAAGAAAATTTCAGGAAGCGAGCAAAGACAAACTCTTCTGTCTTCTTAATTCAGGAAAACTGAGGTATGACACCATATAGATTATAGTGTATAGGAAAATGAACAGTATTAAAATGTTTCCTGCTCCTAACTTGATGCCATAGGTGGCCAAGTGCTCTCAGTTTAATGAACACATCTGTTGGGAGTGCCTGCCTGTTAGCATTAGGATGTTAATCTTGATTCTTTCTTTCAAAGCACAAACCAAGAAAACACAGACAAAAGCAGTGCAGAATGTCATTAGAAGAAGTATGGACATGGATTAACAGGTGATTATTTACATGGAACTTAATCTGCTGATTTTATAAATGACATTTGAAATCTGTCACCCATTTCTTGGGTTACCTTTAGGTTATGTGTAAACAGATCTTCAATTATGAAATCACAGTCATTATTTTGGAAGGCAGCATGGGGGTACTCCAGTACATCCACCTGATCAGAGCAGAACTGAAGCAATATATGGAATAAATAGACTCCACAACATGATGTAGTTATGAAGTGTGTATGTATGACAGTGCCCAGCACAAGCGAGATAGCTCTTGTGAAAACTTGTGCCCTGAGCCCTGGTTTGAGCCACATCTTTATTCACAAAGGTGTTCCATATACATTACATTGCCCAACTTTTCTATGCATATTCAATCCCTGGCCCTGCCTGTCCTCACCTCGCATGGCAAGTAGATCCACGCCCTTCTGAGCATGCGTTGTTTGCGGTGGTGGTGCATGGGGGTCTTTTGATGGTCTCTGAGGCTGAAGGCTGTGGTCTTCCTCATGACTGAGCTTTTGAACTTCTCTCCTTTGTGCGTGAGCTTTGGTCCCTTGGTGCTTATCTGAGTATGTCTGTTGATTTTTATCAGCTTGGACACAGAGGAGCTCCTTTATCTAGGTTTCTTGAATTCCTTAGTCTTCTCCCGGTATTGTTCTTTATTGCAAGAAGCTTCAGAAATTTGCGTTTTCCTATGCCCTTTGTACCATG
This sequence comes from Melospiza melodia melodia, assembly GCF_035770615.1. NCBI lineage: Eukaryota > Metazoa > Chordata > Aves > Passeriformes > Passerellidae > Melospiza > Melospiza melodia. Next base: position 76,751,548 of record NC_086197.1, read on the forward strand.
GCAGAGGTTTCTTAAGTAAAAGGTTAAAATTCAACACACAGTTCTACAAGCTAAAATTTAAATGCTTAATTCATATTGCTAACTTAAGCAAACTCCTAAAACTTCCATTTCAGAACCAACCTTGAATTCAGACCAGACTGCGTAGGACTTCCTCCTTCCTCCAATCAGTTTTTGTAAACTCCAAGAACAGCCTCCCAGAGCACTCTGTCACAATGTTTACAATGTTTAATTATCATGTTAGTGGTTTCTTTTTTTTTTTTTTTTTTTTTTTATAACATCCACTATGTACTAGCAGACTGCTGTTATGTATCCCTGAAGCTCCCTCTTTTCATACTGAAAAAGGCTAGAATCTCAGCCTCTCTGGTGACTGCTTCAGCTTTCAAGCAACTTGGGACCCTCCACTGAAATTGCGCCAGTCTTTCTTCAATTGTGGAGACCAAAACTGGACACAGTATCCCAGATGTAATGCCAAGTACAATGTCAAGTAATTAGTGTCAAACCCATCTTGCTTCCAGCTCTTCTATACTGCCACTTCGCATCAAACTTTGGTCACTTGTTTTCCTGAGCATTGAGGTGCAAGTATTGGAGGAGGTTGCACTTTAACACATACCATGTTGGGCTCCTTATTCCCTTAGAACTGCTGTCACATGACCACACCTGACAGTTCCTTTAGAAAACTGAGTTTTGTTACCATCCTGGCAAATAGAAACTTCTTTCCCATTTACCAGTCTACCTGCTGTTTTCAGGATCTGTTAAAGAATGAGACAGCCTCTTTGTAAAAGTATTTTAAACACTTAGTGGCTTTAAAAACTTGTCTTGAGCCATTAGACATTTAAATGTTGAGGCTTATCTTTTTGATCATTTAAGCGATTCATAGCTGGATATTCAAGACTGTGTATGCAACAGACACCTATCTCCTCAGGCAATACAAGATAGTGTGGAATGCATGACTAGCACAGCAAGATCCTCCTCCACCTTTCGTATAAAAATCCAACTTCATTCATGGGCCATTTAATATCTGTGTGCAGAGATAAATACATTTTAAACATCACTGAGCCAAAGTTTTAAGTAACAAAATTTCCTTTCCATTTCAGACAGCCTCAATCCCTTGAAACTCGCATTATGCACATTTTATTCTGGTTAATAACTGCAGTTGCAGGTCACAAATGATTAAAATAAGCCTCAGTAACTTCCAGTTCATTAGGGCAACCAAAGTACCAGAAAAATATTTGGCTTCTTCACAAGGCTTAGATACTCCTAAAATATTTTCTGGCTTTGAACTCCAGTTAGTATTACAAAACTGTAAAGCAGGCCTATTAATTGTCAGTTACTGGCTTTCAAATGCTAAAATATACATATATATGCTGATACACATATACACAGATACACAAGAACACACATTTATCTTGGTAACCCACTTTTTAATTGAACACTAGGTTAATTGGAAGACAGGTTTCCTTGTAATCTCTCATTTGCATTTGGCTCAAAACTTGAAGTAGGTTTAAAGTAGGTTTTAAATTCTCTGAAATTATACTTGCTATCCTCAGGCATCTTACATCACAGAATACTCTCTTGCAAAGGAAAGGAAGAGGAAATTAGAAATATAAAACCATGCAGTTTTTTAAAAAAATGTTAAGTGTGATTACATAAGAAATGATAATATTTAAATCATATGGATATTAGAATGTTAGTTCAAAATATCATCAAAAGCTCTATGTGTCTAGAGTTGAAAAGGTAAGGGTTTGTAAAATCTTTTTATTCAGAAAGAGTAAAACATTTCATTTTTAAAAGTGTGAGATGAGCTTTGATATAAATGTACCGTGTAGATAAGTAGAGACCAATCATTACACTCCAAAGTAATTTTTGCAAGGAGAAGGAAACTTGCTAAGTTCCTTTCTAAATGTTAAAGCATTTATATCACATGATTGCAAAATTCCTCCTGTCTCTCCTGACTTCACACAGCTTTCTCTTATAGGTGATGCAGTCATCTATTAGAAGAAAAAATCCCCAATAATCCTAAAAAGCAATTTTTTATCTGCTGTTTTTCCATTAATAAAAATTTCATTTGAATGTAAATCCAATCATAAAGTTATATTTTAAACTTGCATATTTACAAAAAGCCAGAATTTTTATATTCATGGTCTGTAATTCATTACCTCCATACTGAAACAAAACTGAGGTTAAAGTGACTCTTGTCTAGGAGGATGCTTCTACTGCTCTGCCTAAAGCTCTATGGTGAAATATGATCGGTTTTTGAAAAACGACAGAGAAGTTTCACAAATGCCCAGGAAAAATATAGAATTCTGTGATAACATCAAATGAATATAGCAGTGTGTAAATAGCTAATGAAATCAACAAAATGCCTTTTCTAATAATCCTTTAATACAAAAGAATAAATACTTAACCTAATAATGGGTCACTAAATCAAAATATTTTGAGAAGTAACCCTTGAATTTGTTGACATATACTGCATCATCTTTTCTTCTTTTAGACATTTAATTAATCTACAAGGGTTGTAGGAAAAAAGGTAATTTTATGAGTTGCACGCTGTATTTTGCCATGCTGCTAATCAGTGCTGATCAGTGCAATTCAATTAGAAGTTTGCAACCTGTAATTAAAAGAACATAAACTCTTCTGAAAAAATAATAATATTGGAACTTGCAGCACTATGAAACTTAAGGTGATAAAGAAAAAATACTTTTTATTTCCATCAAAGACGATTTTTCAAATTCATAAAAAACCATTTACCATCAAATAGCGTCAGTACATATATATACAAGACATCGGCAATGTGGAGTTTGTGCCATAGAGAAATAAAGAACACTGATTTCAACTCATGTTTGCCATTCAACTTTTAAAATATTTGTAGAATCATTCAATGCGTTACTCTTTTCATTCTTCTAATGAGTATAAAAGTTGCTTCTGTTGCATGTTGTGCAGCAACCCATTTGTTGGACACATGGCCATGTGAGTAGCTAGGTGCATCCACAATATCTTAAAATCTCCTTTACCTGTAGCTTCAGAGTTCCTGGGGATTTTCTGGGGTAGGCCTCTGTGAAGAAAGCAAGGGGCTTCATTATACAGATTAACTATTTACAGTTTACAGTTTAAAACTTTATTATACAGTTTAACACCTTCTTTCATAATATAGATCTTCTTAACTATTTTCTCAATACTTTATTATGGGAAAAAGTTGTCAGAAGTTCACTATCCAATTCTCTCTCTCTCAGTCTCTATTTTTTAAAAAGAATTATTATATAGCAAAAAGACTAAAAACTCAATTTAATGGAGTATTTCTATACAACTGAATGACAAACTCCAGCTCTTTGAACGGAGGATGTCCTGAGCTAGAACTCAGGTGACCACCAAAGCTTCTCTCTCGCTGGACAGCAGAGATAAAATACAAGGCTCGTGGGTCAGGATACAGACAGGGAGAGATCACTCACTAATTGCATCACCAGCAAAAAAGACCTAATGTGGGGAAATAGGTTTATTACTGATCATATATGAGTGATATCAAGCCCCTTAAGGTCTGATCACCTGAAGTTCTAAGAATCAAACTTTGAAATTTTTTATCATTCTAAATGTAGCTTCAGCTAGACACTTAGGACTAAACAATTGCATAGTGATCATTGGATGCTTAGCTAATCTTTTATTACAAAGAAAGGGGAAGACAATGCCAAGAAATACGAGTTCTTTGGATGATAGCCACCAGGACTGAAGTCAGAAAAACTGAAAAAAAATTCAGGAAAGGTATTATTAGCAGTGGGAGATAATGATCATCAACTCATTCACCAATTCTTCAGAAGGAACCCCAGACACAAAAGAAAGAACTGCTCATGCAGACTTATTAGCATGACAGATGACAGAGAAAACTAGAAAATATGAGTTTGAGTATTAATTAAGAAATCGTTATCTAATCTGTAACCAATAAATATGGAGGGACCTTTTTCCGTAAAATGTATAAAATAGTGTAAAAAAAAATTAATTTCCCTAAACTGCAAAAGTGCCTGGGGTTCCAGTGCACTGGCCCTGACTTACAGGGAGGCCCTGGTCCCCAAAGCCTGCAGAGGCTCCATCTCTCCAGTTCCAGGGCACACCCCACTGACGGGGTGGTCACCCCATGGAGGCTTCCAGCTGAGGGAACACAAAGGCTCCAAAACCCACAGCCTGGTTACCAGGTCCAGGGAGCCACAGAGCTCGGCCTTCCCCCACAGCAACAGAACAAGACCAGGCGGTCCAGCTCACAGTCTAAGGCCAAGGGGCCGGGGCAGGCCTGAGAACGGGGAGGACACGCGTCCCCCGACTCCTGGCCCCACACCTCTGAAAGGCCAAGGCCAGGGATACTGCCTGATTACAGAGGGTCCCTCCAACCACCTGCCAAGGGCGGGAGATGCACACAACCCCACTTACAGGGCTGCCCCCACAGCCGGGCACTCCCAGCAAGCGCCATGGAGCACAGGCTCTGGCCTGTGCCCCACTTACGGGCCGTCTGGAGCCTGGCCCCATCTCAGTGCAGCACAGCAACACATCCATCTACAGGAGCCCAGGCCCAGGGAGAAATGGCGCCAGGGTGGTCACACCAGCCCAAAGCAGTGCCAAAGGTGGGATTGCGCCCTGCAGCACAGCATTTCTTCAGCCTGCAATGGCTCAACCCCTCGTTCAGAAGGGCCAATGTGCTCATTCCTGTCACCTGGCTAGAGAAATCTCCCCAGCCCAGTTTACAGGGACTTGGGCCTGCTCTGGGGACAAAGAGTTCCACAAAGTTGTGACACCTGCCCTGAGTACAGATCCTGCACGCTGGCAGATCACCAACAGCCCTGGTAGCCACGCAACATAGGCAGAGACCCAGGCTCTGGCTGCAGGCGGGTCATGGTGCCCACGATATGACTAAGTGGCTTCACTCTGTCTTCAAAAAGCAGGGGCAAGGCTGGACTGTTTCTCCACCCATGCATTTTTGGGGACCTCCCTGTGGCTGCACAGAGCTCCTCTTTTCCTCCTCCTGGGACGTCTAAGATACACTGCTCTATTTCCAAAGGAGGCCTAACGCATAAACTCACACACCGCACCAACTAAGGGGAACACAGGGGAGGGGAACACAGTCCCAGAAGAGGGAGCGGCCAACATGCTGGGGAGCCATCCCTCCTGCTGAGTAGGAGAGGAAAGCCTCAGACCTGCCCCTGCACTGCAGGACGGACACAGGGGCCTCGACAGACTGAGGCGCTCCAGTGGTGGCACAGAGACAAAGGCTCCAATACAGGGGGTCACACTGCCCAGCAGCAGGCAGAAAGACACTGGGCTGGGAAAAAGCCCTGGCCTTCTTACAGGCTGGGCTAGCGGCCAGGAGAGCTCCATTTCCCCCCCTCAGCTGTGCAGACAGGGGCTCTCACCCTCCTTATAGGGTTGCCCTTTCTCTCCGGGTAGCCAAAGAGCACAAGGGCAAAAGGCCTATGATAGTGAAAATCCATCCCTGCTTATGGGGCGGTCGCCCACCGCAAAGCCAGCTGTGGCACCAAGAAGGTGCCCTGCCAGCAATACACTTTGCCAGAGGGCTTCTCATGCTCCCTTTTCAGCTCCAAGCTGCTGCTCTTCTGTCTCACTCTTGCCTCGCCGTTCCACTCTTGAGCTCCAAGACGCTTCTCTCCTCTGCTCACTCTTTCCTCGGCATCCCATGGCTTCTGCCAGTGGATGACAAACTCAGGCCTGAAAAGATCCAGCTTCTGTGCCTGAAGGGAACCAACAGCCCCACAGGCAGATCCTCAAGCCACCCAGTCACACTTTTTAACAGTAGGTCTTCTAACATAATTCATTCTTGGAATATGTGTGTGAAGATCCCTGTCCAACTCTACAAACATTTTTCACAAGAGGCATGTTTGTCAAATCTGAATCTCCTAAGTAACTGGAAAGACCCCTTGCCAATGAAGAGGATCTGGATCTGGTGATTGAGGGAACATCTAAAAGTGCTTTGCCCTTCTTCAAGCACCCCACTTGTTTCTTCCCCATTGCAACACTCTGAATTCACACGTTCTCCATATAGTGTGCTTTCGTTAAGCCAATACCTTAGCAGTGTCTGACATTTCCAGAGTAAAGGAAAAGATGTGGTACTGTACATACTTCATCCTATTTCTAGCTCTGTCAGACAGTGGAATGGTTCAGCTCTTTCATTCTGCTACATCCAGCCAGCCTAACTACTGAACATCTGGCAACTGGAGCACCTAGTTACCTTTTTGTCCTTGATCTCTTTAGCTAAATCATTACAGCCCTCCTTTTTAGTAATGACCTTGTGGGTTTTCTGAACAGTTCTTTTTTCTTTCATTTTCCCTTCTCCAATACCCTAAAATTCCTCTAGATGAGGAATTAATTCTGCATATTTTCTAGCTTTATTTCTTCCTTCAGGAAAATTGAGGAAGAATACTAATAATATAATAAATGACAATGAATCAATAATATTTTATTTTAAATAATAATAATACAAAATCTATCAGCAGTTTATCCAAAGCATATTTTCTTTAATTGTGGTACAGGGTACAGGGTGAGGTTTCTGGCATTGTCTGTCTCCAATCCAGTTTATGGTGATCTAAATGCAGTCTTACATATGTTAATGTTTACTAAAGGATCATCATGGTTCTTATTATGTAACCTGCAGTACTCATGCACATTTTCTCTGCGCTCCATCACCTCAACCCTTACCACCTGTGGTAGTGGTTGTGTGGAACTCACACACAGGCAGAATCCTACCGTTTGTAATACTCCCTGTTGGGGACCCTCTAATTTGATGGCAAGTGAATAATGACTGGTGGGCTATTTAAATTTGTTTTACTAATTAGATCTGAAAAATCTTAGTCTTTCAATTTCCTTTCAAAAGGGTCTGATGCTAAACTATTTTCTTTACTATAAGAGGGAAAATGTGGTCTCCTTTCTCTTAAATTTTATCACAAATTCAATAGGCTTCCAAACTCCTACAAATTGAATTTTCCATCTGCCAAAGAATAGGGTACCAAAAATAAAATAAAATTAAATAGTATTAAATTTTATGGAATTAGTGAGTCATCTGGCTGAAGATTCAAAGCACTGGTTCATGTTTCCAAGAAAAATCCAAACTGTCATGAAGAAAAAACGTCTCTTCTTAATACAGCAATTCGATTTTCAGTTATGGATGTCTCATATTTTCAGTAATTTTAATATAAAGTGAAGTTTTAATATAAAGTAAAATTAAGATAAATAAAGTACCCTGGAAAATCTTTCAAGCATTTTCTATTCTAAAGTGTAACAACTTCCTCAGAACTGTCCTTGAACAACAGGAATGAGCTATGCTGCATGTCAAATGGAATAAAAGACTTTGTTCTAATTTTATCCAGAAGAAGCCTTGGTCCATATGTTTTCATTTGAACACACTGTGAATTAGCTTTTGCACACAGCAGTAAACATGTATAGCAACCATCCTTCAGAGTTCCTATGCAAGTGTAAAACATTGTAAATTGTATATGTATATATTATTAAATTGTATATATGGACGGTATGTTCTCTTGGAAGTAAAGTGTCATGATATTTTTCTGTACACTGTCTGGCATGTATTCAAATATTCATCTTATGCTACTCTATACCCTGGAAACATGGAAACAATACTTTAGGAAAGGTTTCTGTCCTAATGTGACCTTGAACTAAGATCAGAGGAAAATTAGAACCAGCACAGATAATATATGTGAGTTAATAGGCTTTAAAAATTTGCTGGGCACAAAAAAGTAAATATTTTGAAAATCCAGTACTTCTGAGGTCAAACAATGGCCTAATAGATTGAATAAAATGTGTCAGGTTACTTTTCTTAGAAGTTTTCTTTCCAAGTTTCATTCAATATTCTTTTAGATTTCCTGAAACAGTCCAGGATCCATTAGCTTTTTTCCCTACCAAGGGTTGATAGATTTCATGATTTATTATTGCAATTGTTTTTTAGCACAGACTGCTGTGCAGTGACAAGCATCAGTCTAGAGTGCAGTGTGAAGGTTCATATTTTTACTTTTTTAGAAACAATGTGGGGAAAGAAAATTACGGTTGCTTTTTGTCAGCAAAATATATTTATGATTTCAACTTTATACAGCCATCTGAACCTTAGCTTGACAAATTATTCTGCCTGTGTCTCTTTCTCTACATAAAATAAGATAAAATCTTAAATCTGGTGGGTTTGACTTTCTAATATCAGTTTAGCTGGGAAAAAAAATCCTTTCGTTTTAATGTTCTCTCCCAAATCTTTAACAGGCCCAAATCCAGTGTTCATTTAAGCTACAGTATAATTTCTTGTTTTCTGCTAAGTTAAGTCTGAAAATATAAATATTGTCTGTCTCTTACAAGAAAGAATCTGGATAATCCAATTTTCTAATATATCCTAGAATTGTAATCCATACTTCATTTCTATGGTGACATTTATGATGTTAGTTTTCATCTCACTGCAGTGCAACTCATGTTGAAAAAAAAGAAAAAAAAATCAAACCAAGCAAAGAAATCACCCATTAAGATAAAGGAACAAAGCATTTATTGCCTTAATTCAATTACATACAGAAGTTAAAAAAATTTGAACACACTTCTTCAACGTGACCTGCAACACTAAACAAACAAGTCACAAGTATAAGTAAATCTAATGTTAGTTTAGGATTTACAGGATTTTTGAGAGATTTGTCTCTTAGCTCTGCTGGAGCCTCCCTCCTCATTTGTCCATGGCCCAACACCCCATTTCAGCCCAGTTTGAGGCCATCAGTCCCAGCCTGGGGTGAACAGGGCAGATCTGCATTTTACTGCCATCTGCCAGGTTTGGCCAAGGAGGACCTTCCTTGCCCACCCCACAGGTAGGTCCTGCCTCAAGAATTCACTAATTCACTGATTATTTCAGGATTATCCTTAAAGATTGGAAGCATTGAGATCTCATTAAAATTTAACTTGCACATACCAGAAGCGTTTAGCATTTGTATTTCTGGTTCATACACCAAATGCAATCAAAATGGGGACTTCTGAAAGAAGCACAGTTGTAGGAGTTATATCATGAATTAGCAATGAGACTAAGAATGGACTGTGGAGACCTCTTTTTAAAAAATTTGACCTCCTGATAGTGCAAGTACTTTATCATAAGGGCTAATTTTAGCAGTGCCAAAGCTACCTAGGCAAGAAGAACTTGTAAGATTTCCCGGAAAAAATTCCTGAGTCTAGAATCATAGAATAGGTTGGAAAAGTCCCTGAAGTTCATCGAGTCCAGCCTTTAACTGAGCACTGCCAAGTCCACCACTAAACTATGTCCCCAAGTGCCACATCTTTTAAACACCTTTGGGGATGGTGACTCATCCACTTCCCTGGCAGCCTGTGCCAATATTTGACGACCTTTTTGGTAAGGCAATTTTTCCTAATATCCAATCTCGACCTCCACTGGTAAATCTGGAGGCTGCTTTCTTTTGTCCTAACTATGCCAGGGAGGAGACCAACCTCCACCACTTCATAACCTCCTTTCGAGTATTTGTAAGTGCAATAAGGTTTCCCCTCAGCCTGCTTTCCTCCAGGCTAACCAACCCCAGCTCTCTTGGCCACTCCTCTACTTGTGCTTCAGACCCCTCCCCAGCTGTGTTACCCTTCTGTGGACACACTCCAGCACCTCAATGTCTTGCTTGTAGTAAGGGGCCCAGAACTAAACACAGAAGTCAAGGTACATCCTTAAGTGCAGAGGGACAATCACTGCCCTGGTCCTGCTGGCCACACTATTGCTGATACAGACCATGATGTCATTGGTCTTCTTGTGCACCTGGGCACACTGATGGCTCGTGTCTGCCAAGCAGATCCTTTTCTGTCACACCTCTTTCCAGCCACTTTTGCCTCAGTCTGTAATGCTGCATATGATTGTGACCAAAAAGCAGGACTCAGCACTTCTTGTTGAACCTCATGCGATTGGTCTGTCCAAATTCTTCTCCAGAGCCTTCCTACTTTCCAGCAGATCAACACTCCCACCCAACTCAGTGTTTTCTACAAACTCACCAGGGGTGCACTTGATGACCTTGTGCAGATCATTGTTAAAGGTATGAAGCAGAACTGGCCCAAATAAGTGAGCCTTGGGGACCATATATATAACATTATGTGGTAAAATAAGTAATGTGTTCCTCATGGCAAGTGGATTAGCCAGGAGACTTCTATATGGTGCTTAGTAGATTCAGTCTATTTTCTGTGGTTTGCTCTGAGGCTGTTTAAGGTGTAGCAGGGTGCTGCAGATACTGTTCTATCAAATTAAATGGAAAGGAAAAAAAAGTAGGATAAAGGTACTTGTCATCCTCATTTAGTCTTGCACCAAGCTAGATACAAGTCATAGAATTTTTTTGTATTCTTTCTCTTAATCTTTTTTTTGCAACAAACGTCTTTTTAGAAGCATGCATCAGGAATAACAAGAACAATTTTTCATCAGGATTATTGTGAGATTTGAAACAAATACATATGTACATGAAGTTTAACTTTTGTATCCAGTGTATTCAGAAATTTGCCCATTACAGAAGTGAGATGGATAGGCAAAAAAGGCTTCTTTCTTTCTGTCTTGGGTCCAATTTACAGGTAAAGAAAAAAAAATTAAAAAGATCACAACTAGTACTTTCAACACTTCACCTCACAGTTGATTAGCCTGGGCATTAGTGACAAAAGAGTTTCCCTCTTGAATATTAACATGGTTTTTGAAGCTTGCAAGTTTATTCTCTCTACATCCCTCCCCATAACCTTGGTAAGAGGCAAAAAAATGAAAAGTCAACAAAGGCCGAACTGCTGCTGCACACCAAATGGTTGTTTTCTCTGTTCACCTCATTATGTCTCAGAAGGACCTCTTTGGATCCACCACAAAAACTTGTGTTTTAAATAGGTGAAGACCAGAATTATTCCTCAGTGAATGGTGAGATAGGTATAAATAAGAAAATTAATAGGCCCAAACCTTAAGAGAAATCCAATAATTCAAAATTGAAATCCTGAACTACTTTCAGAACTGGAAAGTATTCTCTAGTTTTAATTAGGGAATTAATCAAGAAAGACTGAACCTGCATAGCTATTCAAATTCCAGATCCAAATGCCATGGTCAATCCTAGCTGATTATTACATACAGTGTCTGGTCTGCTCAGCATACTGCAAACTTTATGAGCTAAAATATTGTCCAGGAACATAGTCATTGCCAGCCCCATCGCATGCAAATACCAAGAGCATAAATATCTTTATGGCCTTTTATTTGCAGTCTATAAAATCAAAAGAGCTTTATAACACAAATGAAAATTAATTGCACAATTACCTTTCTCCTGTGTAGGTTCCAAGAAAAGAGACCAAAACCAAAACAAATCCCCAACAAAAAAAAAAAAAAAAAAAAAAAAAAGAAAAAGAAAAAGAAAAAAAAAAAACCAAAAAACCAAACATATTTTTCTCTCTCATATTCTGTGTTGCCTTTCTGCTTGCTTCATAACCAAGTAGGACAAACCCAAAAGACTTAGCAAAACCTTTTCTTTCCAATCCATGTTATCCATTGTTAGCATTGTCCTTTTTGAACCTCACAGTTGAGATTTCTCAGCCAACTTTATTTTTCTTGTAACAAAATTTACCTGAAGTCTTCAGCAAACAATACTAGTAATAAATGCATGGTTTGCAGACTTCACTTTAATCTTTTAAAAGTCATATGCTTTAAAGGCTTATTTTAGCTATGGTGGCTTCTTTCACCTTGAAAAAGTCAGTGTGTCCTCAAAATTTAATTTTCTTCATCTCCCAAATAAAAATGATCATAACTAAAAAATCCTGTTTCATTGATAATATGTCAGGGAGAAGCAAGGGAAAGCTGCTGCTTACAGCCCTCCCCTGTGAGCAAGTGTGGCGGAGGCAATGCCCACATGACCAGGTGCAGCCACACAGCACACAGAACAGCAGCGCACAGCCAGCCCAGGCATTTCCTGGGGTTATGTTGGCAAATCCAATACACAGATCTGAAGGTACAGGTCTAGGCACACACATGGCTATGTCATACCTTATAGTAGGACTAGGATTCTGCTCCTGGGCAGAGGTAGGGAGCCTCTGCCTCCCACAACTCCTTCTCACAAGTGTGATAACAATACCATACAGCTGCATCATTTATTTATGTCTTTAACTATGTTGTTCTAAGTCCATCTTTGCTAAAATCTCCACATTCTGTGATTGCATTCCACAGAAGTAAAAGTTAATGTATATTGAATATTTTCAGCGCCATAAGTCATTGCAAATTTTCACTGGATTCTCTAATTATGTTTGGGGAATATGCAGCTTACTTCCTTTGAAGTCATGTGTATCATATGTTTCTGCATTATACTGGAAAAGTTGCTGGAAAATCTGGAAAGATTGCATTGCATACCTACTACTCATTTTGACATAACAGGTTACATTTGAAATATATACTGAATAAGCTATTAGTGTATTGACCAACTTGCATGACCAATTTTCATGCAAAGAATGTCACACTTCACTGTGATAATTTTACCTCATACTAAAGGAATTATGTACTTATTTGTCTTTGAATTATACATGCTTATTTATTCTCTGGGGCTTTGTGTAGCATTCAAAACCAGCAGCAATATTATTAAAGAAAACATTTTGAGTCTTATGGTTTAAAAATATCAAGTAATGACCTTAGAAAAAATAATTAACATAGTCATTAACGCAGTCACTTGAACTCCTGGAAAATATGTGAAACAGGTACCTGAACTTGTCTTAGGTAGTGATCTTAATATTTACCTTTACTACTGGGATCAACAGCAATAATACATTTATTGAAACATTTATGCGGCTAATATTGTTAACATTTTGTAGTTAAGAGTGTAAACATCCTCCACACAGCTGTGGCCAGAAGGTGAAGTAGAGTGATCAAGAAATAGGATAGAAAAAGATAGAGGCAATATTTTAACATAAATCATGGCTCTTTTATATGTAAGAAATATGTAAAATGTTGTATGACATATATATAACATGAAATTTTCCATGAATAATGGAGAAACTTCTGGGGACATCAACTGAACTCTAAAAAAAAAGGGAAGAGTCCCCTTTTTGGTGGATCCCTGCTGCAAATATTTGTCTCCAGCATACCAGAAATGGCACTTAATACCAAAGATCCATATGCCAGAGGTCACTGAAGGTGGTAACCAAGATAAAATCTTAAAAAAAAAAAAAAAAAGAACTTAAAATAATGAAAGAAAGCCAACAAAACTCCCATAGTATTCAATGCTATTTTTGTATACAAGGATATCACTTATTATTTTAGTTAATTTTTACCTATAAAAGGGCTGCTTTTTTATACCTTCCATTCAGGTATAAAAGGTTCAATTAGCTTATCTGCTAATTTGTCAGAACACAGAGTTAGATGCAGCCCAGATCAGATTGAGTGGAAACACTTAGATATTCAGGTCTTGTTTTCTGTTTTCACTCCTTGAGATGCATTTTTTAATTCCTTAGGCAAGCAAAAGATCTTATTAGCTATCAGGGAGGGAGTTAACAGAAGTAGTTCTTTATCTTCTTGGATCACAGCAAAGAAGACGGGAGGAAAATTCTTTGTGTGGGGTTGGAATCTGATGCAGACAGTATACTCCTACACTGAGTATCCAGCTGAAGAGTGACATTAATCATGTCCAGTCTTATCTAAACTCAGCAAAAATCTCTGGAAAATCTCTCATGGATGTCTGTAACTAAACCAAGATTTAATACAGTAGGAATACGATGACATATAGAAAAATGTGAGAAAAGTATTTTTTGCTTTTTTTTCTGTTACAATTGGCCACACACTTTGAAATAATGTACCAGCATAAACTTTGTTATGTCTGTTGGGGAAAAGCAGAAGAGGATAAAGAATATAATCAATTGGTCTAAAATGCCATATTATGTTGCTATAAGAATGCCCTTTATATGTTGAAATGTTGTCAATTCCAAACACAAAATACCCTGGAATTTGAATCAGAAGGATGCTCTAAGATATTTTCTGGTTCATTGCCCAGCAATGTGGATAAATTGGTGTCTCCAAAACTAAATCATGAGATGCCTTGAGATATTCTGCACCTTTATATCCAACAGCAGCCTAGGAAGCAATAATCCCATTGGACCTTGAGTAGACTTATGCCCCACAGGTCTCATTCAATCATTTTTCTGTTATGCTATATTCAGATGCTGCTGAATTTATTTTCTAAGAGGCAGGGTCTCAAGTACCAATTGTGACTGGCTGTTTTCAGTTACAGAAATTATTTGATCAGCAATATGTTGCCTGCTACAATGGTGTGTAGGTAATTAGATTGTCTATGGGGGGAGTGGCATGTATATTTTATTAGTTTCTTCACATAAATATATTATATGAATAGTGGAAATGGACTAATATATTCCTATTCATTTGTAGCATATTTTCTATGATTCTCAAGTCTCCTTAATTTTATTCTATACCATTCCATAAATGGTAACTGCTTCCTAAGAAACCATTTCAGGTGCCTCCATGAGAACACCCTTTACTCTATTGTGGCATAATAAATTAGCACACCTTTTCTTTCAGAGTATGTCTTAATAGTAACATGAAGCATAAAATAATAAATTTTAGTTACACAGCATCTTATTTTTATATTAAGAACTTGATAAAATCAGCTATTTCTATTTTAGTTCTGATTTACTCTTTTGGAGTTTACAATCTGTAGTGACATTCTTATTCTGGGTACCCCACCATATGCAAGCTCTTTCTGTATTTGAATTTCCCAGTCATATACTGTGATGGGTAAAGTCTGTTTTCATTCCACTGGAATAAGTAACCCAGGTATTCCTTTGCTTTACTTGAATGCAGGTCTGTATGTTCAAACTCTCCTATGAAAAAATATCAAGGTGAATTACATTAAAACAGTTTAAAGTTTATTTATGTGAAACCAACACTTAGAAGTGTAGATACTTGCATGAAATATTTTAGTTATTACAGAGATATGACATATTTTAGCTATTGTAGAAATTCTGACTTTTATTTTAGAATATTATCAAACAGCAGTAGTATTGTTGCATTACTGAACATGTAATTCATTCAGTACAGAAACTGAAGTTGTTGCTTTTTATTTATTAGATATTCCTCATTCAGTAGCATAAGCAGATCAAATGTAGACAACTAGTACATGTCACCAGCTGGTGACAGAACTTGTGGTCATGCTGGTGTCCTGATTTGGGGCCCTTCTGGAGCTGCTACAGATATTGGAATGAGGAAATTAGGTGAAATGAACCTAAAACTGACATGCTTGATTTTGCATGTAAGTGCAGTCACTTGAAGTGCAGTTAGGCTAAGATCACTCATGTGCATAAATTTAGGGAGATGTTGAAGCAGTTAGTAGCCTTATAGTGAACACTGTAACATAAGGCTCATATAGTGGGAAAATATTAACTTTGTGTCATGATAAACAGTGTTAAGTTGGTTCCGAGTGAAATTTCTACTCGCAAAAAGCTGAAGATGTGCTAAGTGTTTTGTTTTGTTCTGGTTTTATGCACTGCATCACAAGGAATACAAGTTAGATACTGTTATGACAAAAGGTCCAGTATCTTTTTGCATCTGTCCCTGTAGAGGTCATCCATTCCTAACTCAATAATAATTCTGCCTTTTAACAGATAAAGTGCATTTTCTGTCACAGCATTAAACTCATAGATGCTCAAATCCGCAACAGATTCTCAAATATAAAAATATTGCATATATATTTTTAAAACCTGCTTTCCAGTATCTAGGACAGATGTGATTCTGTTTAAGATTCTGACATGTAAACTCTAATTTCCTTTCTAGTATGTAGGGGTAAGTTAGATGACATCACAATCTATGGACTCCCATTCCAGTCAGTTCTGTCAGGGAACCACAGACAAATGCTGACTTGATTGATCACCAGATCTTTTCTTTAGGATGAGGCAAACTTTCCTAGCTGAAATGATTGAATAGACCAAGGAAGCAATTTAGTTGTCTAAGATAGACGTTTAGGATGACATAATAGATTCTTCCTGCTCTTCAGCTACATCAGAAAACCCCAAGACTCCTTTTAATCCTTTTTCCTATCTGCCAACTTCATTCAGGTATCTCTGGAGGTCTATATTCACAAAACCACTGATCACTATGGAAATTTAGACATTAACTCAGATGTTGACACCTACACAGTTAAGTTACCTAGATATAGGTAATTTACATTATCTAATACATCTTCAGATGTAATATAATTCTTTTCCTTCAGATAGAACAAACAACCTAAAAATGGTCTATCTCTTCTATACAGTGTGATATGAGCCCAGATATGATGCCCTGAAAGTCCTCAAGTGGCAACAGATAATTATATCTGTCAATATAGTTATTCTCAGGTTTAGATGCCCTACACTTACATTTTTCTGTATCTATATCTTATTGTATCTATAGGGCAACAGTATTACACACTTGTAAAGTCCAATAAAGTCACTCAGTCATTTCAACATTGAAATGAGGTAAGCTGATACAGACTAGAACACTATTGTTTCATGTATTAATCACAGAAGTCTGAATAATATAGTAGGAGGAAGGAGAGAACACACTGCCCACATAGTTATGATCAAGGATAAAGTATATCTGAAAGCACAGCTTTGGATTTTGGAAAGCTAACGAGCATAAGTATAACCAACTGAATATATGGGCTCTGCAGTAACAGGACAAGACCTTCCCCACCCTTTTATTTTGTCCTTAGCTTAACAGATGCCAGTTGACTGAGAGGGTCCTGTATGTCCACATTCAAATGTAATATTACACATTAGAAAATGAGATAGGCCAAAGGTGATAGAATTGCCATCGTGACTAGATATGAAAATATGGTTAATGAGGTACATAACTGAGCAGACTAAGGCACCTCAGGATGGCAGGATGGAAAAAGAATGAAAGATGGATGCAAAAGAAGAGGACCTACAATAGTCATACAGTATCACCTACTCCATTCTGAAACCAGAACACCAGCTGAAATGGCAAACATACAAATTTGACCAGGTTTGTAGTAACCATTCATGTCATTCCGCCCTAATGCCTGTTTACAACAAAGTACCCTAAATCAGAATATCTGATGTGCTATTAACCAGTAAATCAAGTTTTCTGAAAGTCTAGGGCATAACAGAGTGTGAGGCAGTACCAAGACATATAGTACTTTGAGCATTTGCACATAAAACTTCACCCAGCAGAAATCTTTCACAAAAAACCCCAAAACCAGGGTTGAAGTGTGTGTTTTTAACTGATTTATGATTCAGAATTCTGAAGTGTAGCAGCAAGCACCATATCATCTTAGGTACGTATCTAGGTGGTTGCATAGTTTGCTAATTTTACTGTGTAAGAGCTTAGCTGATAAACTCACAATAGATTTCAGTGGTATCAAAAACCTCTTCACAGGAAAAAGAATTGCAGCCTTCTCAGGGAGTTACCTTTGAGTTACGGTACAAATTGACTGCTTGGTTATTCATATAAAGTCAAATGAGCAATTGACACAGATGCAGAGCTGACAGTTGGTTGAGAGCCAATATATTAGAAGACTAAATTTAATTCTCTTCAGAATTCAAGCAGGATAATTTGAGGCCTTTGTAGAATACACATAGATGAACTGTTTTTAAATGACTTTAATACAAAGATTTTTAAAATAAAATATGCATATGTTGTATAAAATTTATGCTAAATCTTCTTGATAATGCCGGCAATGAAGAGGTAGCCTTTATCCCTATGGGGCAAGTCACTGGCTCACAGAAAAATCAAAGACTTTGTTCCAAAAATTCTTTAAGAAATTATAGAGAAAAAATGGGGAAATGCAGACAATAGCCATATGCCAAGCCATATTCCACACACAGTCCCTGGAAGATTTCTATTGTATATACACGTAATACATGAAAAGGGTAATAGATTTGAAATATATAGAGTTTATACTTTAAAAAAATGGGGGGGAAAGGAGGAAAATATGGTCTTCAGTGATATTCTTAGTATTGATTACTATTGAGGAAAAATTATATTCCCAGGAAATTAGGCTATTCCTAATATATAATTTCTATCTCAAGTGTACTCCCTTTTTGTATTGGATAATTGATATATTTAACTTATGCTGCCTCTTAATTAAAATATAATATCTGTTATTAGACTCTGACAATCAGAAATTACTGGCTGTGTTCAGAATTGCAACTCCAGAGCAGAATGGAATCCATTGTCCTGATGCTGCTGATGCTTAAGGTAGGAGTGATTATCATAAATGGTAATAAAATCTATTCCTGATTTTTAATAATATTAAAATAATATATGACAAATATTTTATTACAAGACAATACTCTATTTAGAGTTTTATGAGTGTATATTTGAAAAGTATTATGACTATTAAATGTCTTTAACTTTATGCTAACCAATTTAAAACTACTCAGGCAAAGTTCACACTCACTTAGAATTTTAATTTGTAATTTTGTTGTTCCTGTCAGTGGATCTCAGCTCCTCTCAGGTTTAAATGCATAAGTTCTAATCATGAGAAGTAGCAATTTTTCTTCAATAGACTTATTTATACCTAGTAGTGCATTCACTGAAATTGTACTCTTGGAAAATAATGTAAAAATGTTTTAAAAAATCAGAAAATATTTAAACTAAAAAAATATCCATAGTAAGTACTTTGTTTTTTTCTTTTTCTATTTATCTTTTTTCCTTCTTCGCTGACCTGTCCTCCTTCTCCCTCCCATCTAATCTTGTTAGGGAATAACCAATTATCTCACTTCCCAAGAGAATTCCCTATGCTTCAGGGTCTGCAGAGGTGATTTGCTTTCCTATCACAGTTCTTTTTAAAATAATTTCATGTATTGTGGAGAAGAGAGGGAGTTCAAAATATGCTACTTATCAGCTGATTGCCATAGCTACCTAGTTATCAGAGAATTATCTTTTCCTCTTTTCAGCCTGAAAAAGATGAAAATATTCTGATTTACTTAATAGCATTTTTTTATTGTTCTTTTAGGAAGGGGACACACACACACACACACACACACACACACACAGAGTATTTATTTAGCAAACAAATAATAAAGTATTTCAACAACTCTGGTAATTCTCATCCCAGAACATTAGTCTTTGACTTGCACGACTTTGTGGCAAAAGACTATTCAATTCAATTTCTGCCCTAACTGATGCATTATAGAGGGTCTTGACCCTGCATTTTCCTAAGAGCATGTTTCGGTCCAGTTATTCCCACTGCAAGGGAAACAGCTTGTGTTTTGTTTGAGGGAGTCTTTAGGAAAAATTAGTTCTCCATGTCAGTTCATTGCAGAGCAGAAGAAAGAGACAGATATTTACAGCCTGACCATCAATGTTAATTTATAGACAAGGTGTAAGTGTCTTGGAAATCTTGTAGAGGCTTTCACTAAATGCCTGAATGATGGAAGAATGTAGAAACCACTAAAAATTCTTGTGATTCATACTCCAAAACTTAATACTACCACATTTACAATGACAAGTAAACTGCTTATATGAGATTAAGTTTTCCTAATTTTTTTAATTACTGATTATATTCCACTTGTCCAAAAATGCTACAAGGAACAAAGAACTAGACAAGATCTCCTTGACCAGCCCTTATATGAAGTTATATCATTTTAGTCCCATGCATCTCTTTGTCAAGACCCACTTAAAAATCAGCTAGTTACCTCAATTAAACTTTTTGGTTGAAAGTCTATTCCATTAGTCCATGCTCTGACAACTGTTATTTTTCTTCTGATAATATTGCTTTGCCACAGATAAAGAGGGAACTATTAGTAAAATGCACTGTCACTGTGAATGATAAGACAGCAACCCTCATTTGGCTGCTGCTCTTCTTATCAGTTACACCAACTTTCAGCTTGTCTCACCTTAAAAGTTTCTTTTATTGTATCACTTCAAAAGTCCTGGAAGGCTCTTGGATTTATTTTTATGAATATTTGGAAGCAAAAGCAGATAAATTGAGTATAATGAAGCATTTTCATAGAACTGACTGAGGGGCAGGTTTGTTGCTAGTCTTGATAGTGTCTAATGCAATATCTGATCAAGAAAATTAACATTTTTGTGTTAAAATACCAGAAAATACTTTAAGCTAAAATTTCCATGTTTTCTGGCTGGAAGGCTGTGAAATTTCTTTTCCTGTGCTTAAGAAAACATGCACAAAAAACCCAAGCTCTGTAGAATCGGAATCCAATAAAACTACAGGGCAGAAACAACTTTGAGCGTGGACCGAGTATCAAATCCTTTAGAATAACTTGCTTGAAGTTAAAGACTGAAAAACATAAAGAGATTTTTTCTAAATAAATTATATAAATTCAAGTTAAATTGTGTTGAGCCTGGACAAGTGGAAAATTCATATGATTTTAATCTTTTGAGAAGGAGTAGTCGTTGACATGAATGAAAATGAGAAATTCACAAAGGAAAATAAGAGTATATGCCTCAGCTGGTTTTACCAGGAAGGATGAAACCTCTTTCTTCTGTTCTTCAAGGAGAGAGGTTTTGGCATATGGCAGCCCAGTGAGACAGGATTACACCCAGGTAGACAATGCTGCAGCTTCTCAGGCCTGTTGTAGTCAGATAATGCTGCACAGTCACAACAAGCAGAGACACTGCAGAAGTCTGTGAACAGCTTGGTGTAAAAATATTCTACCATTTACCGTTTCTTAAAAGTTTTTAAATATAAAAAACTGTACACTTTCATTTTTATGCCATAGGTGACTGGAGACTAGGTTTGCTGTGTTACAGGCTTGAGAAATAACAGAAATAAAAATTACAAAAATTGTTTTAGTTTATTTTTATGACCAGCTATACCAGAGCTGGTGATGCTAAAAGGGAGTGCCCATTCTAACACACAAATAAAATACATTATATTCTGGTTTTTGTAGTATTATTGTGATCTACTCTTAAACTTATGAAGGCTAGAAAAGATATATGCACACATGCTGACTGAGAAGGTTAAAAAGCAAAACCCAGCTTTTATGTTCCACAATGGCAATATAATATTGCCATAATTGTTTTATATTAGTTTCTCTTTAAATCTAGGTATTGTCCTTCTTCTTTTGTACATTAAGCAGGCATTTTCATTGTGCTAATTAAATGGCACCTCTTTCTCCTCAAAGATTACAATACACTTATTTCTGGATTAATTTTATTTATTTATATGCTTGGAATTTTTCTGATGAAACCACATATACTATCATGTGGTGACATGTGAAAATGCTAATTCAATCAGCCAAATTTTAAGCACAAACACTATCCTTGAGGTCTAGGGGAGTTAATTAAATGCGAATAAACATAGCATTATCTATATATTTAAGTTATCTACCAAAATATTACTTCCCAAATGTTTTTTTCTTTAAAATTCACTTTTTTTTTTTTTTAATGTAAAGGATCATCATACTAGAATTCTAATTCCAGGTTCAATCAAACCTGTAATTTGGTTTAATTATTATTTTTATGTTACTTAGTTGAGATTTTCTCTTGTGTGAAACTCACATATGTTCATCGATACATATGGTAGTTTTTATGCCTTTTGATGGCAGCTATGTTTATTAAATCCTATTAAGTCTATTTTATCTACTTCCTATAGTCCTGAGCCGGAATATCACAATTATAAATTTGGAAGCAGATTTATTCCTATACCTCTGTGATTTCTTTTTAGTCCTTGTGTATAGTACTTAATTTATGTTCCCTTCTTTTTCAACAGGGTTGGGGTTTTTGTTTTTTAAAGATACTTCTTTTTTATGCTGCACTACACCACTTGCAGTTGACAGACTCTACAAGGAAGAGTGAAGAAATTATTGATAATTTAATCAAATTATTAGTCCAGTTACTCTAATGCTAATACTAATATGCCAAATTATACATTAATTACAGCTAATTCACACTAATAATACAGTTAATCATCCTAGTTCATTTTATTCTCACTCCTCCAGTGTGTTAATAAAGCCAGATATCAGTATCACGAATCCAAAAAGAGTATGATGTATGTTTGGATGCCAACTTGCGTTTGCATCTATGTGAGACTATTTTTATATGCTTGCCAAAACCATCAGATTACTTTCTTGTTCTTGATATGTCCTCAATTATATTATGTAATCATACATTGATTATTTCTTTATTGTCTTTGATACCCTACAGCTGGTTTTATAATCTGCTGACCATTTGAGGATCTGGGTCTGATCTTTGAAAGCCCCTGTGGTTACCCCTGGCTCCACTCAGCTATGTTACAATCCTTTTCTGGTGTCACAGATAGCTTGTTCTGATGCGCACCATAGCTACAAGTTGCTTTTAGGTATGTTCTGGTTTTGGCTGCAATAGAGTTAACTGTCTCCACAGTAGCTGGTGTGGAGCTGTGTTTAGGATTTGTGACAAAAACAGTGCTGATAACACAGGGGTGTTCAGCTGTAGCTGAGCAGAGCTCACCCACAGTCAAGGCCTTTTCCACCTCTCACCCCACCAGTGAGGAGGCTGGGGTTGCACAAAGGTGTTGGAAGGGGGCACAGCCAGGGCAGCTGACCCCACCTGACCACAGGTTTATGCCAGACCATGTGGTGTCATACTCAGCATGTAAAGTAGGGGAAGAAGAAGGAAAAGGGGAATACATTTAGGAGTGATGGCATTTTTTTTCCTCAGTCACCCTTACCTGTGATAAAGCACTGCTTTCCTGGGTATGGCTCAACACTGGCCTGCCCATGGGAAATAGTGAACAATCCCCTTGTCTTGCTTTGTATGTGTGCATGGCTTTTCCTTTACCTATTAAACTGTGTTTATCTCAACCACAAGTTTTCTCACTTTTACCCTTTTACTTGTCTTACCTTTCCCCCAGAGAACTAAGTTGCTGCACAAGGCTGAACTGCTGGCTGGGGTTAGACTGCAGCAATCCATTAGTTACATAAATATATCAACACTATGGCAACAGAAGGCATCACCCCACACCACTGGGTGTGAGGTGATGATTTACAGCTAAGCTAAATATCTAATGGCCATCTGGTCATTTTCCAAGTGTGTTAAGAAAGTTTATAGATCCTGAGACTTTTTCTGCTCTTGCAAAACTGTGTTCTCTTACTTGCATTTGGGATTATGAGGTTGCAGATGATTCTAGAGCTTTGTGAGGTTGTTGTCAAGATCAAAGTTCTGGTTTTTTGAGCTGGGATGTCTTAGGGGAATATATTATGGTGTTTAGTTCAATTACTAATCTTTTGATTACATCAATTTTGATTTCAGGATATTATAAAATCATTTTCTCATATACTCCAATTTTTAGAACCTTCATACAAATTTGGCCACAGTCCCTGAGTAAGTAATGCAGTTCCCTATAAAACTCAAATTTAATTTTGTTTCTACTTGAATTTAATATTATACTCATTACCAGTTCTAAGGTTCTTAAATTATGCTGATGGCTGCCAATTTTTTGTCCTAGAAACATATTTACATAGCAGGTAGAGAGATGCCTAGTCTTATTTTGTGTGCTACGGCCAAAAGCAAATTCAAACTGACTCCTTAGTCCGTAAAAGCAATGAAAAGGTCTTATGTCTTCCTTGGACATGATTAAACCCTTGAAAGGCTAAAGACCTCTCAGATAGAAGAGGAAATTGAAATAGGCCCAAGAGATGCATGGAATCAGAATAAACCTAGTACGCTATGTGGGAAATGTATTGAGAAAAATAAGGTATCATAAAAGTTTAGAAAACAATTTTGAAATAAGTTCCTGAAGGGACCTAAAAGAAAAAATAAATTTCTAAGTCTATAACACAGTATATTTCAGTTACACAAAAGATTAAAACAAAAAGAAAGTCAGAAAGCTTTACCAGATGCCCAGCCTTCTGTGCCAAGTTTGCATGAACAGTTTTGGTCCAGGGAAGGTATAGGGGTGGCTTCTGTGAGAAGCTTGCCCAAAGATTCCCCCATGTCCAACAGAGCCAGTGCCAACCAACTTCATGCCATGCACACCACTGGTCAAGGCCAAGCCCATCAGTAACAGTAGTAGTGACTCTGACATAACAGATTTAAGGGGAAAATTTGCTTCACAACAGCAACAGCAATTTAGAGAGGAATGGGAATATGTGAAAGAACATCAAAGACACCCAGGTCAGTGAAGGAGAGGGAGGGGTGCTTCATGCACTGGAGCAGAGTTTCCCCTGAAGCACATGATGAGTCAGCAGTCCCTCTGCAGCCCATAGATATCCACATTGGAAAAGAGATCCACCTGCAGCTCCTGGAGACCTCCTGGAGATGCCTGAAGGAGGCGGTGACCCCACTGGAACTCTGTGCTAGAGCCAGCTCCATCCAAAGCAGCAGCTTTGGATTTTAATGGACTCCTTTACCGCCACAAGGTTCTGACCCTGGGGAATTGTGCTACCAATTGTGCTGTGAGGCTACCACTAGGCTGGGATCATCCTTGTGGCTTGTTCCCATGGGTAGAGCAACACTGTTCTTGCTGCTGCATGACATTTGGTATCTGTATCAACCTGAAAACTGTGAAAATGCATTAAATAGAAGAACTGGGAATCATCCATAATCAACTAATGTTTTAAGAAGTAAGCCTTCTCAGAAATAGAATTTAGGATTTATTATATCTCTCTACACACTGATTCCCATGTGTGCTTACAGTGATAATTTTTGTGTTCTCTTTGTCCACACAAGTGGTAAATTGCGTCAGTGACTGGATGAGTATACGTAGGTTGGTCACGTTAAGGGATTTTAGAGATGTTTTTGTTTTGCTTCAAGTGAATTCTTTCATAGATGACTAGACTGAGGAACTTTGATATCCTTGAAGCTTGCTTATCTTTTTCTGCCTAAATTGGCTCTGAAAATTAATCTAGTTTTGCAATCCTATTTATTTCCTATGATCACAGGAGGATGCAGAGCTGTAAGTGAGAAGGGTGTTGCTGCCAGCAGTGTCTCTTGCAGAGAAGGTAGTCTCAAGTGTTCAGTTTAAATTCATCTGTTATTGTGAACAGATTCATTTTAGTTAGTAAGTTCTCAGCTTGTTTAAACAAGACATTTCTGTGAAAAGGGGACATGAATACGATAACTTCATCATCTTTTTCAAGAGATGTTCCTTAAGCCTAAGGGCTGGAAGTAGAAGTAAGAGATGTAAATTAAAGAAAGGAAAAAAGAGTAGTTCTCCTATATTTATATCATAATGAAATCTTATGCTATAAGGTTTTCTCTAGAACATTTCTAAAGATCAGGTTAATCAAAACAGAGAGAGTTATGGATGCCTTTAACCTTAATGCCTCAATTTGACAACGTTTAGCATGTCTGTCAAATACATCTGTTCAGCAAAATTAAGAATGCAATGTTTAAAGGAAAAAATAAGTAGTTTAAAGACCAACTTTACATTTAAAGTTATAGGAAGCTTTGGCTTACCTGAACGGTTTGTATTTATATATGTTTATGAATTAATTAAGGGGGAAATTATTTGAATACATAATTTTTTAACCTTTTGTGATAGGTCCTTTCTTTTCGCAAATATTGTAAGGGCAACTTTCTAAAGAACCATCATAGTTGCCCACCTGAATTAAGGGACTAGTTTTCCAGTCCTGACCAGTGTTTTCATGTTTAATTAGCACCAAAAAACAAACTAAAAACTCTTTTCTTGCAAAAATCTGCAAATACCAGAGTTTGTGTTAAAATTTAAGGTAAAAGGTCTTACATGTACAGTCACTAATGGCTGGATCTGTGAACACCTCAGTTTAAATGCAGATTTACTTTTCACAGGACTTCTTTGTCATCCAACATATACACTTTCTTATGCTCAGACAGTGTTGTTTCATTTTTAGGGGATACAAAAACCACTTATGTCCATAGGCTTTAAAACTGGACTTTCTGTTCTGCAGCTGGGAGAGTTGCACGTTCTCCCAATCAATGGAGGTTGCATTTAAATTAAGACTTTATATTTGATAGATAAATTTCTTTAAAATTGGTTTTACATATGTCCGGTGCTGTGATTTTTTTTTTTTTTTTTTTTTGTAATTTTGGCTGTTCCTTTACTCAAATCAGAAGAAATGAAGGAAAAATCAGATAATTTTGCATTATTTTAAGGTAGGGTTTTGTGATAGCATCCTTATTGGAAATGTGAGTGAGAAAAGTTGCAAGACTAACAAAGACAGGATACAACATTTTAAACATTCTTTTCTACAAAGTGCCTCTGTGTATATCTCGTTTCTAAGAAAAATAAGGGCTTTTTGTTTTTTGTCTTCTTCTTTTTGTATATAAAAAAGTAACACAGTCATGAGACTAATAGCAAATTATTTTTGCACTTATACATGAAAGACATGCTGATATTGTGAATATAACATTATTAAGTTTCATTATGAAATTATCACAATAATTAAAGTCAGCTGTGAAATACTAGTTCAAGTGTAACTGTCTCATTTTAAAATAATATCATTAGTCCTTGTCATGCAGAGAAATGTAACTAATGTAAATTTAATTTACATATCCCTCCATATTTATTTTCTTTCTTTAATCTTGTAATCACCACGAAAAATTTTTCAAAAAGGTGACCTTAATAAGCAATTCATATTTTCCCTAAGCTCAAGCTAACAATTGTTGGTTTATTACTGTTAGTGTTCCTGTAAACAAAGAAAAACTCAGTTCTAAACAAAAAATTCTCAAAAGGAGAAAACATAAAGATAATGTAAAAATGTCTTATTTCATTTAGAAGCGTTGAGATAGTAATAAAAACATTGACATTTACATATGCAAATACAGCCACAGAGTTCAGACCAGCTGTGAATCTCCTTGTATGGTTCTTGTTGACCAATGGTTACTATCATGCTGTCTTCAATCTTTTTTTTAATCAGGCAGAAAACTCAGAGTCAGGTATTAGTTATTTGTATTAGACCTGGGCCAATTTATTTTCCTTCTTCTCTATGAATTATTCACAGCCATATTTCTCAAATATAGTAATTATTCAAAGACTGTTTTCTGTAGTGAGTGCTGAATAACATGTTCACAAAATAAGGATTGTGAATGTATTTTAAAGATAAAATTACAATTCTGTTCTAATTTATATGGGTACAAATTCATAGGAAAAAGAATTCCTCTTGCATCAATGAGCAGAACACAAAACAACTGAAGCAATTGGGACACACTAGGAATTCTCTGAAACACAAGTAATTTCCAGGGCCTGAGAAGCCCAGAATTGAAAGTATAAATATTTAAGTTGTTCAATTAACTATTCATTTTATTTGAATAATCTGTCATTGCTATAGAAAATTATTCTCATTGGCACATCTTCCTTCCAACAACCCATTTTCTAGAATATTCACAAGAAGGCGAACATAAAGCCGTCAGTACAAGTGAAAGGATTCATTTAACAGTGGATATTCACAGGAAATTATTTGCCCAGCTGGCCGAAATCACTGTGGTAGCTAGAATAATTACTGGATATATGAACTAGATAGTTTTAGCCAAGACTCAAAAGCTTTTCTCTAAAAAATAGAATCATAGGGCTTGGGATATTTTAAATGAGCTTTTGATATTCCTTCAGTGGTAGTTCCATATGACATGTGCCTTCATTGATAAACTAAAAGAAAAATCCACTGTCTGGATCTGATTCTGCTCTGAGTTACATGAATTAATCAATGTAGTAGGATATTATCACAAGTAGCCTGTAAGGTTGACATCTCTACCAGGTACTGTATTTCTGTGAGAGCAGATCTCTTGTTTATAAGCTGGGAGCTTTGTAATAAAATGCAGTTGTCATAAATTTATGCCACAATAATATTTTGTTTAGTTTGTGATGTGATAGGTAGTGACTATAACTTACTACTGAGAAACTAGTTTTAAAAACTTGCTCCATAATAATCATAGTGAGCAAAAGTCAGATGTTATTTTGGACTTTCCAAAATGTGACAAAAATTTTCTTTTGTAGTTGTTTTTTTCCTTGAAAAATCTAGGATTTTTCTTTTGATCTTCCATGCTGTGAAATTGGAATTTAACATTCTAAGGTTATTTTAGCCTCCTAAAATATTCCTCCTAAATTGCAGAACTATTCTAAGATTGTTTTAACTTGTTCAGGCAGAATTAAATAATAAGATATAATTATTAAATATTAACATGTACTCTGCATCAATCTAAGACTATTTCTTAATGCAATTAATTGTAGTGTTATCAACAAAAGTTTTAAAATGGGCTGCCTGAAATTACTTTAATGGAAAATGATATGCAACTGCTTCAATGTATTAGAATAAGACTTTAGAATTATGTTATTCTATCCAGAAAATTAGATTAAGAAATAGAAGTTGTTCTTTTATCTCATGCTTTTGTCTTTCGAAATGTCATTCTATAATATAGTCAATAAATATTTTACCATTTTATGGAAACTGTCTATCTTCATGAAAAATATTTTTTAGCAGTTAATATTACCAATAGTTAGTTAATGCTTAAAAAGCAACAACTAAAAATAAATGGAGTAACATTCTCCCACAATTCCTGATGGATGCCTTTGTGTAACAGCTATCACTAAATTACAGATAAGTAAAGACTTACCCACAGAATTTCCCATTACCTTGACACTTCTGCTAACACTTTCAGTGTATTCCTCTTCTCTGAGTTTTTAATTCAGGGTTTGCTGTCTTTTAGATAGTAGTCCTCCAAAGAGACTCCAAAGACCAAAAATCTGGAATTAGGGCATATGGCCTGTGGTGTTCAAGAAAGCATAATCTAGAAAACAAAAAAAGTTTTATTTAGTTATATACTATGACAGTAAAGTACTTAATTCTGAACCTGAAATATGTTAATCTGAAAGTCTTTGAAGATGGTGAAATATTCCATTTTCAATCCACCAACAGTGTGTTACCTAATCAGAGTAGGCTACTTTTTATATGAAATTGTCTGTGTTTAAATGTCCTATCAAACAGTAGTCTGAATAAGCATAGTAGCTGTTTACTTTTTAACTTCTTACTCAAGAAATTTTCCATCTGGCATGCCTTTGACTCATTTTTCATAGCATCAGTTATTTCTTGCCTTTTATTGGCTCACACCAATTGGGCTACACTATCAAATCCATTATGATGGTCTGGGCTTGATCTGAGCAATACATCTCTTATGGCTGCTGCAGAATACGAACAAAAGAGAGAAGGTGCAGAGCATGTTGTAGTCATTTAAGCAAAGCACACAAGTAAACAATGTTATTTCAAATCTCAAGTTCAAATTTCAGGTGTTAGCAGATAGGAGTTTGAAGCTCAAGGATACCCTCATCACTGGTTACAGGGAGAGAAGCAATATTGGTTCTGTCACTGCTTTGGAAACCATGTGTCAATGTAGATACAGGACAACTATTTTTTCTCATATGCATTATGTATGCAATGATGTGTCACTCCTAATGGTTTTCGTTCCATGGAAATTTTAGTGGATTCAATAGACAAATTATTTCCAAGAATCTCAGATATGATGTAGGAGGGCATTGGATAAAAAAAGAGAGGGAGCTGAGTCCAGAAAGTGTATATTAAGATATCATTTGTCATTTCCCTTGTTCTTGGTTTTACACTGTATCTGCTATGCTACAGCACTAACGCTGCTCCTGCTCGTGGCCGTGTACCCGCATTCTTAATGGTGTATCAACATTTGTCTGCATTTTCAGGTAGATATTTTGGGGTGATTAATTTGGGTGTCAAAAATCAGACTGCTGTCTTCCAGATACTATTCTGATAAGATTAACTGTGTCATTATCCACAGGTATGAGGTATTTCAATTCTAGCCCATTGCTCTGTCTTGATAATTAAGTTGTCACTCCTTAAAGCAATTTATTACAATATAGTATGCAATTGTTTTATTATACATGAAAGCCTGTAACAGACAGGGTCCCATCAGTGGTTTGCTATTTGATTATGTGCATGACTGACAAAAAGAAAATAAAGTGCATGTCACAAAGATAAAGAATGGAAAGAAAAACCTAGAAAACAATTGTATATAGCATTTCTAGGGGCTTTTTAAAATGTTTTCTCAGAATTAAAATATATTCTGCTAATATGATTTACAGAGATTTTTTGATTCATATCCAAGTAGGTAATTCTACATTGTAATTGTGAAATTAATAAGTTAACATGCATTGAGTAAATAAACAATGAGTATCAGAATATGGTAAAACACATGTATTTGTAGTAAGACCACCTTTTTTCAGCTAATATTCATGAGAGAAAAAAGAAGAAGGAAAGGGTTTTCATGACAGAACCCTTTGTCCAAACCCACCCAATTCAAGAATTAAATTTTTTTTTCTTAGCAAAAATGTGGACTTTGAGTCCAATCACTTGTCCAAATACACATTCAAGTGCATTTCAAATGCAGTGTCATCTTCCTCAACTTCTTTTCTCCGTGATTTTTTAGCAAAATCAGGACATTTTCTAACCATCCTTCTGGAAGATCATTTTATAGTTACCTCTTTCAGAGGTTTTTTCTTCAGAGCAGATGCATGTTCTCACTGTTACAAAATGTTAGCCACCTCACCTTCTTTACCTTCAAAAGTTATATTCAAGTGTAATTTTGGTTTGCTGAGTGGGTGAGTCAGTAGGTGACTGCAAATAATTTTTTATTCCAAGAAACTTTAAAGAACTTTTTATTAGGAATTCAAAGAAAATCACAGCTTAATGGATTGCATCAGCTCCTATCACAAAGGCATATTTGTGCACGTTGGGTTGTTGCCTCTGTTTTCTGGCATTTTCACCCACACAATGGGTCACATTTGTTTATATCACTGCAGGGACTGGTCTCAACCCTACATAATGGTCTCCAGCATGTGCAGTGTTTTCAATAAGAGTGAACAGCAAGGATGAAGCATTTGAAATGTACACTTCTTCAGTGACATAAGTCTCCTCTACATCTACTAGAAACTGCTAAATATGTTTAGAATAAATATTTGGCAAAAACATATAAATACATGTACATATCCCACTGTGAATATATCTAATATAAAGACACAAGAAATCGACCTAGAACTGTGTCCTTTGGGTGACCTCCAGAGTCTTGAAAGGCTTTTAAATCTGCAAGTAGTTGTATAAAACTGAGCTAAGTAGCAAATGCATTAGAAAAGAATTTGAATGCATTAAAAAAGAGTACAGTTTGAAAAGACAGTATGAAAAGAGTCCAGGAAAGAAAACATGTTAAAACTACCATGACATCAAGCAAAGCAACAAATCTAGTTCCACATACACATTAGAACTAAGAATAAGACAGCTTAGTCCTATTATTTATTTGAGAGAAAATAAACATAATGGATGTTGCAGGGAAAGCTGAAGTAGTCAATGCGGCCTCACTTCATTCCTTCCAAAAAGAAAAAAAAAAGAAAAACCAAGATTAATTATGACCAGACTCTGAGGAAAATTAATTTTAACATAGAGACAGACACAGGCAGAATGTGTAAAAAAATAGCTTTAAAAGTGTACATAGATCAGATGCATTCAAATCCACAAGCTCAGATAAAATTCTCCCCAAGGTACTTAAGGAACTAGCTAATACAATCTTGTAATCATTAGTCATTCCCTTAGACAAACTACTGAGCATGAGAAAAGTCCCAGGGTATTGAAGAAGGCCAAACCCAGTATTTATTCTTAAAAGGAAGGTGAAAGAAGAACCAGAAAGTTATAGGTAGCAGTCTGATTTCAGTACATAGAAAAGGTCTAATTTTCTTTTTAAAGCAAACATTTTGTAAACTCTTAGGACATAATAAGATCTGAAAAAAATAGTCAGCATCCTTATGTCAATAATGATGTAATTTCCTTATTTGTGAGAATGGATGCTTAAGTGGACAATGGAAAATACTTCATGATTTATTGCATTTCTTACAAATAGGTTATAGAGAATATTCTTATAAGAAAGTGAGGAAAATACAGCTCAAATTAAAATAATTTTTTTTCTGAGGAAAAAAAAGGGACTTTTTCTCAATTCTTTATCTAAAAGCAGATTAATCCAAAAGGACTCTTATGTGGCGCTGTTTCAGTGTGATTTTATACCGTATTTACACTATCTTAAATAAGAGAATATGTGCACCTCAAAATAGGAAAAAAGTATCCTTGGCTAGAGGACCAGACTTCAGGACAATCTTTGCAAATTGTAGCTATAGCAAAAAATCAGCAGGAGGCAATTCAATTAAGAAAATAGCAAAGCACCATTCCCAGGAAGAAATCTGTCATCTATGCAGCATAGAGACAACCTGGCTTTAGGCTGTCATATGGACACAAAGGTTCTCCAGGATAAAGCTAATTGAACTCAAGGCTATCATACAATTTCAGCGTGATTCTCCAAGAAGAATTCTGTAAAACTCAAGAAATTATTGCCCTAAGTAATAGGAAAGCCTCATCTGAAATAATATATCAAGTTTTGGGAGCGATACTGATGCAGACAAACCAGACACGGTATCAGTTGGCAAAAATAATTTCAAAAAGTATTTTTGGCAGAAATTAGATTCTGTTCTAGTTTTTCCATCAATATTTTGTTTTAAAAATTATCTTTAAAACCATGGGATTTCAAATAAACTTCTATTTAATAAAAAAAGGGTTGTTATCAAATTAAAAGTCCTTTCAATTGCCACCAAGAGCTGAATGGAAACAATGGATCAATTTTACATGGGAAAAATAACAAATTCAGCTTGTACTTCCTGTGTATGGGTTTGCAATAGCAATTGCTATTTATCTGAGGCTGCATTTTCTTAATTACTTAACAGGATATATGACACTGGACTTTCCTTTTCTTCCCTCATGTTTTTTAATACTACACTACAGGTTTTACACTCAATACATATAATGAATTCTAACATTTGGCATTAAAATAATGTTTATTGAATTGTATTAATGAATTTTGCGCAGACTTTTGGCAATAGTGTAATGACTGTAATTTTTTTGTCTTAGAAAGTGTAGAAAAAATTAAAATATTAAAGTATCTGGCTAAGCAACAAAAATCCTCTATTTTTCATTGATCCAGGAAAGAATTGGTCCTAGCTCCCATAACATAGATTTGGTAATAATATAGGCCCACTGACCTTAAAGAAGCCAAATGCATAACATGTTTTCCTCTTGAAGAAAATAATGTTAATAAGCATCAGAGTCTTTCCCCTGCTCTCTGGATCTTGTCACTCCAGAAAACATAATGTCATCTTAGAGGCCTTTGGCTGGCGGACATGGAGAGAGGCATAGAAAGAAAACCTGTTAGTGCTGTGTGATCAAAGCTGGGCTGTGGGGCTCTCCACATAAGCTTTGAAGCCTTATGAGTATCTGTGGGCAAAGGGCTATTTAGAATGACAAAGATATTGTGTTTTGGTTATCTCAGAGCACATCGGGGAGGTTAAGGCAGCATTGCAGGGCTGTTTATATTTCCACACAAAACCAGACAAAAATGAAAGAAATATTTCCCTATAAGAAGATTTATAAATAGGCACTGTCTCTGGAAAAGAAGCTTAATTTCTGTAAAAAATAATTTTTAAATAATCTTAAAAAATTTTACAGGTCCTTTACCTTCCTAGAAATCAAACAGCATGATTTCTCTCATTAGGTCTTCCATAGTGTGGAGTCTTGTTGTAATAATGCTGATGTGTCATTAATTTTTTACATTTACTGCATGGTTTATTATACATATATGAAAGACAACACCAGGCTTACATACTGGGGTTAAACTTTGCTGCTGGGAGTCTGAATTTGTTTTTACTAGGCGTACTCCTTTATACTTCCCCTTTAGTTGGAAGGGAACTTGACAGCTTCTTCATAAACAGACTATTAAAAAAATTACTTAAGAAGTATTCAGGGCTAAGCACTTCATACTCATTAGATTTTCAGTAACACACCTATTTGCTAGCATCAAATGGTAATAAAAGGTAATTTACATGGATCTGCAATAAGATTTTTAAAACCCTGTTAGGAAAATATGTGCAGTAATTTTAATTACTTTTATTGCTTTCATTATTTAAATTAAACATATAGATGTTTGTTTTTATTGGAAAGCAGTATTCGTGCAAACTTGGAACCTAATTTTAAACGCTTTTTCTGTCTCACTAATTCTCTTTTAAGAAAATCAGTTGATTTGCCATTTATATTTTCATTTCAGAAATTCTGTTCTCATTTATTTTGTTTGAAATCTCAGCTTTGAAACAATGTAAATGAGATCAGAATGTGACCTGGTGAAAATGGTTTGCCATCAAAGGATTCACACTTCAAGCTGTGTTATGTAGCTTTCCAAAAGTGACATCTGGCCTCTTGGCAGGTTCCTCAGGCAGCTGTGCTGGTGGTTTAGAAATTGCTGATGGGCCTGCCATATGCAGTACCTGCAGTTTGGCTGCTTCAGGCTTGCTCCAATTCATTGCCCTACTGAATAAAATTTGCTTTGAATTATCTTCTATTTGAAATTATTGGCATACAATTCCTTTTTTTTTTTCCTCCCCATAATTCAATCAGAGATGTGGTCAGAAAGGAGAGTTCCAACTTCTGCTGCATTGGCTCAGCTAGAGAAAACAGCTCTGTGATCTAAGAATATCACTGTGCTGCTGGCTGCAATTGAACAGATCCCTAGGGGCTGAGCAACAGGTCTGCATAACTCACCTGTGCCCTTGATTAGGCATTCTGGGTGAATGTATGGCCTGTCCAGCTCTGGAGTGGCCTGGAATCTGTTAATTTAGTTTCCTAGGATAGAATCTGGTGTACCTACTCATTATTTCTTGAAAGGTTGAAAGTGGTGAGATGTCAATAAAGCTGACAGTATTTATAAACACAGGTTGCATTCAGGGAATATTTGTCTGTTTGGTATGTTAATACGACGAAAAATGGGACAAAAGTTCCAAAGACTGACAGAAGAGACCACAGAGAGAGCTTTGTGTTCTTTAGCAGGATGCTTTAATCAATTTGTTTTTCTTCTTTGTCTGCACATCTGTACAGAAAAACATCCTTTTATGGCTGTATTTCTTCAGCACCTAGAGACCCATATTTCTAACAAGGTATCAATTGTGCTAAACTCTGTATTCTCACTGAAATTACTAATAACAGCAGTGCCTGGCAGCACTTTGCTGCCTGTTAAGATCCTCTCCCTCTCCTACTCCACCTTAAGTAGTAGATACCATGCCCAGATTAGCACAGCAGAGATGCAAGGAGCAATGCACAACTGCTTTGCAAATGTTCTCAATGTCAATGGTATAAACTCTGAAATAATCCCTCAAATAATTTAATTCTGGAAAGATTTTGATCATTTTTGCATATCCACCAGTAAATGTATTAAACACAAAACCACAGAGAGACATCTCTTAAAGAATTATTTTAAAGTCAGCATGTACTCAAATACACACTTTTAATGAATATTCCTAAAGCAGAGTAACTAAGCACACATTGGCCAGGAAACAGCAAAATTTAGGTGACATATAGATTATAAACTCAGTCACTCTGAATGAGGATGACAGTACAAGCCATTACAAGTAATCAGTGCAACATAATGCTTCCTGTGCCTATGTGGGATGGATGTAGTTTGATCTCTTGACCCTGGCACCACCAAACTCCAGGGTAGCTAACCCCTGCTTTATCACTTGCTCACTCTCCCCTTGTGGGATGGGAGCAGAATTGGAAGGACAGCAGCAAGAAAACTCATGGGTTGAGAAAAAGACAGTTTCATGTGTAAAGGAGAAAGAAAAAATAACAAAGAGATTGAAAGGCAATCACTCATCACCTCCTACCAGTAGACTGATGTCCATCCAGTCTCTGAGCAATGGCACAGCACAAATTTACAATGGGCAAATCACGCCTGACCAGCCTGATTGCCTTGATGGGATCTGAGGATTGACAAAGGTAGAGAATGTTTGACAATTTTGATTGTAGCAAGGCTTTTGACACAATATGCTTATATTCTTGCATTTGAGTTGGAGGGTTACAGTATAGGTAGATAGAAAAGTAGAGGGATGAAAAACTGGGTAAGTGCTTGAGCTCAGAAGTCACTGATTAATGAAGTCTAATCTACCCAGAGGCAGGGTTCTGCAAGAGTCTATATGGAGCTTGCCCTATTTAATGTCTTTGTCAATGATCTGGGGGAGATAAGAGGTGCACACTCATCAGGCCTAGAGATGGCAACCAATTGCAGAGTGCAATTAATATGCTTGAGGGCAAGGGCAGGTATTCAGAGATGTAGGGATTACCCAAGAGATCCATTTTAAAATCAACAAAGACAATTTCAAAGTCCTGCTACAAATATGGACTAATCACCCACTGCAGCACAGAATGGGGATGGGCAGAATAACTGTGGCAGCTCTTGTGAAAAGAACCTGGGGATCCTGATGAGCAACAAACTGAAGGCAGAGCCAGCAGTGAGCCTCAGCAGCAGAGAGGCTGTACAAATGCGAGTACAGCTTCTGGGATGAGGGAGAGGATGATACTCTTTGACTTTGGACTTGTTGAAATGCATCTAGAGTTCTATGTCCAGTTTTCTATCCTCTAGGATGTGCGAGGCATTGATAACTTGGAGTGAGTTCAGTAGAGGGCTGCCAATGCAGAAGGGACACCTGCCTGTTGAGAGATGCTGAGGGAGCTGGGCTTGGAAAAGGGGTGGCTTTGGGTGGGGTGACCTGGCAGCTGCCTTTCTAGAACCTATAGGGATGTTGGCAAGAATAATTCTTGCCAACTTCCCCGTAAGAAGACAGGGGATTGGTGCATGACAGGATGATGAGGGGCAAGGGACATATTTTGAAACAAAAAAGGTTCTGACTGAAAGGAAACTGTTTCCACATGAGGACTGTTATGTGTGCTGCCTAAACTGTTCACACAGCTGAGTGTGAACATGTCCTTGGAGATTGCTAAGACCTGACTGGATAAAACTTTGACAGATATGGTAACTAACCCTCTTTTGAGCTGCAAGTCGAATCTGAGACCTTGTGAGACCATTACCAGCCCAAATTGTCTGGTGAAATTGCTAAGCTACAGACACTATAACAACTCAAGGAATCACTGAAAGTTGCTGTGTAGAAAAGCAAAATTACCAGCATAGAATGGAAAAAAACATATCTGTTTCTGTGGATTGGGAAAAAAGATATCTCTTCTTTTAACCTCTCTTACTTACCAAACCTGAATTTTTCTCTTTAAAACCCTTCCCCCCCCGCCACCCCCACCCCAGTTTTTATGTTATACTAAAATTTACAATTAGAGTTTGAACGTGTTTTTCATGGTTTTAGTATGATTATTTCAAGAAATCACATAAATCACCGGTATATCTACCTCAGGAAACTGAATTTCACCAGGTTTTACTAAATCTTAACAGAGGTATAATGAGTTATATTATTTTTCAGTCCTTTATGTTCATAACTGTCAACTGCAGGGAGCTTGATACTTCCTTTCTGCTCCTGAAACTGTGTGGAGGAGTAATTACTGATACAATGTTCCATTAGAAAACAGCTATGAGATTGTCCATGAAATAAGCAATAAATAGAAGGGACAACATGCTGTTTTCTTGAAACTGAGTGAATGGCAGCAGTTTTCTTCCAGTTTCACCACTTCAATACACGTACCAGTTGTCATACTAGTCTTGTCTGGAATGAAACTGTGCATCAGAGAGCAGGTTATTTTCATTCATGTACCCAAGCAAGCCATTTGTCTTACCTTTCACTTTCTGTGTGTTCTGAGTGTTTAAATAAAATTTTTCTACATGCTGGGTTTATGCATTTCCTTTTTATTGATAATGCAACTTTTTCCCAGTACAATACAGGAGATGGAGAGAAGCTTCATACTCATATCAGTAGTACTACATAACCTGATTGCTTGTGATTACAGGGAAACTGGACCTAATGAATCTGACAGCTCCTGGCAACATTATGCTCTGTGTTTTTCTCACTTCAATGATATATACACTCCTTTAATGCCTAAAACATGGTCTTTTTTCCTTAATTCATAGGCAACCTATAGGAGAGAATTTTCTGCAATGTAAGGTATGTATGGGGCCTGGCTGAGATAGAATTCAGTTTTCCCATAGAATGTTCACAGTGCTGTGTTTTGCGCTTGTAACTGGAAATGTTCTGTCTTCCACATCTCCACACACACAGCAGTAGGCTGGTGGTGGGCAAGATCCTGGCAGAGGACATAGCAAAGACAGCTGATCCAAACTGACCAAAGGGTTATTCCATACCATATGAGGCCTACTCACACATAAAAGTTCAGAGAAAGGACAAGGAAAGGACGCATTTGTTACTACAATGTTTATCTGCCAGAGCAACCACTGTGCATTCTGAAGTCCCATACATCCATTTAAATAATTATATAAGCCAAATATGTAAATAAATGCACATTGTCGATAAACTTTCATATGACCACTTTTCCTGAATGCTATCTGCTCTGATTTTATGTAGCAGTTATCCAACACATGAATATGTTATGTCTTTATCTTGTGATTTGGAAAAGAGTGAGATAATATATTCTTTTGAATTATGTATTAGTAATAAAGGTTATGAAAATAATTTTAATCTAAATATGTATGCTCATTATTAATACATAGATCATGTAAGAGATTTTCCCCCTGTATTTAATGTACTCTTGTCCTGTTCAAGATAATAAGTCTAAATTTTGCTGAAGTTCCTTTACATAACCTCAGTCATGTAACTGGGCATCTAATCTAAGTAATCAAAAAGGCTCCATCTGCTGTAACTGGAGGAAGAAAATAGATTGTAATTTAATGTAATTATTTATCCGGTTTTATAGGGCTTAAAAGGTATACAAATAAAAATTCACAAATGCCATGCTTTATATATCCTGTATCTTATACGTAAGATATACATGTTACTGCTACATCACTGTAGGTTGTTGCATAGACATACAACTTTGGAAATGCAGCTATAAAGACAGGAAGAGAAAGTGTGCCCTCTGGGAGACCCTCATGGCAACTCCATCTCTGCAGGGAAGATGGTTTGCCTCCTCAGGGGGACCATTTCCCTGGCCATTGTCTCATTGACTATAGGGAAAGCCTGTACAAGGCTAAATGTTTGGCTAGAATGCTCAGATTCTGCAACACAAGACTCATCATCAGATTTCTGCTTATTCACAGGAAACATCTGTCTTCTACGAGTCCTGCCTTAAAAGAGCTAAACTTCATGCTTCCAATACAGATGACAATTTGCTCTGCCTTTAACCTGTGCCAGTGTAGCGGCACAACTGACTGTGTCACTGTGAAGCATAACATACAATGGATCTACAGAGCAGTTCTATCTTTATATGAAAAATTTTTAGCTTGCTGCCTAATGGAAATTGGCCAGATAAATGCTTTACAGCATTCAACGCATGCCATTCATGTGTACTATCTGCCACTGCCGTTTGTCCTCAATATCCTCTCATTTCCTACATTTAGATTTACATTTCCTTGTGCAGCAGCTCTCTGGCCACAGCAAGAAACATAACTTTGCCAGGCATTGTTCTGGGAAAAGTCTGTGAGAAGATCAGAGAAAAGGATGAGAAACAATTCTTAGCTTAACTTGCTACACCTGGTATTGTGAACATGTGGAATGTGTTATGGAGATTTGTTTACTAAAGGGTGGTTTCTTAATTGGCCAGTGGTTATGGTGTTTGGACTGGAGGACCAATCAAGTCCACCTGTATGATAACTGTCTATAAAAGAGCAATGGGTTTTTTTAATAAAGATTTTTGATCAGCCTCCTGTAATACATGGAGTCTATGTAACACATTACCTGGCTAGGGGCACGCTGCAATGTTATTTCATCTCATTGTAATGGTACGCCTAATTCACACTTTTCCCTTTTAAGGAAATGTAGAAATTTGAGCTCTGCACTCTGAACCAGCACAGTTAAACCGTGTGATGCTTTCTTGCATCTTCATCCAGTGTGATCCTGTATAACTCTGCAAAATGAAAGAGCTAAAATGATTGAGACGTTCTGAAAACCTGGCCAGCAGCTGACCTCTTCAGACTTTTCTCTGAGAAGAAGCAGTATTAAATACTGATATTCTTTTGGCCATAGAGAATTTCAGCAATATTTCAATTAAAATATATTTATTTTAAAATGTAAAATTATTATATCTAAATATATAAAAATTCAGATACTAATATAATTCTCATGGACAAAGAAACATTAGAACAATTCTGTTTTAATTTTTGTGTTTATACAACTTTTACATTTCACAAACAATAAGCAGCATTCTCTAAACGTATTAGGTATAATCTCAATATAGATTTACAAGCATTGTTGTCAACTGCTGATAGCTGTATATTTCAAATTTATTTTAATTATTTGCCATTTATTTTCTCCTTAAAAAAATGAAGTGTTCTTTACTTATAGTTATTATTAAAGTTCTTATACATATTCACAGTAGCACAGTGATCTTAAAAGCCTTTAAAAAAGCAAAATATGTAAAATATCATTTGTTTCACACATCAGAAAAGAAGTATAGCAATATTTCATTCCTTCCTACGTAAAATAAATGTGAATGAATCAGTCTGACCTGGGATTGTATGGACTGGTTTTGTTGCGCAGCTGAATCTAAATCAAGATGTGATTGAATAAGAAATATTAGGCAAATACTAGAAAACTTATCATCTATGTATCAGATAACATACAATTAAAAAAGGATTCATGTGAACAAAATGGGAAAGAAAAAAGATTGGGAATGGCTAGTAAGAATGCGAAATTAAAACAAAACAAAATTAAACAAAGGATTACAGAGAAACCCAAAGTCTGACTTAGTTACTATCAGAAAGTGCTGATGCCAGCAGGCCTACAGGTTGGTGACACCAGGTGCTCAGTCCATCTGTCCAGAATGCCAGCATCCCACCACCCCTGTCTTCTTGATTACAGAAGTGAGTTCATCTCATATGATATGGTCAGAACAACTGGACAGTTTTCCCCCATTTAGTCTTCATTGATCAGCAGATTCAGGGCAGTCCAGCAGATTGTCCAAAAAGCAGCAGCCACATGTTTCTGATATGACCCTGCTTTCCACCCTTCCTTTCTCCTCACCATTGGTTCCTGGGTATGCATCTGTTCCAAACTGTGATATTTCTGTTCCCAGTAATGAAGTTCCCCAAGATGACATCACTGATACTGTTATTTAGGCTGAGTTGGTTTTGCAAGACTTAGCTTTTCAAAAAACTATAGCATTTCCTTCCAATCATCGATGAAGTTCGCCTACTTGTCATATAACCTCCTCTATATCACCCCAGTAGTTTTTCACATCCTTGTCAATTATCTTAATCTCAGGCCTTTTCCTAGTCATTGTTCTGGACATTTTTCTTACAACTGTGACAATTACTAGGAGAACAGAAATTATCTTTTGTTACACCTCGAGGATGCTTAAAATCAACTCTAGCGCTGCAACTCTGGCACTGCTGCATTTCAACAAGTCACAATGTCTCTTCCATGCATAATGTTACCCTGGAAGAAGCAGACATAACAGTGGGTAACAGTCATCAAATTTGGATGGGGAAGAGAAGTCATTTAAATAATGCTCAGATAGAGTCTGATATTATATCATGAGTCACACTTAGAGCTGAAGAGACATTGATTCTTCAGATAAAACCTTGCCTTTTCTAGGAATACCTTAAGTGACAGAAGTAGAAAAATATGATCTAGAAACTGTAAACTTTTAATTCTTGGAGTAAATGGATGTGGTAAGCCTGTTTTTCTAAATGTCTTCTATTTTTATTACTAGCACACCCATTGCCTGAAGTAAATTTTAGTCAGCTTGCACATGCGTACCTAGTGACTTTAATTTCTGTAGTAGCTGAGTGGCGCTTTTCAGCCCAATTTCAAAAAAAGAAAAATACAGCAAATTTCAAGCTCAATAGAAAGGAGATAATAAAAATGTAATGACACATTATATTAAAAAGGTTATTTCTTATTTCTTTGAATGGATGAATGGATGTAGGCTCAAGGAGACAGTGATACCATGAGAAAGATTAATTTCTGTAACATCCAATAACTTCTGAGAAATTAATATTCCTAAATATAGAAACATGAACATCAAAGAAGAATCTTCCATGCTTTCAAGTGTGAGGGGAAAAAAAAAGGAATTAAAAATAGACATTTGAGTGTCAGGAGAAAAAAAATGAAAAATCAAATCGTTACAGTGAAAGTACGGACCTCCATGTTTGATATTTAAGTGCTTTGAGATAGGTGCAGTGCAATATTCTATTGTAATAAGGATGTAAATTACATTAATTGGGAGATTTACATTATAATAGTTATAAAGCTATTGCAACAGCAATCTACTAGCTGAGCTGTGTTTGAAACATTGTTAGGGCAGCCGCTTTTAGCTTCAATACAGGAGTCATTGATACCAGTCCAAACAAATATTGTCAGAATAATCCAGTCACTGAGAAACTTCAAACTCTATTCTAGCAAGAATTCAAATACTAAATTTACTATACATATGATGAAAAAAAAGAATTATACATTTGTGAATGTGTGAAATTTTGGTTGACAGCCAAGAAAAGGCAGTAACTGATCTCCACTGGGCACTTACTGCAGACAGTGCATAGACATACATAGCAGCAAGGAATTATGATTCTCCTACAATCTTACCCTAACAGCTGCATGACTGAAAGCCTTCATCTCTGAAAAGATCTTCCAGTTCTTCCCCCGTGTCACCCTTCTTCCTTTCTCCTTTCCTTCTCACTGCCCCGAGGGGACGTGCGGGTGACGCTGGGTCCCAGGATGGCAAATGGAGTTCTTCAAGTGGAGAAGTTGAGAGGCGGGAGACACCCAAGAGAGTTGCCAGAAACCACTCTCTTTCCCCTGATCTTCAAATGCCCTGACTACAAGCCAGGAGAGAAAACCCTCTATGGATTTCAGTCTGCGGTATGGAAAAGCCTTTAAGTTCAAATCTCATGTTTTAAGCAGGTGCAATAATCATGAGATTACTCAGAAAAGAGTAAAAGCAAAACCTTCTTCCATTCCTGCCAGAGGAACGCTCTGCACCAGCTGTCATCTCTAAGGCAATTGACTCCTTGCTGTTTTTCATCATAGACAGGATTTCTAATAGACGGTTCAGGCATGTCAGTCCCAGAGAAGGATACTACTCTTCTCCCATTCTCAAAGCACTCTGAAGATGTGTCTTTTCTGGATTGTTCTTCAGAGGCACCTGTTTCCCTGCATTTACTGCAGTCAGACATAGATAAAATAGTTTTATTTTTTCAACCTTTAAAATTATTTTCTGCAAATATTTCTAATTATATTTATTATTAAACTAGTTTTTAGGCTACTTTTCCAGAATACCTCGTCTATCATGTTTTCTTTGTTTGAACACAGTTTCCATTTGTTGAAGGGTATCTTTTTGCCTCTATTCACCTTTTGTTACTGAGGCATTTAATCATCTTGACTGTTTATTTTTCCCTTCCAGTGACTTTTTCCTTTGATGATTTCTATTTGCTAATATTACTGTTATTTTAAACAGTTTCCAGTGCTTATATGCTAGAAATTCAACTTACACTTTCAGTTTTCTTTTCAGTACCATCCTCATTTTTGTGTCATTTTCATTTTCTACAGTTTGAAGATACAGTAAAGGCTGTTCTCTTCTAAAAGGATTTTGAGTTTGAATACCCCTCCATTAGGACTAAAACCATTATTTAATCACTTTTAGTTCTCTGAAATAATCAGAGTGGAAATATACAGCATTGGAGAAATGTAAGTAAATTGTTCAAAGCCATTTAAAATAAATAAGTTTAGTGACAAACTTTTCAATATTATTTTAGACTTCATTGTTCCACTCTTCCTATTTAGGAACAGACATTATCCTGTGATGCCTTGACTACAGTACGGCCTTCTCTGGAAGTCACAGTTTCCTCAGTGATCAATAGTTACCAAGGGCCAACTTCTAAGGAAATTACCAAGTTAAGTTCTTTGATTACACTTCTGAAGGTGATAAGACTGTTTTGTTGACTGTGTAAGGACACTAGAGAGAATATGTTCTTAATTCAGTCACTATGGTTGATTATGTAAGCTTATGTGGCATAAATCCAGAGCTAAGAAGAGAGATTTTTAGAGAGATAATAAGCAAATACAGATAGTGACTCCAGCTGTCCAAAGTATTTTGTTAATTTTTGCCATTTTAAAGTATTATTTTGAACTTGTAACCTAGTCAAAGTACAAAAAAAAAAAAAAAAGATAGGATCATATGTAAATAATATTTCTGTACCAGCGATGTTAATACTTTTACAGTCAGATGGTCAGTGTTTAGATGATAAACAAGAAATTTATGTCATTATATTTCTCATTACTATCCTTTGTTGCATTTAACAGATATTCTGTTTAAATAAGGGTCAAAATATAGCAAAAATAGTATCTTCAGAATAAATTCTATATACAGCTTGAATAGCCTTGTAAAACAGTTTGCTCAGAAAAAATAGTTTTATATTAAAAAAATATTGAACTAGTCAGGCATAAAATATTATAAAAATGTGGCAGTTGCAATGCAATGGCAGAATGAACATTGAAGAACCTTTGCACCTGAGGGAAGTTGCTGGAGGAAGTACAGATGGTTGTACAAGCGACAGAAGACTGCTATCTTTGCCAAAGCCATTTCGGAATTTGCAGGTTGCTTGTGGCTTGTCCTGATCAGTCCAGACTGGGACAGCAGTGCACCTACACTGGTGCTTTCGAGAATTGTTAACTCCTGGCAGTCCCATG
This sequence comes from Melospiza melodia melodia, assembly GCF_035770615.1. Taxonomy (NCBI): domain Eukaryota; kingdom Metazoa; phylum Chordata; class Aves; order Passeriformes; family Passerellidae; genus Melospiza; species Melospiza melodia. The sequence continues at coordinate 76,796,118 of NC_086197.1, forward strand.
GTGGGAATCACACAGTGAGGAGGCACCGAGACAGCCCAGGCTCAGCCCCTGGTCAGGCACTCTGCAGTCACCCCCAGGGCACGGGCAGTGAACGCTTAGAGCCAGCCAGAGATGGGAGCTTCCTTGCTGGCAAATGTGCAATGTACACCCACGGCCCTGGAATCACACAGGAGCACAGAAATCAAACGCCAGTTCTTTCTCTGCAAAGTCCAGCATTGAATGTATGCGTTGAATCAACCGCGAGACCTCTTGCTTCACTGTTGTGAAGTATAAATACTAATGAATTTATTGTTAATTTTTCAAATAGAGATATATACATAACTTAGCATTAAGGTATTTGTCTCAATATTTAATATTGTTTCTCTGTCTTTTAATATTTTCACTTTCTTTCATTCTCAAAATGGAGATCACCAAAAAGAAAAAAAAATTACTTAGTTGTCAGTAGTTCATATTTCATGCTTCCAGAATAGCCACTTTATGATAGAGTAATCATACTGTCAACAGAGAGACTATTTAAACATTTCAAGAGGAAGGACACATTTCAAGTTGGAGGACAGATACAAAGATGTTAAATTACACAAAGATGTACAAAGGTCCACCAAAAAAAAAAATCCAGCATGGTCAAGAATAAATAGAGTAAAATATACAACTGATTTTACGAGTTTAAAAAAAAAATCCAAAACCAACTTAAAAACCTTTTCCCATTCAAATGAGAAAACCAAAAATTTATGCGTAAACTAGAATTACTAAAGCATGTCAAAATTTCTTTGAGAAGCAATTAAAAGCAAAAGGCTACACAATAAACTTTTACAATAAAATGCACTTTTATAATAAAATTATTAAGAGATAAAATGAGATCTCAGTATAGAGCATCACAATGGTACTAAACTTAGTTTAAAACAAAATTAAAAGTATGCTAAGTAGAGTGAGAAATGGCCAACTTGGAAGGTTGTGCATTCCAGCACAAGTTTGAGCACCCAGCAAACCACAGCACCCTAATTTGGCCACGTAACATCTTAACAACTTTAGTGAACGAAAAGCGAATTGCATTTATAGTACAGCAGAGGCAACAGAAAGATTTGTGGAATTCCTGGCTGAGGAAAAAGCCTATATCATCATATTGTTTTTAGGTTAATCTCTGAATCAAAAAGTGCATTTGTTTTAGAAATATGTTTGCATGCATGGTCATAAAAACAATGTCTCTACTCGTATGATATTCTCATTTTGAATCAGTAGCTGAATGGCTCAGAGGGTTTTGAAAACTTAATTGAATGAATATTTCATACAAATTCCCCATGGTACAATAATTTTCCCTGATCACTACCAGATCACCAAAGTAAACGCTCTGTTTCTACTGATGTGCAGAGCAGGTAAAATGTGCTTCTGACGTGTTCTAAAAAATACTTAAGTAATACTTCTTTCAGAACATATCTTAATTATTTTTACACATATTATGCTTTTAAATAATCCAATTAAACATAATGGTTTGCATACTGAGATTTTTTTTCTTCTAGAATGTACTTTTTTTAAAGAATTCAGTTCATTTAAAGGGCATTCTATCTTTTAATGTCAAAAATATTCTTTCATGTTATTGAGATACTTGAATCATAAAAAGCAACCATATATTAATGCAATTCTCATTTTCATGCATCAGATAGTTTTAACCTGCTGGTTTAAGTTTTAAAATATAAAGGATGTACAAAATAAAAACTTCTGGTCATGTCAGTGTTTGACAGGGAGTGAAATGAACAGAAAATGAAGATGTAATTTGAAGCAAGATACAAAACAAATACTTTTAATTAGGAAGTTGAAGAAATGAGAGTGTATGCAAAATATCTAAGCACCTGAAAAAGGAATACAGATCTCCTTTCTAGCAAACATCTGATTTCATTAGGCTGATAACATTATATAGAGGCTAAAAATAATGCAACTACAATAGAACTGTCCCTGAATTCTTGTCACAAAAGAATTGCCTGATAAGGCTGGAGCAGGGAGATAAGTGCATAAAGCTAAATAAGACATGGTGATAAGACTGAAGAGCAGTAAGGAGAATTTAATAGTTAAAGCCTGAGGGACAGTACAGCGCTTATTTGGAAGACTAATTATCTGAAAAGAAAGACTGAGTGGGTATGCAGATGCCCCAAAGCAGGCAGTAACAAAGAATAAAGCTAGAGAAAGTAGTGATGCATTGACCAGCTTTGTAACTGAGGGTTCTCTGCAAAAGCAAGTTTCAAGAGAGTAAATTAGCTTAATGTGTATGAAATAGTGCTGGACCCTGTTTCATTCCTCTTCTTGCAACTTTTTTCCATAGCCACATTTAAGAGTCCAGCAAATATTTTTTCAGAGCAGTCACTGTGCAGTACTAAGCCGTTTCTTGTGCGGTGCTAAGCAGCAGTTGTATCACCACAAAGCTCTCCGTGGCAGAAGCAAGCAGCTGGGTGTTAATAGCTGCATATCAGCAGCTGATCTGTAATGAGAAGCTCCCTGGAGCGCCCACTTCCCAGCACTGTAAATGCAGCAATTTGCATGTTGCTCAATTAATATGTCATCCCTTATTTATGTTTCCAGTATTTACATATTTTACATCCATGATTGATGATGTATATACAGCAGCACAATAAACACATTAGAAATACCAGATGGGTTGGTGGATGAGATTAGATTACTGTTGCTGTCATCCCCATCACAGATCAACCAGATACAGTCTAATCAAACAAGAAATCCACTTCCACTTAATTAGCATAACCTCACTGTACTATAGTTTATTGGGCGGTACTGTCCCCAGCACAATATATTAAGATTAAATGCTATGATGAAACTATAGATGCAGGCTTCATCTACTCTTGGAATACTTCCTAGGAAATTCAGCCAGACAACACCAGCAATTTTTCACTGTCCACACAGTCTGTGTCTGAATTAAAATCCTTTAAACTTGTGATCTATTTCAGTGTTTGCTTCCATCAAAACAAGCTCCCTCCCAAAACAATCCAAAAACCCCAGCAATCCACATGGTAGGTAGGCAAACAAACTCCAGCTTCATCTGGGACACTTGAAGATGTGAAAACTATCCCCTGACCCATTAGAAGGAAGATTTCAGAAATTAATTTGCACAGTGTCTTTCTGGAAAGGATAATGACTCAAGCTTTGCACAGCTATGCTAGGTAGGATATAAAAATTTTTGAGGGGGTCCTACAAAGAGGCCAGAAATTTCAGTACCTATTATGAAACAACTCTCTTCTGCTAGTTTTCTGCTGGATGGTGAACCAGATCAAAGGAGAGCATGGTATTCATGTGACATGCTGTGTATAACAGATTTACTAAAATTATATCATGTTCTAGCACTAAGGTATGCCAAAATTGCTATTCTAATTCCTGGTAAATTTTCTAAAAATTGGTGAGAATAGACAATCATTTGTCAGGCTATGTCATAACTTTTCCCTATGCATTCCCTGTATTTTTTTTAACTCACTGACTAGTGCTATGAGCTAGGCATAGAGATTTCTTTAACAGAGATTTATGTGGTTTCTTTAATGTTTAATATTTGCTTCCATGATTTCCTCTCTATTGAATCTTTCTGTTAGAAAACTGTCAACCCATCTCATTCATTTCATTCTCAAATTTCTTATGATGTACTATGATTTATATATGTTTAATAAATCAGATGCATGGGAGTCAGATACCTCCTCAGAAGAGATTGAAGAGAGCTTTTATATCAAGCTGATTATTTCTGTCTCTGTGGCAACAAATAAATTCTTCCCATTTTCTAATAATACATCTAGGTAATGTATCTACTTCATACTGAATGATGCAGTCAATTTTTCTCAAATACTCTAGGTAACTTTATAATTTTACCCCTTTCCCCTTTTAACATAAATATTGATGAATCAACTTGTGTGAACTACAGTCCTACCTCAAGCTAAAACTGTCAAGCCAAATAAAGCCATTTAATTCAGCATTCGTGCATTAAAAAGTATAATCAGTTCTTGGTTCTGCTGATTCTTTGTTTACTAATAGTACATGTAACTCTGTGTGTACATTTGTGTAAATATGTTGTTTAGATGTATTTCAAAACAGTTTACCTCTTCATCAGACACCTCTATGTGACCTATTTTTCTTTTGGCAACTGCTGAGATGGTGAGAATTTGATCCTTGGAATACTGAACATGTACCAAGCTAGCAATTTAGTGCTGTTTGCAGTGGGCTCTATCAGAGCATCAGCTGTATGCTATCCAACTGATTAAGAAGGGTTGCACCCATCTCACTAAGAGCTGATAGTGAGAACAATGTGAGGAGAAAGGTATTGTTATTATGTTCAGGGTGATGTGAAACGCAGAGAAATGTACAGGGAGCCATCAACAGAAAACAAGAATTGTGTCTTTAACATTCTGGGGAAAATATATCCTTCTTGCTATAGTTCTAGAGTACTGAAGGTGTTGAGGCTCTAATAGAAAAGAAGGGGTTTAGATTTCCTAGGGAAGAAGTAGTGCTAATACATCTTCAATATTTGTGTCAGCAAAGACAGCAAGAGAGGTCTATTGTAAACTGCTCCTGGTGACCTTTCCCACTGTGTGCAGAGCTGTTCCTGAGCTCAGAGAGATGGGTGTATAACTGCTGTGTGCTAAACCTGCTACGAGTGAGCATTAGGAAATAAAAGTCAGCTCCTACAAAGAAAGGCACATTCCTGCTATAGTTATAAGACAAAGGGATACTTAGAAGTACTGAGTAAAAGTACCTCTTCAGCAATTCAGAGTAATATGCCTTGGCTTTGCTGAGCACACAAACCTCCTAAAGCTGCTTAGCGAAGTGATGTGACACTGCTTAGAACTGCTGGAAGGGAAGCCACAGGGGAATTAACAGTTCCACCCACTCGCTACATAGATGGCCCCTCCTAATCCAGTGTACATGTTTATTCCCCTAACTGGATGACAAATATCAAAACTAGATGTAATGAGATCTGGCTTTTCTTCCTGTGAAATTCAAATACCTGAGAGTTTGAGAAAAATGAGGATGGGAGCTAGAAATTTATTTTCTGTTTCTCCCTAATGCATTTTTCAGTCAAATTTCTGCTCATGGCAAGTAGTAATTATTGTGATAGTCTACATATTTGAGTTAAGTTAGTGGGAAAGCCCCAGGTAATTTCTAAATAAATATTGACTAGACCACATATAAAAAGTTTTGAAGCCTTTCTAGAACCTTTTCATTACCAAAAATTTTTATAAATTATTACAGTATCATCTACCACTCAAGGCAATAAATTAGTTTTCTTATGCCTCTGCCTTTCCATGTTAATGATTCTGCTTTCATAACATCTTCTGGTCAGTTGTGCAAATCTACCTTCTACTTAGATTTTTCCATGGTAATTTTAATGATAAGCATGTAAGACTACTATGGTGAAGTCCTTTTTCTCTCACTATATTTAAAGAAATACCTTCATTTTTTCTCTCTAAAATCAGACAATAAAGAGAGGAAAAACTGATGCACAGAATTTGCTGTCTCTCTTTTCTCATTCTAAAATTCAAAATATATGGGATAGCATTAGACTAGGAATTCTCTTCCTTTTATGCTCTTTTTCAGTTACATATTTCCTTTGAATGAATTCTTTTCCCTCTGCCAACTATTTACATGTGTATGAAATTTTTAACAGATTTGATGATAACCTTCATTTCAATAACATAAATAAAATATTAGTGATAAGGCAGCAGATATCACCCTACAGCTTGCAAACTCAACACACAAAAATGTAATCATAGATAAGAAACCAAACTTTATCCTATTTGCAGCAGCAGACTACATAAATACCCTCTAAAAATAAATAAATAACCCCTTTCACAAATATGAATAGAGAAAAGATATGAGAACTCTAAAAAAAAAAAAAATGCTTTTTTGCAGTTATTAGGTGGTAATATATGATTTCTAAAGATAATGCACTTATCTCACTATCTCCCCAAACTCCTGCTTTTTGAGTAAATCCCTCAGCTAGATAATACAAGTTTGTCTTCAGACGGGAGACTCATATGTTTGGTTGGGAATAAAATATACTGATTATAAGCAAAAGGTGGTGACATCAATAAGTTTAATTTAATTTACTTTGAACATTATAAATTGGATGCTAAAACAGCACTGAAGTATAATTCTAGCAATCTATCATAAGCTTTAGAGAGAATGGTTGGGGGGGTAATAGTGGGGTTATTTTATACACACTGTTCTGAATTGTAGAAAGTATTGAATAAATTTCTTTAATTGCACTGCCAATAAGGTGAGCAGCTAAAAGCTCCTGCCCTTATTTGTTAGTTGCACTCCAGAAAGATCAAAACCACTTTTGAATTCTGATAATTTCTTGTGGAGAAAATGCCTTTAAATCATCTTCAACATCACAACAATAGAACAGTATAAGGAAATACATCAAAACTCTTCTACTGCACCTCGTGCCCACTTCCTAGTGGTGGTGCAGAAGTCAAAAGGTGGCGAATGGGGCAGCTCAGTGTGAACAATGGCAGTGGACCCAGGCTGTGATTTTGCTGCCCTGACCCTCAGCATAAGGAAGTGATCACAGACTACAATTAAAGAGCAGAATTAGGCTTCTAATGCCTGTAAAGCTCTTTGAAGTGTTCACTGACTGCAACAGTCGTATTAAAGTACGACCAGAGATTGAAAACAGTTTGAGTGTTATTGCCCCTGGTCAAATAGTGTCATAATACTGAAAAGAGAAGTGCCTTTAAAGTATTAGCCTGGAATTCATATCACTTCTGGTAACTTTATTCATTTTTACAAGTAAAGTGTGGGCTTTTCCCAACTCAGTATGACAAAAGCTTCGCATTGTGTTTAAAATAAAGTTCTGTCTTCCATCTTATTATATAAAAAGATGATTTTTCAAATTAGAAGTCTCCCCAATACTCTGTAAGCATATTCCTCTTATCTTTTCACATTCAGAGCTGTTTTATCTACAAGTAGAAATCCATGGTTACCAGCACCAGTACTTGGACAGCAAGTTGGTTTAAGAGTTTGCAACTACCTAAACTAGATTTTATTTTCCTCTTTTCTCCTCTCTCTTCTTCTTCTTGTTCCATTCCTCTGGTCTTATTTTATGAATTTTGTGCCTGTTAGTCTCCCCTTAGAGCAAATCTATTGAAAAAGGGAAAAGAGAAGGAGAGATGAACGTCACTGAGGCTTGTAACACTTCTCAGTTTGTTTCAGGAAGGTGACAGGACAGTATGAATGGGACTTTTTGGGGTGCAGGAAGGTATGCCTTTTGAAGGGAAGAGATGCAAAATCTTCCCTTGGTGGCAGAGCCTTAAGTTTTTTTGTCTGCTCACGAAAACATAACTTTTGGTTTCCATGACCTTTTTCTATGACCGGCCAAAATCCTCTTCAAGTGAATGGGAAAATTTCTAAATATCTCTTTAACAGTCATGTATTCGGTCAGAGATTAAATCACAGTAAAAGAATACTTATTTCAGTTTTCTGAGTGTGACAGAAACAACACAATCTTTTATAGAAACATGCAAGCATTTAGTTTTATTTTATTTTATACCAATACAAACATTTTGAGAATCCAGAGTTTGAGTCTTGGGAGCAAAACAGAGAAAAATTCTTCTTTTACCATTTACTTGGTTTTATTTTGGAATCTGAAAGCCATTGATGACAATGAAAAAACTAATCAATTCATCTCCTCCACTTAGGAGTCTAGATATGATGTGTCATGAAAGCAGGTGGTTTGCTGTGCCTCTGTACTAAATATGAAGTAGTGTCTTCAGACTATGTTTTTTCCCCCGTCTTTAGGGAGGAAATGTTCTGTGAAAAAGCTGATTACTTCCCAATCAACACAGATTTCCAATGCTCAAGTACAAAGCCTATTATTTACAAAACTGAGGTTTTTGGACATGGCTTTCCCTGCTTCTCCCTGCCTATATCAGATAGTCTTTGAAGTCAAGACTTCTGTCTGAAGTCAACTGAACTGTGGTGTTCAGTTGACTTCAGCATCTTCAGCATTTTCATAACATCACCTGGACCGCATAAAGAGGAAACAGATGTTTCCTCAAATTTCCATCCCTCATTTCAATTGTCAAAACTTCTACACACTCGTTAACCACTGCAGGCTTTGCATAAGGCCCAGAAGATAAGACATGGTCGGACAAAACATAAGCTTGGATCTAATGATGAAAGATGAAAATGTCTCTCACTTATAAAAGACCTCTTAAGGTTTATACATATGCCAATAACTCCGCTTTTATTTTATTTTATTTTATTTTATTTTATTTTATTTTATTTTATTTTATTTTATTTTATTTATAGTTTTAGATTTTATTTCATTTTAATTATTTTGTCTCCCTCAGTTTTGTTTCAGAGACGATGTAACAATTGTCTTCAGTGTATGTATAATTTCTTTCACTATAAGAACTATGTGGCATCACTGCTCACATTAAGGACTCAGTCATAAACTAAAAACACTATTGCATGTCAATTCATACTAAACATAAATGTTCTAAAATAGTTTAAATTATGTTGGTCTTAGCTGAAATATGGTCTATAAATACAAGATGATGGGAAATACAGTAGAAGCCTGAAAATTCCCAGTGATTTCAGATTGAAACAAAGCTCTAGTGTACTCTAGACACCATGCAGCAGTAAAAAAATATATAACTGGAAAGTGTTTATGCTCTAAGAGGTGTTTGATAGTCATCTACACATGGTTTGTTAACTCTGTGCTTCTGAAAATGTAAATAACTAATTAAACACACTGGTAATTAAGACCAATAACTGGCATTATTATGTTTTGATTAGTGAAGTATGATTAAAAATCTAGATTCTAAGCCTCAGTTCATGGCTAGCTCACTGACTTTGCATGAGATGCTGTTTGGTTTTGTTCAGTTTATTTAACCCTAAACCAGGGGAATAATGGTTAGTTCCCAGGGTATAGTGCTTGAGAGCGCAGTTGGGGAATTAATTAATTGACATGTGTGTGGCGTGTTACATTCTTCAAAAGTGTGCAATGTACTGGTAATGTGATATATTATTATTCCACTGGCGGATCACATTCACTGATGGCTGGATATACAGCCATGGAGAGCTCTTCAAATCAATGTTTACCAGGGCAATTAGGTGGCAGCAGTGATTGTAAATATATATTTTTTATCTCCACTTGGCAAAATAGTTATGCATTTTCCATTCACATGTAGATCTGTCATCATGATTGAGATCTTTATTATTTTTTGAGTGGCTGACTCCAACAGTCATTGGCTTAGTCTGACATACAGCAGTCAAAGGCAGAATAAATGTAATAACCAGGCACTGGTGGAGCAAATACTGTGATGTTCAACATGCAGAAAAGTAGGTGCTGATTACAAGAAGGTTCAACTTTTCTCCTCAACTGTAGTCAAGAATAATAAGTTCAAGTAAAAAATTAAAATAGGTGAAAAATTTGGAAGTGCCCTTGATTTCTCTTTGCTTGGAATGTAGTTTACTAGTGTAGCATTTCAATAGACAGCAAATTCTGTCTATTCAGTGTTTTGTACGAAAAAGCTTTTGATAGACCTGTTTCAAAGCCACATACTGATCCTTTGTCCAATGAATATTTTAATGCTCCAAATAAAAAGGATCACTCTAAATAAGCATCCTTAAAAAAACCACTATATTTGAAATATAAATAAACTTCACAGTGCAGGAGAGTGTTGTAATACCCCAGAGGTGCTCTGATGCAGGAATAAAATTTAATTCTGGGCAGATTTATTTGTGAAAAACAGACTTTGATGTTTAATCCCTACAAATAGCTCCTTGTTACCCACAGACTGATGCTGATACATAAGATGACCTTAATGAGGACATTTTCGTGGTTTAATGAGAAAAAAATATGTGTTGTTGTCAGCTTTTTGGATGAAACCTAAATTTGAGGTCTATGTCTTGGCTGTAAATCACAATGTATGATCTAGTAGCCTGTACATAGTTATCACAATATCTACATATTTTGAGATGAAGTTGGTTGAATTTCCTCAACATGTCCCTTAAAAAATGTTATGCATGTAGACAGTCTGCTGTTTAAAGAAATGCACTTAATACTGTGCTATAATGCCTATAAACAAAATCTTAATGTTACCATTCAACAGATGCTTATAGTTTTCTGTATTATGATGCTATGCCAAATGTAGCTGTCCATACTCTAGTCAGGTAGACTGCCTCATTTTTCAACACAGGTGTCCTTTAATTAAATGACAGAGGAGGAAAAAAAAGGGGGCCATAATCTCTATTATTCATTTCCTATATAGTCATATTTTGCACAGTCTGAAGTCACACTGGCCAGAGCCAACAGGGAAAATTTGGAATAAAGATGGGGCTCCTACAAAAGTCACTGTATTCATGCTACAAGCACAAGAACCTCCCAGCTGCAGTGTGCCCCCAGATTCTCTTTTATTAAATCCTGAGGGGACACACAGGTGTCATATTTACTTCTCAGTTACTGCTCCACTTTCCAAACTAGATATTGTTTCCATCCTTCCAGGGCCCTATTGTTCAGAAATGTCCAAGGCTGCCAGAAAGTGATAATATATTTCAAAAGTAGCCGGTAATGGAGTCAGGTTTGCCACCCAATTATCTCATTTTTGTCCATGGAATACAAGTTACTTTCATCACACCACCAAACAACATAAGTTTTCTCTTTACAATTTAAATGTCTCAGGACAGAAGTCAGTGTCATATATACTTGTTACTCCTTCTGTATAGATTTGGCCAATACTTTACTTAACAGGACTTGACTGAAAAAGGAGTTAGCATGAACAGCATATATCAACAGTGAGATGACATCCATAGATTAAAATTTTCTCCTGAAAGAAACCATTTCCCTGTAACAAGGCTTTTATAGATGCTTTATCCTTGGGGCAGAATGGAACAAAAATTATTTTAAAATTAACAAAAAAAAAACCAAAGTACTTATACATAGGGAAAAAAGTTTTGGCGTTATGTTTTTTTACAAAATCTATGAAATTGGCAGGCATTTTCTCATGGATTTCTGTGGTCATTGGTCCATGCCTTGGATGAACAAATGACAGAATTTAACAAATAGAGAGTGATCACTCTAAACAACAAGAGACAGATTTACTGCTCTAACAGTATAACATGACTATTGTTTCTTGCAGTCATATGCTTATCTGTAACACTAGTGTGAAATATAATTAAAAGAATGCTTTGATCTGTAAAGAAAAGCAGAAAAATTGGTTTACCACTTATTCATCTACTTACTAAAAATATAAGAAAGAATGGGGTTTAGACAATTCATCATTAGAAAATTGGCTGTCAGGGAATATGACAATCTCTTTCTACAAGAACAATGTACTTATTAAGAAGTGTAAATTGCTTCTACATTATACAATTTTATCTAAGTTGGTTTGAAAATACTAGTCTTTCATGGGCACTTTTTTAACTACTAAAAATTACTTTACATAATAGATTTGAGACTACAAATGCTTTTAACAGAAATAATTAAAATTTATTTCTTAATTGAAAATACATATTGAATTTATAGAAGACAGCATTTTCCCCAAGATGTAGAACTCACAACATGCATTAATCCTTTCTGTGTCTGGTTTCTGTCTTCTAAATTGCAAGATCTTTATTTAATTATTCATAAACTATACTAAAACAATTATTATGACCTGTATGAAATGGTAATTTCTTCTGGTGTAAATTGACTGCCAGGGGTTAAACAAGCTTCCTCTTCAGAAGATAGTAGAGTAAAAAATGATAAAAATTTCCCCTTAAGATTTTCCCCCAGAAACATGCATGGAGAGGCAGAAGTCAGCATTTAGGGGTTGGAAGTGTTCTCCAACAGTAGCTGGAACTAGCAGGAGCAGCAGGAGCGTTCAGGTCTCATGTGGTTTCCTATGCTCCCTACACAGCTGCCACCAACAAATGAAAGCAACAGTTTCTCTTGGATACTGAATGAGAAAATTAATTTCCTTTCACTGCTTTCTTACCACTTTCCACTTTCTCCTCCATTAGTCTCTCCCTGCCTTAGTATAGCCTTTGTCTTGCTCTGTGCTGCATGCATGGCCAGCTGTGGTTCACCAAGCACTCATAAGATATTCCACTCTTACCCAAGAAATTAAACCACATCTGAACTAAAGGGACAGTCTTGTCACACACTTCTTCATTAAAAAAAAAAAAAATTTAATTGCAGTTGTAGTTAAGGCTTTTTAGTATAATTTTATGGGCTTAACAGCCAGCAAAAGTGAGGTTTCTAAGCACTACTAGAATAAAAATGAAAGTGGATTCTGCAGTCCTTTACAGAAACATTTTAGTTCTTTAAGATTCATGTTCATTTGAAGCCAGATTTCTTGTTCCCTTGGGCACATCTGGAAACCCTTGTCTTAAAGTCTTTCTGTATAGAAGGACCTTGTCTGACAAGCAGCTAAACATATACCCTGAGCAGACTATTGATAAGAAAGTGGTACTTAAATGGTACAGGTGTAACAAAATTATTATGTAAAACATTTAGTGGTTCATCAGACATTCAAACTAATGTGTATAATTTGCATTAAGCTCCACACTCTAATAATTTTAGCTTTTAGTCTCAAGCTCATTTCACTTTAAAAGATTTGCTGGCAGTATTCCTACTTTGGTTTTAAGTTAATGTGCTTCTGCCAAAGGAGTGGAAGAAAAAAGTAGGCAATTTGACAGAGCTTTACAGCAAGTTTTATGCAGGAACTTAGTAAAGCACTGGATCATGGCTCTCCTTCCTTAGAATTGCTGAGTAACTTCCTTTGTTGGGTTTGTACAATACTGAGATAATGCAATGATTTTAATGGAAAAGATGTTCAAACTTTTCAGTTCTTGTACTAGCTGCTTCCCAGCAATCTTCATTCACATGCCATCATAGTAATTTCTTGATTAGGCCTGAAGTTCTTTGTGCCTTGAATATTAAATTTTGCATCTAAATTACAGATGCATTTTAGAGAGATAAAATGTTCTATCACTTTTTGCTGAACACAAATATGTGATGAAAATGTTGAGCTTTTAGAGAATAAAAGGCTAGAACCTCTTCTTTTGTTAAATTTATTGGTATGCAAACACTGATGAATAGTATGGTAATATTAAATGAAAGAAACAAATAAAATCTTCGAAACAAAAAGGACTGAACTGTGTCCAAAATCTGTAATTAGAGAACAGAAAACAGTGAAATTACTGCTATTCCTTTCAGTCCTTCTCAAAGGAGTGGAAAGTGTTTCAACCACAAAAGGTTTGGTTTTGTTTCAAAGCTTATGGATGGTCAGCATCAAACTCCACAATGAAGTGTAAAATTGAGGCATTAGCTTGTAGTACTATTTTTTTTACAGGGTTGAACTTAAACCAGGTCCTGCTACTGCAAACACTATGACGGAGAGGAGTGTTCCAGAATAATTTCTCCACATAGGTTCCTTGATCTACATGAAGGACATTGCTCAGAGCCCATATTGCCATTTTGCTTCTTTGAACATGCAAATGATCTTAAAGTAGGGAGGAGGGAGTAGACTGGCTAGTTGGATTCATAAAGACCAAATCTTGAAGACATCCATTGTTGTCCATTTTTTCCCTCTAGCACTACCAGAGGATTTGAAAAGGTAGCGTTTGGAAGGGGTCTCTTTTTGCATTCCTTTTTGATGTCTATTCTGCAAACCAATAATTACACCTGTGCAGCAGCTAAGGTATATCAGCTGTCTCAATGAAAGGTATGTAAAATTCTTTAGAAAGAGAAATCCAAAGTGTAAGAGGCATAGTTATTAGGATGATCAAGGGGCCAAAAAGCCCCCCTTTCCCCCTGAGGGAAGGAAAGCAATGGATTTTTTAACTTAGCCAAATATGGGAATACATAAAGTATGTTATGCATATTAAAGAGTGTGATCGCCATGTAAATTAAACAACCCTGCAGAATGCTGGGAACAGAATGACCATATGCAAATGCAAAATAAAGTCTAGACCTCAGAGGTTAGAGATTTTTTTCTCATAGAACCTAATGGTAAGAGCAACAGGATCAAAACACATACCAAAACAACAACAAAAAACAAACAAACAACCCCCACCAAATAAAAACAACCAGAAAAAAACAAACAAAAAAACCCAAGCCAAAACTAAAACCAAACACTACTCATATTTAAGGTGGAGATTATGAGTAGGTTGTTAAAAGGCCTCTAATACTAGAAGACTGCTTTTGCCAGTCCTGATTTAATCCTCTGCTCCCAAAAGAAAATGTGTTTTGCAGAGAGGAAGAAGCCACACTGCAAACTCACTGCAGACAGAAAGCCTGCCTGGCACCATCACTGCTGTGGATAAAACAGCCCTAGTGGCTCTGGGGAGCTGCTCAGCCATCAGGTCAGGCAAGATGAGCATGTAATCAATAATAATGGACATGGCTACACCACCTCTGCCCCCGCTCAGCCAATAAATCTCTGCCTGGCAGATTTTAGGCTTTATGGAATTTTTAAGAAGCAACAAGCAATCCCAGTTACTCAAAATTTCATCAAATGAAAACAAACATTTCTTTTTAAGAGACAAACCTTTAAAGTGCTAATGGTACGTAATTGTCCATGTATCACCGATCACAACTTGTTAGTACAGGCAATGGCAGATTAATCATTTTCTGGTAGCAAGGAAAAGTAGAAGTCCTTAAAAAATATTTTTCATGAGAAGACTTAACACAGCAATTAATAAAGACGGAGGAAAATATAGCAAATCAGACAATCAATAATTTTTAAGTGGAAGCACTTGCAAATTGGGCGGGGGGGGGGGTGCTTTTCTTTAAAATTCTCCTGGGAAATGTACATTTCTACTGGCTAGGAGGGATGAGCCTTAAGGGATAATCAGGCTTACATGAGACCCAGACTTTCAGCAAAGTAGGAGAGATTTCTGGTTATTGCTAAGCAGAAGAGCACAAGGGAAAGGTTTGTTTTGTAGAAATCGTATCTTACGCTGTCTCCATAATTTTCCATTACTAATCACTCTCAGCATTAGGTAATTAGACAAGGGGGAACCAGCATCACCCTATATGGATCAATTAAATGAATTATTGAATAAAAAGGTATACAATTAATACATTTCTTAAATGATAGATAATTTTTCAAAATTAAATTACTGAAGCATCTCAGGCATTCAAAAGTATCTTTTTTAAGCTCTTTTTTCTGTTTTTTGAATACAAATGTTACAGATTTTCAGTTCCAGGTGGACACAATTCTAGCTTGTAAATCAACACAAGCCTAGATTTCCCAGGCTTAACTCATTGCCCCTTTATTGTTCTCTGTTTTATACTGATAATTCTGTTTTGAAACTTATCTTTTTCTGCATTTTATGTTCCTACACTGCAGGGAGTACTTATCATAATTATCATACAATTGGAATCAAAGATCAGAAGGGTAAATGCCTGAAAGGGACTTGCTAGGATTTAAATCTTGGCTGTCCTGTTATTTCATGCCAAGCTTAGGAGCATTGTGTGCTGTCTCGCTTAGGTCCCTTAATGATCACTGTTCTAACAGTGTGAAACTGCCTTCTAAATAGGCATAAAATGTTCCCAGTTGGAGGCCTCCCTTTACAATCATTCAAATCGGTGCCAAAGTCTAATAGATTCAGTGGAATACAAACACATTCTTGAGGGATTTTTTTTTCTTTTTTTTGCAAAGATTGAAGCTGAAAATACAAAAATATGCATGAATTAAAACAGAGGAAAATATTTGTAGTTCTCAGAAGGATAACAGAATCCTAAATTCGATCTTGCATGAGGAGCTAGGAAGGACTGCACAGCTTTGGACTTTGCCTGTAGCTGGGAGATATAAAACATCTTTGACACTCTCTTGTTGAATTCATGTGGAGTTATACTACAAAAGTATTTTTCATCATCCTCCTAATGGGTCCATTTGCCCTAGAGTGTGCTTTTACTGAACTATGAAAACAGTAATTTGTTTTGGTAAATAATTTAACCTTTTGTAAATTATTTTCTTTTGAGTAGAAAAAAAGAAATCAGCTAATTGTATATAATAACATATTCAGACATGAGATAGTCAAAGAGCACCACTTAGGATAAGAGTGGCAATTGGGAACTGAGGGTGGCCGATGACATAATGTACAAAAAAATGAAACACAAAATATTTTAAGTTTCTATTTCCCTCATAATGCAACATATTTAAGTCCTTCAAGACTTTACAGGCTGTAGTTTACTGGGTCTCACCATCTCCCACTTGCTGAAGAATTTCAATAGAAGTATTTCTATTGAAGAAATATTTTCTAATAAGTATTTCATTGAATTGTAACATGGGGGATATTGTACATATTTACATCAGCAGAATGTTTTTTAGTTTGTTAAAAAATATAATACGTTGTACACATAAAAAATTTCTGTGATATCTTTAATTTTGGACCATGCTGTTATTGATTCCAATTTTTCCCTGCTCCTTCACTCAAAATAATGTGAAGTCTAGGTGTTGCCTGAGAGGTGCAGCAGTAGCTGATATTCATCAGCGAGACTACAAGAAATATATTGGGAACATTACTGAGTTTCTTTGTTAAAGAAAAAACCCCAGAAATCTAAAATTATAAAACTTCTTTACCAATTTTTACATTTATTACTTTACCAATCTTTACATTATTTAAGAATGAAGGTCTCTTGCCTCTGTCTCAGATGTCAAAAAATCAGAAAATTACTGAAGCTTGAAACTTTGTTCTAATGATGAAAAACCTATCTGAAGTTTACAGAAAGAACGTCTAAAAGAACACCTACGAATCTGCAGCAATTTTGCTGCAGAAAAAATGAGTCAGTAATTTCTCCTACAAGTGAAAGAGGTTCTGTTTTATTTGTTGTCCTGCACTGCCAGTGCATGACTGTGCCCTGCTTGAAGAGGATTTTAGTCCATGACCTTGCACAGGAGAGGAACACTACAGACTAAATAGATACTTGTCAGTATCAGGGAAATTTCAACTGAGCCTTTCACGCTTTGTGTACAGCATTTCCATCTCCTTTTGGGTCCCAAATGTACACAATTCTTTGGGCACTGCCAGTTGTTCCAGTAATCATCAACTCCTTTATATTCCTGCTCACACCACCACTTAACAGATCATCACAATTAGCAGAAATGCAACAGATTTCCAGACATCTTCAAAACACAGACAAACAGCCAGGACCCCCATTCTTGCCAGTGTTGGAGACTGTACCAATCTCTTTCCTGTATTTTACAGCTCCCAAAGACTGAAATTCCAAGGACTTTGCTCCTATGGGAAACCAAATTCTTACTTTTAGGCAAGAGACCACGTCTTCTCCTTAAAGATTTTCTTATTTTTTTATGTTCCCCTCTCTTTTCCTGCCGTCACATCCCCAGGCACATTGGAAATTCATAATATGAAGTGGAGGTGTTCCCACCTTCAATTTTCATTCTCCTTGCAGCCTGAACATAAATGATGAGGGAAGAGAAATGCTGATGCAGCCTAGACTCACCTGGAAAGAGAGAAAGCAGCCAAGTGTCTTAGCCCATAAAAGCTTCTAAGATATAGTGAAGTTACTCGGTAGCCAAAATTTTATGGAACAGATAATCATGAGGGGAAAGAAAAATTAACCTAACACAAAAGCAGGTTGGGTGTACCCTGGCCCGCCCAAAAGAACCCACCCCCAACTCAACCCAACAAAAACCAAAAAGCAGCAACACACACACACACACACAAATTTTGTAATGGCGAACAAGAGAAATTTCATACTCAGTCCTTCATGCCTACATGTTTTCATAGCTATTTGGAATGCAACAGATTGTTTCTTCATCTTTCAAGAAAAGGCGCCCTCATTTGTTTGTTTCTATATTTTCCCTTATCTTTATTCTCTTTGTTAATCTTCAACTATGTCTTTTCAGTCTGTCCCATTCTTCTCTTCTGCTTATTCAGTTTATGTCCTGAAAATCTCAAATACATATGTGTTATAAATGATCAAATTGAGAGCCAAACTTATAAGAAAATTTAGCAAGGATTTATTAATTTGTCTGCAAGACCAAAGCTCGGTCATTGAAACCAGCCAAAAAGTTCAGCGTCGAGCCCGGGATCAGCGCTGGGTGAACCTGGATCTGACCTCCAGAATGTCAGAGTCTCCCCCTCGGTTCACCAATGCTGCCTCTTCAGAGGGGTTTTATACAGTTTATTTTACCCGATGTAAAGATGGCCAAATTTCCTCTGTGTCTCTTCACATGCATAGCTGGACAAAGGTGTCCAGGTGTGCCACCAACATCAATTGGCTTCTGGGAAGCCGTGTATTCTCATGTATCAGGGTGGCGCCGCTGGTTACCTTGACAGCTGTAATCGGCAAGGTGATAATCACTCTCAGGTGGGCCCAGCGACCCGGGGAAGCCAGCGATTGTTGGCCTGGAAGCTTCTGTTCTTATATTAAAAACTTCGATGTTTATCTTAACACGCATCCAGGAACTGGAGCTATATGAATAAGACGCTGCTCCCGGCCAGGATTGTCAAAAGACATAGTTTGGATTTTACAATATTTTATACATTAATAGCATGAATTATCTCTACCATATACTACATATGTGTCCAAATATACGTCAATGTTCTAATGTTCAGAGGCCAGCCCTGAAGTTTTAGTATCTCAGTGTTTCAGTGGAGCAACAACCTTATCTCAGAACAAGGCTATAAAAGACCTGTATCTTGAATACAGGAGTCCAAATTAACACATCACAATGCTGAGAGTGTTGGCATGGTTGAAATCCTACCCGTCCATAAATGTTAGGTAGTGAAAATAATTTTTTTTCTCAAGTTTTTCATTCCAAAGAATCTAGAAAACAAAGCTCTGCTTCACATAGCCTTGTTCTGTTTTCAAAATGAGAGCAGATTTTTGACTTCCAAAAAGACAAAAATGATGTTTCTGGTGTTTGATGAAATATTTTAAATAATTAGTCTGAGTTTACTGCAGTACTTTGGGGAAATGTAATTTCTGTGGTTTTTAAAGACTTAACGTATTTCAGTCTTCAGCATTTCCACATAAATACTTGTAAGTGTGGTTGGGGTTTCCTCAGTCGCCACTGCTGAAGATGGTTACTTCTGCTGGTGGAAGTAGAAGAAACATGAGATGCCTAAAGCAGAACTTGGGTAGAGCACACATCCCTGCTTTTCTTATAGTTTCTCTTGGGCACAGACACTTTTTCCTTTCTTCCATGGCTGTTTTTCTACAGGAACTGGTTTAGAATGGGAAACCAGATAATGGCTACACTTTGCCCAGAAACTGAGAAGAATGGCTGCTATGTGAACCACGGACTGCTCCATCCCTATTTTTAATGCTATATATAATCTGTATATACACTGGCTTCCTCTCAAGAATTCACACGAAAGTATTACTCAACACGACAAGAGCAATCAGGTTTTATCATATCATATGACAGGAGTTTCTGTTCCAAACTTAGATTTTTACAATGTGTATGAGAAACCATAATTTTCACACTTAGCCAATCTTCCATTAAAAAAAGTACTCTAACCCATTCTATAGAAATAACTTAAATTTTAAAAAAGGCTATCTGAAGCTGGACAAAAATAGATCTCTTAATATGTAGTGTGTGCAGTGAGGCACAAGAAATAAATGTTATATTGCTTCATTTGTGATAGGCAAAACTGAAGTTAAATCAAACTGTCAGAAATTAAAATTACACCTCCTAAAGTATGCTTCTGTGCATCTTTTATACTGTCAACATCTAAGCGGGATATCGCCTCTTCTGTGTAAGAAGAAAAAGAGAGGAACAAAACCAGCAAGCCACCAATTTAATGATTGCTTTTATGTAAATATATAAGCATGTGCACTCATGCATAGGAGCATACACAGTGATAACAGCCTCTGTACCTATCACACAGACAGAGATGATGTCATTATTATCCATCTGCACTTAAAATACATTTTCCTTTAATAGAGAGGAGCTTCTCCCAGACTGACAGCTACAGTAGAGATCTTGCCACAACAGTGTAATTGTTTCCAAAGGTAAATTACAAGCCAGGCCTTGCAGGGACATCTGTTCACAACTTCTGATCTCTGAATTTTTTTTCTAATCTTAAGGCTAATTTGTAAGCTTAAAAGAGGTAAAGATGTGTTTGATTGAAGTAGATTTGCACTCTTGTGTAAGTTTTATTTCTGAGTATCATCTTATATAGATCTGATACAATCCCTTTTTTTTAAAATCTACCTTAGTATTAGGGAGTTTAATCAGCATTCAAGAAAAGGCTGCCTAAATTCCAATAAAAGTGACATCCTACTGCTTCATGATATTCATTAATTTGCCTTTTATATTTCAAACCAACCACTGTATCTAACAGAGAAATAATAATTGTAAACCAAAATTAAAAGAATTATTGTAAACATAAATATAATGCCATATTATGTCAATTTGCATGGCAAAAAGGAATAGAGGAACTGTTACAAAGTCAGGAATAAGGTTCATTATGTATTGCAAGATGTTATCTCTGAACATTAATTGATTTTTAAAATTATTCCACATAGTTTCATATCCTTTTCCACCCTGCTTTCCATCAGTATTCTAGCTGTGAAATTTGCTGCAGAAGTTCTTTGTGGATCCATGTACGTTTTCTATTCAAGGCCTGAATAAATACCTTGTACTGGATGGAATATTCATGGGAAGACTTTCAGGATTCTTTTAGAATAAGCAGTTTGTAATTCTGCACAGTCAGAGAGGAAATCTAGAACTTTCTCTTTTCTTATTATGCCAATCACTCTAAATTATTCTATCCATATAAACCTAGTGGACAGACTGTACTAAATTTTGTTAAAGCAAAACACTCAAAAAATTCACTAATGATGGACCCACCTACAGATTTTTAATTTTTTAATTTGTCCGAAAAACTGCAACCATCACCCAAGCTCTGAGTGAGTCCCTGCAGCAGCAACCAAAAACCTACCCAGCTGGACAAAGGACGTCCCCAGCTGGACCTGGCTATCTAAATCCATTAGTACCTGGATGATAAGGTAACACCTAACTCAGAAAGCAATAAATAGCAACCCCCCCTAATGACATCACTGTGCTCTGATCTGCAATGCCATGTGGAAGCTGCAGGCTGGGGAGAGGAATTGCTGGATATAGGATCTGAGCAATGAGCACAGTGAGCTTTCCATTCCCAGGGGTCATCTGAACTGGCTGGATGAGCAGGGCTGAGCTGTGATTTGTGTGAGGTCTGTGTTTGCAGGGCAGGCATCAGTGGCCACAGGTTTTATTTGTCCTGCCAAGAAATTTACTTTAGGTTGTGTGTCAGTGACTGCTGTGATCTGCTTGAACAGCCACCATGCCAATCTCTCCAGACACCCAGAGAAGTAAGCAATGGCTGATGAGCAAGTAAAACAGAGATGAGATCTGCATCTCCTGAGGCAGTGACTCAGCCCACAAAAGACTTAAGAAACCTTCTTTTGACCCTTAGTGAACAGAGGCCCAGAGCCAAGACGAAGGAAGAAAATCCCACCCTGTTGCTTGTAGGAGACAGAAACCAAGACTGAGGAGTCACAGGAGACCTAATCCAACATTGCAATGGATTACATTCTGCTTAACTGACCATATCTCCTTTAATCACTGTAGAAAATATGCTGCCTCAAACTTGCCATTCAGCAAAAAAGTGATGAAATCAAGTCATAAAACCTTCTCATCTCCATGCTCTGTGTGCTTTTGGCATTTCAATGGGGTAAATGCACAAAACTGTACAGGTGCCCAAACTCCGTCTATCTTTCCCTGCAGACTCACCAGTTCAAACTCTGATAAGCTGAGCATCCCAGTTTGACTGCTGCACTTTGACAGGCTTCACTGTGGTATTTACTAAGTAGTTGTCCACATCTTAGTTGGTCATTCTCAGGCCCTTTACAATGACTGGCAAGAAGCAGACAGAAGACATCTACAGTGAAACATATTTTTTAAGTCCCCATTTCCCTCCAGTGACTACCATAAGATGTTTAGCTACAGCCATCTGAGTTGTGAGCATTAAAATATAATTTTATTGTTTCTACTAGACAGTTAAAGTGGTTTTTCTGTTCAACATGCAAATGTCAAATACATTTATTCTTCAGTGCCAAGCTAACTGCAGACAGGCAACAAAGGTGCTGAATATAGTGCTGGGGATGAAAAGCTAGCTCTGTATCATAAAGGCAGGTGTTAAAACACTGCAGCTAAAATACTTAGATCTGCCTCTTTGTTTCTACACTCCTCAGTTCCTCATGTTTAAAATAGCGCACCTCTCTACCTCTCAGAAGACTTTGAGAATAATTTTGTAAAGAAAGAAAAACCAAATTTTATGAAAATACAAAATAACGAAAATAAATTGCCCAGCTAAGTAGAGATAAACTTGTAAATAGGGAATGGCTATCTGCTTTTTCTGAATTAGAATTAAACCCTTTTCAATCTACCATAATTAGAATGGTTTTTAAGAGGTTGAAAAAATAACTAATTTTATTTTTATTCTGTTTTATTATATTTAATATATAACAAGCATTCAAGCCCAGCTCCTCACAGGTACTGAGACACCTAATTCATTCTGAAATCAGATGGAGCTTCATTTGTAGATCCAGGTCCAAGGTATTTTTTGACACATTTAACAGAAAACCAACTTAATAATAAACAACAGCTTACTTATCTAACTGAAATGCATTGAGAGCTAGAAAATATTAGCCATTTTGCACATTTTTCCATTCCTGATTAGATTCACTGATATGTTTGCATTAAATTAGGCAAAGTATTCATAATTACCAAGTCCAAGTATAGCCATGCTATGAGTTATCTGCTCCTAATACCTTCTCCCACACCTGGAGAGGAGAGTGATATGCACAAGGTCACAGCACATCTCTTCCATGAGTTCTTACACAACAAGATTTTTCAATCAGCAGAATGGTGTGGTTTTGTTGAAATACAAATTGTTTTCTCTACTTTGGTAGCAGTGTGTCAGAAATCATGATCAGATAAACTAATTTTGCCTAATTAAAAATAAAAATAGCTAAACCAAGTGAAGGTGGAACGCTACCCAGGAACTGAGTAGCTGCACAGCACCAGGGACACAGAAGGAGAGAAAACTGGAGGCCAGGCCAGCAGCTACTGCTGAGGAGAGAAACGAGAAGAAGTCAGGAGAAGGATGAGAAGAAACTGCCATGAGAGAAGATCCCATCTCTGGCAACAGGGAAGATAAGAGCTGTATCTGTGTATTGGACTAATCTTAATGGAAAGAATATCAGGATCCACTGCATTTCCCCTCCCATAAATTTCCAGTACCCTCCAGTAAGAGCATCTTAGATCTACAGGTTTTTGGGGTACTGTATTCCTACCTACTCTCAATTGTTCTGTATGTTAGTTTCAAGTTCTAGGGGTGATTTCATCATCTGACATTTATGTTTCCTTTTCAGAAAAATTCTGGAATATTTCCTCTCCTCCAAAGCTGGCAGAATTCAGCAGCAGAATTCAAGGGAGTAAGTGAGTGCCTCTGACAATCTCTCTCCAGAATAAGATCAAATACAGTTTGATTAAGGAAAAAAAAAAGAGAGAGAAAGAGAGAAGACTTAAGGACAACAAGAAGCAAAGCAAAATAAATTCATAAACTGCTTTGCATATTTTTACAAAACTTCACAAATGATACAGATGTTTCTACATCTGTAAAGGGGATCTGATTCATCTGGAGTGTTTTGGCAAGTTCTCTTAAATTCATGGATTTTAATTTTGCAACAATTTTCTCCAGAATTCTGGTAAATTTACTGCCCTGACAGCTGAAAAAACAAAAAGGATTTTCCGTTCTTTTGAGGCCTTTGACTTTTCTGTGTCTCAAAGAGAATCAGGATTACCAATATTTTTCAAGTTTTCTCAGAGGTTTCCCTGAATTACTGGGATAATAGATTGGCTTCATAAGTCAACTTCATTCTCACCCACAGTTTAGGAGCCCTGTAGACTAAAGATAATAAGAAAAACAGCACTCTTTAATCCTGTGTTATCACACAGAAGTCACAGTTTCATCTTCAAACATAACTAAGACATTTTCTTCCAAAAAAAAGATAGATTTGGCATATGGTACTTTCCAAAAAAAGCCCACTGCTTTATTCACTAGTAACTGTCCTTTTTGTCCTACTACTGGCAGCTACAAAAGCCAAATTATTTCAGAAGTGATCAAGTGCTGATATGTTAGAAGAAAACATAGGATGACCTCTTGATTTTGTCCAAATGCAAAAAGTCTACTTTGAAATGGCATTTCTTTTACAGCTTCTTCAATAAAGGAAATGGAAACTAGCTTGTAATGTATCCATTATTCCTGTCCTAATTTTCCAGCAATTGTACTCTTGTCCAGCAATTCTTGTCCTAAATGAATCTTGATGAAGTCAATTAAATTCTAACTCACAATATTAAGTCAGGTATAATGCTAATCTGAGACTTTTCCTTTCAATAGTGTAATTGCTTCTACAAAGCATTGGAAAACTCTCCAAAAATGCCAGAACTCTTTTCTAGCAGTCGAGCCTATTGTAGCAAATAACTCTTGGCCTTTGTACACATACAGAACATGTATGCTTCAAATTTTCCCTTCTTTGATAGGGAAATGTGTTGGCAGAGATATAGATCACAATAATGTTTATTGAAATATATTTCATTAGACTGTTGCTATTACAGGAAATGAGACAGCATTATCAAGCATTATTAAAAGCAGATACTTGCATGATACATTTGCTTTTCTTGTGCTGCTGTTCCCACTCCCACACAGACACCCTGTCACACACACCCTGTTACACACTCGCACCCTGTCACACACACACACACACACACACACACACACACACACACACACACTGTCACACACACACGCTGTCACACACACACCCTGTCACACACACACACACTGTCACACACACTCACACCCTGTCACACACACTCACACCCTGTCACACACACACACACACAGTAACACACACACACACACACACCCCCTGTTACACACTCACACCCTGTCACACACACCGTCACACACACGGCCTGTCACACACGCTGTCCCTCCCAGTGTCCCTGTCGGCTCCCAGGGAGCCTCTCTGGTGTGGCAGTGGCCCTGGGCAGGTGTCACAGGGTCCCTGAGCTCCCCCAGCAGCAGGGGCAGTCCCGGTGTCCCTGCGGGTGCGCAGCTGCCACGGGCACCTGGCACGGGGACAGAGCTGCACAGCCCTGGCTGGCACTGACCCGGCCTGGGGGCCTCACACACCTGCCACACGCTCTGGGGCTCATTTCATGAAGATACAACAGGATGACAAGTTTTTGATCTGTCAGCATTTGGGAGATTTTCACCTTTCCTCTCACCTTCTGTCTTCAGGCTGCTCTGTTCTCACCCATGGATGTTGATGTTGATAGGGCCTGCTCACATCCTCTTAATGGCACATGAATGTATGTGCTGACTTTATTCTGTTCTCCTCCTTCTAGCTTTTCTCAGATAATGCCTGTTAATTTATTAAAACAATTACAAAAACAAAACACTATCAATTACAAAACACTAGGAGAGATTTAGCATACTATAGAGACTGGGGGTGGGGGAACAGGACTGCCAGTCTCCTTACTTTATTCTTATTCACATCTGAAAGAAGTGTCAGTAAATAAAATCTCAAAATCTTGGTGCTCAGTTTTGTATTGTAACAGACACAAAAGCGTCTCTTGTGTTACATACACAGGCAGTTACAGGGTTTGTAATTAAGAAAAACTGAGCCCAAGCCCCAGCTGGTGTTTGACACAGTTGCCAAAGTGGATTATCTGGCCCACTGATAAATAAATATTGCAGATAGTTTCCCCAGCTAGTAATCTGGAATTATTGCCTTGAAAAATTGTGGAGTTGATAATGTGAAATGAACAAAAATCCTTGTCTGAAGTGAAAGCACAATGTATTTTCTTGGGAGAGGATGTGACAGCTCCAGTCTCTTTAATGTGACTGCTCCAAGCCACACTGTCTTCAGTCTTTTCCTCTTCTCTCTCTTTCCAGCCTATGTAACTTGTACAGTTTCATATCCAGCTATGTGGATTGTAGCATGAGCAAAGATATGAGTAATGTAATTCGGTGCCCATCATCACAGAACGGTCAGCATGGTGTTGGTTCTTCCATTATGAGGGCAAACAAAATTCAATTACTGTTTGGATATGATCAATTATTGCCAAACTACCTGCCAAGTCTATTTGCTCTGTTGGCATAAAAAGAGCAGCTACAGAGAGGGTGTCAAGTATTTCTGTAGTAAAGAGTGAAGGCAGGAAGAGAAGAAACAGAACTTTAAGAGACACTGAACAACAGTAAGACCATTTTGGGCCCTAGTTTTGCTGTGAAAAGCCCCCAAAGTGTGACAAAGAACTGTAGTATCAGAACAGACCCCAGATGGAGCTGAAAAGGCTATCAGCTGTGCTTTGCAGGCACTCTGCAGAGCCTGGAGGAAAAAATGCCATGCAGCTGGTCAGTGAAAAAATCATTGTCATGCTCAGTGTAAAAATGTCACTGATATTCTATCACTACCATCACAATTTACATGCATAACAAACTTTATCCGAGCCTTTTCAATTACATCAGAGAAGAAAAGCCTGTGGAAAAAGGCATTCACGTGTACTGATGCATTTTAGAGTCTGACTGTTCAGAGCACAAGTCTGTGACCCTACTCTATTTTCCTATGGAAATACCTGTAATCTTTATTTGTTAATTGACATAAAGTAGCAATTATTGAGTAGAGGTATGATTATATTTTAGTAGTCTTTTAAGTGGTGGTTTCTATGTAACTTTTGAACTCTGAAAGTTTGAAGTACTGATTTTTTTCTGGGAATGATAAATCAGGAAAATAGTGGGAGTCCAGATAATGGTGGAGAAATGCAGGTTCTTCTCTCTTACTTTGAGAACAGGGATTGGATTGTAGGTTATTTTAAGGTGGTATAACCTGGTATACATAGAGAAATTTATATTTGTTCACATCACCATATGTAAGCACAAGATATACTATAAATCTCAGTTTTGAGAACCTTTTCAAAAACTACTGAATATGATAGTTTTCTGGGTGCATATGAAAATTGTGTATATGAACATACTATTTTATTTGACTTTAATTTATGAGATGTGACTTTTAGAAAGCGACCTGGGCTATAATTTAGAACCTGGATAAAACTCACAACATTATTTACTGTAATGAATTTCTGTGGAAAGCAATGCCAGAAAAATTAACTGAAGGCACCATTAAGCAAGTGGTAAATAAAAAGGTAATTTAGCAAGGTCATTTATTTAGCAAGTGGAAGCAGACATTGTTGCCTCTACTTTCCACTTCCCACTGGCTCCAAAGAGGATGAATACTTTTCATTTGCTTCTATTAGGCAATTACTGGGGAGATACTGATGCCAGGCTCAAACAAGCCCTGATGCAATGGCATCAGATACAATATTCCATCAAGTCCAGGTTTTAACCTCACAAGCCAGGGCCACCATTCCTATCCTTCTGACTGCAGAAATAGGTTCAGCGTTCACGTGACCCTGACAGCAGTAACAGCTGTGTGATGTGAAAACTTTGTGTTCTGCTTTTCTGGGTTTTGACCCTCTTTTTCACCACCTATGTACTTCCCTTTTTCCACCCTCAGTCCCAAAGGAACAGCCTGCTGACACTTTACCACCACCAGTTCCAGTTTCACTATGCCTTTACCTGGGCACTCCCTCCCTTATGTGTTAGCACTGGTACCTTTGCAGAAGGCATTGCTGACCCTTGAGGACTTCAATCCCCAAAACACCACTGGACTCTCCCTTATCTGCAAACTTGGTTAAACACCTGTTGACACAGACAGTCTCATGACACTACCTGTATGTTTTTCAGCTCTTTGCTGTGCCACTGCCACAGGCAGTTATTTCTCACATTTTGTCCAGTGATCTTCTCCATCCCACTGTGTTATCTCAGCCATTAGGCCCAATTAGCGGCCTAATAATTTATTTGTAGATATTTAAAAGAATTACCTGTAAAAATATATAATCTCTGTTGTGTTGTGTGTATATATATATATATATATATATACTGCACAATGCATTTCTGTCTGCAGAGGATCTCAAACTCCTCCACTGTGTAGAGCACTGAACTCCACAGAATCACAGAATGGATAAGGTTGGAAGGGCCCACAGTAGATCATCTGGTCCATCCTTCCTGCTCGAGCAGGGTCATCCCTGAGCACATGGCACAGGATTGGGCCTAGATGGTTCTTGAATATCTCCAGTCAGGGAGAATCCTCCCTGGACAATCTGTTCCAGTGCTCAGTCACCTGCACAGTAAAGATCTTTGTATTCAGGTGGAATTTTCTGTACATCAATTTCTGCCTGTTGCCTTTTGTCCCATTGCCTGGCACCACCAAGACAAGCCTGGCTCCATCCTTTTGACACCCTCCCTTCAGATACTGACATTGATTGATAAGATTCCCCCTCAGCTGTCACTGCTGAAGGCTGAACACGCCCAGTCCCCTCAGCTGTTCCTTATGAGAGATGCTCCAGCCCCCTGCTCCTCTTTGTTGCCCTCCAGGAGCCCAGAAGTGGACACAGAGTTCTCGATGTGGCTCACCAGGGCTGAGTGGAGGGAAGGAGCCCCACCCTTGTCCTGCTGCCAATGCCCCTCCTGACACTCCCCAGGACCCCACTGACCCCTTGGCTCCCAGGGTACTGCTGGCCCAGGGACAGCCTTTACCCACCAGGATGCCCCAGGTTCTTCCCCACAGAGCTGCTTTCCAGCAGGTCAGCCTCCAGCTTTTGCTGGTGCAGTTATTCTTCAGCTGGGGGTTATTCTTCCCCAGATGTAGGACTCTGCACTGCCTTTGTTGACTTTTGGATGGTTCTTCTCTGCTCATCTCTCCAACCTGTCTGGGTCCTTCTGAAGGACTCGCAGCACTCAGGTATCATCCACTCCTCTCAGCTTTGTGTCATCAGTAAACTTGTTTGTAATCCTGTTTTATGTTTATTGCTTTTATTGCATCAGCTGAAAGAAAATTCAGGATAAATTAGAATATAGGGGCTACTGAGAGTTTTTTATTTGTACTGAAATATGTATTTGCCTACTGGTGCTACTGTTAGTATGGTACACAAGTCAATTGCATTCATATCATGATAAAGAAAACAAGCTAATGTTCTAACATAGCAATCAATTTTAAGAAAACATGTTTCATAGAAACAGACTTCGCTGAAAGAAAAGAATAGAAATATTCTTGAAAGAATCAAATAATTCTTTATTTACTGCCTTGCCTTGAAAAAGAAGATGACATTATATGGCAATACCATGCACTTACCAAAATAACACAACAGCCATGCTGGGACAGACTAAAAATCTGGTCAACTCAAATTTTTACTAACAGACAAATGATGGCTGCTTTTGCAAAATAAGTATGAAAACAGCACAAACAAACGACAGTTCCAGTGCACAGTCCTCATTTTCAACAATTTAAATCTTAGGGACTTCCTGAGTCCAAGCTTGTATGTTTGTTGCTGCGTATGTTTATATAAAAAGACATTGATAGAATTTTTTTTCTCCCATGAACGAACCCTTTTGGGGGTGGAATCAAATACTATTGTTGTTCCAGCCTGTGCATAATATAATAATGTCATGTTTCCAAAATTACACAGTCAGTAAAGTGATCCTGAAATGAGGATACTTAGTAAAGAATAGGAGAAAAAATTGTAAGAAATTTCTGCATGTAATAAATAATTTCCAAAGAAAATACCTTAGAGAAGTAACACCAGAAAAGGTTTGGGTTTTGTAATTGTAATTTTTTATCCCCAAGTCTTTGTTTGCTGAATTTATAATTGTACAACTAATTAGACAGAATGTTATGTGTCATTTTATGCTACTTACTTAATACAACATAATTCCTCTCATTGTCTTTATTAATACACTGTACTGTGACAGGAGGAAAAAATTGATTTAAAGTTATTTTTGAAATTATTATAGTGGCATTAGTAATTTGCCCCCACAACACAAGAATGTTCCGAGCATAAATACTGAAAAATATGTATCTATGAGATTTTAGATTTCAGACTTTTCAATGAATATGCATATATATATAACACAGAAGAGGAAAACAAATGCTGGGATGTCATGGTAAAAGGTCGCAGGAACTAAGGAGGTGTTGGGCCCCATCTTGATGACAATATTATAATACCTATTGCCCCACCCTCTACCCACACAGTTACACAGAGAAAGGTACTGAAATAATGTTATTAAGATAACAAAGGCAAACACTCAGATGTAAAGATATTTAGAATAATATGATGAGTTACTTGCACATCTTGTTTTTCTAAAATAATTAGAAAAAATCTCTGGAGATGAACCCTGTTTATCACAGAATCACATAACGGTTTGGTTTGGAAGGGACCTCTGGTGATCCTCCAGTCCAACCCCCTGCCAAGGCAGGGTCACCTGGAACAGGTGGCACAGGAACGTGTCCGGGGGGGGCTTGAATGTCCCCAGAAGGGAGAATCCACAATCTCCCTCCGTGGGCAGCCTGTGCCAGTGCTCTGCCACTGTAAAGTTCTTCCTCGTGTTGAGGGGGAACTTCTTGTGTGTCGGTGCATGGTCACTGCTCATCATCCTGTCACTGGGCACCTCTGGAAAGAGTTTGACATAATGCTCTTGGCACCCACCTTTGAGATATTTATATTCAATATAAGTAGTACATAAAGTGATAACTGTGCAAGGACCTGTACTGTAGCAATAGAAAAGATCTCTCCATGATTAGGGCAACTGAACAGTTCTTGCTAAACTTTTATCAGCTACACAATAAATACTGAGTCTCCTTTTCAAGAGGTTTGAATTGAAAATCAGATTCAAAGTACTCAGCTCTCACAGCTGTGACAAAGTCCAAGGTAATCCTGCTCTATGAAGAGCTCTGAGTCGGGTCAAATTTTGTATCTGAGATGACTTGCTTAGAGAAGACCTTCAAGTTTCCCTGTGGGCAATAGCAAAGCTGGTTAATTGAGGTCCCTGACTTACCTTTTTTCTGATTATTTGAAACTTCCTCTGTAACACATTTTACTACCTACTCAGTTAAGCTGATTCAACTCTGCATGTGCATTCATGCTGTGAGCCAGTTAATGAAACCGTCAGTATTAAAAACTAATAACGCCCTTTTGTGGTTATTAGCAATTTCTGTTTGTTTCTCTTTTCTATGGGCCAGTTTACAGCACCAGCTTCACAAGCAGCTGAGGGTACAGGGCTAGGAATGACTGATTACGTGGTGAAAGGAGACAAAGGCTGCTATAGTTTAGCCACTGGAGAAACCTGCAGAGCATGGTGACACCTCAAGCCTGGCTCTGGCAGGGCTGGTAACAACACTGGTGCCAATTAGCCCTAGTGAGCTCCAAGATCAACGTGGAGCCAGGTGCAGCTTGAGGTTAAATCCTCTCACCCTGTCATTAGTTGCCTGGCAAAAGAGGCCAACCCCCTGCCTGGCCACAGCCTGCTTTCAGGTAGTTGCAGAGAGTAATAAAATCTCCCCTGATCCTCCTTTTCCTCAGGCTGAACAACTCCAGCTCCCTCAGCCAACTCCTTATATGACTCACTCTCCAGATCCTTCACTAGCTTCACTGCCTTTTTCTGGACATACTCCAGCACCTCAATGTACTTTCTGAATTGAGGGACCCAGAACTGGACAGACAACTCAAGGTGTCACCTCACCAGTGCCAAGTAGAGAGGAAAAAATCAAAAACCTCCCTGGTTCTGCTGGCAACACTATTTCTGATACAAGTGAAGATGCCATTGGTCTTTTTGGCCAGCTGGGCTCAGCCAGATGCCAACCAGCATCCCCAGGCCCTTTAGTCATGGGCAGCTTTCTAGCCACTCTTCCCCCAGACTGTACTGCTGAATGGGGCTGTTGTTACCCAAGGGCAAGACCCAACACTTGGCTTTGTTGTACCTCATACAGCTGGTCTTGGTCACATTGTCTTGGAATTATTTGTTTTACAACAGTTTGTGCTATAAAATAGGCAGTTATCACTTCGCTTTCTGGTAATTGTTTTCAGCACTGCATCCATACCTATGATTTCTATAGGCATAATAATAATTCAACCAGTTGTTTTGCCTGATTTTAAAAGGTATGAGGTAGCATTCCAGAAGACATGTATCCTTTCAACCAACCAGTATGAAACATGTAACCAGTTGCACCAAGGGATATTTTATCAGATAAAAATAAAATTTTGTTTATCATCATGTGTGTTCATGGCCAACACCATATGACTTCATTGTTCAATTACCTGGGATATTTTTCTTTGATATCTGTTTTAAGTCTGCTTTCGTTAATTTACCATTTTGCTTTGAAAAAAGACACAAGTTACTGAATGTGAAAATGAGATTAAAGGGTACTGTTGCCTGAAATGATGAACTATTGTACTAAGTACTTCAGAGAGGCCCAATGATTTATTCTGGTCCCATGTACATTCACCCCACCATCACGGGCAGAAAAAGTCATTATTATATGATGACTCATTATAGCTCTGTGATCACAGAGAACATTTTCTACAGATATTCAATATCCTTCCAAATTACATATTTCACAGAAGTAGGTCAAATTGAGCAGTGATTGAAGACTAACATTTCTGCAAGTATCCAACTATCCAGATTTTATCAAGATAATACTGTAAAGAAGTGCTCTGCATATTAAGGATGGCTTATCTTTTTGTAATAGAGATCTAAAACTGCTGTGGGTAATTCAAAGGTCTTTTCTTTTATGACCTCTTTTTAAGTTCCTGCTCTTGTTCTCTTCAGGTGTTATTAACTCATGTTGTACAAGATCAAGGTAAGTTCTGAGTCACCGACAATGTTCACCAGTTCTACATTAGAGTGAGAAGAAAACAGCAAGGGGACTGAACATGGAAATTCCTGATCATATGGAATCTTCTGCACATCACAGAAATGCACTAGCACTATGGAGCTGGGGAGTATTAAAGGGTCTGCTAGTGCATGTCTTTGGATATCAGATTTTGTTCCTTAGTTCTTGTAAGGGACTTTTAATTTAAATACTGGTCCTGGTGAACAAGATCATAGGAAAATACATTATAAATTTGTGTCTACCTTTTATATTGCCCTTTACGTCATTTGTTGGACATTTTATTCACCACCCACACGTCCTTCTAGAGATAAACCTGTCAACAATTACCCCTTGCACCACAATGCTCATGCCAGAAGTCTGCAGAGTACATTCAACAGTAGATTGTGACTGGATGCCCCTGTCTGGAGAAGATGATGTTCCTGGCTTCAAACAGAGGCCACTGACCAGCAGTGACATCTTGTGACAAAAAGGGAATTTGGTGTCCGAAGAAGACATAACTCTGGTCACCATAAATTTACTCAGACACAGCAGCTGCAGATGAAGGCTCCAGTATGGAAGACTATATTTAAAAAGATTATATATAAAAAAAAAAAAAAATCGGGTGAGCTTTCTGTAATAATGGTAATAATGCAAATAAGGATAAAGAGAGGCTTTGAAATAGTACAGGAGAAAAAGCAAAAGGTACAAATTTGTCATGGCAGTTCAGCAAAATAAGTCAAAATTACAGGACATTACCCACTGAATCACTACCAGATTTTTTGGTAGACATATTAGAGGTGGTCAAAAAGAGAATTACCATTCTGTAGGAAAACCTGACATTTTGGAATCTGCTCTTATTATGATTAAAATGAAAAATCCAAATGTCAACATTTTCTATGATACAGTTCTAGGGAAGTATTTCTTTGGAAATGTCAGAATTTCAGCACAAGTTTCTTGTTAACAATGTGAAATCATTAAACTATGAAAAATTGTATATATATGTGTAGATAGATCTGCTATTATTTACAGCACATCAGGTTGATGCAAGACATTATTCAGAGCAAACTAAAATGATTCATAGTATAAATGAGAGATGATGAAATCATAAAGAAATAGTCTTATCATGGTGAAGTGACTAGTTTTCTTGTGATAATACTTCCACTAGTTTCAGTAATTATGTAGGAATAATATTATGTTTAATGATATTGTCACATCATTTTGATCATTAAAATTTGTAAGTCTTTTTTGTAGAATCATGGTCACAAGCACAGTGATTGTTTGATGTTATTTATTAACTATTAACTCTGAGTCATTCAGATAGTTTCTGAATTCCAAATGATCAGTTTTCCATAAGGCACCCAGATATTTTTTTGCCTTAAAAAAGCCCCATTTGTCTATTGGCAGGTGACCTCTGCCAATAGACAAATAAGTTTTGATTCCAGTAAAATAAACCTGGAACTTAAATGAAAAGACCGTTAAATTAATTACAATCTTCTTTAAAATGTTATTAAATGCTTGTTTGTGTATGGTCTTGCATTTATATTTTCACAGATGTTCTTATGGACATTTAGCTCTACAACTCCAATAACTGCTGAAAATATATTCCTTAATGTGTTATTTTTTAGACTTCAGTAAGTAACAGCCTTAAGGTTTATAGCCTAAGTATAATATTTTTTCATTAGCTGTGTATCCAGGATTTTTTTACTGCTGGGAATTAATTTACAAAAGTAACACTTCACAGATGATCCTTCTTATGCCCTGTAGCATGTTTAGATGTTGGAAGAATGTTTTAATGTGGATTGCATCGCTTCAGAGCATTTATTAAATTTATCATTATTTAAAAAGCATTTATTAAATTTAATGTTTCATTGATGGAATACAAGGGACTGAAATCTTACTTTCCTAAAAGCTTAAGCAGTACAGCTTGTTAAGGTGTCCTCACCAGGGCTTATCCCTGTTCTGATAAAGTTTGAGGATCCATCCAACTCCTAGAGGAATCATTTTACAGCAGAGGGGGTGTGTGTGTGTGTGTGCATGCACAAGAGTGGGATTTCATTTACGCAAGAGCTGGGTACGGCACTGCCCTCGCCAGGACTGTGCACGTCCAACATCCTACAAGCAACTCTTCATCCATTCTGTGAGACCTGGATGTGATCTCACAGTCCTTGCATGTTAGGGCCTCATTTGGACAGTCTGCTTTTCGTTTCAAAACAAAAAATAAAATCATACTCAAGTTCTCTGTTAAGTTACATCTTGAAATTAATAAAACTGTCAACGCATCACAACACATCAGCCTCCACAGTACTTTTTAAAAAATAAAATACATTTATTTTATTCCATTCCTCTTACTTTAACTATGGCACAGAACTGCATGCTGTTTGTTAGTTCACACTTGAGATCTTACCAATTTAGTTTCCTTTATAAGGCACCAAATGAGATGTTTATCTCATCAGAGCCATTTTTACCAACCTGTCTTGAGATGCATGTGCACACACACACCCACCATGAACATTTCCCAAGTTATGTAGTTATGTTCCATTGGCAATTTCAGAATTTTTTTCTGGACCATAAAGGCCACATGTACATCAATTTTAAAAATACTTCTGAACTCTCACCTTTTCATGAGCATCCAAGATGTAGTAGGCTACTGTCTGTTGTACCAGCTCTGCTTCCTTCGTACCTCTCTCCCCTGCTTTTGCCTTGCAGTGCTTCTTAGTACTGCTCAGGGGGGCTGCTGTAAATCAGCCACAGAACCCCCTCCACCTGTGCATGCCAAGTGATGGGGAGAAGCAGACAGGCCATGCCTGCATCTGCTCGTAGCCTTATCTCTTTCCCATCTCCACTCTGACCTCTTGCCAGCTCCCTGCACTCCAGTGCTGTCAGCCTCATCTATGTCTGTGTGTTTCACAGCAGTTTGGCACAACCCCTGTGTTTCCCCTGGTTCCAGGGCTCCAACACGTACTTCCTTCAAGAGCACAGCACACACATTTATATCCAGAATATTGGTCCCTGTGGTTCCCTGTCTTGCACAAGTACCTGTGTACCCTGGTACTGTCATATTTCACTTGATGCAGTAATTTTTTTCCACGGTTCTCGTGAAAATATATTTCCATCAGTATATTTTGGTCAGTTATCTGTCACTTTTTTTACAGATTTTCCCAATCAAGGCTTAACCATATAAATCCTGTCCCTGTCCTACTACTAGTCCTTGCTGGTTTAGGATAAATTAACAACATAAGGCGAAGTTAATCTTTCAGGTCAGTATCTCCATTTTCCTTAAGTCCTACCCAGTACAGCTTGGAAAATAAAATCTGTTTATGCTGCTACACAATTTAAAACTGCAGTGTTTAGTAAACCTAAATATTAATATGACTATTATAATACCAGACATCTTAAGTAATTAACCTAGATTTGAAAAGGTTTTTTTCAAACAATACAATTATTTGCAGGTTATTACATAGCACAGATTATTTGTCTCTGTCAAATACATTTTTTATTAGCTTTAACCAGTCTCAATACATCTGATTGCCACCATGCAGAGAAGTAGAACAAAGCAGATAAGTGAATGAATTTTCATTTTATCCTAAGCTCAAAAATTCTTCAAGCATATCTACTCAAAGTACAGATAAATTAAAATGTAATTTGCTCTTTTCTTCCACTTCAGTAATTTCTTCCACTTCAGCCTCTATTATTCATATAATGGTGAGCTCTAGGTCACTGTATACAGGCAGCTGATACTTAGCAACTCATCTTAGTGGAGCTTAATTGATTGTCTTTTGAAAATTCTATGTTTCCTAAACAAAGAAAAAAATACATTTCTACTAGCAGGATCCTTTTTTTTCCTGGAAAATATGTATGAGTGAGAACTTCAACAAAAAATTACAATGAACACAAATATTGTCTCTCAATAAATTTTTCTTCTTTATTATCAACCCATATTTATGGAAATGGCTGTTATGGACTTCAGGGATAAGTGCATAAGATCTTGTTTCTTTATTCAGATTCTGTTTGTCAGGATTCTTGGTGCAGTGTTTTGGTATTCTTTTGCAATGTGATCACTTAAATATTCCAGTCTAAATCTGGTATGACTATACAAAGCCAAAATTTTTATACAAAACAGAGGGGTGGTTTAATTGCTAAAAGTCAGCATAAAAATCCTTAAACATTCATCTATACTGACATCATCTTCTGGAATGTGTCTGAAGAGTGATTCCATAAAGGTAGAATTTTGGGGTGTGCATTATTAAGGGCATTATTAATTATTCCACTGTTGCTTTTTCATCCAATCCAAAATATTAGTGATTTCTCCAACTTTATTTTAGGAATGTCTAAGCATTATAGCTAAATTGCCTTATTTCATTTCTATTGAAAAAGGTTTCTTGCTTGCTCTTTTATCAAGAAGTGCAGGTCAGCATCTTCACCCTGTATTTCATCTTCACCCTGTATTTAATCTTTGGCTAAAAACATTCCCTCATTCCATATAAAGGATTTTCTTAAGACATGTAGCCTGAGTGACAGATCTAAGAGACAGCCTATCCTGTCAATTCACACAGATAAAACTTTCACTACCTTGCATCCCAACAGCTGAAAGTATTTTTTTTTAATTTCAGATTAGAGAGGACATTTCTCCTAAGTAATAACCACAGAGATGCTGCTACAAAGATTTTGTTTCTACACCATCAAATTTTAGCCATTCTCCATCTCTTCCTCTCTTCTCCCTCTGCCTGTCCCTTCTATACTCTGTTAAATATAGTTCCCTTCTCTGTATCCAGTTTGTATCCAGTCTTGGCAGTAATTATTCCTTCACAGGACCAAAATTTTATTCTCTGTCACCTTGGAAAGATTCTCTTTCCATCTGGAAAAAAAATTCTTTCCACTTGGAAAAATTTTCAACCAAAAACCTGCATGCTTAACACTCCTCTTTGCCACTTGAGAGGAGCTACTTGTACACAATTGTGTTGGTCTTTATCCTTTTCAAGTAAAGTCACTTTTATTAAATTTCCTAGGGGAAAAAAAGAAAAAATCAAGCAACAGATATAGTAACAGTGCTACTAGCTGTCATATTGATGTGCATGGTCTTTTTGCAGTGCTTGTGTCTATCTGATGTTTCATCCCTTATGTTTAGAATATTGATTGTCTGCAGAAGAGACATTTTGTTATTGTTGTTATTACTTTCTAATATAGCGTCTTACTAACCCATGAGCAGGACTGATGCTAATATAGATAATGACAGTAACAACATCAGCAACTTACTCTGGGAAATGATCATGCACAGAATGCTCTAATGACTGGATTCCAAAAAAAAAAAAAAAAGGAATTAACTTCTTGCTCTCTTTTCCTTTACAGCAAACTCTGCTGTCTCTTCAGTTTTCAACATATGTATCACCAAATTAGTTCAGATTCTGGTCCAGTGCAAGGTATTATGTCTTATCCAGAGTCACTTTATGAAAAAAATTCATTTAAATTTTTGGCACCTACATAAATGCAATGAAACCAGTATGAATTATATACATTCTTCAGGTAGTCTTCTCTGAGTCACACTGATCTTGTGTGCAGACACTGCAGCCAGGCCCTGTGCTGGGATGGAATGATGAGCTGGAGAGAGAGCCTTACACTAGAAAGCAAACTAGAGCAGAGAATACATAGCTCCAGAAGGTCAGTATGCTTCTTTATGTGTTGTACCTTCCTCTTATTTCTTTGGCAATGGTGCATCTGACTGTCAACAAAGTAATATGAATGAGGATGTTCTGTAGTCTTTGGTCGCTTTCTGGAATTGTTAAATCCAGGATGGGAAGAAGGCACTAGATCAGTAAGGCAGATTAAAACCATAAAGAAAAAGTGGTAAATTCAGCACTTAAATGGAGTAAAGTGCTGTAGACAGAGAAAGATATAGATATAAAGGTGTCACTTGACTTCTCGAAATATTAAAAAAAACTTTCACCACCTGTGAGGACTTAGAGAATGCTGTTGCATGTCTCAAAACATGAATCAGAGAAGAAAGTTCCCAAAACAAGCCACCATAACAGGAATAAGCACACATGACAAACCAGAAATCCCAGGCCTAATGAAGGTTATGATTTGGAATTAGAACCACAGACAAAATTCTATTGTGCAGACTGTGGGAATTTAAGATAACACTTATCTGGACACAAAAAGTAGCACAATGGCAAAACTGTGTGAAAGGATACAGATGCCAGTCCAAGCTGTGCATCAGCATCTATGCCCCATGGATACCCATGACCTGAACTTTATAAAAGTATTTCCTCCAGGAGAATACCAGGGTGAAGAAGGACCAGTAGGATGCCCATGTGTTGATAATATATTTTGCCTAATTTCTCTCTCTCACACACTTTCTCTTTCCTCCCTTCACTCTTGGCTGCCTCTGCCTTTCCAGTTTATTTCCATCTTTTTACCTCCCATTTGCTGTTAAAGAATATCTGTGCTATTGACTTTGACATATGGTCGTGTTTCCACCTTAATTTGAGCAGAGACATCTCTTATAATCATATCTAGCTACCTAAAACTTCTCTTGAATATAGGCAGAACTCAAATCTTTAAAATGCTATATTTAACCAGGAGCACCACCTTCAAGCAGGTACTCGTATTTAATGTTTAACCTATTTTGAAGAATATGAGCAATGTGATAAACAGGCACTTTATGAACTAGGCTTAACTTTCAGTGGGATTTGTAACATACATTTTTCTTCATCTCCAACAGAATATATTTCAATTCCTTCTCCCAGTATAATGAGGATAGTGAAACTTAAATCAGAACATGGATACAGTGTCCTAGGTCTCTATTTTTAGTCTACAATTTCTTAAGAGAAATTACAATACAATTTCCCTCTAGTCCTTTATAAAGCTCCCTATATTTAACCAAGCTATAAAAAAATATTCAGTATCTACACTATGTTTTAAGCAAAATTTAGTAATCTACATCCAAAAGAACAATCTGTAAGAATACTGTTTAACTTAAGAACAATTTAAATGTTCAGTAGCCATATGGGATTAATGACCTAGACACCTAGATATGTACAGAGTCCATGAGAATTTCATCTCACATATCTTGAACCTACAGTTCAAGTAAGCATTTATGTCTGAGCTGGTCATTCAAAGCTCATTATAATGAATGACCACAAATACAAAGGTACATTTCAGTTCTATTTTAGCCATTAATATTAGGATGAAATTATACCATAGAAGCACCCACTCACTGACCATGAGAAGTCTACTTAGTATGCACTCATATTTATTCAGATGACTCAGACTCTAACGGGTTTATATTTTTATTTCAAAACTCAGTGTGTTGCCTATTTTGTGTGCCCAGGTTTGCCTTCATGGGGTGGTTCAGCAGCTTTTGAGTGCCTCACTTATATTATTTCTGATTCAACACTAGACCTAAATCTTCTGATAATCTGCTAGCACAGTCTGAAACCAGCTATGCTTGTGTGACAACAAAGACCACATTGCTGAGGACAGAAACCTGTGTGGGATCATTCAAATTCCAAGACACAGATAAGGTACATGGGAAGTGAAAACTTCTTTAGTTTCTGAAGTTTTGTCAAATGTAACAGTTTCCTGCTAGATCAATGATTTCTTTTTCAGCAGAAAAATGGATGTAAACACCCTCTGGACTACTGCATTTGTCCTGGATAATCACATATTTCATGCTGACTTGTGACTTCCATACCCAGAGCCTGGCATGAAGAAATGGTAACACATGATATATCTGCTGTGAAATTTATTGCT
The DNA here is from genome assembly GCF_035770615.1 of Melospiza melodia melodia. Taxonomy (NCBI): domain Eukaryota; kingdom Metazoa; phylum Chordata; class Aves; order Passeriformes; family Passerellidae; genus Melospiza; species Melospiza melodia. The sequence goes on from NC_086197.1 coordinate 76,836,631, forward strand.
TAAGTCTCAGTGTTTAATGTTTAGTGAAGACAGGATTCACCTACAGCAAACAAACCCACTCATATTCAGGAATACAGAACAGATTAAATTCTTTGAGAGGAGAGAGACCCTCACATGCAACTAACATAAGGCAGTACACTTTTTAGACCTATTAAAAAAAGAAAATCTGTAGAGCCATGTGCCCATATGCCTATAAATATATGTTGCATCTGTGTAGAGTTGTCTTTATTTTGAAAGCATTTATCAGACAGAATGGTTCTTATTCCAGTTGGCCCACCTGCTCCTTATGGAGTTCTGAAGTTGTAGTGTGTCTGGCACGGTGTTTTGAAACTCCAGAAGCTCTAATAAAAAAAATATACTTCTGAGACACCAGAAAGTGTGTCCACCAAAACCAAACATGAAGGGATGCATTTCCTTTGTAAAACTGAAACTGCCTTGTGTGAAAATTACAAGAATTTCAATGCATTTTAAATTATTTTTTTCATATCTCAACAGTCAAGAGATAATAGGACAGACACTACAGCTACATAGGAACATCCATGTAGTATCTCCTTTCACACTTTCAAGGCAGATTTTGCCTGAGGGAGGCTCTCAATTATTCTAGTTATATCAGCTCCAAGGTAAGCTAAGGCTAAGAGATAGAGGTAGAAAAAAGGAACACATCTTTCTGTGCCCAGCAATGGTAGTATTGTAATACTGGTAATGTTGAATCTAAAATTTGCTTGACACTGTGAAATGACCATAGAGTAGAAAGACGAATTTTCCTTTATCATCATATTTCCTCAGCACAAAGCATTATCAGTAGTTCATTCTGTCTAGGAAATTACTCCATCATATCCACTTACTTGCTTGAATTTATTTTTACATTTAGAGGAATGGAACATAACCTGTCTGTGCTTACTTTTCAAAAAAACTGGGTCAAACATTTGGAGATGTATAGAGTATGCTGTTCACAAAAATAATAGGCTATAACTCATGTGTTCTTTTAGGATCTGCTCATTCCCTAGGGAATTAATGTTATTTTACAGGCAAGAATCTCAAATACTTTCAGTTCTTCTCTGGGAAACTGCTATTCTAAGAGTGACACTTTCTCCAGTGCAATTGAAATAAAAATTCCAGTGGGAAAGGGAAATCACAAATGAAGCCTGTTTTATTACTCATCCAAAATATCAGATTGCTGCTAACCTGTGGGGGAAAGAACCCCAAAAAATGAAAACTTTTGAATCAAAAACAATGAATGGAGAATAAGAACAAAGGCTGACCAAATAATCACTGTTTGGGCTGTTTGTGTTCCACTGTGTTGCTTCTCCAGTAGATGTCAGAGTAGTTAATGTTCCACACAAAGAGCCAGCACCGGTGACTTTTAGGCTGCTTTCAGCAGCCTCTCCTAGGTGTCATCCATTTCCTCCTGGCAGGTAGCCTGTAGCAAACACCCACAGCTGTCACCCTGTCTGCCCTTCTATCCTAACCCATAGGCTACCTATAAATGAATCTCATTAATCACTAAAGAAATACTCTTCAACAAGGTGATTTTCTAAGTCATTCATTTAAGTGAAAGTACTGAAAACTTTAAATAGAAAGAGTGTCAAGGCACAATCATGGTTTATCTGTGAAACTCACTAAAAAGTAGTCTACCCAAAGTATTTGTCTGCCTTCTGAGATGAAGTTAATTGGATTTCTTTCACTTTTGTTCTGATATTCCATAGAATATTTATTAATTTTGTCACTTCCAAACAGGCTGCATTAAAGAATTTGTTCTCTGGTTTTGTCAGAGGAAAAGTTGGCGCTCATTCTCTGATACTTGCCATTTGTTTTCACAGTCAGAACAGCTATTTTGACTGGGCTTCTTGTTTTGCTTAAGTCCCTTAGCACTTGCACATATATGGTCTCTGGCATGCAGGAGGGCTGGGTGGTCCCCATCATTGGTTTTCATCTCAAAGAAACAAATGAGCTAGAGCAATGAATTCTGTAATAGGCTCCCTGACAACTCTAATCTTGTTTCAGCACCTTATAGCCTGTATTTTACTCACAAGGTCCTATTTAAATTTGCTAGTGAACATTCATACATTCAAGTATAATTTGTTGTCTAAGGCATATAATTTCTTTAAGATCCTACTGAGATTTTCTATTCCAGTAGACCTCAGTGAACATTACCTCTATATAAAAAGCTTGCCTAAAGAATGGCATTGTGCTTATGACCACAGGAAACAAATATTGAAAGTTGTTCTCTGAACTGAATAGGTATGTTACAATCCTTTTTGACTACAAAATCTTAACCTTTAATATTTAAAAATAACTTATATTTTCTAGGCAGCTATTCACTATGTGTAAAGATTTAGTCCTAGTGTCATCCAGTCCTTCAACATTTTCATATTCCTTGGCAATAACAACAGGCAGGAAGTACTCAAACGACTTTATTCTAGAAAAAGACTGAATTTAGTTCAGACTAGGAAGAGCTGGGTGTTGCACAGTTTCAAATGTTTGACATCCTGAATCCTACAATAAATGTTGCACTTTAAAGGCACATGTAATATATATGAACATGAACCTCTTGGATCATTCAGTCCAGTCATTTAGTGCTGCAGGCAATTATGTCATGCCATATTCTAGAGTTATCTATATGTAACATGACATTTTTGCACCCATTAGGGATGCAATATCCAGGGGTTATTTTGGATTTGCCCATTAGGGATTCATCCTGCAATGGTAAACTACAGCTCCACTGTCCTCTGTGTAGAGGTCACTGAAATGCCCTGCAGTAAGAGGCAGCTAACCCTTCTTCCACTGAATTAAAAGCTGCCTCACTTTTTCTTGATTATGCCAGAGAGTGACTCTACAACTTCTGATTAATTAAATCTTTCAGTATTAAAGTATATGGGTTGTTCATAAGTATTTTGGGCTATGTAATGTACTGCATATTTCTTCTGCTTAGTGACTTAATAGCTAGATACAAAAAGTCAGAGATTTTAATTTTTATTGATTATTTTTTGCTCAGTTCTATTATATCAATAACATCTAACTTTACTCACTCAATATCTTACTCCTTGAAAATGTCCTTGAACTTGTGTCTTTGTCAAATATCAGTAATGTAAACCAGTTTTCCTGCCACCAACATGAGCTGGGGAATGCAGTACTTAGATCTCCCTGCTTTACATTCTCTTTTCTTGACAACCAGCTACCTTCTAATCTTTAGTAAGTTTCATGTTCATTCAGCTATTTTGGTAAACAACTATCAACCCTAATTTAACAATATTTCCACAACATTGCACAGATATATTTATTAGTTTGTTTTTATCCTCCAAGATCAGGTGTTTTATAAAGAAGTATAGAAGACTAATTTGGCACTTCTAACCTGGGAATCCAATTGCCCTTTACTCAGTTTCCATTATGCATTGCTTTAATGAATTACCCTTTCAATACCTGTTTTGTTATCTGCCACACTATGACACAAAACTAATGAAGTGATGTTCTTCATGGACATATCTAGTGACAATAAGTTGGTCTTTGTTTGGATTTTTTGTTTGTTTATTTTTTTTCATGAAGACATTATTTCTGCTTTCTTTTCCCTATTTATAAATGATAAGGAAATAAAGTTTTTCTTCTTTGGCTTTGTGAGAATATCATATTAAACTTCTCAAAAATGTTCAGGATCATTCTTCAGCTGGAAATGCTCCATTGTTGACATTTTGACAAAGGCTTTTTGTCAGGCAAAGGTATAGACTGCTAGAAGTAAATAGGTATTAGCTAAACTCCAAATATTTTAGTCAATGTGACTTTATCATTCTCAGTCATTCAGTACCCTTCTGTCTTGTGATTTAAAAGATAACTCCAAAACTCATAAGATCTGAGTATATAACAAAAAAAAGCCAATAAAATTGACTATATTTGTGCTAAAATTCCATTTGTAGTGCACCAAAAAAGATTGATTGTTTCTTTTTCATATCAACTGTAGTAATAAATATGATCAATAATAACAAGATAGTATTAGGTATAAATTAAAATATTCACTGATAAATTCTTTGACAAGGCAACATGGGGACAGCATTCCATGCAAGTACTCTAGGATTGTCTAGATCTTTTAAACTTTGGAGATGCATTTGGATTATCATGTAATATATATAAATTAATAAACTGCATTCTTTAAGGGAGAAAAATAATTGCAAAGAGCTTAGATGGCATGACTTCTTATTTAACCAGATATTTTTGGGGGTCCAACTCCATTCAGTTATATTTAATTTCCACATTCACATGCAGAATCTAAATCAGACTCATGCAAGGCTACTCCATCAGTGCTGCATACACACCTGGTTTTAAGGATAAAAGGAAATCACAAGAGGCCAAGCAATCACTTAGTGAAAAGGAAAATTTAGAAGAGCCTGGAAAAAAAGACTAAAGATGAGAATCTGTGGGTTACCTTTTTACTGAATGGACATATTCAGTATTCATGAATTTAGTGTCTATGATGAAAGCTATGGTAACATCATTGATGGACACAGAAGAGGGAATTTTAGAGTGAGAGAATTTTTGAAAGAATAGAGTCAGTTTACACTGTGCTACAATTTGAAGAAATTAAGTCACTATTTGAGAAACATAAAAAAATCATTTAATGAGGCCGCTGCAACAAAACCATCATTACTTTCTTCATATCAACCCCACTGAATGTCACAGAGCTATTGCTCCCAATCACCCTCCTGATTTAGCTTGGTTTACGTCAGGTTAGTGCAGCAAAGCACTCAGTGCTCACCTGCCTGGCACAATCGATTCAGCCACAAGTGGAGGCTGTTTATTGCCTGTACACAGCTACTTTAATATTGCTGACATAAAGAATAAAAGAAGGAAGGAAGATGTGCCAGGAAAGCTCTGTATGCTTCAGTTGTCCCCAGAAAATGGGGCAATGTTTCAGTATTCATCAGCCATGCCCTAAAATGTGTGGAGCGGCTGTGATCTACCTCAATCTACATGATCAGGATGATGTACAGTCTTTGCTGTGTCCTCCCACATGACGTGTCCTTGTTTTACTCTGTGCCCCTTGGTGATAACATGTCAGAGAAAATCTTTGGGGCAGGTTCATATATCAAGCAAGAAGATATTTATGAACTTCTGTTAGGTCACTTCCCTTCATAAATAAATGTCCACAATCTTTTGTAGGCCAACTAGCATATTTTATACAGTTGTCAACGGCATCCCAGAAAATGCTTTTGTCAGTTAAAGGGAACTATTGTCAGAGTACCCAGTACAGATGAATTTATACTTCAATTTCTTGAAAGTTGTGTATCAGAAAATATTTTCCAGAAGAAAGAAAACATCATTCTTAAGGCAGATAGACAAGAAATAAGTTAATTTTCTTTCCATCAAAAAATAAGAGAATAAAAATGCATTAGAGTATTTATGTCTGGAAATGTATTTCAATATAAAAATCTTATCCATTTTGGAAAATCTATAGGCGTGGAATATATGAAACAGAAAAGAATTACACTGTCTTGAACATTGAATTTAACTTTCCATTAACTTATGATTAAATTATGCTGATGTGAGGGTTATTGTGCCCTTGAGCCAAAGTTTAACAGTCCACTTACAGTCTAGTAATAGAGATTTTAAGAAATGATGATTCTGTCATACTGCTGTAGTTATAATAGATATATTTGGATGACTGTTCACATACAAATGTATTCAAATGAAAAGAGCATCATATCAATCATGATCTGCAACACATCATGGATTTTTTCTGGCACTTTATCTATTTAAATTACATCTAAATTATAAATACTGTGAATATCAGCAGTTAAAGTAATATTAGCCTAACAACAGAGAAGATGGATAGCAGAAACATTTTGTTACTTCACTGTGACCTGCAACTTCATTGCATTTTATGATACTATTGCAAGAACTTGCCTCACCATTTTAAGTTTGTAGAGATTTCTGCATCATGCTCAAAACTCATTACACTGCAAAAGCACAGACCTTTGTTGTGAGGCACATATCTTGTGCCTTAAATTGCATACTTACTCACTGCATGGCCTATAAGACCCTGAAATAAAGTGCCCAATGTTAATAATAATTATCACTTTTTAATTTTATCTTTTTTTTAACGTTGTAGATGTGGAGCATTTAATTTACTTCTCTTGTTTTGACATCTTCCCAGCTTGTATCCTACCCTAGTGATGCTTTCCTTAAACAAATATTTTTGAGGAAAAGTGGCAATGACTATACTTCAAAACTGTATCCAGTGACAAGTTCATGCCTTGGAATGAAATAATCTCTTTCCTAAGGACATTTTCTGCCTTTTCCCTATTTCCATATAAAAGGGGGAGGGGGGGCTCATCAAATCACAGATTTCATTTATAAAAGTTGTAGCTAAGTAAAAATGTTTCATTATCTAAACTTCCCAAAGATAAGCATTTCAGTATAAGAAAAACCCTGATGTTTTTAGAGTAAGCCAACCAGATCCTTTTATTACATGTAACAGGATCCATGCAAGTGATCAGGGAGAAAAGGTCTGATTGCATATTCCTGCTCTGCTGAATGGCTGTCAGAGACTGGAATGGTCCATGCCTTTATCATTGTCATGAAGGAGTTTAGCCCATTATAGCAAAAACTGTATAAAGAAGTTACAACACCATAGGCCACACCTCCCTGAAGAGGCCTGAGTGGAACTGTGGAGAAGACTGGCGGACACTATGGTTCAATCCTCTCAGGTCTGGGGAGAAACAAACAGGGTTGAGGGAAAGGCTTTTCATCCACAAGAAAGCCAAATGCCTCAGAGAACCATGCCTGGCTGGTTTGGGCTGGGGCAGACGACAGCCCCCAGAAGCCAGGCTAACACAGACTCCCCCCTCACAGGGGAGGAGGAGGAGGAGGCTGGGATGAGGGGTGTAACCTCTGGTCAGGGCACTGAGCACCCTTCACCTCCCTTACACAAACCAGCCCATCTGAGGAACCCCCACCCCACAGATCACATCCATGGGATGATCACGTCAGGAGCGGCTGAGGAAATGTCATAATCCATCAAAGATCCCCCAAAGCACTCCCTGAGGCCTGGCATCACAGGATTGCACACAACGCAAAGTGATGCAATGGATCCAGAGTCTGCTGTGTCAAACTCCCCCTGCAGGGAAGGTACCTGGACAATCCCAGCTAGCACATACTAATCCATTGGATTCTGTTTTTTGGGGACACCCTCACCATCAAGACCAGCTGGAGAGGATCATTGGGACACCAGTGGGATCCACAGAGTTGTGATATTTTCTTTTATCTGTCTCTCTCATTATCTTTCTGTCCCCCCCCACCCACCTCTTTTCTGTTTCTTTCTCTCTCTCTCTATCATATTTACTATCAAATAAAATTAATGCTATTGATTTTCGCATATGGTCTTGTTTGTGCCTTAATTCGGGCATTTCTAAGAATTTTAATAAATGGACAGTAACAATGGCAAAGAATATTGACAGAAAAACATGTGGGTCTCAATTCCCTAATACTTCCCTAATCGGGGAATAAATAAATGTGTAAGACAGCAGCTGTGGCTCCCAAAGTTCTAATATTAGTTAAAACAATCATAGGAGCACAAGAACAAAATGTTTGTCTGTCTCAGTGCTCTCCCCCTGACAGGCATTTTTGTGGAAGAGTACAAGAAGCGTGGCCTGTACAGAGTGATAATTTCTAGAAAAGTGCAATTTAGTACCTCTAACCAGAGGTGGTAGTTGAACTATAATGTTAAATATTCTCTGGTGGAGCTCAACTTTATTAATTTCTTCTTGAACCTGCTTATACTTTAACCTCCATGAGACTTGTGGCAATGAGTTCTAGAGTTTAATAATGGAGACACAATGAAAACTGTTCCCAGTTTACCTTCTCCACACAATATATGCTTTTATGAACTTCCATTGTCTTTCCCTTCATCTCTCTTTCCATTCTGAAGCACTGTAGACTGCTTGGTCTGCCTTTACACTTCTGCTTTTACAACACCCTGTGGCAATAAATTCCAGAGTTAAATAAATGAGGAAAATAAAGTCCCACATTATTTACAATGGTACAAACTATTATGTTATCTTCTTTAAGTATTTCTAATCTGAAGAAGTTTGGTCCATTTTATGAGTAGTCTTCACTTTTTAATAGGAGGTTGAATCAAACCTTTAATAAGCTCTGTTATACTTCCCTGTGTCCGAGTTCATTATTTCTTTTTGAAAAAGGAAGATCACAACTTGCAGAAGTTTTTAAGTTAAAGGCACATCATGGATTCTCAGTAGCATAATGATTGCTCCATTTGTTTCTCATTCCTTTTGAAATGATCCTAAATGGTATATTTGCTTTTCTGACCATTATGGAGCACGTGATAAACTTTTCAGAAAACTAAGATCCTGATTTTTCTGAGTTATTTTAAGTCATTTCAAGTCTATCATTATGGATATATTTTTCTCCATGTGCATTGCTTCTGACTTGCCTGCACTGAATTTCATTTGTCATTTTTTCACCTAATAATTTAGTATTGTGAAACTGTGCTGTCTCTCTAGGCAACCAGTTGGAGTTTCTACTATGAGAATATTGTTTCAGAGGCTGTTAACAGTAGTAAATCATGCAGACCTATTGTCATGTGAGAGAAAATAGTTATTGTATTTTCTGACCTGTATTCAAGAACCAATGGGAAGGTACATATATTTATCTACTTCAGGTGTATCTTCATAAGCAGACTGATATAAAATCAGGATTTATTTAAAATATAAATTTTAATTCTAATTATATTTTATAATGAAATGTACACAATGGGTTTAGAGAGCTGGGGTGAGGAGGGATGATTTACTTCTTGACAAGTCAAAAGTTGTTTATTAGCTAGCAAAGTAGATAAAATAAAATTTGATTTGACAAAGACACATTAACATTTCCAAGGATTTGGGTTAATCCACTTCTCTGGTTTAAGAAACAAGACAAACTGTCCATCTCTTGCAGAAGAAAGACATAAAATTTTTTGAGGTAAGGGATTATATGTCTGGAACCTTGGAGGATTTCAAAGAAGAGATTGGCCATAAAAGATAACATGTATCACCAAGACAGGGTGCTCTCTAGTAATGCAACATGAACAGCATGATAAGCAAAAATAGAAAACACCTGACAATCACCTTGTCTGGACAACTTATCACAAATCACCTAAACATGAGATAAAGGACGAAAAAGATTGTTCTTTCTCATCTTAAGCAGGTTAAGCAGAGTTTTACTTTCACCACCCACCCTCCTTTAAACTTCTGTAGCTGTTTTTCCTCTTTTGCATGTTCTTAGAAAAATAATTTATTCTGCATTTTACTTATCATGGAGTTAGATATATGGTACATGAAGCACAACTGATATGTTTTAACAGTAAAACATTCCTCACCCAAAACTGGAATGAATACAGTTTCCTAAGATGCCCATGACAGAACTCAGATTCCCAGGATAACCTTCTGAGTATACAAAGCATAAAAGGGTGTGTATATCTTCATCTACTTAAAGCAGTTAGAGGAGTTGCACCTGGAGCAGAGTGAGCTGGAATTGGATAGAATGTGGGGAGGCAGAGTGATAGTGAGGGTGATTAGTATTTCCTGTAACTATTGGCAATCAGGTTGGTTTTCCATACTGGCACTCTGACTGGACCCTGCAAATGCCTTGTAAGTTTTCTTCAGCTTTTATGAATTGGATATGAGAATTTTCACTTTGTTATTCTTCTTCCTTATGATTTAACGAGGTATGGACCAGCAAAAAACTAAGCACAAAATCATGGGAGTAACTTTTCTACTAGTAGGGAATCTGTACACCAACCCTCACCTTATGATTTCTACTCTTCAGTCATTTCCTAATCCTTATAAGAGGACCTCTGTTCCCTCTAATGCTTTTTGAGGTTTTTCAAAACCCAACTATCTCACATGAATGAGTTTCTGATTCCTCCCCTACACCTGAGCAGCATCATCCTTCCAAATCACCTGTTCCATATTGTGGAACATTTTCCCATGATTTTTTTTTTATCCTGTTCTTTATTACATGTTTTAACAAGCAGTCTGATATTGGAAATTGGTCTCCAAACACTTTTTAAGTTTTAAATCTTATTTTCCTTGAACCAGCTGTGCTATAAGCAGTAAATTATGCCCTAATTAGAAATTGAAAGGAGCATATCATCCTTCTAAGCAAAAGGGGTTTTAAATATGTTCATGTGTCATTTTACAGCACAATCAACTCAGAGCCATCACAATACTCAATTCCACGTGAATTTTTTCTCTCAGATCTCATACAATTTTCTGGAAATCCAAAATTATCAGAATAAATTACTTCTATCTGATCTACTTCTCATCTGAAAACCCAAGGTTCAATTCATATGCAAGTGATATGTTTTTTTGTTTTTTTCTCATGTAAAATAGCTGAAATAGAACAAATAAGAATTATTATAGACATGAGATAGGACTTATTGCTCTAATGTCAGTATGTAAAGGTACAACTGGATCCCAGCTAGGAGCATGTTGTTAAGGAAAGAAGCAGGAATTATCAGGAAACTGTTTTCTTGGCTGTGGTGGGTATCTGACAAAGAGCAGCTCAAACTCAGTTTGTGGTATCCATTCCTCTGAAACAATTACACTGGTAGCCTAAGGAAATTACCTGCCTCTAGCTTTTAGATATCTGAATTTAGGTGAGATGAAGCATGTCTTTATTGACTGCTACACAAAGACACTGTAGTTAAATGAAGCGAAAGATGAAAGTGGGTCAATGGGGACAGAGAAGAAAACAAGAGCCTCTAATACTTTCTAAGGTAATTTTAAAAACAAAGGTAAATTTAAAAATAAAATCAAGCAAAATGAATAAATTCTCCCAATGACTACCTTCTCTATAACTCTTTTCATAGGGACCATGTCACCCTGTGGACATTCTGCACCCACTGAATACCTGATCTGCTTTGCTTTTCCTGGGGTTGCACTACTGCAAGGGTGTGCTGCCCTTCCCCTTTTTGCATCAGCAGGGGAACAGCAGCCCTGTTCATGCAGAGATTATGTACTGCATGTGTTGTACTGGGTATGCCTTGTCAGTAGGGGCCCACTGACTCTGCTTCCAGGTCACAAGCAGGGGAAGTAACATTGTTTGCCTAAGGCAAAACATCTTCAGTGATTTGCTTCTTGGGGTAGAAAGGTATTTATACAAATTTCTGTAACAGGGGGAATGTTTTACAAAGCAATTTCTTTACAAAATAACCTTTCTTTCTTTCTTCTCTCATGTAATTGCATACTTCCCCTCTCTGAAGAAAAAAAAAGTGAATAAATAGATTCTACTGGTTAACCACTTTATTTTATCCAACGCCATGCAAATCCCATTCTTCCAGTTGTAAAGCTGCCCTTTTCTTTTAATCCTTACATTTTGCCTTTGGTCAGTTATCCCCAAAACCTTGCCCCATCTGTCCTTCCAGGCTCCTTCAATCCCTTAACATTACAGCTTCAAAGAGCAGAAGTGTGCAGCTGGGGAGGGGATGGGAACACACAGATTTATATGCAATGTTCAACTGGTATTTAGACAAGGAATTTGCCTGCAGCCAGTAGGAGAATGAGGTAGATTAAATTAGTTTCATGTTGTAAAGAAGTGAGTGACATTTTTATATTTTAATTAAGTGAGACTAGCAACTAGGAAAGAATAGGAATGCAGAAGCAAGGAGAAGAAAAATAAAAGGAAATGAAACAGCAGCTTGCAGGAAAAGATGAATAAATAAGATTACTTTTTAGATTCTGTATTGTAAAGCAGGGGATTATAACAAGATGAATATGAAAATGTGAAGGTAACAGGAAACATAAGCAGGAATTTATAATATATTTCAGATGACCTTTTTATCTTGGAGTCTGCAACAGAGAATAATCTGTCACTCAAGAAAGCTAATTTTAAAAGAGCATTCTGGGTATTACAGTCATCTAATGCACCTTTTTTAATATCCTGTTTTTTCATCAGAAGTGATATATCACAGGTCAGATTCCATTTCACTGCACATGCTGAGTAGCCATTCCTGACTCATAGTCACACTGGTTTCAAGGAGAAAAGCCTGCAAGTAAAATGCCATTCTTTGAAGTTCAGACCTGACCAAATGCTTTTGACTGTCCATCCACTCAAGGTCCTAAATATAATACAGAAAAGTATTCATGAATTATGCTCCCAAACTAGCCAGAACATTTTTGTACAAAGAGATACTGGTGTACTTTGATGTAAAATCATGAAAATTATGGACCAGGTTATTTCTATTAAAATTTAGGCATGTATAGGAGATCACTGATCCTGTATACAACAGGAGCATCCAAATGAGATATGAAGGTTTTCAAAGGGATTGATTCAGATCCAGTGTAATTAGATTTCCCATTTATTTCTGTGGGATAGTACAAATTCCCAGCTATGACAAATTGTGTCTATTAAATGCCCAAAAATGTACAATCTTTCCTTTTATTATATTACGGTTCAGTCTTTAATATAAACTTCCCTCAGATGTCTTTGACATTTTTAAAATTGCAATCTAAATTCTTTCCATTGTGTGCATAATATTAATGCCAAAATATTCTAGTTGCCCAACTAGTTTTTAATAAGATAATCCACTAGACTTGAATATTATTGTCCCAAAAACTATGAAAGAAAAAGTTGCCTTCTGGAGGTGCCTATCACTACCTGAATAATAAGCTTAGACAACCAATTTAAATTAATCACCTAACCTGGTGAAGTTTATGAGTGTGTTGAGTCTTGCATTATGGGAATTTTGAAGCATCCAACTTTGACAGACATACAGAAGAAGAAAACATACATAGCATTTAATAATGTATGACATATTTCTTAATGCACTTTCCTGTGACACAAATGTACCTCATCTAGTGTGGAATATGCTTTTTGCAAGAGTAGCCAACTTCTACTCCTCACATCATCTCTTTTTTCACTTTCAATGCAAAGACAAATTCATTGATCATGACTTTGACCAAAGAGGTACTCAAAGTGACAACACTGTTATTTGATCTGGTTTTGTCATTCCTTTCTCTTTACCAAAATTGATTATCATTCTATAATTCTTATTGCAAGTCATATCTCTGTATGTTTTCTTGTGGTTGGAATCATTAATTCAGAACATTCTTCTTCAGTCAGAATATGTGTTGACTTTTACTCAATTTAAAGTTGAATTGTCATCGTGTTTTCATAAGTGTCACAAGCTAGACTGTAAACACTGCAAGCTTTTCTTTTAACTTCATTTTATATGTTAGGTACAGAAACAGAAAATTAATTTAGAACACTCAATTATTTCAGATTAATGGCAGTGATGTTTTTTAAGCTAACATTGTTTATTCCCCCAGCTAGTGTATTTTTATCCTTGTAATTTCCTCATTCATGCATTCCGTCTGTGTGCTTTGCTTGTCCTTACAAGAAGATTTCTGTAGAAATCAGAGTAGTGTGAAGCGCTAAAGGCTTTCCAATTGACTGGACTTGAAAATAACTTCTGAAGTATTATTGGAATCCAAAGCTCTTCTACCTCTGTAAAGTAGCACTAGTGGTTTTGCTGGTTCATAAGAATTTGATTATTTGAAAATTTCTGAGTCAATTTGTACATTTTTTTTGCAGAATTGTCCTTTGTGCATATTCACAAAAGGAAGAAAATCATAACACGCATTTGTTATGGAGGGCTTTCTTTTCTCCATTGTTTTCTAATTACAAACTGACAGCAATTGATTTTGACTAGTAAATGTATTCGTTTGAATAGCAGCAATAACAAAGGTGTTAAAAGAATTCTTCTGTATGCTCAAATGGGGGAAAGGCATAATGTTTTACTACTCTGTAGGGAGTTATAACACCTGTTTTAAATGTAAAGCTGCAGAGAGCATTTTAGCAGCTATCTGAACTCTGGAGAACAATAAAATGCTTGTAAACTCACTTGAATAAGTTCACAACCTAAAGGGAAATAGTGAAAGTGAGAAAAAAAAATTTGAAATGTCACTTCAGTTTCTACCATTTCTAAATACTCACAGATGTTACTTGTGTTTAGGAAGTCAGATCACCTTACCCATGCCACCTAATCACTCTCTAAGCCCTTTCCTTTTAGAATTAAACAAAAGCCGACAAATAACTTTAAGCACTTGGGCAATTTGAAGTGTAATTTTATGCTTCATGTTATAATCCCTAGGGAGAATTCAGTAATAGAAATATCCCTCTACAATGCATAATCTTACTGGTTTTCTCCTTTTGATTGTGTTTCCATTTGTGTTTACAAATAGGATGGGAAATTGTGGTGCACAGACACACCGAGTTTGTTAAAAGCTGAAAATCTAATTGTTGTGGGTTGATTCCAGTAGACAACTAAATACCACAGTCTACCTGCCAGCAGACTGGTTGGGGAGATCATGAATCACATTAGGAATTAACAAACTAAAGCTGCTGATACACAGCTAGATTGTTTTCATACATATAACTTAAATTCTACTGGTCTTGTCACACTTGTGTCATCCAAATTGTATACAAGTCAAAAATAGCTTCCATAGAAGCATAGGCTCATGACGGTTAGAAGGGACTTCTGAGGACTGTCCAGTCCAATCTCATTTTAAGACCAGTTCCAGACAGAGAAGGATGCTTAAGGATGTTTGTGGTGTATTGACCCTGGCTGGATACCACTGCCCACCAAAACTGTTTCATCACTTACCCTGTTGGCTGGACGGGGGAGAGAAAATAGAATGAAAGTCTCATGGGTTGGGATAAGGACAGGGAGAGATCGCACCTGTTACCATCACAGGCAAAACAGACCCAGTTTGGGGAAATTAATTTAATGACCATCAAATCAGGGAAGGATATGATATATAAAGCCAAATCTTGAAAAGAATCTTTCCCCCACCTCTCCCTTCCTCCTGGACTCAACTTTAATTCTGAATTCTCTCCCTCCCAGAGGCACAGGGGTAGAGGAATGGGATCTGCAGTCAGGTTATTGCATTGTCTCTGCTGCTCCTTTCTCCTCAGGAGGAGGACTCCTCACACTTTTCCTCTACTCCAGCATGGGGTCAGTCCCACAGGAGAGAATCTTCCACAACCCTCTCCAGCCTCAGTCCTCCCCATGGGCTGCAGTTCTTCACAAACTACTTGACTGTGGGTCCCTTCCATGGGGTGCAGTTCTTCAGGAGCAGATGCCCCAGTGTGGGTCCCCTGCAGTGTCACAAATCCTTGAGAAAACCTGCTCTGTCCCGAGCTCCTCTCTCCCTGTGGCCAAAGGTCCTGTGGCAACCCTCTCACCCATACAGCCCAGTGCGCAGCTGGCCTCCGTCACCTCAGGGGCACCCTGCTGATGAAGGTCAGCACTCCACAAGGACTTCCTGCAGTTGCTCTCTGTTCCATCAACTCCTAGCCAAAAACAGAGCACAGGACTTGGCCTTTGATGAATTTTCTGAGACACCTGCCAGGCTGTTTCTCCAGCCTGTATAAGTCTTTCAGTACATAGAAGACCTGCTCTTCACTGGTATCACCTACAAATTGTTAACACCCCATCCCATGGTCCAGGCCACTCAAAAATATGTTACTTGTCATCAAACATTATATCAGTCCCTGAAGGGGACTCATGACCACCTATCAGGCAAGGATTTGGATCCCCTGTCTCACTTTGATCCCAGAAGTCCAACCAGTTTTCCAGCTAGTCACCCAGTCAATACTTAATCTGTGTAGTCCTAAGCACACTATGAGATAACAGGTTGGATGTCTTGCTAAAAAGCAAGGTTAACACCATTTATGTTCCACAAAGTCCCCTGCTTCATCACAGAAAGCTGTCCATTTCATCAGGCTTGTTCTGTCATTTGAAAAATCACAAATCCACTAAGTCTCAAAGAAATCTTTGCTTTAAATCTTAAGAATCCCTTCTTTGGTCTTCTCTGTGTGATAGGAAAATTTTTGATAAAAAAGAAAACAATAACTTCCTTCTGTTTCAACTCACTTTAATTAAGGTATTTGACTTTTCTATGCATAGGCACCGGCTATGATATTGGCAATTATGTCATAAAAAAAAAAAAATTAGCTATAATATGTGAACTATTTATTTAAAGCTTCTAATTGAAAAATAGAAATTATTTCTACCAAGTATAAAACATGCAATAATCCTGTAAAACCAATTAGAAATTTTCCAAGAAAGAATAATGTTTCAGTATCTTGCAGTATTGAAACAGATGTGACATTAACTATTTTCAGCAAATTTTAGTCAAATACTTGTTACCATCTTGAAAATAATTTACAGCAAACATTATTTTATTTTAGTTAATAAAAAGCACTTTACTATTTCTGTGCATGTGTATATGCAGTAACATATTTTTACCTTTTTCTTAAGTTTTTAATAAAAAGTATCAAGCTAGTTTTGGAAATCTGAACTATTATTCACCCAACAGGTTTAGAATTCTATTGCTTGCACTGTATCTCCACTCAGAGAATAATCCTTTACTTAATAGACAGCTTGCTAAAATTTTTTGTTTTCTTGGACAGCCCAATGTTGTACAGTCTTCATTGTCTAGTGTAAGAAAAAATGTGTAGATGTGTCTTGAAAGCACAGTCAGCTGGATATTATAGACATTTATAACTTGGCTTTTGTTAATTATTCAAAGCATCTTTAACCTTAAATGTGTAAGCCTGAAGTGGAAACAGAGGCTCTTTGATGGATAAGAGTAATGGAAGAAAACTCTTTGGGCTAGGATAGAGAAGGTTCTTTATGGTAAACCAGTATTCTTCAGTTTAACCAATGTACTGTCAAAGGTGAAGACTAAGAAAATCTGGGTGAGAAGGCCATACTGGTGCTTTTGGTTATAATGAAAAACATCAACTCCTATTACTATGAAGAGTATATAATAATAGACCTCTTTATTCAAGCTACTTTTTTATATGGAAATTATAGTACTAAACACTTCATATGGAAATTTCTATGTAGCCAGATACAAACTGAAATAGATGCTGACATATCCTTATTAATTACTTTGTATTTAATCTAATTGCTTTGTTTGCTTTGAAATAAATAACATCATTTCTGTTACCCAGTCAACTCCTAAATGATAGAAATTTTTAACAAATGGCTTTCTTTGTTAATTTACCATCATTTTTCTAATATCTGCAGCAGTGTGATCTGATAACTTCAGTAATTTCATAGGCCTTTGTAACAGTTTTCCTAAGTTATATTTTATAAAACATACATTTAAAAATTCTAGCTATCAGTTACTTAAATCTCTGAGGTACATTCAAGAACTGCTCCTTTTATTTTCGATCAGCTTGTGTTGGCATATTTTATTTCTTTACCGATATTGATGATAATGATGATTGGTTTTTTTATTGTTGCTACTATCATTATTATTATTACTAATAATTGTTGTTAATCATTATGGATTTCCATTTCAATGAAAAGGGGTTAGTATTGGAGGGTTCTGAGTTATCTGCACTTATGAAGAATTGCCTGTACTTCTAAAAAATAAAAAAAGGGAAAAAATTATTTTCTCTGAGCTAATAACTTCAAGTCTTCTATTAAATACTCATCATATACCTTTTTTCCCAGATGATTTCTCCAGTCTCTGTTCTCTTTCCAGTTGCAGATTTCCATAAACTATGGCTTTAATTACACTTTTTTACAGTCTTCTAGGAAATTAGCTCATTTAACAACATCAGCATACCAATGTAGAGAACAGGAAGAGGGTGTTTCCATAATAGGTGATCTAAATTTAAATAAGCCTGTTAGATGTCTTAGAGAGACAGGAGAGATGAGAGAGGTTTAAGAACCCATAATAATCTTAATAATCTAGTCAATACATTTAATAGGGCCAAGAGGTAGATTCAGGCCCTCTAAGCTGTCTATAGGTGTGGAAAATGCTCATAGTGCTGTCTGAGGTGCCCTAACAGAAGTGAAGCTCCCTCATGACTCTGCCAGCCATGACAGAGGCCCTACAGGGTTCCCACATCCCTCTGGCACCGCAGCTGTTGAGCAGAAGGATGCCCTGAGCCATCCTGACAGACGATAAAGACCTAGAAGCCTTCATGACAGAAGCATTTTGTCACTCGACCCCAATCTCCCTGGCTTATAGGATCTATCTATTTTCTAGGGATACATCTTTAGTGGCCACCGTATTCTGTGGCCCAGACATAGACTTTACTGTAATTTGATCCACTGCTGACAATCTACAGATGCCACTGTGATGACAGAGCATGGCAGATGTCACAAAATGACAGAACGTTTGAGATTGGAAGGAACTGGTTGAGAACATTTAGTCCCACTCCCTCTTCAGGTAGGGTCAGCTAAAACTGGTTGCCAAGGACCACATCCAGCTGGACTTTGAATGGCTGCACAGATGGAGAGTCCACAGCCTATCAAGAAATCTCTTAAACTGTTGGATGACTTCCAAAACAAACAAGCAAAAAAGTATTCTATGTTATCAGACAGAGTTTCATGTTTTTCAGTTTGTGCCATTACCTCTTGTCCTGTTGGTGAGCGTTACTGGGGCAAGTCTGGTTCCCTCTTCTTCACATCCTCTCATGATGTATTTATATAAATGCATTTGGAAAAGAACTGCTGCCCCTCCCTGAACTTTCTGTACACAGGCTAAAAACTTCCAGCTCGCTCAGGATATCATTGCACAAAAGTTGTTTCAGTCCCTTAATAATCTTTTTAGCTTCAATATTTTACAATAATGGACAAGTCATAAGTCTGGCCTTTCCCCCCTTTCCCCCAAGCTTCTCTACAGTAACTTGAAATTTTCTCATAAAAGAACATAAAAATGAAAAAAAATAGTTCAGATTATCAAGTATCTTAGATTACACTAAACTCTTTTGCCTAAGCCACAACAATTTCAGATTACTGCTCAGTAGCACTGAAAGGGAGACAGCTGAGGTAGGATTTAATTCTCTGAACACAGAGCCAAGTTGATTTCCTTTGGTGACTGCACTTGGCTTACAGTTATGCCTCTAGAAACATCTTGTGTTACCCATGCATCCATTAGTGTATCTGATAATCCAAAGCAGTTCTTGCAGTTAACATAGCATCCCAAAAATATATCGGCTTAGCCAAACTAATTTTTCTCCTAGTTTGTGTGGAGATCCCTTATTTCTTCATCTCCCTCTGTGTTTAGTTTATAAGTCACCCTGACAGAGGCATCTAAACCCATTATATCCATATAAAACATGGAGTTTACAGGAGACACTATGGCAAATAAAGACCCGGTAAAATTTTCAAGTGTACCAAAAATGGCACAAAATTCTTATCTGTGAATAAATTAATTTTGCCAGAGGAAAATAAATTACATATATATATATATATATATATATACACACACATATATGTATATATATATGTATATATATATATATATGTATATATATATATATAATATATATCTGTCTTTCATTGATCACTGGAAGATTTAAAGTTGGTTTTTTTTCTGTGGGTGGCTCTAACTAGATGATGTTTGAATCCATCCTCAATGACTGAAAAAGTATTTTAGCCCAGTAACTGTCATGCTAGGGCTCCAGTTTGTCACATTGGGGTTTAGAATAGTTCTCTAGTGTCATGTCAAATGCAGAGTTGTTCCTAGTTCTGTGTGTGGAAAATAAGGTCAAGGCATTGATATTGTGAGCTGGTACCTAACCAGTGCCAAACATAGAGAAGGAGCACCCTGGAGGATCTAGCCACATCATAATGGCTTTGTTTTGTTGGTGTGGAAAGATATACAGCTAAAGTTAAACTTTATCTACTATCATTTGTCTCCTTCAATAATGTACAGCATCAAATAAGACCTAACATCTATAATGATACATCATTTATATTAACTGACTGATGTTTTAGATCAGTCATATGAAATCCCACTATTGCTACAACTGAGACAAGAGTTAAAGTCTATTTTATATTGTGTAATATATTATTTGGTATCTAGAGTCATATAATAAGCAATAGGCATATATTGGCCATGGTTACGGAAAGATTTTATCATCTGGATTTTTATTTCTATATTTTATTTCTTCTTGCTCTATTTTGTCATTTACTGTATGATAATATGTGGTTTGTTGAGCTGATAGTGTTACTGATACTTTGCTGCAAAACCACAAGAATCAATAAAAGTATATAAGGAGACAACTGAGACAGCCTAAATCAGAAAGTTTTGAGTGCAAAATAAGTATTATATGTGAGGGATAAATTATTTAAAGTTGTCATGGATATGCACATAATGGGGTTTTGTACATGACAGATAATACTGTAAAGAAAAGTTAAATTATGTTTGCAACATAGCTTTAAGGTAAGCCAGGAGTTACTTGGGGAAAAACCAAAAGAGGCCATAAATATATTGAATTATTTTCTAACTATATTTTGATATGGATCCTCTTCAGTCAGCTTTATATTCAGTTATGGAACTTTTGGAATAATGAAAGATACACGAAGAAATGCAATGCCATTGAAATGGAACAAGAGCAGAGTTCAAACTCTGATCAGGGACTTAAGTTATCACCTTTTGGATTGATTCAGTCACTAATTTCAGTATCAGTCAGTATTGGATCCGTTTCTAGAAGTGCTGAGAAGTCCCTCCTCTAGGCTGTTAAGAAGATTTGGAAGCCTAGCAGTCACACCTGACAATGCAAATTAAACAAAAATGGTTGAACAAAAAGAAAGGTATCATTTCAAAAAGGTGAAACAAAATGTAGTACTGGCTAAAATGCATTCACAGGCAGGTTTATGTGTTTTGTGGGCTCCTGAGAAGGAGATGCATCTAAGGAATGTATGAAGTATATGGAGAAAATATAAAAGGACCATTACTTCTACTCCAGGTATATTGAGAGATATTCTACTATCTCAAAGACTTCTTGGAGCCCAGAGCTCTCATTAAGCTATAAAAGGTTTTTGGTTATCAAAGTTGTGTTAGAAATTAGAAATTTCAATTAAGAAATTTGTTTTGTATTTTAGAGTATTACTCCCAGAGAGTCTGGTTTAAAGGTGAAATGTGTACATTTCAATCTCTAAAATATACTCTCCACAGAAACAGTACATGCAATCCATGCTTTAGTATCATTTTTAGGGTGTTTATGTGTAATATACTATATTGTTGTCAAATAATGCTTTGACATTTGAAAAGAGTTTTTTTTATTTGCTATATGTGACTGAAGGTCTGTTTGGGAATATAGTCACTCCTTTTCATCCCATGCAGCAATAAAATTATTGGAGAAAATAAACCACATTGATGTTCTAATGAAATGAGAATGCTGTGTGATCTACATGAGGAAGCAGTATTGAAAATGCATTCTGAATTATCCTATGTAGCACTCATACAGTTGCATAGTTCATATCATCAGACTTTATCTGGGAAAGACAGGAGCTGAAGATATTAAAATTTAAAAGGCACATTTGCAGAGAATATGTAATGAGTTCAAGAAAGATGATTGCAGCCAACTATTGTACAGAACATGTGTAATGAAAAAATCAGAATATATTTCAGGAATAGATAGAAAGAGTAAAATCTTTATTAATACTCATAAAATCTAAGTGTCAGAAAGCAGCATAGAAATCAATGAGATTAAGCAAAAGTCAAAAGGCAGATGGCAGTGGTTTCAAATGCAGATATGGTAGCATAAACAGAAGAATGTATAGATCTTTAAAAGAAGCAGAGCAAGTACAGCCATTGTATAATGTGAGTAGTTGGCAGTTGTAAGTTCACAAGGATAAGGAAAACAAAACTAAATACTATTCTCTCCACACATAAATTAATAAGAACTTCTTATATGGATTAATATTTGGATATGGCGTAGGAAGAACATGCGAGTTAATTAATAAAAAGATACATCTAAATAGAGAAGAACAAAATCAAAAAAACCTCTAAAACGAGGAGCAAGTTTCTATTGTAGATTGAGTGTATTCCATTAGATTTTTAGTAGGTCAGTTGACTTCCATTACCTACAGTGGACTCAGGCCCTAACATGGAAATAATGTGGCTGTATTAAAAAAGCAACATTTTCACCACCAAGAGATGCACAGGACCTGCCATCCTGACAGTACTGGTGTAGATTGACAGCTGCCCTTTCCTCTCTTGTAAATTTATATCCATAAAATATATTGCTTCTTTTCAAGGATTTATTTAAAAAAATATGCACTTGAAAATAATATAGAACCATTAAAAGGAAAAAAATATTTCCTTTGCATATGGAAAAAGAATATTAAAGAAAACAATCAATATGAAATGATCAGCATGGTAATGTCAGGAAACCTAAATTCCTCCTTCTCCAAGATTGGCAAGAGTAGTCTAAGAACATCACCTTTAAGTTTCTGTACCTAATGCAATTCATCAAGAAACTCAGAATTTCCCCACCACAGAGCAAATTTTCAACAAATGGAAGAATTTTAGAGGACCTATGTCAAAATGTGTAAATATAAACTTAATATAAAAAATAATATATTGAAAAAAGAATACAGCAAATTCATTATAAATAAAATGTTACAAACCAATATCAGCAAATAAACATGTTTTGACCAGGAAAATATCCCAAGGGCTCTGCCTGGTCATAAATACTTTAACTATTTTCATTTTTTGCATGATACTCGATATGGCAGATTGAGTGCCTTGGCTGCACATTTTTCAACAGTAGCAACATAGGCAACCCAAAATACTCATCTGGAGGACCTGGCAGAGAACATATGCAAGGGAAGAGGTTCAACATGGACTGGCAAGCTGGGCCTTTCATTTTGCTATGGCTATTTTTGCAAGTGATAGGTTGGGTCAGATCCTGTTCCAAAAGAAGTCAAAGGATAAAAGTCCCTACTGTTTAATGAACAGGAGAGGTTTTCTCATCAGAAGAGCCACAGAGTTCAGCACAAGAGTACCCTCTACAGAAACTATTACTAGACAGGTGCTGTTTCGTGCACTGCTGGAAATATTGCACAAAATTCTTCAGTTCATAGTTTTCACCACTAAAGACTGCCTATGTCTAAATCACATTAGAGATATAAAGCCACACAATTAGAGACATTATTTGTGATTGTGGAAATATATTTTTTAAAATATCCAGATAAAGGGGTAAAGATCACCTTTGTCATTGCTTAGAAAGGACATTGGAAGGTGAAGATCAGTTTGAATTTAATCCAGTAACATACTGGTAGCATTATAAGAAATGCTACTCAGTGTATAGTCATAAATGATATCTACTGCTAGAATGTGTAAGCAGTAAATTCACTCTTGTAAATCTCTCTAGGATCTAAAACTGTAAGTCCAAGTTGTAAAGCAAAATGTCAAGTTTCACTGAGTTCTGAGCTGAGGAATAGAGTGGTGAACTCCTCAACATAAGAAACTGAGATCTGTGGGAAAAACTTGAACATATCACTTTACTTGGTTTGAATGAAATACGATTCATATATCCATTTTCAGAAAATAAAAGTCTCCAAAATCTTGGTCCATGGAGAAAATTGTTAGTGGGATGGAATTCTATTAGGTCTGAAATGTCTGCTTGCTTTAGCAACAACCTGGCATCAGCTTTCTCTCAGATATTAAAATCAATGGCAAAAGCTCAGGCTTCAATGTATGGACCATAGGGATAAGCTAGCAAGCTCTCTCCACCTTTTTGTTTAAAGTTTAATTTGTAATTGGAAGGTAAATTCACTGGCATGTTTTGGTTTTGTCTTGTTTCTGCAGTGACACAAAGTTACTCTGAAATCATCTGCATTGATGACAAACAGACAAAAACTTAGTTTGTGTCAAATATTGGCAGCTTTGCTGCTTTTGCACTGCTGAAGGAAAGTGATAAGCCTGACCCTGTGTTTCTAGTGGTTGTGTGAGTCCTAGGGTTTGTCTAACAAAGACTGAAGAATATATATGCAACTATATAGCAACATATGAGGCTGTGGTAAATGTCAAAAATAATGGAAACTGAAAAGAAACATAGTAATAATTTCATCAAGTGTTTCTGTAAAGCATAAAGAAATATTCTGTCCAGTTATTGTGATATATAGACAGGTTTTTCTCCTTTCTCCTCCAGTTTTATCAGTACATCTACCTGGTGAGTTTCTGTTTCTTCTGAAAAGCATTAGCTAAGTAGTACAAGAATATGTTACATGAAACTGGCATCAGAGCTGATCTTTTTCTCAATGTCTTTGACAGGAAAATTTATTGAGAACTTTAGAAAATTTTTGCTACTTCATTAATAAATGGAAAAGGTGCTGCTCAATAGCAATTTCTAAAGTACCTTTTCTATTATCATTCCTTAAACTAAAATAACATTTATAAGCATCAGATTAATAATGATTCCTAGAAGTAGGCTTCTGAATAAATTATACCTATTATAACATTGCAGAGAAATTATTCTGAAATACTCAATAAATTATTTAGTGGCAACATTAGACATCGTGGTTCACACACTGACTTTTAAATAGCTTTCAATCAGGAAAATTTCCTTAGCAAGAGGATGTGCCATCTTGCAATTCACACTACTGTGTGACAAGATTTTCAATCCCAAGTGTTGTCAAGTCACTCAAATATGTCTGTTATATAGAGCAAAAATTCACTTTTTGTTAGACAGAAACCGTATCAGGTATGCTACTTCATATTCCTACTACATATTTTTTAATTTAACAGCATACACATCAATTAGTTTATTATTTAAAATCAATTAAAATCTCAGGGCATTTAAGAATTTTGGCAACAGTGTCAGTCTTGATTTTGTCCCAAATGATCATAGAAATGGAATAAAATTTATGTTTACTCTTTCTGTCATTAACATTCATTGAAATTTTGTTCATAAACTCTCTTTGAAGAAATGAGGTTTTAGTTTAGCATCTCTCTAATTATTATGATTACATAAACTACAGACAGGTCGGGGGAACAGTATGTGAAGCTCATCAGTGTGAGTACTGTGACAAACAGAGGTGATACCTATCCACCCTTACCCTCTTTAAAACTAATTTGCATGAAGTAATTCAATTTGCTTCAATGAATGGCTACTATTAATGTGCCAAGAATTCTGATTTTTAGGCTTTTCATTCAACTCTTGCTGTTTTTAAAGGTTCTGTGGAAAATTGCTTTTGGGGCTCTTGGGCATGAACAGCAGTTTACAGCACTGCTGCCTTGTCAATACTGCTTAAAGTACTCAACATTAGGGAAGGAAGTGATACAGAAGGACAGGAAAAACCAGGCCAAAACCCCTATCTGCAGAGACATCAGAATTGTGTTTGCCCTTCACTATTAGACAGCAGACTACCCCAAAACCCAGGATAAATGAAATGCAGACAATAAAAATGAAAGTCAGATTAATCCCACTTGGAGCTATAAACAATAACAGAAACTGGTGAGGTTTTTGTTAGTACCAGAGGCATTAGTTAAGTGTGGACTTCCAGATTATAACCTGCTTGATTTCCTCTGAAGGTCATTGGTTTTGGCTTAATCATAACAGTTCAAAATTAAATTAGCTATGAACACTTCCATTCTAAACCAATATATTGGGTTTGGGTGGCCAGGTTTTGGTTGCAGAGGGGATACAGAGGTGACTTCTGTGAGAACCTGCCAGAAGTTTCCTCCACATCCTGTAGAGCCAATGTCAGGTGGCTTCAAGACAGATGTGCCACTGGCCAAGGCTGGCACATAGTCAGAAACTATGGTAATACCTCTGTGATAACATAGTCATGAAGAAGAAGGAAAAAAAATTATTGTGCAAATGTAGTTGCAGCCATAGAAGAGAAGGGTGAGAGCACATGAGAGGAACAAGTCTGCAGACACCAAGGCCAACAGCAGAGGGAAAGAAGGAGCTGAGATTCCCCTGCACCCTGAGGGGAAGACAATGGTGAGTCAGGCTGTCCCCTGCAGCCCACGGAGATCCACAGGGATGAGGAGACCTGCAGCCCCTGAAGGAGACTCATGCCAGAGCAGGTGGGTGAGGGAGGGGAGGCTGTGAATCTATGGGGAGCCTGTGCTGGAACAGAATCCTGGCGGACGCAGGAGAGAGGAGCCCGTGCTGCAGCAGGTTTCCCAGCAGTATTTGTCACCCCATGGGGAAACCACACTGGAGCAACCCATCTTTGAAGAACAGCACCCCATGGAAGAGTGACCCACATCGCAGCGGTTTTGGGAGGAGTGCTCCCTGTGGGATGGGCTCGTTGGAGAAGTTCATGGAGAGCTGTCTCTCATAGGTGGGACCCCACAGTGGGGCAGGGGAAGGACTCCTCTTCCCGAGCAGAGGCAGAAACAACCTGAGATGACTGTAACCCCCACTGATGGTTTCCCTGTGCTTCTGGGGCAAAGAGTTGGAGCGGGAAGGAGGAAGGGATGGGGAGGATGCGTTTTTAGGGTCTTGTTTTATTTCTCATTTTCTTGCTCTGATTCTGCTCATAGTAAATACAAGTAATGTCTCTAATTCCAGCCTGTTTTGCCTGTGACAGTATTTGATGAGCAATCTCTCTCAGTCCTTATCTCAAGTCCTGAACCCTTCATTATGTTTTCTTTCCCCTCTCCAGTTGCAGAGGGGAGTGGTACAGTGGCTTTGGTGGGTGCCTGGAATCCAGCCAGGGTCAACCCACTATAACCAAATTTTCATAAGGCTCTTTTGATTAATGATATAGAGTAATAGAGTATACTAGATTCATCATGTCCCATTATTTCAATGACTTTGGGTTTTTCACTTAATATATATTTATATATATATATATATTTCATTTGCATTACATATAGAATTTATATTATGCATATAATAATTCATATACAGAAGTAGTTTAAGATTTTCATTCTATTCAGTATGCATATTTTATTTGAGGAAATTTTAAAATTTAATTATATTTTGAAAACTTAGAGTTAATGGAATAGCTGCCTAGAAGACTGAGATGAAAGGAGCATTAGCTAAGTTAGAGCATGGTGCTAATAACCCCAAGGTCATGGGATCCCTGTATGGACCATTCTTTTCAGAGTTGGACTTGATGAGCCTTGTGGATCCCTTACAAGTAAGAATATTTTGTGAAAGTCTGATGATTAAATAGTTGTTACTGCTTGATACCCCAGATGGTACTATTAATTAATTAATCAATCATCTATATAGTACTATGAACGTCAGTGGCATTTTATGAAAAATAACTTCAGTGGGCTGTGGAGTTCATAATAACAAACCATACAAAAGAAACAAAGAGAAAGCATGGGACACAAGGGAAACTGCAGAGAGAGAATAGTAGTAAGTAATACAGGGAAGATTGCCTAAAATAAACGAGTTCTCCAAAGGGGTTTGAAGGAGGAGATAAAGGTATATGGTCTGTTCACAGGGCTGCCAGAGACCTCTTGGGTCAGCTCCCTGCAGACAAATCAAATTGAAACCACTTTCATAAACCCTCCAAGTTCTATCTTTAAAGCATTTTGGGGTGAATTGCCCTCAGTACTTGCGCCTGGAAGACTGGCCCAGAACTCTGCTCTGAGAGTTAGAACCTGTCTTCTCATTCCAACTTCAACTTATTCATAGGGGTTGATAGTCACCTGTTCCCATGGCAGTCAGATCTTTTATCTTTAAAAACAGTTCTCTCTCATATGCTTGCCACCATGGCATACTCATACACTAATATCTTCCCTCATATTTAATTTTTGCAGGATTAATCTCTCATCCTGAGATTAAGGTTCTTCATCTCCTTAAAATACTCTACATCATCAGATATGATTTCAGTTCATTTTTCTGTAGTATGTTGACAAAAATGAAACATTATATTACATTTGAAATCTCATATGGGCCTTTAAAATGCCAATTCTTCTCCTGGGAAAACCTCTTTAGATACACTAGAATCACCACTGAATTTTCTCTGTGATAGGAGGTAGCCATTCTGTAATCCTGTCGTTAGCTAGTACCACTAGTCATTTCACAGATGGAGTATCTCCTAGGAAAAATTCTTTTTGTTACCCAAAGCATTAGGTTGATTCAGCAAGCAGAAAAAGTCAGCCTACAAGAATATGTCAGACATCAGTGATATCTAGACCCAAAAAACCCCTGAGATATGGATGATTCCTTTATCTTAGACACACAACTGCAAGCAGATGGAGGATTTTGTTATCTCATCCAAAAGCTTCTACATCTAAAGGTGGTAGAAACCCAGAGTTAAATACAGAAGAATCACTGTATGCAAATTTCTTTTATCATGATAACATATTGAACTGTTTCTTCTGACTTTTGGGTGTTGGGATTTTATTGTTTGCTAGAGTCCAGACACTGCTTTCACCAACATGAATTCTTTCCATTGCAGGACTCCCTTCTTGTCTTCAGTCTCAAGGAAATGTTTCCCTCTCTGGGTTCTGCATACCTCCTTACAAAGTTGATGTTCCTTAAATAAACAGGCTCTCACATCCTCTATTCAGTTCACTGCACTAACTAGTTTACCTCAATGCATCTAATAATCTCTGTCTAATATTGAATCTTAGTTACTGGCATTCTCCTCTGACACTTTCATTTGTTTTGCACTCAAATCCTAATCTCATTGTAGATATTTTCAGAAGTCACAGGTTTGCCACAGTAAAACTCCTATTCAATTTTTACCCTGTTCATTCCACTGCTGGTTTCTTTGACTTCAATCCTGCTACCTCAATTGTCTCTACTGTCTCATTGGAGGGTAGCAATTAACTGCTTTTTGCAGTCTGTCACACACTGAACTGTTCTGTGCTGTTCCAGCACAGGATGCCCAGCAGTCTCTGGCAAGCTGTGAGCTACAGCGACACTACCTTACTAAACAGAGCTAAGTCCCTGGATCTCAGCCTTACAGTGGAAAACATAGAGATTGGACACAGAGCAATGGAGCATAGGAAACTCATCACAGTTCCATGTCCATTCATCAAGCTGTTATTGACATTTTCACCTGTAAGAAATAAAGAAATTAGCAAGATAGATTGGGAGGAGAAATTCTGCATGGTTATAGAAGATATATCTAAGAGAGCACATAGAGGTATTAAATTTGAGACAATTTGTTCATCCCACATATAATTTGTTTATTTCACATTAAAGTAAAATTCAAATTGTCATAAGAAATAAAATTATATAGAGTACTTCTATTCATGACTATCAGTGACCTCTACTTTATTACCTTGTTTGGGATGGCATTATATACATATTTAAGAGCTTCTTACATGTGCAAATGTGGAGTTCCTGCACAAATAAATTTTTAACCCTCTGAAGAGATCTTGATTTGGACAGAACATTGCAGGAATTTGTTCCAACCAAATCACAGTTGTAAGCCTTCTTTATACACCTGCACCTCTGGTGTGTCAGATAATTTCTCAAACATTAATGAACTAACCATTTTTTAAGGCAGAGTGACTTAACTGCAAAGCCTTACATAAATCATGCGGGATTATGAAAAGCTCTCTCGAGTCTTTGATCACAATTCAAACTAAATGGGTCATTTAAAAAGTATTAAAACATCAGGTAATTTAAAGTTTTGATTTTTGTCTTGTTTTGGTTAAAGTCAAACACAGAAACATCAAGTGACTGAAAAGAATTGTGATTTATTCACCATTTGATGAAATAAGTTCCTTATAAGACATGCTACCACGTGTCTACTGATGCGATGTGTATTACACTGTTCAGTGCTTCCCATTAGAAACAAGCTAGTCACTGCACATATTGTCACTAATTTTAAGGAGTAACCTGAGCCATTAGATTTATCTGTGACTTTGACTGTGCCAGCCAAAGGTTACAGATACATCTTTCAGAGATTTCTAACAGCACTCCTGGAGATTTATGTACTAGAATGAGCTGAATTTCAGCTTTGCAAACAGAACAGTACTAAATATTTACTAAAAACCCCCTGGTTTTCTTTCAGAAGTTTGAAATGTGTATGGAAGAGTATTTCTTTTACTTTACTAGACACACACACACATATATATAAGTACACACATACAGTGCACACCTACTTTGATACTACCACTGCTCTAGACAGGGGATAAATTCAATAAAGTTTCCCTCTAAGGACTGATCTAAGGAACCTGCCCACTAAGGAATGCCTTAGTCCATCAGTTCTTGATTATTATTAAGAAAGGAAATGTATTCTTTCAGGGGATTTGGGAACAAGACAAGATGATGCCTCAGGCTGCTGTATACAGAAATTTGGTCACCTGTTTTTCACTTGTTTATTTTAGATTGTCATGGGAACTTTAGTATCTTGTGTTTGATCCTTTCTAAGGCAAGCAGTGTGCCAGATATTTGGCAACTTTGAAATTTTTGTGTGTTTTAGCATTTGTGAAAATGTTAGCAATATTTTCCTGGAGAGTTTACCATGGAAGAGAAAAATCACAGATAGCACAGTTAAAAAACCACCAATAAATGACCTATGAGCTTGGTCCTTATGTATGAGAACTTTCCTGGTCTAGCTGCTAGAGACCTGTGTTTTCCATAAAAAAACAGAGGAAATATTGCCACTGTAAGTATTGCATCTATGACTGAAAGTCATTAAAACCTTTTTCACATCACCTTGTATTTACTTTCTTTTTGTTTTGAAGCACATAAATACATTTGGGTATGTACATACAGTCATGCAGTTTTAAAACCTTTTAAGAAATATTTGCTTTCTCAATAAAGGAAAAAAATTGTGATATTACTTAAATTTCTTGTTGGTATTAGACAAAAACAGGACTGAACATTTTTATCGTGTTGTTAAAATATGGCGTTGTGGCATTAAAATGGCTTGTGCACAGTTATCAGGTAGTAATTACCATGTGTCAAAAAGCAATTTTATTTTGTAGAAAATATAGTATGGTATGGTATCACACTCTGTTTTCATTTCTCAAGTATGTTGTTGCAACTAGCTTTCAAGTTAAAGTTCAGTAAAAATTTTTTGTTTCACTCTCAAAAAGAGTGATAACCTTGCACTGTTCAACGTCAACTTCTCAGGATGCAGCTATCCAAATGAACTGGAGATTTCAGTCTGGAGACAGGTTCAGGAGCTGTCACACAAAATATATTGCTATTACAAAAAACTGACATCAGTGCAACTTTGTAACTCAAAAATGCATCCACAGTCCATGAACTTTACACCAAGCAAGGTGCTATATGATTGTAATAAAAAAGTAGTTATTCCTAGAAATTTTGTGCTGCTATACATTTTTATACAGCGGAAAAATTACTCTCCATAACCCCAGTACAGGAAACACCACATTATTCATAGTATTTAGCAACTCTACCACCGCCTGGGAATCTGGGGGGCAATCTAGAACATCAATTTTCACCTATAAGTAGAAAAAAATTTTGCTCACTGCTATAAAATGTCATTCTGAAATTCAGGCCCTTACATTTAACTTAACATATTTCACTTTCTCCAATTTCCTCCACCCTAAATATATTTTTAAAATTTTCATGTAGGAACTTACTGAGGGAGGAAAGTGTCAGAGATTGAACTGTGAGACAAATTAGCAGGTTCTATAATTCACTGACCTAAAGACATTTTTTTTTATTTTTGTACTTTTTTTATGTTTGCACTTTGATGAGGTTCTTTGACATTATGCCACAAAGATGGGAATTCAGCTTTTATAGGTTAAATTTTTGACTTTTTTGTAGGCTTTGTGTGCAGATGCTAAATACTGAAGATATCAATATAGGGATCTAAAATAAAGTACGCATTTCATGTTTCTTGCTACTTGCTATTAGTTGTGGCTGTTATTTTTCAGTAAAGGAATGTGTTGATTCAAAATTCCCATCTTTCTCTAAAAAATTTTTTTCTAAAGAAGATGCCTATTTTGAATCACATCATCCTATTATCCCTCACTTATACATAGTAATAAAACAAATATTTTAACAATTAGTTTAATAATAAATAATAGTAAGCTGGTAGAACAAACCAAGCAAGAATCCTTTGTATCACAGCCCTTCCATGGAACACTGGAGAGACGTAAGATTGATCCCTCAAGTCAAGCAAACAAAAATTAACCATTTGAAAGGCAAATTTTTTCACCTCTATTTAGGACAGCACCTATCAAAATGCAGGGGTGCAGACTGGTTCAAGCTAACCCAGGAAAATGCCCATGGAACTGTTGTGTGGAGAGGTCCGTGTCTGATGCACGTGAGCCAGCACAGCTCTCAGTAGTGCAGCTGCATGAGATAAACCATAGCCAATGAGCTCTCCTCATAACAGTGTGTTCCTCATTCACAAAGAGGTCTTCTGAAGAAAAACGGGTCTTTCTCAATCCTTCCAAAAGCCATCTGTGTTCAAATATATTTTTGGAGTTATTTTTTTTTAATTTTGAAATACCGTCTCAGAATAATGTCATTACTGATGCAATTTCCAAGTAGGCAAGAAGAGAAAATATTCCTTCCCTAAGAATTAATTATTGCTCAGCTGATGAAAATGGTATCACTTCATTGATTCAAAGGAATTGCATCAGTTTACGCCTGTAATGCTCTATCTAGTATGGTCAGGCGCTTCCATCAATTTCATTTCTACTTTGCATGCTTTTAATTGCAACTAATAAATGTCTTCATTATTTCTCCAGGTAGCTCAAAATTTAAATTTCATTGGTCCCAAAGCCTTTCTTTTAACTACAGCTAGGCAATATTGCTTTTTATTTTTAACCTATGTTTTCCAGTGCTTTTATAATAGTTCTTACGCTTAAATATATTATTTTTTATTGCAGTGTTTTGTGTTGTTTTTTGGTTCAGTCAACTAGAGAGAAAAAACAGTTTTCAGCCAATGAAAAAATATTTTTTTTGCACATCTTATGCTGAATTACTTAATGAAAATGAAGTTTTTAATATAATCTTGTGACAATTATTCCCATTTTTCTTTTGTGTTCCTGGGAGAGTTTGCATAAACCAGACCCTGTAGAGTTTGTAACATTATTTGGAGTGGACAATGGCTAACGTCTGCATTTTTACTTCATTTCCACTGAGAAATGTCTTTAATCCCTCAGAAACATATTGTAGATCATTAATCATAAAACTGACTCTTCAGCAAAGCCATGCACTTTCAAAGTCACGCTGCTATAATGTTTTCTCAGACAATGTGATTCCTGACTAACTTGTCTGAGTAATAAGTATGCTAATTTCATTGCTGCTTCTCCTCCAAAAGTCTTCAAAGTCTCCTTCTATGAGCCCCATGGAGGAAGTCTGGACCTTTTTCGGATGGGTACCAAAGAACAAAGCCCTATTGCCTAATTTATTGTGGGACACAATCAGAACATTTTAATTCACTCTTTTTCTCTATATAAATTTATTATAAAGGTACCTTATCAAATCAAGGGACACCATGCTATCTAAAAATCCAGTAAGTTTTAATGTGGTTTGAGCTTTTCCCCAGTATACCCTAATCCTCCTTAAGACCAGTGTTGGGTACAGCCTACTTCCCTAAACAATATAAAATTTCTATTTCCATCAACTCTTGAAAACTAAAGCAGCTGGCAATACAATTAGAAAGATGAGACTCATTATATGAGATGGCAAAGCTGGACAGATTTATCAAATCAACACTATTTCAACTTTTTTTCAGTACAGCAGTGCTACATCTGTTCGTTGCTTCTGCAGAGAAAAAAATGACTGTTTCTTGAATGCTTTTCTCTAAGGAGATCAGACCACACTCAGACCACACTTTTGTTTGGAGTAGTTTTCCATCAAATCAATTCCATCTTCATCGTTAGTGATTTTCTTGTTGCATCTTCAGATCTAATTAAGGCAATCATGCCTTTTCAATTAACTACAATTACTTTAATTAGGTGAATAACAACAAGAAAAAAAAGAAAACAACTTCCAAAGTTAATCAAATTAGTGTATCCTTATTTACAGACTGCAATCAAGTCTGTAGATTTCAGTCCAGTTTCCAACTTCAGCACACACCAGTGTCAAGGAATGCTGGCAATACACAGCCAGCTCAATTCAGAGAGGGAAATCCTGTGAGTTTAATGTAACTTAGAGGTGAAACCATATTCCCGGTAGCTGGATGTAAAGCAAGCAACTTTCCCTACACAACCAGTGGCAAGAACCTAAACCCAAAATTTGCTATTTGCTAAATACGTTGGTTTGGAGGTAAAGAAAGCAGTGTTTCTGACTTTTTTAGGGGCCATCAATTTCTATGCTATGTTTTGAATGCAACTGGAATTATTAAAGCCTGAGTCTTTATCACTGTCTTGGAGCACCGCTGGTGTGAATAAACTCTGCATTCATTCCCTGTGAGCGGATTCACTTTGAAGGGTGGTTCTGGAGTGCGTGGCCTGGATTCTTTTTCTTTTCCTGGATTCCTTTTCAGTGGACTCTAAACTAAAATCCTGAAATACACTAAATGCTTTAAAACTCCTGATGGAAACATAATTATTCTAAATAAAAAATTATGGCCTTTGGACAGCTTTGATTAAGAGGCAAGGTGTGCTGATTTTGTCCAAGATAAACATAATTTTCTTCACAGTAGCTAGCATGGAGCTGTGTTTTAGATTTGTGCTGGAAACACTGTTGAAAACACAGGGGTATTTCAGCTGTAGCTGAGCAGAGCTCACCCACAGTCAAGGCCTTTTCCAGCTCTCACCCCAGCAGTGAGGAGGCCGGGGGTGCCCAAGGAGCTCTGAGGGGACACAGCCAGGAGAGCTGAGCCCAGCTGACACAGGGATGCCCCAGACCAGTGGGGCTGTGCTCAGCACATCGAGCTGGGGAAGGAGAAGAGAGAGGAGAATGTTTGGAGTGATGGTGTTTTTCTTCCCAACTCCCCATCACGTGTTATGGAGCCCTTCTCTCCTGGGGGATGGCAGAACACCTGCCTGCCCCTGGGAAGTGGTGAATTAATTCCTTTTTCTTGCTTTACTTATATGCACAGCTTTTGCTTGACCTGATAAACTGTCTTTATCTCAACCTCCAAGTTTTCTCACTTTTACCTTTCTTAATTCTCTCCTCCATTCAACCAAGATGGGAGAAAAGAAGCTGGGGGGATTGACTGAGTAGCAACATGGAGCTGAGCCACTGATTTGGCATAAACCCTGACACAAGGTGACAAAAAATGAGCATACATGCGGTGAGGATCTCAGCTGATGAGGCCAACCCAAGCCTGAGAGGAGCACAATACCCAAATCAAATATGAAGCAAATGTAAGTGGTGGTCTTTAGCATCAACAAATTGATTATATATATCCAGTGAACTGCACTGGATCACTGGATAATGGAAGCATGGTCCAAGTTTTGCAGTAATTGGATTGATGAATTGATCATGGGATTGTCTCTTTCTTACATTAAGCTGAATAAAGAATGGGAAGTAACATGAAATGCAATCCAAATGAATGCACTAAACATATAATATATTCCTATGATAGTGTTGATATGTGCTGACATTCGTGCCATCTTCTTTCAGGCAAAGAATTTTGTCTTGCATAGTCTTTATTTCCTGGAGAACACAAGCAATTTCCTTTGTCAGCAAAGATGATGTCTGAATTCAAACTGGCAAACAATGTTCCCCCACATCTTTTCACCTAGGAGCATGTCCTTACAGCATGCTCTATTAGCCAGTATCGGGCAGATTTTATATCACAGCTAGAAGAATAATAAAGCTGAAGAATTTTCAAAAGATAGATTTGTTGCAGTTGAGATTGGAAAAAATTAGCTTCATACTTCCACTAGCACAAGTATGCTGCAGGTATATAGTTTCCCTCCATCAAACATAATTGTTGACAGAACAGTTGATGCAAGACTGAAAATGGATGCTTTTATGAACACTAATAAGTGGTGAGAAAGCCCATGAAAAATGCATTCTGTATTCCTGAAATATGTCCTTCTTTCATGTATGTAGAGCAGTTTTGCCTGCCTTTCATTTTAGACAATTATATCTCACTACCAATTCAGAACAATTTCTAGACTAATACCAAGTACAATTTTTTTAATAACTAAAATTAAATAAATTTATGTTCAGAAATTTTTTCCATATTAGTGTATGCTTTACTTGTAGTAGTTTCTTGTAGCATGGGAGGAGGAGGATGAAAATCTGTGCCTAGCCAGATATACAGCAATTTGAAGCAATTTCAAAAATCCTCTTATTTGTAACTTTCCTAGACCTACCTTATTGGAATTACTTTTATGCAGTTATAATTCACTGAAAGAAAAAAGGAAGAAACTTTATTAACTTTCAGTCACTTTGTATAGCTGTGACTCCTTTCAAGAAGGTCTAGGAACCAATTTAGCAACTAGTATTCTACAAGATAAATATAGGTGAAAATAATATCTGTGGAAAAAAAATTGAAAATTCATTTAGATATCTGTATTCTATTTAGGGGAAGGAAGAAGTTTTTTAGGTACTTTCTGAACTAAAAGGGTGGATTCCAAAAAAGAATGCATTTTTCAAACGCTATTTTGTATTAGTTTTTCCTCAGCTCATGTTATTTTGTTAAACATGAAGAATTAATAGCACTAGCTAAAATCACTGTAAAATTTATGCCCAACTCTGCCATCAGCATTCAACACTGAATTATTCTTCATGTTTATTTTGGTTCTTGGCTTCATCTGAGCAAGATGAGTAAACTCTGCCAAATCTTATGTTTATATCAGATGAAAGGCAGATGTCCTTGGGAAAATAAGTTGAGACTTCAAGCTTTATTTCAATGGAGAATTAATTTCATTCTCATTTTTCCCCAAAACAATGGTTCACTGCAGCAGTCCAATCTATAATGTTTTCCTATCCATTTTATAAAATATGACTCTTCTTGGTGATGCTTTAATGCAGGAGTGGAAAATTTATCTCAGTGATGATTCACGTCATCAAGAACTGAGTAAAGAAATTTGAACTAAGATAAATATCTAGCATGTATGCATGTTTTTCTGACAGCTTATCACAGAGCTGTAGAAATGAACTTGCTTTTCCAGATTGCTTTACAGCCTCTGTGAAAAGGGAATGTACTACATTTGTTGATTGCTTGTTTGGTTGTCTAGTTTTATCCAAATGCACTGCTTGTGTTACTCCATGCCTTTTGCTGCATTTTAGGAAACTGTTTTAAATCTACTGGAGGAGCTCAGAATCAAAATTTATTTCCTGTTAGCAAAAATATAAAATCCCCTGACCTATGAATACTACTTCCATAGCATCTAGTTAAATTCACAGTATACCAGGCACCATAAAACAAATATTCACTCCTCAGGTGCGTAATCAGTCCAAGCTGATTCCAAATGTAGAGGTTAAAAAGCCTTAATATGTTTTTGCCTGACAAACTAGAGGAATGGAGATAGTGAGGCAAGGGTTCAAGCAAAGCAGCAGAGTAAAATAGTTTAAAAAGTCCAAGGCCATGCAAAATTGTTGTTGTTGGTGTTATTATTATTATTATTATTATTATTATTATTATTATTATTATTATTATTATTGCTGTTGTTGTTGTTTTAGCTATTATGTATATTAGCTATCATACATCTATTATTATATTACACTTTGTCTAGTGTTGCATTTCCAGATTCATTTAAGGAGACAGGAACAGACAGATCAAAAAAATGGGGAGGCACTATGGTTTCAGGTTTGCACATACATAAATGCAAACACATTTCTAAAAGCTAATTTGCAATGTGGCTTCTCAACAGCACCTCAGAAAGCAGAGGAGCACCTCCCTAATGTGTATGTGTGCTTATTGTTTTGAAAGGCAACAAAGACTCTCAGATGCACAAAAGACTCTACACAGAATCAGTAACTCAGAGATTTGGCAGAATAAACTCTTTGAATTGTAAAGCAACGAGTTATTGATCACTCAAACTTAACGCCCTCCTTTCCACTCCTTCTTAGTTACATCTGAAACAAATAAGTCCAGTAAGGAACTCAGTGAAATAAAAAGTGCCAATGAGATCACTAATTCTATTTTTTTTGCTCAGTCAGACATGGTATCTAAAAAAACGTCCCTGCCTCAAGGTAGGTTTAATAGTTATAACAGCTACACATTTCTTTATATGTTCTTTCCCGGTGTAGATGAAATGCATGTACTGCTTTTTCTCCAAGGACATCTCATCCTTTCCACGGCGATGTTTGTTTAAAGTATAAAATGCATATTGCCACACTACAAACAGCATGGCATGTGTATCATCTTTCTGCCATTCTGAAAAATGAAGTGCATGAGGGTCTGGTAACGGTGAGGATGTTTTTGTGTATCACTCATTCAGGTGAAAATTGGAAAGGTGAAATCAAGTGTATAGTGATTAGAAAACACTTGAGAGAGTAGCTGTAATCAGGCAGATAAAATGTCACACCTCAGACCTGCTTTTGAGTAATTTAGAGATCACAGTATTGCCCAGTGCAAGGTATGCAGACAATAAACTAAAGTGCTTTACTAGTTTTGAGTGGCTTGCAATAGCTAAAGATTATAAATAAATTTTTCCTTGTATTCTCTTTTCTTTTGATTCCATTTTTTTTCCTCAGTGTCTGCCGTTTAATGCAGGCTGTGTGCCAAAATGATCTTAGAAAGTCTGCTATGCCAGATGTCACACTTTTGCCCTTTTGCTCTGTCTGCAGATTTTCTTTTAGCAGCATTTGAAACTAAGTTAGTGAGCATACATTTTCCAGTAAAAAGAGGCATTATGAATAACACTTCTTGTATCTCTGAATAACCCCCACAAAGTGCAATACACATTATACATTAACTACATCAACTAAATATTTAAAAAAAAGTTTATTCTTAACTCTTAACTATGTGGAGAGTACCTCATTGGTGTCATTCTTTCAAATACATACAACAGCAACAATAGAGGCTAATATTGGGGTTAATAAAACCCCACAGAGATGGATTTTACAACATTAATTTGACCTGTGCTGGATAAAGATTAGATATTCTACATACCTCTTGCATGCTTTTTTATCTTCTGGTATGCAAGATCTCCATTCTATTATTTCCAAAGGAGAAAACTGTTCCTGTTTGAATTCTTTGTGTCACAATAGGATTAATTTCTTAAGCTTTCCTTCCTTAAACTGCAAATTTCTAGACAGTAGAAATGCCTATTGCTTTTTAAATTATAGGGATGAATAAAAACATTTTATTTTCATTAAAAGAAAATGAGACATACATAAACTCTAGTTTTCACAGGCCTCCCACACGCTTCAAGTACCAGGTAGTAATCAAATAAGTAATGGTTTCTTTCTTTGTAGAAGAGATAATTTTTTAAAAACTTGAATTTAACAAAACCTCTAAATATTACTTTGCGTCTGATGACAGTGTATGGTCAGACTTCCTTGGACTGACTACTACAGATGACTGTAATGTGTTCTTATGAGAAAATGTGTTGGTGGTTTTGTTGTTTCAGCTTTTTTACTCAATGAAGTTTGGGCAGAGGTTCACTGCTGTGGATCACTCCTTCTCTTGGATCAGCCATGTAGGTAAAAAAATGAAACAAACAAAAATCACTAAATAACTGCCCAAATGCAGCCCCTTCCCCCCTCAAAAAAAATCCAAACAAATAAGCAAACAAACTTAGAAAAAAAAACCAGTCAAAATATGCAGAGTCTGGTTCAGTAAGATGAAGTAACTGTAATTGAAATAAAACATTCTGTTTATACATAGAAATTGAGGAATGAGAAGTTGGAGAAGGGCTCTGTGGAACAATATCAGGGGATTCTGGTTGGACATGAGCCTGCAGTGTGCCCTGGCACCAGGAGGCCATCAGGCATAGTATCACTGGCTGGTTGAGACGTGGTTGTCCCTCTCAAATCTATGCAGGTGCAACCTTACCATGAATACAGTGTGCAATTTTGGGCACTTCAATATAAGAAGGGCATAAAATTATAAATATATCCAGAGGAGGACAATTCAAGACTGTGAAAGGCCTTGAGGGCAAGACAAGCCAGGATCATCTGAGGTCACTTCCCTCAGTTCAGAACCTGAGGGATGTCCTCATTGCTGTCCACAACTTCATCAAAGCCTGCAGCAGAGGGGCAGGCACAGATCTCTCCTCTCAGGGGACCAGTGACAGGACTCAAGGAAATGGAGTGAAGCTGCATCAGGTGAGTTTCAGGACATTAGGCAAATGTCCTCTCTTAACTGAGAGGGTGTTTGGGCATAGGACAGGCTCCCCAAGGACATGGTAATGGCAAGAAGCCTGCCAGAGTTCAAGGAGCATCTGGGTGATGCTTTTATTAGTATGGTTCAGCTTTAGGTCATCCTGGGAGGAGTAAGGAGTTGGATGCTATGACTCTCATGAGACTGAAGATCTCTATGGTTTTATGAAAATATTGTAATACTCAAGTAAATTAAGGTCACTGAACTGAAACTATGAAATTCTCACCAGGTCATGGAAACAGTGCTCTGAGTTAGCCGCCAATATACTTTTGTAAAGGAAAAAGACATGATATTAACTGAAATTATTTGTAAAACAGCCTTAGTTCTACACCCACCTATGATGCAAATAAAGTAAGTAAACGTGTAGAACTGTTCACTTCAGTAAATTTCTATGCTATATCATAAATTTCTATGCTATGTTATATCAGCAGTCTCCTTTCACAGCCACATGTACCCTGCCTCATCTTCAAATTGTTCAAAAATGTTTGTGACAAGATTTTGTAAGTTTTCAGTGAACACTGATTTAAATATAGAGGTGATAATTAGCTCTTGGAATCCATGTTTTGAATTATGCAAAGCAGTTTAACAGAGCAACAAATTGCTGAAAATATTTTTTGAAAGGTCAAATCACTTCTGTGTCTGCTTCATCTTTCTTTTTGTAAGTATACTCTAAAAAATGAAAGACATTAGAACACTATTTACCTTTCTAAGAATAAATGTCAAAGTCATATCGAATGAAAGAACACTAAAATTTTTACTGAAGGCCAGATGCCAAAATGTAAATTAACACCTACAAAGAAATATTAGACAATTCCCCATAATAGTAACAAGACAAATATGAACTTAAAGATTGATGTTACATAGAATATTCATTAATATAAACTGATATAAGTTGATGGTAAGGCTCTGAATTTTGATCTCCATGAATGGGAAAATTATCCCTTAGACTTCTAATGTTATTAATTTATTTTGATACTTTGCTAGGCTTTAACACCAGTGCTTTGTTTTCTGTAAACCTGTCATATACTAGTCATCTAATACTGGCCAGCTGCCAGAATGCAAATTAACACCTACACAGAAATATTGGACAATTTCTCCTTCCCTTGTAATTTTGCATTATCACTATTAAACATAGTTGAATATTCAACTGTCCATTAAAATTCAGGTCATTATTCTAAAAAAAAAAGATTGGTTTTGACATCGTTTTTCTCACACCATCTTCTCCTTCAGGATTTTTCTCTAAAATCAGCTCTAAGTGAAAACATATTCTTATGTCAGTTTAAGAATTAAGATTTTCACACATGTATAAAAATCTTATCCTCTTACAAATTCAGTAACAGATTAACAAACATTACACTTTAGCTATAATTAGAAAGAATTAAAACTGAATCCAAGAAACTATGTTGAAAAATGCAAGCATTTCCAAAGTGGACTTTTTCCAGCAGGACAATTTAAAAAATATATCTCTAGTTTACAGCCACAGAAGTTTATTTTGTGGGGTTTTGTATGCAATAAGAGGTAGTGAAGAAGGTAAACTTTAAAATGCTATCAAATTTCATGGTTCCAGTGTGTTATTGTGTGACATGCTCTACTGCAGAGTAGAAGAGGTTCCCATTGATAACAAAACCTCTTAATTCAGTACATTGCCAAAAAGCTATCAAAGAGAAAAAAATGTGAAGACTAACAATCAACTGCTATTTAGCAGAGATATAGCTGTGTGAGGTCATGCAGTTAATAATTTCACATATTATTGAAATGCATATGAAAACAAATTCAGTGATACCATAGGATAGTTTAAATTGTTTTAAAACTAGTTTGTTTTTGTTTTAAGTTTCTAACATTTAACTTCAAATACTGAACTACCTGAAACATTTTTATTTTAATATGTAAATCTAGGAAGTTGAGGTTTTGCTAATTGGGAAGATTACACCAAACTTCCGAATACAGAGTCATATCCTCATAAAGCCTAATTTATATAATTTTAAAATTACTAACAGTCTCAGTCAATAATCAAGAATTTTTTGGTTGGTTAGAAGATCCTTCTATTTAGTTCATACAAAGAAAAACAATCTGAAAATTTCCATCCTTTCCATCCTTATTTTTGGTTTGTTTTTTTTTTTTTTTTTAGGGTGGTGGGAATGGTGCTGTGATGCTACATATTTTCTGTTTGTTGTTTTCATTACTGAGAAGCTTAATTCTGAATAATTTTTTTAGATCTCTGAAGTCCAGATGCATTTCAAGGAGGCAGGGGTCAGAAGGTTGTCTCACCTAAGACTTGATTTTGGGAACACACTCTTACTATACCCTCCAAAATAAAAGTGCACTATCACACCATTTTTTATTTCTCATTATGCTATCATCTTTGTTTATAGCACTAAAAAGATTGTTCCAACTTTGGCAGACCATAGCTGGAGTTTGATTAGGCTTTTGCCTCCTCTGTTATAAGATATAAATAGAAAATAAAACACATATGCAAAAAAACATCTACAGCACTGGCGAAGAGAAGTGGGTGCCTTGGGAGACTTAGAAAAAAAGAAACTTTTTTCAGCTACTCAACTAGTTGATTACTTATTCAATATCCAGCTGCACTATATTAAATTTAAAGCATTAAGTTTCACAGCATTATGTGCTCAATTTTATATAATTTAAAAGTAAACAAACAAACAACTCTCCTAATTGACTAAAGGTAAGAGGGTTAATTAGAAGGCCAGAAATGGTGAGTCTGTAAACTAATCAGGCCCTGGCTTACCAGGGAAATGTAGAGGGGTTACTTTTTAACACTATACATATACACAAACATATATTCAAAGACACACAGCTGAAAGATACTAAAATGCTCTCCTCTGAAGTAAGGAAGTTTCGTTATACTGTGTTGGGTATTTTTAACCAAGGGTACAGATGCAGCATTTAGGCTGAAGATTGCCAGAGATCCACCTTCAGTACATGAGCTTTTTAAGCTTAATCTATATGAGTTATGGTGCAGTGCCACAAAAGCAATCTAAATTAAAACATAAACCATCACTACATTGACTGATTGGCAGTCTGCAAGTATGATTATCTCTCTACAGAATAAAATGTTCTAAATTTTCAACAACTCTAGGAAAATTTTAGCGCTGTGAAACAGCATTCAAAGCCAATTGCAATTCTTTTGCAT
Organism: Melospiza melodia melodia; assembly: GCF_035770615.1. Lineage (NCBI taxonomy): Eukaryota > Metazoa > Chordata > Aves > Passeriformes > Passerellidae > Melospiza > Melospiza melodia. The sequence continues at coordinate 76,879,686 of NC_086197.1, forward strand.
TCAGAGATATGATTTGTTTTGTATATCCTTTTGGTTTTCACTTAGGGCTTTTTTTTTTATAGCAAGAACTGGTAAAATGTCAGGCATCGGATTGGATAGTAAATACAAATACCAAGATATCTCTTTTAGAGTGTATGTTGGAGCTAGGTTTAATCATATTTCATAGAATTTTTTCAGATGCAATGACTAGCAGGTTCCTAAAAATGGAAGTTCTCCATTTGTTAAGTTCAAAAATCTACCAAAGTCTTTATTTTTAACCTATACTCAAAATACATAAGCAGAAAGCTGTGCAATAAAACTAGAGGTAACTCAGATAACAACCTTGCATTTGTTATTTATTTCATTAATGATGAAATCATGCTATGGAAAGCTATAATCACATCAGCTATTTTTGGCATCAGTGATAGTCTCAAACTCCCTGCCCAATTTTGTAGATACTTAGTCTTTCAATTGAAAATTCCCACAAAACTTTTAGGCTCAGAGGTGAACTTTACATCATTATCTCTACTGCACTTACCTGTTAACACTTGCCTTCTGTCTAACCTTATGCAGTATGCAAGAGTGCTTCATTTATTCACATTACCTCCTAGCAGAAATGACTAGAAAATATAGCTGGGAAGGTGGAGTTGGCAATGGTGCTATGATGTTCCAGCCTCATTTAATCCATGAATTTAAGGGTTATAACATTCATCATGCATGTGTCCAAATCACCCCTGTCAAAAGGAGTTTGAACTCCCACTCCAAGAAAATGCCTCATCAGCAACTGGGTGACCTGTACAAGTGGGACTCTCTCATTCCTGCTGTGGGTGATTCACCTGACAAGAAGGATACATCAAAATACAAGATCTCATGAGAAAGTTATTTCATATCTGGGCGGTAATAGCCTCACTATGAAGAGAAAACCTAAGTCAAAGTTGTTGCTTTGCTGAGTATGCTGTATGTAACTCCAAAATGCCAGCTGGCTGCATATCCCTGTGTGCTAAAAGTCATAATTTTCCTTGTCACTTTCAACCTGTTAACACCTCTCAACATGACAGTTGTTGAGGATTCTCTATGCTCACTGTAGACCTAAAGACCTAATTTTTCTCTCCTCACTGTAAAGGAGACCAAATTCTTAACACCCACAATTTGGAAGGAGGCCTAGCTACCCTATTTAGCATTATGAATGACTTTTGAAGGACTCAATCTCCACTTAGCCAATCAATCCTGAAGATATTAGAGAGACAAAAACCAGGCCAAGACACACCACAGCAGACCCACAGGACACTGTGTCTTTACATCTTTGGTAATGGCCCTGGAGATAAGAGTGGTGAAAAACTGCAGACTTTGGGGAGGACAATGTTAGAAATCTCAAAGGGCAAAAGAGCCCAAACTGTAGTAAATAAAATAATCAAATTTATCTCTCTGTTTAACTGAGTGGAAATAGTGGCTGTTGTTCTTTGCCTATCCCAAGTACCCATTTCATCCAAGGAGATATGTATTTCATCTCTCTACTGCTTTTTCTTCTCTGTGCTAGTTTTACAGTGAAACTGGTGTGATCCTAGAACCTGCCTTATGATAATTTCTCAACAGTTGTCATGGACAAGCCACCAGCACACAAGCAATGTTCCTGTCCTTTTCTTCTTTTTCAGGCTTTATTTGGCCTTATGAAATTATTTAAGGTTAAATGTTCCATAGGTCCAGAAATATTAAAAGGCTCGTAATATGATTTTTTCTTTAGAGTACATTGAAAACTGAAAAATATTACACAGAATATTTCAAAGTTCATAGTACAAAAAAATGAACTTTTAGAAAATTTTCACTGACAGTCTTCTTGACACTTCAGGAAACAAACAAAACCAGGAATTAAAGACTTATCCTGTTACTTTAAAATTGTACAACAGATTTTTTTTAAAGTCATCTTTATGTAGAGCAAATTTTCTCTTCCAAAATTAATCTTCTTTTAAAAAAAGTCAATATCCATAATGTTACAGTTTAACAAAGCACTTATTTGGTTTGGCACTTCAAATATCGTAATTTTAAAACGCAACAGTTTAGTGAAGAATATTTAAAATAAAACTTGAATGAGAAAAAAAAAATTATCCATAAATTTTTATGTTGATTAAATACACTACGCTAAATGCAATTAATTTCACCCAGCAAAGTTTCTTAATAAAATGCTGAAGTGTTCCCTTTATATTACAACAATAGATGTTTCTGATACATTTAGATTTTTAAAAATACTTTAACTGCTACATTTTATGTCTGACATCACTAATATGATAGAGGGTTAGTTGCTCATTACAAACATTCATTTATTCCTGTAGCAAATATCAACCATAGTTACGAGATATAGCAACAGAAACTTAAAGAGATACTACAATACTTATTGTATGCATCCAAGTCAATAAATCGGACTGTCCCACTCAGATCTCTGGAAAGGCTACCCTGCCATACATCCATCCTGCCATAGAAATGCCAAGGTCACCAAGCTTTGAGCTAGAGCTGACACGGGGCTGGATGCTCCTTGGGTGCAGGAGGAGCGTGCACTGTGAGTATGAGCTTCTGTTTAACTCCAGAGACATGCGCGTTTACATGTTATGGACTAGCCACAATTTTTTTTAGATAAATTTTTGAAAAAAATTGATTTAGCCATAGACAAATACTTGGTTATAGCGTGGAGTGGCAAGAGCAAATTCATTCACCAATGGTGTATGAATGACATCTTGGGGAAGGAACACTACCAAACTTTGGCCATCCCTTCACAATAAACATGGATCTATACAGTCACAATGCTCTTGTCAGCAGTCTGAGCTCACAATGAGTTCAGGCTGCCTGAAGGTGACACATAAAAACTAATGTCAGGGCATTTTTTGTGAAGCAATTTGGAACCCTCTAAAAAAAAGTTACAGTTATTTTTTCCGCCTGGCTTTGACTTGGCCCTGTGGTTAACTGAAGTTCACAGAAGCAACTAAAGCAGTTAAAGGGTTCATGCAATCTTCAAGTGCAGATTCCATGTCATGCCAGAAATTGTGTCTTTTCTCCTCTAGATTACCAGTGAATTCATCTCCAGACCAACACTCAAGGTTTGCCAATACAGTGTGCAGCTGTATTAGTCCATCACCAAATACAGTCTGAAAACAATTCTTGTGCTATGCTATGATGAAAGATTTAAAAGCAGAAGTATCTGTCATCACTGGAGATGCAGTGAAGTGAATGTCAAGAGTGAGTTAAAAAAATCCAAGATTTCCTATGAGATACATTGAAGAAGAATGCAAGCTACCCAACTATAACAAGACCACAGATGAATGGGAGTCTAGACATGATGCATTTTCACTATGTACTAACAATAGCCAAAAATATCAGACCACATTTACTCAGAGCAAAGGCATTGACTTCAAATTCCAAGGTCTTGTTGAATGGTACAATCAGATAAATTTGTGGCTGTTATAACCAGGCAGTGAGGATCTCCCAGGAATAAAATTTCTGATGGTATTTTTTGTTGAGATAGAAATAGAGGTCAAGGAAAAAGCAATCTAGATCCACAGCACCAATTTGAACTGACAACCTAGCAGGTCTTACTAATGGCTGTGTGCTGGCAAGCTGAATCTGAAGACATTTGAACTATTCTGTTTTGGTTATATTGACACCTAGGGAAACAGAAAGGCTGAAAGCTGAGACACATCATAATAAATAAATAAGATTTAACAATTTATGGGGATGGTAAACTAGTTTTCCATAGTCTACACATCCATCATATAAAAAAGCAAAAAGGCCAGTTCTGAATCCTCTAGCTCAGCCTACAGTGATACAATGAGAAGGTAAGCCAGAGAAAAGTGCTTTGAGCATAAAGCACACTGCAGACAAAAATTCAGACGCTTTCCAGACAGCAGTTCTGTAGCACAGGAGACAAGCGTAATCCATGTGATACTGTAGCTGTACATCTCTCCAGAAGGCCTCAAACAACCCAAGAAGACTTTGATGTGAGCTGTTTCATCCATTAAAACAGTGCGTACTCTAGAATTTAGGATCCAATGCTAATGGCAGTTACTACCTACTGCCAGATTATTTGTGGATGAGCTGGGAATGCAAGATAGACTTAATCGGTGTTGTAGGAGCTGACACTTAGCTGAGCAAACATTTCATACTTAATGTAAACCAATATGCACAGAGCAAGCCAAAAGTCATAACTACAGGCCATGAATTTGTTGAAGATGTACCTTGAACAGCATGAAATGCACAACTGTTCAGACATTATAAAACTCCCCAACATCCTTAAATCACAACTTGGTGTTGAAACAACTAAGGCAGATATAATTTTTACAGGCAGGACTACATTTCTGATCTCCATTTAGTGATTCCTGAAAAATCTTCATGGATTTTAAGTTGAGAACCAACTGGAAAACTTCAGGCATATTTTTCAAGAATTTGGTTTAGACATCAAGTACAGAAGAAAATGGAAATTTATAGGCTGCAAGATAGATATGCAACCAAACCACTCACACAAAGCAAATGATGAAAGATTAATCCTGGGTGTATAATGTAACTAGAAATCAGGGCAGTAAAAATGAAATCAAGGACACTTGCAGAGCAAAGGCAAGTCAAAACCAGAGTGAAATCGGGGGCTTTAACTCAAACTTAAGTTTCGGGAATTAACAGTAAGTTGTTCAGTAAATATGAAGATCTGGTAGACAAAACTAAATGAGCTCTTAATAAAGACTATATTCCTTTGACACCATTTTTACTAATCAGTTCTTGCCCCATCAGTTCAGGCATTAGTCCCAAAAAATTCAACTACAGACATTGCTCAAGGAAGGAGTAGGTACCTGAATATAACTCAGAAGAAAGAATTTAGAATGAAAGGCAGCCAAGAAATCAGCTTTGTATGCACACAGCCTGTGTTAGCTGCAATTTTAACCTCTCCAAAGAAGGTTCTTTTATAGAGAGAGTATACAATTCTAGAAATAGTATAGAAACATGAGGCAGGACACAGGTCAGTACTGGATGTCTGTAAAAAATAAATAAACCAATAAATTAAAATTAATTCTAAACCTTAAAGGGATTCTGAATGTATTATTATGAATGATATGAACATAAACATGACATGAAGCTAGCTTAACTCAGTTTATAGGTAAGCTATTGTTGAAGCATAATAATTGTTGCTATTTATAATTATGCCACAAAGATACTTACTGGTTCCTGTGGCTATCAGAAAGGAAAAGCATCATTACCAGAATGCTGAAATTCACCTGGTCTAACAGCAAAGTATTTTAACATTCAATTTAAGCAATCCAGCAACCAAGCCTTTTATATTTCTGTTAGGAACTGTCATAGGGGAGAATTACACCATCCGTGACCAAAACTGCTAATGTAATCAATGAGCATTGGGCACTCCCTGGCATCTGCACTGTGCAAGTCTCAAGACACTCCCATTTGTTTAAGATAATCTGTGTGAAATTACAATGAGGAGATAGTCATTGCCTAATTTTTCCTTTTTAAGTCAGGTTCATTAGAATTGGGCACAAGAACATGAAAGTATAAACTTGTGAGAGTTAGATGAAAATAATTTGCAGTTTCTTGGCAGCAGCTTGGAAATAACTATTTCTGCAATAGCAAGTCGTGTCAAATAATCTACCATCCATAAAAGACACAGCACTAAATGCAAACTAATGAGGATTGCTGAATCTGGGAACAATTAAACCTGTCAACTAAACCCCACACTGCAGACATGAAAGGTACAGTGCACTCCAAAACAGAGAAAATCCTCTGTAGTTTTTAATGTAATTCTTCCAGATGGATTTGGTGAATTAAGTAGAAGAAATGGTCAAAGGCTTTCAAAAATTTGGTTTGTTCCTGGACTGCAACCTCCCCAGTGAAAAGTTCCAGTGGTCACTGCTGCCTTTTCATCACAAAATGGAGCTCTATAAAAAGAGCCACTATCAATAAAACACACTTAAAGCTGGGGATGGGAAATTGAAGTGAAGGAAAAGCCAGTTCAGGGTGACCATTTCTAGAAGCCATGTCTCAGGATGTGGAGAAGATGACCATCAAAAGATTCACAAGGATTTAGCAAGCCTTGGTTAAAGCCTTGTCTGGTGTAAGGTCCTAATGAATTTCCTATGGATCTGCAAAATTGTACAGTAAAAAATCTGTTATTTTTGAAGAAGGTGGTTTGTTTTGTATATTACTATGCTAAATAGGTCACTTACCAGTTCTGATCTGTTTCTTTGATAAGAAAAATGTTTATGAAGTTGTAAAGTATGCAGTTTCTATTGTAAAGAATTCTTCTGAAATGGAGTATGTGTAGCTTAAAAAATAATGTTGTCTTCTAGTTTATAATTTAAAGAGTCTAGAAATGACACACCAGAGGAAATTCCCCAAGACTAAACGTCCGATTTTGTTTTGCCTGTCGGTTCACAATGTTTTCCATGGTTAAAAAAGGTGATTTGAAGATGTGGAAGCTGTCTAAAAGCTGGAAAATAAGTAATTCTTTTTGGTTTTGTCTCTTTAAAAGAAAAAATAATTCCTAAAGAAGAATTGTATGAGGGAGCATCAAATCGTGTCCTGCATTTGTAGAAGATATAGGATAATTTTAAATTAAATTTTTAAAGTGCAAAATAACAGGCAGCTTAACTTACTTTGGGGCTGTTTCCTTCTTTAAAAAAAGAAAATCATACATCCATGAAAAAGGGAGATTTTTGGAACATTGACATCTGCTCCTCCTTTGCCTTGGCAAGAATAATGAGAAGATGAATAATCAAAGCCCGCCCTTGTCTAAGCCAATAAGTGTCATTGCAAATTGGTACAACTTGAACCTTTCTAACCACATTAGGCAGAAGAACAACCCGAGGCAAGAAGATCTGGCTCTCCCAGCTTGTGTTGAGGGGAAGCTGTGACACTGCAGAAGCCAGATACACCAGCAGAAAGAGATGAGCTCGTTGGAAGGGGGGTTCATTGATTCTCCCTGTTAAGCCTGTTCAAAGTAATTTCCAATTACAATTTTAATCACTTTGTCTAATGGAGGACATAACAAACATTTTTGCCTAGTCTCTGGATTGAATCAAGCCATTCTTCTGTGAGTCATGTAGATCTACAGAACTTCATCTCATACACAGCAATGTTACTCAAATTGCTTGCACATAGCCTTTACCTCTCTGGGAGTGGAGACCACGATGGGAAAACACCATGAGAAAGACTGTGTGTAAGTCTGTCTTTCTAATCTTGCCAGAGGGAGGATGTATTCAAAAAAAGGCAAAAACAGATCTCTCTTGTATTTTCCTGGTTTTGCATATCACCACCGAATTGAAATTGTTGTGTCTTGTGATGCAAAGATACAGAATTCAATTAAATAAGTGCAAAAGGGATTCAACAGTTTGAATTTCACATGCATACATACCATGATGATTTCTGCCTACTGAGCTTCCAAGCTGAGGAACATTCAGCTCTCTGAAGCCCTCAAAGAGGCTTGGCAATCATGGATCTTACCCTAGACTGCGTCATGCAGGTGAAAGTGGCAGAAAAGTCGGTGTGCTTAGCTGCTACCCAGACTGCCCTGACATGCTTGCAATACCAATGAAATCATTAAACCTTTGGGGATCCTTAAGGGAATGGCCTGTAGAATACTTATTTATTGCTTCATTATTTTGAGTGAACTTAGAACAATAATTTTCTTCTATTGGCAACATTGATATTTGCAGTTTCCCATTCTGTTAAGGAGCAAGATAGTGCTCAACTGAGGTGATCTTTGAAATGTTCTTTCCATTTAAATAAGAGCATCTAAGTGATCTGAACTGATATGAGAGAATATTAGTACAAGGAAATAGCAACATAAGACCTTGGAAGGCAAAAATGCTTCAGCACCTTGATCAACCTGAAATGACATTTTGAAGTTAACACTTCAGTCATGTTAAGATTTAGTCAGATTTATGAAATTCAAGTTTTCTTTGTTCCACAAGAATAAATTCCTTTTTCTCAATATTATAGATACTGAATTATTTCAAAAACCTGCCTCTATCTAGGAGAAGTATGAAAGCATTAAACATGCCATGAAAACATCATTTATGGTAGACTAAAATGCATTAGATTTCAGATGTGTTAATGACAACAATAGAGCTTGGCAAGATGAAGACAGTCATAACAAGTCTTTGACAACAGCATCCAGGTAGCAGAGAAAATAAATTGACTTCAGAGGTCTTACTAAAGACTCATAATAGGTAAATAAAATATGTAAGAGCAAATTTTTTTTCTGGTGACGATCTCTCTTTGCATTCAAAGGGGACATAGGATGCTACAGTAAAGAAAGAAAAAGAGAGCAGGTGAGGAAACAAGTTCTGAGTACCTTGTATGTTCAGCACTTGCAGCTAGGATAAAATTCCTAAAAGACAACTTTACTTACTCACCTACCTATGCATCTCTTCATGCTGCACATAATTCCATCAGAAAGAAACATCAGTAAAAGATGGGAAAACATCCCAAGAATTCACAGATAACATTCCATGTCCAATTTTAACTGTTTTAATTCCGTGCAGGATGAGTTTTTCAGCATCCTCAGGATGACTGCAAACACTGTACTGGGTAAAGGAAAAAGACACTATATAAGGGACCTATTTCCATTAGATCACAATTATTACAGCAGAAATAGTATCAAGAATAGCTTTTCCTTTAAATTATTCTCTTATCTGTGTCTATCTGATGAAGTGCTCTCTGTTGATGTTGTCTTAGTCTTTTCCATTTCATACATTTACTTTATTCAAATTATCCGTGATTATCATGTGAAAAGGCTAATCATGTAAAGTGATCTTACTGCCCCTCCTAAACCCCTTCAGTTTCCACTGAGACCTCTGTCAAGGCTGTGCTCATGTTCAACAGCCCTCACTCTAACTGCAGGACATTAATTCAAATTTCTCATTTATTAACCATTTTTAACCCATAAGCATGTGTTGCAATTTCTAAGTGTAATAGAAGATTGAAGGGCTGGAGAACCTGCTATGCGAAGAAAGACTGAAATGAAGAAAAACTGAAAAAGTAAGGTCTGTTTTGCCAGAAGGGAAGGCTTGAGGAAGCTCATCACTGTATTCCAGTCCTAAAAGGACAGTTAGAAGGAGGACAGAGGCTCTCCCTTCACAAGATCTACATGGAGAAGACAAGATGGGTACCAGGAGAGCTATCTTCTCAATAAGAAAGACATGGTTTTACTGTAAGAACAACCATTCCCTGGCACAGCCTCCCCTGGCACATGGTAGAGTCCCCATCACTGGAGGTTTTCAGGACGTGATGGAACTGGGTGGTAGATAATCTTATCTAGGCTCCTTTTTCTAACAAAATGTTGGACCAGATGGTGCTTTAAGGTCTCTTCCCACCCATGCTTGTCTATAATCCTGTGATCGTATTACCTTCAATAGAGGTTTAAAATGGAGTGAGTTTTTGAAAACACAGTAAGAGTGATAGATAGACATTATGCTAAAAACACAAGCAAATATTGTTGCTCTTTCTTTCTTAGTTAAAAAAAAACACAATGATTTTTGTTTGTGGTATGGGACGCCTTTGCTTTTCACCAGTGTTTCAAATAATAGTATTAAGGGTGCCATTATGTAATACTGAATCACTTTAGGAAAAATCTCCGAAGTATGGCAATTCCAAAACATAATGGAAGTAACAGTATTTTTTCAAGAAATTTTATAATGATCAGAATTGAATACATCTTCTTAGATAACACTAAGGAGTAATTAATGACATCATTTTTACTAACTAGTTTTAAACATAGACACAGACAATTCTCTTACAAGCATAGAAAAAGTAACTTCACCATTCATCCAAGAATTTCTGCCTGCTCCTCAAGAAAATGGATGTAATTTTTTAATGTTCTGTGCTTGTAAAATGTGTGTGATGACCTTCCAAAACTTTCTATCCATCACAAATGACAAGGTTTTTCCATATGCGTCTGAATGAGTATACATTATTCAGCAGATCATTTAATGTATAAATATATTAAAATTAAAGAGGGGAAAGCTCCAAAAAAACAAACAAACAAACAAACAAACGAAAAAAAAGAAAATAAATTTGTTGTGCACCTGATATAAATTTCTGTAAGTCTACCATAGATTAAACTGCAGAGGACATCAACTTCACTCAAGATAGGTGTACTGCTTTAGGATTGACAAATGACAGTGATGAAATATTTTTCCCCAAAGCAGCTTTGAAAGCACCTTATAAAGACAAAAATATTTTCTGACTTTTGCAATTTGGATTTTATGTTTTATAACACTTATATTTCAATGCATGTGTGTTACACACTCCATTGGAGTAAACGAACTAAGAAGGGCATTTTCATGAGAATTTTGGGACAGAACACAAGAAGTTTCTGGGGATATTGATCAGCTTCATTCAGCAATATGGAAGTGACTAAACAATCTATCAAAAGTTTGGGGTTTTTCACTGAAAGCTAGGTGAAAATCAACAAAGTGCAAGAAGACAATAAAGTCTAATTTGAGAAGATAGATCTCAATGAAAGCTGAAAGAAATCAGCGTGAATTAGATGACTGTTAACAATATTAATGTCACCTTGACTTTCAAACAGAATGTGACAAAAAATTTTGGGACAGATTATTATGCTCTCAGTGTGTTTTGTTTATATCCTTGTCATTCTAGCATGTAATGACATACCTTAGCAAGGGAAGAAACACAACCAAAATATAAGTCCATTTGATTCTAGGGAGGGAGTAGACAGTGTGTATGTTATTTCCCACTGGATCAGGAAAATACCTCAGGATGTCTAATTTAGATAATAATCATTTTCACATCAGCAAACAAGATATCAAGTAATAACAAAAAGCTCACTCTATTGCTGACATAATTCATATGTAAAATTTCTAAGAGTAGAATAATTGACATTGTTAGCATTTTTTAAACAAGAAACAGTGAAAAATCATTTATCAGAATTTTTTCCACTAGTGTAAACAGTAACAACAACCTCAGACAATGTGTTTTAAGAGACAGATTTAATACTCAGGAGCTGTTACCAATTTCAAAGATTGGCCAGAAAGAAATGAAGATAAAAATAGGGAAGAAATCTAATGCACACCAAATTTTAAAGGTTATAAATAAGGGTGAATGCAGTTCTCTTTATTCTTTGCTTAGTGGATGTCAATTGACTACCAGGTCAGACTGTGTAAATGTGTACAGAATTATAAAAACAAAGCTAGGAGTTCTCTTCAAATTAGGTAACTATTGCAAGGAAAGGAAATGTGTATCTTATGATATCATATTTAGTAGCACCTGTGAATTCAGAAAGGACTGCCCAAACTGCATTTTCATAAGAATAAGATTCCATGGACTTGTGCACATGCAGGTTCTTTAAACATTCCACAGCCTGGGCCTTCCCATACCATAGGTAAGGCTTCCTTTCTCCAGGCCTTCCATCCCATCTTAGGGATCTGTGGTTCCTGTAAACAAATCATTCTAGTTAGAATAGAAGAAAGCACTGGGTACCTCAGGCTTTTCCATGTCTTTGTCACCCAATCCTATCAGTGCTGTGGTCTCGTTTCTCCTAGCCTTCATTTTCTTCTTATATGCCTGGAGAACTCTTCTCTTTATGACCCTTAGTATATTAAATTCTAGATGATCTTTGGCTTTCTTAACTCCATCCCTTTTCACTTGCATGGTATCTCTACATACCTGAGTTATCTCACCCCACTTCCACTTCTTGTATGCTGCTACGTGATAGCAGGAGATGCCAAGAGGAAAGTTAGGTCTAGGATTTCTAACTCCTAGGCAAAGATTTAAATATCCCCTCTAGTAACACTCCACAATTTTGAGAGAGGAATCAAATAGGGTGTTTATTCCATGAAGTAAAATATGTTTTAAAAACCCTTGTGCAAATTCAAGTCAAGCTGGCATGAATATATGGTGGAGAGTAATGCTACACAGAGATAACAGCTTTATCTCAAGAGCTTCATGAACAATTTAAGCAGAAGCCAACAAAAGCTTGAAAACTCTACAATTAAGTGGCTCAGGTGCCACATTGTCTTCATATGCATATATTTCTTCAACTTCAGCAGCTAGTTCCATTGGCACTAGCTTTGCACATTTGCTACCCTTTGGTATAAAAATATCCCAAGCCAATTATTCTTATTCCTTTTTCTCTTAAACAAAACAAAGCAAAAGAAAGACAAATCCTTTTATCTAACCATTTACCTAATGCTTGGAGAACTAATTTGAAGAACTAAATCAGAAGCTCAAAACCTCTGATTTAAGGGGTTTGGCATTAGAATTTGCTCCCACAACCTTTTTTCAAGTCCTAAATGCTAGGTTAAAATTGACAATAGTGTTAGAGTCTTTCCTGAATTTTCAGCTCAGGAAAAAAAAAAAACAAAAACAGTCACTCCAATCTGGTTTTGAGGTCTTCTAATAGTACATCAGGTCTCTTAACCAGCTTGAAATCTGACTGTTGAAAGAGTGTCCTAGCCTAAAAATACACACTTAACTCTTTTCCTTGATGCATCTGTTCTCCTGCCACTTGTTGCCACACCATTTTGTGGGTGTCTGGGCAATGTAAATATAGAACATTGCTTTTAGGGACAGCCAATTCCTTCACTAAACCTAATGTCTATGCACAGTCACTGTAACCTGGCATAAATCCATCCTTCTGCCAAGTATAGACATACTTACCATGGTCTACTGTGGCTGTTGCAGCCAAGACAAGGAGAAACCAACCAATGCTGTCTAGGTGAGAAGGGCTGGTATATTGAACATCTCCCAGGGAGACACCACACTGTCTATACTTTTTTCTCTTCCATGGGATAGTCAGACTTTTGAGTGACTATCAGGAGTATCCAGTAAGAGGATTACAGACTGGAACATATCCTGCTTTGCAGCAACTTGAATAAAACCCCCACAGTTCCACCCATGAGACTGGAATGGGAACAAAGGGAAACAAACATGAGCAGCTGCTTCCCAACTCACAAGCAAATTAGATGCACACACATAGAAAACTCACAAGCCTAAACACTTGCCCTCTCAAAGACCAATATTCAAGGCCTTGGAAAAACATCTTTTGTATATAAGGACTTAATGGTTGCCTACACTCCTCTGTTGACTCCATGTCATTTCTGCAGTTGCCCATTCACCTATTTATCTTTTACAGGTTAGACATCTAGCTTACATGGAATGTCATTCCATGAACCTGGATTTTTTCCTTTCTTCCAATTTTAAGTCTGTAGAGCCTAATCTGGTAACTATAAGAATATGTTATGGGGTGAAGGAAACTCATTCATATATAAAGTAAACATTGTTATGGGATTTGGCTGAAAGATAAAGGCTTCCCATCTTCTCCAAATAGTATTTAATATGCACACGTGAATCAGAGCTGCAACAGAGAAGATTCATACAAATTTGTTTCATCTACTCACTATTTAGATGGAAAATTTGAATCTAACCATTGCTAAAAATCAAAAAGAGCAAGGAATTGCACTGGATCTTCTGGATTTCATAACACTCAAGCTACAAGGAAAAAAATTTTCTCAACAAACTGTGCTAGTACTGTGTACAAAAGATAAAACATAGATTTTTAAAATAGTTTTGTGAGCACTTCAAATGGAAATACTTTCAATTTTTTTACAGCTTTGCTCTTTTGAACATTCATTGGAGCACGCATTTATCTCCCTAAATGATTGCAATAAAAATGGTGGTGGACAATACCTCCAGCAAAGCAAATTACCAGCTTGCCTGTGGAAGAAATCACTCTGCTGTTGCATTTTCTGGCCCTCTTCCACTTTGGATTTTACAGACATAAGTGTTCTCTCTCTTCTAACAAAAAAAAATATTATAGACTGTGTACTGCAGTGAAGGAGGCTGATTGAGTGGAACTACTGGAGGGCAGAACTTATCAACAGGCAGCCGTGACTGTGTCATTTACCTGTCTGCTTTGAAGTCTCCTAATCTTTTTATGTAACGTAAAAAAATGTAAGCAAAGGACTGTTAGTGTATACACACAATTTCCTTCTCTTTCTCAGTCTCAATCAGTCAAATACACATGCAAATGCAGAGGCACAGACATAGAACATTTCTTTCTTTGTTCAGCTTTGATTATGACGGTTATCAGCTACATTCTCTGCAGTTTTGGTTTTTTCTTTTTTTTTATTTTTTCAGTTAAAGGCTTTTCAGGAGGAATTTCATTTGTACGGGCTGAAAACTGGAAAAAACCTTTGTCAGTTGACAACCACAGAATTTCCTGATCTTACATTATTCATTTTTAAACCATTATTGTGAAACCAGTTAAAGGACTTTGAAATGGAAAATCCCAGGCTTTGCAGTTCTTCACTGTTTTTTATTCAGTCATTACTCTCATCGGCATTTTCTACTTAGAAATAAATGCTTTCATTAAAAAGAAATAGATTTTTTTGGCTGACTAGAATCTTTCATACAGCAATTTTAATGTATACCTTTATTCTAAAAAGTGAATTTCTTAAATAACATCTATTTGCTCTCTGAAAGCATGCTAACAGTCTTATAGAACACACTCCATTAGCATGGAAATGGATTTTTTGTGTGTAATTTATTTTTCTGCTGCTGTATTACATGATAGCTGCAGCTATCAAAGAGAGACCAGAAAATTCTTCTTGTACTTTAAAGTGTATAAGATTCCATCTGTTTTGGGTTTTTTATTGTATTTCTAATATGTCTTCTAATGAAAAACATACTTTGTAATAAGTGTATATGTATATCACTACAGATATGTATTTAAATTTCCCCCATTTTTGAAACATGTCAAGAAATAAAAGTGTTGCAAAGAGCATGTGACAATACTAGAAAACTTTAGATTTATTAGCATGACATGTAAACATTTAGAAATAATATTCCAGGAATTATGAGAGAATAAAAAAGAATAGGTAGGAATGAGAATATTATTGTGTTCACCTGGAGCTATTTATTGCTAATATGAGTCATTCAAAATATACATTATGGAAAACAATTGACAGCAGATATGTAGCTACATAACCAAAGGATGTTATTTCTTCAGTGGGATTGCTGAAAATAATTCCTAATGCAAATTTGATTTCATAGGACACAACACTTGGTTCTAACCTTAGCACAGAACCTCACTAAAAAAAATTAAAATGTGTTGGGAAAAAAAAAGTACTGAGTAACTGAGCTTTTCTAGCAGTTGTCTTTGATACTAGGATAAAATCCTGAATGCTGAAGTTGAACCAGACGCAGTTTTGGACACCTTAGAATTTTCTGTACACAGCAATATGCCAACTCAGTGTTTTCCTGTGCCACAGACAACAGACAAGTCTAAAATTTCTACTTACCAATTTATTCCACTTCAAGATCAATATAATGAGTCTTGCTGGCATATATTGGGGCCTAGAAGCCATGGATATAAACTGGACATATTGAGGAAGCCAGACAGGTCATGAATTTTTATGCAGAACATTCACTATACGTCTAAACAAAACAAAACATGTTCTACTACTGAAAAAAAGGATTAAAAGCATAACTTTTTCTCTCCACAATGCTGGTTGAATCAACTCTGTACTCTGTCTACATGAATTAGGCTAGCTGCACCAGGCCTTCAACAAGCAAAATGTGTGACTGAGCAGGGTTTGTGAGGAAAGAGCACCTGGCTGTTCAGCTGTCCCATGATGGCAGCATATCCAGGTGATGGGAATTGTAAATGATGTTTAGTCACTTGCTCCCCATCTATACCACCACAAAGTGCAGACTTTCTGCTCCAGGTGCTCAGTTCTGCACTTCTCCATGCTGTCCTTCCTGGCACTGCTGTCAGCTGTCCTCAGGCTTATGGAGACACCTTCAAACTGGAGCTATTTTCTATGTCAATAAATCTTCTCTCATTTAGAACCACCTACAAATTTGCTGATGTTGCACTCCTCTTCATCAATCTGGTCATCAATGAAGATGTATGAGGTACAGTATGAGGTCCAGTACTGACCTCAAAGTACAATGCTCACTCACAGCTTTCAAATGGATGATTGAATCTTCCATCTGAGCCCTTTGAGTCTGTGTATAAGACACCATTGCTTTCAGCTTAGCCACTACAACCCAGTTTCCATGGCTTCCTTTTATTGTTCCTGTTAGCTTTAGGCACATCTACATATGTAATCATTATTTTGGATCTTATTAGCAGAGTCATCTTGTGGCCTGGGACTCTCAAATTCCTATGCCATTTATATTTGTCTGGTAGACATCTAAAATCCTTAACTTGAGACAAAAAAACTGGGATTTTGGCATTTTGCATGTGAAATTGTTGAAATACCTGTAGAGGAAAAAAAAAAGATTTATTCTTCTTTACAAAATATTTCCCTCTCTGAAGAGCTGTTGGTTTGTAAACAGTTTACTGCTTAATTCTGCCTTATACTGAGAGGACACTCCCAACTACCTCACTTCATGCAGCAATTATGATAAACTAGATTGCTTCAGAGCTTTCCAGTAGATAAGGCTTTAGCTGAGGATTAACGTGTCTGAGATATAGATATTTCCTGAAGATGTGTGAAATAAAGACATAACATAAGAGACCTCCAAATATCTGGTCTAACTGTAAACAAACCTTTCAACATTGGGGTTTCTTATAGTAAACAAGAATTTTCTCACTCTTTAAGAAGAATGATCTACTGCATAATGTCTGCTGAGAGCTTTGTGTAGGATTTAATAAAAGCAAAACAGACTCCATCTCTATGCAATGCTCAGCAGCTGATAGAAGGAAAGTGTTCCAGAATGGTCTGTGTTTGCAGACCTTCCTGATACTTCTACTTCTGATACATATAAAGTTGCTGTGTATATACTGTGTTCATGCCACAGGCACTTAGGAGATGGAGCCAGAAGCACCCTCTCAAGATTTATGTTCCGAGATAAAACAACTCAATTCCCAACACCTTGTACAAACTTGCAAGGTCAGGAAGATCTCAAGTTGTGTGCTGCTGTGACAGTTGCTTGTGTTAAAGGTGCTTTTTATGGCAATACATATTCCTCATTTTCTGTTCATAGAGAAGAGATTCATAGAAACAGAAGGTGAAAAAAAATAAAGCTAGCAGTCCTATTGGTCAATATTTTTCTTTGCTCATTCTGCACCTTTAAAATTTAATACCTTTGATCTTGCTCACTTTCAACCATATGCAAATTGATAAGAGACAGAGGCAAATGTAAAAATTGTTTGTTGATCTCTAACCAGTGCAGTGGACTTTTCAAGCCATGGCACACAGCTTTTCAGTTCAATTCTCTATGCAGCTGCACCCTCTTCAGCACAATGTGTTTTGAGACTTAGAAGCAAAATAAATATTAGTTTCAGTAGAGTATCTCCTTCAGCAACTTCAGAGCATGGGGACCCTGTTACAAAGGAGAATGTGAGTTTTCTTCAGACACAAACACAGAGCAGGAATATCATCAGAGCAAAATCAGGACTGAGGTCTTCGGTAGGATGGAATTATTTCTATCATTGAGGTCCAAGAAAGAGAAGACAGAGACTGTCTCAAATGTCTCTGGATCCAGTTTTCTCTCCTTCCAGGTCCAAGATGGCTAGTTCTTCACCCATTACTTTACCACTGCCAACAGAGCCTGGAAGGGATCAGTAGCTAGGGTCCAGCTTTTGGAGTGTGCAGCTTTCTCTCACCACATAACTGACTGTAAGTCTCTGCTCCAGGCAGCAGCACTTCATCCCAAAGACACCTAATTCTGGCACATCAGCACATGCACAGTCAGGATCTGTGCCTTTGCCTTCACAAGGGAGTGAGAACATGAGTGAGAAGCTCAGTAGAATCCCCAGGAAGAGCCATCCCTTCTCCATCCCTTTCCTCTGGAGCTTAGACACTGGAGTGAAGAGCACCTGCAAGAGAAAGTAAAGAGATCTTCTGGTTGCAAAATCAAAAGGCAGAAACTTTTTAGCCTTTTGGCATATTCTGCATCCACTCCACGTCCCAAAGATGGAGCAGTGCAGATTGTCAAGAAAATGGATGCAAAGAGCCCCTTAAAGATGAGGCGCTTCACAAACCAGCGCAGAGATACTGAGACTGTTTTCAGTACTACCTTGCAGTGCCTTAGGAGGTCCGTGGTGATTAACACATCTTTACTGTTTCAGTGCAGGGCTTTGTAGTAGTAGCCTTCTAATAAGGCTTCAAAGGCTTTTTTGCCATGTACTCTCTTGACTGAGACCTCTGCTACGCCTGACAAAGACAGGAGGCCTCACCAGGCAGCTCATGCCAGATCTGATGTTGTGTTTACACCACAGCCGTGCTCAGAACTGTCAGCAGCGCTCCAGCAGCTGTGTGGCAATGGTGAAAGGGTCCACAGGAAGCAATGGAAGAAGCCTCTAGCCTGGAAGGTGGCAGACCTAGCAGTGCTGTAATGGTGACAGTCAGAGAGGGTGAGAGATGCACACATTTTGAAACTGTTACTGCAGAAAGACAAAGAGAGAAAAGCTAATTTAAAATATAAGAACTTCATAAATAGATGAAGACAATAGCAACAAAAAGAGAGCATTTATATCTGAGAGGCCTTTACTTCTTAAAATCATCATGTCCCCATAGATTTCAGTGAAACTATATTGATTTACCTCTGTTGGGTGCCTAGTTGTTTCTACAGTAGAAGAAAGGCTCAATAAACACATGGATTGCATTCTCACCCTGAATAAATTGTTAAAGTACCCTTTATATCAATGGAACTACAACAGACAAAGGTCAGGCTCAACTATACCCAAGAACATTCACTGAGTGCTTACTGAGCTTTTGTGTCTCAGCTTCCCTACATATGCACTCTCATTCCATAAAGTACTTCCAGGAGCTGGGCTTCCTACATGCAAAGGGCTTGAGTTTGTCTACAAAAGGCATTTTAGGATTTTTATGGAAATTTGGTATAGAAGAGATGTTTTTATTTACCAATGTAAATGTATCTCTTCCATCTGGAATGCCCTGATTATTGAAGGAGGTGTTAATTGCATTTAATTCATTGTGGCTGATGTAGAATAAAAGAAAGGAAAAAAGATAACAGCCCATTTGTCAAAATGAAATCTAGTTATGACAGTCAAAGTTTGTAAGCAAAAGGCTATTTGCAGAGGTGCCTGGGCCCTCCTGACTTAATGTAAGCCTGAACTGTATTAATTTTTTCTGTATCACCTCACAGATACATCTTCAAGAGTTAGGATTATTTCTATAAACTTATGAAAACTGTGCTCTGCTTTGAAATATTACTTCAGAAAGTCACTCATATATTGATTCCTGATGTTGCTGGTTTAGCAAGATAAGAATTCTAATCCATCTGCTGAATGTTACTCTGCTGAAGATTAAACAGCTGTCATGCCCACTCCCCAAAATTAAAAAAAAAAGGGAAATAAAAAAGAAAATATTAGTGCTGGTGGATTAAAGAAGGTCTATTTTCAGATATAAGCAAAAGACAACAAGTTGTGTTATCTTCTATGTCAGTGTCAACTTCTGAAGCTTTAAAGACCTCTTCTATCTACAAAGAACAGAATGGGAAAAAAAACAGCTGTGTGATATCCCTACCTATGAAAATCAGAGCATCATCCCTCAAAGCAAATGAAAGGCTTTCTGAACTCAGAAGTACAGATTTTTAGCCCACTTAACCTCACCCTCCTCTATTCTGAATACAATATTGGGTTTTCTTGGTAATGTTTTGGTACATTAGAGGGCCTACAAAGGTGGCATCTGTGAGAAGCTACTGTATGTCTGATGGAGTCAATTCCAGCCAGCTTCAAGAAAGACCCACCATTGCCCAAAGCTGAGCCCATCAGCAAAAGTGATAGGGCCTCTGGGATGATAGATTTAAGAAGGGAAAAAAGCCACTAGACAGCAGCAGCTGGGAGAGAGGGGTGAAAATATGCGAGAGGAGCAGCCCTGAAGACGCCAGAGTCAGCGAAAAACGAGTGGGAGGAGGAGCCGGAGCTGAAACTCCCCTTCAGCCCCTGGCGATGACCCTGGTGAGGAAGGGTGTCCCTCTGCAGCCCATGGAAATCATGGGGCAGCAGAGATCCACCTGCAGCCTGTCCTGAAGGAAGCTGTGATCCCATGGGAACCCCTCAAGGGGGAGGCTCCTGGCAGGACCTGCAGCCCCACAGAGGAAAGAGGAGCTCAGGCTGGGCAGCTTTGCTGTCAGGACTTGTGACCTCACAGAGGACCCACACTGGAAGGGCCTGTTCCTGAAGGGCTGCATGGCACGGAAGGGAGCCCTGGAGCAGGGGAATAGTGTAAGGAGTGCTCCCCTGAGGAGGACGGAGTGACAGAAACAGCGTGTGGTGAACCGACTGCAGTCCTCACTCCCTGTCCCCCTGAAGTGCTGGGGGATGGAGGGAGAGAATGAAGAGAGCAACTCAAAATATCACACCTCTATCCTCCAGGATTAGACACAGGAGAAAAGATCTGTTTATTATATTTATGCACTGTTTCAAAGGTGTATGTTCCATTTTCTACAAATTTTGTCGCATATAACAGAGGTAGCAGTTAAAGGGATAGGAAAGCATGTGTAACTACGTGATCATGCATTAATGCTTTAGGAAGACTGTATGTGAAGTCATAGCATTAATAGCATCACTTAACATGAACATGTTTCATTCTCTTAATTTAACCTTCAAATGGGTAGATTAATATATCTAAATTTTTCAGCTATCTCTAAGGTCCTACAATAGGCTTCATGTAGACAGAGGGGAAATTCTTATGACCCCTTTAAGTCACAGGATGCTTATCTTTGCACCAGATTATGCTGAATAAATTGTTCTCTATTTTAACATGAATACGTTTAATAGTTTCAGTGGTACAGCACTGCATCGAGAATGTAGTTTTATAATTTAAACTGCAATTATAATTTCTTTAATATGAGATAAAAATCCAAGGAAAGGTGAAATCTTTATGTCTTTTGATTTTTTTTTCCTCATTGGTTCAAGACTAAGGAACACTTCAAATTGTAATTATATTGTAGGGCACTTGAACATTTCTATTACATGAAAATACAGCAACTCATCTTTTTAATTGTAGAAAGTTTGCATTAAAGTGTGTTGTAGCTATGCAATTTATAATTATTCTTATGGACTTAAATTTCTTAAAGGTTTTGTTCTTGCCTTTGAATATGTGAAGCTCCCAAATAACACAGTACTCAAGTAAAATTTCTTTAGATACTAACACCCTCTCATTAAAGTTCACTCATGTGAATTCTGCTTCAGAAGTAAATTTGACCTTTCTGCCTTTCATACTCAAAGCAAGCAGGCAACAGAGAAATAGCAGGCAATCAACCCTCTGGAGCAGTTCAGAGTCATCCAAGAGGGATCTGATAACATCCCATTTCATACTATTGCAGGGGAAACAAACTTTCCCTTATCATCAACACATGAAACTGCATCTGCCTTCCAAAGTTCACTCATGAATTTTGGGATGACAGTGAGACCAGTTGTGGATGTGTCACAGGCAAAACCTGTGACAGCCTGAAGGCATCTCTGAATTGTGGGTTTTCTGATCTTATTTTTTAAATTGCGTTCTTATTTTCTTCTGCTGCCCCACACTGAAGACTTTTTAGTTCAGCATAAGAGCAGCGATATGTTCCTCAAGGTCATTAGAATTACAGAACTTGATGCCATCAAAGTTTGTCTTTAGATATGTTTACTTCACATACTTTAAGATTATCCTTGAGATAATCTTCCCAATGTTTCAGCCACCCAGTTCTGCATCTTTGTCTTTCTATCAAAACAATGGGATGCTTCCCTCAGGCACATGAACTCCCTGACATTGCTTTCTCATATGAGATATGATTAGAGTGTCAATGTCAAAGCTTTTACAAACTGCACAGCTTCAGTTCTATTTATTTTGCCACTTGACATCGGGAATTTGCTGAAAACAGCATAGGTGAAAATGAATGAGGCATTTACATAGCAATTTGTCCAAATCTTGAAGCCATAAAACTATGACAACAGCAGCATAATATTCCCATTCAAAAACCAATTTTGAACTCAGTGGCTGGAACCATAATTTACCAAAATGTTACTAGCCAAGTTGATACACTTTGTGATATCATCAGCAATCACCACATTTCATTACCAAGACAACAAAACTTGTTGGCAGCCTGTATCACATATTATCAGTGGACACTATGAGGGATTTTTACAAAGTTAGTCTGACCTGTGACATGCACAATTTCTTGGCCTTGGGCTTTTTCCATAGACTGTGAGGTCACTGTGCTTTGTAGAAAGGCGATCAGTGGTCAACGGGATTTCTGCAGATTTTTTTGCATTTACAGGTTTCAAGTGTATGGAATAACACTTACTGATAACGTAAATTTGTCCATCAACATGGCATCACTCACACTGCTATGCTAGGGCCATTATAAACTTAGTTTAACTTATTTGAGAAAACACAAAATATTTCAGCAAACATCTTTGACTGATGAGACAAAACCTTCATTCTCATATAATGGCACTGGATATTGCTAATGATCTAATCAGGGCAGAAAAAAAACCTGTTCACAAAGCACAGCAATTCATAGAATCCAACTTTAGCAGAATTATGAAAGATCAGGTCAAAACTTTGGCTTTCCTCAAGATCCAGGTAGCAAAACCAGACAGTCATGGTATAGTCAGAATGGAATCCATGTTAAATTCTACATGTTTTTCACCTCTGCAATGTTACTAAGAAAACAATTTAACAGACTTGGCATGCACAATTCCAACAGCTGCTGAATTCTATCATTCATCTGAAACTAATAATCTCCCTCTTTCATGAACTAACCAGTCAGATTGGCTGTTTTTTGGCAAGGCCGCGGAAGGGACAGAGAGGATATCTGCTTAGTCATTCCAAACTAGTCCAGTTTGATTTTTTGTCAAAACAGTGACTTTATTTTGCTACCAGTGTTTCAAAACATGTAATGACCTGGTGTGCATACAGGTTCTAGATCCTTTGTTCAGAGTCACACAGCCCTCAGACTGTGTGAGTTATCTATCCTATAGTGGGCAGGGCCATTAATCTACCCTATTTGCATTGGGAGAAAAATCTAATCAGATATATATATAGAAACTACAAGGTCAGTATTCATATTTCCTCTAAAGTAAAGGGATGTTTGCAAAAGATATAGTTTGCAATACCTTCTGTCTCAGATGATTATATGTTTCTGATTGAGCTTTATCCTATGGAATTCAAGCACTAGAAATAAAAGAATAACTTCCTGTCCTGCTGAATTAGGATGAAAAAATGTTCAGAGTGAAATCACCTTAATGCCTTAATCCCATTCTCAACATGTGTTTTTCTTCCCATGCATGAATGTCAGTGAGAGTGTGGAATTATATTTTTGTGTTCTAAATAAAACTTCATTGTATAATGGAGTGCTTTCAGAAAGCTATTTAAAAATACATTTCTCTTAAAAATAAATATGTCATTAATAACCGGGGGGTTTTTTTGCATTTTGATCTCACAGTGGAGTAAAAAGTTCAACATAATTAATGCAAAAATATGAAAAGTTACAAGCTTATAGTTCTGTTTCTAAAAGCAGTACCATAGGGCAGTCTTGTCAGTATAAGGAGACAGGTAAAGTGGCACACTGTAGGAGGAAACAGGAGCTCAGGCACACATACTTGGCAAGAAAAATTGATATATATATATAATATATAATATATAAATTATATATATTTATCATTTCAGTTTTATCTGACCAATTATAGTCAAATTGCTTTAAAGCAGAGAGGTGCACGTAAGTAAAAGCAGTAATACACAAGCAATTTGCTTATGTTTCTTAATCTTCCCTACATTTTATATTTAATTGCATTTGTCTATTCTTATATTAACTCACCATCCAATTCTAAATCCCAGATAAACACTAGTAACAGATGTTCAACATCTTGCAGGTCAAATTCTCAATAAAGAAAAAAATACTGACAGGGTTTGGGTGTTTTTTTCATGTGTAACACTTTTATACAAGTCCTAGAACAGAAATGGAAAGGAACAGCACTCAAGTAATCCTCTTTCAGAAATCAAAGCAAAACATTTCTATCTGACTTAGCCTCAGTGGGTAAATTATGACTTGGGAACAGAGTTTAGCCAGCAATCAAAGTATGGTGCAAAGTCTTTTACGGATCATACAGTTTCTTCTATCCAGAAATTTGTGTAATGCTACTTAAAAGAACACAATTTTCTTGTAAAGAGACGAGTGGTTACACACCTACAAATAGGAATTCAGACACCAACAATGTCCTGCAGAACAAGATATATTGCTTGTTCATTAATCTCCAATTCCACTTTTCTGTGTTACTATATAAGAAATCTTTCTTATATAGTTTGTCAGAAAGGCCCCCAGAGAGTGGCCTCTTGAACATAACTCTTCTCATGAGTTTTTTACCTACAAATAGTTGCATATCACTAATTTAGCAATTTTTTGGATTTTTTTTCCCCTGTAGCTTATTTCATGGACATAATCACAATGAATATTTTTTTAAAATTTCAATTATTATTTTTCATTAGAATTCTTAGCTCAGAAAATATTTATTCCATATATGAGTATTTAATTTTTTTTTTTTTCTTAAACTATATTAATTCATACAGGAATGTCATTGCTTAATATACCAGATATCATTTCTCCATAGAGAGATTTTTAAACTAAATGCATACATTTTCATTTATTCATTTTGACAACCCAGTGACATTCCAGTGAAAAAGGAAGTTAACATCATGAATATTTTTTATATGCCACTCAATATTGTCTGCCATCCATAATAGAGCATTGAACATTGATTTTGAGCACTTGTAGCCCAGGGATACATATTTTTCAAAGAAACTACTTGGTCACATTGAATAATTTCCATTCTACCTACACTATCTGATTTGCTTTAGAGGCACTTACAACTCTGTCAGTAAAACTGAGATTGATTAAGACCACACCATAGGAATACATAAGGCATGAAATACTGTTATACACTGAGTCTTAAATCTTTTTATCATTCAGGTTGAGGTTTTTAACTTAATTTATTTTCATCTAGAAAAAATCAAACCAAACCATACAAGACTTCTCTTAACCCTTGTCTCAGTCTGCCCTCCAATTAATTCTTTCCTCAAAAATGTACCCAGATGACTCTTCAGTTAATTCAAACTTCTTGTTAGAGTTCAAATCCTTGGCATGTTCTATATATCAACAATATGTTTATAGACTGACTTACAGGTCAATGTCCTATTTAACCACATTCAGAGAATGTTTTGCTTTTGACTTAGCCACTGTTTTAAACTCTGCATTTCTGACCACCCTGTTCTCTTTCTCTCAGAATTTAAATGACCTTATGACATTCCATCTGGTAACTATCTAATTCCAACCATGAAAAGCAAAATATGTCAAACAAGATAATTTGCTTTTAGAAAAACCAAGCAAACCTGTTGCACTTTTCTGAATCATTTTGTATAGGTAAAGGCAAGAAATTGTGACATATAAAAAAACAAGACAAGGAATCTTGAGCTGAAATAGTAGATTCACTTGAAGACAAGGACCACCTTGTTTGAGCAAGGTATTCACCAATGGCCTTTTTATTCCCCATTAGGTTCCAACTGTGCTTTAAATCTCAGCTTGATTTGCTTCATGCACCATATGGATTTCAACTTTGCAGCATTTTCTTTTATGATACATCAATACTGAGATGAAGAACGTCAGTTTAGGTCCATCATGTAACTAGATAATTATGCTCTCATATATGGATACCCAAGAATTAAATTTTATAATGCAGGATTCAAATATATTGTGAGAAGAAAATCCTGAAACAATGGTTTATATTTTTATTTTGTTAAGGATTATATATTATATTAGGTTATATTATATTATATTATATTATATTATATTATATTATATTATATTATATTATATTATATTATATTATATTATATTATATTATATTATATTATATTATATTATATTATATTATATTATATTATATTATATTATATTATATTATATTATATTATATTATATTATATTATATTATATTATATTATATTATATTATATTATATTATATTATATTATATTATATTATATATAAGGGTAATTATTATTTCTACAAAGTTGAATTGCATAATAGAGCTCTTGGAAAAATCAAAAGAAATGTTTGAAGGCTATGAAGAAAAGGAGCACATATGAAAAAGGAAATACTCTAGGTGAGTAGCTAAGCACAGAGTGAAAACTAAGAAAAGTGAGAATTAATTTTTTTTTAAATAGAGGATTTTTCGCCATTGCCAGTGAGAGGGAAAATTTTCTGATGATCAAACTTATCAGTAGCGTGAAAATAAGAATTTTGGACTGCGACTAGAAAAAGAAAAAACTAACAGAAAGACTACTAAAATAAAACAAGTACAAGCTAAACATGAGTGTAAGAAGTTCAAAAGCTTTAAGTTATTAAAAAGAGTTTGCTGATCAAATTGCCATATTGTGTTCTTTCCAAATAGATAATTGAATTATTGGAACAATGTATTCCAAACAAACTTAGATGAATCACTCATAACAGTAGCTACCCTCCTGACTCTTATGCTTCCTGGCACACTTCTACAAACTCTTTCCCTGCCAGTTTTCATGATATAATTTGTGTCATCAGAAGAAAAATTAAGTGCCACCTGAATTGAGAACTACTTCCAACCCTTTATTGCTTTTGAAAAAGTGCTAATTTTCCAGAGACTCTTCCCAGGCAGTTTTAATTAACTAGGACCAATGCAATCTTAGACACTAACTAACCTTTGGACAATTTGGACATTGCCCTTTGCCCTCAGTGCACTTTGAAAATCATTCTTCCATCGCTAATTCTTCTTATGCTAAATAGGGACACTGGGTATTCATATTGAAGGTGCTAATTAGCTAAAAGTATTGTACCACTTAAAACTTTTTGTGAACATAGCTTTTCATTCCTTAGATACCTACAAGATTAAGTATCATGGGTATGTGTGTTTTGTGTGTGTGTGAAAGAGAGACAATGAGAGAGAAACAAATACACAACAGAGATTAGACTCGCCACACCAACATAATAGGCTAAAAGAACTTGTGCTGACTATTAGATGACTAAATCATTCTATGAATTTATCACAGAATTATTTAGCGTAAAAAGTTCCATTACCTTTCAATCAAGGCGATCTATCTACTTGTGCCATAAAGTATCTTAAGTATTTTTAGAGAATCCCATCAGAAGTTTCCTGGGTCTTTAAAAATTTTGTTCTGTCTTGTTACTGAGAAGAGTCTGCTTAAAATACAGGTTATTAATAGAGAAAAGGTGGAGGAAATATTTTTCTTCTTTTTAGTCAGTTATCAAAAGAGCAAATATATTCAAATTTACTATTATGACCTTGCACTGATTTTCAATAGTGAGTGCTGATTTTGCAAGTCAGGCATTTCATTTCAGATGACTTAAAATGAAAACCATCTGATTTTCAAAATTATTTAAAAAGTAAACCACTGAAGAACAGGCACTTTCACTTTTGATGCCTGATTATTGAAGACTCAATGTAAGATTTGGAATTGTGCCATCTGGTGACCCAAATAAGTTTAACCAATTGTAGAGAGAGAACAAAAACCCCTAACCCTTATTTTTGTTGAACTTGCTAGGTTCTACTGTATTTAGCCCATATTATAATAAGACTTCAATTGCAATTGATTTTAAATTTAGTTGCGCCCATTGTCATATGGTTACAATACCAAGAACAATAATTGCTCCCAATTTAACATAGGGGATAGCACAAGTCAACAGAAGTTAAAGAAAAAAATTCAGACTTTACTCAGCTGCTTTCTGTTTAGGAACAGACTTTTAAGGTATTGCTGTTAAAGAGAGCACTGAACTTTCATATAGATAGAGGAACGTTCAGTTACGTAAGAAAGGATATAAGATAAGTAAGAAATTTAAACTTTCATGCCCCAGGGCATAACACTAACTGCCCGGAGCTGAAACATAATTTCCCTTTTGGCAGGTTATTCCAAACTCTTCATTATAGGAAGTATAACTTACTAACCTCTGTCAGGAACAGGTTACTGGACAAATGGACTACTTATCTAAACCCTTAAGATATTTCATGTCAGATTTAGAAACCATCCATTCATAATGAGGGAAGGAAGGAGAATAAAGGAAATGCATTTCTTTAATTACAGGCTCATCAAAAGCAGGTTAGAAAGTTAAGTACTATAGCCTGATCTTAGATCCTGAGGCAATCAAGTCCCACAGAAAACAGAACCATTTGTGTGATTAATACTTGTAATCAAATGGATAAAATTGTGCGGATTGCTAAAGAAAAATTGCTGTTCTACATTTCATTTATTAATTGAATTGCGTGTAAGAAAAAAATATGGGTATGGTATGTTTAGCTCCCAAAGGATGTAAAATTCAATTCTGACATTTAATAGGAGGATATGAGAAAAGGTTAGATGTTAAATAAAATGCTGAGACATTTGTGAGTGGGATGGAAGAGGAAGATAGTACATAATATGGTGGGTTAATATAGTTCCAATAAGTTATCACAAATTAAATATTTTTTAAAATTAAACCTTTCCTCACTGTATGTTTGGGGTAACGTGCTATTCAGCTACAGCTGCTGCATTTTTAAAATAGTCTACGCCTTTAGAGTGTTAACTAGTAAATCTTCTTAATTTACTAGTTAATAACTAGTAAATTAAGAAGATTTACTAGTTAACACTAGTAAATCTAGATTAAACTAAACACTAGATTTACTAGTTAACACTAGTAAATCTCATCCAATAACACAATTATTGAATTTCAATCAAGAAAATATTTGGATGATGTCATAGTTTAAGCACTGATAATCTTTTCTGTGTAATGTTCTGCTTAAAAGTCTCTTGAGATGCAGTCGCATAAACAGCTTCTGGTTTATCTTTTATTTCCCAAACTAAAAACCAAGAAAATAACCCCACAGCATTCAGGGTCATAACATGTACTGCTAAAACTTCCACAATAGGATACACAACATTTTTTAATTAAAAAACACTTGAAAACACTGGCTGAAATTAAACTCGTAGTTGTGGTACCAGATGTAATAGTCTGAGCATTTAATTCCCACAAAGGGTCACTGAAAAGGAGTACAGATGTAGTGATGAGAACTTCAGCTCTGGGATTCCCAGTCTAACCCTTAAGCCACTGCCATGGAGTTTCTTGCACTGTTTGTCCTCTAGTTTCTTGCAATAACTTTAATTTTTTTTTTTTCACAAAAGCATACCTTCTATAGGATGGTGACAAAGGGCTGCTGCATGCTATTTGCACAAATCCAGTGGTTTGGGGTGAAACTGGGTATTTTTGGAAGGACATATCATAAGATATTTGCCACTATTATGGCCACATTACATATTCTATGAGTCCATAATGCTCCAGGAAACTTTAGCTCTAAAGACTCATCCTTCCCTCTCGCCATACAATTGTGGAAGGCTACGCTGTCGACTCAGAATTTTGGTTTTCACGGATCTTTTAAATTCATTAAGATTTGTATTTTATATCACAAATTGTATGTTTTTTCACTAACTCTGCAAGGTAATGACTGACAGTAAATGACAGACAATAAACAGGTAGACTGTGATCTAGGAAATTCTGGGATTTTTTTTCCAAATCTATCCTATGTATTTTATAATCTTGGATAAGATGCTAAATAGACCATGTCAACATGGAAAGGAAGAAAGTAATAATTCTGTTGATCATAATAGCAGTGATATTAAAATATTCTAAAGTGAGAGAATTATTCCACATTATAGTAAAATACCAAAGGATAACCAAACTCACAAGAGAGCATGCAGGTTCATCAGCTGCTAGAAACATGAGCAATACAACTACAGAAAGACACTTCTGACAGCTGGCTTACTTGCAATATGCTGGAATTGTTCAGAGCTCTGTCTGATTTGCATAGTAAACAAATCTAAAGGAATGAAAAAGATATGTGAAAACTAAATTCTGCATAGGAAGAGCTCATATCTGTCATCACTTGACTATACTGTGGCACTTTGAGTTCATATGTCTCAGTTGTGCTTGTAATGTCTGGTGTTTTATTTCATCGGTGTTAATACTTGAGGATCCAGGCACTGTAAACTGTTTACTAAAATGTAATCTATTTTCTTGGCTTTACCTTTTTCTCCATGGATAGTTCTGCACTAAATTATCCATTTTGCAATTGCTTCAGAACTGAACAGCTAGTGCTTGGTGCATGCAATGACAGATTGCCAGTATTCATGTTGCATCATCTAGGTATGTTATCCTAAAGGATGAATAGATGGAAGAAGCAAAGCTCAGCACATCTTCTATGCTATGATGCTCCCTTGTCATGGGAAATCCTGACGACCTAATTGAAGATCCTTAGATCATTAGATGATCATTCTTTACTTACACCAGCTTTCCACTTTCTCAGTCAGTGTTTTGGTTTTCTGTATGAGGCTGTGCTGCTGAGATACACAGCTTTGCTCTGTCACTCTTTCAGGGATTGTTGTGCATGTCTGCTAAGAGTACCAAGTCCTGATTTTTTTGCAACATCTCTCCTTGCTCTACAAGTGCAGTCTGGCAGTCTAGTCTCCCTCTCTTGGGCCATAGGAAGGTATTTATGGGATGCCTAAAACATTAAAAAAAATCAAGCTTTAAAATATCCTGTCATCCTACTGGTTACTTGTGCTCATTCTTATTTAACTCCCATCAAATCATACCTTATTGCATTACAGATATAAGCCAGCACCAAAAACCAGAAGGCCTGTGAAGAGGCCTTAGAATGCTAATCATGATAGCCATGAGAATTTTGTTACTGATTTGATTGCTTTCAGAACAGGCTTCTCATTATGTGCTTCACATTTGAAGGTTGAAACCCAAATGTATCAATTAAATAACAACACCTTTAAATATGTGCTCATGTGTGCCAATCTTGGTCCTTTCTGCTTTGAAAGGAAAGTTTTGCCCTTCATGCTCTGGATGGTGAATTATCTGTTATGATTTCATTAAGCTATTTCTATTCACCAACCTGCATGATAATGTAAAATGTCATGCACATTAATATGATGACAGTATGAAGAAAATAGCTTCTTTTACAGGAAACTGGTTCCTTAGATGCTTATTAGAGGAAAATGGTATGTAAGAGTACTGTAATACTGTTAGGCTAAAGAATCTAATCTAAAGAATCACAGTTATCAGTCTAAAGGAATTAGATACTGATGCAACTGCCTGCCCAGCATCAAAGGCACCACAAAGTTTCCCAAGTACAGAAGACCTAATCAGAGAATGAATAAAATAGCTGATGCAGAACTCAGGTCTAGTTCATTCATCCTTCTGTCTCCAACAGACCTGATAAAAAAAAATTAAAGTCTTGCGATAAGAAAGTAATCTATCCAAGTGTTTCATTATTTTTTTGTAATTAAAATATTTCTTTATGTCTAATCTAACAATCTAGATGTTGCATTGTAAGTTTATTCGTTCTGCTCCTACACATGATGAACTTAGAAAACCAATGTTTGGCTTGCATTTCACAGCAATCTTTCATCATTTTGAAGACTGTCTCAGACTCTGAAGGCTAAATGATAAACCCAAGTCCTTCCAACATTTCTCATGGATGATAATTTTGTTTTGTTCTTATCTATTTTTCTTGTGTCTTGCTAAATATGCCAGTTGTCCTCTCTTTTTTTTTGTATCTGGCACCTAAAATTACACCCTACATGAATGTAGAAAGAATATTGTTTGCTGTGTTTGCAGCTTGTACTGCTCTTTACAAAGTGCGCATTTTCCTTGTTCAGTATATTGTTGCCTCATACTCAACTACAATCCACCGTAATATCCAAATTTTCTTTTAACATAATCCAGCGTGTATATGGGTAATTATTGCACCAGACTCTCTGCTCATCATTATCAAATTCAGATCACTGTGCTCTAATACCATTCTCCAAAGTTACATCAGTCTTTACAACCATCTCCAGACTTAATAGGCATATTCTCTATTCCATCATTTCATCATGTATATCCTACATACATCTCCATATAAATGCGTGGATATTTATAAATATATGTATGCAAATATAGATGAATAAATATTCCTTGAGGCATGTCACAGTTGAATACTTGGGACATTGAAACTTTCATAGCCTGTATAGGTTACAAGATAATGAGATGGTCTTCACAAAGACAAAGGAGCCCAAGCGAACAATGGAAGCTGTGGGAACCCAAATTAGACCACGATTTAACTCCTTTGTGTCTGTTTCAGGAGTCATCAAACTGTGAAAGCCCCACCTTACAGCAATGAAGGAGCACTGAGGCCCCTGGGCCCACCCCACTGGGTACATCCAACCCCAGGGAACAGAGGGGAGGCTGGCTGGGTCACCTGGCAGACTTGCCCATGGGTACAGGTTTTGCTGTGGAGTGCAGGGCAGAGCGCTTCAGTACTGCACAACACTTCTGAGGTGTTTAGGAGATCAAAGTCAGTGAAATGGGAATGGTTCAGGGAAGATCAAGTATGGAAAAATATAGACAAAAGAAAACAATTTTTAACCCAGAGAAGAGAGCGGTTGTCTGAGCTGTGGGCTGCCAGCTTGCCCATGAGAATGCTGTGGGAGAGAGTGTCAAAGATTCTACTGAAGTTCATGTAAATATCCACAATTTTTCTGTCACAATTTTTTCATCCACCAGGAGAGTCACCTTGTCATAAAATGAGATCAGGTTGTTCAAACAGGACCTGCTGTTCCTAAATCCATGCTGGCTCAGCCTGACCCCCTGGTCGGCCATGTGATCACATTCCAGGTAATCTGTTCCATAATATTCCCCAGCACGAGGGCAGGCTCACAGGCATGTATTTCCCTGGATTCTCCTTCGGTCCCTGAATAATTCTGAATTTACTGCAATAACATCCAAACAAACTGCATTAGTTTAACTAAGAGAATTCAGAGACCTGCAGAACACCTTTTTGGAACAAAGAAAGATCCTGACACATAAAGTATTCAGAGAGTCTACAAGGGCTGGAGCATTTAAGAAGTTAGATAGTAATAGATAACTTTTACAGTGATTGAAGCTATCATCTAACTCACAAGGCAGATGTGCATGTTCGAAGAACTGTAGACTGACATTAATCTTGCCTGAAGTTCTGCATGTTTTTAGCTGAAAACGTTTAAAGATCTTTGGTGTGGTTAGTTAAATTTTTCTAGTACTAGCCTATGTGAAGTAAAATTCAATAAATATGAACAAAGGCTGGGTCATATTGATTTGTCATTGAAAATGTGTAATTTTCCAAGTTCTTTTCAATGTGTGCAGCTTTAGTGCCTATTCACAGAGTATATTTAAAATATTAACTCTATACTAGAATATTAACCACATATTTCTTATCTAGTTACATCATTTCAAAGAAATGTGGCAATCAGTACTAACAAAGATTTAATCTACTACAAAAAAATAATTAAACACTGCCTTCAGATAATGTAATATCATTTGCACAATTTGACTGAATCCCTAATTCAGAAAGACAAACCGGGAATATTTATATAAACAAACTATTTTTATCCTCAAGAAGAAAATTGAAATAAGTAATATGCACTCAGTTTAAAAGTAGAAATAAGCTGCATTAAAAACTTTTCACTGACAGAAGTACTGATTCCTCATTACTAGTAATGATAGGACAATCCAAAGTATATATGTTTTGGATGTTTTTTTCTTTTTTCACATGCAATAAATATTAATAATTTCCATGCATTTACAAAAGAAACAAGGTGGATATAAAAGATCAAAATAGTTTATCGAAAGTTTTAATAGTTTCTTGTCCAGAGAAGCACAGGTACAGACATAAGCCAAGCATGTTACTGCTTCCAGGAAAAAAAAAATGAACGTTCAGTTTTTACAACCAATTATTTCAAACTGAATTAATACACAATGCCCTAATGTTGGAAATTTTTAAAACCCACCAAACAATAGAACAAGCAAACAAAAGAAACACAAAGAATTTCTGGCGGCATTGTAACATTTAGATGTCACATGTATTTGTTGACACTGATGTCAGAGCACGTGGCAAAGCTCTTACAGGCGATGGTAAGACCACTGGAACTCTTTCTGGTTGGATTTCATGTCAGTGCTCTCCTGCCTGAAGGCTCGGGTCACTCCTGCTCCCTGTGGAGCGGTTTGCGCTCCGGAGGAAGCATCGGCTGCAGCTTCTGCCAGCGCTGGGGGGGCCAGAGAATATGAGTGGCTCGGCCATGGAGAAGTCCAAGAGAAACCTGCAACCAAAATATAAACCACAGGTGTTGTTAGGTAATGCAAATAAATCAGTATGTGAAAAATACAAAGCATTTGATGATTGTTAGAGCAGCGGGAGGATACAAAGCAGAAGAGTGAGTAGTCTCTCATGCATGTAATGAGGGGAGAAGAAAATGTCTTTAGCAACAATTTCTTTTTCTTTTTTTGATAAAACATTTTTTGGAACTCAAAACAGCTTGCTGAAATGCACTGTCTGTAATACAGAACTAGGAATTTTTTTTTTCATTTTCAAGAAAAAAAAGCTCCTCAAAATAGGTGAGGCATTCTATAATCCCCATAAAGCTTTTTGGTTATTCTTTATTCTAGGTCCTGAGAAAAAATTTTAAGTATCTATTTTAAATAATTTCAACAGAATCTGTGTCTTGGATTTGATCCCTGTGTACTAACCACACCAGAATAGTGGGTTTTCTAAACATGTTGTATTTACTATTTATCACTCTCCTTCAAAACTCGATTTTGTCTTCAACCAAAAATGAAAATTACTGTGAATTGTAGAAATCTCTATGTATTTCTCTACAGATCAAAAACTTTTGAAGTGCTAGAACTACTTAAATCTGATTAATATGTTTTGCAAACATGTTTTAGCATCTTATTATTTATTAATGTTTACTTCAGTAATTTTACTTCACTCATATTTTACTTCAATAAATTAAAATAAAATTCAATTCTGATATTGCTTATAAATGAATCAGAGATAAAATAGTATAGAAAACACAATTACTTAGAAAATCTTAAGTAAATTATAAACAAGATCCTTTTCATATATGGTATGAAAATAGCTAGACTAAGTAAGAATAGAACAGTCACAATTTCAGACTGAGATAAGACAGTCCATACTTAACACTGAAATTAAGTCATTTTTTATGGAGTTAATCTCAGTTAATTTGAAAAGCCTGCAGCATAAACTTCTGCATTTTAAATTATTTGTTTAGACTTGTAGAGAAAATAGCATGTAGTAAGCATCCAGCACCAACAGAAGTTTTAAACAGGACAAAATCATGGTTAGAAATACTGGAATGTCTGTGTCTGTGAAAAGATTGAATAATTCAGACTCCTAAACAGACAACAGTGTTATAATGGCTACAGAATTAGCAATGGCATGGATTAAAAATTGCATAGGCTTTATTTGACTCATGTCATTATTTTTCATAAGAACAAGGAAACATCTATGATATTATCCTAAAGAGTTTTTTAAGCCAATAAAAAGGAAATGCTTTTCAGAATGTACAGCATTACATCATACTTGCATACATTATGCAGGATTCAGAAGTGACCAGAAAAAAAACAGAAAACTGGTTTAAAAAATAATGATGGAAGCAAAGTCCAGCACAGGTAATTCAACATAAACAAAGTCTCTATACTCCATCTTAGGAACCACCGAGAGAAAAAATGTATACATGCTTTATTCTTCTATTTCAATGATCTGGTATTGGCTGTTTTAAGAGCCAGGAATTAAATGGATTTCTGGTTTGAACTTTTACTTTGCTGCTTAAATTCCTATGTAAACTCAGTTCCATTCCATTTCTCTTTAAAAAAAAAAAAAGAAAAAAGTGATTTTAGTAAGCAGGTAATTCAGCATTTCATGCAAACAGACACCAAATAGGCCCCTAGGAATATCTTCAGCTAATTTTCTTGATTTAATTTCATAGGATTAATATATATTCACCAGTCTCTCTCTACTACATAATCAAATCAGTGAAGCTGAAGTGGTATATATCTAATTCCATATTCTGTAGCTTGATGAAGCAGGTGCTGAATTACTTGAATATAATTTGGTTACTTAATAACCCCTGATATCTAAAAGAATTTGAAGTGGATCACTGAATTGAAGTCTAGTATTATATTTCACTTGCCTGATCCTTTGCAGAGACCACTTTTTCCCCAGATCCGTAGCAGTTCTTTTCCTTACATTTAAGCAAAGGATGGGCTGCTAAGTGACAACTCTTTTTAAATAGAATTGAGCAACATTTTTTAATGTCTTGACACACTTTTGTGTAGTTTGGTTGATATTTATGGAATTCACAACATCCTGTATCCTAATTAGCCCATAAAGTGGGCTGCAAATGTAATATTACCATGTTGGGTTTTTTCCCTGAGCATACAGCATGATAGCACACACATTACAGGCTGGTGCCAAAATATAAAACCACAGCAAATCCCACAGCTGCATATAAAATGTGACAGCATTAGTACAGAGAAAAAAATGTTAGAATACTCTTTCCAAACACAAATAACATCTCATTTTCAAAGCTCTGTGTTTTTCTCAGTACATTGCTTGTTACTGATGTCAGCAGGAGGTCTGCAAACAGACTGAGAATATAATAAATGAATCAAAACATGTTTTAAGACGAGGTTGGGAATAATTTTACCCAGAGGATTATTTCTACTGACCATCATCTGCCTTGAAACTAATAAAGAAGTCTTCTTCCTATAAACATGATTTACAACATGACTAGAGTTAAAAAGGAAAAACAGATATTGTTGGGTGATGGAAGCCTTTACTAAATAACAGTACACTGATTCTATAGGACTTCTTTTATAATAACTTAAAGGTTCACTTTAAAAGCACCTTGATGTTTGACTTCTGCAAACAACCATAATAACTTTTTTCCATTGCCTATTATTATTCTGTACTTACCACAGCAGCCATGAATTTCACTGAGGAAGAACAAAATTGTTCGCAGAGAATAACCTGCCCTTGCAAATGGATTTACCCTCATCAAGGTTAGATATGAATGAACTCAGAAGAGTGAACTAAAAGGCTACACTTTCTGTTGCAACAGTGAAATACTGAGATAATCTATTAATTAATCACCTCACTTATAGACATTATTTTCTACCTTTACATAAGAAAATAAGTTTATTCCCTTGAAACATTGTCTTAACTATGAAAAAAATCAGTACTTAACAGACATAAATTCTTTGAGGAATGTGTTCCCTTTCCATCACAGAGATGCCAGCAATTAAATTGTTGGGGGCAATGTCAACATTATGACCTATTTGTTGTTCTTGCTGTGGCAAAAACAGCCATTACATTGAATTGAATCAATATTACTGCGCGTCAGCTGAGCTGTTTAAACTATTTTTAAAACTTTGAATATTAAGTTGAACAACTAAGAAGTCACTTCATTAACACAGCAATTTTATCTGCAAGGTAAGTTTTGAATTAATAATACTGTTTTGACACTGTTACTGTGCTAAAAGCATATTTCCTCAGTGTCTGCTTGTTGTGAGTATGTTAGTTGTATGGAAACTGATTAGTTTTGGCACTGCATAAGGAAAAGATAAGCCTAAGACTGATAGTGCTATCTGCTGTGGTACTTACAATAATCTTGCTCATTTTGTCCTAATAGGCTTGGATAAACCACCTTTATTAGTATGAAGTCTTACAATAATATCACATCTTCTGGTTCTAAAATACATCATGAAAGTGGGAAAAGTAGTATTCAGACTGTAGTGAGTCTGTAGATATGCAGCATACACTGGAGCACATCAAAATTTCTATGGAAATGACAGGTATTCATTTGGATCTCGAGAAAAGGAAAGTCCAGATAATGGTGTGATCCCATGTGCTGGTTTTGGCTGGGGTAGAGTTAATTCTCTTCACCTTGGCTGGTACTAGACTGTGTTTTGGACTTGTGCTGAACAGAGCATTGATAAAATAGAAATGTTTTTGTTACTGCTGAGCAGTGTTTACTGAGACTCAAGGCCTTTTCTGTTTTTTGCACTGCCACTGCTACTGGCAAGGAGACTGGGGATGCCTGAGATGTTGGAAGGATGTGCAGCCAGGACAGGTCCCCCCTACTGACCAAAGGTATATTCCAGACCATATGACATCATGCTCAGTGTGTAAAGTTGGGAAAAGTATGAAGGGAAGGTTTGGAATGATGATGTTTGAGTTTCCAAGTCACCATTGCATGTGATGGGGCCCTGCTCTCCCTGAGATGGCAGAGGGAAGCAGTGAATTAATTCCTTGTTTGGCTTAACTTGTGTGCGTGGCTTTTGCTTCTACTATTAAACTGTCTTTACCTCAATCCATAATTTTTCTGTCTTTTACCCTTCCAAGTCTCTCCCAGATTCTGCTGGTGGGGGAGTGGACGAGCAGTTGTGTGGAGCTGGGCTGCTGGCTGGTGTGAAACCACCACACCCTAACAAGGGTATTCTCAACTTCCCCAGAGAATGTAAAATCTACCCAAACAGCTAAATTCAAGTACTGTAGCTCCTAGTCATGAGTTCACTTTGGTTTAGGAACATTCTCCACAGATTCTCCCTTGCTTCTTTTTTACTTAAGCCTTCTTTATTTTTTTGCACCTTAAACAGCCAAGATTTCAAATCCTGTAACAACTCTGAAAACAATGAAGAACACCACTAAATATACCCTGAGAAACAGCACTGCAGAATCAAAAAATCCAAACCTTTAAAACTTTTGAAAAAACTAGGCTTACTAATTTGTCAGTTTTCTATTTGGAAGTAATAACCATATAATCATAGAACTAAAGATGACTTAGACTGACAAAGACCTCTAAGACCATTTACTCCAACCATTAAGTCACGATTCACCACTAAGCCATATCCCCACGTGTCACATTCACACGCACTTTGAACAATTCTAGACATGTAATAAGACAAAGAGACAGAACAAAAATGCAAGGATGTGCCTACAGCTGTATCATAGCCATGCAATTCATATTACCACTACCAGTAACAAGCTATAGACCTTGTATTGGCTCTGCAAGGCCTCAAGATCAATTTCTCAGGATTCGTCTGAACTTACCTCTCCTGCCTGGAGTTTTGGTTCAGCTTATTTAGATGTAACAAATTTTCTAATCATCAGGTGACTATTGACTAATTTGTTACTGCTTATATTTGCACTTATATTTGCCTATATTTGCATAGCTTTGTGGTAAAATCAGAGTTTTTGGATATACATTAAAAAGTAAATATTCTGTATAGGATGAGATATTTGTGACTTGCAAATAATAATGAGCTATACAGGACCATAGGCATAGGATAATTAAACAGACTGATAAAACCTAGCAATGGTAATTAAAACAAACAAATGACTGTCAGAAAGTTTTTAAGGTGCACAAAGAGAAAAAACAGTGGAGAATAACAAGAACTATACTAGCACAAAATAAAATAGATAATAAATAGAGACACAAATTGAAAAGCAATAAAGTATAAGGGAAAAAAGTTTTTAAAAGTGCTAAATTAGTGGAAATTGAGGAAGAGGAAATCATTGACATCACAATTTTCCTAGTGAAGAATTCAGGGTGCCAGCAAGTCATGAAAGCACCGTTTTCATGTCTTTTTAGGAGGATGGATACTGCCAACCTTGGGACCCAAAGGGGCAGCATAACCGCTGAGATAGACACTTGAAAGTGGTTGTGTGAGATTTTTAAACTGTTTTGACGAGACTTGTGTATTAATTTGATAATTTGTAGTGTAAAGGGTACAATCATTCTCTGAACGAACTTCATTAAATAGAGTTAAATGCTGTAAAGTGTGATTTTATTGCAGCTGTGACTCAGTGGCTTCTCCTATCTTGGAATTTTCCTGGTTTGCTCCCAACAAAGTTTTGACTGTAACATTATGTTAATTTTAATTTTGTTTTCTAAGGCTACATAAATTCTCATTAAGTGTTGCACATTAAAGAAAAGCTATCTTTCTTTTCTTCACTTGGTATTTCTTTTCATGCTTTTCTGACACCAAAATGGTGATTTTGATGAAATGTTTATAAACACATTTAATTATTTATTTCATTAAAAAAACCTCCAAAACAATAAAAATTAAAAAAATAGATGGACTGTTTCATGATTTCCCTACAATGTATCTTGACTTAGGGGAATTGTGACTGAAATTTTAGTTATTTCAATAAAAACATTAAACATACACAAAACACATTTTGTAACAGGTGATGCAATAATCACATTACAAAGTGCAAAATTAGAAATCTTGGAATATCCAGATCAGTCACAGAATAAGCAAAGTCAATATGAAGAAAATAATAAAGCGCAGCATTTAACATTGAGTCTGTGCAAAAATCCTCTCTGAGGGTGTACTTGGAAAAGAACTCAGGTATGAATACATTTCTGAAGAAGAAAGATGGTCTTGTTTCATCCTATTTCAGCCTAGCAAACAGTCAACAATCCTATCTTCCAGTCTCATTAATAAATGTCTAAATTGTGCAAACCCCCTAAAATACCACTGAAAGAGAACAGTAATAGCAACCCAACAAACTAGAAATAGAACTAAACTACAAGTGCCACTTTAGCTATGTATTTGAGAAATTTCATCAAAAGTGACAAAACTACAATTTAAAAGGCCAGTTTCTGGTTTTGTAGTCACTTTTGCTTTAGTCTTTTATATTCTAGCAATATTGCACAGGCCTCTCAAATGTCATGTCCAATTATAAACATTCAAACACAAAAAACCTAACATTTTCTCAAATCAAACAAAGATAAAGCAGTAGAAACAATCGCAGTGTTTCAAATTGGGTTTTCTATTCTCTGATGCAATATAGCCTCATATTTTTTCCTTTCACATGCAGGTTAGCTAAGAAGCTTTATAATAGGCTTTCCCATGGCAATATGGAGCATCATATACAAAATTTTCTTCTCAAATTTTCTGTTTCATGACACAAACTCATTGCGGGTGGTTAGGAGTAATTCTGGAGCAGCAGAGGTCTATTCAGACTATATTTTGCTGGCTGGATACTTGCCAGTTCAGAGAGAGGCTCTGAAATGTGTCAATACACATAAGGTGAAAATTCCTCTAATATGGCAAAACCCTGGGTGATTTAGAAATGGCCCCATTAGAGCAGGCATATAGTTTCAATAAATTTTTCCAGATCTACTAGTTCATTGCCCCACTACTCATATTCCACCAGCCAATCAGCTTGATGATACTGGTATCTTTAAAGACTGGCAAATTTGCATCAATGTTGAAAACTGTGTAAAGGGACCAGGCTAATGAAAAAGGTGAGAAGAAGTTCAAAAATATTTCAGCCCTCAAAATCCAAAGAAATCCTTAAGATAGAAACACCTATGCAACTACCCAACATTTCAGCTATAACCCTAAGAAAAATATGAAGTTTGGAACAGCTATCTGTGTCAAATTAGATTGCACGTCTTTAAGAAAGGTTGTGGCACTGGGCTTTGATATTAGATGGTAGCTGTAAAATGGTCTCACAGAGAATTGCCCCAGTAAATTAATCTTTCAAAAAAAATCCATACTTTAATAGAAAGAAAACATGATTGCTATTACTTTTCATCTTTTGTACATGGCTGAACCTTGAAACAAGCACTATCAAGTGCAGTAGTAGGAAAAGAGCACAATAAAAATAAAATCTTGTGGATTACAGTTAAATCCCAGAGAAACCACTTTCTCTAGTAGAAATATCTGCGATAATGAACAGTGACAGAAGAAATAAATATCGTTCACCTCCTTCTTTTATGAATCCAAGAACAACACACATATTAGAATCAATAAATTATTTCGTAAATAAACCGATACCAGAAAAGTTCTTTATCTTCTATTAGCTCACCAAAGTTTGAGGTAACAAGGTGCCAATTAGCTCATGAATACAAAAAGTGATAGATTCCTTTCTAATACATTGCATAGTGCCAGCATATTCATTGTTCTTTCTTCTAGTGACTGGAGAAATCAGACCTAATGGAGCCACACAGATCTAGTGACAAAGAAAAGAATGCAGCCCATTAATTTTGCTACTAAGTGTTCCATTACAGTTCCATTAGTTTGATAGCTGAAACAGCAGCTCCAGATATAGATAAAATATCCCATATGTGTTTTCTTTCACAGAGCTAGTATATAATCAGTCAAGGTCTGTAATAGTTATCAAATTTATAAGTGCTCATTTAGATAGAAAATATA
The DNA here is from genome assembly GCF_035770615.1 of Melospiza melodia melodia. Lineage (NCBI taxonomy): Eukaryota > Metazoa > Chordata > Aves > Passeriformes > Passerellidae > Melospiza > Melospiza melodia. The sequence continues at coordinate 76,921,767 of NC_086197.1, forward strand.
TTTTTAAAATATGAAAAAATAAAAATGATAACTATTTTATTTTAAGAAAATCTTAAATAGTGAAAATCTACACTTAAAAATGATACACCTATCACATATATGCATAGAAAAAAACACAAATAATCATGTACAAGAGAGAGATGTATTTCAAATGCTATGGTTGATTCCCTTCCCAGAATTAATAAAATTCTCAGAATAAATAAAATTTTAGCATGGAATAGCCGTGTGACATTACTATAACAATTGTGATTGCACCCATCCAGCACAGTTTTGCAATTTAAGCTATTCACAAAAGAAGAGGTGAGCACGGCATTGTAATGATAACTCAGGTTATTGATTGAATTGAAAAAGGGTACTAAATATCAAAATAACTGGATTGCACTCTCATTTTTCTATCATATCTACATGCTTATATAAACCTAAAGTTACAAAAGAGGAAAAGGAAAGAAAAGGTCACTGAAAACAGAATGTATTTCACATATGAGACTTCTTTACAGTGAAATGTGTAGAAAAAAACTAGTTAACATTGAACGGTAATTGAAATTCAAAGTAGTGCAGATTTAAAGGAATTCAGTATAAAGCAGTGCATCACTTATCCATCTCTTGAAGAAATCAACTGTCAATGCCATTTCCCACATTAAACCCAATAACAGGCTTAGTACAAGAATTCCATGAACTGAATTCCATTTCAATGCCTTCAATTGGAATTGTCATGGATATATTATTGAAAAGGCCACTATAACTAAATAACTTCATCCTTTCACAAATTTTTCTGTGTTTTCTGTTCTCTAAAGACATATTTTTTTAAATAGAGGTTAGCATATAACACAGCACTACTTTTCTTTTTCCTTCAATAAGCATAGCAGCCTTAGCAAATACTCTTTCTTGTTTATGATTTACAGAGCCATTATGATAAATAGGTCTACAAAAGGATTTATAAACCAATCCATTATTTATTTCAGATTTCTAGTAATAAAACTGGTAAAGGAATTTGCTCAGTGCACAGTATGATGTGCTTTGCATGCTGTATATACATAAAAATCATTTAATAGTTAAAACCTTTTAATATTTCTCTGGATGATGCACAAAGTTCCTGACTAAATAGGATTGTCACTAAGTCATGTAACTCAACAGAAAAACAACATGTACTAGCAGCTCTCATGAAAGAGACACACATAAAAAAGCCACAATACATTTGCAATTCAATATTTTAAGAATTGATAAATCAAGTGGCAGGAAGAAAAGAATTACTAAAATACATTTATTATCTTCACCTAGAAAGTATTAGCTAATTCCAAAATCTCTGCATATTAATTATTTAGTAATACATAAAAGACTTCAATGTGAATTTCTGCTCAGGAATGTATTGTATCAGTGCCACCAGTCAGAACAATGTCAGGCTTAGTGATATTTTTCAGCTAACAACACTGATACATTACAACTTACAACTGCTGTTTTACAATTACAAATTGAGTCGATTTCCAGTTTGGTGTCATAGCATGCCATTAATTCGGTTTCAGGCTGAAGCTTTGGCAAACACAGTGGCTCAGTGCAAGGCATTCAAGCACGGCAGGGACCAAGAGCTCACACACTACCCAGGAGCTCAACTCTCACTGTGCTGCTCCTCCACAGACACAACTCATCCCCACAGGCTGGCCCTCCAGCAGAGGACCATGTCCTCTGCTCTATGGCCCCTTCTCTGCAGTCCTTTGTGCTTCCAGGAGAACCAAATTCTGCATCCTGGCACTGCCCTGGCCACAGAGATTCACCATGATGCTCTGTGCAACACAGGTGAGAGCCCTGGTGGGATCCTGCTCTGCTGCAGCTGCACGCTCACAGATCAATCAGGCCCTGATGATGAGAGGCTACTATTCCATGCTGAGCAAACAAGCTAAGATGACAGGTGAAATTCCATCAAATATCTGTGGAAATGCACAGCTGTGCCAGGGATCATATGCCTGCAAGCTGGCAGAGACGACATTTCAGACTCATTCAGGAGAACTGAAAAGAAGGGAAGGGGTCCTACTGTAGAAGAAAGCAGTAGGCTTTAATCTCTAGATACACTCAAATTCTTCTTCAAGACAAGTGATGTGAAAACCCCCCACATGGTAGTTGCAGCTAATTTCTATTCTTCATATATTTTCTAAAAGCTCAGAAAAGTACCTGATCTCATGGGTCAAAAATCAGGGTAATTTCTGGACTTAGAGAAGTACCAAAATTAAAGAATGCCATGGAGAACATCTCAACCCACTGATGTCTTTTCTGTCTGTAGGAATAGCTCCAGACTGAACAGACCCATCGCTGTGATGGGACAGCATTGTGAGTATTTGGGAAAGTTCGTAATTTTAATTTTCCTTGGCAGATGTGCTACAGTAATTATCAAATGGTGAGGGAAGAAAGAAAAAAAAGAAAGGCCAGCAGTAGACAGGAAAGTTAATTTAAGGGAATCAGTGAAAAATTACCTCTTAATTAAAACAAAATTGTACAAGACCTTATGATATTACAACTGTTACTGGGCAAAGCAAGCCTTTTCTAAAGCTAAATTTGTCAGAGATTTTCAGCAACAATACCTTGTATGTACAGCAAACACATCTGTCAACTGGCTCAGAGTTCCTGTGGTTTTTATTACATCTTTTAGATTTAGTCTGATACAAATTAATTTGTTGCAATACACTTCATAAAATACTTTTAATTTTCTCTTACCTTAAAAAAACAACTGTTCAATAGACTATTCCACTTAACTAAATATTTCAAAATGTCCTACTGTGAGACTTGCCCATATTTTCTTTCAAAATGGCGACAGAAAGAGTTTGACTTATAGAAAACATGCTCTTGGTAATTCGAGCCATGAAAAGCAACAGGGAGTAAATATTCAACGAGCAGTTAGGATATCAAAATGTCATTAAATAGCTGCATGATATGTTATTAAAAATATAAAAGACTTTTTAATAGACCTCTTTGTGTGAGGACAGCTAGAGCTCATCTAAATTGGTAAATTTCATCAAGAGAGTTCTGTATCCGTAAGCTCACCAGGTTGATTTCTGGGGGGAAAAAACCCCACAGAAGTACTTCAAATATATATAAATATTTTTCTCTTCCTTAAAGCTATAATAATAGCTATGAATTCAAGAATACTGAATACTCTCTCTCTTTTCTTTATCTGATTTATTCTGTATTTTTGCTAAAACTGTAGAGAAGAAGATTAAATTTACTAAACCTAGTCTTTACTTGGAAAAAAAATGTCAAAAACATTAATATTTTTCTTATCCAATCTTACTAATATTTAGCATTTTGTGTTTATATAATACTGTGACATTTGTCAAAATAGGAGGCTTCTTTGTATCATTTCAATCATATAGCTATCCTTTCACTTCATAATGGAGTTTATGATTAAATAATTGACACTATGTACTTATTAATATATTTTCTCTAGCCTACCTAAGTAATCCTCTTCAATCTTTTTTTTTATTTCACTTCTGATTAGCTTAGGATAATGGCATAAGAGGTTTTGCAGAGAAAAAAAGTTTCACAAAAATATAGCAGAAATATAAGATACACATCCTTATCAAGATATAACAGTTATCAAATACTGTTTCTCACAGTCCTGAGTCTACAAGGACTACACATCTTAGATGTGAGATGGCTGCTCAGTTCTCCACAGAAAAGTCCCTCAGTGAGGGAACAACAGTCCTTATGGAGAAGCCAGTTGTATAGAGCAGTGGCATGACGGATCAGGTCCCAGGCATGGCTTGTGCGCCAGCAGCCCCAGCAGACTCAACAAGAGGAGGGGCAGGGGACCAGCAGTCAGCTCCCTTTAGTTATGGGGACATCAGGAAAACAGAGAAGAATGGGAGAAGCCCACATATGAGTTTCTTGATCATTATATTTGAGGTTCAGTTAATTGGCCTAAGGTAACAAGAGACTCATGGCTGAGAATAAGGACAAGGAGATCACACTCACCCGTTACCACCATGACCAAAACAGACTTGACTGGAGGAAATTAATTTAATTTATTTCCAATCAAATCAGGGCAGGGAATTGAGAAATCAAAGCAAAACTTAAAAACGCCTTTCCCCCAACCCTCCTTTTTTCCCTGGTTCAACTTCACTCCCAAATTCTCCCTCTCCCACCCCAGCAGCACACACAGGACTGGGAATGGGGCCATGGTCCGTTTATCACACATGGTCTCTGCTGTTCCTTCCTGCTCAAGGGGAAAACTGCTCACACCCTTACTCCAGTGTGCAGTCCCTCCCATGGAAGACAATCCTCCATGAACTTCTCCAATGTGAGACAGGTCCATGTTGGAGAGGCACTGGCTCTGTTGGACACAGGGAAAGCTTCCAGCACACACAGCTTCCCACAGAAGCCACAGCCCTGTCTCTGCCCCCCAGTCACAGCAACACCTGGCCGCACAAACCCAGCAGAGAAGGTTTGATGCACAGCTTTACTATCAAGATTTACATTTATCTCAAGGAGAAACTAAAGCTTTTCCTAAGCTCTACATGATAAGCAAGAAAGTACTGAAGACTAATGAATTCAGTTCTCTGCATATGTATTAAAAAATTCTCTCATAGTCATAATCAAGCCATAGTTCAGCAAAGCATGTGCTGAACTTTAAATATTCAAATAATACACTTGAGCACATTATTAAAATTAAGTAAAATAAAATAAAATGAATAAATTTCCAGGGACTTGATGATCTAGATTTATTAACTCTTTAAATGACTCAATTTTTCTGATTATAGGTAGCTATTAAGATATTTTAGCAAGATATAACCACACAGAACTGCCAGGTCATCAGTACAGAAAAAGGATTAGCACATTTAGGATTTCAAAGATATACATGTTAAAACTTAACACCATTAATACTAATTTTTTTTACACAGAGCACTTTCACTTACAGTAAGAAAATCAATGCGATTAAAATTCCTTTTAAGTGCTTACCTTTATAACAAAATCACATAAAAAACATGCTATAAATCCAATGCTTATTTTGTATCCCAGTGTTTTGGGGGACAGAAACCACATTTTTGTCAGCAACAGACTGTGTAGCCATCACCATTGTTATAATGCCTGAAGATCCAAGTCTCTCAAATTAGCCGAGGAGACAGCAGCAATGAAATTGCAGACAGCACAATCTGATACATTTTCATCAGTCTGCTGCAGAGAAAATATATTCCTGTATGTTTACTGAGCTGTTTTTTCTGCTTCAGGATCTTAGCATTCAAAGTAGATTAAAAAATGCTCCATATTTTAATGAGATCATTATTAATAGTTCATCTTCTCGCTTGCTAGAGTACAAAATTTCCCCCAGCTCTGGGCAAAGGCAATGGGAAGATGACTATTACAATTGCTTTGCAATGGATTCTGGCAACCTCCCCTCAGCATCTTTGTTCTCCCGTGTCTGCACAGCTTAAGCAACCCACTCTGAGCTTGGTAAGGACCCTAGATTCCCATTTCCAAAACATTTTGTATATTTTCTTGTTCAATTAATCTAATGCATGTTTTTCTTGAACAGGAAAACCACCAAACCTACAAAAAACCAAAAAAATGCTCCCTTGTTTGATTTACTCCAACTTTCTCACAGCAACCTAAATTTCCATGCTGACTGGGGTCACACAAAGGCAGAAGTGAATCAGAAGCTGCCTTGACCTCAGGAGCCTGGTGGTATGCACCATTAGCACATTTGAAGAGAGAATCACTCTTAAACTGGAGTCAGCCACACTGTGTGCTTGTAGAATGGAGGATGTGACTCTAAGCATGCGTGAAATACATTGGTCAAAGTCATGATTCTCTAAATGCAGAAAGTAAGAAGATGAAAATTAGTAGCTAATAATAAGGTAAAGTATAGTTCATATTAAATATGGACAAATGTAGGGCCAGATTCTTAAGAGCTGGATTTCAAAAAAATAAATAAATAAAAAGGAATATGTAAATAGCATCTAGAGCCTTTTAGTAGGAGTTTAGAGATGCTTGAACAACCTACATCCTGAAATTAGAATACTTCCTTCCCAAACATCAGAAATTATATAAAATCAGTATTAGCTGCAACTGAGAAACATTCCCAGTTAATACCAACACATTAAATAAGAAATCAAGAGCTTCAAACTTAGACTGAACAAGATTAACCTTGAGCATCCATGGTAACAGCAGAGTCCAGTGCAGCACCGGCTGTGTTCTGCAGCAAGGCAGCTTTCTCTTCAATCTCAAAATACTACCTTATATCATTTTTCTTCATAGTCTCTGCAAGAACTCAGCTGAAATTAATTCCCAGATAGTCCAAAGCCCTTTAGTACACATTTATGTAAGGGAATCTTTATGTACAGATCGTATCTGGACAGAATCCTGATATTTTCCTCCCTCTTAAGTCCGGCCACAACTCCTGAGTGACCTCTCCTACGGTGTCATTCTGGCAGGCTTGTTATCGTTCCCATGTGTGTGCCAGCCTGACTCAATTATTTATCTGCAAGGCCTCCTGTTGCTGGCTGGCAGCACTCCCCAGGCACGAGGAACCAGCAAGCTCCATCCACTGCTGCGCAGAGCAGGAGCCAGCTCCAGCTCCCCGACCCTCTGCTGCCTCACGCCATTTCACAATGGCAAGGGAATCCACCAGAAACCCCAAAAATGCCGTTTTATGAGGAGTGCTGGAGAGCAAGGCATAATCGCAAGCAGAATGTGGATGACAAGGAATAAAGAAACAATTTCCAAGACAAATTAATTTCCAAGTTCAGACAAAAGGTAAATTCTTCTACAGAAATGCTAAATCCCATGGCATCTGAACAAATACTTAATTCTCTGACCACAGAACATCACCTTAGATTAGGCCTTAATTGAGATTAATGAGGCATAGCCTATCTCTCTTGTTTTTTAAACCTCATCTAGAATCAGGGAAGCCATCTCACCTGTCTGATTGCAACGAAAGCAAATTGCTATGGCCACCTTTTAAAACATAAAGAGTTAATCTTTTTAAAGAGAACTTGAGATTCTCCTCTAAAGAAAGGTAAAATAAATATGAAATTTGTACAATAAATTTTTTGTATGCTATAGCTGCTATTCAGAAAACATAGCAGAAACAGAAAATAATAAAAGCAGTATATTCACAGAGGTAATATTTCAGCTGGCCTCAGTTTTTAGGTTTAACTGTTAAAAAAATTTCAATACCTTTTTGGCTTTCAAATGCTGCAGTTATAAGACATTTTACATAAGTAAAACCCATTCTCTACAACTCTATGTTTATTTAAAGTTTTTGCTAGCATGTATCATGGCACTGCTATTAACACTATTTAATTCCTTAAATTCATTTCTGAAAATGCTAAACCAAGCCCTCAAGCTAATGAAAATGCTAGACAGGCTGTTCTTCAAAATATACATACACAGAAATTGAGACATTCTCTTTCAAATCAACAACTTGCTCAGAGGTGTAATAATCAAAAAGTTGAGTCTCTACTTACCATTTTTTAGTACTCATTTACATAATGAAAAAAACACCTGAAAAATACTCCTTTTCTTGAGAACCATAGACATGAAGCTACTAAGAAAAAGATGCCGGAACCTTTATTAATTCAGATTGCATCTTACTTTAACAAAATTTATTGCTCCTACAGAAACAATGTTGAGCCAATTTGATGATTATAATTTTAGATTTCTTACTTAGAAATATGTCAAAATTAATTCTTATTTAATGAGGTTTTTGAAAAGTGTGTAAAATAGCGAAATTCTGAAAGATGCTCATTAGAACTATTTGTAAGTAATTAAAAATGATAGATTTTAAATAACTTGTGATTTGATCCTGAAGCCATGTCAGAAATGTGCTCACATGACAGCCTGTCACATTAATTTATCCTTGATACATGTGCCCTGTTGATCACTAAATAGTAAAGATTTTATTATTCTCTTGAAAAAAAATGAAGTTAAAATTTCACAGTTACTTTTTCCTTCCTTTTCCCTCCTACTTCATGGCACCTAGGTCATTGATATTATCTTGCTGAACACTAGAAAATCATTAATTGTTTAGTCTGAGTCCTCCAATTTTTCTGCTATCAAATGCCAATGTAATAATGTATGAGAGACATAAATTGAACAGAAAAGGTAACCAACTGCTCATGAAAATGCAATTTTTTCTGTTTGACAAAGATACTAACATGATGAGCCATGGCATTTTGTGTAAAATCCTTTCTGGATTTGGAGCGTGTCACATTCTATCACTCAGGAGTCAACATTTTGCTCATGACATTGCACCCATAGGGAAAGCTTGGGTGTGAGCTTTTGTTTTCTTTTGCTACTTTAAGAGTTTGGCAAGGATACTGTAAAGATTCTGAAAACTTCTAAGCCTTCAAAGTGCAGTACAAAAATTGTCTTTAAAAAGATATTCTTAAATATGAAGTGCCCTTTATTTTTCATAAATAAGCCACTTGAAGTGCAGAGTGTTTGAAAATGTGCTGGCCAACAAAAACATAGAAATCATTTTTGCTAACAGTATTTCTTTGCTATTCTACACGAAGCAAATTAGATGATAACAAATTAAAAGTCAAATTAAAAATAAGAGTATCTTTATTCAAAAAACCAGGGTCAGCGGTAGAAGTAAAACCTAGATTTTTTTTTTTGTAATTTCTTGATTATGATACTAATGTTTAAGGCTTTTTAAGAGATTAGTTCTCAGTTCATTGGTGTTTCCTACAGAAAACAAAGCTGTCCAGCTTTGTATATATATGTGTGTGTGTATGCACGTTTGTATTTATTTTCTTTTTAAATAATGATACATGTTGCATATAAAAAGCCACAGTCAACTGTGAATTTCTTAATGTCTTATTTTCAGGTATACTTTGAACATTGACTGGAGCCTGGAACCTGTCCTCAAACTGATTAGTAACTTACTTGAAAGCTTGTTGCCATAATTTAGAGGACTATTCCTGTAAACCAGGGCTATTGCTCATGTATAAGGACACCTGAGTCTGACCCTAAGATTTATTTAATTTCCTCTGCAAAATGAGAGATTAAAAAAAAGGAAAGAAAGCAACCACAGATTTATAGAAGATTGTAAAACATGTATGTCAAACTTCACCTCTTGAATCTTACAGGTTTCAAATATTAATTTATAGAAAAGTGTGAGCAACAAGGCTTAAAATTATTCTTATTATTCTGCTATAAGTAGATGACAGTCTAGTCAATTTAGTCAATTGCACTACATTTTGCTTTTGATGAGGATTATAATTTCCAACAGTCATAATATGTAACAATGCCATAGCTTGTAATGACTTATGTGAAAAACATGAAAGCATGCAAGAAATACATGGAGTTATGAATGTCACTATTACACAGGCACTGTTTTTCATGGTACTTACTGAAGTGCTATTATAAACCTGCTAATATTTTGTTTTCTATTACAGAAGTGTGAATGCTACTAAAAAAAATTATTTTCACCATTAAAAAGTGCCACTGACTTAAAGAACTTGTTTAGAGAACTTGTTTATCTAACAGAACAAAGCCTTATGAAAACAAGAAGGAATGCTTGCTCCCTCCAAAATTTCTGAATCTCCTGTCCATTTATGAAGACAAGATGCAAACAGTGAGCAGTGAATTGCCTCGCAGGTATTACACTCAGACAGCTATTAGAATATAGTGCAGACTACTGTAAAATTTACAAGACTGACACAGAGCTGATTAGATTTAAGAGATATAATTGCATTTGATTCAATAGACATTGCATTTAACCTCACTGGTATGTTCCAATGTCTACTGAAGCATATGGACAAATACCCACAAAAGGAATTATATTCAGACCCTTATTCAGGGTTCTTTGAGTGGATGAAGTTATAGATTCAAAGATTTTTAGCCCTATCATCCTTGGCTTACACTGCTGCAAATTTTCCTAATTCAAGCATACTTTACATAAGAAAAGTTCCCTAGTCATCACCAGAGAATGATCTCGAGTAATTCCTCTGTATTTGGAATACCTTTTGCAATCTTGTTTTCTTTAGAGATTTCCTACACAAACATCTCTCTGGCCGAAAAAGAGGTTATTACATGCAGGAGGAATAATAAATGAAATACCTTAGGTGTATTGATAGCCCTAAATTAACTACATGTACTAGAACGAGACATCAGAAAAAGATTGATTCAAGCTGGCAATTAATACTTTTTGCTGAAGTGCTCTGATTCCCAAATAGAGAAAGCAGTGATTACTGTTGAGGTATTAGCCTTATTTGGAAAAGTTTAAAATGCATATTAAAGTTAGAAATTTAAAGTTATAAAATTGAGTTTGAGAAAACATTTAGATCTAAGAACTGAGGTTAAATGAAGACTGATTGAATTGTTTGTTTACTAGACATTCTCTCAACATTCTCCTGAAATCCCATGAGATATTCAGCAAACTTGGATTCTCGCATCAAAATCAGTAGCCTAAAATGGAAATCATGCTAAGTTCTGTATACAACCAGTGGAAAGAGAAGACCTTGACATTGGATGTAGATCAGTAGTAAGTTGTGTTAGTTTCCCCCATTTCTCTCCCTTGGCTTTAGAGGAAAGCTAGACAACTGTGCTATTAATTTGGGTGTCTCTGCTCAGGGCTTATGATTAATTAAAAGAATCTGGACTTCCATATTGACTTAAAAAATCATGTAATGTTCTCCATTAAAATCTATCCGTTCAAAAGGTATCCTTGAAATAAATGCAAGACATCATCTAAATTACTTGGTAGTAAATTTAGAGAGGACAACAGCAAAGCTCCCTTCACTGGCACAAAACCTGCATACACTGATACTGCATTTCCCAGTTCAACAAATAATTTGTAGATTTTTTCCTTCCTTAGAAAATTCTCAGAAGTCCTTCTATTTATACTGCAATGCTAAAGGAGAGTAGTAATAAGTGCAGGTCAATTACTGAGCATAGGTTACAGGGTTTGAAATCTTAGTGACCTTGGGTGGAATCAGGTTCCAAATGAAATTTGTTAAATACCATTATGTTACATGACAACTCTGGGAGTCAGGGAATGAGAGAATAGTAGAGCCAAGGTCCCTTGGGGCAGCCTGATAAGATGTAGCAATACCTGTATAAATAACACATTTGTTATATCTAGTTTTGTTGCTTTAAAATGGTTTGCTCGGGAAGCTGCTCAGCTCAGAGGAAGAAATCGCCTCATCTCAGCCATCGCAGAGGCATTGCTGTGTACTGCCTCTGTTCTAACCATGGCAACACACTGCCACCAAAAAAAAACTTAAAAATAATTTAAAATCAGTGATGCGAAACTAGATTAAAAATATTCATTTTAGAATTAAAGCATAACCCAAAGATTTCTTGGCCAGCATTTAATCACACATTTTTTTCTTTTTAAAAGCTCCCAATTTAACCTCAGTTCCCAGGTTTTCTTTTTTAGATTCCACTTCCAGTGCAGTAGATGTGCCATGTTTTTTCTATGGGACTACATCTGACATGAGTCAGTCACTCTATACTACTCACAGTCGAAAGAACTTCATCTAAAAGTACCTTCAGATTGAATCTTTTGTGTGAAGCCTGAGCAATCTGCAGCCAGTGAAGAATAAAAATATATTGAGGACTCACTGCCAGAGATGCAATCGGGAGATGCAGAAATAATTGCTGGAAAATATCAGAAGATGGTGTGCTAGTGAAAATTTGTGTTCTGTCTGCTTTTAGAGGACTCTGTGTATCCAGCCTACATACTTACTTTACTGTCCAGAGTGCATGGAGAGTAAAAGAAGTATCATATACAAAATTAGTCAAGAACTGTTCCAACACAAAAATAGCTAAGTTTTAACAAAAAAGATAGGGCTAATAATGATCTATTTTTATTTCATTTTTACATTCAAGATAAAGTCAATGTCCAGTTCCTAGATGACAATTGAGCCTAGTTTTACAACTGTATAATTAACAGGCAATGCTTATAGTAATTTATGGTTATAAATATTGCATAAGTTTCTATTAAGATAATAGGGATTATAGCTTTAATTTTCCCCATTTTTTCATGTTTAAATAAACTTGAGGTCTATAATTTTAGTCTGAAATAGGAAAAAAAGAAAAAGAAAGAAAAAAATAAGTTACACTGAAGGATTTGTGCTGGAGCTTTGTTTCTGCAGGTAGTTGATTAATATTTTCTCTGAAAAGCAGTAACTCTGAGATAATTTTCTTGCATTTTATGCTGTTCTATGAATTATAGAAGAATCCACACTGGCTGCCTATGTTATTTTGCAAGAGCTACTACTCTTTTTAGAAGCAGACTGAAGTAAGAAAAATTGAATCATCCAAGCAGTCACTTGGTGCCATCATAGACTTGCCCAAAGTAAAAAAGAAAGTCAACATGAAAATTATTTTGAGAGATAAAGCAGGTTAAAAATAATGAGGTCATTATTTCTATGAAAATCCCAATGATCAAGCAGATCAACAATTGAGACTTTTACAGATAACTTAGGAACAAATTATGAAGTTCCTAGAATAATATAGCCTTTCCAACTGAAGATCAAGGAATGTCACGAGTTTATTTTTGTTCCAAGTCAATAACATACCTTAAAATTCACACCCCACTTCCCAAAACTAAAATTTAAAAAACAATCCGTCTAATAAATCACAAAGCTTGATATCTACAGAAATTGTAGCATTTTTTGAAAAGTATTGAGAACTAAGACAGTAAAGCCTGTAGACAGGCTGGCATGCTGGCACTGTTCAGAGGATCCAGTGCAGGGCCTCAGAGCTTCTCAGCTGGAGAAGCTGCAACTTTTTCAAAGATTAGACTTAGATTAGACTGCACAGCAAGGCATCTCTCACTGCTCATGCATCAGGGAGTACTGTGCTTAACAGTGTTATTCATCTCTTCAAGGAGACACTAATTTTAGGATACTTTAGAAATGCTGTTCCATCTGTGAATTAAATTGCACTTCATATCTCACAAACACCAAGAACTAAGTAGAAGTCACCTTCACTTTTTCTCTTTCTATTTAATGTTAATTTTGCTGCAAGAGGCATGAAATCCACAGCTTTCTTGTTGTGCCTGGCCATTTAAATTTTTGATCCTTTTTAATACACTGTAATAATCAGTCTATAAAGTCCAATTACTCAGGGTAAAAATGACTGACATCTCTAGACTCAACAAACCCCAACTTAACAAAATGTATGACTTTGAACACTATAATTTTCTGTGTAAATCCATATCTCCCATTTTCATATTGTCCCAGCTTGTATCTTCACTGGCAACACAGGTTTGCTCTCATAGGCAGGAAAATTTAACAATAAATTACAGAGCATATGAATGCATAAATCATTGCATGAATATTAAAAATGAAAGTGGACATAATCTGCTGTTGAGGAAAAAATGTGGTTAAACACCCTTACATATCACCTCTCCAAGACGAACCCTAGAAAATTTTGTATGACTGGATTAAACAAACCTTCGGTTTCATGGAAATCCCAAATGTCCCCTAAACACTAGTAAAATCGTTAATTTCTAGTAAACAATGACAAGGCATTACTGATGTCATTCCTTAAGATATAAACTAAAGCTAGGATATGAAAAAAAATTGGATTCTCCATTTATCTACTATTTTTCTTTTATGTGAGTCATTGTACGATGTACCTTTCCAAAGCAATTTTAAATTTTATAAATAAAGCTATAAATAAATTTGCTAAAGTTAAATTCAACATCTTTATGATAAAATGATAAGGATGTTTTATGTGTAAAAAGATGCTCCATTAGAAATGTGTGCTTAAAATACCTAGAATATGACATCTCTCGTGGTTTTACCTGAGGCAGGAAAAAGTAGCTTTTATACTGGGTAAGTCATAAAGTATTATGAAATGCACTATATTAAGAACTATAGCAACCATTACTATTTCAATTTTATTTTTTTAAACTATCATGCAAAGTTAAAAGCTGCTTTTTTTTTTTTAACTGCAAGAGAGAATCCTTTCTCTGCCTGAAGCAAAGCTCTTTTAAATAGCAATGCAATACTGAAATCTTAATTCTGGTGTTGTTAGTTTACACATAACTTGTGGCCATCTGACTGCTGACATGAAGCCAGTTGCAATATGCCTAAAAAGGACTGAAACCTTCTCCAGTTTCCTGAATTATTTGTATAGAGACCACAGTGGGGGGGAAAAAAATAATTTGGATAAATTTACATGTTATTTAACTAATAACATGTTTCAGGAACAAAAAAACAAAACAAACCAAAACCAGAGAGCCATGCAGTAGACTCCCAGCATGAAAAGGTCATGGACCTGGCTAGAGGGAGCTCAAAGAGAGCCACTAAATTGATCACAGGGCTGGAGCGCCTGTCCTATGAAAGGGAGCCTGGGAGAGTTGTGATTGTCCAGACTGGAGAAGAGAAGGCTCTGAGGAGGCCTCAGAGCAGTTACCCAGCACTTAATGGGGCATAGAAGAAAGCTGGTGAGGGACTGTGTACAAGGGTAGGTAGTGATAGAACAAAGAGTAATGACCTTAAACTAAAAAAAGGGTTGATTTAAATTAAATATCTTCAACAAATTCTTTAGTGTGAGGGTGCTGAGAGAAAAGAAGAGGTTGCCTAGAGATGATGTGGATGCCCCATCCCAGGAGGTGTTCAAGGCCAGACTGGATGGCCAGCAACCTGTTCTAGTAGAAGGTGTCTCTGCCCATGGAACTGGATGGGCAGTTCCACCTGGGACTCTTCCAACCCAGGCCATTCTATGGTTCTATGATTCTATGATAAACCAATACCAGATAATACATATAAGCAAGACTATGAAAAATTTATATAGTCCCCATTTAGTGACCTCTAATATGTGTGCTGAAGAGTCTATGCTGTAATAAAATAGAAAGAACATATTTTTCTCTGCATGAACCAGTGAAAATAATAAACTAGATCAACCAGGAAAAGGGCATGAACAAAGGAGAATACAGTAACATATGAAAGAAGATAATTTCTCAAGTAACAGTATGCAATCCTGTACACTTGACAACTCAAATTATTTTGAACAATGAGTAATTTATGGCTCTGAATGGGCAAGCACATTCCTTCCTTCATTTATTTGTTTTATTCCCCATAGCATACAGCAAATAAATAATATTACTTCTAAGGAGACATTTTCTGCTGCTATCATTTGCGCCTTGAGGAAAAGGATCTTAATATCTTTGAGCTTATGAACAAACCCATTTACTGTCAGACATTCCTCCCTTTTCTCATTCTTCATAATAAATTCCACAAATTTTTGTGTGCTCTAAAGAAAAGCAACATTAACGGGTCTGGTGTGACACAGATTTAGGTTTTCAAGACTCTTTAAAGCTAGGGCATCAGCATGGCAAGTCAATTATTATTTCTCCTATTTGGGAAGATACTTTCTTGTCCTGTTCAATTTGGAAATAAATCTTGTATATCCTAGAGAGCAGATTCAATTCAAAATACTAAAAAAATCTTGAAAGTTATTTAAAATGTAAATAATTGGCAACTTTTATGGGATTAAAATGATACAAGGTTAATCATCAGAACCCAAATTTAGAGCCTTTTCCACAATGACATACTGCATTTAATTAACAAGGTTGAATACTTGGTATTTTATATTAGCAGCATCACAACAAAGCATAAGCTGTGCAACCTGGAACAACAGGCTAATTCCAATAAAGCAGTCAGTAATATAGTTTCATAATCTGACAAAAATACATGCAAGAAAGCACATGTGTGTTGTAGCTAAATCTAAGCACTAACTACTTTGTCTTCACTCTTAATGGTGACAGACGTTAAGACCCTGCTGAACCACTTTCTACAGAATTAATTTATCTTTCTGGTTTTGCATTGACCACAGATGCACCTTAAACAGATCATGCTAAAGTCAGCTTTTGGAAATACAAACCAATGCCATTTTTAGCCTATTTCCCAAGCAGGTGACCACAATCAGAGGTTCAGATGTTCCTATACATTGCTATGCAAACGTAGGAAGACAAAAATATATATTGTTGAAAGATCAGATTGAAAACTACCTGAAGTATTCCTAAACAATGACTGTGATCACAAAGAACTAGATAACCAGTTGTAAGTAAATCAGACGTGTTTGTAGTAAAGTGTGGGTTAGAACTCATAAACCTAGAAAAAATCTTAGGATGCAGCAATTTTAGCTGCTGCCTCTTCCTGCACTTCTCACAACTGTTGCAATTCATTGATGATTTTGCCATCGGTCTCAAAGGCTAAAATACTTGGTTTAAATGCATAAAAGGCAGACAGGCAACTCCATTATTACATGCAAAGGCATCTCTCAATCTGTAAACACAAGCTTAAAACTTCCCAGCACTTTTGCAGTTCTACCTGTTAACAATTGTGAGACTAGAATGGGCTTGTCACCAGAATGGCCTCATCTAGGCTTTGTCATGGCAGTGCACATTAATACAAAATACCTCCTGGATTGTGTTAAGGTTGCATCAAATGAACTGCCTTACTTGTTGGTACATGTCATTGAGACATTTCAAAGACAAGCTGGGAAGGTCTGTTAAATTAAATGAACCCTTGCCATTACATTCTTATTCCTATTTGCCACAGACAAGATCTGGGCAATGCAATATCTCTATTATTGAAAACATGATAGTCATGCTTTAAGTCAGGTAAATATAATCAGAAAAGAAATCAAAGGAACATGCTAAGCTGCAAAGATCCCTAAGTGTTTCTTTTCTCTTACAACTCTTTTTGTGCAAATTTTCAGTGTAACACTGGGGATTAAAGCTTAAATAAATTTTATGCATCCTAGTGCCCCATGATGGGCAATAGTGATGTAGTATGCCAAACAAAAAAAAAAAAAAAAAAAAGAGGAATAACGCTTTGTGGAAAAGATCTATACCTTTTTAAAGTGATCTTGTTCTGGCAACACAGAAATGTAATCTAAATTCCTACATGAAAATGACAAAAATACATTAAACTCAATTTTACAATAAATTGCTTCAAAAATAACATTTTATGCCATATTTCAGCTCAGAAAAATTTCATAACATCCAAATTCCACCTTTTGATGAACAGACATTCTGAGTAAGTCTGGCATGCTTTTAATTGCAGAAGTACATGTACACCTCTAAAATAAAAGTGTTCAGTATTCAAACTTTTCAAGGACCACTTCATTTAGGACTCTGAGGGTGATATCAAATCTGAAATGACAGTTATGATTTTCAGGCATATTTCCTTCTATAACACGTACATTCTTCACACTTTAAAAAAATGGAGACGCAGTTACAGCTGCTGCTTACTGATCTGTGTGCACTGAGAAGAACATCAACATATTCAGCTTATCACAACCATTTGCAAGAGCATGTTTGTCAAGCAAAACTATCTCAGACCACGAGAGAACTGATGTCTCAGTTGGATTACTTCACTAACTCTTCTATAACTGCATAGAAGGGTTATTTTAACTGACTCTATGCAAAGAAAAACAAAAAATTCTCACAGACTGTTAAGCAACTTGGAATCACTTTGAAATCTAAAATTGTTTCAGGCTTGAGGTTCAACATGCAAATAAAATCTAGAGCTACTCTAAATACAACAGCAGGAAGAAAATTATAAGCTTTAATACTGGTCTTTTTCTAAAGTACAAGCCATATCTCAAACAAAAAATGGGCATTCTGATGCAGCATATATTAAATATACTGATTATTCCAACATTTTTATAGAGCTACTCCTCAGTGAGTCACAGCAAAATTCATAATATGGTACCATTAGGCTCACATCAGAGGTGCGGAAATAAGCATAACAAGACTCTCCTGAGCTTTAAGCAAATACAACTAATGATCAGAAAACACTGACTGCTATATAGAAACCATGTCTGTTAATTTGTCACACTAGTTTGGTTTCAGACAAAATTGTCTCTTCATTTATGACTTTCAGCTTAAGGGCAGCCAGAGAACAAATTCATTATTTCAATGATATCTCTCTGTTGGTTAACCTTTTAGACCTTTGATGCCTGAACCTAAAATTCTGTGTGCTGAGGGCTATACTTGCCTAAGTAAAAGATAGCTTCTCCTAAATTACTTTGAAATGTCACATAAGCATGGACAAAAAAAAAATTGGACTGGTATTTTCATTTTTTACTATTTATTGTTAAAAGAACTTATGGCATTCTCATGGTCTGTCCTCACAAGAGCAAGAAAAAGTTCATATCTATGATTTTTTTTTTTAATACATCTTTGGCTTGTCTTGTCCTTTTTGACTAAGCTCTCTAAGAGACCAACTCCTTTCCTCAAATTCCATAGTCATGAAAGATTAGGAGACTTTGAGGAAAGAAGACAAGGTATCCAGAAAATTAAAAGTAGACTCTTGGAAGCAGAGTATCTAGCACTCTTAGCAATTATTTGATTACAAAACTCATCCCTGTATACTCTGTATAATATTTGATGTTACTACAATATTCCTAATACATTACAATGCTTTATAAATGTATTTGTATACAATGTATTCTATTTGTATTTATACATAAATATATACAAGTAATATATAATCAGATCTTTATCATAAAGAAAATAATTTAGAGAAAACTTCTCAGAATTAAAAGCACAAAAGTGTCAATCCTTTTTCCAGTGGTATCTATAGAAAAGCTGAGCAATTTCAGTAAGGCCAGGGTTTTATTAAGGTTCAAAGGAGGCAATCATTTTGACTGGACTGTGACGATGTAAAGAGTCTTGTTAACTTATATGGCATCAGCCAGTTTTAGAAGGGGTAAAGCAATTGACACTACCCATTTAAGGAACATGAAAAGTGAGGACAAGGACCCATAAGAGTTCACCTTTTTCCATGATTGCCAAGTTATTCTGATCAAAAAGTATCTCAGCAAAAGCTTCTGTGCTTTGTTAAGTATTTGCAGCCCCTCAGCTGTGGCTCTGACTGACCTTTACTTAGCACAAATTACTCTAACTGTTGTACTGCCATATAGAAAAGATTGGCTCCAAATTAGTCTCTTCTGATATGAGAGACCAGAAAAATTGATTGCTCAGTGCCTTCTTACTGACCTCCCACTCACTTGAATATTAAAATTCCAGAACTGCCACAAACACCTGAAGGGTTTTTACATACATAAGCAATGCATTTGACTACTGCATACATATATAACTCAAAGCAGAATTGAAGGATTGACTAGTGAATGTTATTAAGAAAATAATCTCATTAATATTTCAAAGGGCCAGATTCCCTTCTCAGAATAGGCAGCAAATAAAGATAGCCTAAAAGAAATGCTAAGCCCAGAAGACCCTGTACCCCATGTTTATTAGAGATCTTCATATATGGGGAAAAACTTTAATACGTGATGTCAGAAAGATATCTGGAAGGAGATTCAAAGAGCCAAGTAGACATGTTCTGGCTGTGTTGAGAATACAAGCCTGGGAAGACGCCTTCATACAATTAGAGGAGATTCAAGCTGTATAAAGCACTTCTCAAGGAATTTCTTCTCCAATGGGCTGCTATGCACTGTGATAACCCACCGAAAGTGCACAGAACTGTCGAAAGAAAAAATTCCCATGCCCAAAGGAAGGCAGCCTCATGAACCTCTGAAAAAGAGACAGTAAACCAGGTTATATCCAGGCACAGAGATGCACACATGCACATGCTTCTCCACAAAAGGTTTTGGGAGTCTGGCCCGCCAGAACATGCCTAAGAGGTCATAATCTTACTCTGTCTTCTGGATTCCAAGAAGAAAGGGTGGATGGAGGCACTTCCTAAAGCGTAGTACCCACAGAATCACATACACGGCACACTACAGGAAACTAGGGAATTTTGGTGTGAGATGGGAAGACACCTTGAAAGCTTAGGATTTTGAGAGTTAGGTAAGGACTAGTCAGTGGGGTTTATATTAAAATCTCAAGTTTAGATGCCTGAAGGTCATTGAATTTCCACCTTAGGAATCTTTCCTAGGATCGCAATGAGTAAACACATTTTATGCTTGTTCTGAATCTAATAAATACACAGTAATTTAATTTTCCCAATGAAATTGTCAGCAGGGGGGAAAAATTATTTTATTATCTAAAACCAGGGAACAAAAGTGTAATTTGTGCAGATCCTCACCAATTTCAGTAGGGCTTCCCATAGTGGCAGTTATCCTTTCACTTAGAGTAAATTACAGGGCAAGATCTAACCATCAAAACAGATTAGCTAATTACTTACAAATGGCAAACATAAGCATAAACAAAAAAAGTGGAAGAAAACAAGCTATTTTTTTTCTGCTAATCTTAAATACAGACTAAGACTAGCATTTTAAGTAAGATATTTCATTTCCAGACTATAGAGAGCTATAAATGAAGTTTGCATAATGATTTTAGACAGCTCTTCTCCAGTACACACTATATCATAATGTGGACAATAAATGCTTTTATTAACAAGCAGATGAGTTTGCCATTCCTATTCCAAATAAGGATTCTCTCATAATTAGAAATTGCACATTCCCTAGAAGGAAAATTCTTACTGGGTACACAGCTGCAAGAAAACCCTGCTGCAGCTGCACCCTGCTTCCTTCAGAAGAGGTTCCCAACGTGTGGAAATTACTTCCAGCAGTGTTATAGGCATAAATGCAGTTTACATTTAAAATAAATTTCCACCTTTAGTTTTGAAACACATGGTATACTGAGAGTGCAGTACAAAACGGATTCCACCCATCCTTTCCTCTTTGACCCCAAGTTTAGCAGCAATATGTGTGACTAAAACTTAAAGTTGGAAATGATGGAGAAAAACCAAACCACAAAACAGTGAAAACATGTTTGATTTCTAGGGAATACAAAGTGCTTTCAAGGATAAGTTTCATAAAAAATATCTCAGCATTAAGCAATGAACGTATAAATAATTTAAAGATCTCAAGTAAAAGCAGCCCTTCCTTCCACAGGGTTTTCCTGAACCTTCTATTGCACTTCACAAGAGCTACAAGAGCTACAAGAGTCCTCCCTCCCTCACTCCCCCTCTTTCCTTCTTCCTCTCTTTCTTTCTTTCTTTCTATCTATCCACTCCCAAGTTGGTAGACAAAATAACCCACAACCATTCTAATAATTTTGGGGAAAATGGTCTCTCTACCTAAACCTATCCAATACCCTTCAGGCCAGAGGGTATTAGAAACCAAAAACACCCTTCAAACCATTTTGGCTTTTAGCTAGAAATTTCTGCTTTTTTGCACCCTATAGTGTTTGAATTTTTCCAACACCTTTCAAACGCCCACTCAGCCAAGTGGCAACAAAATGCTCAATTTTGAGACAATCTGGAGATTTTCCCTTGCTCATCACAAAGTTTGTTACATTTTAAAGTGTAAGCTCTTCTTTTCAAACACTTGGTAAACTCATCTGATTTGTTGCCCATCAGGGTCTATCTCATCATATAGTATAGTCTATTTCTGGAATCTAATGTGAGCACATTCACAAGGTAACATGTGAATCACACAGAATCTACAGCTAACTTTTCTATTCACAATGCTGTCAACTTGAGTTTTATATCAAGGAAACATGCTGTGAATATGATAAAGAAGGTCATCTGGGGGCTTTTCAGACATTTATTTTAAGGCTATCAGAATTTGGGGTAGTCTGTAAAGAAAAAGATAGACAAACTAGTAGCTCAAAACCAGTCATTTATTTACCTAAATATTTAGCTTCCAAGTGCCTTTTTTCAGTGTCTTCAGCACCAATTCATAATCAATGTTAAAGATGGTTTAATATTCTATATTACTTTCTCCAGAACATGTCACTATGAAAAGCAGAGTAATCCCATTAGTATCAGTAGACAGAGGCATGTAAAAAGAAAATTCTAAACTGAAACATACCCAATTAAATTTCAAATATTTCCAGTTTTTTTCATCCAAACCTATTTTCCTGTAAAAAGTAATGCTGGCACAAACATCAAGGTTATCATCTGCTTTCTGAATCTGCCATAGCAACAGCCACTTCTAGATTCTCACACCAGTCTTCAGAAAAGCTACTTTAAAGTTCAATTAGATAAAGGAAATAAATGCTTCTGAAAATGCTGAGACAAACATCAATGTGCTTTGCAGGCACAGATAGTGAATAGAAATATCTGTGTGAAATATTTCTGTACTATTTAAATACTAGTAATACTAGTACAACACTAATAATTTATATTCTTTATTGAATATCACAATGACTGTCTATGAAGAAATTGTACCAATAAAGGTAGTTTATGAATGGTATTTATATTGAGCAGGTTAAGATATGTAACTAAAAAAATTAATTTTATTCAAATAGGCTATACAGGCCTTTTTCCACTAAAACTCTTTATAGTAACAAAGAAAATCAATCAGTTAATTTAACAGCATCCTACATTTTTGCAGACTCCAGTGGGTACACTTCCATTTTCAGTACAGACAGTATGCATTGACAAATAGGAATGAAAATTTTAAACATCATGGAAGATGTAAACCTCTCATTTTTCAGTAGTAATAGAAAACAAACTACCATTAAGGAAGGAAATTTGATTTACAGATAGAACATAAACAAATGCATCACAGTTGTAGGATTTTACTCCATCCAAACAAAAGGCTGGAAAGCTGTCCATAATGTAATTAATGGAGCTTAAACACAAGTGAGAATTCTGGCCTCCTGTTTGTGTCTATTGGTATTCCTGTCAGCATGTTAGTTAGATACACACAGTTTTGTTGTGATTTGCTGACAGATTTGGACTGTATACATTGCTACCAAAGGATGTGGGCTCAGTTTGCACAACATATGCCTCCACAAACTGGGTTTCCTCTAAGGAGTAAATGAAGGGCATCCATATATACTGCTGCCATTATTTGAGACCTAAGACTCATAACAGTTACTCAAACATTCTTACCGCAAACACCTAAAATATAGATGGAGAATTCTTGTAAAAGGGTTTTTGTTTTTGGTTTTTTTTTCAGGACATATGAAGGATTCAAGCAGTAAGTATTTTATCAACAACAGATACAATTATAAGGACTGCCTACATACACATATCATCATTCTAGTCATCTTAGGTCTTTCTTTTGGTTTCTATCAAGGACAGTCACACGTCCTTCTCTCACTGATAATTCTGCTCTATCTGATCTCCCGCAATATGGGTACAGATGATTTCCTGACTTTGCATTCTTTACAAGGGCTCACATCATCTGACACACAGTCCTGAGAAGTTTAGTACACGCCAACATTAGATGAAAGGTGAAAAAATTATAAGAAACAACTGGAAATATTCAAAAGCATTAAATAATAATTTATGTAGGAAGCTCAACTCAGTTCTTTCAAGATTTTTTGTTTATCTTGACTGCCCTTTACAGTGAGAAACAAAGAGAGAGTGAGAGCCAAAGCAAGGAATATTTTATGACAATTAGGAAGAGTTTTGGAACCATTTTAATCAACTCTCTTATCCTACTGCATTGTATACAATGGAGCCACCATCCTGTGTGTATGGTAATATCTCCATGGTAACCGATTATAAAACATAAGTACAGTATTATGATCACTATTTAGAAAATGAGGCAATTGAACATGAGGAAATTCCAGTCTCAAAACTTCCATTACCTTAGGATTTCAGCAATGACATTAAAGGATGGGAATGACCCATGCTGAAATCTCCAAGTTTCAATTAGTGTTATATTAATTAGAGAATTTATATATTTATACTAGGAAAATAGATAGACAGACAGATATTTTCAATTATATTATTTTTTTAAGGTAACCTTACTTATGGCTCACCATGAGTAAAGTCTTGCAAACAATATTTCCATTGAAGTCAAATTTTCTGTGGGACTATTTATA